>NC_138763.1:63733283-65112518 GCF_965113315.1 Podarcis vaucheri
TCTGTGCTTTGGTACTTGTTCTATGATAAAATTATTTGGGATGAAAGCAACGCCACCAGTGACTACAGCTATGGGCTGAGATCACTTGTAATTGCAAACGACATCTGGATCATATCTACTGATAGAGACAACAGCCACTGGGTATGAATGATCATCTTTTGAATCATAAAGCATTGGTATATCTAGGCTCCTTTCACAGTATATCAGCCAAGCATGCTGCAGAGATGGAAAAATATTTCACAGAAGAGAGGTACTGAGCAGAGATATTGTCAGAGTTAGATTGCATACTGTAGAACTCCTCTGACCCCGGTGACATCAATTCCAAAGGGATGCAAAATGAAATGTAGGTTTGGGCTATTCCTCTAGCTGCACTACAGGAATGGCTTGTTGGGATTTATAGTGCGGAGATCATTGTGTAAACAAGCTCAGATAAATGCCGAAGCTGGAGGGAATTTAACACGTTCAATTTTCCACCATCTTTATCTCTCACATACAAGGAAGGCAGGAATTCAGCAAAGGATGTTACAATAGCATACATAAATGGTGGTGGTTTATGGCACCATCATGATATATGGTGCCTGCAAGAGCAAAAAACATGGCCCTCCCCTAATGTCTCCTTGGACAGTCAAGATGAATAGGAAGGGGGCAAGTAAAAGACCACAAGATCGGCAAGATGGGGGGGGGGGTCAATGAAAGAGGAAAAAGGAGTTCTCCACGCTCTGGTTACCTCCAAACCAGACTGCAGAAAGATAGGTCTGCCTCTGAAGAAGGTGCAGCAGGTAAAACTAGTGCAAAATGGGAGTGCCCAGATAAAAGTGAAGCACAGAAAATCTGAACATGTTCATAGAATCATATAGTTAGAGGGACCCCAAGGATCATGTACTCCAACCGCCTACCATGCAAGAATATTCCCTTACAGGAATTGAACCTGTGACCTTGGTGTTATCAGCACCACGCTGTAACCAACTGATTTCGCTAGTCACTTTCTGGGCCCCATTCAAAATGCTGGTTTAGAGTAAGCATTAAAACCTTAAGCCGCTTGTGTCCAGATTATCTGTAGGACTGGGCTGCCCTACGTCCGGATTTTCCCATTTTGCCTATTTCCGCCTGGACACTGCTGCCGACTGCAGTATTCCAGTTATGTCTGGGAGATTCTGGACATATGGCAACCATATGCTAAGAACTACCTCAGTGGTCCTTCTTGAATGCTAGCTGTTAATATCAGCCAGGTTGTCATGAACAAAAGAAAGGGCCTTCTTGGTGGCAGCTCTAAAACTATGCCCCTCTCTTCCAGTGGATCAAACTCTGTCATTTAGTGGGCCTTGGAGACCTTACTCTTCACAACTGCCTTAAATTGGGACCATAAATAGCTTGAGGCTCCAAAGCAGTTTCTCTGTACGCTTGATCTGTTATTTTATCCTTGTTTCACACACCACTTTGTGTGACGGTGCTTCTGAAAAGCAGCTTAGAACATTTAAAATAAATAAGAATAGCAAGAGAAAGTGGTTGGAGTCATTTAAAAAAGCAGCAGACCCTTGAACCAACCATTCCAGGGCAAACTATATTTTCTGGACTTTATCGCATTCTCTCTCATATATATGAGCTTTTTAGGGAGATATATATCTCCATATATATATATATCTCCATATATATATATATATATATATATATATATATATATATATATATGCAGGTTTTGGTGTCTTCGGGTGTCTTCCCGTGTAAGAGTTGGGGTGTCTGGGCGACGTTTCGACGAGGTCTCACTCGTCATCTTCAGGCTGGTGCTTTCGGCTTCTTGTTACTGGAACAGAGCAGGGTCTTAGTGTTTGAGTTCCTATAAATACTGTTGAGGGGGTGTGGTGTATAGCCTCCAACGTTCTGGGCAGAGAGGAAGTTCCTAGATTAGTGTGCCTTTTCTTCTTTTGTTCCTTAATTACTTGAGGGATATCTTGAGTGATTTCATGAGTGATATTCTGAATACCACTTAGGTGGGTCATTAAGTGTGGATTAGTTGCTAAAGCTTTCGTGTCTTGACCTCTTGAGCTTGTGAAGAGTTTTTCGAAGATGGCTGTGCTGCATTTAGTTGTGCTCTGGCTTGGCTTCGTGTATAGGGGCGAGCTGTGGTTTTGTGCCCTGTGCCAGCCAGATCTGTGTAGGGATTGCAGGGGGGTGCAGCATCCGGAGGTGCCACTATAGTTTGGCTACTGGATGGAGTTTGTAATTTATCTGTGGAGAGGGTCTGGGTTTGGGTCTGGTGTGGTTGGTTGGTGACGGCGTTCTGTGTGCCTCTGGTTCTGGTGTCGGTTTTTGTGGGGAGGGCTAATTTCCAGATGTCTGGCAGGCGGGACGTGTCGTCACGCTTGTTCATGTTGTGAGGGTGTTTCTCTATCTCGATGGCTTCCATGATTATTCTCTTGTGGTGATGTTCCATGTTAAAGAGCAATTTGGAATCTGCAAAATTAATTTCGTGTCCTGTTTCTTTCATGTGTTGGAAAAGAGAGGAAGTTTTTTCTTCTTTTTTGACGGCATTCTTGTGTTCTGCGATACGTGCATTTATTCGTCTGTTTGTTTGTCCAATGTACGTGGCTGGGCAGACTTTGCAGGGTATTTCATAGACCCCTTGGTTTTCCAACTGGATTTTGTCTTTGGGGTTTCTGAGGATATTGGCTATTTTTTGGTTGGTGCAGAAGGCTGTTTTGATATTGTGTTTATGGAGGATTTTGCTAATTTTATCTGTAGCAAAATCCTCCATAAACACAATATCAAAACAGCCTTCTGCACCAACCAAAAAATAGCCAATATCCTCAGAAACCCCAAAGACAAAATCCAGTTGGAAAACCAAGGGGTCTATGAAATACCCTGCAAAGTCTGCCCAGCCACGTACATTGGACAAACAAACAGACGAATAAATGCACGTATCGCAGAACACAAGAATGCCGTCAAAAAAGAAGAAAAAACTTCCTCTCTTTTCCAACACATGAAAGAAACAGGACACGAAATTAATTTTGCAGATTCCAAATTGCTCTTTAACATGGAACATCACCACAAGAGAATAATCATGGAAGCCATCGAGATAGAGAAACACCCTCACAACATGAACAAGCGTGACGACACGTCCCGCCTGCCAGACATCTGGAAATTAGCCCTCCCCACAAAAACCGACACCAGAACCAGAGGCACACAGAACGCCGTCACCAACCAACCACACCAGACCCAAACCCAGACCCTCTCCACAGATAAATTACAAACTCCATCCAGTAGCCAAACTATAGTGGCACCTCCGGATGCTGCACCCCCCTGCAATCCCTACACAGATCTGGCTGGCACAGGGCACAAAACCACAGCTCGCCCCTATACACGAAGCCAAGCCAGAGCACAACTAAATGCAGCACAGCCATCTTCGAAAAACTCTTCACAAGCTCAAGAGGTCAAGACACAAAAGCTTTAGCAACTAATCCACACTTAATGACCCACCTAAGTGGTATTCAGAATATCACTCATGAAATCACTCAAGATATCCCTCAAGTAATTAAGGAACAAAAGAAGAAAAGGCACACTAATCTAGGAACTTCCTCTCTGCCCAGAACGTTGGAGGCTATACACCACACCCCCTCAACAGTATTTATAGGAACTCAAACACTAAGACCCTGCTCTGTTCCAGTAACAAGAAGCCGAAAGCACCAGCCTGAAGATGACGAGTGAGACCTCGTCGAAACGTCGCCCAGACACCCCAACTCTTACACGGGAAGACACCCGAAGACACCAAAACCTGCATTCCTGTACCCGTGAAAATCTACGAAAGCATATATATATATATATATATATATATATATATATATATATATATATATATATTTGCCCTGTTGTATCTCCCAAAAAAGCTCAGGGCCTTTTAAAGCGGTGGGGTGCAGCAAAACAACCTATGTAAAACATTTAAAACATCCAAAAATATTTAGAAATATTATTAGCAACATATAAAAACAAATTTAATCTTACACTAAAAGTTGCAACAAAATTTCTTGGCCTGGCCTTGCCAGTTAAGACATTTTTAAATGTTGAAGAGCTCGATGCCATGGCATATACCATTGCAGTGATTCTTCATTGTGTGATACGCATTACATTCTTAAAGAAGTACTTTAATGCTATAGCACAGCAACTCTTCAAATTATCTTTTTCTTTCAACGGAAACAAAAGTTAAAGTGCCCTAAGGGTCTAAGCATGAAAGTAAGTGATGTGGAAGCTGCAGCTTGAACTATCTATTACTGGAATTAAATATGAATGAAACACTGCTTCTCTATTTTCAAAGTTTGGCACAAGGCAGTTTCAGCTTTAATGTTTATTACATAAAAATGTATGTAATAAACATTCCTTTTATTTTATTGATTGACCTTTCCTTGCTGTCAAACCACAGCTAAAAGCCTTTGAGCAAAGTATTTGTTACTAAAGAAATATACAACATCCCTGAACTATAATTCTGATAGCAGAGGATGGGGAAGTGGGTCTAAAATTTCTCCAGCCTCGTGAACAAATGATTGAAACTGTTGAAGTTCACATTACCAAGTATCCATTTTGTTCTGCACTGGCGGCTGAATATCCAGCAAACAGGAATTGTGTATGAAGTGCCAGTTACTTGTTACAAGTAACCTACTCGAGGATTTCCCCTACAAAATATCCTGTTAGGATGGATCACCACCGAAGCCTGCTTCCTTGCTGAACCCAGGTACCTGGGTTTCAAACTCTGATCACTTTAAGTAAAAAGGGGAGCACAGTACATATTAACAAGTAGGAACCTACAAGAAAATGTTGCAGCATGAGTCTTCTAAATAGCCAGCCAGCTACGCCCCACATGCCATCTTTCCAGGACACATCGTTCCAATTCACTCTTACTTCTCAGTCCCATTGGCACTCCCCAGCTGAGCTTGCTGTTGGAGTCCACACGGAAAGATTTACCCATATTTAAATGTAGAAAAGAAGGAAAGCTGGAAAGGAAAATAGCAGATTGGAATGAAAATAGTATTATTTTCTCGTTTGTCAGCTTCTGGTAATTAAAACTGACTGTTAAAAGACTTGAATAATAATAATTTGAATAAGAAAATAGTCATTTTAATGAAAAATGCTATTCTATCCTAGTAGATATAATCACGCCGTTTACCACCAAGGTGGGAAACTGTTTAATAATAATAATAATAATAATATTTATACCCCACCCATCTGGCTGGGTTTCCCCAGTCACTCTAGGCGGCTCACAACAGAATATTAAAAACATTAAAAACTTCCCTAAACAGGGCCGCCTTCAGATGTCTTCTACAAGTCAGATAATTATTTATTTCCTTGACATCTGATGGAAAGGTGTTCCACAGGGTGGATGCCAGTACCGAGAAGGCCCTCTGCCTGGTTTCCTGTCACCTCACTTCTTGCAGTGAAGGAACAGCCAGAAGGCCCTCGGAGCTGGACCTCAGTGTCCAGGCTGAACAATGGAGGTGGAGGTGGAGACAGTCCTTCATGTATACTGGGTCTAAGGCCCACATTCTCTTGCAGGAACCTTCTGGAGGCCAGCTGAATGATGCTCCAGGACCAGTGGTAGTTCATGGGCCACAGTTTGGGAGCCCCTGTTGTATGGATAAGACCCTAGCCCAGTAAAAATAGACAGCAATAACTTTAACTAATATGAGGGAGCAGAGAAGTTCCATAGCTTTAGCTCATTGATAAAGGACACGACAGAGCACTTGCGTGCAAAAAATCCCCAGGTTTGGTCCTCAGCTTCTCCAAACAGGATTGAGAAAGACCCTTCTCTGAATCCTGAACAGCAACTGTTTCCTCCCAGTGTAGAGGAGCCCATCCACTACACTACTGAGCTAAATGGACCAATGGTATGATGTGGAACAAGGAATTTTCCGATGTTCTATTTATGTTGCTTTTCTATTCAAACACAAGATACGCCTAAGGGGTAACGCTGCCAGTCAGAAACAATCAAGCAAACAAGTGGCTTAGTCACCATTTGGCTGATCTTTCACATTGCTTCAATTTACCGTGGAGAGAAATCAATTGATCCTTTTTGGGGGGTTAAGTATAAACTTGAAAAGAAACATCAGGCATAACTCATGTTGATTCTGAACACTGCTGCATTGTCAAATTTCCAAAGCCTGGATATTTGGGGCAGGGGGGAACAGGCGAAATGAAGATGGTAGTGAAATGTTAAGCAAATATTATACAAGTGTACAAGTGCCACTGGGACAATTTATCCTGGTTTAATGTGATCTGTCATGCAGCACCACAGGACAAATAAAGATGCTGTGCATCTCTATCCTTGAGAAAAATTATATGATATACTCCTGGATTAATCTCTCCCAGCTTTAACAGAATAGTTATTTCGGCATCTATTTATGATCACACATCTACTAGCCCCTTAGGAAAGATCCTTTCATAATGGAGAATCTGTTACCTCACAGTGGAGAAGAAAAGCATGACTGGAGCATCTTCTGCACTATACAAAGCTGGAGCAAAAACCATATACTGTACAGTCAAATAAGAGCAGGCATTTATTCTTAGACTCTTTTGTGGGGGGCCCATAGGAACAAGCAAGCCTTCACCCTAAAATCTTCCTACCTAGATCCAATCTGCACTATACATTTGAAGCAGTATCATGCCACTTTAAACACTGCCCTTACAAAGCTACAAATTTCAGAGTGGTTTAACTATCAATCCCTCTTCCCAGAGAACTCTGGGACTCATCGTTCTGTGAGGGGACTACGGGGTCTTCTAAACAACTCTCCACACTCTTAACAAACTACAACTCCTAGGATTCTTTGGGGAAAGCCATGACTGTTTGAAGTGGTACAACACTGTTTTAGATGTATAGCACAGATCGGGTCAGATTCTCGCATTATGGCAGGGGTGTTAAACTTTTCTGGGCCTGAGGCCCAAAATCCTCTGGGGACCAGTGGTGGTTGTGGCCAACCCAGACTGTTGTGTGCACACTGTGATATATATACACACAGGAGAGATGCATACAAGACATATGCACGGACCTCTCCACCTGCCCTTTGTCTCTTGTCTTCTTTTTGCCATCATGGCCAAAATCACAGAGGCAGAAAAAAAGTGGATCTGCTTGCGGGCAGGAGCAGATCAGGTGCTTTGTGTGGGGCTGCCTTTAAGATTGGTCTGGAGGCTACAGCTAGTGGCAGCACCCTAACCCTAGCCCTTTCACAAATATGCAACAAATGTGCAACACTTTTGTTAGAGTCAATTGCACTAGCTTCCAATATGGTGTTGAGCCAAGATCAGGGTTTTATTGTTAGTGTATAAGGCCATAAACAATGGGACCCTCCTAATGGCGCCATACGCCCTAGCAGTTCATATTGCGGATACCAATGCAGAGTCTTGAGCACAGTGGCTCCTGTTATTCAGAAAACCTTTCTCCTGGACCCATGATCACACGCTTTTCTTTTTTACCCATACTTTTCCAGGTAAGTCTGTGGGACAAGTATACTGCAGGTTATTGTAGGTATGTGAAATCACTGCGTTTTGTTAAGCACTTTATATATTCAATCCTAAATAGATATGTAAAATAACACACTTATCCAGAAGTCTTTCTGAACTCAGTAGCACCCACATCTGAGCAGGCTTAGATGTCAGACTTTGCCATTGAACCATCATGCACAGGATTGACCTGAATTTGCTCCAAAGCACATTACTAACACTTGTTGAGTCAGTTTGGTGCCTCCAAAAATTGTCCACTATGTTTTCAAAGTATTTTAGTGTACATTTCTTTTGAGGAACTTTAATTGTTTTAGCCTGCATTCATATATATATATATTGTCAGTGTTTGTAAAAAGCAAAAAAAAAAAGAAGGAAAGGGTTCTGACCTCCCTTTATCTTCTCAGCCTCCTTGTCGGCACAAAAAGAGTCCATGGGAATATCCTTGCAGAGTTTTATTAAAAGTCTTTGTGCAAAACACGACTGAATAACTATACACACCAGCACCAACCAACCCAAACACCAGCCACAGCCCAAACTAACATTTCTCACTTATATATACAACTTGGTGCAGACTGCTGAGTCATGCTGACCCAGCTTTATTCGCATTAAAGAAACAGCGGCCATTTTAGCCGTGACACCCCTTCTGTTTCTTAAATGCGAAAAACCCCAACAGAAACAATACATTACAACAATACAACAATACATTATATACATAAACCCAGTTTTGTCATCAATTCATTATGGCATGTTGCTGGCAAAGGCTTGGTAAACAAATCAGCAATATTATCTTGTGATTGACAATACTCCAGTTTGATTACCCCATTCTGTACACAGTCTCTCACATTCGCATGACGGATAGCAATATGTTTTGATGCGGATTTCATTATTTCCGAGCCCGCTAATGCAATGCACGATTGGCTATCTTCATACACTTGGATAGGCAAATCTACTTTACAATCTAGATCTTTTAGTATCTGTATAAACCATATGATTTCATTGCATGCTAGCGACAGGCTCCCATATTCTGCCTCACAGGATGAGGTCGCAACAAATCCTTGTTTCTTTGACCTCCATCCAATTATGGAATTGGCAAACATCATAACCATTCCACTTGTAGATTTTCTAGTAGCTACACAGCTTCCCCAGTCCGCATCAACAAATACTTCTAGTTTTTCATCTTGTGTACTAGATATCTTTAAACATACATTTAATGTCCCCTTTAGATATCTGATAAGCCTTTTCAAAGCACGCCAATCAGCAGTACTAGGTTTAAATACACGTTGGCTCAGAACATTTGTAGCACATGCAATGTCTGGCCTTGACCACTGGCTTAAATACAACAGTGATCCTATTTTTGAGTAATACAACTCAGGCTGATCAAATTCATCATCACACAGTGTCTTTGGGAAATCTGGTGTCATGGGAGTCTGAACTGGCTTGCAGTTTTCCATGCCAAACTGCTCTATTAAATGAAGAATTTTCTCTTTCTGGCTCAATAGGAAGCTTCCATCTGCTTCCTGCCTTACTTCTACTCCCAAGTAATTGCTTACAGGCCCTAAGGCTTTAAGCTTAAACCTCTTTTCTAGTTGACTTGTGAGCTTCTGGATCTCATCTGTGGAACTCCCTGCTACAAGCAAATCATCAACAAAGACTAAGAGCATTAGATATTTGTTGCCTGTCCCTTTGGTGTACAGACATGGATCAGCCACACTCCTTTTAAAACCAAGTTTTACAAGGGCTTCATTTAAACACTGGTTCCAACACCTTCCACTTTGTTTGAGACCATAAACAGCCTTTCTCAAACGCCAAACTGCACCATTCTCCTCTTCAAACCTAGGGGGTTGTCTCATTAACACTTCATGGTCTAAATTTGCATGTAGATATGCTGCTTCAACATCAAAATGGTGCACTGCTAGTTGTCTTACAGCAGCAATGGAAAGCATTAAACGAAAAAGTTTCACTCTTTACCGTGGGAGAAAACACTTCATCATAACTCTCCCCTTTAATCTGAGTGAACCCTCTGGCTACTAATCTGGCTCGAAAACGTGGTTCCCCAGATGCAAGGGTTTTCCTTTTATAAACCCACTTGCATGACACCACTCTGCCACCAGGTGGCGGCATTATGACCTCAAACACTTTGTTACGTTTAAAAGAGTCCATTTCTTCTTTCATAGCTTGTTCCCACAAAGCACGTTCCCCAGGGGGTAAGTCTAAGACTTCATTATAACTTTGTGGTTCCACACAACTCACATTGCATACTCTCACTCCTCCTAGGGTCAAACGCTGAGGAGGTACACCCTTGTTTGAACGCTGGGAGCGTCTAGGCACTACTTCTTCTTCCCCCCTTATCTCTGGCTCTTCTTCCTCTTCCTCTAGAGAAGTATTATCTATTGCCACATCTTTTGGGGAAATCTGTGCCTCCTCCTCATTCTGCTCCTGTGTTGCCAATGGCTGAGAAGGAGCCTCTTCTCTTACTTGCAGGGGCAGTAGGCAATCAGGGTTGGCATGGATCGCAGTCCATCTGTCCTGGTCAGCGAAGTCTGCACTTCGTGACAGAACCACGCGTCCTGGGCGTAAATTGAAACGCCACCCTTTGCCATAGGACTGATATCCCACAAACCGCAGTTTCTGTGCTCTAGCACCCCCTTTCTGGCGCTGAGCTTTGGGAATGTTTACATGTGCCCAAGAACCCCAGTTATGGAGCATTGTCCACTCTGGTTCTTTCCCAAACAACACACGATATGGTATGTCTTTTATAGAGCTAGACCAGGTTCTATTAATCAAAAAGTTCGCGGTCAGAAAAGCCTCGCCCCACAGCCTATGGTTGTGACCCAATCCTGCATCCACTAGCAGGCAGTCCTTTACTGACTGTATTACAGCCCCACGTCTTTCACAGAGACCATTTTCAGCAGGGCTATAAG
Organism: Podarcis vaucheri; assembly: GCF_965113315.1. NCBI lineage: Eukaryota > Metazoa > Chordata > Lepidosauria > Squamata > Lacertidae > Podarcis > Podarcis vaucheri. Next base: position 63,743,684 of record NC_138763.1, read on the forward strand.
GGTTAGTCAAACGATGGGTGATCCCCTTACGTCGCAACCATGTCCCAAATTGTTTGTTCAGAAATTCTCCGCCCCTATCTGTTTGCAGCTGCACAACAGGCCGAGCGAAGAGCTTTTCAGCTTGGGCAACCCATTCTCTGAATGTGGGGAAACACTCAGATTTCTGCTTTAACAAAAACAGCCAACTAAAACGTGATTTGTCATCTATTACCAGAAAAGCATATCTGGCGCCCCCTTCAGTCTTCTGTGGAAAAGGGCCTATCACGTCACAATGGACAAGTTCTAAAACCTCTTTAGATACTCTGTCGCTTTTAGAAGCCACAGGCTTCCTCTTAGATTTGGCCATTTTACATACATTGCAATCTAGGAAACAGTTACAGCTATTTACTTTTAGGTTCTTGCATACCTTTTGCATCTCTGAAAGCACACGGAAATTGGCATGACCCAGTTTTCTGTGCAGTTGATGTACACACCCCTTATGAACTGGCAAATTATCCTGAACCACCTGGGCTGCTTTAACAGGCTTGTCCTGCATTACATATAACCCATTTTCCAACTTTGCATGGCCACATACCTGAGTTCCATCCTTTATCAGACAGCCATCCTGCGTGAACTTAACACTATACCCTGCATTGATCAAACAGCTTACAGACAGCAAACAATAGTCCAAACTGCTGACAAACAGAGTCTCTGGTAGAGTAGCGTTCAAGCACTGCAGGAAACATGTTCCCTGGCCATCAATCTTGCTTCTACGACCATCAGCAAGATAAATTGAGTCTTTTCCATCAGCTGGCTTCCCCAGGGTCTTAAAGTCCTCCCGACTGTTGCAGATAATCCTGCTGCTGCCAGAGTCCAGCAACCATGTTCCTCGAGGTATCTTTCTCTCCTCTCGAGAAAATGCAGAAACAAACTGAGCAGAATGCGTGTTCTTCTTCCCTGAAGAGAACCCCTTCTGCTTACGTTTCTGTGTCGATTGCTGTCTCTGCTCCACGTCGTCTCCTGGAAGTCTTGCCCTGCATTGACGTTGGAGATGCCCGGGTTGGTTGCATCTATAGCACCTCCTCACCGCCATGGCCAAGTCCAAACCTTGGCGTTGCTCCATTGGCAGATTCTGCTGCTGGCCCCCTTTGCTGTAACTCCTCCGTTCTTGGAGTTCAGCCTGTCTATCTGACCTTCTTTCTGCTTCTTCGGTCAATCTGCCAACCACATACTCAAGGGTCAGATCTCGGGGACGCATACTCTCCATGCTATTAATCACAGGCAACCAGCTTTCAGGCAAACTTGAAAGGATAATGTAGGTTTGGTCAGTCTCATCATAACGCTTACCTCTCTGTTGTAGTTGAAGAAACAGAGATTTCAGTGTTTGAAGATGAGTTGCCAAACTCTCACCTTCTTTCATAACAGTCCTGAACAGCCTTCTGGTCAGAGAAATGATAGTTCCAGCAGTTTCTCTGACATGCATTGCCCTTAATAAATTCCAGCACTCAAACGCTGTGCTGGCATTTGCTACATGCAATAACTGAGAGTTGCTCAAACACAGCATAATTTGGGCACGAGCCCTTTCATCTAGCCGTTTTTTCTCAGCAGGGTCCCGTCTCAAAATCTCAGTTTCAACACAGTCCCATAGTCCATCTCTCCTTAACAACTGCTGCATTTTAATTGACCAACTCAGCCAGTTGCTCTCTGAGAGAAGTTCAAAAGGGATGCCTCCCCCAATATTTACAACTTGGGAAGACTGGAAATCTGCCATCTCTGCTGGTGCTTGCTGAGCCCCTTCTGTGGGGTCTCCAGCAATCTCTCCTGACTCTCTCTTTAGAGTCCAACTAGATGGTCCTGGCTGGCACTCACCGGCTTCTAGCTGCTGCCTCTGTTGACCCTCAGGTCCCGCCTGGCTCTGCAACTGGTGTAGCCGCTCTGTGAGTCGCCTACTGTGGTCCTCTAGCAGTTCAAACTGTTCCAGTAGCCGACGCTGAGTGCTTTCCTGATCCTCAGATCCTAGCCGCTCCAGCGTCGCTGCAGATAGTTACAGCTTGCCACCAACTGCTCCAACGCACAGCCACTGTCTCCAGGCACCACCAGGACTCACCAGCTCCTTGCTGAAATGCTGTTAGTCGTATTGCACTCTGCACATGCTCAGAAACACTGGGCCCATAACCTGTCAGTGTTTGTAAAAAGCAAAAAAAAAAAGAAGGAAAGGGTTCTGACCTCCCTTTATCTTCTCAGCCTCCTTGTCGGCACAAAAAGAGTCCATGGGAATATCCTTGCAGAGTTTTATTAAAAGTCTTTGTGTAAAACACGACTGAATAACTATACACACCAGCACCAACCAACCCAAACACCAGCCACAGCCCAAACTAACATTTCTCACTTATATATACAACTTGGTGCAGACTGCTGAGTCATGCTGACCCAGCTTTATTCGCATTAAAGAAACAGCGGCCATTTTAGCCGTGACATATATTTACCTATTTAAGGTATTATAAAGGCTTGTCCTGCAATTTCTTTATTTCTTTTACATCTTTCATCTTCTTTCCCCACACATTTTCATTAAAAGTTTTAGCTATCAAGAGTAAAATGCATTTTGTATAAATCGTGTTATATCTTCCCTTAGTATCACCTGAAACCGTAAATGATTTGCCTCTTTTCTCTTATTCCATTGCCTGAGGCTGCTTGAGCATTAGATATGGAAATAGAGATTGCAGTTTGGCTGTTTCATAAATCCTGAAGCATATTACATTAATGCAGTTAATGCAGTCTGTTTGATGCTACATGCAAAATTGGCAAGTGCAGCAGGTGCAGAGTACAGCTTATCGAGAAAGCAAATTTATAAGTATGATTGCTTCCAGATGACCTGTCTGTTGAGTATTCATCCTGATTTGTTTGCGGGGGGATTAGACAACATCAGCTATAGGTTGAGCATCAGTTCTGATTTGCTTGCAAGGCAGTCAGATGATGCCACATCACACAAATGATATCCCACACTTTCCAGTGCATTTCCCAATCACTTTCCTTATTGCAAAAGGGAAAATTTCTTTGGCAGAGGCTGGGGGGTGGGGAGCAGATTTGTTGTGCAAGAGCTCCAAATCAACTTTGATTTTGCAACCTGAATTTTCTGATAAATGATTGAATCCTACCCCCAAACAGCGGCAGTCTTGAAATGCCCTGTTCATCCTCTTACTGAGGGCTTGTCCACACTGCAGCAAAATGTGGATTCACACTTGCCTGTCTCCCATTAATGTAGGGGCTGCTACATGATTTCCTTCCTATCCCTTTGTTGTACCAGACCTGTCCCCCTTTAAGTGGAGGATTATTATTATTTTAATCATTTAAAATACTTTACTTATAAAGTGTTCCAAAGGTCAGATTCATGCATTTACCCATGCAGGCAGAATACTCTTGGGTAGAAAATACAGAAAGAAAGCTTCAAACATGTGCTCTAAGCTTGGAGCAAAGCTTAGACGTGACTTCCTTGTTGGGTTACATGGTGTGGTGCAAAGAGAGGGAACACAAAAAGAAGGCTTCACTTCCTCCCTAATCAAAGAAGAAGAGACATGACCTAGCTGAGTCTAGGAGCACAGCTCTATGATCTCAACCCCTTCATGTACTAACTAGCATTCATGCATAGTTATGTTTGACTGAAATTTCCCACAGACATTTTGCTCCAGTGTGTAGTTGTGATGGCCTGGGAATCCGATTCAGAGGCTGAACCGGAGGAACCCCAGCCTGCACAAGAGTCCTCGCCTCCAGGGCCGGCTGAGCTGGGGCGGGGCCTTGGATCTGAAGCGCCTGCACCTGTGCCGGATTCCCAGGAGCAGGCACCAGGTGATTCCACTCTAGCTCTGGAGGTGATTAAGGACACAGTGCCTACAGGTGCGCTTCTCCCGGCCCTGCCAGAGGAAGGTGAGTCTCCCCCTGGGTCCAGTAACTCCCCAGCCTCTCCTGAACTGCAAAGGCTTAGGGCAGAGAGGCGGAGGGAACTGGTTTCTCCCAGGAGGAGTGCTTGCCTTAAGGCCAGAAGAGGCGGGTCTCCTGGGGGCCAGGACCGCCCCTGGCCTCAGAGAAGATAAAGGCCAGTCAGCCCAGTCCCAGGTTGTGGGAGCAATGTCGTTGAGTACCTGCTCTTGCCCGGACCCAGACCTGACCTTCCAGTGTTCCTGTCCCTGCCCGGCTTTCTGCTTCGGACCTCGGCTCGCTCCTTGTGAACTGTTTCCAGACCAGTGACCCAGGATCGGACTTTGACTATGCCAACGGTAACCTTCCCCCCGGGACCAGCACAGTAGTCAAGCCTGTAGTCCAGTAAAACCTGGATACACATCTCAGAAGAACACTGTTGTGGGTTCACCTTTATGTTATGGTGAAATGGTTTTAGGTTTGAACAACAGTATTATGCTTCACATTCCTTCGCCTTCAGATGCAAAGCATGCCAGGGACAAATTTTGTTAGGAAAATGACAGATATCTAGATAAGAATGACAATAAACACCTGAACACACCTCTATGCACAGGAGAGACATTTTGGCAAAGGTATAGTCTCCACCCATTCCCATTACAGATTATGTAATCTATGGTGTGTGCACATACATGCAAAGAAATGAGGAAAAAGTGCAGTTTAAGTCAGACTGAGATAGCGAGGAGCCAGGAAACTTTGGAAAGTATTTTGTTGGGAGAAGGGTGCCCATGAGGCCTCCGTGAGGTGCTGGTGTGGTGCAGTGATTTCCTCATTGTGGAAGTGCTTAAGCTATATCCCTTCACCTCCATCACTTGCTACTAGCCACAATGGCTATGTTCTACCTCCATTGTAAGTCTCTGAATGCTGGGAATCACAGGTGGGCAGAGTACTGTGGCACTCATGTCCTGCTTACAGGCTTTCCATGGGTATCGGGTTGGCCACTGTGAGAACAGGATACTGGATTAAGTGCACCAAAGTGCAATTGCCATCTGGCATTCTTATTTATATTATATTACTGTCTCTGTGCCACTTTGCTATCCTTAGGCTATATATATATATATATATATATATATATGTATTTGTGTGTTTATTTTACGGAAGGTAACGCAAAGCAAATTACAACAATAAAATGATAAAATACACAGGTTAATTCTTCTGTTATTTAAAAAACTGCAGAACCTTTTGTACTGGCAAAACAAAACGAATATTTCAGCACAACATGCCATTAATGAAAATCCACCTGCTAACTATTCTGTCCTGTTTTACAGGCCTTCTAAACTTGATGCCTGTTATCTGCAAAGATAGAGGTTTCCGGGCTGAGCGGGGACTATTTTATAGTAAACGTAATTAAATGTAATGACTTCATTTCAGCTTAAGTTTCCCTCCCCGCTAACACACAGTTATATATAACCAAATAAGAGTCTTATTTAGTTGCAGCATCGATACAGACCATTGAGCAGGCTCTTGCTAGTAAATGCCTCCCTAGCTGACGCCTCTAGATTTGTTTTTGTATAAAAAGGATGTGCTCTATGGGGAACTGGCTTCATATACCAGGCCTGTCGGCAGACCAACTCTGCATTACAAAGATGTCTGCAAACATGACAAGAAGGTGGCAACATTAACCATGTCATGTGGGAATCCCTTGCAGACGAAGGCAGTGCCTGGAGACAGAAAGTCAGGTTGTGTATCCCTAACAGGGACCAGAGGAGAAATAACCGCTGGAAGGAGTGCAGAAAAAGAAATATCATGGCGCATCTGCAGCAGCCCAACTGGACACCTTCCTCTGCCCCAGCTGCAACAAAACATGTCTGTCCTGTATTGGTTTATACAGCCATATCTGATACTGTAACTCTCCAATAGTTTGACTTCACCAATGAACACACCACCCCATTATTCACAAGTGGTATGAGATTTCAGGGGTTGTAGGCGCACTATACCTGTGTTTCCTTCAGACAATGAGGCACAGCAGAGACTGTAGTGTCTGTATCATATATGGTTTATTTGCACATATATACAACACAGTATATTCCAAGAGAGTCACTTGCTTCTCGCAGAGGCATAACAAGTTTGAGTCTAAGAACAGAGAAATCAGCCATGCTCTGCCTCTTTGTTACAGCCTGTTACAGTCAGCCCACATGATACTTTGCCCTCCTTCCTCTTCCTTGTCTATGCTAAAGCCAGTGAAACTATTCCTGTCCAGCCTCCAAACTGAAATACTAAACCCATTCGGCCTCTATCCACTGACACAAAACTGGAGGAGTTCTTCTACCAGAGGCAGATTTAGGGCAGGGCAAGCAGTGCAGTCACACAGGGCACATAGCTGAGGAGGTTGCCTTCTCAAAGCCCAATAAACATTTGCCTAACTTCAGGAAGGAGCCATGAGAAAGAAAAACAAGGGAGGCACGAGGGCTCTGACAGGCTCTTGGAGTCCTTCTGTCTCCTTCCCAAAGCCCAGTAAGTGCTTGCCCAGCTTTGGGAAGGAGGTGGGATGGCTCTAGAACCCTGCCAGAGCCTCACGCCTCTTTCCCAAAGCCCAGCGCTTTGTTTACCAGGCTTGAGCCAGTGCTGGGAGGGCATCAAATAGCCTCACACAGGACCACATGTTACCAAGGTCGGCCCCTGCTTCTACCAACCAGTGTTTACAAACATGCATACATTAGGGAAAATGTACATGAAAATGAATACAGTGGTGCCTCGCAAGACGAAAATAATTCGTTCCGCAAGTCTTTTCGTCTTGCGATGTTTTTCGTCTTGTGAAGCATGGTCCGTCGCAACTGCGCCTCTTCAAGCGGCTTTAAGAAAAAAGCGCAAGACGTTTTCGTCTTGCGAAGCAAGCCCATAGGGAAATTCGTCTAGCGAAGCAAGGCAAAACCGAAAAACCCTTTCGTCTAGCAAGTTTTTTGTCATGCAAGGCATTCGTCTTGCGGGGCAACACTGTATATTAGTGAAAATGCCATAGAAAAAGGCATTGCTTGCAAAATCTGTACATTAGTTAAGACTGCACAATAAAAAGTGTGTTTATTGGAATAAATTTGCCCTAAAATACTGGTTGATTTTCATAAGGATTTTCATTCTACGTAGTGTAAGGTACACAGAACATTGCCAATACATCCAGCTCTACAGGCGTATTTTTAAAAATTCAGGACTGTCAGTTTGGACCTAATCTTTGCTTGCGTAACAGAAATTGTTCAAGCAAACATCTATGAAAGCACCCTAATTATATATTTATAGCTCTTGGCCACCACAGGAATGCTGGCAGGGCAAGATTTTAGCAATTGCATCTTGGCAGCTACTGTGCTTTTAATTGACAGGCATTATAGACATAAAATGTTAACTTTTCTGGTTAAAAATAAATAAAACACTTGTAATTTTCTGGGCACTTTGAAGCATTTGCAGTACTCTGGGGCCTTTAGATTGCATCCAGAATCCTATATATGTGGCTAGTAGAGACACTGTACTAGCAATGTGTTTCAAGCTGCTCTTCCCATGCACTATATAAGGCACACAGCACATACCACAAGATGCAGCGATTACCACCAGCTTGGATGGCTTTAAAAGTGCCAGTTGCTTGTTTGTCAACTTCAACTTCAACAACTTCTTCTTCAGCATTTGACATGCATCTTTGGACACATGTGTCTTCAAGCAGAGGCAGGTTTAGGGTTGCAAGACCGGTTCAGTGGTACTGGCCATCGTGTTGCAGGGGGCACCACAACAACGCTATAGAACGGAGCACAACAGGTGGGGCGGGGTCATATTTTAGCATTGCACAGGGTGCCACTGAAATTTGAGAGCCCAAAGTCCACCACTGCCTCAGGTTCTCTCCAGCATTCTCTGTTGTTATAAACCCTCTTGTTAGGTTTCGATCATCCATGCATCACGTGGCTGGTCATTTATTTCATCAGCCTGAGTCATCTCTTGCCGCATGGTCTGTGTATGTCCATTTTAACCTAGCAGCCTTTCCCCACTGCATCTGTAATTTTGATCTTTGTTGTCTCCAATTATTAGTTTTTTTATCTTTTCAGGGTATTCCTAACATTAATTAATTAGTTAACCAGTGACAAATTAATAGAGAATAAAGCTATCAAGGGCTTGCTGTCATGACAGCTATATTACCTCCAATATCAGTGCTAGTGTTCCTCTGAATACTGGTTGCTGGGGAAACACAGAGTGTTATAGGGCTCAGGCCTGGCCTTTGGGCTCCCTATAGGCATTGATCTGGCCACTATGAGAACAGAAGTTTGGACTAGATGGGCCTTTCGTCTGTTGCAGCAGGACTCTTCTTATATTTTTAAGGCTCTTTTCAGGCAGTATGTGTTTGCTTGATTTATTTTCAGAAGCTCAAGGCACTAGAACAAAGTTGCAATTACTTTCTTTCTCCTCAGTAGTCATATTACCGTTTGTACACATACTTCAAAATCAGCAAGATAAATATTTTCTGCTCAGGCTGGCGGCATTCATCTCTCTTCAGAGTTCTCCCTTTGAAATTTGTAGCCTTCAGCAAGAGAGCTCTTTGCTTTTGCAACACTCCTGGTCTCAACAATAAATGGTCCGTTCCTAAAGTGAAACATAACTCAGGACTATATTTCTACCCAAAGCGAAAGAAGTGGGAGGTTTATGAAAACAAGCCAGCAGGGATGCAATCCCATACACACTTACCTGAGAGTAAATCCCATGACAATAGGGTTTATATATCTGAGGGGGCATGTATAGAAAATCCTATAGAAAACCTTATAGTATATGCATAGCAAGGTCTTTATTCTACACTCTACAGTATATAGCTACAAGTGCAAATAAAATGTTCTAACAGTGTCAGGAAGAGAGATGAGTGCAGTGCCTTTATTTTTAATGAATGCTGGGGAGAAAAAGTCTGCTTTGTTTTTAATTTATGACCAAGAATTAATGTCCCACACAATGTAGGAATTGGGTCTTTATGCTGTCGCCTCTTCAGCACCTATTGAAGACCTTCCTCTTTCAACAAGTCTTTGATGTCAAGATCTTTCCCAGTTTGCATCTGTTCTGGAATTGTTTTTAAGAAGTTCAGTTAGAGGCCTTTCCAGACTGATGATTTATTTTATTTTTTGCAGATAATTTCTGCAGCATGTAATTGACTCAACCATTGTGCACCAGGAGTGGATTTATACTTGACTGTCCACATACCATTCCACTTTATTAGTTGTTCTGCTATGTTTCCTCAATGTTAGTGTATCAATGCCACCTGGAGGAACACTCTGTAGCACAACAAAAGCAGGACAAGTTACTACCACTGCACCATGTTTATATAAAAGTTACAGGATTTCAGCCGAAAGCTATGGGACACATGCAGATTGGAAACAAAGAATTATGTCCACTCCAAAGTTTTTGCAGGTACAAAAAGTGTTGAAAGTCTGATTCATGACCACAAGTCAAATGCACAAAAAAAGACACCTGGAGGGATTCTTAGTGAAACGCTGCACCTAGTGTTTTATGTGAGTAAGTGCCTTGATTTCAGTAGACATGAAATATGACTAACTGGGTTCAGAATTACAACCACAATTAAGAATTCTTCACTCCTCAAGTAGCAACTGACAGATAATTACTCTGTGGCATTGTTCACCCAGTGAGTGAGAATTCCTTACATATTTCATTCAGACAGACACTGAGGATAATACATTTTATTTCATCAGTTATTATGTGACTATAAATCAGCCTGGCATTGAAGACCACTGCAGACATTGATTTGCATTAGCTTTACTGGGGACTTTGGAAGCTGGCTGTATCTATATCCAATCCTCTAGATGCCTTGTGTTTGGAGGATTACTTTTTTATTCAAGGTTAATCAGTCTGACTATCTTTTAACTTTATACCCTTGATTTCTTTTTCTGGAAGGATATTAAATTATAGGATTAAAAAGGATATTAAATTAATTTTAATTAATTAATTTTAATTAATGGTATATTTTAAATAAAGCCAAATGAAAATGTGAAGCCCCTTGGACTCCTGCAACACACTCTACGTGGGGCTACCTTTGAAGGTGACCCAGAAACTACAACTAATCCAGAATGCGGCAGCTAGACTGGTGACTGTGAGTAGCCACTGAGACCATATAACACCGGTTCTGAAAGACCTACATCAGCTCCCAGTATGTTTCTGAGCACAATTCAAAGTGTTGGTGCTGACCTTTAAAGCCCTAAACAGCCTTGGCCCAGTATACCTGAAGGAATGTCTCCACCCCCATCGCTCAGCCCAGACACAGAGGTCCAGCACCAAGGGCCTTCTGCCAGTTCCCTCACTGTGAGAAGTGAGGTTACAGGGAACCAGGCAGAGGGCCTTCTCGGTAGTGGCACCCACCCCGTGGAATGCCCTCCCATCAGATGTCAATAAAATAACTATCTGACTTTTAGAAGACATCTGAAGACAGCCCTGTTTAGGGAAGCTTTTAATGTTTGATGTTTTATTCTGTTTTTAATCTGTTGGGAGCCACTCAGAGTGGCTGGGGAAACCCAGCCAGATGGGTGGGGTATAAATAATATATCATCATCAGAATAAGGTATATGATCTGATGGCCAAATTATATCTGCACACATTCTAGGTGCCCTTTGTGACTGTCTGAAATTTGCTAATCAATAGGAACAAAGAAAGTTGCCTTATAGTCAGACTATTAATAGTAGGATAGGAGAGCTGAAGATAATGCCAATATATTCCACACCTGGCAACCAAAGCACCCCTTTGGTTTCAGATAGTACATGGGTTGTTGTTGTTTAATCGTTTAGTCATGTCCGACTCTTCGTGACCCCATGGACCAGAGCACGCCAGGCACTCCTGTCTTCCATTGGCTCCTGCAGTTTGGTCAAACTCATGTTGATGAGTCTAAAAAGCCCGGGACACAAATTTCTATGGCCCTCTGGCAGCTATTGTGGCTCATTTACCAGAAACAATGTATTTAACATTAACTCTGGAAGTGTATACTCGATTCTGACCAAACCTTCTAGGGCAAAATATACATCATAAGATTCTGTATGGTTCAATTCCAAGGGAAGTGGAATTCAGGTAGCAACCTCCCAACATCTCGTATGTTCTCATTCCCCAGGAAACTATTCAAGAAGGTGACTATTTCAGACATTTTTATTGTCTATTTTAATAATATTTCTGGTTAAGTATCCTACAGATTGTAACTGAAGGATGTAGCTTTCAGGCTACTGAATATTGTAATCATTCTTCAAAAGCAACTAATAATATAGACTGCGCTACATATAAGAAAAAGAGCGTAGTTCAAGGATGAACAATCATATTGGAATATAAATCTTGTTAAGTACTAGAGCCTTCAGGAACCAGACTTTCATTTCCCTTACAATCTGCCATAACTTAAAATGAGGGTATACCAGCGCTTTTCTTCTTCTTCAGAAGTCTAAAAGCAGTACATCCCCTCAGTGCTGGGTTAGTTATGGTGGTGAAAGTTAGCAAATGATTGGTATAAGAACTCAAGAGTGGCTTATAAGAGCCATGTGGTCTGAGCTTCAGCAACCAGTTCAGACCTCCTCATGCATTGCAGTCCTCTGGTAGACTTGAAGGTGAACAAAGGCTTGATTTACTTAGTTCCTCTCAAGGTGAGGTGAGCCTGGCAGTACAGCTTACTCCATGGTCTTAACCTCTTCATGTATTAATTAGACTTGAGCATGTTGGTTATATGAGGCAGGCTATGCCATAGTTGTGAGCAGCAATCTGACCCACTGGAGAAAGTATGTTGTTTGATCCCTACCCCACCCTCATGCCTGCATCACTGCTAGGAGTTGTCTAGGAATGAACCAGTAAACACCAGTATCAGAATGGCTCCACCAATACACTCTTTCGAATTCTCTCTCTCTCTCTCTCTCTCTCTCCTGCCCTATGTATCTGTGATACATAGATAGATTAAGGAGTCAAAAGAACAGGTGAAGCTCCCTCCTACCCCCATAGACCACCCCAGAGGGCTAAAGGAAGCCACATTTCAATGCTGTTGAGCCTTTCTCCTCTCCTGCAACCAACCTTTGTGAGGTTCCAAGAGAAAAAAGAGGCAAACACAGAATCATAGATAATCCATCGATAAACAAGTTAATCCACCCAGGACTGCAAGTGGGTCAGGGAGGGGATGCTTGTTGGTAATGCATTTTTTTAATGCTACTTTTGAAAAATGACATGACACACAGCTTTGCTCTATTTTGCTGGTAGCTCAATATCACTGGAGGGCTTTCTCTCCCCCCCTCCCAACCAGGGGGTGTCACAGCTGTCTTTTTCCTTGATGAATGACATGAACTTAGAGAGAGAGGAAAAGAGACTGTGCTGCAAGAACAAGCTCTTCCCTGCACAGATAGAGCGTACAAGGTTTCATTTTGTTTGTAATCGGATCAGCTGCAGCACGTGTGGGATTTTACAGTTCTTAAATTTCTTCTGTTCACAGATGCAGCAGCAGCAACAAAGCTTTAGGCCAGCCTTCCTCAACCTGGTGCCTTCCAGATGTTTAGGACTACAGTTCCCATGAGCCTCAGCAGACATAATCAATGGTCAGGCTGGTGGGAGTTGTAGTCTAAAACATCTGGGGGGGGGCACCAGCTTGGGAAAGCAGTTCTAGGAAGTGAAACCTAACACCACGTACAACAAGGGTACAGAACCTGTCACTCCAGGTGTTCTTGGATTTTTATTAGGGTACATTTGCATGTGGTGAATATTGCATTACTTTCCTGGATTATAATGCTAGCATGTCTGCCACGTTTTCTAACATTACTTTCACAGGACCTGTTGCAGTGGCTCTTTCACTGATGCCGTTCAAAACAGTGAGTGTGGCAGGGCACCACAATGAACATCACTGGACAACGTCACTAATCCCCCACGCTTTCTGCATGTGCGAGCTTCTGGTTTCCTCACAAATCATCCACAAAAATGGTAGGAAAGAACTGTATGCCAAGATAGCTCCCTAAATTTTGTCACTTTCATGATTTTCCGAGTTGGTAGGGTTGCAAATGTATTATTTCTAGAACCAATTAACATGGAAACGAGCCCTAAACTTGCACTAGATTTTCAAAAGTGGCTTTTGCACCATGTGAGAGCTCAAATATAATACAGAAATTAACAGTGAAACACTGGGGAAATGAAATAAACTGCCATGTGAATCGAGCCTTAGTCCTAACCAAAAAGGCTGATGGTGAGGGAAGACAGGATTTGGGAGACCAGCAAAAACATCTTGAAGGTACCACAAATGGTACAAAAAGAATAATGAAAAAAAGCAGTGAATGAAATCTGTTCTAGAGAACTATTAAAGGGAAGGAGGAACCAATGGGAGTTGCTACCTCTAGAGATCTGCATACGGGAGTAACTGGCAGGCTGAATAGGGCAGCAATCAGCACCCAGCATCCATGGACAGCTCCCAGGGTCTCAGCAGGGTTCATTATTAATGCATGCCCTGGGCTCTCCTTACATTTTCTTCCAGCAGAGGGATCCACATCCTAAACCCACTTCCCTACCTTTGGAATACAGGCGCCCAAATTGTGGAGGGTGGGGGTTTTTTTTTGGGGGGTGGTCCCTTCAAACCCCCCCCATCATTGTTTGATTGCTCCCATAGATCCCCACTGCGGTTTATTTATTTTAAAACATTTATGAACCGCCTAAAATGTTTTAAATATCTAAGCGGTATACAAAGTAAAAGCAACAAACAATGCATTTAAAACTAAACACAGCATAAAACTAGCAGCGTATAAAAAAGCAAGGATTCAGGGAATTCATAGGGGGTTTTAAAAATGGTACTGTGTTGTGCGACAGTGTGTACAAATATATCTTTACAAGAGGTCTCGCAGGGCACCATGGGGCTCCTTCCGGGCGTTCAGGGGAGAGACCAAAGGACAAGGACTGCAAGGGGGCGACGCCTCCACACTGAGGGAACCGGCCCCGGCCTGATCCTCTAAGAAAAGAGAGGGGGACTGTAGCGCGGAGAACCACCAGCGAACTCCACGTTGTGCGCCTGTGCGCGTTCGCCGCTTGGCCGTCGGAGCACCCCGACCCCCCCCCCCCAAGTCTCTGCGCCTCTGTCCTCCGTCAGTTCCCAAGAGCTTGTGGCGCTGCTGCTGCTGCTGCTTCCCTGCGGCGAGGTGGGACGGACAGAGCAGATGGACGGCACGGTGTCCGTCCTCCTGCCTGGACGGCGCGGTGCCGCCCCTTGCCCGCCCCTTCCGCCATCTCCGCTCGCTCGCTGCGCGCACAGCGACACGAGGCGCTGGCCAGAGGCAGATCCCCGCGCGCGGAGCTGGCGCCGCTCCGTCGGAAAGTCGAAAGCGAAGCACCTGGAGCCGGATTCTCGCGGGCTGGGATTGTCCTGGCTGTTCTTGCGGCAATAGCGCCAAGATGCCCAGGGCGTCCCTTCTGTAGGTGAGTGTGTCTCCCCCTCAACTCTTCTCATCTTATCTTATCCTGCTGATGTGTGGCTGGGTTACTTGCCCCGCTATGCCATTTTGTCCCCAATAAGTGCAACCTAAATGCAACCTAAAAATACTTTCTGAACGCTTCCAGAGTTTGGAATTGTTTGCATGTTTGCTGTGGGCTCCCTCTCTTTGGTGGGGAAGGGAAAGAAGCGGGTTATGAAATAGGATCGCAACCTAATCCATTGCATTGAGTCCCACTGATTTCAGTGGGTAGGAATTGTAGCCTTACTTTCAATTAGCTGCAGGCAGAGCTCCATCCGTAGTAAGTTTGTAATTACCACGTTGCAGTTTTGTGATGGGGGTTATATTTTCAGAAGAATAGAACAGCCAATTTAGAGAATGTGCTTTTTTAAAAATATAAAAACAACATGAAGCAGTCGTCACGTTTCTTTTGAAAAGGGTGTAAGAAGGAATCCTTCTTCCAGAAATGTTCAATTGCTTTTTAACACATAAATGGAGGTAGAAATTAGCGGCATGACAGTAGATCTAAAGAATATGCCAAAGATATAAAATTATAAAATCTGACTATGAAGGTACATTAATTGCCTTTAAAAAAGATTTTTGGTACCTTGAAAGAGGGGGAAAGTGGTGTCAATGTTCCTAGAGATCTTTAAATTTAAAAAATACGGTTAATGTATGTAGACATTATACGCATTATACTACAATTAGAATTATTGCAGTTTTGTTGTAGCTTTAGCATAAGAATTCTGGCAAAGTTTGAAATCTGCAGCAGGAGTTTTGTCACTGATGTTGGTGACTTACACAGCTCCCAGAAGCTAACATTCACAACATCGTTATATTACTTTCAAATACTCCAGGGGAGAGAAACCTAACCTTAATGAATAGATACATTTGCTTTTTTTAAAAAAAGAAAAGAAAGAAGATACAATGTAGTTTTGTTACTCAAATACAACATAATTTAAATGGAGTTCTGAAACTGGTGAAACATTCATTTTATGTTTTTATGTTTTTTTCTGCTAGAGTAGTTATTGTGGCTTTGATGGAAACAGTTGCTCATGTTGGCCAGGCATGTAGAACCCTTTCTAATATTTAAAAGTTATCTCTTACAACAAAAGTGTATGCATGCCTACTGAGAAGTAAGCCCCACTGACTTCAGGGGGATCACTTCAGTGTGCATACCTTGATTGCCACCTTGAGAAGCCTTCAAGCTTTTGTTTATTTTTGGATGCTGCAGCATGTGTCTTCCAGTTCTTCCTTTTTATTCCAATGTACATAAAGTGTCCTTGTTGATAATAAATAGCAGCCGCTTGTGCTCTACAGTTCTATGATTCTAACCCTCATTGGTTGAGAATATAGCAACTGGACTACTCACAAAGGCTGGCTGCTCAGGACACATCTTGCCAGTCTTGCCACCAGCACCCCCTGGCTTCCTGTCTGTTCCTTGGCACAATTTGAAGTGCTCATTTTAACCATTAAGTGTCCATATAGCTCAGGAACTGGGTACAGTGGTACCTTGGGTTACATACGCTTCAGGTTACATATGCTTCCGGTTACATACGCTTCAGGTTACACACTCTGCTAACCCAAAAATAGTGCTTCAGGTTAAGAACTTTGCTTCAGGATGAGAACAGAAATCGGGCTCCGGTGGCGCAGCTAAAGTGGTGCTTCAGGTTAAGAAAGTTTCAGGTTAAGAATGGACCTCTGGAACAAATTAAGTACTTAACCTGAGGTACCACTGTGATTATGCACCTAGATAATATGCTTATCAGCTGAGATCAGCAGCAGAGGGTGGTCTTTGATTCAACACAACCCGCTACCCAAGATTAAGTGAAAGGTGACTAGAGACAGGGACTTTTCTGTGGTGACAACACACAACTTTGAAATGCTTTTCCCAACCCTGCTTGTTTGTTATCTACCTTAGTGATGAGTTGCCACAGTAGCGTTGAGACCAGATTGTGTCCCTTCCAACAATTATTTGCATTGGTGGTGGTATTCTTTTCATAAACTTGTGTCTCACTCTTCTTTCAAAAAACTCGGGGTAGCATACACAAGGTTATCCCATGCTATACTCTAGACCAGTGGTTCTCAATCTGTGGGTCCCCAGATGTTGTTGGACTACAACTCGCATCATCCCTGAGCTCTGGCCTTGCTAACTAGAGGTGGTGGGAGTTGTAGTTCAACAACATGTGGGGACCCACAGGTTGAGAAAGGCTGCTCTAGACGGTGCTGTGAGGTAGTCTAGCCTCAGAGACAGTGACAGATCTGAGTGCCAGCTTCCTTAGGTGACAGGCACAATCACCAGCTTGCAAACCAGATGCATCCTACCAAGACCTTCCCATTCTGTTACCAGCCTCTTCTAACATCCTAGACCCCCTGCCTCACCCCATAGTCCTTCTTCTCAGCTGTTTCTCATGGATCAGCTGAACAGTGTGTGTGTGTGTGTGAGAGAGAGAGAGAGAGGGGGGGGAGAGAGAGGGGGAGAGAGAGAGATATTGCAAGGAAGTGTGGTTCCATACCCATGCACGGTGGGCTGTGATTGGCTGGATTGGTCTTGCCCTGCTTTCCACCCACTGTGGATGTATGGGTGTGTGAATGGATCTTTATGAATGAGCAGTGTGGAGGATGTATATGAATGGAAATTTTATGTAGTAGGGTAGGAGAAATGGAAAAAACCCAACACAAATCTGGCAACCAATGTGCTCCTTTGGTTTCAGATAGTATATCAGTAGATAAATTATTATTATTATTATTATTATTATTATTATTATTATTATTATTATTATTATTATTTATACCCCGCCCTCCCCAGCCAAGGCCGGGCTCAGGGCAGCTAACAAGCAATAATAAAAACAAGTTGAATGAATACAACTTAAAAACAAGATTAAAATACAACAATTAAAATATTTAAACATTAAAATATTAAAATGCAGCCTCATCACAGGAGGAGAAAGGAAAAAGAAAAAAGAAAGAGGGGGAGGGAATCAAATTGGCTCCAAGCCAAAGGCCAGGTGGAACAACTCTGTCTTACAGGCCCTGCGGAAAGAAATCAGATCCTGCAGGGCCCTGGTCTCATGAGGCAGAGCGTTCCCCCAGGCCGGAGCCAGTGTTGAAAAGGCCCTGGCTCTGGTTGAAGCTAATCTAACTTCCTTAGGGCCCGGGACCACTAGGGTGTTGCTATTTATGGACCTTGAGGCTCTCCGTGGGGCATACCAGGAGAGGCGGTCCCATAGGTACGAGGGTCCTAGGCCGTGAAGGGCTTTCTAGATGAATCTAGAAAGCCCGGACACAAATTTTCACGGCCCTCTAGCAGCTATGGTGACT
The DNA here is from genome assembly GCF_965113315.1 of Podarcis vaucheri. Classification (NCBI taxonomy): domain Eukaryota; kingdom Metazoa; phylum Chordata; class Lepidosauria; order Squamata; family Lacertidae; genus Podarcis; species Podarcis vaucheri. The sequence continues at coordinate 63,761,338 of NC_138763.1, forward strand.
CATTTACCAGACGTAATATATTTAGAGTTAACTCTGGAAATATATACTTGATTCTGACCAAACTAAACCACCTTGAGCAAAATATACACCAGTAGGCTTAGTTTGTGCTGCGTTGATCATGCACGGTTCCTGACTATAGGGAGGATGTGAATACACATACAAGCCCCTTTCAGAGTGACAGGGTCATCAAGCTCCTGCACCTTCAACCTGCTTAGAAATTTTTTTTTAATCAAGAGAAGTAGGGATACAAAGTAACAATTTACACATTGATATATGATCCATATAAATAAAATACCAGGAAGAACCATGTACATAAATATATGGAAAAAACCAGCCATTTGTGATTTTGCAATAGACTAAATTAATAATAATAATAATTTATACCCTGCCCATCTGGCTGGGTTTCCCCAGCCACTCTGGGCGGCTTCCAACAAAAGACTAAAAATACATTAAAACATCAGTTATTAAAAACTTCCCTAAAGTAAAATAACTGCAAACAACATGCAGTAGCATGCTGGCTATATAAAGAATGTGATCTAAAGCAGATGTCCCGAGTCTTTTTGTGCCCAGGGACACATTGGTATAATGAAGAGACTGTTGTAGGCAACACAGAATATCCATTTTATAGCAGAAAAACTGGTGATGCTCAGAACTCAGAACTCCCCAAAAACCAGAAAAACACCTGCAACTCTCTCCACCAGATAAAGCACAGAGAAAGAAATCAGGTAACACTCCTTCCAGTAACAGACAAATCTTTCCAACCAACTCCTCCCTGCCCAAAACCACCAAAATATCAATTTAAAAATAAATTCAAATATTTGGGAAGGACAGGGGGATCTTGGCTGGGCCCCAAATCAGGTATTAATGGGCACTGTAGTGCCCAGATGTGCCACTCTGGGGACCAGAGAACTAAATAATGGTTAGATTACTACCAGCAGTAAAGCAACTAATTCTATATGTCTCTACTTCAAGCTATCTCCAAATAATATGCAGTCAATCCATCAGATCCATCTCAGGACAGAATAGGGGTGCACTATACCATGTATTCTATCATGGTATGGATATGATGCGTGATTCTGATATTGAGGAAGAAAGCTCAATTTCTCATTAAATGCATCCTTGTTGCCTCCATTTTAAACTCTTTTCTTTATGCTCCTTTCTTAAGCCCCATTCCTTAAAAAAAAAATTTTTCCTGCAAACCTTGGGAATTCTCCCCAAGCCCTCTTGTGTGGGGATGATGCCATTTTGCCTACTGGCGTTTGGAGAATGAGGTTGCTGTTGATATCGATGTAAAGATGTGAAGCTGTCGTAACACAAACCATGAGGGCTTAAAATATTCCAATCAACAAGATTGTAAACGAAAATGCACCATTGCCGTGTTGCCTGATCAGCTGGTGTGTGCTGGCGGATAGACAGAACGTCGGCTTTTGAGACTTTCACCGGGGAGGTTTCTGCTCAAATTGTACCTCACCCATGAAAACACACTGGCAGGCCTTGGGCAAGTTATGTCTCTCAACAACAGCTCCTCATCTTCTCCTTTAGGCTGTCAAACATCTGTTTTGGAGACACATTTATGACACAGTTTAGCCAAGCCTTCATCTGTCTTCCAGCATATATCAGTATGAGTCAATATTACAATATACAATATACAAACGTACACAAGGTTTCCTTAAAATTACTCTTTGATTGAGAACATAAGATTTTATTAATGGATGCAAGCTGAACGTGAGGCTGCTTTGCTTTTTTTTTTTTAATTGCTTCATTAGGGTTTGCAGTGTGAAGCTAAAACCTATTGCCCAAAATGCTAATCCACCTTACAAATTTGTTGTTGTTGTTTAGTCGTTTAGTCGTGTCCGACTCTTCGTGACCCCATGGACCAGAGCACGCCAGGCACTTCTGTCCTCCACTGCCTCCCGCAGTTTGATCAAACTCATGCTAGTAGCTTCAAGAACACCATCCAACCATCTCATTCTCTGTCGTCCCCTTCTCCTTGTGCCCTCCATCTTTCCCAACATCAGGGTCTTTTCCAGGGAGTCCTCTCTTCTCATGAGGTGGCCAAAGTATTGGAGCCTCAGCTTCACGATCTGTCCTTCCAGTGAGCACTCAGGGCTGATTTCCTTCAGAATGGAGAGGTTTGATCTTCTTGCAGTCCATGGGACTCTCAAGAGTCTCCTCCAGCACCATAATTCAAAAGCATCAATTCTTCGGCGATCAGCCTTCTTTATGGTCCAGCTCTCACTTCCATACATCACTACTGGGAAAACCATGGCTTTTACTATACGGACCTTTGTTGGCAAGGTGATGTCTCTGCTTTTTAAGATGTTGTCTAGGTTTGCCATCGCCTTTCTCCCAAGGAGCAGGCGTCTTTTAATTTCGTGACTGCTGTCACCATCTGCACTGATCATGGAGCCCAAGAAAGTAAAATCTCTCACTGCCTCCATTTCTTCCCCATCTATTTGCCAGGAGGTGATGGGCCCAGTGGCCATGATCTTCGTTTTTTTGATGTTGAGCTTCAGACCATATTTTGCGCTCTCCTCTTTCACCCTCATTAAAAGGTTCTTTAATTCCTCTTCACTTTCTGCCATCAAGGTTGTGTCATCTGCATATCTGAGGTTGTTGATATTTCTTCCGGCAATCTTAATTCCGGCTTGGGATTCATCCAGCCCAGCCTTTCGCATGATGAATTCTGCATATAAGTTAAATAAGCAGGGAGACAATATACAGCCTTGCCGTACTCCTTTCCCAATTTGGAACCAATCAGTTGTTCCATATCCAGTTCTAACTGTAGCTTCTTGTCCCACATAGAGATTTCGCAGGACACAGATGAGGTGATCAGGCACTCCCATTTCTTTAAGAACTTGCCATAGTTTGCTGTGGTCAACACAGTCAAAGGCTTTTGCATAGTCAATGAAGCAGAAGTAGATGTCTTTCTGGAACTCTCTGGCTTTCTCCATAATCCAGCGCATGTTTGCAATTTGGTCTCTGGTTCCTCTGCCTCTTCTAAATCCAGCTTGCACTTCTGGGAGTTCTCGGTCCACATACTGCTTGAGCCTTCCTTGTAGAATTTTAAGCATAACCTTGCTAGCATGTGAAATGAGTGAAATTGTGCGGTAGTTGGAGCATTCTTTGGCACTGCCTTTCTTTGGGATTGGAATGTAGACTGATCTTCTCCAATCCTCTGGCCACTGCTGAGTTTTCCAAACTTGCTGGCATATTGAGTGTAGCACCTTAACAGCATCATCTTTTAAAATTTTAAACAGTTCAGCTGGAATACCATCACTTCCACTGGCCTTGTTATTTGCAGTGCTTTCTAAGGCCCATTTGACTTCACTCTCCAGGATGTCTGGCTCAAGGTCAGCAACCACACTACCTGGGGTGTACGAGACATCCATATATTTCTGGTATAATTCCTCTGTGTATTCTTGCCACCTCTTCTTGATGTCTTCTGCTTCAGTTAGATCTTTACCACTTTTGTCCTTTATTATGGTAATCTTTGTACGAAATGTTCCTTTCATATTTCCGATTTTCTTGAACAGATCTCTGGTTCTTCCCATTCTGTTGCTTTCCTCTATTTCTTTGCATTGCTCGTTTAAGAAGGCCTTCTTGTCTCTCCTTGCTGTTCTTTGGAAATCTGCATTCAATTTCCTGTATCTTTCACTATCTCCCTCGCATTTTGCTTGCCTTCTCTCCTCCGCTATTTGTAAGGCCTCGTTGGACAGCCACTTTGCTTTCTTGCATTTCTTTTTCATTGGGATGGTTTTAGTTGCTGCCTCCTGTATAATGTTGCGAGCCTCCATCCATAGTTCTTCAGGCACTCTGTCCAGCAAATCTAAATCCTTAAACCTGTTCCTCACTTCCACTGTGTATTCATAAGGGATTTGGTTTAGATTGTATCTTACCTGTCCAGTGGTTTTTCCTACTTTCTTCAGTTTAAGCTTGAATTTTGTTATAAGGAGCTGATGATCTGAGCCACAGTCAGCTCCAGGTCTTGTTTTTGCTGACTGTATAGAGCTTCTCCATCTTTGGCTGTAGAGAATATAATCAATCTGATTTCGATGTTGCCCATCTGGGGATGTCCATGTGTAGAGTCGTCTCTTGTGTTGTTGGAAAAGCGTGTTTGTGATGACCAGCTTGTTCTCTTGACAGAACTCTATTAGCCTTTGCCCTGCTTCGTTTTGATCTCCAAGGCCAAACTTGCCAGTTGTTCCTTTTATCTCTTGATTCCCTACTTTAGCATTCCAATCCCCTATAATGAGCAGAACATCCTTCTTTGGTGTCACTTCGATAAGGTTTTGTAAGTCTTCATAGAACTGGTCAATTTCAGTTTCTTCAGCACCAGTAGTTGGTGCATAAACTTGGATTACTGTGATGTTAAAAGGTCTGCCTTGGATTCGTATCGAGATCATTCTATCATTTTTGAGACTGCATCCCAGTACAGCTTTCGCCACTCTTTTGTTGACTATGAGGGCCACTCCATTTCTCTTACGGGTTTCTTGCCCACAGTAGTAGATATGGTAGTCATCCGAACTGAATTCGCCCATTCCCGTCCATTTTAGCTCACTGATGCCCAGGATGTCAATATTTATTCTTGCCATCTCATTTTTGACCACATCCAACTTACCCAGGTTCATGGTTCTTACATTCCAGGTTCCTATGCAATATTTTTCTTTACAGCATTGGACTTTCCTTTCGCTTCCATGCATATCCACAACTGAGCGTCCTTTCGGCTTTGGCCCAGCCGCTTCATCAGCTCTGGATCTACTTGTACTTGTCCTCCGCTCTTCCCCAGTAGCATGTTGGACACCTTCCGACCTGAGGGGCTCATCTTCCAGTGTCATAACTTTTATATGCCTGTTGTCTTTGTCCATGGAGTTTTCTTGGCAGGGATACTGGAGTGGCTTGCCGATTCCTACTCCAGGTGGATCACGTTTGGTCAAAACTCTCCACTATGACCTGTTCATCTTGTGTGCCCTGCTCGGCGTAGTTCATAGCTTCTCTGAGTTCTTCAAGCCCCTTCGCCACGGCAAGGCAGTGATCCATGAAGGGGACCTTACAAATACCTCACCATTTTCTCTTCCATCAGCTACAGTCAGATGTTAACATAAATAGCGTAGGCGTTTGAAAGTGATATAATCTTCCTAAGTGGAAAATGCCAACACAGTGGTTGCATTTGCATGACACAGTAAACCACAAACCATGGTTTACAGTAGACAAGCAATTCACACCCACTTCGCTCCTTGCTGCGTCAAGCCAGCATCCTGTTTTCACAGTGGCAGACTGGATGCCTATGGGAAATAGTCTTCATTGCAAAAAATGGAAAAAAGATGGCCCACTGACTGCGAAATTAAGGCATCCCACTACCTAGCAGTAAGCTCCATTGACCTCTATTGAACTTGCTTCTGAGTAGGCATGCATTATCAAGGAAATAGGAGGAAAACCATGTTAAGAATTGCAATGGATGGACAGTGATAGAGATGCATCCCTAATAAATAGACCACAATGGATTCTACCAGTCTCTGCTTTCCCTGGCTGGACCAAAAGAGTGCATGATTTGCTTTGTATTGTTTGGATGGTTTTCTGAAATGTCATAGGATCATTATCTCTCTAGGACCCAGCTTCTAGGTAATGTTGCATACAACAGAGCACTGGAGTGTGCTTAAAGGTAAAAGGTAAAGGTACCCCTGCCCGTACGGGCCAGTCTTGACAGACTCTAGGGTTGTGCGCCCATCTCACTTAAGAGGCCAGGGGCCAGCGCTGTCCGGAGACACTTCCGGGTCACGTGGCCAGCGTGACAAAGCTGCATCTGGTGAGCCAGCACAGCACACGGAAATGCCGTTTAAAACCTGAGTGTGCTTAAAACCTGATAAAAAAACCCCTTTATTTTATTCATTTTTTATTACTATACCACACTTCATCCAAGGATCACAGGGTGGTTTACAGTAGAAAAGCACAAAAATATGTAACATAGTAACAAACAAAAACAATACCCCTCACCCCAGTTTAAAAAGCCATAGATTATTTAATTAGCTAGAGGACTGGGAGAAGGGGAATGTTTTTTCCCAGGTGCCAAAGATATGTAATGAAGGTGCCAGGTGAGCCTTACTGGGGGAGAGCATTCTGCAAATGAGGAGTCACCACAGAAAATGCCCATTCTTCTGTTGCCGCCCTCTGGATCTCTCATGGAGGAGGCACATGGAGGGCCTCAAGTGATGATTGCAGGGTCCAGGTCTGTTCATTTTAAGTAGTAATATTGTAAGTAGTAGTAAAACATAGTGCCTGGTGCTCTAGTAATATATGCAAGCTTTTGAAGGCTTAGGAAGTAATCAAATCCCATGATCCCTCACACTGACCAGAGTTTTGAATAAGTGGATCTCCAGTGTAGATGTGGCTCTGTTGGCGCAAGTCCTCCATCCCAGCTAAGCCAGGGCTCAGGCAGCTGAGGCAAAGGTGGCCGAGCCAAGGCCAGCATAAGTCCCCAAAATGTGGTGTGCCAGAGGAGTGGTGACACCAGGATGGGACAGAGGGAAATTTACCTCTATTCCAAACTCCATTCAGCGATAGCTTGTGACCCAAGGGAAGTTACAATGACCAAAATGGTGGTGTAAGTCAGATTCTATTGCAAAGCCTTGTTTTCCCTCTGCCACTCCTGAACAGAGTTTCGAATAGGGATAAATTACATAATTTAGCCCAGCATAAATTGCAGTAGTGTCCTGTAGTTTAGATTGCTGTGTTAACTACACATTATATACACCTGTAACAAAGGTTTGATGGTTCCTTCTGTATGCGAAGTAGCCATCAAGCTTTTGTGTGAATGGGTTCCATCCTTGCCTCAGGATTCAAAAAGCCTTGTGCCATCCGTGTTACACACACACACACACACACACACACACACACACACTTCCATTCTATGCTATGTTGAACTGCAGGCAGAAGCATCCATTTAAGTCCAATAACTTCATATTTCTTCAGAGGGAAGCATGAATATTTTTGTTCTCTGGAAATAGTACAGTAACTGTTGCCGAGGACAGACATTCCTTTCCAAAGGACCATCCAGTATTTTGAATTCATCAAACATTCAGCAAGCTCTAGCCTAGATCCTTATGGTCAAGCGTGCAGGTCACAAGGGATACCATTCTATCCCAGAGGAGATGCTTAAGGATGGCAAGCGCTCTCTGGACATAACAAGGAATTATACAAGCTGGGCCTCCATCTAAACAGAACTGCTCCGTCTTCTCCCCCCCCCCATTTATGTCTCAGCTGTCTTCCTGTGCTGTGCTTTTGATAGGCAAGATCTCAAATGCTGTTGGAAATTAGAAGTTGGCTGAGTGGCATGCCAGGAGCAAACTTGTCAGCCAAATGAAGGCAGGGAAACTACAGCTAATAATTGAAAGCGGACATGACCCCTGGCTTGCTCTCATCAATTGGTTATCTTCAAAGAGTGAATCCGGCAGCTGGACCTGGAAGTCCCGTAGCATTAGCCTCCTGGGCTTATCTCCCATCTCTTCAAATAAATGCTCTTAGTTTTGCTACAGCAGAGATAACCCACATGCCACCGCCCTCCAGAGGTTATTGGACTACAACTCCCATCTCCCCTGGCTATTAGCTATGCTGGCTGGGGCTGATAGGAGTTGTAGTCCACTGCATCTAGACTGCTCCATGTTGGCTACTCCTGTGCTAGACACTCCAAGCCCTATCTGTGATCTTAATTGACTGGTAAGTAGATAATTCAGATAGGGGTCTGTAATTCTGCTGAACTGGCTGAATGGGACTCCGCCCCCTGCCCATTAGCTGATGCCACTGAATGATGCCGGGTGATAGGCAGGTGGGTGTGGTTTGTTGGGAATTGGCCTCATGGGCCAAACTGGACCCCCTAGCAGACCAAGATTGGCACACAGGCTGGAGATTCCTCACCCCGATTGTTTCTCCCAACATCCTTACATTGGCTATGCTAGTCGGGGCTGATGGGCCCCCAGTCCATCAGGGCTACAGATTTCCCAAGCCTGCTGTAGAGCTGTGGCAGACTTTGGGCTCTCAAATTTCAGCAGCACCTTGTGCGATGCTTAAATTCGGTGCCCTCCACCTCTTGCACTCCACTCTACAACATTGTTGTGGTGCCCTCTGTGAATCCGGGGCCTAGGGCAGCTGAACCGGTCATGGTACCCTAAAACCGCCTCTGTGTAGAGGAAATGGAGGCAGCGCTCCACACACCCCATAATCACCTGCTTTTTAATTTATTTTTTTGAGAACTGTGGATTTTTAGAATAAAAAATAAAACCTACGTGAAAATAAGACAGCATGGACCTGTTTTTGCATGAAAGAGAAGCTGAAATAGGATGGAGGTAGGCTGTTTTGTTCATCTCTATTCAACAACACTATTCACAAAAGCTGTTACTTCCTTGAAAAATCTTGCTCTGATATTCTGGTGCTTTTCCTTTTCCTTTTAACACTTTTGGTTGCTTGGAGCGGATATGAACTTGACCATGTCCATGAGGTAATTTTTTTATAAAAATTAAATGGTCTCAGGAAGTGACCACACATCATAACATGCTGCGCCTTTATGGGGAATTGTGTGTGTGTCTGTGGGGGGGGGGGGTGAATGCCCCCCCCCAGTGATGAAGCATTTAAGAATTGTTCTGAATAAAATAAACTTGTAGAAAGCTGACAGGAGCTGGAGAACACCAGGACAACTCCTCCCTCAGGGTAATTATTTCATAGCTCAGAGTGGGGACAGGGCCTAGGTTGCCAGCGAGCACACAGAAAATTATGGCAGCTGATCAGTTGGACTAGGGATGCACACACATTTAAAGCAAACTTCCCCCCAGAGAATCTGTTACTGTTAGGCAACAAAAGTGTTCAATGAGTATTGATGAGGGTTTAGGGAGAGAAGGTAAATAAATGCTTCATATTGTGTTTCCACTGGTCCCCATATCTGCCCCCTCCCTTGGGAAGAGTTTGTGAAGAACTACATTTGCTATTCCATGCATGTTTTCTTCAGAGTAAGCCCCATTAAACTGAACACAGCTTACTTCTGACTAAAAACGCATAGGATTAGCTCCTTGTCAAATAGACAATGTTCTTCGGCTAGCTAATAAGGCAAAAATGTAAAAGTTGCTAGAACAGGGACTTCTTACACCTGAGGGTGAAATTGTTGGTCTTCCGATGAAAAAGGCAATTGTCAGTAAAATCAAGTCCTTATCTGGAGGACTGCAAGTTAATCAAGGTCACACTAGCGTTTTTTTGTTTTTTTATTTAAAGAAAGAAGCTATTGAGGTAGAGCTATAGATGTTGGTCAAGTAGCTTCTGTGGCTCCAAAAGGGAATTAGACAAATTTATGAAGCATAGATCTATTGGAAGGCATTATCTAGGATAGGGAAATTAAAGCTTCATGTACAGAGGCAGCATATGCCTGCAAAACAGACGTTGTGGACAAATGAGAGGTCTGTTGCCTAACTAACCAAGTGGGGGATATTGGACTAGATCAGGGAAGGAATCTGACACTCCAGGTGCTATTGGACTATTCTGTGTTATATTTTATTGCTTATCATATGAAAAGATGGTGTTTCAGGTTTTTGGGTGTGTGTGTTTGTTTTTTAATTGCCCTGAGGAGATTTCATTAAGGGACAACACAGAATCAGCCTTGAGCCTCCCAACTGCAAGAGTGTCAGGGCGGTTAGAGTCCAGGGGTCAGCAAACTTTTTCAGCAAGGGGCTGGTCCACTGTCCCTCAGAACCTGTGGGGGGCCAGACTATCTTTTTTGGGGGGAAGAACAAATTCATTTGCCCCACAAATAACCCAGAGGTGGATTTTAAATAAAAGCACACATTCTACTCATGTAAAAACACGCTGAATCCCGGACCGTCCACGGGCCGGATTTAGAAGGTGATTGGGCCGGATCCAGCCCCCGGGCCTTAGTTTGCCTACCTATGGGTTAGACAAAACAGCAGCCATTCTCACTACTATTGATGCAGAGAGAGAGAGAGAGAGAGAGAGAGAGAGAGAGAGAGAGAGAGAGAGAGAGAAGCGTACTAGAGAGGGAAAGCTGTGACTCCAGTAGAAAACTTTTTTCAAGCCTAATTGCAGTGAGGGGAGAGAGCAAGGAGGAGATAATTCATTTCAGGTGGGAAGGGCCACATATGGCCCACATTCCAGCTGTTTCCCACCCCAGCTTTAAAGTTCAACTTAAATAAAAGGGAATTGCTTCCGTTTAGGACCGAAGTGTAAAACACAAAACTGCAAAATTGGATTAAGCTAATCCCCTCTGAACTCTGTCAGGATTAAGTACTGTTACTATCTGCAATTTCCCCAGTGATCCCTTTTTTCTTTACTTTTTTAAAGTCACCCTTGGTAACCTCATGTAACCTGTTAAGACTCTCTGTGTTCTTCACAGTGCTCTGCGAGTAAGGCTTTTGCTTCATTTGCTTTTAGGAAAGAAAAAGATTTTATTTTTGGAGCCAGCTCCAATGATGTACACCTCGAGCTGGGGTTTCAAAGCCCTTTCCCTAATGATATTATGCAGGTAAGAGACGGTGTTGGTTGCATTCTTCCTCTGTGCATGCAGAATCATTTGGGGTGGGAGCAAAAGGTTATTGGGGCATTTCAAGACAATGAAACTTGGGAGGTGGAGAGCTTGCAAGGAGCTGCCTATCTCTACAGCTTCTTTGATCAGGCCCGCCCCCTCAGATTCTCTTGGTCCTCCTTTGACCCCCATTACCCACCTGCCCCTCCCATCAAGATCCTCATTTTCACCCACTACAGGAAGATGTGGAGGATGGGAAGCAGAGGAAGAGAAGTCGTGTCAGGATCCTCCCTTGGGGCTTTCCAAGAGAGAGAGGGGAGATGCTTTCCCAGGTTTCCACCTTGCAACTGTATTATTCACTAATAGAATAAGGAGGGAAAGGTGGTCAGGAAATCCCATTATAATCAGACCTCAGGTTATAGATGCTTCAGGTTGCGTTTTTTTTGGGTTATGGACCCGCTGAAACCCGGAAGCACCAGAACGGGTTACTTCCGCGTTTGGGTGGCAGCACATGCGCAGAAGCGCTAAATCGCGCTTTGTGCATGTGCAGAAGTGCCGAATCGCAACCCGCGCATGCACAGACGTGTCACTGTGGGTTGCGAACATGCATCCTGCATGGATCACATTCGCAACCCGAGCGTCTACTGTATTTTCACTAGTCAAATAAATAAGTGACTCCTTCTTTTGCACAGCTGATGTCTCCATTAATAGAGGGACAGTAGTTTTTGTGTCTACCCATCATGGACTGTACCAATGCTAGTTATTAGTCATGGTGGCTATACGCTGCTTTGGTTCACCAGAAGCGGCTTTGTCATGCTGGCCACATGACCTGGAAGCTGTATGCTGGGTCCCTCGGCCAATAAAGCGAGATGAGCGCTGCAACCCCAGAGTCGGCCACGACTGGACCTAATGGTCAGGGGTCCTTTTACCTTTACTAGTTGTTGGGAAAGATGGAGGGCACAAGGAGAAGGGGATGACAGGATGAGATGGTTGGACAGTGTTCTCGATGCTACTAATATGAGTTTGACCAAACTGCGGGAGGCAGTGGAAGACAGGAGTGCCTGGTGTGCTCTGGTCCATGGGGTCATGAAGAGTCGGACACGACTAAACGACTAAACAACAACAACCAGTTGTTAGGGAGGGACTACGGAGAAAGCTGTTAATTGTCGCATCCTGTTTGTGGGATTCCCATAGACATCTGGTTGGCCACTGTGGGAAACAGACTAGGTGAAGCTTTGGTCTGGTTCAGTGGGGCTCTTATTATGCCCAGTAGTGTTTGGTGGAGCAGTGAAGGTGGGGTTGCATTGCATACCTGGTTTCCGTATGGCAAGCATCACTGCTGCTGTCATGGACTGGTTGGACACAGAGGAGTGGTGGGGAGAACCAGCTAGGGAAACCCCAGGGGGAAAGACTCAGAGCCCAGTGAGTGGTGGTGGGACAACGATGAGTGGTCAGAGGGAGAAGACGTAGAAGAGGAGGTGTCAGAAGCTGAAGAAGTAACAGGGCTTAGTGAGCTGGGAGAGGCTGTGGCAGAGGGGAGTCCAGAATCAGAGGCTGGAGAGGAGAGAGGCCAAGAGACAGAGATGAGTTAGGCTGGTGAAGAGTCACAGGTGTCTCCTCTTCCTGCTACGACAAGCTGCCCTCCCCCCATCTCCAGAAGATGACTGAAATGGGCAGAGCAGTGGCCATGCTGGCAGTCTCTGATTGCTTGGGGAAAGCCCTGAAGAGAAGAGGATATAGACGGCTATGGGGAGATGAGGACTTTCAGTCTTGGCAACTGATCCACACTGGTTGCCTTTGGTATCATTCTGTTCCTGTCCTTTATAACTAAACTCTACGCATCTAATGTTAATGATTGCAGATTTCCTGTTCTCTGACTTCAGCTAAATGTGCCTTTGCTTGAATATACTATGCTAGTCGCTATAGAAACATGCAAAGAAAAGTGGTTCCTGCCTAAAGAATTTTACTACCTAATTTGGAAACAATCAAATCTGTTCAGTCATGCGTTCCATGGCAGGGCATGGTGCACGCATGTTAAGTTTCTTTGCGAGTGAATGAAATGGTTTCAGAGCAGGATTGTGTTTCAAGGTATCACTCCCCAGCCGTCTGCTTTCATAAACTATGCAGGATTTTATCACATTTGAATTTTTATCCTCAGATGCCTGTCGACAATAATTGCATCTGATTTGTATGTTGTGATCGGGAACATCATCCCTGCACAGGCAACTGTGAGGGTGGGTTTTTCAGGGGGCGCACTCAATAGATAGACCAGCAGATCAAGTAGATTCTGGGATGAAGTTTCATATTTGTGCACCAGGTTGCAAAGGTGATATCTTTATTGCATGAGAACCAATTGGATCCACTGGCCTGCCTAAGTTCAGTGCAAAGAGGCCACAGAGGTATATTTGCACTTCCTGTATCATAATTTAGATTTTGATATATATGTGATAATCATCAGTACACATAGAGGTTCACATGCATAAGGGTTATTCCCCCAAATATACACATGGATACTATGTCATTGAAATAAACATCAGGCCTCTTAGAGATAACTTTTGGATATCATTTGCTTTAACTAAATATAGTCAGAACAAACCGTAGATATCTGGGTTTGAACATAATATAGCTACTGGTTCTAAGTGCAAGTAGAATCTTTCGTTCTCTTCCTATTATACACTAAGGCAGGGTTTCCCAAGCTTGGGTCTGCCATCATCCCTAGCTAGCAGGATCAGTGGTCAGGGATGATGGGAATTGTAGTCCAAAAACAGCTGGAGACCCAAGTTTGGGCAACTCTGAACTCAGGAGTGTATGAGGCCTAGTTTTGCCACAGCTCATACCTGATCACTATAGTAACTTGTCTGTACCAGGACAAAATTCATTGTTGTTCTGGAAATGGAAACTGTAGATCAGCTTGGTGCTCTTCTGACATTTTGGCATACAACTCTCTAATCATTGCTGGCCAGTGACCATGCTGGCTGGGGCGAATGGGAACTGTAGAGCAAAACATCCGGAGGACACCAGGTTGGGGTGCAGAGAACAGCTGTGGCATGCAAAAATATTTTCTGATGTATTTTATCCCTTGGGGAAATTTGACTAAGCAGATTTCATGGTATATAAAAATAAACTTCATTTTATCAGATGGGAAAAAGCCTACCTACTATTATGTATCTTATGTAGACATTATGAGATGGAAAAGCAACACAACTTCTGTGTTAGAAATTTGGCACAGCGTTTCGTCTGTGACAATAGCCTGAGAATAAACTCCCTGTTCTTTTTCCTGGTTAGATTAACACAAGTTTCTCCGGCTGAAGAAAAGGGTGAAATTCTTCCTCCAACCATACAGAAAATAATGAAAGGATATAACAAGTATCTGCGACCATTTTTTGACAGTAAGTAGGAAAAAAAGTTTTGATGGGAATAGGCTCTTCTGAGAGCTAGAGAACAACTGAAAAATGAGAAATGAAACCACAATTAAAGCCTTTTCAGTCATGTATCTTTGGCAGCATCGTGTCATTTTAAAAGGTTGTTCTATCTCCCAAGCTGCAGGGTTTAGAAGGAACCTGAAGGGTTAGCTCTGTCCCTGTGATACCGAACTATGATCTGCCATATCTAACAGAAGTGACAGACCGGCCTGTATAGTCAAGATTCTTATTTATAATGGCCCAAAAGCAAAGTGCAGAAGGAACTGAGGAGCCTGTGGTGCAAAGAACACATTCCCTAACTAAGAAGATCCAGATATCAGAAGGAATCCAGCCATGTGCTAGAAGGGAAATGTGTTGTCTGCTATCGTCCATACTATATAGACTGTTTTGGTGTTAACTTATGACCTCTACAGCCCTGTCATAACAGTGACATGTTTCATAATTTAGATCTCTAGGGAACACCACCGGCTCCTTGTGCACTTTCAAGTGGTACCAGAGTGCCTAGTAAAAATAATAGTTGGAAATGCTGAAGAACCAGAGGTTTTTTTTTTCCTGTTTGCTAAAAAAGAACCCACTTCTCTGTGTGTATTTAAACTATAAAAAGACTGAGGAGAAAGTATCCAGTTTGCTTCTTCAGCTGTGCAGCAGCAGCTTCAAACAACAACAAAATCCTTGCTATATGCTCCAAATTATGCATTACGCATAATTATAAATAATGATCAAATTTCATATAGGTATATTAGATGCTGGGGAGTAATACAGTTTTATACCATCTACCCAGTTAATAATTTAGAATGCTATGTTTATTTTAAAGTGGGTTGCTGAACATCATTTACAACTACTGCAAATCTGAGGGATGCACTGGGCTCCACATTAAACCCACCTTTTAAATAATTGTGAAATGAGTTAGACTAAAGTAGAGACAGATGTTTCAGTGCTGATTTTCCTCCCCCCTGTTGCCCTGGGAGACAGATGCTTTGAACACAGAGAATGAAATATGGAACAACAAAACGCACCACAGTCTGAACAGGTTGCATCTCAGGGTATACTGAATTTCAAGATTTGGCTGGCTTTGCTGCCAAAGCAGAATCTACAGCAGAATCCCTGGTTTTGTGGGAACTTTGGATGTGAAACTGTTGGTTCTTCACCTTCAGTTTTTAAAACAAGAAGTTAAAGGTGTGGGTTGCAGAAGCAGGTGACTACATTTGAATGCTCAGTTCTAAACATCCTACCACCATTGCCTAATATTTTATTGAGCTATTTGAAGAAGTTGATGATGTGTAATGGCATAAAACAGAATTCTGGGGCGTTTAAACATAATCTTCACTTTGCATTGGAAGTAACCTTAGTGTGGTTACTTCTGGCTCTTGCCTAGTAAAATATGTTAAATTTCTAGTTGAGCTTCAATGCATTCTATGCATCCTTGTCTCTCATCAAATGATATTTCATTGCAAAACTGTTTTATTCATTAGATTGAATAAAAGTAATAATTTCCAGTTTATACATATTAATCCAGTATTCATTACAAAATAAAGCATTCACATCTATCGTAAGATATTTAACCTTTATTGGTTTAGCCCTCTGGCTGGAAAAAGGGAATAGTTTTCTATTGCCATCTACTGGAGAGAAGCAAGAATAATTTCAAAAACTTCCCTTAATGATGCAGTAGGTAAGGCTCAAGGATCTTGGGATCAATCTTTTTTACAATTTGGTCAAATTTTACCAGTTTACCATTAGAGGAATAAATCTCACATATGTTATCTGGTTATTTTATTACAACACATTAAATCATTTTATCAATCAGAAACAACAAAGAGTCTTGAAGACTTACAACCGTTATTATGCATTTAAGGTGCCACAAGACTCTCTGGTTGTGGCACTCAGGTTGGTAGCTTGCTTTTATTTTCAGAAAGGTAACCAATTTATACCAGCTGCTATTCAAATTTTTCAAGCTAAAGTGTCATCCCAAATACTTTTTGGGATCCCAATATGAATACAAGCATATAATAGTGATTTAGATAAGATACAGTCAAGTTTCTTGAGATGTATTCTGAGGCTCCCAAGTCCAATCAAGTAAGGGGCAATGTGTGCAGAACTAGGTACATACACATTGGAATATTGGGTGTAGGCTAGCACTATAAAATACTGTGGTTGCGTTGCCATTTCCATTGCCAACCTTTGACTCTGCTCTCTGACTTAAGAATTCTTATAATTCCAAATGGTTTCAGCTCTTACATAGCACAATCAGATCTATCGGTATTGACTTAGAACTCTTGCATAATTCAAGTGACCAATAAATTTATTGCAATATTCAAATCCGATTAAGGGACACTGAAAAACAAAACATCAAGCCAGCTGTAAATAAAATTTGCTCCCCCAGGTTCTATGGTTTAAGTACACCAGATAACAGGGTCACTTATATTTCAAAATTAATAACTGCAGTCCAACGCAGGGCCTTTATGTTAGCCCAACTGAACGTTTCCCCCTCAGCTTCTGTCAAGGGCAGATATTTAAACATCCTCAGAAACGATAGACATTGCAGATGTTCTTTGAATGTGCCAGACACAGGAGAACGTATTCTTTTCTACTGTCCATTGTACAACCAGCTACGCAAATGCAAGCTACCTCCTTTTTTGGGTATCTAACATCACGGCACAATGAAAATATCAAATTCTATCTGTATGACATTAACCTGGAAGTAACTGCAAGGGTGGCTGAGTTTTTATCAATAGTATCTCATAGAGTGGTGAATGGCACTATTTAGCAGGAAGAAATTCCAATGAAAATCCTCGTTGTTACATATTTTTACATGGCTGTTTATTTGTATATATTTCAAATTTTTATATATGGATGCTTTATGATAGCCTTTATTTGTAATGCCTAATAAAGGTTTGGTGAAGAAGATGGTTATGTATTTAAGGTGCAACAAGACTCTCTGGTTACGACTGGACATAATGCTAAATGGTTTATTGTTATGGGAATGAGCCCAGGTAAGTCTCTGCCATGCATGCCTCCCCCTTCCTTCTCTCCCAAAAAGAGATTGGAACATTTTACCCTAAACTGTGGTTGATCTTAGTCAGTGATGTGAGATCAGTGGACTAGTGGGACTAGGCTAGTCCCCCTGGTGCTTCCTTCCCAATGCCCAGGAAACTTCTGCCCAGCTTAGAGAAGGAGGTGCGATGTTCACACCCCCTTGGAAGCTGGCACCTCTGGCCCTAATTGTTCCCCTACGAAAAAATTCACCACATGCCACTGATCTTAGCTATGGTTTACTGGAATAAACCAGCTTCATAAACCAAGGTTTGAAGTTGGATTGTTTCATTAAAACAACTTAAAGCTAACCAAAGTTTGTCCATATCTGGACAAAAGGGAAAATTGTTATTTGTAAAAAAGAGGGGGAAAAAAGAGGAAGCTTTCAGTGTCCTCCTAGTGGCTATGTTGAAGGAAGAAGGAAGGGGAACCCAAAGTTTGCCTGAGCTCATTGCCATAGTGATAAACTGTAGTTTATCATTACATTCAAATGAGGCCTCTCTTGTTTTTGCTGCAACTGACTTGCATGACTACTTACCTGGAAATCTCATCTATTGAGATGCAAAGTCCATTTGGCTTCACTAAATGCGGCAACTGTTTTCTTTTCCTTTAAATATTGGAAATTTTCAAACAGTATCCACTCCTCCTGTCTTAAGGTGAATTGCTGGGACTAAATTTGAAAAGACCTTTTCTGTAATAAGACTAAACTCTGAAGAATAACTCCTCGGACACATTTGCAACTTGTTCACATGCCAAACCCAGAAGCAATTGCACCATCAGTGGACATCTGGAAGAAGAAGAAGGATGCAAGTCACTGAGGGAAGGGAGCCCTCATTGCAGTTTTGTCAATTTTATATCATTCCCAAAACTGCAGAAAAGTGGGCAGCATTTCTTTGAATTAGAATCATAGAATCATAGAGTTGGAAGAGACCACAAGGGCCATCGAGTCCAACCCCCTGCCAAGCAGGAAACACCATCAGAGCACTCCTGACATATGGTTGTCAAGCCTCTGCTTAAAGATGTTAAAGATGATAAAGATGTTGAATAAGACCGGGCCCAAGACAGAGCCCTGTGGCACCCCACTAGTCACTCTTCTCCAGGATGAAGAGGAACCATTGATGAGCACCCTTTGGGTTCGGTCAATCAGCCAGTTACAAATCCACTGACTGGTAGCATAGTCAAGACCGCATTTTACCAGCTTCTTTACAAGAATATCATGGGGCACCTTGTCAAATGCCTTGCTGAAATCTAGGTAGGCTACATCCACTGCGTTCCCTTCATCTACCAGGCTTGTAATTCTGTCAAAAAATGAGATCAGGTTAGTCTGACACGACTTATTTTTCAGAAATCCATTCTGACTATTTGTGAGCACCTAGAAAGGAATGTTGTGATCACCGACTGTTTGCTTAATGATCTGCTCCAGAATCTTCCCTGGTATTGATGTCAGACTGACTGGGCAGTAATTATTTGGGTCCTCTCTTTTCCCCTTTTTGAAAATAGGGACAACATTTGCCCTCCTCCAGTCTGCCGGGACTTCGCCTGTTCTCCAGGAATTCTCAAAGATGACTGCCAGTGGTTCTGAGATCACATCTGCCAGTTCTTTTAATACTCTTGGATGCAGTTCATCTGGCCCTGGATACTTGAATACATCTAAACTAGCCAAGTATTCTTGTACTATCTCCTTAGTTATTCTGGGCTGTGTTTCCTTTGCTGAATCATTTGCTCCAAATTCTTCAGGTCGGGCATTGTTTTCTTTATCGGAGAAGACTGAGGCATAGAAGGCATTGAGGAGTTCAGCCCTTTCTGTGTCCCCTGTTTGCATTTCACCATCTTCTCCTCTGAGTGACCCCACTGTTTCTTTGTTCTTCCTTTTGCTACGAACATACCCATAAAAGCCTTTTTTGTTGCTTTTAACCTCTCTAGCAAGCCTGAGTTCATTCTGTGCTTTAGCTTTTCTGACTTTGTGTCTACACGTGCTGGCTATTTGTTTGAATTCCTCTTTGGTGGTTTCCCCCCTTTTCCATTTTTTGTACACATCCTTTTTTAATCTTAACTCAGTTAAAAGTTCTTTAGATAGCCACCCTGGCTTCTTTAGGCACCTTCCATGTTTCAGTCTCATTGGTATTGCCTGACGTTGTGCTTTTACTATCTCCCTCTTAACAAACTCCCAGCCATCATGAACTCCCTTTCCTTTTAGTATTACTGTCCATGGGATCTCACCCAGCACTTCCCTAAGTTTTATGAAGTCGGCTTTCTTAAAGTCAAGAAATTGAGTCCTAGTATGCTTGGCTGCTCCTTTCCGCTGTATAGTAAACTTCAGAAGAGCATGATCACTTGCGCCTAATGATCCTTAAATAAAAATGATTACTTAAATAACAGCAGGGTTGCTGAAGATTTCACAAACATGGAAGGATGCATATGCCGAGTGTTTCACACAGAGTAGACCCACACTGAAATTAATGAACAGGATTAAATTAATTCTTGCTGGATTGAATGAAACAGACCCCCTCCCCCGTCATTATATGATTTTAGTATTAAACATCTTTGCTAAATTAACATCATTTTTTTTAAAAAAAAATACATTTGGCCTTAATGTCCAATTTTTGATGTGCATTCTTATTTCCAAATGGATACATTGCACTGTATTTCTGTGATATAGGGATTTCTGCACTGTTTCCTATCCAGGAAGCCCTTCCCAGTGAAACTGCTAAAGCTGGCTAAACAACTCCAAAATGTGCTCAGTTGTCTTCACATGTTTGCTCCGAGACCACATCTGGCCCGCAGAAACTCCTGTGAGACTAATATTTCTCCCTCAGGAAAACTGACCTTGGAAGTCCTGCTTTTAGCTCCAGTCTCATGTAATCTGCCACAGCATAGTGATGAACTCTCAGTACTGAAACAAAGACCACAACCTCTTACTATAGACTGAATATTAATTTTATGCTATGTTTGTGCATCTATTTCAGATGGCCCTGTCTCCGTAGGAATGAGTATGGATATAGCAAGCATTGACACAATATCGGAAATAAACATGGTATAGTAGTATTTTCTTTTCTTTTCTTACTTCATATTGTATTAAGTATAACAGAAAACTCTTTCGTTCTCCTTTTGCTTCCAGCATCTCTGCTAGACTTTCAGAATAAGGAACCAATATCATTAAAAACAAAACAAAACACCTCACTAAAACACTTTGGGGCAACATGGCCATTCTAATTCATACTGCTAAGCTTGTATCCAGTGCTGTGCGAGAACAGCATTTCACGCCCAAAAGGCATGTAGCGAGTTGCCTTTGAGAACCTATCCCTTTTGAAACTGCTATGAGTTAATAATAGTTG
Organism: Podarcis vaucheri; assembly: GCF_965113315.1. Taxonomy (NCBI): domain Eukaryota; kingdom Metazoa; phylum Chordata; class Lepidosauria; order Squamata; family Lacertidae; genus Podarcis; species Podarcis vaucheri. The sequence goes on from NC_138763.1 coordinate 63,781,641, forward strand.
TTGTTTCCATACATATAGCAGATCAAACGAAAGGGGTATGTGTGTTATAATGTATTTAGTTAGCTGTCTGTTTTAAAGTGTGCTTTCTTCCTAGGATTACACAGCTACCATATTCCTAAGACAACGATGGACTGATGAACGCCTTTGTTTTGAGGGTAACAAGAGCTTAAGCTTAGATGGCCGCCTTGTGGAGATGCTTTGGGTACCAGACACCTTTATAGTGGACTCAAAAAAGTCTTTTCTTCATGATATCACAGTTGAAAACCGTCTAATAAGAATATATCCCAATGGAACAGTCCTTTATGCCATAAGGTATGCCCAAAGTATTGCCCAAAGAGTGCTTTTTCAAAGAGCCCTTCTGAGATTGATTAGAATGAATTGTGACTGTTTTAAGTGGATCCTCTTTCACCAGCTACGTTGCTGATAATCATCATACTAGACCAGATAGATTCCTGATCCAGCTATTTGTTCCATACTTTCAGAGCTGCTCTCCCCTCCATCACAGTTAACGGGAAATCTTGCTTGTGGGAGAGCTGTATCAGTTCTGTGCCAAATGTTCACCTAGAGGCTTTCACCATCCCACGCTCACCTCTTTTCAAGTTCAGATGTTCACTGTCTCATCAGTAAATCCTCTGGCACCATCTTTTTAAAAGAAGAAAACAGGGACTGCTTCATGCTGCATATGTGAAGCCAACAATATGGGATTATATAGCCAGTGTGATGATGATTGACAATGTCACATGGCCAGTAAGATCTGACTAGCTGATAATGTCATGAAGGCAGTTCATAGCGAGGACTGTGTTGCCTTGCCATCCTTCTCACTTTGATGGCCAGAGCAGATGAATTGAAATATTATAAACTATTTTCAAAATTTGTTTCTGTACAATTGGGGTAACCTTTTTCAGGATCTAAAAAGGGAAGAGTAGCAATTCCAACTGAAGTGCTTAATCTCTATCTATCTATCTATCTATCTATCTATCTATCTATCTAGTAAATCCCAATTCAACTAATTTAAAAATACATTTACTATAGACAAAAAGCAAAGCAACATAGAAAGGGAAATGAAGCCAGGGATAAACAGGAAAATATGCTGTTGTTTCAATTGTGCAAACACAAGCAGTTACAGTATATCAGCCTTTCCCAACCTGGTGCCCTCTTGATGTTTTAAAATACAGTTCTCATCATTCCAGGGCATTCTCCACACTTGCTGGGTCTCCTGAGGCTGTAATCCAAAACTTTTGGTGAGCACCAAGTTGGGAGAAGCTGCAGTAGGGTGCTGAGACAAAGGGAGATGATGGTGACTGTACTGTAATTTTGCATGGTTTCTATTTTATTTATTCCATTTATATACCACCTTTCACTTCCAAGGAGCTCAAGGTGGTGGACGTGGTTCTCCCCCTCCCCATTCGATCCCCCCAAAAGACCCTGTGATGCAGGTTAGACTGAGAAGGCGTGACGGGCCCAAGGTCACCCAGTGATTTGAACCCTGGTCTCCCAGGCCAGAGTCCAGCACATTGTGAGGTGGGCCCAAGAGACAGGGTCTTCAGCAGTAGTGCCATCATTGTGAAATGCCCTCCCAGTGAAGATCTATCAGGCTTCCTCCAGATGTGAGTTGAATACACTTTTATTCTGGGTGAAGCCTCCCAGAGTCCCCGGGGTAACCCAGGCAGCATGCATTTATTATTATTATTATTATTATTATTATTATTATTATTATTATTTACTACTACTACAGACCTTTGATGCTAAATATTTCTTCCGTTTTTTAGGCTGCTGCTTACGCCTTTTAGCTTACAATACTGCCGTTTTCTTACCTTCAAGCACTGCATTTGTTTTTAACCATTTTTGTTTTCCACCGTCTCATTTTTGCTAAGATTCAGAATGAAGTGGGGTGTAAAGGAGTTAATAATTTCGCATCTTTATTCCCTAGCTGTCTTTGGACAAAAAACATCAGCCGATCTTTCCCCCCTAGCCATATGTTTTGCCTTTTTTAAAAAAAGCTCAAATAAGTAGGATAATTTGTTTCTATTTTCAGTGCTCAGTATGATGCATGGATGGTAACCATCTGTACTTTGCTTTTAAAGGATAACTACGACAGTTGCCTGTAGTATGGATTTGACTAAATACCCTATGGACAAACAGACGTGCACCTTGCAACTGGAAAGCTGTAAGTGATTTTATTACCTCTAACAAAGAGAGGGGCAGGGGGCAGGGAAGGGAGCCCATTTGCAGGGACACTGGAGAGAGGGTGCTCCAGAGGAAGCTCCCAGGTAGTGCTAGGCTGCAATCCTAAGCCCACTTACCTGAGAGAAAGCACCATTGAATTCAATAGGACGGTGTTGTGGGCTAGCTGGATGCAGAGGCGTGGTGGAAAGCACCAGATGGGGAACCCCTAGGGGAAAGATGTCTCAGAGCCAGGGGATTAGTGGTGGAACGACACAGAGGGAGAAGTGGGAGCAGACTGGGAGGAGGTGATGTCCGAAGCGGAAGAGGCAACAGGGGTTTAGTGGGGCAGAGTGGTTTAAAATCGGAAGCCGAAGTGGAGGCTGAAGAGGAGTGGGGGCAAGCTTCTGAAGAAGCCATGGAGTCCCCCCGCTCCTGCTGTGACCAGCTCCCCTGGTCTCCAAGGCCATGGAGAGGATGGAAGAGGGTGGAAGAAAGAGGGACAAGGTGAAGGAGCCTCAGGTGGATGGGGGAAGGAGTCTTGGAGAGTGGTGGGGAGGCGGGACTTTCTGTCCTCAGAAATGCCTTACTGGGGCAAGATCTACAGGGAAGAGTTGCTGCGATCACTAGGCCTGCAGAGTTTGGGTTTCTTTGGGTTAACTTCGCTGGCGCTGGGTGTTTTATTGCTGGCCTGCTCCTTGACAGCAGGATTTCAGCAGCTCTAGAATAATTAGTTGAGGCAGGATTTAGAAGTTAAAACCTCTGCAGCTGAGGCTCAGCGTTCAAAAATATGCCTCTGAGTACCAGTTGCCAGAGAGAAACAGTGGGAGAGAACTCCTGTGCTCAGGTCCTGCTGGTGGGCTTTCATTGGCCAATGCGAGAGCAGAATGCTGGACTAGACAGGCCTTTGGTCTGCTCCAGCAGGGCTCTTCTCTTCTCTTAATGACAACCGTGTAGGGCTCCCACCCACGGAAATATTTCCATGTCAGTGCAAAGCCTTCACAGGAGCAGATGTGGAAAGTATCCGGTGAGATCTAAGCAGCCGGCATGATTGCCTCTAGCATACAGAAGTACTTCAGCTGGACCTCTGACCACACAGAAGAGGTTGCTCAGCTGCACAGTAATAAAACATGCATTGGGCCTGAGAATCTGTGCGTATATAGAAAATGTACTTGTTTCTTTCCTGTTGCTGGGTGCCTTGATAATCCCAACATTTCAAATGAAAACTACTGTATCTCACTAGCCTGATGTTTTATGGTTTCTAACCCATGTAGGTTCTGAAGAGGCTAAGATAGGGTTGGATAGACTTATCGGTATCTGGTTCATACCAGTTTTGCATGGGGACAGGACTAACTATAATCTACTGTACTGATGCACAGTGGCAAAAATTTCTGATGCTACCATCCTGCAGCCAAAACAAGCCAGAGTTTGGCTTCTTGTGATTTCTGAAACCGGGCTCATGCTTTGCTTCCTCCCCCCCCCAAAAAAAAACCATGAGCAGCAAAGTAAGGACAAATATTAGCTACCACTTGTGGGTTTGTATGAAGCAAAGCAAAGCAAAGCAAAGCAAAGCAAAGCAAAGCAAAGCAAAGCAAAGCAAAGCAAAGCAAAGCAAACCAAACCAAACCAAACCAAACCAAACCAAACCAAACCAAACCAAACCATGAGCTCAGGTTTGGAGCACATGACAAGCCAGACCCTGGCTTGCTTTGTCTGCAGCAACATCCAGAAGCGACACCATGGGAGCTTTGGGGCAGTATGCAGAAGCACGCTGCTCAGTCACCTTAAACGTGAGTTTGTTACAAACTAGGGTTTCGTATGGCATGCAAGCAAAGCCACGGAAGTGCTCTTCAGCCCTCCTGTTCTGTCATCTGGCCAGCTTGAGAAGAGGCTTCCCGGTTTGTTAGATCAGTTTTCTATGATACCAAAACAGGGACACTATGGTTTAAGCACTGCCTACAGTCCTGGTTTCCAAACAATACATTAAAACCATAGTTTGGCTTCTAGGCACGCTTAAATCTCAAGTTTCTGGTTTAGATTCTATGGGAAACTTTAAGTCATTGCATAAGAGACGAGGAGGGAGTGTTTGAGCTCATTGCTTGTAGTGGTTAAGAGCGGTAGATTCGTAATGTGGTGAACTGGGTTCGCGTCTCCGCTCCTCCACATGCAGCTGCTGGGTGACCTTGGGCTAGTCACACTTCTTTGAAGTCTCTCAGCCCCACTTACCTCACAGAGTGTTTGTTGTGGGGGAGGAAGGGAAAGGAGATTGTTGGCCGCTTTGAGACTCCTTCGGGTAGTGATAAAGCAGGATATCAGATCCAAACTCCTCCCCCTCTTCTTTCTGTTCTAACAAAGCACAGACAGTTGGGAGCCATGGTATAACGCCTCAACCAGGCCTTAGAATGTCTCAAGAAATGTTGTAGACAAATAAGACTGAATAAATATTTAAATCAGAAGAGCAATTCCTTGCTCGGTTTCATACAGAATTCTTTGGCATATTTTCATACACATAAGGTAGATTTGTGTATCTGACTGCATACCCTCCGACACTTCTCCTATTCCATAACAACAAACAAACAGCATTTATACCCCACCCATCTGACTGGGTTGCCCCAGCCACTCGGGTGGTTCAGGGAGGTCAGACAACTGTATCCTCCAACATTTCTTTATTGAAAATAGGGATGTTCTAAGGAAAAACAACACATCCTGGGATGAAATCAGGAACTGGGCCAGCTTCTGTAAATCTAGGACTGTCCCTGGAAAACAGACGCTTGGAGGGTCTGTGATTGGCAAGGCCAGTGCTCACATTTCAGCCTTTACAGTCAGGCAAAGTTATTACAAATGCAGTTCTTGACTGCCACTCTCTGCACAGCCAGGCTGCCTAAATCCCATTAATAAATCTGTGCAGGATTATAGCCACAAAGGCAAATTCTCTCCACCTCTCCAAATAGTCTCAGTTCAAGACTTCTGACCATTTAAAATATCTGTGCTTCAAGCTACATTTCTCTTCTTCTATAAAGCTGTGCCCTAGTCTTGTACAGCAATCTATGTTTTCCGTGTCTTCTGTCTGAAAGCATCTGAATGTGCCGGCTTGGTCTTAACTTCTGACACCATTCATGCAAGCAAAACTCAATTGCACAATTATTCACAAAGTGGGCCATACATTCATTTTCTAAAACTGAGCAAATATTTGTTGACTTTATTCTAACAGAATTGGCCCTATTATAGCTGTTAGAACCTCCAAACCAACATTAGATGCCTCCAGGGAACATGAAGTTTATAGGGGAAATAAAATGATCCTGATGTTCCCCCTTAAAATAAAAAGCTGTGGTATTGCCTAGTTTGATAAACATAGCCTAGTGGGGGATAAAATAAATGTCCAGAATAAAAAATGCTTCCAGTGTTAGAGAGGTGGATAAAATACAGTTTCTGTTGTGTAGGTTACATGCTCAGTTATGACTAGACTACATCATCGTAAGCTACTTCTCACAGATGACCCGGCCAAATATTCACTCTGAATCAGGATCCCATATACAGTATTCTAAATTTCTCTTAACTTACTGTATTTCGTGATGAATTGGAATCTTTAGTCACAATATTGTAAGAGAAAAACGTTTTTAAAGGCTTTTTTTAATTCTAAGTTGAGTCATGGTGGGAGCAAGTCTCAAAAAAAGTGTGTGCCAGGGGAGTGGCAAGGGCATTGCAAGGGTGGGTCAGAGGGAAACTTATTCCAAACTTTGTTTAGCTTGGTCCTGTGACCTAGTAACTCAGCAGAAATTATAATAGTCAAAAGAGTGCTGCAAGCCAAACACTATTTATTTGCTGCCCCTCATCCTAAGGTCCTAGGACAGGTTACAGCATTAAAACGCAGTATTAAAAACAAGTCAAAACAAATGTTTTGTCCCCCCCCTCCCCGCACTTGGGCTGGCTCAGCCAGTATTAACCCTGCTCCTGAGCGGAGTTTGGAACAGGGGTAAATTACACTAGCATAATTTATCCCAATGTAAATTATGCTGTCTTCCTAAAATTTGGATTGATTTTGTTATTCAGTGAGGCTTGCATAGAAACAGTGTTTGATGGATTGCACCATATTCAGTTTGCAATGTTTGCTATATTTTTTTTATACTATTAAGTGATGTACTGTGTATTTACATACACCATTCGTGCCCCCCCCCCATTTAAAAAGTATTTTTATACAGCTTTACAAGGCGAAATGACAACCCCCCTCAAGGTGGTTTACAGGGAGGTGGTGGAGAACTCCATAATAGAATTTAAAATATAGAGAACAATGAACTGAAATTAGTAGCATAAATAAAAATCCCTCCCCAGGTGAGAACTGTAGTAATAAACAGTAAAAAAAAAAAAATGTGGAAAGAGTTACAATTATGACTTTAAAGAGATACAAATCAACAAAGCCCTGTATTTATGCATTTCCCCCAGGAAGCAAAATAGATAAATAAATCCTTATGCACCTGAAAACAAAGGGTTTCTGAATGATACCATCTGCCATTCAACAAGCACACAAGTGTCTCTGGAATGAATGAAGGAAAAACATAGCAATGCAATAAAAATGGATCACATGACATTTGTTGCTCACTTTCTAGGGTAGGAGAATAAAGATCAGAAATGACTGAGCAATCTATAATGATCCAGTCCATATCTGTGTGGCACTTCCACCCTTCTTGGTTCAGTTTGAACAGTTGTTGGATAAATAGTGCTGTCTTCTCAAAATAAGCTGCAAATATCAGTGTGCCCTTGTCAAAACAGTCAATATGAATACGCAAAGGTTTCTAGCACCAAAAAAAGCAAACAAACCCTTGTTAACTGGAAATAATGTGTACATCTGGAGGAAAACAAGTAATATTGCCAAAGGACTCTCAATTAGAAGCAGATTATAACAGGCTTTTGGAAAAGAGTAATGGCAACATTTGTAGCCGCTGAGTGCAGGATTTAGCAAACAGCCTCAGGATTGCAGACTTGATTGCAGTAATGGCCGTTATGACAGCCGGTTCCTAAATTTCACACAATTTCATATTGCCTTAATATGCGCATAAGGACTGAACCTAGTTGAAAGGAACAGTTGTGTGGGCTGTTTTGGGAAGGATTAAATGCACCCTCTTAATTCTTCCCTTGCCATGTTGATCACACCTGTATTGCAGGTGTGACCTTCTCTTCCTTCCTTTCAGGATCTAAGCTATGGAGACAATTACTGAGGCATCCTCGGGGACAATTTTTTTAAAAATATGCACATTTATACTATCAATAGCTATAACACTCTTGATTACAAGATCTGTTGCAGGTGTAACAGATTTGTAATAAACACAAATTATAATTATCCCTGCAAAAGCCTCAGTAGTATACCATTCATCTTCTTTAGATACTAGAAGCAATGGAATAGGTATCATTGCAATCAGTGTCCAGATGGCATCATTCTCTCCATACCTTTCACACTGGATTTGTAGAGAGGGAGAGAGAGAGTTCTCTTTCTTCCTTAAGCAGCAGGTAAGGCGGTGGTGATAGAATAGAACATGGAAGGGAAAGCCACCAGTGTGTGTGTGCATAAATAAAATACACACTTGACAGTGTGCCCACACAAACAGGTGCAGAAAATATTCTCACGCCCCTTTTCATTTCTAAATATTTAGTTAATCTGAAACAGGCTTTTAAGGTATAAAAATAAGATGGGTCTGAAATTCCACCAGTGTGAAGAGAAAGAAACTAGGAAGCCCTTCTAACAGCAGCAACAAAAATCACTGAGTATGTTCTGCTCCAAAATACTCCTTCCTTCTATTGTCCTGAACCCCTGGGCCTACCTGTCCACAAGTCAGTATGTCCAGTCTAAAGTCCAAAGCCCGGGGGTCAACCATACAAGCAAAGCCCAAATTCCAGGAAATGCAGTCCAGGGTCAATCCAAGTAGGGAAGTCTGAGGTCCCCCACTCAGGAGACCTCTCAGAGTCAAACTGAAAGAATAGTCCTGCATAGGCCCAGGAGCATCCCGGCCAAAGTCCATCAACAGTTGAGCAGACACAGCACCTCAGCTCTGCTTCCTTTTCATACTTTGCAGGCTGATTGAAGCATCTGGGGTTGATGAGGCATGTGACCCTCACCTGCTCAGAGTCTACTCCAGCTGAGAAATCACATCCCTCCTTCCAGAGCCAACAAGCTCCACCTGGCCAGCTAGGGAGCTGGGCTATGGGCCCTTGCCTGCCTCAGCCTCAGAGGCCACCATGTTCATGGGGACAGGGGGCCCTCTGGCTCTGAGGATGGGTCCTGCCGCTCTGGTTACTGTATACGGTCCTACATGCCCTCACCATCTGTCACCTTGTGAGTACTGCCTTCTCCATTCCTAGCTTGCCTTTGTTGGAATTCTGCCTGGGTCAGAGGAATGTGCCACAGCGTAGGCACCGGCAGATATTCCTGTCGACCTCCCCGCGTCTCCACTCTGCTGATAAGCAGGCGAGGTCTCGGCGATTCATCTCAGATGTGTGAGAGGAACACACCGTTCTTCCGTCTCTCCCCTTTGGTGTCCCCCAAGGAGGGGAAAGAAGCAGACAGAAAACTATTTACATCCTTTATTTCTGTCTCTCATATCAGTACAGAGAAACATGTCTGCACTCGACAACAGCAAGAAGAAACTCCCCCATGTACTTCCAGTACAGGTCATATGACACACACACTGAGCTAACTTCCGGTGCTCAGTACAGAATGGACTGCCCCTTTGTTTCCATGGCAACAGTCACAAACATCCTGTTTGGCTTTCCAGCCACAAGCAGCAGACTGAGCTGCTGGAGCCTTTGCTTGCTGCAGCATTGGTGCTTTATGGTAACAGCCTTGGTGTGTCCTAGTCCCGGCTACCCCCCTCGCCAGGATCCTCTTCCTCCTCACTGCCATCCTGCCAGTTCATGGCATTCTAGAACTTAAAGGCCATACGCATTAAACAGCAGGAGATTCCCATGCAGACACAACCTTAGCTGGAAGGAAAGCTTCTGACACCAATTATCTGAACTGGGTTTATGGCACAGAATGTGCATGGACATGCCGGCTTCTCAGAGATCAGAGTTGTCAGAATATCTTCAGTGTAGCTTCTGTGAAGGACGAGGAAACGGTTGGTTTAGCAGCGATTAACAGGTGGAAAGGACGGAAGTAGCCAGGGGACAGACCAACATGGAAGAGGTTCAGCATCATCTACACTGGCTTGGTCATGTCCACAGAATGGAAGATGGCAGGATTCCCTTCAAGGATGTGCTCTGCAGGGAGCTGGCTTCAAGCACCAGGCCTGTTGGCAGATCAACTCTGCATTCCAAAGATGTCTGCAAACATGACATGAAGGCTGGCAACATCAACCTCACTATGTGGAAATCCCTTGCAGATGACTGCAGTGCCTGGAGACAGTCAGGTCATGCATCCATAGCAGTGGCCAGAGGTGGAATGACCACTGAGAGGAGTGCAGAGAGGAGAAATGCTGTGGTGCATCTGCAGCGGGACAACCAGATGCCTTCATCTGCCCTGGCTGTAACAAAACATGTCTCTCCTGTATCGGTCTCTGCAGCTATAACCTTCCAACAGTTTGACTGCACTGACAAAGGCACACTCCTCCATTGTCTCCTGACACAGACGTATGCCAACAACAATCCTAGGGGCAAGAGATGATGGCAATGATTTCCCCACCCTTCACCCTAAGGTCCCTGGCTGGGATACAACAATTAAAACAGAACCTTAACAATACTATGGCACAGGGAACAGGCAGAGAAATGGGAAGTTGAAAGAAGGGGTGATATAAATATAAAAATATTTTAGAAGTTTGCCTGGCCAGATAGCCACTTAAATTCTGGAAACTTTGTGAAGGAATGGAATGCTATTCCTAAGTCTGCTCTAATAACTCATTTATTTAAAATGGGCAGAGGAAATAGGATAATGAGGCAAGGAGGAGATATTGAGAGAGGGAGCCATGGAACAGGGGCTTAATTTGGAGCGCAGGGTCACCAGTAAGCTAATGGCACACAGTTCTAGCTCTCCATTCCATTGGAATCAGAAGAGAATGTGGAGGGGTTGGAGTTTGGCAGCAGTAATTGACTGGATGGGGTGAATATACTGAGGCTGAACCCTGAAAAGATGGAAGTGCTGGGGCGGGGAAATGAGGTTTGGCTATCCCATGTACTGATTTGCACCAACTAGCTAATTCTTTGGATTCTAGTAGCCTGACACCTGTCTCCTGCCTTTTCCAAGGAGAGTTCTGAAAAGAAGGAATTTCACATTGCTTGTGTGCCTAAAATCGCCTTTGCAGCCACAAAGGGAATTAATAAAATTACAAATCAGTATTTATTTTTGCAGCAGAATATCCTGTAAATCCCCTCATTATTCAGCTTTCCCTTGCTCTTTAGAATGCAGAGAGGGCTTACTGAAGCCAAATGGATGAGCTCTCTCTTTAGTCTTCCGGGGCTTCAGGGAAATTCTTTGCTCTCCTTTGGCTATTTGCACAGTTGGGCGGGCGGGCGGGCTGAAACTGAAACATTTTATAATCTGTTTGATGTGACACTTCAAGCTGTTTCGCACATCAGCGTAAATGTCATTGTGCTGCAGACCTCAGTATACATCGCAGGACACCAAGCAGCAGTATTGATATTTGTGTTCATAACTAACATTTGCTGCAGCAACTGTTTGTATATACACTGCAGGGAAATGTGTGAAGACTGGGCAGTATTTTCAGAGGCCAATATAACAATATGACCTCCTTTGCAGTTGCCCGAATGGATAGCTTTCAGTGGGAAGTATTTCACTGTGAGCTTTACAGGATCAACTCTCACGTCACAATGGGGGAAGAATTTCAGTTTAGTTCACGTTTACAGGTGAACTTACATGAGTCACACTTTCTGAAACAATGCAGAACTGAAACAGAGCCATCTTTTGAAAGTTGTGCCTCTCCAAATTTTGCAATGCAGTTCTCAAGCCAAGTAATGTGTTCAAATCTATATATACTAGGGTAAGGTGTGTGTATAAATGCATGCATTAGTGAAAATAACATACAAAACCACATTCTATTTTTTGGGGGGGAACACTTTGCAAAAGTGTGTATACGAGGCATTCCCACTAAAATGCTGATGAATTTTCATCAGGATATATGTGTGTGTGTGTATATATATATATATATATATATATATATATTTGCTTTCGTAGATTTTCACGGGTACAGGAATGCAGGTTTTGGTATCTTCGGGTGTCTTCCCGTGTAAGAGTAGGGGTGTCTGGGCGACGTTTCGACGAGGTCTCACTCGTCATCTTCAGGCTGGTGCTTTCGGCCAGACACCCCTACTCTTACACGGGAAGACACCCGAAGATACCAAAACCTGCATATATATATATATATATATATTTGCTTTCGTAGATTTTCACGGGTATAGGAATGCAGGTTTTGGTGTCTTCGGGTGTCTTCCCGTGTAAGAGTCGGGGTGTCTGTGCGACGTTTCGACGAGGTCTCACTCGTCATCTTCAGGCTGGTGCTTTCGGCTTCTTGTTACTGGAACAGAGCAGAGTCTGGTGTTTGAGTTCCTATAAATACTGTTGAGGGGTGTGGTGTATAGCCTCCAACGTTCTGGGTAGAGAGGAAGTTCCTAGATTGGTGTGCCTTTTCTTCTTTTGTTCCTTAATTACTTGAGGGATATCTTGGTAGAACTTCCTCTCTACCCAGAACGTTGGAGGCTATACACCACACCCCTCAACAGTATTTATAGGAACTCAAACACCAGACTCTGCTCTGTTCCAGTAACAAGAAGCCGAAAGCACCAGCCTGAAGATGACGAGTGAGACCTCGTCGAAACGTCGCACAGACACCCCGACTCTTACACGGGAAGACACCCGAAGACACCAAAACCTGCATATATATATATATATATATATATATATATATATATTCTAAAAAGTTGTATTCTGATGTAGAAATGTGGAGAACCAAATTTAAGATTGGGAAAGTGAGAAACTAAGAGAAACCAAAATGGAGGTACTTGCCCACCCCTTCTCTCACAACATAGTGTTTGCATTGTCAGCACAGGAGCCTACCTTTCTTCACTTCACAAAGTTACTAGCAGAGCAATCCTATATTCAGGATTTGACAGAAGTCATGATTTGCCCCCAGAACTCAAGGCATGCCTCCAGCATAAAACATACACTGATAACACCAGCAGAACACTCCCCCCCCCCCCCGTGTAGCTGTTTTGCTGGTGAAGAGACACTAGCATTCTGGCCAATTCATATGGGAGGGGGATTTTTAGATCTACCCTTTCTTACCGTGCAGAGTGCCAGCCTGTATGATTTTATACGTATTAAAAAGAAGTGTAAACCGACCTCTGGATCTGTGCATTTTAAGTTTAGTTATATTATTTCTAAGTGAATGTTGCATTCATACGCGAATTTAGACAGATAGCCACATAAGCTCTTTCAGATGGTCTTTAAATGAAATATCTCCATTTAAGGTGAGGGATGGGGAGTTTAAGCTGTGAAGATGAATTTTGGATTTAAAAATGGAAACAATTTGTTGTGCAGCTGTGTGAAGCATGGAATATTTAGAAGCTGGGGTCTATTTCTTGATTTTTGTTTTCCTGTTGTGTATTTCCTAGGCATTTACTAAAATCCTAAAGTCTAGGATTCTCTGGGAAACCAGTAAATGAAGTGAAATTAACAGAAGCTTTGCCAGAAAATAGAAGACATATACATATATGGACACAAACACATTTTCTATATTTAGTAAAATTCCTCTCTTTTTCTCTTCCCAGGGGGTTATAACATAAATGATGTCATGTTTTACTGGACAAGGGGAAATGATTCTGTTAAAGGCTTAGAAACCCTTCGATTGGCGCAGTACACAGTAGAAGACCACTATACCTCTAGTTCTGAAGCTGTCTATGAAACAGGTAGGTAACTCTTCAAGAGTTCATTTACAGTCATAAAATCCTACTTACTTCCTGACCTTTCTGTCTTTCCAGTTCACTTCAATAAAGCTAGCTGGGAATGGTCTGAAGGCAGATGATGATGCTTACTTTCTTTCTCATATTCTATACCTTAAAAAAGAAGAAGAAGAACCCAGAATGGCCAACAGCATATAAAACACAGCAATTAACAGATGTCACAGCATTAAAACAGAATAAAAATATAATAGTAAAATACAGTAAATAGTGAGATGCTGCTGCTGAAACTAAGCAGGTTTGGATCTGGCCAGTGTCTGGATGGTAGACTGGATGGGAATCCTTTATATGCCACCTTGAGTTTATTAAAGAAATTTAGGATGATGATGATGATGATAAATTTAAAAAACTTGGCTGTGCTGCTGGACCTTGACTGCTTGACTAAAAACCTTTATTGTATACCAAGTCTTCTGAATCCTATGCAAGCCCACTCAGATGTCCTGCTGAGTTCAAGATGGCTTACTCCCAAGTAAATGTATACAGGATTACAGTCTCTGTTAGCAGAGAACATCTGTACAAAACTTTCAAGCCAAGAAGAATACCCTCCCAAAAAACCAAAAAACCCCAAACCAGTAAAACTAATTGAAATAAATTAAGCACATTAAACAATAGAAGCTCAACTAAATAAACATGTCTTTAAAGCTCATTTAAATGCTGAAATTGGTGAGATTCGGCAGGCAGCTGATTCTATCCTCTGGGGGCCACCACCAAGAATGTTCTCCCTGCAGGGCCCGCTACTCTGTTAGATGATGGAACCATTAATAGGTTCTCTGAGCTGCATCTTCTGCAAATCCTGGTTCTCACAGTTGCTCACAGTTGAAGGCTTTCAGGTCCACTCCCCGCCCCCCCCCCCCAATTGCATGCCTCAGTCTGATAAGAACAGTCCAAAGCACTGAATTATTATTATTATTTTCCTTCTGGATGCTGCACACATTTGCTCTTCCACAGAAGACAGAGCTTCTTTTACATACCGTCCCAGCTATTACATTTGTGATTCACAACTCAATAATATGCTTCTGCATTTAAGTTTCAATCAACGTGCATTGTGCCATTTTTATTTTACATTCTGGTTTCTGCTCAGATCGTATAAATCTTTTGCCTTCCACTAAAGATTTTTATTTGAGAGCATCAATGACTAAGGAAACATCATGACTCGAAGTCCTAACTCACATTAAAACAGCAAATGCCTATAAATAGGTATAAAAATACAGATCTCCACTAGCAGACTTCATGTTCAGACAGTATCTTGCTTCTTACATAAGTGGCATCTGCTTGCTTTCCTCACTGCTTCCACTGCTGGCTAGCCATCGTGCTCAAAGAAGGCTAATGATTCCATATTGCTGCTCTGCCCAGAGAGAAAGCCAAACCTGTTCGCTCATCAGAAAATAAAATACATGTTCACTTCCGAATGTTTCAGGGAGAGAATATGTAAACAACGCAAAGAAAAGCAAAGTGCAGGCCATTGTTCTCATTTATATAGGATTATATTTTCTAACAATAAATGAAGTATAGCCAGGATTTTAAAAGAATATATAAGGATGTGCAAATAATATCAATTCATTTCATTGTTTCCTTTGGTGGCTTGATTAATTTCCATGCTTTTTCCCCAGCCATTTTCTTCACTGTGTGCCTGATTGGAATGGGGGAGAGAGGGGGAATGTTTTATTTATTTATTTAAATCATTTCCCATTAATTTCAGTAGGCAAATCTTATTTCACATTTCACATTTGTTTTTTACAATCAGATGAAATTTGCAGGGTGGTAGTCCTTCCTTGAGCAGACATAGGCCCCAGAGGAACAACTTGTACCTGCTTTGCTGTATCTCCAGGCTTTTAGGCAGCTTACAGGGGCATAGGAAGGGTGGGTGCCGTCTGCCCTGGGTGTCATCCCTGAGCGGGTGACAAAATGGCATACCGCAGGGGGCGGCACTTATTGTAGGCCTGGCCCAAGCCACATGTCTTTCCTGGGAGTTATGCGGTGCCCAAAACGGCAGCATGGGGCTTGCGTCTGCCAGGCAGACTCTGTGGGCAGCTCACTGCGGCATTCCCCTGTGTCAGGGCTGAGTCAGTACATTCGAGTTCCCCGGATGTGGGAGAGAACTTCAGGGTAGAAGAAGAGGACGCTGTGCCTGAGGGAGAGGGAGCTGGAGGAGCTAGCGAAGGAAGGGCAGGGTCTTCAGAGGGAAAGAGACAGGAAGAGGCTGAAAGCGAGCCAACAGCTCCACAGGGACGGCAAAGGTTAAGTTCTGGATCAGAGGCTGGCGAGAGATTTGGATGGCTCTTGCAAGGCGCTGGACAAGAGGAGACTTGAAAGGCGGGATAAATTCCCGCATTTTGTGAGTTGTTGGCAGCATAAGAAGATACCTCTACCAGTGCCTGAACTGAGTGACTCTGATGAATGATAATGAACTCTTGATGACCATTGTAAATATTAAGACCATTACATTGGTACCTTGGGTTAAGAACTTAATTCGTTCTGGAGGTCCCTTCTTAACCTGAAACTGTTCTTAACCTGAAGCACCACTTTAGCTAATGGGGCCTCCCGCTGCTGCTGCTGCGCAGCAACCACGCAATTTCTGTTCTCATCCTGAAGCAAAGGTCTTAACCTTGAGGTACTATTTCTGGGTTAGCAGAGTCTGTAACCTGAAGCGTATGTAACCCGAGGTACCACTGTAAAACGCCAGAAGTCTCTGGAGAGGATTGTTTGTGAGGAGAGGTACGCGTTGCCCTGACTCCCTGGGTGGATCACCGTGACGCCCCTGGCAGCTTAGCCAAGTTGTGGTTAAGGAGGAGACCATCTCAGGTTTGGAAGACACGCTAAGCCAAACTTTGGGTTAGCTGCCATGTTTCACCCACCTGAAAAGCATGGGGAGAAGCAAAGTGAATTCTGCCTCCTCTTCAGAGGCCAGCTGATTCACACATATGCACTAAGCCATGGTTTGGCTTAGAGTGATGGGCAAACACTAAATAGAAATTAGATATAAGTATGACGGGTGAACTAGCAAGTTGGTAATTGTGTGCTTTAAAAAATTGTGAAGCTTTAAAATAATGTGTTCTGTGTGCTTCTTACCTTGTTTTCTTAATGCTGGTCATAATAATAAAGATTTGATCTGAAGCTTTAAAATATTATTTAAACTTGCACATGAAGAAGAAATTGTCAAGAAACCTAAATGATTTGTTTCACGTCTCTCTTTATTCACTACACAGGGCACTATCCAAAGTTAGTCTTCCATTTTGAGCTCAAGAGGAACATTCTGTATTTTATCCTTGAAACTTATGTACCATCCAGCTTGCTGGTTGTCCTCTCCTGGGTGTCATTCTGGATAAGCCAGTCCTCAGTGCCAGCCAGAATCTGCATAGGTGAGCTACAATAATAAAACACAGATGCACTGCCCACCCCATGCCTAGGTCATGGTGTTTTAACATGGAGGAAGCTGCTGCATTTTTGTTCCTCCACCACCTATGTAATGCAGTAAACCTTGCACCATGGGATCTGTGTTCCAGCTCCTCTGTACATTAACCAGACAAGTCCTAGAAACTGGGAAGGGCAGATGCAGTGAGCCTAAGGAGCCTCATGTTACTCAGCCTGTGCGAGAATGAACTTCTAGAGTGCTGCAAGTGTAACAAGTGAAACAGCGGAAGCATTGGTTCTGTTAGGTGTTTTATTCTTGGTTAAAAGTAACATGTGTGGAAGAGTGGCTCCACCACTACTGTTCCCACCATCCTCCATGAGCTGGAAGAAGGACCACTGCAGAGAGGAGCGTGCTGTTCTTGTGTAAGCTCCTCATGCTATTTAGAAACCTGAAAAAGCAAGGCTCTGTATCATTAGAATGCAAGAAGAACCCACCAGTAGTCCATTGAGTTCAGCATCCTGTGGGCAGCCTGCAACCTGGAGTCAAGCTCAAGAGCACTCACCCCTCCTGTGGTTTCCCTCAGCTGGTACTCAAACTCATACTGCCACTGTGTAGGCGTAGGTAAACCATAGCCATTAGGATCAGCAGCCATCTATACAGCCTTATCTTCCATGAATTTGTCTAATCCTCTTTGCAAGCCATCCAGGTTGGTGGCCATCACTGCCTATAACATGTGGGGGATATTACTCCAACTCATGGGGGGCTGTGGGGACAGTGTTGGGGGAAGGGAGAGCTTGCATGCACAGCCTCCCTCCCTCACTGCAGGCTTTTACCCAGAAGTAGACTGCTTGTGTGGGGCTATTGTGGTGCATGTATCTCCTATGCATTCTGCAATGCTCACTTCATGGGGATGCAGGACTTCAGTGTCCCTCTTCCGGCATTCAGTACAAGTGAGCTAGCCCTGTCCGCTGGGTACCAATGCCCTAGCTGCTGACCAACCTCACCAAGTCCCCAAGCTGACACATGATCTGCATCAGTATGAAGGTCACTGCATGGGCAGATGAAGCATTCCTTTCGCCTTGGAGGGAGCTCTGCATGTCCTTATGTACATAGTTCCCTTTCAAACTGGTAATGATCAGATGTGGCTCATGCACTGGTGGGAAAGGTGGCAACAACAAAATATGGAAATAGACCGAGTTAGGTCTGTCTAAGAGCATCGACTCTTAATTCACATTGGCTCTCCAGGATCAGAGAGAGAGAGAGATTTTACAGCCACCTGCTATCAAAGATTCTTTAACCAGAGAATTCAAGGGTTGAACTTGGGGCTTTCTACATGGAAAAACATGTGCTCACCAAGCCTGTCTACATGTTATGGTGGCTCATGTGAAAAGAAGTGCGGTATAGTGGTCAGTGTCAGACTAGGACTTCGGAGAGCAGGGTTCAATCCCCACTTGGCATGAAGCTCACCGGGTGGCTTTGTATTCCCTTTCACCACCAAAATTAATTCACAATGTTATACATCGTTTCTCCAAGACTAACTTAGAGAGTAATTCAGACATCTCTTACCCTCACTTTTTACTTTTTTTTTTACTCTGCTCCTTTTTGACCATGGTGCAGAACTTTACCGTAAACTTTATCCAAAGTATTATTAACACCTCAACATTTTCATACGTTAAACATTTTCTGCATTTTCTTCCAAATGAGGTGGGTCAAAATGAGATGACAGAAGACCTCACTGTCAAGTAAATATTGAGCCGTTTCTGCTCAGAGGCAGCAGGAGATGGTGTTGCTGCTAATCATGGAAGATCACCTCTGATTTCTCGTTTTGTTTCTGTAGGTGTTACAACTGTGCTCACCATGACAACTCTTATGATGGGAGCCAGGACATCACTTCCTAATGCTAATTGCTTCATCAAGGCAATTGATGTCTACCTGGGTATTTGCTTTAGTTTTATCTTTGGCGCATTACTGGAGTACGCAGTAGCTCACTTCTGCACCCTTAATCGATCTGGAATGAAGAAACTCACAAAGGTATTTGTTTTGTTTTAATTCCTCCATTTACTGATTTCCATAGCCTCTCTTCAAACCCTCCTGTCCATTGCTTCCTCTGCTATGAAAGCATATCATGATCCCAACTTTTAGCAGCTCTTTACAACATACATTCCCTGCCTGCTGTAGCATGACCAGGTTTTGCCTGGCTTCTGCTATTATTCACTGCAGATTGGTTCCCAATTTCTTTCTGGTCTTAATTCAGAGTGGTGACCATCACTTTGAAATCCCATATGGCTTGGACCCAGCACTTTTAAAAGAATGCTAGGTGAGATCAGCAGGGTAAGCTCTGCCCTGTAAACCATCAGCAGTTGGTGGGTATAAAGGACCAATTGCCTTTCAATGCTCACCCTTCCTGGTTCATTGTTTTGCACAGGTAGATCAGGTGTTGGTGACAGCAACCTCTGTGTTTGCCACATGGCACCTCCAGGTCTCCTGGTGAATCCTTTGGGGCTTTGTGGGGGATACTTTTCTAAGCGAACTAGCAGACATGGTAGACAAGTGTGCTTACAGGCACACGTCTGGTCTTACAGGTCTTTACTGAGAGAACTACAGCTGAGAAGTAACAATGTTGATTGCCCTGTAAAGTTTGAATGGGCCCTGAGAGGTTTGAATATACACTGTTCTGCTACCAGTAAGGACTTTAGCACTGCTATGTGCCACCGTGCAATGTGAAATGCCATCATGCCTTTATGTTGTGCTTCAGTCATCCAGAGCGAAAGAAGGTAGAAAGGAAAGAAAGAGAAACCTGTATTCAGTGCTACACGAATCCTCAAATGTTCCAAGGACCTGAACTGAGAAATATATTCTAGCTGCTAGCAATTCATTGGCCTGCACCATCCAAAATCTTACAGCGGACAAAAAGAAGAATGGGAAAATGTTTGTAAGAAGTGTAGAGCCCTTACCGACAAGTCACATTCCCATACCTGATAAATGTTGTGGCGCTCTCTAGTAGGCAGTACAATATAGAAAATCATGAGAATGGATAACTTCCCACCAAAGCGACCTCTTTTCTCCATCCTGTGGACTGTTGGATTTGAACAAACACATCCATTAATAGACGCAAGAAGCAGCAGCAGATGCCATTTCCAGTAGGTTTCAGCTATTGTGCAGTTGCTTTCCATAGATCCTGCAACGGATTTTTATATCCTTTTATATTGCCATCTGCTTGCTATTCTCTCCTTAGGAGCAGGAACGGAGAGCAGAGTAAATAGCATTACTATTTAAAAATACGCTCCAAAGTTGAGCTCCCTTTTGATATGCAAGGTTGGTTTTCATAATGTGAAACAGTTTAATTTCCCCCCTTCTCTCTCTCAGAGCCCCTCAGCAGTCCTTTAAATGTCCCCTGATACTCTAGATTTTGTATAGCAGATAGGTATTTGTCATTCTATTATAGATTCTCTTTCTTCTCTTCGCTAGGGCAATAGGATAAGTAAACTTGTGCTAGAAACGCGTCTTGTTAAGGTTCCTTAGAGAAGAGCATATTCTAACATACAGACACTAAGCTGATAACTTGCCATGCCAGATGCTGGATTTCACACATGGTTTAGCTTCCTCTTAGGGAACATAAAGGAGCTAAAAGCAATCTGATAAAGCATCAGCCACCTGCAAACAAGTTTCAGAAAACCGGAAAAGAAAAAAGAATGTGTGTTTAGCATCCTTTCCCGCTGCACAATAAACCTGCTGCTTAATACAATATTTTTTTATTTAAAAAAATCATTTCAGCATAAAAAACCCAGATACCTCCAACTGAAAAAAGCACTCTAAAAAAGAAAAACAGCCCAGGTAGATGCATCCATAAAAGTTTATAGATGATCATCTGTACCATTTCTGTTTACAATGAGTGATAAGGAGGTTGCTTCCCTTAGCATTTTGTATTTTTATTTTCTAAGAAACGGCGCCAGTGTCTAAGCAATGTAAACATTATTGTTTATGCCGTAATGGAAAGTCGCAAGTGAAGCTGATCCACTTTAATGTTGAGAAGATTAGTGAATAAAATGCAGAATTAAATAGCCAAGGGCAGATCTGGCCAGATCCAAAACCTAGTTGCCATGACTAAGATGAGATTCCCAGAACATCAAAGGTCATTGTAGATGTGAATTGTTTCCTTCATGTCAAATACAAAGAAAAGACCCCCCTTTTTTTGGTAAAGCACATGTAGATTTGCCTTTTTCATCAATGTGTATGGAGAAGTCCTTGTGGGGAAGGTTCAAACCCAGCTTATCTGTCCTTATCCACTCTACCACTGTGCCCAGAAAACCTGCTGAGCTGAAGTGTAGTTTTTTTCCTTAAGAAGCCTAAGAAAACATTTAAACACACACAGTGGAATGTTGTCAGGGGACTGCCATCTGAACAGGGAAGGGAGGCAGGGGGGCCGTTGGGATACAGAGAGCCTCCGAAACTCCTGAGGAGCAGTTCCTCTTCCAGCGGTGAGAAAAGCCACACCTCTAGTGAGGAAAAGAGGGAAGGGGCCAGCCAAGCGAGGAAAGGGCTCATGGATGCTGCTGAGAGCCCCAGTGCCATACCTCGCCAGGCTGGCCAGGAGGGAGGCACGCCACTTCCGTCGCCCAGCTTGCACAGAGGGGTGAAAAGCAAGGAGGGGAGGAGGAGACTTGGGGTGCTGAAGTTCATATGTTGGGGAAGAAGCCGGAAGGGGCCACTCCCGGATTCTGCAAGTCACTGAGACGGACATGAACTTGGTAGATCTGCACTGTAAATAGTTTGCACAATAAAACCTGTAAAAGACTCACGAGCGACCACCACAGCATCTGACAAATGTGAATGGTTTTCATTTACTTTCCCCCACAATTATAATCTTTAAGCTTCAAGTCCCGAAGAGTCTAAAGAGTGAAGAAGAAAAAAATACATATGTGTAATGGGTATGGGGTTGCTCGTGCGTAAGTTGCCGCCTCTCCTGCTTATGTTGCCTTGTTAAACCTTTCTGTCTGGACAGCCCTTCAATTCGTGGCTGCCTCAGTCGCTAGCAGAATCCGTCAGTGGGCGTTTCTTAAATCTTTTCCAACATAAAAGTTGTTTGACACCCAGTCTCCTCCTACTGTCTCTGCGTGGAAGTCTTCTGCGCAGGGTGGGCGTGGGTAGCGGAGGACCCGTGCTCTCCTCGCTGGTGTCCGGTGAAGAGTCCTGGAGCCCTCTCACCGATTCCCCCATCAGCCCTTCTATATCCCTGGTGTTGCGCTGATTTGCTTCCCCATCTGCGGAGCTGCCTCTCTCCCTGCTGGGCTCTTCTCCAGCATCATTTGAGAGCCTTCCCTCCACCTCTAGCTCCAATGTCAGTTCCCTGACAATATGTAAGAGAATGAATTTGAAGATGACCTAGAAATCATTCTGCCCCAAAACAAATGTCATTCATGTTCCATTCAGCTGGCAAATATGGGCACTAGTTTCAGGTGTAGTTCAGCGCTTGAATTCAGTGAACTTTATTAAAATGAACTAGTTTTGTTCCAAGCACTGGTATATTTGTAGCCCTTAGATAAAATGGATTGTTGGCTGATATTTAAAGGATGTGTGTTATGGAACTGATGAACAAGTGGTTTTGTCCAATTGTGATTCTTACCAGGAGGAGGATGACGAGGCTGAAGAGGAGATCAATGGAGTTCTGTCAGCAATTGCCAACAGTTGCAAGGCTGATAAGATTAACAAGGCTGATGCAGACAAGCTCACCAAAACCTCTAGAGGCAGAAAAGAGGAGAAAAGCAAACACAGCCGATGTCACTCACCAATGGCAGTGATGAAGAGACTCTTCTGTATATTTGACTGCTTTCATGTTAAAAACCCATACCACATAGACAATTATGCCCGGCTTTCCTTCCCACTATCATTTATCATAATAAATGTTTTTTACTGGGTTTATTATTTGTATTTCTAAGCTTTTGAAAACCTCTCATGGAATAGTGTGGCAAGTGAAGCAAAGGGGAACAGGTGCACAGAGTTATGTCAGGGAAAAGATTTTACTCTGCAGGGCATTACAATATCAAAAGAAGACTGTCATTTTATTGAGTAGTTTTTCTGTTGAGTTTCTGGTTAAATTACTGTCCACCTGTTAAGACTACTGTAGTATAAAAATCTATTGCTGGTCATCTGTTAAATGACTGTATTTTTTAAATTGACCTCATTTTTAGCATGCATTTTCCTATTGTTCGTAACATTTACTGAATGGCACAACACTTTTTTTAACTACCTGTAAAGCTTTGTAAAATTGAAATTGGCATAACACTAGTGTGAGGCTGTGATGATTAATATGTTTGAAAATTAAAACAAGAAGGAAGTGTTATCCTGCCCCCATGCCACCTGGTTAGTTTCAATATCTTATTGCCTTTGGCATTGTCAATAATGCATAGACTTTCAAGGATGTTATGTAACAAAGCTCTATCAGTGCCAATTAAATGTTTTCACAAAACAGTAAAAATCACTATGTTAAAGTTTGAACTTATGAATGCAACCAGCAGAATACGGAATTTCACACTAAATCCTTGTAGAAAACTACTCCAGGTTTCAAGAGACTTATTTTTAATGAATATTTGGAAGAATTCTGTGATGGCTTTTGGCGGAGAAGACACTAAAAATGGATGCCTTTCCCAGATGTAGTCTCCACAAGGCTTAAGCTCGCATCTTTTCTTTACTGGGATTTTAAGTCTGGTGGTCTCAGTCCCCATGCTTGCAGGCCCAGTTCACATGTCAAAGTAAACAATAGTTAACAATTTACCATGGCTGTTTTCCCCTCCACATTAGCAACCAGAGGTAGCAAACCACAATCCCTGGATCATTGTTATATTCAGCTTGGTGGTCACTGTTTGCTTTGCTCAAGGAAACCATGATAGGTAAGCCAAGAACAAGCCTTGGCATATCATCATGGCTTGGAGCAAAAAATCCCAACAACCACTAGGCCAAGACTCAGGACCGCAATACCTCAAGGGCTGCCTCTGTCCATATAGCACTCAAGACACCACCACCATTGTTTTCTGTAACCTTGAAATGCCCACCCTATCAAGTGGAAGAAAATATTAGAATAATTATTGGCACATTTGTTGGGCCCCTTCCTTTTATACACTATTGATGGAGGCAATTGACTGTTCTGTCTTCTTGGTTGGATGTGTGGGTGGCTTTAGATGGGAAAACCTCTCTATTCAGGACAACTCTGGAGGAAGGCTGTTATACCAGTGTTTCCCAACCACTGTTCCGCGGCACACTAGTGTGCCGCGAGATGTTGCCTGGTGTGCCGCGGGAAAAATTAAAAAATTCGAAAGATTTTTTTTAAAAGTCAAATTTTCGATTGGGGCGCCGTCACTAGATGACTCCTGGGGTTCCCTCCCTCCCTCCCGCTCTGCGCCTCCCTCCTCCTCCTCCTCCTCCGGGGAGGCCCTTCCTGGCTCTCGGCCAAGGCTTGGCGGCTGCCACTCACTCGCTCGCCCACCCGTCCCTCCATCCCTGCACCCGGTCTCTCCCCCTCCGTGCCGGGATCCGTAGTCCCCTCGCCCTTGGGCTCCGCGCCCGCGCGGGGTGTGCAAACTACGTTTCCCAGCATGGCCTGGCAGGCCGGGCGTGTTGTTTGAAGCGCTCTTCTCCCGGCCATGGAATGAGCGCGGCAGCAGCGGCCGGGTGGGCAGGGGCTCTTCCGCGCAGACCCCGCACAGCCTGCCTGCGCCCCCGCAGAGATCGGGCGGCAAGATGGAGCCCGGGGATCCCCGCGGAGGCGGAGCGGCGGAGGCGGAGGCTGCCCCCCAGGTAGGGCTGCGTCGGGGTTTTTTTATTTTTGCAATGCTGCATCCGCGCCAGAGGGGACGCATCGGACCGCGGGGAGACCCCTTGGCGGGTGTGCAAGGCAATGCATGCGTGCAGGCGTTGCATGGAGTGCAGTGCAATGCAATGGCAACGCGGCGCCCTGCATGCATGCATGCAACTTCCACCGGCGCTCCGGACTTGGCAGGTGAGGGGGGTCCCCGGTGGGCAGCAGAGAGAGCCGGGAGGGTGAAGGGGAGCCGGGGGGGAGCAGCGCTGCTCCCCGAGCCGAGCCCGGGGGGAAACTTCGGCGTCGTTGCGCCGGGTGTTGGAAGCGGAGGCTGGCGGGCGCCCCTCACCTGCAAAACCTGGTCGCCTCTCATATATTTCGTGCATTGCATTCATCGCCCGCTTTCTCCTCCAAGGAGCTCCCGGGGGCGCGCGTGGTTCTCCCCGTGTTATCCTCGCAACAACAGCCCTGCGAGGTGGGTCAGGCGAGTGGCCCAAGGGAGCACCCAGGGATTGTCCTGGCCAGGTGGGGTGATTTGAACCCTGCTCTCTGCCCGGTCTTCGTCCTCATTTAGCCCGCACATGTGCATGAAATTGCATGACTGAGGTTTTCCCCCCTCGTCTTGGCTATGGTGTGAGTCTGTGCTGTTAATTAATGGGGTTCTGCCTTCGGAGAAGATGAGCCAGCCCTCAAGGAGGTGATTATGTAATTTGCTAGCAATTCATGTCCCTCCCGGCATGACGCTGCGCGCTGACGTCACGGGGCTGTAATGGTGGTGTGCCTCGAGATTTTTTTCATGAAACAAGTGTGCCTTTGCCCAAAAAAGGTTGGGAAACACTGCTGTTATACAACCTGGCATGTCCTCCAAAACAATTTAGATAGAGCAGTTAACAAAGTAAACATTGTCACAATGTTGATAGGATTACTAAGAAACTGTTGTTATTTCTCTCTCTCTCTCTCTCTCTCTCTCTCTCTCCATACACACATGTATATATTCAGACCATGGCATCTCTTGAACCAGAAATACTTTTCAACATTATTTTAAAAGATATACATTATCAGATCAAGTGATTTAAATTGCAATCCTGTATTCCCTTATATGGGAATAAGTTCCATGGAATTCAACGAGACTTACTTACAAGTAGGTTTGAATAGGGTAGCAGTTATACTGTGCATTGCCTTTATTGATTTTCAAGGAGTCCCCCCCCCCTTAATAATAAATATTTGCTTTTTAGATCACCAGTATGTCTTTGGAAGGAAGTAGTAAGCACTACCAACTAAATTCATGCCCTGAAATGAAGAGGGTAAAAAATGGGTGCTTTGGTGCATCCTATAATTTTAACTACCTATTATTTTAACTACCATTATATAATTAGCAGTAGTAAAGTTTCAGGTAATTAATAGAATTTCACATATTGGCTTTCTATCCTCCTCCAAGAAAGCCAATGGAGGCTGCTGGTCAAACGCTTATTTAACCCTAGCATCTTATTGACTCTGGTCCGCAAAATGCTATGATGTATTTGTTCACCTTTTAAGTTTCCTCAAGACTTTGCTGCAACAGGCTTTAAAAATTGTTATTTTAAAAACTTATTATTATATGTATAAATCCACCTTTCCTGCCAGGAGCTCAAGGTGGCATAACACTGGTTCTCAACCCTCCATTTTAGTCTTACAATAACCCTGTGAGATAGTATTGTCATCTTAATTCTGCTTGTGCATTTCCAATAACCTGCCTAAAAAAGATCCAGCACTGAGTGTTTTCTTACACACCTTACATTAGTGCAGTACATCACCTGAATTCTAAAAACTTGCAAGAGATCTTGTCAAACAGCGGTGTTAAAGGAATATATAGTTATAGCAGGTTGCCTGGAAAAACCTGCAAAAGAACAAGTTAAGAATTTTAAATACTTTTCAGAGTTACTTTTCAGTCCACTCTGTTCCAATTACTTCATACTCAAAATATTACAGTGGATACACTGAATATTCTAGCTGTGTTATTGAGGTAACCGGGTTAATTATTAATATATTTTTTGATAAGCTTAGCACATTGCTATCCCTAAAAAGGCAACACTTGTAGGATCAGCTTAACACCAGGAGACAATTCAAGCCATCTTGTGGGGTTTCCCATGAAGAATGTCTTGCTGTGAACAGCAGAAAATCTGCTTGGCTAATTAAACGGGTTGTTCCATGAATTAATTATTGCAGTATCGTTGGTGAATAATTGAAAGAGCTCACTCCATCGCAGGGATTCAAACCACCGACCTTCTGGTCAGCAAGCCCAAGAGGCTCAGTGCTTTAGACCACAGATAGGGAAAGAGGAGTCAAATGGGAGCCCACATGTACTGCTGGGTGGCAGAAGATTGGGCAGCGTGTTTTTGTCTGAAATAAGCAGAACAAGGGAAGTGTCAAGGAAGCGACAATTTGAACTGTCTTCTGAAATGTGTTGTTGTTTTTTAATAGTCATGTTAATGTTTTTATTCATAAGCTACCCTGACAGCTTTGGCTGAAGAGCAGCTAATAAATAATGTAAACAAACTAAATAAATAAAGTAGAATTTCACATTCAGGACCAGCTTCGGCTGAATTTTCACTGAGGTGGTTAAAAAACTAAATGTATGGGCAGCAACACTTCAGATTCCCAAGTTGTTGAATGTTCCTTCACACATACATGAATCCCTCACATAGAAAATTAGCATGTTAATGAGGGAGGTATTAGGCAAGCCTTCTTACTGACAGCTAGTCTTCTAAATGGATTAAAAAAAATAAATGGACAGGCATTCAATGGAACATGACTATTAATCTCAGGGTCTGGATTTGAGCCCCATGTTGGCCAAAAGATTCCTGCATTGCAAGGAGTTGGACTAGAGGAATCTTGTGGTCCTTTCCAATTCTACAGTTCTATGAATCTATATGAACACATCTCCCCTTGCTGCATTAAGTGGTATAATCCAGTCTCTGGATCACCAGTGCATTGTGAATTGGGTGCCTGTCTGTCCCCGTCCCCCAATGGCAAGACTTTTTGGGAAAACACACCTAATAAATAATGATGTTTCATCAATATTTGCCTCAAAAAGAAACAACAATTTTCTCTTGAGAGCAGAAGAGGGCGCTCTCGGATCAACTGTTGCTATGTAGATGTGGTTTGTTTTCATCCTGGTGTATTACATCCTTGAATGTTTTCTTCCTGCTATGTATTAGATTTAACAAGTTGCCTCCTTTTCATATACTAAACGTTGCGACCTCTCTTTTCAGTCTACATTGTGAGTGAAAGATTTGTTTTGACTGAATTAGTTCCTTATCTGTGCATTGCTGCCAGAGTCCTGAGGAAAACTCACTTATTTTATACCCACCAATGAATCTGGCTTTGTCATGATCACAACCAATTTGTGTATTTGCTTTTCACAAAGATTCCTTTGTGCTGTTAAGGGTAGGAAGTGAGCAGCACAAGTACTGGAGACAAAGAGGGTTTTGAGGGGACAGGCCTCCCCACCCACAGCAATTAAATTTGCTTTTATGTTTGCACAAGCAACAATAGAAGCTGATTAACATCCATCTAATGATGAAACAGCATAGCATTTTAAAAATAATCCCAGCATAGCAACCTGGAACAAAATCAATATCTGGTATTAAAATAAACTGAATCATTAATATTATGTAAAATGATAGCATAGCTAAAGGGGGGATTCATATAGTGGTTGACACTTAATACTAAGGCTAAGCAAATGTGGAAAGTGCTCATTCTGAGTTTTTAATATGCCACAGACTGAAGCTCATCCGCCCATCATTGTTATTGCTTTTGAAAACTTCCATTTTGCTCCAATGTCTTCCCCAGCTCCCTGTTGTTCTACAGCCACAAGATGGTGTTTTATATTCTAGAGATTTTTTGGCTTGATATCTCTCAGAGACCACTGCCTCCCAAGAGCCCTATTACAAATTAGAAGGTCCACAAGGGTAGCCTCTTAAGCAGTGCTTTTTTACTTTTAAAAAAATGTTTCAAGGTACTCTCATTTTCCTACTCATATTAAAATACTGTCCCTCAATGAGGCCAAACTTAGATTCACAAAATGTTTAGGGGTATGCGTTCCCCCAGGAAAAAGCGCTGCTCTTAAGTATACCACCTTAAAAAAAACTACAAGCTAAAACAGCTTACAGAATAATTGTGAGGCTTACCTGTGTGTGCTGACCAGAGTTCTGATGGAAAATGTTGAGCTCTTCCACTGCTTTAATCACTGACACAGTACTGTAAATATTGTTTCACACACCCCAGTCTCTGAATGTTAAGAGACTTCAATGTTCCCAGCATATATTTTAAGGATTAGTTTCCTTGAAATTGAGGATTTTGGCATTTCTGTGATGTGTTTGTTTACACATAAATACAGACTGAGCATAAGGCTAAAGGTATAGATATGCCTTTGCCTTTGCCAATCCAGTTGTTTTGGACTATAAATCCCATGAGCTCTGCTGGCTGGGGTTGATGGGAGTTGTAGTACGAAACATCTGGATCACACTAGATGCTTAATCACTCCACCAAATCCTGGTCCCTATCAGATTTCTAGGGGACCCACCAAAGCCATGGCTTCTGCCTTTTTCAGACCCCACTTTCAGAGCTTGCCAGTTTATTGCTCTCTTTCACACAGGTAACACCCCCTCCAGCCAGGGGAAGGAAGGGGAAGAAAGGCATGTCCCCTATTTAGTTCATGTGGCAACAAATCACCTGTACTTGGCCACCTATTTAGTTACGCAACAGCCCTCCCTGCTGCACAAACAAATTTGCCAGGCTAAGATAATCAACCTTTATCAGTCTCTTTCCACAAAGAGGTATGGCAAAAATTGATTTATTCTAAGCCCAATCTCATTTCAATGTACGGCATATTAAAATGGCTGCTGTATGGAAAACACACAGGGTTTGTTCATTCCAAATTGGAGATGTCAGCAAAGGTAACAGCTACATGGTGTGAGGGGACGGGGACAACTCAGCTGGGATATAGGTCCAGAAGCAACAACTACAAATGGGAAGCAGGAAGCTCTGTCTGTAAGCAACCAAATCTCACCCTGAACCCCAAAGTCCTCAGCTGTTCCTCCATACAGTTAAATAATTATTCCTCCATGACATTCCTGGCTTTTTCCATCCACAAATACACTGATAAAATGTCCAGCCAATGCCTGTGATTCTCATTCCTTAGCCCCTCACCTAACAAAACCCTTTTATTCACTGCTTTACTCCTGAGAATAAGGTTCCTTTAAATATATAACTGATCTGGCCAGGCAGCCCATATCCCTAACTTCAGGTATAGTGAGAGAAAGATACTCTGCATATGTTCAACAGCATTTCATTAGCATCCCATATGCAGGCACCGAGAGCTCCACTGCTAATCCTTGACCTTCATTAAGCTCCCAGGAGTTCCTCTGAAATCGTAATGCAACTGAGGTTGTTGTGCTGTTGGCTGCTTAAAATATATCATTGCCCTCTCAGCAATATTTTGCTTGGCCTCCTATTTCTATGGGCAAAGAGTGGCAGAAATCATAAACATACTCAACATCTTGCCTTCTTCAAGATTTTACAGCCACGTCATTAACGCTAGGCTTTTCCTGTTTTGCACTCACTGGCATGCTCCGAGCATCTGATATGCCCTTTCCACCCAGAAGGCTCCACAAGTTTGGCCTCTCAGTCATGGGCTGCCTCTTCATTCTATGTCATGCTTTTAAGAATCACACACTTTGGAGCCCTACTGGAACAGCCAGCATGTCTCTTTCCTCTTTGCCAGCTGTTGCTTTGCAGCTGCCGTGCACCATAATCACCCAGATCATCTTTATTTAGTGGAGTCGGACTCCCCTCTAGAGACCTTAAGTTTGCTGCAATGCTCCACAGGAATGAGCTAGGAAAACTGGGGAGAGACAAAAACACTATTCAAGTGGCAAACAGTAAACATTGTTAGGACAAGTGTTATACGGCCAAATCAAATTTGTATATGCAATTTAACCTTCAACTTACACAGCTTCATTTCTCTCCCCAGTGGATGTAAGCATTTTGTTTGCAAGAATATACCAGCGCCAGCCTCTCTCTGCACAATCCTAGAGTAGTTTCCTTGAATTGTGATTACGCTTTTTTCTTTCTTTTCTTTTCTTTGCTTAACTGGCTGGAGAGGTTTAGAAATCTGACTAAATCTGACTTTAGCATTAAAGACTCCCATGAAACCAAAGAGGAAGATGTCTGTTGCATGTCTCTGCACGATGCATTGCTCTCATGTTGTGAATGTGTCAAAGTTCTTGATATGAATTGCAAAGGGGAATTTTCCTTTCAAGATGTGCAAATCAAAAGGTTTGCAAACCCTTATTAGTGACCATTGAACAACTTAATCCAGTGCTACCTACTCTGAATGATGGTGGGCGGTTACTTCCTGCCCTGATACCTTAGATCTTTTTGATGGGAGAAAGAGTCTGGAGATGCCAGCGCTAAAACCAGGCACACCTGTGTTTGCAGGCAACAACCCTGATCAGAACTGCAGCCTGGAAAGCCTTCCTGACTGTGAGGTATTCTCAGGCTCAGGAGTAACCCAGTGTGCTGGTCCCAGGGGGGTTACTGTGTGGTGAGGTCCGTGTCCATTCCGGGGTCGAGGGTGTAGTGCCCATCAAGGGTGTAGATGTCCGTCAAGGCAGAAGTGGGGTCCAAGGCAAGGAGTCAGGCGAGGTCAGGAACTCTGGCAGAAGAGCAGGACAGGGTGCAGGCAGGAACAAGTTACCAACAATGTTGCTCCCACAACCTGGGACTGGGGCTGACTGGCTTTTATCTGCCCCAAGGCATAGGGTGGCCCCGGTCCACAGGTGACTCGCCTCTCCTGGCCTGGAGGCGAGCACTCCTCCTGCAGGAACTTAGTTCCCTCCACCTCTCTGCCCTGAGCCTCTGCAACTCAGGAGAGGCTGGAGGGTTACCGGACCCAGAGGCAACCTCCTCTTCCCCTGACGGGGCTGAGAGTGGAGCACCTGCAGGCAATGGGTCCTCCATCACCTCAGGGGCCAGAGCAGACTCAGCTGGTGCCTGCACCTGAGGATCCAGCACAGGTGAGGACCCTTCAGGCTCAGGCCCCAGCCCTGGCTCAGCTGGTTCTGGAGGCGGGGACTCCTGTGCAGGCTGGGATTCCTCAGGTTCAGCCTCTGAGTCCGAATCCCAGGCCATCACACCCAGCCAATGGGGCCTCCTAGACAAGGGGGTAGCGACGTAGCTAGCCGCTCGGATGCCGGGTACGGTGCGCGCATCCTGCAGCCAGGGCTGGGGCTAGCTGCTCCTGGGGGTGGAGCACACTGTGTGGAGCCTCTCTGCCGCCTCTCCCTGAGCTGTAGGGTGGCCGAGGGAAAGGTGGAGGGCAGACGCAGGTCTCACGCTGCCATTTCAGGCAGTGTAGAGTCTGCAGGTTCCCAAGTCACCACGTTCCCAAGTCACCCAGGAGAGACACGTGGCTCGGGCACATTGGAGACCCTGTGGTGTGGCGCCCAGTGCCAGCCATATTTCATTATGTTTGTTGACTGAACTAAAAAGTTTTGTGAGCCCATTTTTTTTTAAAAAAACGTTTTTTAAAAACTCATATTTTTGTCATTTTGTCACCCCCCTCCGTGACGACACCTGGGGTGGACCGCATCCCCCGCACCCTCTTCCTCCGCCCCTGCAAGGGGGCTCCCTCCTCTTTAAGCCAGGACCTTGAATTGGTAGCAAGGTCTTCCTGGTTCTAGTGTGGCCCTCAGGGCTGACTCCTGGCCTTGACTCAGCCTTTATAGAGACCAGGGACTGAGCTGAACTGATAT
Organism: Podarcis vaucheri; assembly: GCF_965113315.1. Classification (NCBI taxonomy): domain Eukaryota; kingdom Metazoa; phylum Chordata; class Lepidosauria; order Squamata; family Lacertidae; genus Podarcis; species Podarcis vaucheri. The sequence continues at coordinate 63,813,703 of NC_138763.1, forward strand.
ATATGTGGCAAGCATGCTCTACCAGCCGTGGAATATGGTTCCTCCCCAAATGTATGCTTGGTCTGGTCTCTGAGTACATCATTCATTGTTTCCCAGCGTTACCTTGGAAATCCAGCCAGCCTAGTTTCTCAAAGGATTATAATAATTTTAGTCATCATATCTATTGTGTTATGCCTCGAAGAAATCTGGCAGAAGCATAATGAGAAGCCCGCAAAATGCCATTTATGTGCTGCCATTTTCTAATTAATAGAGAAGCTGCAATGTTGCCTTAGGAAGAAACACAGCATCAGAGGTGAAGTGAATGAATTTTCCTGTAACAATTCTTCACAGATTAGCGAGTAGAAATAGCCAAATGAAGGAGGCTAGCTATAATTGGCTGTTTGTTATGCTTCCTTTATTATGGCTTTGCTAGAGGTTTAAACAGCCCTTATCTAAGTTAACAGTTTTAATTTTTGCCCATTCACTAAACTCTGTGTGTATTTTGGTTGGGTTTTTGTAATTATGTGATACAGTAATTCTTTATTCAATATTCACACCATGGAGGACTAAAATGCACGAGTCATTGTTTAACCCACTTTTTGAAATGTCCCCAATATTGCCAGTTGTGCTCTAAGCTGGCTCTCTTCCATGCCTTTGACAGCTGCCTATCATGAAGAATCTAAACAGATTTGGGTTTTTCACATCATGGGTCTACAACCTCCACTCTGGCTGCTCTTCTGAAATGTAAGTATGTCTAGGCAGGTTATGATTACTTGGCAGATACTTGGATATTCTTTCCATTTCAAGATTGAGCTCTGGTGTGGAAAATAGGTTCTAGGGTTCAGTTGTTTATCTGAGGGGGAAAAAATTACCAATTAACCAGTTTGTCTGCCATGTAGGCCTTCTTGCCTTTCTTTCAAAAAAATCCCAGGTCCAATCCTTGTCATCCCCAGGTAGGGCTGTGGAAGGCTCTTGTCTGAAGCCCAGAAGAACCACTTCCAACTACTGTAGACAATATTGAGCTAGATGCACCAAATGTCTTCCTAGGCATAGAGCAGATTCCTATGATGCATTGCAGGGAATGGTACTAGATAACCCTTGTGGTCCTTTGTTCCAACTCTACAATCCCATGATCCTGTGAGGTGGTGGAATGCCTCCTTCTAGTAGTATGAAGATTATATTGAAGCAGGGATTCAAGCAATATTTGTTTTTGTTTTTAAAGTAATTTTTTTTTACTTCTTTACTACAACCCATGATGGGGAATCCATCCCAGGGTGACAGGAAGCATGGGATCTCTGACTTCAAAGGTTGAACCTCAGAGAAGGAGATACATTGTTGGATCCCTTCTCCACACCACTTTCCAACATTATATGGGCAGGAGAAAAAGCTTTGATCTGAAGGATCTAATGCATGGGTAGGCAAACTAAGGCCTGGGGGCTGGATCCGGCCCAATCGCCTTCTAAATCTGGCCTGCAGACGGTCTGGGAATCAGCGTGTTTTTACATGATTAGAATATGTGCTTTTATTTAAAATGCATCTCTGGGTTATTTGTGGGGCATATTTTTTTCAAAATATAGTCCGGCCCCCCACATGGTTTGAGGGACAGTGGACTGGCCCCCTGCTGAAAACGTTTGCTGATGCCTGATCTAATGCCTTCCCAGTCGCCCAAACACACCCTCAAACCAGGGAGCAAACCACACCAACCCTGGAGCTCGTTAAATTTATTCCTATTTATTTCCTTCCTATTCTTCCCACATTCCTGGAAAAATGTGGAAAAGGACTCCCCCCCCACACTTCTGCCCTGCAGGTGAAAGCTTGGAAGGATGCTAGATGTGGTTGTTGGACCACCTTTGAATCTCCCGCCAGCTCCCTCGGCTTCAGATTACATTCTTATGAATGAATTCTACTCCAGTGTAGTCTAGTCTACTTTTCCTACTTTTGGCCCACCCTTCATCACATCAACACGATCCCACAGTAGTTTCCAACAATGCACAAAATGCAATATGACATAAAATACAACCATGAGTAGAAACAGCCCAATTCATAAAACAAACAATTATGCAACAGCAGGAGAACAATAAAACTAAAAGCTTGCTCTTTGTTATTCAAAGTGCCTGGATGAATAATATTATTTTTGCTTGCCAGCAGAAGCTCATCAGAATCTTCTCCAGCTGACCTTCCAGTGGAAGGGCATTCCAGAGTCAGAGAGCCACCACAAAGAAGACCCTCTCATTCCTCACTATAAGATTGTGCCTGTTAGAGACTAGTGTCTTTCCGCAATGGCACCTGAGCTTCTTCTTGTTGTGTTCCTACTAATGGCTGGGGAACTTATTTTTCATAATGTCTGTAATAGTAAAAATAGTAACAAAATGACTTGTCATCTAGAGCTGGATTTTGACACACTCCCTCTTCTTTTATTTATACAAGAGATATAACATAGTTCAGAATATAGCGGTTGTTCCTTATGATCTCTGGGAGTGTTGTTGAAGATATCAAGAGAATAAGGTTGAACTCACAAAGTTAAGGGAAATGGGGGATGATGCGAAAAGAGAAAAGATTAAAAACTAAAGAACAAGGGAAAACACACCAAAACTTCTGGGGTCAAGAACTTTATTTTATTTATTTATGTTCCAGCTGTTTTATTATGTTTCCCTGGCAGGCATCCCACAGTGCTGAGAATTTGGGGGGAGAAGGTTGACAGAATGATGGTGCAGTGGGGACTTCAGTCTTATTGATTTATACCATTACAGTTGGGTACGTTCCTTGGTTAATGGATCATGCATTTTTAAAATGACATCTTTCCCTCTGAATTTCAATGGCTGGTTTGGGATCGGATACGTTTAAAGGGGGAAAGTGTGTAAGGAACGTCAAAGAGAGTACACAGGCATGGAATGAAAACAGCCTACTTTCCCAGTCTGGATAGAATAACTGTACAGCAGTGTTGCCAACCTAGAATCTAACAATGCTTTTCTGCCAAGTCTGTGAAGCCAAGAAAATACCATTCTAGGCTTTGCAAAGTACTAGGAGAAGTAAAAGAATATTTATTCCTTGGGAATTATCTTTTTCTGTAGTGTTTTCATACATCACCCCCCCCCCCAGTTAAAATTGGTGGCTGTATATTCTGGATACCTGGTCGACTTTATTGCCAATAGGTTGTTTAATTTATGTATATTATCATTTTTACACCACTCCCATAGTGGTACTCAAGTTTATATGCTGGTTTAAAACGTACAATAAAATAGTACTAAAGTAGGTCCAGACAATCAATTTCACCTGATGCAGCTATGAGAATATGGGTACAGAAACATATGTTCATTTCTAGCTAAAGGAGAAATGGTCACTGCAAACATGCTGGTTTAGCTACCAGGGCTCTGTTGGCAAAGCCCCAGTCAGAAAACTGGTGAGAGTGCTGGCTCAGTGTTTGGAAAACTGAGTGTGAGGTGACTAGGAATGGCCCCTTCCCATTCCCCTTACTGTTTATTGACATTTATTGAACCCGGGTTTGTACAAACTCAATCCGCTACACCACATTGGGCTTCTCTTTCTGGGTAGAGTCATGAACTATATTACCCCTCACAATGAACCTGTGGTCTGGTTTCAAAACACACTGTTATTTCTGTTTAGGAGCACACAAACTTTTACTGTGAAAGGACACTGACACTTACTGCCCAGAATATAATCCTGAACACACACACACACACACACACACACACACACACACACACACACCTCAACCACCCCTCTTGCTGCCACCAAAGATTTACATGCCTGGTCCATTTTGAATTTACTTCCCAAATGCACCATTTAACACAAAGTGTACCCACGGGAAACTTCCCCAACTAACTCTTTATTGCTTTTTAATTCCTTCTGTGCACAAACACATAGATCATGATACTGAGCGAACCATTGCAGGCATCCAACTGGTTCAGAAACACTTCCCCTGTGTCTTTCTTTTAACTGGCTTTATTTCTAGCCAAAGAGATATTAGTCAACTTACTTACATCCTGAAATGATTTCTCTTCCTTCCCTCTGTGCTAAAATAAAATAAAATAACATAATGATTTATAGTATTCTTACTGTAGAACACCCCATAGCATGGTCTTCTTCTAAAGAAATGATGTGTTTGTCTTCAAATGGTAATTTGCTTGGGAAATTAAGACTGGGGTGTGTGTGTATTTTGCTAGTGCTGTTGACGGATGCTGGGCATCTCACAATGCATCAGTTTTCCAGCAGTTAGAGAAGCATATGCTGCTTTTCTCTTGTTATATCAATTCCATGCTTAAATACGTTCAGACTAGCAGGTTTCTCAAGGATGCAACACTTCAATTAACTTGTTGGGAGCAAGCTGATGGGATTTGCAAATGCTGAGCAATAATGCAGTGACATTTGCAGCAGGGCTGGGACATCCCAAACAGCCTACTTCAAATGGGTATGGAGGCATGTTTCAAAAACATTACTCCCATGGCACCATGTTGTACAGAACATGTGCAGGCTTAATAAATTGGTGGGTGTTTCTGGGCTTAAGAGCAAATATTTAATCGCAGTCTGTTCTAGCACTCTGTGATTCAGTATGGACTGATAAGAGAGCATAGGCACGTCATTTTTTTACAGTTCTGAGTAATCTGTAGCTCTGAATGACATCTCTTATAACATCAATATTGCACAGTCCGTTGTCTCATTAGCTGGCAGTGGTCTACAGGTGGAGTCCTAGCCATAATTTTGTTGCCATGCTCTATTGTGCATAATCAATTCTTTCACAGCCTTTTGATGAGCATCATTGGTTCCTCTAAAAGTGAAAGCAACAGAACCAAATAAATGACTGCCTTAATATTGGCTGACAGCAGGTATGAGATATGATGAGTCAACTACACTCAGAACTGTAGGCATATTATGCAAGGGTTCTGTACAGAACGTCATAGCCACCCACCTACTGACTCATCACAGGAAGATCATTGGTCCATGCTAGGACTGAATGTATATAAAATGTTAACAGATATCATGCAGACCTCATAAAAAACAAAGGATTAAATCCTAATTTATGATAAGGAAGTTAATGGAAGGGAAGTTTCCTTTCTCCACTTCCTGCAGCTACCTGAGGCCCTCACCAAAAGCCTCTCTAAAAGACAAGAAACCTTCTCAACAATGTGGGATGAGTCAGGGCGGGGTGGGGGGCTGTTAGGGGCATGGGCTGTTGCATAAAATCATACTTGAATCCTAAGAAAGTTCATGTGAAGAAGAAATCCCATCCCACCCACAGCAGCCTACCACCCCCATTCCAACATGTTTAGGACAGCCCTTCAAACTCTTGAAGGATGCCTTTCAGGAGGAAGCAGGAAACATCTCTTCTCATTTTGGACAAACTGTGGTCTGAAAAGACCAGGATCACAGCCTTGAATCTGGTGCATGAGGATGACAGGGAGCCAGCCAGCAATGAATCACGTGGAGTAAGTGAAGTGGACTAACTCTTTACTAGTAGAAACAAAACCTGCTGGGGGTGGGGCAGGCGTAGTGAGCACAGCAGCTCTTCTCAGTAGGTCTTGCCCCTATGAAGCAGCTGTGGAGGCTGAAGGTCTCCACCTCCCATAGCTGCCTAAATCTCCTCCTCCCCTGGGTTCCTCCCAAGCAATCTGAGACTGTGTCTGCGTGCCTGTCTTTGCGTGCTCTTCATGTCCTGGGAGACCAGTGGGGAGTGAAGCTTGTCACAGCAGGAGGAGGGAAACACCCAGGCTTTTTCACCAGCCTGACACATCTCTGCCTCTTGGCTTCTCTCCTCTCCTGCTTCCACCTCTGATTCTGATTCTGGACTACTCTCCACCGCAGGCTCTGCCTGCTCTCTAAACCCTGTTACCTCTCGGTTTCCAACACTTCCTTCTCCTAGGCTTCTCCCTCTGACCATTCATCATCATACCACCATTAATCCCTTGGGCTCTGAGCCTTCTTCCTTTGGGGGTTCCCCAGCTGGTACCTCCCACCATTCCTCTCGGTCCATGAGAGAGGAGCAGCAGTCTGTTATCAGCTAAACACTCATTCCCAGTTTAATAAAATATAGTGTATTAATCCTGCACTGTTCTGTATGAACCAGCCATGTGAGCATTATGCAGCCTCCCCAAGCATCTTGCAGCTTTTAATCACAACAGAGCATGAATTCACATACAAGAGAAATGGCAACTCGAGAAACAGTTACAGATACTTTGGCCTTTTAAAACATTCACTCACATTGGCAGTTGTTTCTTTTAATTACTGAAGGTAGAGTGGTAGCATTGGAAGGCCACTGACCTGAATCTAACATCCCATTGAACTTCAATGTATTGTTAAGGATGTTCAAATTTGTAGAGCTTCAGTCAGAATTTCCAGGTGTATGTTTTTCCATATATATGTATTCATTTTGGCTTCTTTGCACAAATCATATTTGGTGGTGCTTCCCCCCCCCCCCAGAGCCGAAGTGTTGGATGGTTTATAACAAATATTACCAAGTGATCCTTTGATATTAAGCTGGCTACACAAGTTTTGATCCTTAGGGATATTATATGTTACAAGGCTGCTGTTTCATTTTGATTTTATTGGATTTCTGTAGGAGTTTCTCAAAAGCCTTGAATTATGAATTTATCACTCCAGACTCGCTTTTCATATAGAGAATAATATATATTAAAGTGAAGCAGATGGTCCAGATACTGCTACATCGTGCACTGAGACAAGTACACTACGGCTTATTTAAAAATGCATGTATTCACAGCAGGAAGGCAGGGAGGAAATAGTTGCCAATTGTTGAATTAATAGTGGCGGCAGGGCAAGGGGGAAGAGGAGACAATAACCTACCCATAATGGAAGTGCAGACCTTTGTGTTTAGTTAACCTCCCTTCTACGCCAACCCTGTGCTTCCCAAAGGGAAGCCAAATATGCAGATCAGACCATTAGCGGCAACAAATATTCAACCTGCGTTCCGTGTGTCTGATCACTAGATGGAGATCTAAGATATGAAATTGTGGGTGTGTAGGGTGGGTTTTTTATTTTTACAGACAATTATTTGGCTTCGTATTTCCATTTGTTTCTATGTCATTGTATTTATTTATACAGGAGCGTATAGTCTTAAAGTATTGCAGTTTCATTTCTTTTTTTTGTTAAGAAGATCAGGTAGATTGGACTGTTCTACATGAATGAACTCACCTTGGTTTGAGATTAATTTTGCACCTAGCTCTAATTACCGTAATTACAGGTATGGTGCCAGAAACTAATCATATTCAGAATGAACTGCAGTCTTTTTACATTAAGAGACATTATGAAATCCTTATGCTCTATTTGTATTTTAATTGCAACAATTATATGCGGTTTTATTCACAGACGGTGTATGGAAACTGAATGATGTATGACACTATAAGGAGGCATTAGAAAGATGATGATTTTTTCAATCAAGTCATGCCTATCTTTTATATGGTATATGAAAGACAAATAATAGAAGGTGTGTGTGGGGGGGACACAGAACCTAGCTCAATGGTTGAAAATATGCTCACCTCCAGAAGGTTCTGGGTTCAATCCCTGGCATCTTTTGTTAAAAAGATCTGGAAGAAGGAGATGAGAAGGGACCTTTCCCCTTAACCCTTAATTGCCACTGTCAGTCAGAGTAGACGATACTGGACTAAATGTGGAAATCTTATGACCAGACATAAGGCAGCTTTCTATCTCCTTGTCTTAAACCCACCTAAAGATTATGATTGAGGATTCACTTTCGTTTTGCTTTAATGCAGAGTCCTGTCCTTGAAAATTATTCAAATGTGTTGTCATGGACAAATGAGGCATTACTGCCCATTGCTGCTTCTGTGCAAGACAAAAGGCTAAAGGAAGATTCAATCAACATAAGTTTATCAAATTGAAGTGGGTTTTTAATATGTATATAAAAGGTGTTCTCAGATTAGGAAAGACGTTCCAAAGATGATTGTGTGGATTGCTGCTGTTCCCTAGCTTCATATTGATAACTAATTTGATTGAGTTGCTTACAATGCAATCCTATGTATGTCTGCTTGGAAGTAGTTCTGTTGAGTTCAATGTGAATTACTCCTAGGTGAGCTCCCATTGCTCGGTCCCTGCTCCTGCCAACCTAGCAATTTGAAAGCATGAAGTGCAAGTAGATAAATAACCGCTCCAGCGGGGAGGTAAACAGCGTTTCCGTGTGATGCTCTGGTTCACCAGATACGGCTTAGTCATGCTGGCCACATGACCCAGAAGCTGTACGCTGGCTCCCTCGGCCAATAAAGCGAGATGAGCACCGCAACCCCAGAGTCGACCGCGACTGGACCTAACGGTCAGGGGTCCCTTTACCTTTAAGTATGTATTAGCCTTAGACTGATAGTTTGGGGCCGGATTCACAAATTTAATGTGGGCAATGGATGTGTGAAATTTTGCAGCATCAAGCAGTGACTTCCATGTGTAAATTAAGTGGGCTTAAAAAAACAAAAGAAAACAAAAAGAATTCAGAATAACAGCTAGGGGAGGGTTGAGATGTGTTCCACAGGGGTTGTATTTAACTCTTTGCTCCTGCCCCACAGTCCTGATGAAAATTCCCCTCTGAATCACACTCTTAATATCAGGATGGAACTGGAAAAGTTTTAGTGTGATCACAGCATGCTATGGGTAACAATGGACTGCGGTATTGCAAGCCCATTTAAAAAATATAATGTGTATTTTAAACTACTGTTTCTATTAACACGTGGGATATTTTTAAGCTGACTTGTCTGTAACTTCTGACTTTTACTGATAAAATCTACATTAAAACTATGTTCTATGTAAACCGCTTAGAGGGGTCTTGACAATTAAGCGGTATACCTTTTTATTTTTAAATAATAATAATAAAGGAATGGAAGCTACACAAAGATGAACAGCTCCCAGTGGCTCGCACGCCATGTGTTGTCTAGCAGGCTAATTAGAAGCAGATTGCAGGCAGAGTTTGAAGGGTGGAAGGCAACTGTTGCACAGCCAGAAATACATAATTTTCCCACAGAGTCGTTCACTGCAGCATTCCAGAGCCAGATTTAATTCTAGTTTCTTAATACCACTATTCACAATCCCCCCTTTTTACTGTTATTATTAAATGAACGCATGGAGGGAAGGTCATGGTTCCTCACAGCGAAAAAAGTTGCAGCAGTTGCCACAATTCCTCGGTTGTCACAGTTATTGGGTTACCAACTTTATGTCAGCCACAAGACAGTAGATGCCTCCCCGATTCCTCTTGAGCAGAGCTCCACCAACCTTACCTGCATCAGCTGAATCAAGTCAGATGCAACAGCAGAATGTCCTGGTAAAGGTAAAAGGTAAAGGACCCCTGGACGGTTAAGTCCAGTCAAAAGCGACTATGTAGTTGTGCCGCTCATCTTGCTTTCAGGCCAAGGGAGCTGGCGTTTGCCCACTGACAGCTTTCCAGGTCATGTAGCCAGCATGACTGAACCACTTCTGGCACAATGGAACACTGTGACAGAAAACAGAGTGCACAGAAACACTTTTTACCTTCCTGCTAGAGCAGTACCTATTTATCTACTTGCACTGGCATGCTTTCGAACTGCTAGGTTGTCAGGAGCTGGGGCAGAGCAATCACCCCGTCGCAGGGATTCGAACCACTGACCTTCTGATCGGCAAGTCCAAGAGGCTCAGTGGTTTAGACCACAGCGCCACCCATGTCCCAGTTATGTCCTGGTCCATAATGATGGTGTAATGTTGGAGTGCTACAGCTGTGTTAACTTATGCTACGTTAGGCTAGAACCAGACTGCAAGCAATAAGTTTCTACCATGTTTCTCATACCTAAAATGTAGCCTCTGTTTTTTTGCAAAAGCAAGAAAGCCCCCCACCAAACAACAACAATTATTTCAACCAACGAGGAACATGAAACAAAGATGGAAGGGAAGCATATTCTCAGGGGTCGGGAGAGAATATGCACTCAGCTCAGACAAAAACAATATTTGCCGCTTCTGTGAAGCTAAAACTACATCAGAATGGATATATAATATGGCTGTTGAAGTGCTAATTAGCTTTGCTTGGTAGCTGGCTATGATCTTGCTTGGATCAATCTGACAGGAACAGGAGTGTGCAGCACCAAATTGCTTGAAATCACGTTTTTGTTTTCTTGTCCTTTCAGCATTTACCTCCCCTGTCATGTAGATCTTATGACATGTATTACCAAGAGATGTACATAAAATTACATGCCTAGACTCTCCTCTATAATGTTTACTTAATTTGGACACCTGCCCCATTTTGCATTTAAAACACTGTCTAGAATGTTTTCATGGTAATAGCATTTGATGCCATGTACTATTAAATGCGATAGGGACGCGGGTGGCGCTGTGGGTAAAAGCCTCAGCGCCTAGGGCTTGCCGATCGAAAGGTCGGCAGTTCGAATCCCCGCGGCGGGGTGCGCTCCCGCTGCTCGGTCCCAGCGCCTGCCAACCTAGCAGTTCGAAAGCACCCCCGGGTGCAAGTAGATAAATAGGTACCGCTTACCAGTGGGAAGGTAAACGGCGTTCCGTGTGCTGCGCTGGCTCGCCAGATGCAGCTTTGTCACGCTGGTCACGTGACCCGGAAGTGTCTCCGGACAGCGCTGGCCCCCGGCCTATAGATGTGAGATGGGCGCACAAACCCCAGAGTCTGTCAAGACTGGCCCGTTCGGGCAGGGGTACCTTTACCTTTACCTTTACTATTAAATGCAGTTATTATCACAATCTATGACATTCTGGGAACTGCAAAGAATGCTGCTGAGCCATAGATTCTTATATAGGAACTTCTGGCTGGAATCTCAGAATGGCTGCCACTATTCTCCACCTGTGGATTTATACTACACCATGATGAAAAACAAACAATGAAACTGCAACGCAGTGTTTAGAAAAAGAAATGAAGAACTCCTGCTTACCTGTTAATCCCTCTGAAATATGCAAATAACCCCAAATTCACCACTTGAAAACAGGGTGAGAAATATGGGAAGGTATTTTCCCTCAGCTCTACAATTAACCACGTATACTGGAAGTATATTGAGATATTAGGTTGCAAATTCATAGCCACTTATCTGGGAGCAAGCCCCATTGAAGTCAGTGGGCTTTATTTCTGGAGACATATATAGGATCACTGCATTGCTAGGGGACAAGAATCTTATCCACCAGGGAGGGAAACCTCTAGCTTCTACCAGCTTTTGCCAATAGAGGGAACTGTAGTCCAGCAATAGCTGGAGGTCCACAGGATCTCCATCCCTATTATGTATAGTGGTGGGGATTTAGTGTTTGAATTGGGCTCACAGCCCAATGTGTCCTTCTGAACAAAGCAAGACTCTTTACAGCACTGGGAATCACAAAGTGACTGTTCCAATACAAAAGACTGTGGGTTGTTGCCAGAAGGTTGAGTTTGACAATCTCGTAGTCATGATAAAGCTTTCCACAGCTTAATTTAGGGCTTATCCACACTTAGGTTTCCTCTGTACTTTCAAGGCATGGTCTAAGTTTTAAGGCTCCATGTCCAAGCACTTTTTGGCTCCACAGAATCCATGGAAAACTTGAATTGCCATTTGTTTCACTTCAGCTTTAAAGAGCGAGTTTTAAACACCTATGCCTAGAAAGAGCAGGGGAAATAGTAAGTGTGGATAAGCTCTTAGGCCCAAGGCCTACTGGTTAAGAGAATAGACCAGTGGTTCCCAATTAACTAAGTACTGCGAACCCCCTGCTTTTGAAAATTTTGATATCTCTATGGTAATTTTTGTTATGTGATTGGAGGCACAGACCCCCTGGGTAGGTTATGTGGACCCCCTGGGGTCTGCGGATCACCATTTGGGAACCACTGACAGACATTTTCAGTCTTGCAAAAAAGAGAAAAAAAGATAGCTGGTGTAGGAAGGATAATTTGGACACAGATAGGAAACTTGTGGCTCTCAAGGTGTTGCTACCCTGTCTTCCCCATCATCTTTGACCATTAGCCATGATGGTTCAGGTTGATAAGAATTAGAGCCCAACAACATCTGAAAAGCAGGGTGACTATTTTTTTTTTTTAATGGGACATACAAGGGGTTGCCTGTATTCACATGGAATTTAACCATTTGCCTGCTTTCTCAGGTTTCTTATCAGGCAGATTACTATAGAAGAAATACCGTATTTTTCGCTCCATAGAACACACTTTTTCCCTCCTAAAAAGTAAGGGGAAATGTGTGTGCATCTTATGGAGTGAATGCAGACGGGAGGCTCTGCTCAGCGCTCCCTTTAAAGAGCTGCGTGGAGCGTCTTGGGGGCTTTTTCCCAAGGAGGGAGAAGGGCAGCCTATCAGTCCCTTCTCCCTACTTGGGGAAAAGCCCCGAAGAGCAGCACACATGCTAGGCATGGCTCTTTAAAGAGCATGTGGTTCTTGGGGGCTTTTCCATGAGATGGGGGAAAGGACTGATGGGCTGCCCTCTGTCCCTTCCCCCACCTCCCAAAAAATCCAGCAAGAGCCGCTGCCAGGCTCTGCTCAGCACTCCCTTGTAAAGGCTCCTTTTCGTCCCTCATCCCGCTTTGCTGGGAAGCCAGCAGAAAAGGTGCTGCGCAGCTATCGCTCTTGCTCTGCTGGCTTCTCAGCGAAGCGGGAGGAGGGATGGAAGGGTTTAAAGCAAAAAAAGCAAGAGCCGCTTACATGCACTGCCAAAATATTTTTTTTTCTTGCTTTCCCCCTCTAAAAACTAGTTGCGTCTTATGGAGCGAAAAATACGGTATCTCCACTTCATAGGATGAGAAAGAGAAACAGCTCACCAAGAGGTTACACTGTTAAACAAGCACCAACTCTGCTTGCTCAGCTTCCGATTAGTTTGCACTAGTGTTCAAAACAGAAGTCGTGGCATTACTTTCCTGAATGATACCTGGCATTCCAAATGAAAAGACCCATTGCCATTTATACAGTAATGATGTGGCTATATTTGGCATTTTGCAGGATAACTTAACGAGGTGTGGCTTGACAAGCATCTACATCGTATGATATGTTTAATTGCAGTCTCCAAAACTTTTCAAGGAAAAAGGCAGCTGTCTCTGTCGGGTAACAGAGATGTCAAATGAAAGAGAGACGGATCATGAAAGGCAGTTTATTAATATATATTTCTGTGCCTGACACTTTCATTAAGCTTTGGGCCAAGTCCCTTGGCTGCACTCCTGATGAAAAATTGCATCCTGCTTTGTGACTTTCAAAATCTCAGGTGCAGATGTGCCAGCCCTATTCCTAAGCAAAACTTTACAAAAAGTTATTTGTTCAAAGAATAAAAATCTGTTTGGATTTATTAGGAAAGATAAGGTTGCGCTTGACAGCAGGTAAAGGGTACACAATGAATCATGGAAATACCCCATAGAGAGTTTCATACCCCTTATTATTATACTGCTTCATTAGAGATTTTAAGCTTGCCTAATCCCAAAGCAAGGAACACTACAATTAAAAATATATAAAATGTCAAGCAAATAAAACAAAGCAAGTATGAAGGCACCACACCGCCTGGTTAACAAAAGCCAGACTATTTAAACAACAATAATCTCATTGTGCTTCCCAAATCCATGAAGTGTTAAGCGTACATAGGAAGAGGCTTCAACAACAGACACAGATAAAATTCTTCCATCCATTCCTACGAGAACAGGGATGGGGAACCTTCAGCCCATGGGCCTAATCCGGCCCATGAACCCATTTCAGCCAAATCCTGCCCACCTGCAGGTACAGGTGGGGCTTGGTCGACTGGCAGTGCCTGCAAAGCCCCTTGCGCAGCACCTATCCTGACAACCAGCTGCTTGTTGGGCAATTGGGACATGACACAAAGTGCTTAGCAAGCCCAAACAGAGGACTTACAAAGCCCCTTGAGCAGCACTTGAAAAGCACCACAAGGTCCTTTCCAATTTCCATTTTCTTTTTCTCCAAAGGAAGCAGTTACTATTCACAGTGCTCCCCCCAGCACAAACTGCTTTGCCTGCAAAAGGGGGAAATGCTCCTAATTGCCCCTCTGCAGAGACTTCAAAGGGGCTTCCTCTAACAGAGCACCATCTGATTGTTGCTTAAAGAGCATATCTTCCAAAGAATTTTGACATGTGTCAATCACCTAGCATCATTATGGAGTCAGCTGGTTGTCAGGTAGATGGTTTAACCTACCTGTCGAAGTTGATTGGAGACAAAGACCTGGCCTCCTGAGCTAGGAAGGTTCCCCATCCTTACCCTAGATTAGAAGATGGGCACTCTCACATTCTTCCTCAGTCTAACACAGACCTCATAAGCCTCCAGGTTAGAATAATATATAAAGCCTGAGTTGGTTACTGGTACCATCACTCCCCTTGCCAGCTAGACAAAGGAGGAGATAGTATCTAGTGTGTACTCACAACTGCAGCTTTCTAGAAGGTCCTGAGTGGTCTGTGCAGACAAAATCCCACAGAAAGAATTCATGATGGTGAAAGGGAGAAATTAATGCTGGAGTAAGTAGGGGGATAACAGAAACAACTGGGTATAAAAGACAAGAGCGGGAAGGCACTGGGGGAGACAGCTGAGTAGAAAGAAAAAAAGCATGTCTGGCTGCAACATGGTTGAATCCTGCTGCAAGGCAGGGTCATACTCCCTGTAGCTGGAATGACAGGGCATCTGATAGGTAATGGCTGTATCGCTGGAGAAAGAGGGCCATATCTGATCTTAGTAGTCAGAGCAGCCCCACTAAAATTTAGAAACATGAATACCTTAGGTCTATTAATTTCAGTGCATGTAGTGTTAGTACGATACAGCCCAGATGGGAGCTTTCATTTCAGAGAATCGGAGGCATTCTAGAGGAAGGATCATTGGGTGTGGTGCAAATGCTTGTCCTGCTTTTTCCTTTTGGGAAACAGGTTTGACAGGGATTTTGCATTGTTTCAAAAATCTGTCAAACGTGTTTGACAAGAGGTGACAGCAGGACAAAAGAAATAGGAATGCATGCCATGGGAAAAAGTTCTCTCTCAAACCACTCCATTTTCTTTTAAAAAATAGTGTCCAGCCCAGGTTTTCACATCTAAATGATTCTCTTTTACCAAACCATGACAGTTTCCAATCCCTGCTGGAAAAGGAATCCCAAATCAGAAAATGAAGAGGCTGTTTTAACCCAGCACATGCCTGTGTGACATCGTATCCAGCTCTTGCCAGGATTACTGTACATTCATTGCGTTTCCGGAGTGTGAATATTTGCTGAAAAGACGTTATCAGCTTTCCAAGTCATGCTTGGCCTTTTCCCAGCAGAAATCCCATGTATAAGCATGAGAGTATAGCTATAAGTCTGAGAAATAAAATGCTTAGTGACTGAAAAAAGCAGAAGCGTAAGTAGTAAACAATTTCACCGAGCATCTTCATAAGCAAAGGGAAGAGATTAAAATGTAACAATGAAAATGGACCCCTGCACACCCCACAGTCACAATTATGGTTAGGGTTATCAAAGCAGCAATGCAAACCACAAATATCTGGATATGCTTCAATGAAATAACGGAATAAGCACATGCATTACTTAATTAGGACACAGTTGCTAGAGCCTTTTTATTGATTTACATTTCATATTTAAATTAATATGCATCCTTGCTACCACCAGCCAAAGGCATTTCTCTCCCTCAGGTTATCTTTTATTAGATAATAACATCCAGAGATGGCAGTGGGAGGCATGAAACTCCAGTTCCCCCTGGAATTATGCTGCTCAAAACAGCTGCTTTATCTCACTTTATGGTAAGACGTCCCCTGACTCTTGGAACGTTTGCTGAGATTCTCAGCATGTCATATAATTACAAACATGTTATCAGTCATGCAGAATGAGGAGGGCCAAGTTATTTGATATCTGTAGGGTAACTAAGCAAAAGAACACAGAAGGGCATCAGTGATAATGTTACCAACGTGTGCCCATGGGAATAAGAGGGGAAAACACTGATGCAAGGAACATTATTCCCTAAAGGCCGGCATATTCTCTGTGAATATTCTGATGCTCAGCACATGACATTGGAAGCATGCCTCAATTATTTCAATGGGTCTCATTTCTTAATTGGAACCTTCTATTGAGCCAGACCAATGGTCCAGTAGCTAGCTCAGTTAGTACTGTCTGCAGTGAGTTCTGAAGCTCAGTTTCAGATAGTTCCATACGTGGAGAAGCCTGGAATTGAATTGGGAACCTACTGCTTGCAGTGCATGTTCTCTACTGCTAAGCTATGGCCCTTCCCCAACTGTATATACTTAATAGGTTGCATATATAGAGTATGCTGCCCATTTCTTCTTGATTTGAAAAAAAGTGAAGACTAAACTCAGAGGGTATCAGCAACAGCCTTCACCGAATATCCATCTGTGTTGTTCCAGATTAAACACAAGCTAGTCCTGCGTGGATGCCAAAAATAACAGTGCACTTTCCCTCTACAGAATGGGAGCTGAATTTATATGTTTGCACTCATTTCCTCCCTCTAAAACCATTGTGTTTTGGGTGGGGGAGGAGAGTAATTAGCAGAGTAGTGTGACAACATCTGCTAAATGGTTCCTATGAAATTCAACATATTGATTTGTTGGCACTTTCAGTTACTGCATGATTGTACTGCATGAACGGTTTTAGACTCAGAAATATGAATTCTAAATTCCACATGCAGCAGCAAATCTTTTGGCCTGTAGGTTTAACTGCTGCATATGAGGCAGGGAGGGTGAGAGCATTTGAAAGTAC
This sequence comes from Podarcis vaucheri, assembly GCF_965113315.1. NCBI lineage: Eukaryota > Metazoa > Chordata > Lepidosauria > Squamata > Lacertidae > Podarcis > Podarcis vaucheri. Next base: position 63,830,340 of record NC_138763.1, read on the forward strand.
CTGCTATTTATTTTCTCTCTGTAATTATGATACCTCAAAATTTACCTCTCTGAGTATGATACCTCAAAGCAATTTACACAGTGATTAAATGTAGGCATCTAGTCACCCTTCCAGGCATTCAGAAGTTCTACAAACAACTCTGTTGGATTCCTGCTGAGTGCAACTTTCCAAGTTCAGTTACTGTCAGGGAACAACAAGGGTCCTATTCAGACCCTTTCAATGCATAAACATTTGGGAAAAAGGGAGAGCAGGATCAGCTTAGTGATCCCACCACACATTCCACGCTCCCCAGACCCCCACTCTTGACATATACACACTCGTCTCAATGTCTGCAGAGGTGTCCTACCCTGTCCCTAGTACCCAACATCAGATACAAACACTTAAAACAATCAACTACTGGTTAGATGAGGAGGAGGAGCCTGGAGAGGGAGACACAGTGAAGTTTCCTCTCTGACCCTTGAGTCTGTGTTGATGCTACCCTAGGCATTCCAGTGGGCAAAGGAGTGGAACTCCACCTTCTCAAGTTTCATTGACAAAGACCAGGTCAGCCTTCTGGATGATTATAAATGATCAAGCAATAAATAACAGCACCTTAAGGCTTGCTGTTATGACTCAGAGTACTGTGGCTGAGGAATGGGACAGGCCCTCCTTCTCACCTAGCATGTGATGAGCCCCCAATGCATCTCCCTCTGTCTAAAACAACTTGTCAGGGAACTGACATAGGAGGGAGAGGCGAAGGGGAGGCTCCCAGATGATGCTGGCGAAGGACCCAGCAGCAGGGGGAGTAACAGCTCAGTAGAGGGGGAAGCCATTCAGCGCAACACCAGGGATAAAGGGAGGCAGACGGGGGAAGTGGAGAGAGGGCTCCAGGACTCTTCACTGGACATCAGTGAGGAGAGCCCAGGTCCTCCGCTACCCGTGCCTTCCCTGCGCAGAAGACTCCCGCGCAGTGAGAGGAGGAGGAGACTGGGTGTCAAACAACTTTTATGTTGGAGGAGGTTCAAGAAACGCCCACTGACGGATTCTGCCAGTGACTGAGACAGCCACGATGAGAAGGGGCTGTGCAGTCAGAAAGGTTTAACAAGGCAAATTAACCGAGAAAGGCATCAGCTTACGCACGAGTAACTCATACCTATTACACAACTGGTACATTTTCTTTTGTTCTTTCTTCCTATCTGGCAAGCTTTTACATTTCTGCCATATACTCAAAAGATTTTTGAGTCATAAGAAACAAACCATCATTTTTTAAAAAAACAAACAAACACCCACCTTATTAATAAACTTACTGGCAAGTTGTCACGTGAAAGAGATTAACAACAGAGGGTATAAATTTGCACTCCTGTGGGCATTCATGAAATGTCATCACATCTTTTAAGAAGAAAGGATGTACTGTATGTATAGTAGAAAGGCAATTAGAAGGATGATTATTTTTCTGTTTGTTTAGTACCTAGAAATTGCAGTGCAAATATTATTTGCAGTATCTGTACAAAACGGAATGAAAAGGCAAGGCTGTTTTCAGCAAATGGCAGAATTATTACATGAAATACAGAGCAAACTCTGTAGTTGTGCTTTGGTGGCAAAAAAAGAGAGCTCCATTTCCCTAGTCCCTTTCTTTTGTGCCTTGAGTTGATTCATATCTTTGAAAATGGCTGATGTTTAATCTTTCTTTATATACAGTAGTATTGTTTTGCTTTTCTGGGCCACATGTGACTGTAATAGCATCATAGTACTAAATGGAACTAAAGCCGAGTGCATGCATTCTGGTTCAAGTTCACAATGGTTGTACTGAGTTCATGGGACAAAGTCACTACACTCTTATTAATGATATAGTGAGCCCTAGATACACGTGCCCTGCGTGTGTGTGCTGGTCACAGGGGTGGGCTATAAGCTGTTGGTGCACATCCTGAGAAGATGAAGGCTACGTGTGCAAGTAGGTCTCAGGTCTGAGAACTGGTCATTCTGTTCTGGACATAACTGCATTGCCCTTGAAGAAGCAGTGCACAGTTTGGAGATTCTCCTCAATCATAGAAGCATAGAATTGTAGAGTTGGAAAAGACCACAAGGGCCATCTAGCCCAATGCAATAATCTTTTTGTCCAACCCATGACCTTGAGATTAAGTCTCATGGTCTACCGACTGAGCTATCCCACTGTAACTGGCTTCAGTAATCTGGAGGGCCTTTAACTAGCTTTGGATGCTATGCCAACTTCAGCCATTCCTGGACACAGATAGCTGAGCTCCAATGATCTATGTACTGGTAGCCTAAAGACTGCCTTTTGCAATGAGCTCTATGTGCAATGGCCCACAGCTTTGGATCGGAAGCTGCAGTTGGTTCAAAAGGCTGCACCTGAAGACGTAAGGGGGACACCATCTTGCACACACATATATTACCATGCTTAAAGAATTTCATTGGCTGCCAATTCGCTACCAGAGTCTTAAGATAGTGCTGATAAGGCCCTATACAGCTTGGAATCATGCTATCTGAAATAGCATCTCGCCCTGAATAGATCTACCAGTCTACTATGATCACTTGGAGGTGGGCTTTCTTTGTGGTGACACCTACTGTATCTTGTGCAACTGTTTCCCCCCTGGATATCTGGCAAGCACAATGGTACTGATATTTCATTGGCTAGTAAAAATGCATTTGTTCCATCAGACCGCCCTAAGCCTTTGATAAGTTTGATCCATTTTTATTGCTCCTTTGGTATGGCAGATGAAAATTTATAACCTACTGGTGTTTAATGTGTTTTTATTTATTTTCTTAAGTTGTTAGGTTGCACACCACTTTTGTAACTTACAATTTAAAGGTGGAATATAGATTATTTCAACGACAACAACAAGAGAAAAAACGTTTGATGTGCATAGTTCCTATGCAAGTCATTGGGATTTAAACCACAACTAACTTTTCACAGAGATTTCAGTGGGGTGCAACTAACATACTCTGGATCAAGCTTATACAATTAATAATAATTCTGGCTAGCAGCTTATGGAACTTGAAATGTTATTTGTTGTGTTCTTGATTCATTTACGTTATTGGTTCATAAATATATCAAAGAAAATTAATGGCAGTATTGATTCTTTTTCTTTGATGAAAGAAAAGTCAATAGCTATTCAAAATGAGGAAAATACTTTGTAAGGAAAATCTGCCCAGTTCTGAAAATAGACAACAGTATAATTCTTCAAACCAACAGAGACCTAGGCTAGATCTAGACAAATCAAAGAAGCATTTCAGCTAAACTGGCTGTTAACTTTGTATGAGAAGTCGAGTTGGCCAAAATAAAACTCCACAGCGCCATCTGCTGTCACAGTGTTAGAATGCATATACAACGCATATAAAAGTGCTTTTTCTTTGCCAATGTAGTCCTTAGATGTAGTTTGGGGTACTGAAAACAGTCACTGCTCTTCCTTTACACCTTAGAACCTCAACTAGAAAAGGCAAGCTTAGCCTCTGTTACTCATGCACTAGTGACATACAAACTAGTGCCCATGTTCACCCTTTGCTTTTAAAAATGGTTGGGAAACTTCAAATGGTGAAAATGTAGCTGCTCAGATTTTGGGGTGGGGGACAACTGTTGGAATATGCAACCGAGATATTACATGACTGTGCAAGTTAATAGTGTGTCTCTAGGCCCAATCTGAAATGCTGGCCTTTGGAGCAAAATAGACTTGGGGCACGCTATTTGAAGACTTGGCTTCATCTATATGAATATGTGCAGCCACTGCTCTTAGTACAAGACTGATTGAGATTTGTGAGAATCAGAAGCAGGGTCTTCTCAGTGGTGACCCCACAGTGACAGAGAGCCCCCTCCAAAGTAATATCTGTAGAGACTTTTAAATGGGCTCTGCAAAGTAACTCATTTCAAATTTCTTTTCTTAAAGGAGCTATACTGCTGATGATGTAAAATTTTCTTTAAATTGTTGTGGGCAAGTTTATAATGCCGTGCTCCTGGTCTGTGAACTGCCTGCTTGGTTACGCGGGTGATTTTATTGAAATGTGACATTGTATTTTATGGTTGCTTTTATGTTAAGGGGCTGTGCCCTGAAAGCGTTCTTAAAAATGTCTATTTTAAAACAAAATAAATTAAGAAATACATAAATAAAACACCGGTGACTGTAGGTTTCTGTTCTGCTGTCACTGCTACAGCCTCTGTTGGCACCACCATTTTAAATTCGCCATACATGCTGGAGAATAAACTTTAAGTAGCTACTGTATGAAAACAAAAATGAGCATATGACAAATGAGAGGTTATAAAGGGAACGGTCATCCTCAGTTGCGACTTGCATCAATAAGGCAGGAATCCTAAATACCTTAACACTGATCAAAGTGTGACTTACTCCTGAGTAAACATGTGCAAGACTGCAGAGTTAGACACCATGAGATCTCAAGCATTCCACAGGTAATCATTTTGAGATATTTGGTATAATGCCTGTCTACCTGGAAAGTGGAATATATATTCATCTCCATGCAATTTTCTAAGGGCTTTTCTTCACCAGCTCCATGTGAAAGTAGGAGGGGGGGGAGTGTAAAAAACATATTTCTTTCATATTATTCATATTGTAGATCAAGCAGAAGCTGGAGCTGTTAAAAGCTGGTCTATTTCTCTGGAGAAAGAAGTGTTTGCGCTGCATTGCTAACCCCCACTGATTGAAGATCGAATACCTGTTATTTTGCTGCTTTTTTATCAAAAGAGTTAAAGACTTTGGTAAATAGAAGTTTGCTTCTTAAGAATTTCTTCTGTGAAAAACAGCTAATATTGTGGATGTAGTACATCTGCTTGTTCCTCCTGCATTATTCAAAACTTGGTTCCCTGCAATTGATTTGCAAAAGGATTGCTATTCATTTGCAGCTGCAGCCGATGAACCAGGCCCCGTCTATACTCCCGAGTGTTGATCATAGTATCATGGAATCATAGAACTGTAAAGTTGGAAGGGATCTAAAGGGTCATCTGGTCCAAAAACAGGCCAGTGCCCCATCTTTCCCAGCAACCTGTTCCCACAGGAGTCCAACCAGATGCCATGGGAAGCTCACAAGGAGGGTCTAAGAGCAACAGTTCTCTGCCCACCTGAAATTCCAAAGCAACTGGTGTTCAGAGACATACTGATTCTGCCAGTGGAGGGAGAACGCAGCCATCATGGCCAGTAGCCACTGATATCCTTATCCTCCATGAATTGGTCTACTCTTCTAAAGGCACCCAAGTCTGAGGCCATCACTGCCTCCATTGGGATAGAAGACAATAGCTTAACTATGTACTGCATAAATACTTCCTGTTGTCTGACCTGAATCTTCCAACATGCAGCTTCATTGGATCTTCATAAGTTCTGGTGCTACGAGGGTAGAGGGACTTTCCTCTATCTGCTTTCTCGGTGCCGTGTATAATTTCTGACAAACTTCTATCATGTCTCCTCTTACTTGCCTTTTTCTGAACTAAAATGTCCTGAACGCTGCCACATTTCATGTCAGGAGAGTTACTTTATCCTCTTATAATAACTACTACTGCTAATTTATTATTCATGCCCCGCCCATCTGGCTGGGTTCCCCCAGCCACTCTGGGAAGCTCCCAATAGAATATTAAAAACACAATAAAACATTAAACATTAAAAACCTCCCTAAACAGGGCTGCCTTCAGATGTCATCTAAAAGTCAGTTGTTTATTTCCTTGACATCTGATGGAAGGGCGTTCCACAGGACGGGCACCACTACTGAGGAGGCCCTCTGCCTGGTTCCCTGTAACCTCACCTCACAGTGAGGGAACCACCAGAAGGCCATTGGAGCTGGACCTCAGTGTCCAGGCTGAATGACGGGAGGTGGAGATGCTCTTGATCCTTTTAGGTTCCCTCTTCTGAACCTCTTCCAACTCTACAATGTCCTTTTCAAGATCAGATGACCAGAACTGTGCACAGTACTCCAAATGCAGCTGCGCCACAGATTTGTATAACAGTGTTATAATATTGGCAGCTTTATTTTCAAACCCTTTCCTGATTATCCCTAGTGTGGAATTTGCCTTTTTCAAGATGACATGTCCCGGGTCAACATCTTCATTGAAACCAACACCACTTGGGACCCAGAGACTACAGTTAACTTCAGCAGCAATCAGCCACCAAAACTGATGGCTGCTTCTTCTCACATTTCTCTGTGAGACGGATGACCTTACGCCAAATATTAACTCTCAGTCTGCCAATGCTGCCAGTCGCATTTTACTTCCGCACTTGAGTGAGTGCCTCTTTGTGATTAATGTGGGACCCAACTTAGTTTTGAGAAAGATCTTTATTTAAAAAGAGATTCTTGAAAGAGAAAAGTCTCCAGCAGTTGATGGAAAGACAAAAGAGACAGTATCTGGATAATATTTTGTAGGAAGGAATTCCAAAGGGTAGGTGCCACAACTCTAAAGACCTATTTGCCATATTGTGTGGGACAGACCTCCTGATACAATGATATCTATAGGAGGCCTTCAATGGCAGATCACAGCAATCAACTAAGCATATATAAGAGTGAGGTGGCCCTTCAGATATCCAGACCCTAAGCTGCATGCAACCAGCACCTTGAACTTAGCCCAGTTTGGTAGCATCCATTCTTAATTTTTAACACGTTATGACACCACAGCATTGTAAGTTAGAAAATTACCATGTAAGAAAGGGAAAGAGACCTTCCATTATCTATTATGCATCGTATTTTACTATACTATCACTATCTCGTTTTTAAAAAACCTTTTAAAGTGCGCTGTTTCATGCATTATTCAGATCTACTTACTTTTTGTTCCCGCTTTTTTGAAATTCGTCTTGAAAGGTAGGCATGTGCCGTTTTCTTTAAATGCCACTACTGTGTTGTTATGGAACAGAAACAGGATCTATAAATGAACAGAACAATAGACCTTCAGCAGGGAAATGAGGAGGGAAAAAAGAACTAAGAAGATCTGCATCACATACAGGCTATTCCAAGGACATGATGCCAAATTGTGATTCCAACCCTGCACTGGAAAGATTTCGGGCGGGGGTTGGCAGAGGGCTTAACTTCTAAAGATTTCAAAATATTAACTCCCCACTTCCTCAAGTAGGAAGGAGGTGTAGTAACGCCACCTGGTTTTGGTTTCCTTTGGACGACTTATCATGTTTTAATAATGTTTGTTTTAAAATATGAAGGTAGATATGTCAAGCGAAAGTGCATTGTACCAGGTTAGGATATTTATCCAGTGAGGCCAGTACTGTCTACTCTTATTGGCAGTGAGTCTCAGACAGAGGTCACCTGTTTCCTGGTCCTTTCAACTGGAGCCTTGTAGCCACTACAGAGAAAATGAGAAAAGAAAATGAAATGGATAAAAGCTTGAATGACTGAACAGTCCTATCACATTATGCTAGTATGATTATCCCTGTCCCTTTATTTTTACTGTCAGTACGAATGTGGAAATATTCATCTTTATTTCTCCGCATGTTTCAAATGCAGTTATTCAATTAAATATCGGACACACCTTTAAGCTCGGTTCTTCTGCCAATCCATGAAATACCTTAAAAAGCAATTCCGTTATAAAAAGAAGCCCTTCAGCTTTCACCATCCTCATTTTAATTTCTTCCAGGAGAGACAGACGCGAGTTAAAACGCAGCGCATGTTTCTGAATGTAAAGTAAATGTTTGTGTGACCCACACAGGACATTTCCATGCAATTACAATGATAATTTTGAGCCCAACCACATGTTCGCAATAATCGCACAATCAGCTAAGCTTCAGATTTGAAATTATGGGTACCATAAAGTATTATATTGCGCCTGCTGAAAATCTGTACATGATGGCACTCATTTGCAGTCTTTCACATCTTCCTACATTGCTGAATCGGTTGCTGCTGTAAGAACTCTAGGAAAGCAACCCACAGGCTTGTATGAAAGATGGAAATCAGGCTTAAGACTATTCAGATGCAAATAATAAGCAGGTACATCAAACAAAGCTGCCTTTGTAGAAGCTGCCTCACACATTTATTATATTGTCTTTCAACTATTGACAGTGCAGGTTAAACAGAACCAGGAAAAATAATCTCTCCTCCACACCAGTAATTGATCCATATAAACAAATAACGTTGCAATGGATTCATATTTTTATACATTCTGTTATTTCCCCAGATAGATAGGAAGAGACTATCTGGCTCTCTGGATCACTCATGCAATAAGACTGCATATTATACATATTGCCAAGTGACATTTATTCGGCTGTCAGGCAAATGTATTCTTCTTAAAACTTTTGCTCTCCTATACCGATATAGAGATGAGATGCACTGCATGCAAAGTAGTCACTATGGTAGCAACAAACCTCTGTCCTACAGCTTCTACTTTCCCATCTTTTTTCAGCTTTTCATATGTCTCCCTGAATACAATTTGCAGCCTAGGATGAAGGGCAAGAAAGAAATAAAGGCACCATGTATAGCACCAAGTACAGCACCAGCCAAAATTATTGCACCTAAAAGGAATGGATACACTATACAGAGCATTGCATTCTACCAGCATAGAAGAGCTTCTGCACAATCTTATAACCCCTCAGCTGGTGTATCTTTGGTATATTACAAGCCTAGATGCACATATTTCAAGCTTAGTATCACAATGAACATGGTGCAGTTACATTATCCTCTACGTATTTTGCTATCGGGCCCATTTAATTTTTCCTAACTATCTCACTTGTTCATCCTCCAGCATAGTGTTTTGCTGCTCTTTGATGACTGACACTAGACTGGGGTGCTGGACTGTGCCATATACCAGAGGCAAGCCCTCCCTGTTAGGTCCTTCCCAGGGGCAGAGGGCAAAAGACCAACATGCATAGCATGAGCAAAGATGGGAGACAGCCCAGAAGAAGCAATGGGAAGAGCAGATTGGAGTGCTTTGTGCTCTGGGCTAGAGGTTAGTGGCCGTTTGCCATGGTGTCATTTTTTTAAAGAGGGAGAGCTGAACAGCAGAGGAACTGAGGCCACATGCATTTTAATGGGGCAGGGGGGAGAGAAAAAGGAAAAGTGCAGGGTCAAGTACAGTTTAAGGATTCCGTGCTTTGCAACATTACACTAGCTCTTTATTTATGTAACGAATTATACAACATCACATAAAAATGACTTTTAAATGAATACTAATAAGAACTTACATTTTAAATAACCCAACTGGTGTCTTTCTGAACATAAATGCCACAATTTGTTTATTAACCAAAATTGTAAATGTTAACTAATAGTTATTGTGTTTCTTACTAAATTTATATAGTCTACTTTCAGCAGCAAGAACTCCCATGGTGCTTTACAATTGCTTCTGCTGCTATTTTAATTTGTGTACTGCTTTTCTACACAGGTAAGCCCAAAATGGCTCACAACACATGAACAGCAATACATATAAAACCATCACTGATCACTATAAGTCTACAACCAGTTCATTATACAGAAAGGAAATCCAAATAAATAGTAGCTTGTTTCAATAATGCTAACATTTTAAATCCGCTACAAAACAGAGTATCAATCATTAACATACAATATCAGCTGATAAAATATATAAGCAAGGGTCATATATTACAAAACTTTCCTGTACAGTCAGATGATAATCAAATATATAGGGTTGTATTCAACAAAGTCCTGCTCAAAATAAATTCACTGAAGTCAACGGAGCGAAGTTGGTAATGTCCATTAATTTCAATGAGTCTGTTCTGAGTGTAACTAATAATGTTGGATACAACCCACACTCACCAGCCTCCATTTCACAAAAGTGCTAAGTGCCAAAAATAGCTGCCAGATTTCTTACAACTGCCAGTATAAAAAGTGCTAGACGCAAAAGTACTAAAAACAATTTTAGTTAAGTATTGCAGAGGGGCTATTGATACAGGAATTTCTCAAGACTAAAAACAAGCTCACCCAGGTAAGGGCCTTATAAGCAACCTGGCTTCACACTTCACATCAAGCCTCACATTAATAGATTGGCTTTCTAACTGTCAACAGGAAAGCCTCTAGTTTATTGTTCTTCACCCTCCCCTTCAGATGAAAATAGCATAGCACCCTCATTCTGGCTTTGCAGCACTGCAGCAAGAGGAAGCAGGGGCTGGATGGTACAAGCCTCTCCTTGTTCCTCTGCTTTCCTCAGTCAGCTACAGTTCTTAAAGCCTTCAACAGTGATAGTGATAGTGTGTGTGTGTGTGTGTGTGTGTGTGTGTGTGTGTGTACTGATTTTCAGTCTCTTCTCTTGTGTCCCGGATGGTCAATAAAAAAACCAACTCATACAATCAAGAAGACAGCAGAATGAAACAACACATAAGCTAGCCTGTGAAAAACTCCATAATGACTTTGAAAGACCTAAAAAGGCCCAAAATGCCCGTAGGGTAGTCATTCACACATTGCAAAAAATAATAATGTGAAAATGCAGTCACTGAAAGAAGATGAAGATTTGCACAACATCTGCATGTACTAATTTCTCTGAATACATGCAATGCTTTAAATACCTACTATAGTTTTGTTAGATATCATTATTTCATTTATGAACTGCTTCCCAGGGGTCATCTTGAACAACATATAGAAACACAGTTAAAACAATTGTATAAAGACATTTTTTAAAAGTATAAATCTAGAAACAGTTTAAACCAACAACGTCACATACATAAAATTGATTCAAAGCAAATGTGTATACAGTGGTACCTCGGGTTAAGAACTTAATTCGTTCTGGAGGTCCATTCTTAACCTGAAACTGTTCTTAACCTGAGGTACCACTTTAGCTAATGGGGCCTCCCGCTGCTGCTGCGCCACCGCCACACGATTTCTGTTCTCATCCTGAAGTAAAGTTCTTAACCCGAGGTACTATTCCTGGGTTAGCGGAGTCTGTAACCTGAAGCGTCTGTAACCCGAGGTACCACCGTACCATCTGAGATAAAGATTTTAGCAGGTTTGTTGAAAGACAAATGCCTTTAGCAGGCACTGAAAGACAATAGAGGAGGTGCCTGTCTAATAAGCAACAGTGTGGGTGCCACCCTACAGACATCATGCAGAATGGACCTCCTGATAGGATGGCAACTGCAGGATGCCCTCTCCTACAGAATGCAGTGATTGGTTGAGTATGTAGGGGGTGAGATAATCTTTTAGGTTTCCTGCACCCAAGCTGTATAGAGCTTTGCACACCACTCCCAGCACCTTGAATAGCTAAGTGGCAGCCAGTACATCACAGCTTGACGAAGTCACCCACCAAGTCACCTGTGCATCTGCTGTCCAGGTGCTTTAAGCTCTGCAGGCACAAGATCTCTCACCTAAGAGAGAAGAGCCACAGTACTTGTTTCTCTAATATGACCCAGGGCTCCTGATGTTACCACTGCAACGTGAGAAGGGGCCTTCAAAGATTGGTGGGTGCTCTTTGTGGGATATAAAGTTAAATACTTTCCCGCTACATTATTTCACTTCCTGCTTTTGACCACAGGTGCAGAAGTCCCAAGAACGCTTTCTGGTGGTATCAGAACTGGTGCAATGGTGACTGCGATTTCACAGTCCTATAACAAAGGCGGCATGGAGTTGTCTGAGGACAGGAGACCACAGACACAGAACTTTTGCATGGGGAGGGGACAGTAATAATAATTTAGTATTTCAACATGACAGAGAGGCTTTTTGAAACACACACACACACACACACACACACACACACCTCAGTTTTGTTCTTTTCCTGTTTCCGAGTTACACAGTAGGAATCAGGAAGCTGTCTTGGGGTTTTGATCTACAATAATTCAGAGGATATCCTTGTCTCTCCCCACCTTCCTATAAATACATTGAAGAATTTTTCACCATGTACTGAGAAAAGCAATACGTAAACTCTGGAGGCTGACATTCTACACAATTATTGCAGGAGCAGCATGTGCTTGTGAAGGGTTCCGCCCTGTTTCTTCCTTCTACACAAATTCACAGGACTGGAAGGGACGCAAAGGTGATGAAACTAACACCCCTGTTCTAGGACTAGACCTTCAAATATACGGCCTTTACAGATTAGCCATTATAACATTGCTTTATTTATTTGGCATTATTTTATGCTACCTATACCTAATGTGTATGTAGCCACAACAAATGACAGACTTCTGTATGACGACGCCTTCAAGTATCTGAAATGACACCTTTTCTATGCAACCTATATTCTGTCTACATTCCACCCTTCCTAGATATATTCCTAAACACAATCGCCCATCCTGTTAGCATGAGGTTAAGAGAGGAAAGGGGCAGAAAACATCTGAACAATCAGTTTATTTTGAATAGTATCTGGCAGTAGGCAGGATAAATAAACTACACTCACAAGCAGGAACAGAACAGAGCACGTCACATTAGGCATTCAGATAAAGATAGCTGATTGATAATATCTCTACAAACAATATTGTGGGCATGTTTTGTTTTAAGATATCTAAATAAATTTTTCTGCTCATGGCAGGGAGATTATTTCAGTGTACATATATTTCCATGCAAAGTCCCTCTTGAGATGGAGACTGGCAGTAGTTTTTAAAAGAGTTGAAAATAGTATGATGGAGTCCTTGAGCTGAATATACATTTCTCTTTCTCACAATAACCTCCAATCAAATAGGGATGTTACAGAATATAAATAAATGGACAATTGCTAAGAAAGTCCAACGTAGGCTAGGCTCACATTAGCAGCTTGAAATACTGCAAAGTCATCCCCATCTGCCCCTGCATTTCCAATTGCATACCCTCCAAGATTTATCTGATGAAAATAGGTATGTCCAGTCAGATGGGTGGATGATGATGATTCTATTTATACCCCACGCATCTGACTGGATTGCCCCAGCCAGTCTGGACGGCTTCCAACATATATAAAAACATAACAAAACATTTTTAAAAACCTGCCTTCAGATGGCTTGGGCATTGGAAGCCTCCATACCCTCCAACATTTCTCCGATGAAAATAGCGGTACCTTAAGAAAAAGTGGGACATTCTGGGATCAAATAAAAAACCAGGACAGCTTCTGTAAATCCGGGACTGTCCCTGGAAAAAAAGAAACTTGGTGGCTTCCATTTTCGTATTGCATGGAAGTTGGTTTGATGAGAAGCACATCAAATAGGAACATTTCTCTAAAAGCCACAGGATGCAGATGGATTGTGGCTAATGTCATGTGAACTTGGCTCAAAAAAACCTGTGGTGGGAGTGTAAGATTGACTACAAAAGGCTTCCCAAAAATGAAGTGATTGGTAAAAAATAAGAAGAAAAGAATGAAGTTAAAAGAGGCTCAAATCTCTCTAGAAGGCATAGCTTTATTCAAAAACACAAAGGCTAAGCTAGAATGTATACTAAAGATCAGGTTGCACCAAGAGGATGCAAGGCAGCTTCCTTTAAAGAATGAAATCTTGTCCAAATGAGGAAAACAAAAAGGGACACAAACGGTGGCAAGATAAATGCAAACCAACGATAAGGTATGCTTAAAAAAAAATAAATCTGAAATGTGTACTGCTAAAAACAAAGACCAAAAACAAACAAACAAATCTTCAGATACACTAGAAGCAGGAAACTGCCTAAGGGGGCAGGTGAACCTTTGGACAACAAGGGAATCAAAGGTGTGCCAAAGTAAAGGAGGAAAAATTGGTGGCAGAGGAACAATATGAATTTTTTGCATCTGTCTTCACAGCAGAAGATGTAGCTTGTGGCTGAACCAACTTTCTCAGGACAGGAGTCTGAAGAACTGAGGGAAATAGTGGTGACAAGAGACCAAATTCTAGGCCTTATTGACAAATTATAAACAGACAAATCATCAGATCCAGGTAATGAGAGTTCTTAAAGAACTGAAATGTAAAATTGCCAATTTTCTAACTAAAATGTGTCAATTCTCGAAGAATGGCTTTCATACTGGTAGACAGTGGCGTAGCGTGGGGAGTGCAGGGGGGGGCGGCCGCACCGGGCGCAACATCTGGGGGTTAGGGTTAGGGGGCGCAAATCCACGGGTTAGGAGGCGCAAATTACTTGCCTTGCCCCGGGTGCTGACAACCCACGCTACGCCACTGCTGGTAGACTGTGTGTGTGTGTGTGTGTGTGTGTGGAATAAAATGCACTCTGCCTAAAATTCAAAACAACCATCCATTCATTTTTTTAGAAGGGGAAAGGGATATATTAAAAATAAAACAAAATATTCTCCTCTGAAAAACTCTGTGACCAATATGGTTCTTCTGTGTCTGTTTGGCTCTGAAGAAAATTCTAGCACAATAAACAAATAGGTAAGACACTTTGAACTACTTAAAGCCAAGTTGTAGTTGCATACTGGTGATAGTTCACCTTGATACAGAAGATGAAAATGAAAGCCCATAGTGGGACTCACGGGCAGCACGTTGACTTTTTGGGTTGTTGGGAGTGGGCACTGCAGTACTATAGTTACCTAAATTATTTATTTCTAGTAGCTTTTAGCAATATTGCTTCAGTAAACCCAATCCGCTTGAAATGGGTTTTCAAATGCTAGGCTATTGTAGAAAAGGTGCTTCTGAAGGTGCTTCTATTTACACTTGTTTCTATTTACACGTTCATAAAAAAATCATACCCTCTGGGCAAAGGTTTTTGCCATTCTTATATAACGCCTTGTGCGCACCATTTGTTTCCATTATGGAAGGCGATTCATTAAGACAAACACATTTCTATTAGAAAAGAGACAAAAGGGGTGAACAAAGAGGGCCTTCATTAATGAGAAGCATAGAAAAAAATGCCCATTCTTATCAAATACATAGACTACAAGGCTTTTTTTAAAAAAATATATCAACAAGTGAGAATAGTTAAAATAGTTTAGTGAGCATTACAGTATGTTGAAAAGCAACCCAACATGTTTCATTGGTTTATAAAGCTCTGCCTAAAATTCAAAACAACCATGCATACATTTTTAGAAGGGGAAATGGATATATTAAAAATAAAACAAAATATTCTCCTCTGAAAAGCTCTGTGATCGGTATGGTTGTTCTATATCTGTTTGGCTTTGTCTGTGGCTATACCACCTGGTCCTTACATAATTGTTACCTAAGGGCCCATCTATACTTTTGCTTGACCCACATTTTGATCAGCCTGTGCACCATTTAATTCCTTCAGATCTGAGAACTTTTAATATTGTTGAGACCCGAAATTGTTTACTTTCCTCTTCCTTTTCTGTTTCTGTTTTGCTTGTACACTGTGCCTATCAGAATCCCTTCACATGATATACGCTTGGAAGGTGCCATGCAATTGTGGGGGCGTGGGGCTGGCCTACTGCCTCTGATGGTGCATGCTTCCTTAGACCCCTGACATCCATGCACTGAGTGTAGACATCAGAAGGAGGAAAGCCTCTCATATGAAATGTGTGTCCCCTCTGCTCTTCAGAAAGCATTATTCTAAATAATGTAATGTAGAGGTCAGAAACTGGAGGCACCCAGCTAGGGAATAAAAGTTTCACACACGGTTGTCAACTCAAAAGGCAAGAGAACCCATACTGCGGCAGGCAGAGTGAATTGAAAACGGCACTTTCTAGAAATTCACCATGTGAATTCAATCCAAACTCCCTTTCAGAAGCAATTTCTGAAATAATAGGGGCTGAAAAATGCAATCCCAGAAATTATTGTTAAGAAGCTGTATTACGCAGATCATGTGTAAAGTTCTCTAAGTTTCTCTTGGAACAGATATGATATGATATTTCAAATTTTTGGACCAACCCTTTAGTAAGCATCAAAAGGATAAAGGTAGAGCCCAGCTTGTTATATATAAAGTTAAGCAGCTAAAAAACCTGCCATGTATTACATACAGCATAATCCTAACTATGTGTAGTCAGAAGTAAATTCCACTGAATACAACTCCAGATAAGTAAGGTTAGGGTTGCAGGCTTGATCTGAGATGTTAATCTCATATAATTCAAAAGATGGTTGATACTTGCATTTTTTTTTTGTTTACTAAAAAAATAGGAGGGTCATTCACACCATAAATTCAGCATTCTTAGTGTTAGCATCTAACTGGTTTCCCATGCTTGTTTGAACGTTCAAGATAAGAGCAAAATATAATTTCCCTTTTAAGTGGTTGTACACTCATGCTTTGAGTATTTCTTTGATGCTATAGCAGACTGATTAAATTGCTGAATATGCCGAAAGTTTACAACATTGCATGCCAAGATGTTTCACCCACAAGAACCCAAACATAAGTAGCATGAAGAGGGGAGAAGAATGAAACCTGGAAAGAAAGCAGCCACTACTAAAAAGGTGATACCGTTCTAAGTGTGTGAAGAAGTAGCATTTTTCAAGGCAGGAAGCAGCAAAGGGCATATTTGATATCTTAGCTAAAGGATTTTGAGAGTGGCTGGTGAAGATAATGCAAATTTCCCTGTTCCAAGTCTACTTCACTAACTGCACCTTGTGGAGTGGTCAAATTCATATTGGAGAGATGGGCATTTAATGTTTTTTGGCACCTTCATTTCATTCACAGTACGTAGCTCCACCTTTAGGTTCATCTTTACTGGCATCACTGATATTTATTCTGTTTATTTTTGATCCTGCAAATACTAATCAAATAGACATCTTTTTGCCACTTCTGCTGGAAATAACCCCAGGATCAAACAGAATTGTTCCTATAAAGCCTGTCATCTTCTTTTGTCACTAACTAAACATGCAAACTGTCCATCTCTAAATACTGCAAATCACATGCAGATGGTCCACGCTCAACCCCTGGCATGGATCAAGGTTATAAGATGATGTGAAAGACCTCGAATATGCCTGAGACCCTGAAGAACCCATTGAAGTAGGCAATGCTAGACTAGCTGGATAAGTAGTTGGATCTGTTTCTTATGTAACTAGTTAATCATGTAGGTGGGACGCGGGTGGCGCTGTGGGTTAAACCACAGAGCCTAGGACTTGCTGATCAGAAGGTTGGTGGTTCGAATCCCCGCAACGGGGTGAGCTCCCGTTGCTCGGTCCCTGCTCCTGCCAACCTAGCAGTTCGAAAGCATGTCAAAGTGCAAGTAGATAAATAGGTACCGCTCTGGCGGGAATGTAAATGGCATTTCCGTGAGCTGCTCTGGTTCACCAGAAGCGGCTTAGTCATGCTGGCCACATGACCCGGAAGCTGTACGCCGGCTCCCTCGGCCAATAAGTGAGATGAGCGCCGCAACCCCAGAGTCGGCCACGACTGGACCTAATGGTCAGGGGTACCTTTAATCATGTAGGCAGCACATAATACCAGTGATAAGCAGTATCTATAAATGATGCAAATTAGTGGCCATGTAGAAAGAAAAATAAGCAAGCAAGCAGGCAAGCAAACAAAGACTTTCCTGTGGTCTAGAAAGACTTATAGAATTGCAGTTGTCAAGATTCTTTGATTCATCTAGAGTATGAACCTGTGTCATGGCAGCAGGGACTTGGAGGATACATTTTAAAAATATTGGTTGAAGTAGTTCACTAACAGCCTGAAGATAAAACGGGAGATGCGGCAGTTGACTAGAACTGCTACACAGCTGTTCACACTGTTATAATTAGGTTGTTGCACTGTCACTTCCAATTTGTCCATATCTTTCTGAACAACCCCTTGATAGAAGCAGCACCAATCCAGCAGTCATTAATAGAAGAAGCTGTGCAGTTGTATCTAAATGAGAGCTGCAAGAGCCAGCCAAAAGTGGGGGGTACAGAGGCCATGGAAGGAAAACACAAGGCAAGGTAGAAGTCTGTCAAGACCAGAGAGGAGCTAAGAAAGAATTAAAAGCTGTGTGAGAGCAGAACTAGGTGGAGTAGATGTATGCAGCATATAAGGGAAAGACTGGGGAAGCAAAGGAGGAAGTTGAGAGAGTGAGAAAGAAATTGAGAAGATGGAAAATGTCTAAGCAGTACCGCAGGCTAGTATAGCAGTAGTAGGGAATCTTGTATATGATGTCAGGTGTGTGGCAGGTAAAGATGTAGCTGATCCAAAAAAGGAGCTTGCGCAAGCAAAGGCCATGCTCAGCCCTTGACAAGCATAGGGAACCAGCTGGTTGTCGGCACATGCACCGAGCAGGGAGTTAGTTGTGCAACTAATGCCAACATGCCAGGGCTGCAGTTAGTGGGGCCCAAGGGCAAACTGTATCATGACTGTAACACAGCAGGAAGTGACAAGATGAGTGGCAACAAATACAGCCCCAGAGAACTCTGGGAAAGGCACAACAGAGCCTTGAAGGATTGTGCATGTTAACCTGGTCCATGTACCTGGAAAGTTCCTTCCTTTCTGTTGGTTAGAAGTTGATGAAGCCCATCTATCCTACGTTTACCAGATTTTTTTCAAAGAATCCGGGGAACACTTTTTTAAAAAAAAAGAGGAAAAAGTGTTATTTTTTAAAAAGTTACTTTTAAAAAAATTAAGAAGTAATATCTTCTCTTTTGTGGTCTCCTCTGTCACGTGGCCTTCCTCTGGGCCCTGAACTGCTCTCTTGGAGCGCTAGCTGCCATGGAGTAGGCTCGGGTTGCGCCTGGGCTTGGCCACGTGTCCTTGCCCTCCAGGTGCTCTCCTACCTCGCGTCCTCAGCGGTGCAGCAAGGTCAGGGCTCCCCTCTTTTTTCTCCTTCCTCTTTCTCTCTCTTCCGTCTCCTTCTCCCTGCTTCGGTTCCAGGGTTTTTACTGGTCCCAGAGCGCCGCTGGGCAGTCGACTGGGTGCTCTCGCTCCCAGCTCAATTTGGGTCACGGGGGTGCGTCTTAGTAGTTCCCCCTGTTGATGCGCCGGGCATCTCTGGTTCCCCCTTGGCAGTGGCGGCGGCAGCAGCAGTCTCAGCAGCCCGGAGCCAGACTGGTAGAGCAGTTGGCTCTGGCTGGCTTCAGGAGCTGCTCGCTGCCATAGCGCTCGCCATTTTGCCTCGCCGGAAGTCCCCATATGATGTGTCTTGTGCCGTTGAACCAATCACACAACCTTCATTCCCTACTAATAAATCTACAACACTTAAAATATAAGTCCGGGCAGTGGCGTAGCGTGGGGGGTGCCAGGGGTGCTGACCGCACCGGGCGCAACATCTGGGGGGGGCGCGAGTCCAGAGGGAAGGGACAAGTTCCTTCCTCCGCCGGGCTCCCCGCCGCCACCGCCAGCCTTGCGCCCTAGCGCGCGCGCCCCCCGCCGTCGCTGTGGCTGCGCTCCGCTCACTGCTCGCAGGAGGAGCAGCCGCTGCAGCAGCGCCGCCGCCGCCACCGACGCCTGGCCGGGCACGGGCAGCCTCTGCACCCTGCCGCCACCGCCATCCCCTCGGCCCAGCCACAGGCGGCGGCTGCTTCTGCCTCCATCCTCCTCCGGGCAAGCAGCGTTGTTTGCGCGGCAGCGCCAGCGGCAACTCGCAGGTTAGGGGTTGGGGGGGGGCGCAAATTACTTGCCTTGCCCCGGGTTAGGGGGCGCAAATTACTTGCGTTGCCCCGGGTGCTGACAACTCACGCTACGCCGCTGAGTCCGGGGACATTAAATGAAATCCGGGGACATACCGAGGACAGATTTTGTCCGGGGACAGATTTGTAAATCCGGGGACTGTCCCTGGGAAACGGGGATGTCTGGTAACCATAATCTATCCTTTGTTTTTTATTATCTGGGGGACCATGGGAAAGGAGATGCTGAGCTGCTGCCTGCAAGTCCAGAAGCTGCAGCTATTTATTTTTTATTAATTTATTAGATTTCTATACTGCCTTTTAGCACAAGATTACAAGGTAAAGGCACAAATAAATAGTTAAAACAAGAACATTATACCCCCCCCACAAACACATTTAAAAGGCTGTATAATGTCAATCAGCCAAAGGCCTTGTTGAAGAGGAATGTTTTCACCTGGCGTCTAAAGATATATAAAGAAGGTGAGAGCATTCCACAAATGGGGGGGGGGGGCACTACAGAAAAGGACCTTTCTTGTGTTGCCAGTCTCTGGACCTCACATGGAGGAGGCACCAGAAGAAGAGCCTCAGATGATGAACGCAGAGTTCAGGTCGGTTTATATGGGGAGAGGTGGTCCTTGAAGTATTGCAGTCCTGAGCGAACAATGCAAGAAGTTGTTGACTTCTATTCTGCTCCACATTCAGTGAATGCAGTGTTGTTTTCATTCTATTACAGTCTTGCTGTTGACAAAAACTACATTATTTGTCTCACTGTCCATCACGGTGGAATTTTACGCAATTTTGTTATGATTTTGTTATTACACACCATTCATTTTAATGCAAAAAGACAACACAATGCAAAACAAAGCTCATCAATTATGTATTGTTTGCAGTCTGAAAGCAAAAAAACAGTGGATACTAAATGTATTTGCTGGACTGATTTCCATTTCACACATGGGATGAGTAAGCCGAGATTGGCAATGTCCTGTTTCTAGCAGAATTCTTGGACGTCCCTAGCTGGAACACCCAGGCAGATTCTTGAAAGGCTTTGGGTACCTGAGGGCCATGTATCTGGAAGCCACAAGTTGGCCACTGTCAACTTCTGGTCTTGCTACCATGAATGGAGACAGTAGTAAACACATAATTAAATCCTGGCTGGTTTGCAGTTTTTGTAAGGAATAGCTTATTCAGGCACTTGCCATGCCATGCCAAAGTGCGAACTTCATCACATCCTGTTGATGTGCATATGGTTGCCTCAGCCCATGGCAGTGTTGCTAGAACTCATAACAGAACAACTTTCTCAACTGGAAATGCTCACTGCAGTAGAATCATGAAGTTTGAGATCAAATGTAATGGCTGTCATGTTGATCAAAATAGGATATTGTGTCAATTCAAACTTGGCCTCATTTGGCAGTGGAAGCCAAAATGGTCATTTGGGTGATAAGTGAATTAAAAATAAAGTAGCTAACTTGCTTAACAGTGCAAGCCTATGTATATTGACTTGAAAAGGGATTCCACTGTGTTTGATAAGGCTTACTCTCATTTACGTTTGTACAGGATCGCAGCCTCAATTTATGATAATGAAATAGCATTTATCCTTGATATGTGCAAGACAGTCCACTATTTAATTTTATACCTTGCAATTCAATAAACTTTTCAGGACAGCTTACAATAAAATATTAACACGCTCAATAAAATAACAGTTATATACACACAAGCCTAAAGCAGCAGGAGTGCCGATTCCTAAACTTTGACAAATTTTCTATTAGGAGTGCAGCCCTTTCAAATTTTTTAAAAACTTATTAATAATTGGCCATACACAAGAAAACATTTGTATGGAAGTATAAAAATATTAAGCTAATCAGATGGAACTTTATAAATGGCACTGACTGATTACACTTCCAATGGTCAATTTGCATGGATTTCTGAAAAACTGCACAAGTAACCACCTTCCACAGTTCAAAGATGGAGGTTAATTTACTATCAGCCGTGTTCATTGGAATTCGGCTCAAGCGTAATGTTTCCCTTGCTGATAGCATAGGATCTATTCTAACTTCAGAAAGCTTTGATAATAACAGTTATTACATGCTAATAAAAGGTTGTATGCTATTCATTTTGAAGTGCTTACTTTCCAAGCGTTTGTTTATTAATTTCAATTTGCGATTCAAATGTAATTTTAATGAATAAGTAACATAATTCTCAGATTAACATGGCATCTACAGCAAAGAGAATAAAGCTCATTGATCATACAATAACTCAGCCACATAGTGATGATAGCATTCCAATTATGTGGGCAGTGTGTGCAATTCACCCGAGTAAAAAGGAACAAAAAAAAATCAAAGCTCAGCAAGATCAAAATGGAAGGATCTGACAGATGGGGCTGGCTGTGCATATGTTGAAGTCCCTCAAAGTCAGTATTTTGTCATTGGAAGCAAACTTCAGAAAACGTATTTCTGGTCTAGAGATTGAGGAAATTTAGATTCACTATCAGCCGCTTTGTATAAATCATGCAGAAATCTCATCAATACACAACTCAAATTAGCACAATTAGATGGAACAGCTAGCTACCAACGTGTTCAGCAAGTCTGGTTCAAACTGGAAAAACCACTAGGCTCTATTGCAGATAAACAAGTCCACACTCAGAATCCTCCTCAAAATCCCCTTTATGGCAAAAATAAAAAGGTAACTCACAAGGTATCATGAACATTCCTACAATCCTATCAAAAGGTTACAACAGAGTTGAGGGACATCGATGTTCTCACAAAAGTGTCACCAGGTGGTGATTTAGTGGCAATCAATGTAGTTTACAATTTAGACGCCTTACAAAATTTTAAGGAGATGCCACCCCAAGGCTAAACTTACTGAAAGGAAATTGTAGTAGCATATTACATGATTGTGGTTTTGCCCTGCTTGCACAGTACAGAGAACATGAGGGGAATGATGCAGATAAATGCATCTGTTTTCAAGGTGGCTGATCTCAGCAAAATTTATCTAAAAGGTAAAGTAAAGGGACCCCTGACCATTAAGTCCAGTCGTGACCGATTCTGGGGTTGCGGCGCTCATCTCACTCTATTGGCCGAGGAAGCTGGCATTTGTCCACAGACAGCTTTGGGTCATGTGGCCAGCATGGCGAACCAGAGCAACGCATGGAAATGCCGTTTACCTTCCCGCCTGAGCGGTATCTATTTATCTACTTGCACTTCGTGCTTTCGAACTGCTAGGTTGGCAGGAGCTGGGACCAAGCAAGGGGAGCTCACCCCGTCACAGGGATTTGAACCGCCAACCTTCTGATTGGCAAGTCCTAGGCTCTGTGGTTTAACCCACAGTGCCACCTGTGTCCCTTAAAATGTATGTAGCTCACCTTAAAAAAACACCAAAACATTACATATGATTGTGCTTCAATGGTTGGGCATCAAGGTATCATTCTAAAGGCAATCAAAAAACCATATGATACTAGTCAGGCAAAGTTAGGAAGTTTCAACACATCAGATTTTTCAAACGGTTGGAGAAAATCACCAATGTGATCTCCAATAATTGTTTAATCCTACTGTATTTGGAAAACCATAAAAGGGTGGTGCTTCCAAGAAGAAAGAAGAGGCTACTGCTATGCAAGGTAACTTGGATCTGTTTGCAAGACTGCCTCTTTATAGATTGGAAAGTGATGAACAATCTCAAAGTTTAGTGCAAAAACTAAAACCACCTAGGGAAGCCACAAACACTCCTACAGATGAAAAAGCAGCTTGGGGAGAATCATTTTGAAATAGTAATAATAGAAATAACAACACTGAATAGCAGGGCCAATGCTCTTTACACCATACAGCCACTTAAAATTTAGGTCGATTACATGTGGTGTAATATTACAGATCTGAAGAGGGAGGCTGCTAATGAATAGGATCAGGGAAGGTATGATGGGAGAATTCAGCTATTTCCTCCCTGCTGTGGTCCTAAAGAAACTCTCTTTTCACTCTAGATAGAATTTGCTTTGGGAAGAATTTTATGTATGTGCTGCTGCTGTTTTGAACTTTTTATTTATTATAGGGTGTGTGTTTTTTAAAAAATGTTGTATATATTCATTTGTTTTTATATATGTAACTTTTATATATGTTACTATATTTCAATCAGATTGTCTCAATGGGAAGAGATTCATAAATGGAATAAATAAGTAATTGTTATCATTATAAGTGAAATAGCAGTTGTTTAATGAAATCAGAATTCACAAAGGAATTGAAGGAAAAAGATATGAAACATTGTTGTTGTTGTTTTTAATGGCAGCGTTAACTTATTTCTGTCGGACTCTATGATGTGGTTGGTCCTTTGTTTCTGGCTGTAGGAAAAGACTTTAAAATAAAATAAAAATGGCTCCAGAAATAAACAATCTCTCTAAGAATAAAGGGAGGGAAAGAAACCAACCCACCTTTTGGACTGCAGCCAATCAGGGATGTCCAGCCTATGATCTGTTGACTGCAAACTGAGATTAAGCATTTGCTTGAATTATTGTGCTGGAGGAGACTCTTGAGAGTCCCATGGATTGCAAGAAGATCAAACCTATCCATTCTTAAGGAAATGGAGCCCTGAGTGCTCACTGGAAGGACAGATCCTGGAGCTGAGGCTCCAATACTTTGGCCACCTCATGAGAAGAGAAGACTCCCTGGAAAAGACCCTGATGTTGGATAAGATGAAGGGTACAAGGAGAAGGGGACGACAGAGGACGAGATGGTTGGATAGTGTTCTCGAAGCTACCAGCATGAGTTTGACCAAACTGCGAGAGGCAGTGGAAGACAGGAGTGCCTGGCGTGCTCTGGTCCATGGGGTCACAAAGAGTTGGACATGACTAAATGACTAAACAACAACAACAAAGCAATGAATATATAGTACCTGTGTTTGCACGGAAATATGCTCAGTTTCATTCATTCACACCTCATATAAGAAATACAGGAAGCCCGGCATTCCTGTAGCTAACAGCACACTTGTCCAAGAGTGAAAGATAGGAAACCTGAGGTTCCTTGTGGGCACCTATCTATGACATATATTGGAAAAGTTTTCCAATATAGCAAATTTGCACAAAAGAGTAGTAAAAAGAAATACTGTGTTGCTCCAAGCTAGGCAAAGATTTGGACTCAGCGGCATGAAAGGCTGCTTTCCTTTCTTTCCTCCTTCACCTGCAATGGCAAATTTCATTTGTATGTTTTAATGCAGCTGTTTTGTGCAAGTGCAGCTCTACTCTAAACAGTTGTTTTGGAAAACAGTGCAAATCCTTTCTTTGGATCTGTTGGAAACAAAATGGGAGCAGGGGTGTGTGGTGACAGATGGCACCCAGTGAAATCCATCACGGATGTACTCAAGCTCACCTACACAATGAACTTAAAAGAGCCTTTAGAGGAGTCTTTAAACTCCACTATGAATGAACCCCTAGTCTTCTTACAGCACAAACCTTTGCCTGTTTACTCAGTAGTACATCGCACTGTGTTCAGTAGGGCTTATTTCTTAGGGAGTGTGTTTAAGAACAGGAGCAACAGGGAAGAATTGTCACACCTGACTGGTGTGCAAAACCAAAAAGAAATATATTTATAAAGAATGAGGAACAAGGGTTACCTAGCAGCTGGATGAGATTTGACTGGATCTCCCGGTGTATTTTTCTTTTGTTTAAAAGTAGCTGTGGTAGCTCAGAACTGGGCTATTGTTCTGGGCTATTGTTCTGAGTGGGGTGGTTTTAGCCCATTACATCTTCTCCCTCCCCACAAGCTGCTATTTGCTGCAGTGGAGGCAGAGGGGACAGGAAAAAGATAGGCACTCATATGATTCCTGTTCCCATGTGGCTATTTTTTTTTTTTAAGGAGGGGAACAGTACAGGATCAAACCATCTTCCCCTAGCACTTTGATCCCCACCTGAATCTCTCCTCCTGCCCTGTAACTGTTTTAAAGAAAAACCTGTTCAGGAGTTCCAATCATATATTTTCCATGGCACGTCTAGTTTGGCCTTTACGTCCTGTAGTTCTATGGTTTATTAAGGCTACATGACAGCACATTCCTCCCAAGATAAACTGGTGCTAGGAAAACAAGATAACCCAAAATAAATCAGAAGTGTATAGGTATGCGTGTGTGACAGAAGCAACCAGAGCTGGCGTTTTCAGCTGCAGTACCTATTTTGAACTATGCCATCAATTCTGATCCTTCTACATCCTATTCTGCTATTTGGACCATCAACAACCGGCGAGGTGGTTGATAGAGTCTCTGTGTGGCTCCATGGAGGTGATTCCATTAGAACAAAGCTGCTATTGCCCCACAAACCTCAATTTGTTTTCAACCAACGCCCACCCACCTGCCTTCTTACTTACAGCTAGCCCATGGGGCAGGCACTACCTGTCAGTGTCCTCTTCCTCAGTTTCAGTGTTGCCATTGTGGAACTCAGGGAGGAGCAGGAAGAGGATGAAACTATAATTAATGAAATCTTCCCTGTCATTATCTCAGGCTCCATCTCCTCTTTGCCCCCCTGCCTTTTGCTCTACCAGTTCCAATAAGCACCAGCAACCACTGGTATGCCCTGTGGCGCCACTGGTATGGCCTGTAGTGCTGCACCTGAGACTTGAGACATGACCTGGGAGGCAGCAATCACATGCACACTCAAATTGGGAGTGAGTCCCATTGAACTCAGTGAGATTTGCTCTGCACCATGCAATTCTGCAGGTTGCAGGAGTGGATGAGCAGAGAGTGGGATTGTAACTCTGAACTGGAACCAGCGGAAGGTAAGTGGAGGCAATATGGGCCAGGGAAGCCTTTGAAACTGCACAATCTTCATAATGTTGACTCAGAAATAAGCCCCTTTGAATTCAACAGGAATGACTCCTTAGTAGGAGCACAAAGGGAGAGCGCTTGAAGCCTGTGGATGCTCCAGGAATTCTGGGCACCATACTTTACTGCTCAGAGTTGCAATGCTCAGAAACCTTTTTAAAAAAAACTACAGTGCTCAGAATTCCCCGAGGAAAAGAATGTGCTCTGAATGTGCTTTAAAGGCATCGTGCGCACACAGCCATAATATACTAAAGAGAGATTGAGCCTGCTTTGTATGGTCAAGACACAGGTCTTTATAGTGCAATTTTGTTTGTGTGTGTGTTTGTGTGTGTGTGTGTGTGTGTGTGTGTGTGTACTCAGAAGTAAGCCCCATTGAGTTCATTCAAGTGGACATGGTTTGCATCCTTATAGCAGAATACAAGAGCTCCTGACTTTATTTATTTATTTATTTATTTATTTTCAAAGCAGCTGTGAGAACTCCAAACTTCCTTTAACCTTTTTTGGCAGGCCATTTCTCCAATCTGATTCACCCGCCTCCAAAGTTGCTATTTTTCCACCGAGGAAAATATGCAGGCACATCTGATTATTATTTCTTCTTCTTCAGGGCAATTTATTTTATTTATGCAATTTATATTCTTCCTTAAGATGCATATTTTGTTCCAAGGCAACTCAACAATGAAACCACAATTAAAGCAGCATTCAACAGTTTGATAACAAATTATCACAAGAATTCAACAGGACCCGGAGAAAATGGCCCATAAAAAGTCTTGCCAAATATAAACATTTGCATAGCCTGCTTAAAGGCAGGAAGAAAGGGAGCTTTGGAAAGCTTCCTAGGAAAGGAATTCCAGAGTTGTGGAGCCTCCACCAAGAAGCTCATGTTCATGCTACCTGCCAAAAAGACCTGTATTAACTATGGGCAAAAGGGCAAGATCTCAGGAGCTTACCTTAAGACTCAGGCAGGGCCAGCCCAAGACATTTTGGCACCTGAGGGGAACCACAAAATGGTGTGTCCCCCCCTTCCTACCAAGGAAGAAGGGGTAAGTGAAGCACTACATCAGGAACAAGGGGGGGGGGGAATGAAGATCTACATTGGGATCTGTTGCCCCTGTGTATCTTGCCGCCTGAGGCGGTCACCTCACCTTGCCTCATGGGTGGGTCAGCTCTCGACTCAGGTACATTCATAAGAACCCAATGATCTCTTACACAGAGTCCTCAAATTTAGGCTAACCAGGTTAAAACTAGTACTTTAACCAGAACCTGGAAATGAACTGGTGGCCTATGTAGTTGGTATAAAATCAATGTAATATGTGCTGGCTGTTGTGCTTCTATCAGAAACTTGCATTTTTTTCCAGATGACCTGTTTATTGAGTATTTGTCGTGATTTGTTTGCAGGGGAGATTATTTGCTGAGCATTCGTTCTGACTTGTTTATGAGAGGTTAAATGGCATTTCATCAAGAAAATGTTGTTCTTTTTTTGTATTTTTTAACACACTCTTTCTTTTTTCATTTGTTTTTCACTTTATTTTGTTCGGCTGAAATATTTTCGATAAAAAGTTTTTAAAAATTAGAAGAAAAAAATAAGAATGTTATTCTATGTGTTCCAGTACATTTTCTCATAATTTTTCCTCATTGCAAAAAGTACAATTTGGGGGGGGGGAGAGGGGAGTAGGTTTGTTGCATTTAATTATGCTATTTAATTAGGCTATCTTCATTTGCTCCTTTGTGTCTGAATCCCACTTGAAAACAGCAATAGTCTGGAAGTGCCCTGCTGACTCTATTTTGAACCAAGTGCAGTTTCTGAACTCTTTTTTTTTTTAAAGCAGCTCCATGTTAAGAACATCACAGAAGTCCAGTCGGAAGGTATCTAGTCAAAAGGTAACTGAAGCTACATCTGTCATCTCCAAACAGGGTTCTAGTTGGCAACCCAGTTGAAGCTGGTAACAGGTACTTCTAGATCAGAGCTTTCCAAACTGTGTGTCGTGACACATTAGTGTGTTGGCTGCAGTGTGTAGGGGTGTCATGCGAACCCTCCCCGTGCTCCTCCTGGGGCTGGAAGAGGGTTAGTTTAACCTCCGGTTTGATAGTAAAACTGAATGACTGTGTTGTGAAATGATGCACGTCTAAAAAGTGTGTCACCAGCATGAAAAGTTTGAAAAGCTCTGTTCTAGACACTAGTTACCTTTGCATCCATAGATAATGCTGGCTCTAGAAGAAACTCCCAATGGCATACTTGACTCTCCAGGTGGAGACTGCTTACACACCATATACTTAAAAGTACATGGCTTCCCTCAAAGAACCCTGGGAACTGTAGTTTAATGGTGCTGGAAAATGTACCTGTGAAGGATAAACTAGTTTCCAGGATTTTTTTTTTGTGGGGGGGGGCAGTAAATGTACGGCTTGCATGTAGCCAAGGAATGCAACCCAGTCTAAAACAGCTTGCATGGTTCCATCAAGAACAGCGAAACTACCAAACTAGCAGGAGGTAATCGCTGGTTTATTCTGAAGAATGACTTAGATAAGGAAAAACAACACAAAAGGAAAGTGTTTGAATTCCACCACCAGTTTTCCTGATCTAATCAAAACTGCATACAGGCCCCCTGCTGCTTTAAACTATTGCCACAAAGCAAAATCCTGTTCTTGCCCTTAGCTGGGTTCCTTATAGTACCCCATCTGTCTCCTTTACTCACCCCTATTCATTGCGGCTGCCACTTACTGAATGACTCTGTAATGGCCACGATCTATACTTCAGTTAAGATGGCTTAATTCTATGCAACATTACTGGAAGGTAAATGCTTATACTGTAGTTCTCAACAGTGAGAGATAAATATATATATTTTACTACCAGCTCTCAGCTAAAGGGCAAATGTAACTTATGGATTTTGGAAGCCAGCTCACGCATATATTGACTGTGATGGGAAGGCCTTTTGGGAAATGCCTGAATGCTTCAAATATTTATTTATTTACATAATTTATATCCTGTACTCTCAGCATAAATATATGTTCCCAGGGCAGTAGTAATAGTCCCAGTAGTAAGGAACATTAAGAGCACAAACGCACCAAAAGATAAGGTGACTATAGCAACACAAACCAGAATAGAAGGTGTTACTGAAAAGCTGCTATGTAATTTGTTATATATATTTCTTGCTTCACACTGAATGATCTGGGCTTAGTTATACTCGACATTTGAAGCCATTTGTGCCCTCTGTTCTGCATGGAATAATTGCTGCAGAGAAGCCTATTAATATTATGGATATCAGTGACAGGCAAAACGACGCAGCACACCCATACTTACATGCAGAGTCAACATTCTACCACACTTCAGTGATGTGTTGGTCATCTGTTCTCCTTTTGTTTCTCTGGGATGGTTCCACATTCTTCCTTTATTAAGGCCAGGGTCAGAGGGCACATTTGTAATTTTGAAAAAGTGCAATGGTCATTAGTCACAAAATGGCTGCTGAGTGGGGTGTGGGGGTGTGGGAATGGCATAGCTTAGGATGGCTACCATACTTAGAAGAGCAGAAAAAGAGGCAGGAGACCACAAAATGGTCCAGACATGCTCCCCCATCAGCCATCAATGGGGGTAAAGGCACTGCCACCTGCCACACCATACTCACAGAGGTAAGTTCTTTAATATCTTCCCTCTGTTCAGAAGAGAAGAGAGGGTGGGTGTTTAATCCAATCCTGGCATCTAATTGCATGTAGGCATGATTAAAGGAGGGGGGTGTTGTTCAATGTAGAGCAGGAATCTGAGCCAGTACAAACAGGAACTGAACATGAAAAGCCACACGTCTCTCATTCATTTTGGTTTTTTAGGGTATATTTAGTGAGACCTTCCACAGGAGCCATAGAAGGTACCAGAAGGCACACTGCTACGTGTGCTATGAAGTATATGCTGTAAAGCCTGGCAACATCTGAAACCTGCTTGTGAAACTTCAACCTGGCACCTGTGTTCAGACCATAGCTGTCAACTTTCAGATTTGAAAACAACGGATCAGCAGCCTCGAAAGTAAGGGATCAGCAGCCTCATCTGTCCCAGGCACTCCTGTCTTCTACTGCCTCCCGCAGTTTGGTCAAACTCATACTGGTAGCTTTGAGAACACTGTCCAACCATCTCGTCCTCATGGTTCAATGTTACTAGTGAGCAAAGTTACCCAGTCAGGATTTGAATCTTGGTCCTAACTTTTGGGGTTAAGTTTCTATTTAGCTGTCCATTACAGTGGTACCTTGGGTTACATACGCTTCAGGTTGCAGACTCCGCTAACCAAGAAATAGTGCTTCAGGTTAAGAACTTTGCGGCGCAGTGGCAGCAGGAAGCCCCATTAGCTAA
The DNA here is from genome assembly GCF_965113315.1 of Podarcis vaucheri. NCBI lineage: Eukaryota > Metazoa > Chordata > Lepidosauria > Squamata > Lacertidae > Podarcis > Podarcis vaucheri. The sequence goes on from NC_138763.1 coordinate 63,860,721, forward strand.
AGTGGTGATTCAGGTTAAGAACAGTTTCAGGTTAGGTATGGACCTCCGGAACGAATTAAGTACTTAACCCGAGGTACCACTGTAATACTGACAAACCATATCTCCCATTCATCTCTCAGATCCCCTTGTAAGTCCATAGCATGAAACTTCTTTTCTTCCTTCACTTTGCGAGTTTCCCTTAAAAAGAAAAGAAAAAGCCTGAAATTGTTTTCTTTTCCAGTGCTGTTGGCTTTCCTTTAGAATATATTCTCTTCCTTCACCCTTTAAAAAAGTGTTTTAATATTTTATGTGACTTTGTTATTGATGTAAGAACTGCAAGTATTTTATTGTTTATACAGTATCTTGTGTATCAGTTGGCGACAATGTGTGTGTCACTATATAAACAAAGTTGTCGTTATTTCTCTTCCACTGTTATTGTTTCTGCTGAGCATGGAATGCTGGGCCAGATTCTTGCTCCTGATATAGGCAGGCGGTGTGGTGCTGGACACCAGGCCCTCATTCTTCTGGGCTTCGTACCAGTATCAATCACATAGGACACTGCAAGCACTGACACACTCTGGATCTTCTATGCCGCCTCTGGAATCAGCCCTTTTTTAAAAGAAAAGATGGGAGACTAGATGGTGAGGATAGAACGAGTGGGTGCAATCCTACTTTCCCATCCATGTGATTTTTTTTTAAAATATATTTTTTAAATTAGGTTTTTAATAATTTTATACATATAAAACATAATCTTTTCAAACATTCAAATACAAGGTTCTTTTGAACCTTTCAGACCTCCCTCCCTCCATGGATTCCATATTTAAATTTAAGTTTGCTGCATCTTTTACCATTATCTATTAATTTACCATAATTATCATAAATAATTCCACATTACAAGTGTCCTTACATCCCTGCCAAAGATTTTAACTGTTTACAGTGTCTTTTAAGTAAATTACAAATTTACTCCAATCTTTAGTACATACTTGATTTTCTTAGTTTTGGATCTTCCCCATCAGTTTCGCCATCTCCACATACTCCATCAGTTTCATCTGTCATTCTTCTTTTGTTGGTACTTCTCCTTCCTTCCATCTCTGGGATAGTAGCATTCTCGCTGCCATTGTTGCATACACAAAAATTCTTATATCTTCTCTTGGTAACTCGTCATCTGTTATACCTAACAAAAAGGGCTTCTGGTTTTTTAACAAATGTGTTTTTAAACATTTTCTTTAGCTCATTATATATCATTTCCCCCATCCCTGTGACTGTTAATCGTATGAAGAGGGGAATGTTGATAGAATAGGGCTATTAATAACAGAACCCAGAACCATCTAGGCCCTGGGAATCAAGTGACAACAGGGAGCCCATCTCATGCTGCTACTTGATATGATCTGTTAGATGTCTAGGCACCTTGGAACCCTTACAGGAAGCAGCCGAAGCTGAGTGGGTAGATAACAGGTACTTTTCATATCGCAGGTGTTGATGGTTACACACTAAAATGTTGTTTGGAGGATTGTTCCTTTTTGAGGATCATACTACATAACCCAACTGTTCCCCTTATATCCTGTTAGCACACAAAACATAGTGTCATGAGGGGTTTTTTTTGTAGGGAGTAGGCCATAGGTTAAGACCCTTCTAATGCCTGGGTCCCCCTTCCAGTTGTTGGAATTGCCAGCCCTGCCTGGTAATGGCCCACTAAGGATGGGTAATTAAGGGAACAAAGGGAGTGGCTCTGTGCCAGAAAACTAATGGGTGGGCTTCCTTTCCTCAACTGTCTGTTAGTTGGAAAGACCAAAGGCCGGAGAACTGAGTGATGTGAGCTAGAAGCTGTATGCCAAAGCTGTATCTACGGAAAGGCAGAGTGAGAGCCATGGATGATTTCTGCTGGAATCTGTGGCTACGAAAGAAACAAGAACCTTTCGGGGTATTGATGCTGCGAACCCCTTCATCATAGACTCAGGGGTTGCATATATGTGCAAATAAACCATATAGCCTAAAGACACCACAGTTTCCGCAGTTTCTTCAAGCATTATTAAGCCTCTCGCACCACTCGGAAGATTCCGGTGGCATACAAATAATATACAAAATTCCAATTTATTCGCTGCAAGGGGTTGTTCTGCTCCCTAATGTCATGTGACCCAAACTTCCTCATTTTACCTTCATCATGGGAATGGCTGGACGGTGGACCAGGTGACACCCATTCACTGCTCAGTGTGGCAACGTTAAGAAGCCTTAGGGCCCAAACCTACATACGTCTCAGTGGGAGCAAGCCCCACTCAACGCGATGGGGCTTCTGAGTCACCAGGGCCGGATTTAGGTTTGATGAGGCCCTAAGCTACTGAAGGGAATGGGGCCCTTTATATGACCAGCTGTCCTTTGCCAGGATCAAATTATTGCTGCTTTTTTGTGTTTAATATATCCTATATGGTAATTTATGGACATAATAAGTATCTAAAGTTATTTGCACATGGCGCCACACAACCAGTCCACCCTATATATAGAAATGAGCAAACCAGTGATATTTTAGGGAGCAGGCTAGCAGCTAGGTCCCATTACTTACATGATAGGAGCCTACACAACACAAAACACTGTTGCTGCATGTAGGTTTTATTTGATTTATTTTTTATCTTATGTTTTGGAAATGCACATCCAGTATTTTTTCCCCTTTACTTTTTTTTGGGGGGGGGGTCCCCAAGAGTGTGGGGCCCTAAGCTATAGCTTGTTTTGCTCAGATGTAATCAGTCGCCATCCCTCGTGCTCGCCCCGTTCCAGAAACAAGCGTCCCTTCCCACAGGTGTGCCTGCCTCTCGGAAGGCTCACCTGTGACTCTTTCCCTCGGCAACTCGGGACTTCTTGCTCCGCGGCGCCTGCCCTGACAGACCCCTCTCTCCACCCAGCGGCCGACCGCTCCCAAGGGCGCTGGCCGCGGCCCTTTCCTCTCGGCCGCCTGGCCGGGGCGGGTGGCGCGCCCTGAGGCCATTGCTGCCCCCTCCTGGCGGGATGTCCCCGGCCGGCGAGGAGGAGGAGGCGCGGCCAACCTTTTCCCTCCACCTCCGCGACACTTTGGCGCGAGGGAGAGAGGGAGGCATTATTCCGGCGAGGAGCCGAGAGGCGGGCGGCGTGGCCAAGAGGGAGAGAGCCAAGTTGTTTGTGGCAGTGGCGGCGGCGGCGCTGGGGTCCGCTCGGCGGCGCTGCCCGGCCGAGGGGGCGCCTCCCCGCCTATGCCCCACTGCGAGAGGGCGGAGGAGGCGTGGTGGTGGGCAGCGAGCCCCCTGTGCCGGCGGCGCGCCGACCATGCCATGAGCGCCTCAGCAGCAGCCACAGCAGCTGCCGCCGCCGCCTCCGCCTCCTTTCCCTCTGCAGCCACCCAAGCGCAGGAGAGCAGCCGAGGCGCCGCCGCCGCCGCCGCCGCCCGCCCCCCTCGCCATGCAAGGGCTGTGCTGCTGCCTCTGCCTGGTGGCGGCCGCCGTGGCGGGGCTGTCGGCGGCCAACCGCAACTGCCCGGACCTGGTCGTGGACAGCTGCCTGTGCACCGCCGAGCGCTCCAAGGGACCCGGCCGACAGACCGTCCGCATCAAAGTTGTCTGCAGCGGAGGCGAGTTGGTGGAAACTTTGCAGCCCGCCTTGTTGCCCAACCGCACCGTGTCCCTGTGAGTAAAGGAGCCAGCGCGAGCTCGGGGGGCTCCGGAGGGTCGGGTCTCTAATCTGCCCGGAGTTCCGATCTCGGGTGCGGGGCGCGCGGGAGGGAGGGAAACTCTGCACATGCTCAGAGACAAGCTGCTTTTCGTTTTACAGGTTGTCATGTGGAGCTTCAGGATGCCCCCTGAATGCCGCTTCAGTGGAGCGTTCTTGCGGCTACCTTGTGCGTAGGGAAGGGGCGCATTTGAGGACCCCCTCCCTCCCTCCCTCCCATGTTTGGGTCAGGTCCCGTTGATTTCCAAAGGGACGCCTTTGGCATTCGGTACGGTGAAGGCGTGCTGCGCTTTCAGGCATGCAGGAGTGACGAGGGGTGGCGGTGTGGTTGAAAGGAAATCCAGCTGTCAAAGGGGGCTGCCTCGGGCGGAGCGGGCTGCAGGGACGGGGACTCGAGCAAGCGACGCAAGAGCTCCCCTAGAACGAAGGAGGTGGACCTGCTGTCGTACACACACTTCTCTGCAGAATGGACATACTTAATGGAAATTATGTCTTTGTAAAATTGGGGGGTGGGGGTAGCAACCGGGAGGCACACCTGAAAGATCTGGGATTTGGTCTTTCCCTATAACACCTCAAAATTCCAATGTAAGGATCTCAGTTTTCTCAGGGTCACAGGAAAACTTGATGATTCCTTCTCAGTGGACAAATGACAATCTCACCTAGCAAAGAGATGCCAAGCTAATAGTTTGCATAGTGCGCCCTTAAGTGACCTGCATCTTCTGCCTCCTTGCAATAGATGTTTGACAGGAAGAAACTCCAGGTATGTTGTGGTGTGGAGGAAGAGAGGAATGAATAGCAGCCTGGTGCATCTTTCATAAATGCAAATTACTATGGAGGGCTCAGGTCAGATGGTGATTTCTGAACTTTTGGCTTGTCTGCATTTCTAAAGGCTTGTCTACTAGGAGTTTGTATTTGCTTCCCTTTCTGGAAACTCTTGGTCGCTTTTTGCTTGCTTTTGGGGGAGCGCTATGTACTGCGAAGTAAATTGCACACTGCCTTGCCCAGTGGTTTTGCAAATAATACTTCCACAATGCATATTATATCAACTGAGGCATCTTTAAATCTGACAGCGGATAATTTCAGACCCTAAAGATAACAGACAAAAATGCCCTGCATAATAAGGGCTGTTTACTGAAATTGATGGCCTTCCCTTAACTGGATTTGAGAAATGAGATATACTGTCCATATTTTTAGATGCCCACTTTAACTGTTTGGAGCTTGCCAGAAGCTCCCCTCCTCCCGCTCTTTTTGACCCAGCATATACTCTTCTAGCTATTTGTGCCTGTTGCATAAACTAAAAACGAACATAAGCCTGCATTCATAAGTGTATTTACTTGGAAGTTTCTCACTGAAACCACTGGGACTTGACATCTAAGAAAATATGGACTGGGGCTGTAAATTAACAGGCTGATCCACTTCACAGCTAAGCTGAAGTACTTAGATTTAAATCTCACTGCTGTCTTATTGAAATAAAGCCTATACTTAAAGTTTGACCCAAAGCCCAATTAAGACTAAAGTGTTAGACTTTAAGATAATGAACCCCAATGTAAGTAGACTTTAGGGGTGCATACAGTGCTGTTGTATATCTATGTAACTCTATCAAGTTTAGTGGAAGTTACTTCCAGGTAAATGTGTTTAGGACTGCAGCAAGAAGAGTTTGCTTTTTTAAAAGAAATCTCAACTGGTTTGTTGAATGACATGTAAAAATGGGCTAATGTAATTTACTACTAATAGGCCCAAGTATTCCAAACTGTCTAACTTTGCTCCTGGCCTAAATCATACCTTCATGCAACTCATCCTGTAATACCAAATCTATTTGTTGACAATTCATGCTGTGAACATTTCCAGCCCTTGCTGGACTTTTCTCTTAAATTCAGCACTTTTTAGAGAGGGAACTGGAAAAGATAATAATTTGCAACATCTGTGGAGCTTGTGTTTGGACATCTACAGCTGTACTCTGTGTTCTGGTACACAACTTTTTGTGAAAGCTGTTGAATATTACGCTGTTCTTCCTATTCATCTGGGAACCTCTTCCTCATTAAGGTACAGATGTGCCAACTGCATTTGGAACTGTCTGCAACCCTTCTGAAATATTATACACAACACCATAAAACCGTATGATTTAGCATTATCTTCATGTTTTTATTATCTTAACAATACAACATTCCAACTTGCTTGTGCAGTATGAAACACACTCTCAGTATATTGGGCTGGGGTCCTATGCACACCTAGTTAGGAGTAAATCTCACTGAACACGACAAGTCTTACTTCTGAGTATATATGCATACAGTTGTGCTACATGTGAACTTTCTCCACCAGTTAACAAGTTTCTGAAAACAAAATGCCACATGTAAAGAAAAGACTCTCCTCGGTTTATTCTGAAAACATGGAAGCATTGGGTCAGATTTCTTGCATCCCAGTTCTGAACAGTGTTTATTTGGAAGTGACAGCCATTCGTTTCAATTTAACTCATTTCTGTATAAACATGCTTAGGAATACAGTATCTGGCATATATTTATCTAGTAAACTTGTATATGTTTTTTGTTTCCAGCTATTGAATGCAACACATTTTACAAATTTGATACTATTCCCTATAGGACTGTTATATTAGAAAACAAGTGGCCTGGTTCATGGCGGGGGGGGGGGGACAGTTGAACTCCTACGATGAAAGGGAAACAAATCTATAGTAAATGTGCACTTGCTGACACTTTATCCGATCTTCTGTACTATAAAAACACCAATTTTTTCAAAAATTCATTGCATCATGGAAATGACAAATGCATTTATTGTATTTCACATTTAGAAATCCCTTTAGATCTTTTAAATCAGTTTACTTTACATTTTGTGAACATTTTTAATGTACACATAACTTTTGAAAGTATTAATTAAAAACTAATATTGGGCTATGAAATGGAAGTTTAAACAATAATCTGAGTAAATGAAAGGAAGGAAATGCCTGTTTCAGTAGCTGAACATGTGGCTGACAGTTTGATTGAAAGTGTCAAATACTTTCTGCAGAGAAAGTGTTTATGGTGAATTAAATTACACTTGTGTGACATTTGGCCAGCTGCAGAAATTGGTGATAAAAAGCGCAAACACTAGTGTCCATAGATATGTTTTTCTAGCTGCATGGAAGAGCTGGGAAAGAGCATTTTCATGCAGACAGTGTCTGTTTCCATTCAGTTTTATTGGCCCATAGAGAAGGAGCTGCAGCATATGGAACATAACTTCTCAGATTGTTTTAACAAACTGAGAATAGAGGGGGTGAACAAAATAAATGTGTGTTACATATGCAATAGCACCTTTTAAAAGCATAGAAACCATTTTATCCAGTAATAAAAAACCTTCAGTACTGTTGTAATAAATCAAGATTACTTTTTTCTTAGGTAATATTTCCATGCAAAACTAGGCTGACTGGCCAAAGCATAAGAACTGCTGCATCAGGAAATAAGTAGACTCAGATGGGTGCACTGGCAGCTGTACCTCTACCATATTACTGATATTGCAAGGGATGTCTATCTGCCACATAAGAATAATATGTTCTCTGGCAAACAAATAATTGGAAAGTGGTTGAAAGACCCATTTTGTTTTGAACAGTGAGAGGTTTTTTTGCAGCAGAGTACTATTTATCTACTAGCAGTCTTGTACCTGGCATTACTTGGGAATTCTAAGAAAACAAAAGCTCAGGGCAGTTTTGAAACCAGTGGTTAAAATCTGTGCAGTTTTGAAAGGTTGAGTCTTTGAATCAAAATGGCATATTGATTCAGAATAGAAGAAAACCTGCTCCATGATCTCGTGCAAAGTTTGGTGACCATACCTTAAGAGGTGTCCAAAGACATAGCAAACCGGCAAACAACTTTCCAAAAGATAGGATAGATGAAGGTTAAGATTGTGCTAGATTCCACCACTCACACGAATAATAATAAACTGCATAACTATTGTACAATGGGATATGCTTAGTCAGCTAACGAAGCTGGTGTATTGGAGGGAAAGGAATTTACGGTTTGATTTCTCCTTTAAGTTGAATCAAATGCACATGGCAGGATTAAACATAACTGCTGGTAGATAGTTTGCAAATGTAGGCCATTATCTTGTGTTTGAGTGTCAAGAGAGCTTTGCAACCTTGATGTGAATTAACAGGTTTTGAGAAACTGTACATCTTATGATTGTCTGGGCTGTTGAATGTGAGACCCCATAAATTAAAGAAGTGCATTGGCAGTTGAACCCAACTGAGACGATTAGGCAGCTGCTCTGCCTTATTGATGTTTAAAAGGGTACTTTGTTTAAAATATTCTCCATGCATGCCATTCTGCCTAATAATTCATGACTCTAGAAATGGAAACTCTGCAATTTTAGCAGTATGGATTTTCAAAGCATTTTTTATTTTATTTTATAAAAGTATTTGAGGAAAGTGTTTCCCACTGATATGCTAGTTTTTTATTCCATATATTAGGTTGGCTCTAGATTTAGTTATGCTTAGAGTAGACCATTGAAAATGATGGAATTTCAGTAGAGTTACTCTAAGCATAACTATGTCAGGTTCCACACCATGATTATTAAGTGTTTGGCTATTGAGATGACTATACCTTTTTCCCTTGGGCACCAACTCTAACAAAATAGAGCAACTGCAAACATTTATTAAATTCTGACGTCAGCTGTTTCTAAAACAAGTGATACCATAACTGCTGCAATATGCTTAATTACTAGCATTATTGCTAGAAAATATTTTATTGTCTTCTGCTGAAGGTCATTAGTGCACAGTGGTACCTTGGGTTACAGACGCTTCAGGTTATGCATTTTCGGGTTGCGCAACGCAACGAACCCAGAAATACCGGAACGGGTTACTTCCTGGTTTTGGCGCATGTGCAGAAGTGCAGAATCACGACCCGCGCATGCGCAGACGCGGCACTGCAGGTTGCAAGTGCTGCAGGTTGCGAACGTACCTCCTGCATGGATCACATGCACAACCCGAGGTTCCACTGTATTTAATTAGGATGTTTGTACCATGTGTTTGACGCTTCAGAAGAATATAGTGTTTTAGCAAGCAACTCAAATAAAAACAAACAAACAGTTTTTCTTTGTTCAAACTTCATGTCAGAATACTTGGGGAATATTTGTGCATGATACAAACAATACCAGTACTGATGGAGACTGTAAAATAGATGCAGAATATAAAATAGTTCCATAAAGTTTCAAATATTGACCACTGTCATAACTTTTTTGTATTTATTTTATTTTTTTGCTGATGTTTGGCTTTAATTTTTTTGTTGCCTAGATTTGCTTTCCCTCTGCTACAACTGTGCTTCATGGATCATGCATTGATATGGTAGCCCACGTTAGCAAAGTGTTGTTGGAGTTCATTGCCACTAAGACCATAAACCTATTGGTGCAAGGTGTAATGAATGCTAGTTTATGTCCCCGTAAGTAATAGACTATTTCTGAGACTTTTTGATCAGTTAAATTGCTGTAAACCCAAATTTTATGTCTTGAATTATACTTGGTTTAAAATTTTGGTCTAAATCAAATAATGGATTACAGGCTTTGAACATTGCTCCAGTGCAAGCTGCCCAGCTGCACCCACCTCTCATCTCCCTGTGCCATGCTATGAGAAAATTGCAGAGAGTGCTTGTTTGTCTCTCAAACTAGGAGTGGTAAGCAAAGTACAAAGCTTGGCTTCTGCTTGGAGTGAAGCAAACCATGAGTCTGATAATGCAGAACTTGCACTGTAGTTCATGTATTCCCAGAGAAAGAGGAGATGTTCTCACTTTATTGTCAGAGGCATTATACTGCTGGACAGCAGTTCCTGGGAATCGCAAGTTGTCAGAGTGCTGTTGCATTCATATCTAGCTTGAAGGCTTCCCACAGGCAACTGGTCAGGATGCTGGATTAGAAATGCCGGTGGCCTGATCAAGCAGGCTTGCCTTATGTTCTTAGGATTGAGCAGTGTGCAAGCATTGTTTTAAAAATTTGTGTGCAGTAAGTTTGCTTTTAAAAAATAAACACCTAGCACCTTGTCTTGAGGCCACCTTAAATTTCTGATCCCAGTTTATCTGCTAGTTGAACAAGTCCCTGGTCCTGTTGCCTGTCTTGAACTTCAGACCATTGGTCCATCTAACTCAGTATTGTGCACATGGAATGGCAGTGGCTCTCCAGGTTTTCCTGGCATGGTGGTCTTTAACTTCACAAGTTTGCTTATGGTATATACCAGTTTTTAAAGGGACCTTCTACAAATGGTTAAGCTAACTAATTCATTAAAGCAGAATGTCTGAAGGCTTACAAGCTGATGTGTGTCACAGTCTGTCTAAAAATCTGATCTCCCCTATCTTTCTGGCATCTCCTCTAATGCTTGCTGAACTTACTTCTTATTCCTAGTGTCCTGGTTGTGTTCAGATCTCTCAATTCAACAGTCTTCCTGTATTATTACTTTGCAGTCCTCTGCAGTTGTTCATTGTCTCAGTGAGCCATTCCTGCTATGGCTCTGAGCTCTGGGCTCTAGCCCTAATAGCTGGACTGCAGCTCACAACATGGATTTCTAACTTGAATCCTCTTAGTTCTTTCTATAGCTGATCAGGCTCTGTCTTGTCTAATGGAACTGTTATGTTGCAGCCCACATTTCTCGTCTCCTTTCCTGAAGTATCTGCAGCTGCCTTCGTTTTGCTGAGCCTCGCCTGCTCTCTCTATCCAGGATGGAATATAAAGACGAAAGGTCATTGACACTTTAGCTCCTTCACCAGATACAGCTATTCCCATCCCACGATAGGACCACAGGAAATGTAGTATGCCAACAAACATATGTTCAGACAATGTAAAACAAGGAATTCTTCTCCCACTTCTCAGGAAATGTAGTTATTGTGAGCCGGGAGAACAAATTTTTCTTGTACGTATATGAAATCTGGAAGCTTGGACAAGACCTCCCCATTGCTTATAGAAGAGCTTTATTCTCTATTGTCAATTTTATCTTCATCTTAATTAGATTAAAATGAATGTCATTATTTTTGGACATATGTATGCAAAGTGTGAAGTTGGCATTTACACCAGCCTTGTAAATAAAATACAGTATTTTTACTAGCCTGCTGTGGACTAATAGAGGAGGGAATAGAAGTTTTCTCTCTTGCATTACTGTGTTAGGGTTAGAAGCCTCTGGCATCCCACTTGGTTTCTTTGCTCGCTCAAAAGAGAGGTGGTGGCGGGGTTCAGAGGGTAATTGATGCCTCATAGTGGGAGGTGCCAGATTCCCACTATGGAGGCAATATCCCCCCTCTTTAATAGGGCCTCCTGGGATCCAGAAGTGTTAAATAGCTATCGCCTGTCAGTTAACCCTTCTTGTGCAAGGTTGTCAAGAGAGTGAAAATGGCCCAGCTACAGGAATATTGGGAGAAGAAGTAGATTATCTGGACCCATTTCAGTTTGTTTTCCAACACAAATATGGAATTGAAGCTGCCCTGTTTGATTGTTGGAAGAGAGACAGAGGAATGCACTCCTGTTGATTCTCCTCAACCTCTCCATGGCTTTTGATACAATTAACTACTGTATTCTTCTGGACCAACTCTGTGGGTTGTGTGTGAAAAGCATCACATAGTGGTGGTTTAGCTCGTTCCAACTGGTGTCAATAGTAGGGGCAATTTTCTGCACCATGGGAAAGGATCTGTGGTGCCCCACACAGCTCCATTTTATAAGCCATCCTGTTTAGCATTTTCTTGAAACTGCTGGGAATTGTCATCACGATATTTGGAGAGCGAGGTGTCATTGGTACACTCTGTCTCATGGTTCCAGCTAAATTGGAAGAGACTGTTCAGGTTCTTGACTGATGCTTGAAGATGGTAATGGGCAGAATGAGGGCCAATACATTGAGACTGAATCCCAACAAGATGGTGGTGTTGTGTGTGCTAAGTCCTTGTGTCTGAGATGTGGAGAGGCAGTTTGTCTTGGAAAGGTTTGCACACCTTGTGGGTGCTCCTTGATGCAGCTCTAGGGCCCTTCTTGGAGAGAGAAGACTTGACAGCTGTGATCCAAGCTCTCATCATCTCCTGATGGAATATTGGAAAGAGCTCTGATAGCTGTTCCAGAATCAGTGCTCTGGGCATCTCCTGCCTGGTAGGGCTGGGCAAGCATTGTGGTTTGGCAATATACCACAATGTTGGGGGGAAAGTATGCATTGGCCTCTGCCCGCGAGACACTGAGTGAAACTGCCCCAGCTCTCACCTCAAGAGCTGAGGTGGTGTCACCTAGTCTCATGGGCTTGGACAGTGCAGCTTGTTGGTGCTGCTCAGCTGGGGGGAGAGGTCCCCCCCACAGAAGAGACAGCCCCTGTGCTCTCATCATTCGCATGTGAGTGAGCGGAGCAACAGTCCTTTTACTGCTTGCTGTAGGGAGCAGCAACTGCATTCCCCTCAGCTGAGCAGTTTCACAGAGCTCCCACCCCACCTCTGGCTTGTGGGAGCCAGTGCTGGGTTGGGGGCTCCTTTACCTGCTCAACTGAGGCAAGGGCAGCTGCACACTCCTCAGTTGAGCAGTTTAAAGATGCAAAGGGAGGAACAAGCTTTATCTTGACTCCCTCCAGCAGACGCTGGTACTAGAGGGACTTAGGAGCGGTGGCGGTTTCACCAGCAATATCCTGCTGAATGAACCTGACATCGCGGTCTGCTCCTCATATTGGAGCTGGGCGATATATCACCCAGGCCTACTGCCTGGATTGTTGCAGTGTTGTCTGCTAGCAGTTCTGTTGCCCCTGGAGGTTCAAGGAGGGTGTTAGCCTTTACAGTAGTGGCCTCCCAAGTTCTGAGATTCATCCCCCAGATGTGTACTTGGCTCTTACATTATATACATTTTTGTGGCATCCTTAGGTACAGGGTTGGGAAATGGCTGAATGTGAGTTTTGGTATCTGATGCCATATTGCTATATTTTCATTTGGCATTTCATACCTTTTGATTTTAGATTGCATTTCTCCCTGCTTATTGCTTTCCCCACTCAACACCCAGGATTATCTGTGAATTGGAAATCTATTTCCATTCATGGAAGATTGCATGTGCGGTGATATGATAACTGTAGTGTAGCAGGAACATGTATGAAATGCACCATGTAGAGGAAGTGAGCAAGAGTTTTCCCACTGTGCATACACTTTCTCACTAGAGTAGTGGCAGCATTGGCTGGGATGGGGAAGGAATGTGGGATGAAGCTTTTGCAAGAGTGGAGAACAGGTCAGTGGCTTGGGAGGGATAGGTGCAATGAATTTAGTGGTCCTCCATTTAACAAGAGGCAGTGGTTACTTCTATCCAGAAGGGTGAGTGGAAAATTGCATGACTGGCTCATATAAGCAGTAAAAAGGTTTTAAGTGAGCACTCAAATGGTGAATATTCAAAACTGAAGTCTAGTTTTTTCTTACTTCTTTGATTCCCCCCCCCTCTCTCTCTCTCGTGTGTGTGTGTGTGTGTGTGTGTCAAATACCAGCCATTGGATATTATGGAAGAAGCATCACCATCAGCTGAGTTTTAAATTGCATAGCAAAGGAGAGTGAATTAAGTACTAATCTAGAACACTGGGAACAATATTTTAAATCACTGGGACACACTGGAAAGAATGGAAATGATTTGAAACACCTGGCTGACTTCTCTTTGACAATGTGCAAACTATTATAAAGCTATTCAAAAGCAAGTTGTCCTGCCAGAATGCAGTAGCAGCAGACTCTTGAAGCATTTTTATAGTATTTGGGGCTGCAGGCAGTTAGGGGAGCTGCTGGTTCTTGGCTCCTTTCCCCCCACTTAGGATCTTTGCAAGAAAGGACATAATTTTACCCTGATAAGTACATCTCAAGTCTATCTTTTCTGCTGTCCACTTCTGCAAATGTTGAAGTGTCGCTGCATATTGTTGACGCATCTAATGAAAGCTGCATGGAACATTTCATGGTTTCAAAAGCTAAGAGTAAGGAAATAATAGTGACTGGGACAGAAACCACAGTATCTGGCAAATTGCTACATTATTGTTGTAAGTGTTCTTTTATTTGTAGGAATGCTTTACAGTATCTGAGACAGTAAACCACAACGTTTTGCTACATTAGACAGCAGTCACGAGCTGGATCTTGTGGGTCAATTAGAATAATTCCCATGTGTACATATAATCCAAATAAATATAGTGTATCCAAGTATATATTTTCTGGAACGGGAGGGCGGTGATGGCCTTCTAGTCAAATGTCCAATATCTATGTGGAAGTTCTGTTTAAAATGGCTGTAGTGTTGTCACTAAAATTAATCTCCCCCCCCTTAAATAAACCAGTAAATGAATAAATGCATTGATTTAAAATTAGATTAGAAAAAGAAATGGAGCATAAATAACTTTCTTCATTTGAACTTTGGAGGCAGGGTGACAAAATCAAGTTCTTACCCCACAATGCATGTCTACTCTGTGTAAATCACATTAGTTTCATGAGGCTTACTCCCAGGTAAGTGGACATACAGTTGCAGCCTATGCCTTTTCAGAAGATTGTTGCACACTCTTGTTCAACCTGTTCTGTGATTAGCAAGGAAAGGAGTGTTATTCCTTGGATTGTGATGAATTGCACTTCACCATGCATAGGAATTTAATTATGCTTTTAGACCCACTTATAGTAGCTGTAGAGAAGGAAGGATGGAGTTAAATCTGTGTCGAACTTTCTTCTTAACTAAGATACTAAGAGGACACATCCCCATATTTGTTTTGGTCTAGTTAATATGCAGGATGGATTAATTCAAAAGGGCAATCGACAGCTTTACTGGGAGGAGGGAGAAATGGACAGATTGTAGAATTACTATACTGTACAATAAGTATCTTTGTATAGTGAGGTGGTCATTGAAATAGTTCATAATGCTGATTCTGCCTTGAAAGCTCACCATATAATGTAAATACCAAATGTTTCTTAGACATAGTTGCTTATAAAACCCAACTAAAAAAAAATCAAACTAACTCGTTACATTTTCCAAATGCTATGTTTCTACAAGAATATTTATTCTTGGGCAAGCCAATTCTCTGCTACCATTTCAGTTACTGTAGCTTTGCAGAAGCTTCCCATCTAAGTGGCAAGGAGGCAAGGAGGAGAAATTCGCTTCAGTTTTAATTTAAAGGTGAACCTGCATCATTTGCATTTTCTGAAACACCAAGTGATCCAAGAAAGACCATACCAGCCATCCTTCAAAATTTGCAGCTCTCTGAATTTTGCAATTCAGCTATATAGTCCAGAACTTATGGCATTGTATTGCTGATTGGAGGTTTTGAAAGCCTTCATTCTGGCCTTTGGCTGTTCAGTTTACATCTTGGTCACTATCTTGTTAAAGGTTTGTCCAGGAAGCAGCTTCTTCCGGCACTAGTTTAAAATCATAGTGCTACACTGGGATGGGAGAAGGAAAAGTGCCATTAGTGCTATGCACCTTGATTGTGATTATGGTTTTAAAGTTTGGTCATTATACTGAATGTGATAGCTTCTTATCACAGTCCCCACAAAGCCTGTGGGTGTCTGGTACACAGAATTAGTCTGCCTAGATCAGCCTTTCTCAACCTGTGGGTCCCCAGATGTTGTTGAACTACAACTCCCATTACCCCTAGCTAGCAAGGCCAGAGCTCAGGGATGATGGGAGTTGTAGTCCAACAACACCTGGGGACCCACAGGTTGAGAACCGCTGGCCTAGAACAAGGGTGTTCAACATGTTGCCGTCAGGATATCATTTGACTACAACTCCCACCATCATGAATGTTGGCCAGGGCTCTTATAGTCCAAGTTCTGGAGAGTGCTGTGTCAGAACAGTAGGATGGCACTAGGCCCTTCACTGAAATTTAAAGTGTTGCGTTGTCATACTCGGGCTCATGGTTTGTTTCTCTCCAAGCTATGAGTGGTGACCAATATTTTTTTTTTTGGCTTACTGCTCATGGTTTGTTTGGAGAGAAACCAACCACTACCTCAGGTTTCTACAGCACGACAAGTCAGACCCTTGGTTTGTTTCCATCTACAGCATGGCAGGAGCAAAGAAGGAATGCCATACATTTTTTAGAGCAGTGTGCAACAACAGCACATGCTTCATTCACATTAAACCATCGCTTGTTTTAAACCACAGTTTAATATGACATGCAGAGTTTACTTCGGTGCCAACTGCCATCTTAAAGGCAATCATCCAGAGTGATTTTTTCTAAATTGGCTCCTGCTTCATTGCCGCAAAGGTGGGAGTTCAGTATTCTGTGTACACTGAATGAGTGACCACTGCCCTTGACATTATACAGCTGTTAGCAACAGGCTTTAAAACAAATGAGTACTTTGTGGGACTGAAACCCTTACTTTCAAGACATGCTGGATGGCAATAACTTGGAGAAATGTATTGTATTTGGAATGTTTATTTTCCGTAATGGTATTTCAGACATTGTAACACCAGAGTGGCTTACAAATGAGGATAACTCAGTTGGTAGAGCACAAAACTCCTAATCTTCAGGCTTGTGGGTTCAAGCCCCATGTTGGGTGAAAGATTCCTGCATTGCAGGGAGTTGGACTAGATGATGCTTGTGGTCTATTCTACGTTAATGCCTTCAATGTCTTAGTGAAACTCTGAATTTATTGGTATGAATGAAATGGTTAGCCGACAGAGCATTTTATACATTTTTTTTTTTTAGTGTCATAGTTGGGAGAAAAGTTAGGTAGGAAAGCAAATTTTCAATTCTGGACCTATTTTCCCCCCACCCCTATCTTCTTCTTTGGCGATCGCTCATAGCCGAGTAAGGTCATCTTCCATAAACACAGTTTTAACAGTGAGTCTGTAAGTGACTGCGGAGGCCAATTGTGGATCCACACGTTCTTCCACATTGGGGACATAGGTTTCCGGGTGGGAGCTGATCATGGTGAGGGTTTGCCAAGTGTTTCTCCCTCTTAGCATGTTTCTTCCTTGCGTCCTGAGTTTGAGTGTCTTCAAAGCCCATGACACCTTTGGTAAAGGCTGTTCTCCAACTGGGGAGCTCGCAGGCCAGTGTTTCCCAGTTGTCGGAGTTTATACTACATACTACATACTACATACTTTCCCATGTAAGAGAAAATTGATTTCATTGCTACCACATGACATGGAAATATCTGATAACCATTGCCATGATTGATTATCATAACCATGATCAATGTAGATGGTGAAAGTGGTGTCGTGTTTACTATGTACTATTTCCCTTTTATTTTTAAAGAAAAACTATCCCGCCCTCCAGAACATGCAGACATCTTAACTTTCAAAACATTTGAGAATCAGGTATTGGACATAATAATCAAAGAACAGGCAGCTGTGGATGGTCAAAATTGACCTCCGTTGCTTCTGCAATGTTTGATCCTTGTGTTTGAAGAAAAATGATAGATTTTTGCCTTTGAATGATACACCCGGTTACTGAAATTACCGTAGAAAGTTTACTGATACCCTGAGAATTGGTTTGCTCCATCCGTACATTGCTAGGCTTTTAAAATTCCTGTCATCTAGTTCGGATTTGGGACAGGACAATGACTAAACATGAAGGTAAAGAGAAAAGAGCATAACCCGAGGCTGCCTAAAGGCATGGTGATTTAAGTGAAGCTACAGCTTGAAACTTACTAACAGAGCTGCCTTGCTTTGACAGTTCAAGGAGTCTCAAGACAGAGAAATTGCCTCCTAACCATTCAGCGTTGCACTGTTACTGCAGAGTGTGTGTGAACAAATCTACTGAAAGAAATAGCTTACTTAATATGGAGTTTGTGCTCATTAACAACTAGTACATTTATATTACTTTCACAGAAGGGTTTTTTTTTTTTTTGGCTAGGGGGGAAACCTTTTTTAACTTGGTATTTTAAAAAGTGCTGAATCTTAAGCATGTAAAACTTCTAGATGTTAACAGCTTGGCAAGCTTCCTTTGCAAAATAGCAGCAAAAAGAGACCTTGAGAAGACAGACCTTTTTTTTTTTAAATTGCTTTCTTATATTCAGCTTTCATAAACCATTGAGGGAAATATCAAGCCCTCATCACCTCCAATGTTGTCACGGCTGAATAATAAAATATTAAGAAGACTATTTAGTTGAGTGCAGTTACTAAGTTCAGAGCCCGTGTGAAGTTTTAACAGAGTTGGAAACAGCTTCTTAAAACTAGGAACAAAGAAAGTAAGGGGTTCAAAATGGGGAAGGTGGAAAGCGACAGTTTAGTAAACTTTGGTCTGAAGAGAAACTAACCCTTTCCAAGAAAGTTAAGTCTCAACTCGTGATTTCCGAACTGGCTGAGGCAGATGGCATGAATTAGGGAAGCTGAGATTTTAAAAGCAGTTTTCCTTGGATTTTATAGAGGAGAATCTGTGGAGTCTGGATTTTCATAATCTAAATCCCAAGAGAAAAAAAAACTTGCTATATATGGTTATTTATTGCACGTTGCCCACACCTTTGGTTGTCTCGCTGATACTTTCTTCCATTGGTATTTTTGTTTTTAATACTTGAACCTGTGCTGCTATCCAGTGCCAAAAAAAGCAATAAACCTGTCAGGTTTTCCAGGAGATCAGTAGCTGGAAGGAGAAGGCTCTTGAGCACTTGAAAGGATATTAACCTTGGCAAAGATAAAAATCCTGGACTTGGAAGGAATCCAGTGGATCATCTTAAGTCAATGTTTTCTCTTTTTTTATAGGAAAGACCTCACAATCTCAGATTGTTCCATTACTGACCTGCCCAAATAGTTACGATATTCTCCTTAATGTTAACCTTGAGCAAACTCCTTGATTTGTTTGTGATGTGCTTATGACTGGCATTGAGAAAAGGGTGAACAACTGTTCTGCCTTCAGTTACTTTATTTTTGTGTAATTAATTAATTCATTAATTAATAGCTTTTAAATGTGTTGCCTGACTCTTCCAGTAAAAATTACTCAAAGGGGCTTGGCATTCTTTTAAACATAGCAAGACAAACATAAAGCCTATGCTAGATGACAAAGCCTTACCAAAAAAACCCCAAACCCCTTGGTTTTGTGCTTTTCTTTCTACTCTTCTCCCTCCCCACATGCTAGGGTTGTTAGAAGCAAACCATATCTTGATGTTTCATGCAGGCTGGCAAACTATTACAGTGGTACCTTGGGTTAAGTACTTAATTCATTCTGGAGGTCTGTTCTTAACCTGAAACTGTTCTTAACCTGAAGCACCACTTTAGCTAATGGGGCCTCCTGCTGCCGCTGCACTGCTGGAGCCCGATTTCTGTTCTTATCCTGAAGCAAAGTTCTTAACGTGAAGCACTATTTCTGGGTTAGCGGAGTCTGTAACCTGAAGCGTATGTAACCCGAGGTACCACTGTACTTGCCATAATTAGTGAAAGAGGGCTTCATGGTATGAAAGGAGGAGAGGAAGAAAGGACGCTTGGGTATCTTTTGAGGTTCGTTGATGTAATGTCAAACAATTGTTGACATATGAACCAGCCCAATGTATATAGCCCTCCTGCCCATCTTTTTATGACGACGAATTATGCACAATGCCCCTTTCCCTGTTAGCATCATATGCTTTACATTTGAATTCAATGGCTGTCCAAATGTAGGCTTAACTTTTCAACTTGCCTGGGAGCCTTAGAAGGGGGAGCTGTTTCTTGCGAGGCATTGCTCCAGAAGAGGAACTGCAGGAACCATTAAAGGGGCAAACTTTCCAATCTGCCTTGTCCCACCACTTGCCTGTGACCCTTATAATGCTGCTCCTTAGGTATTTGCTCCTTTTGTCTCTGATGTCTTTATGGGGGCTTCCCTTTGTCTGTTTGGTAGGAACATGGATGCATTTGGCTTTTCATTTTTTGTGTGGAAACGTTAACATGTTGTTGTCTTGAATTTTTACGAGTTGTATTTTTGTGTGTGTTTGAGTTTTGTGTTTGTGTGTTATTCTTTGTGAGACGCCTTGGGAGCCTTATTTAGCCGAAAGATGGCATATAAAGAAACAGTAGCATGTAACACCAGTGCCAAATGAAATACTGTAATTACTTCTCAGCTATTGGGGAGAATTCAGCCTTTGATAAGGAATGCAACGCCATTGGCTTCTCTCTTAGCAGCACCACACTGTTAATTGGAATTCCGTTATATTACATGAGAAGAGTATGGCCGGATCAGACCAAAATGCTATGAAATCCAGCATCCTGTTCCTTAGAGTAGCCAGCTAGATGGGAGGCCTTAAAAAGGACATTAGGGTAGTAGTCCTCTCATGGGCTTGAATCCATATAACAGTGTGAGCTTCCGTTGCTCTGCCCCAGCTTCTGTCAACCTAGCAGTTCGAAAGCATGCCAGTGCAAGTGGATAAATAGGTACCGCTCCAACGGGAAGGTAAACGGCCTTTCTGTGCACTCTGGCACTCGTCACAGTGTCCCGTTGCATCAGAAGCTGTTTAGTCACGCTGGCCACATGACCTGGAAAGCTGTCTGTGGACAAACGCCAGCTCCCTCTGCCTGAAAGCGAGATGAGCACCACACCCCATAGTTGCCTTTGACTGGACCTAACCGTCCAGGGGTCCTCTACCTTTTACCTTTGCCTTAGTGCAATGTGCATGAGCTGTAGTGAAACGTGGGCTTGTGGGCTCCTCCTTCTCCTCCCATGAGGCTGGGAGGACTTCAGAAGCTTTTGTTCCCACTTCCCATTTTGCCCACATCAGGGCTTGTGGTTAAATATCCACTAGGTCTAGTTTAATCTGGCCAGCTTCATAACTTGTTTTGGAAACTTGATCATAGTGTTAAACTATGATTCTTGGAAGCTGTGCTTTACTTACAGTGAAAATAAATGCTTCTGAATCCTTCCTCCTGGTCTCGTGTGAGATGGCGACATGAGAAGGGGGAAGGGTATTAGTCCAAGATTTACTACATGCCATACAGGTTGAGCTAAACCATTGTTTATCATGACATGTGAACTAGCTCATAGTCCC
This sequence comes from Podarcis vaucheri, assembly GCF_965113315.1. Lineage (NCBI taxonomy): Eukaryota > Metazoa > Chordata > Lepidosauria > Squamata > Lacertidae > Podarcis > Podarcis vaucheri. The sequence goes on from NC_138763.1 coordinate 63,881,261, forward strand.
AAGCCTAAGTACTGTACCTGCAGGGCATCACTTGGTAAGTTTGTGATAATTTGTTTATCTTTACCTCTAAAGAAAACACTCCAGATTTATTCCTCAAGTAATGTTGCTATTTTAATACAACCTTTGTTTAGGACAATGTATACTACTTGCTTTTGTTTTCTAGCATGTTCAGGTTGGCTGCACATTTTGTTGTTTTATTTTTCCTTCCATCCACTTCCCCTAAGTCAGGAACTGCAGTTTCCTGTGGCGAGTTTTTTTAGATATTCTCGAAGGAAACTGCATTGCTAAATTCTAAAATTGTCTATTTTGAGTTCAAAAGCACTTCTTCCTTTACAAAAATGTGGTTTATATCGCTTAAAAAATATATTAGCCAGATAATGGTGGCCTTGTATGAAAAAAGTTTAACATTTGAAAAGTTTTAAAAGGCATTTAAAGATAAAGGTGCATTGTTACAGCTCTTGGAAATCTGTCTAGATGCTCAATAGTGTTGGGATAGCCTTTGGCCATTTGAAATATATTTTGTTATTGAAAGGATATAAAAACACTCTGAGCATATAAAGTCTTTTGGCTGGTTTACAGACTTAACATTCCAGAACATTAAGGAGGAGGGGAAAGCCCTTAATTTTTTATTGAGAGTTCATGAAACTGTTAGATGCTATTGACAGAACTCTCCTGGGAACTGAGCAAATGCTACAAGGAGACTTTTATAGTGTGATTGTGTGTGTGTGTGTGTGTGTGTGTGTGTGTGTACACATACACACACATACCCAGAAGTAAATCCCATTGAGTTGAGTGGGGTTTCTTCTGTAGGATTGCAGCCTCCTTGTTTATTTGCTTGGTGTATTTCTCCCCTCTAAAGTATGTTCAATTCAAAGATGAAGAGATAATTTGCTGAACTGGTAAATAATTTGGAAGCCACATGTTCTTGGGAGATGGTTGCGGTGCATTTTGCTACTGTAAGTGCAATTACTATTGTTCAGCTATTCTTTTTCCACCTTAAACAATAATGTGATATGACTAGTTATTTCTCTTGTGTTTGCAAAGAATGTATACTTGGGTTTAGTGTGAGTAATAAAATATAGCTAGAAGCCTTGGGAAATATAACAGTATAAACATTGTACATTCTCTAATAAGCTTGACAGGAGTGCTCTTAAATCACACTCCAGGCAACAATCTAAGTAAATAAAAAGAAAGACTATGATCAGTAATTTTGTTTTTACTTTCCGGTATTAAAGTTTGCAAGAGGCACTAAAAACATACTTTTTCAAAAAGTCTTTGTATGAAACAATTTATTACCTGCTGGGTGTGTCTCTGGTCAACAGCAATATTTGCTGGAGGCCCTTTCTGAGGAAGTGGTGGTAGCCAAAGTAGCTGACTAGAAATTGTTTAGAAACTGTCTATTGGCATTCCACTTTTGTTTATTCCTTCTTCTCCCCTTCTATTTCTTCTGCAGTTGCAGAAGGAGACGTCTATAGAATTCTGAAATCTTTGCATAGCAAGAGCCCGATGTGGGTGTCTTCTCCTTCCAGATACAGATACACACCTTGGGAAGGCAAGAGGTTTTCAGTAAGGTGAATGGATCACCTATCTCATGATAAACAAACTTCTGTAGAAGAAAGGATGATGTGCTCAGTTTTGTCTTTAAAGAAAACATTCCAGATTTCTTCCTAAACTGATGTTGCTACTTTCATTTAACATGTGTAGACTATTCAATTTTTGTTGTTGTTGCAAGCACAGTGTATCACAAAGTGCACTTGCTGTATTTCCCCCTCCTCATTTACATTTCACAAGAGCCCCCTCCTTATCTACATTTGGTCATCTTAGGCTTCAGGCTGTCCAAGAAGGCAACATTCACCATCTACCTTCTTTTCCTTCGTCTTTAGAGATGTTTGTAGTTGTGCTTCTTAATGTTCTCCTAAAGCAAGAAAGGGGAACTTGCTAATGAATCAACCTCATCCAGCAAGGCCATTGATCAAGCATGATAGAAGTTGCACTCCAAAAACTTCTAGAGGTCCACAGGTTCTCCACTTCTGCCCTAAATAATGACCAGCACCCCATCATTGATTTTCTGGTGGGTTTTTTTCCTTAAATGGTGTTTCCAACAATGCTAGGCCAAGTTGCCAGGCAAGACCACATCTTGAGTACATTGACATAATATACACACACAGGAAACATGCTTTTTATACTGCAAAATGCCACTTGAATAAAACAGGGACTACATATGTGTGCACATATAATCACTGTGGTATTTATCTCTGTGCTTACTTTCATTGTTTGGTAATATTGTTGAGAGTTTACTGTTGGGATGGTGGATGGGGGTTAGAGAATATGATGACTGCTGGTGCTAGACAGAAGGTTTATAGAGCAGCTATCATGGTAGAGGGATATACGGTAAGTATTCTGGCCTAAGCACATGTCAGGCTGTGTTTCTATCACATGGGTGGCTAACCTGTGCCCATGAGATGATGTTTGACTCAAATTCCCAGCTGTCTTAGCCAACATGGCCAATGTAGTCAAACAATATCAAGAGAGCTACAGGTTAGCCACTCTTGCCATCAGTGTTCGAAACTCCCATTGTTCCAGGTGCATTTTGCAACAGGGAATTTCATTAGCCCAAGCAATTGGGATACAGTACTATGCTTAAGATTTCAGATTAAAACTGCAGAGTGGAAGGAAAGGAGGACCTTTTCCTGCCTCCCCATTTCCAGCTGCTCTCTGAAGACTGGAGAAGAGACCCTTTAAAAAATATTAGGGGGTGGGCAGGGGAAGGACTAGACCATGTGTCAGGGCTGCCTCAGGTCTCAGCTCACAAAAGACCAACGCCAAGTTCTTCTTATGTACAAGGATGTTTATTGCAGTTCATAGTAAGTTCCACAACCGAGGCGTGCAGCCCCCACGTCTGTTAACCTTAGACGGTAGAAGTCACCTCTGAATCAGTCCCTCCTCTACACCAGTTTAATAGGCTTACGCTGCTCGACCTCTTTCTCTCTTTCCTTTTCCGCAGGGTCTTTCTGCCCGCTGGGGTTCCGCCCCTCCTGGATTCTCCAGACGCGGAATCGCCAGACTGCTCTTCCCCCCTCCTGCGGGCTTTGGGACCTGGCTCCTCCTCCGGGCTCCCTGTTCTTCCTCGCGCCTCCTCATTTGAACATGGCACGCGCGCCCAACCTCTAACCTTCCTTTTGACAGTTATGCTACTCCCCTCACTGCCCTCCTCCCCTACCCCTGACACCATGTGAAAAATGAACCTAATATTTTAGCCGCAGTTCATTCATTTTCAGCTTTGTATTCTTGTTATAAAAAAGTGTGCCTAGACATTCCATTGTTGTGCCCATAACCTACGTTTAAGGTGCCATTTAGTTCCTAGCTTTCATATCTCAGTTTCTAACACTGCTTGCCATGTCCAGTCAGTTAAACTGTGTCCGATCCACACTTTCATGTAAATCAATATTCAACTTGATTAACTCAAAAAGCAAACAACTTATACATGCAAATGGTAAAATACTCAGCTGTAGAGGAAAGATCAACAAGTTTAGCTTTGACTAAGATGAAAGTGATGGCATAGATGAGTGAAAAGAAACGACAAATTCAGGTTATCCAGGCTGCAATTCTGGTGGCAAAGTGAGAGGGAGGTTTTTTCTTTTGAGGATAATTGGTCTAAAAAGGGCTAGATGTTCTACATAGGAGCAATGAAGGATAATCGATCCTAAGTAAGGCTTTATGAGTTGCTAACAGATCAATGGTGGGAACATTAAGTCAGTTCTAATTACAGAGACTGCTGGGCAGGCTGCAATTTAACGGTCCCTGGCAGCAGGCCCAAGTATCCCCATTGGCTGGTTGGGTCCACTGCCAGGTGAACACCCAAACAAGGACTGCTGGCATTGGCCAACAGCTGGCAGCTGGGCAATCCAACCTGCCATTGGTCGGATCACTAGCCACAACACTGCCCACCCAGGAAGATGAGCGGACTTAACAAACAATACATTGACTAGTCGAGGCAGAGCAGTTCCTATTCTGACAACAGCAAGTCTATCTCAAAAAATATATTCCCTTAATGCTGACAATTTCAAATATATTTCAGTGTATCAAAAATTTGAAAGCCATTTTTATATCATGGTGGCAAGTGAGTTACTAATTCTATAGCCTCTATTAACCTAGAGGTTTTGCATTTAGTACCAAAAATCATTTTAAAATACTTTGTAACCAATACTTTGCCACCTCTTTTGCCTTGACTTTCTATTCTTTATTTAAAAGAGACCTGTCGACTTTCAACCACTGACAAGAGTTCCAATTTCCATAGGGCCACGTTGGTCTCTTATAGTTCTGACTGTGTTCTATCCTGGCAAATAGCTGCCAGTTGCTTAGATTGTATGAGAATATTTGATTGTGTTCTAGAAAACAAGACACGTCGGGCTGACAGCATTGTTTTAAAAGAGTTTCAAAACCTATTACATCTGCGGGAATGGGGAAACACTTAGATTAACCAAACTTCATTTTCAGTTTATTGTAGCTCCAGGACATTGATTTCCTGCAAAGGCTTTGGAATTCCTTGAGGATATTACTGCCAGACTTTGTTATTTTTAAAAGCAATTTAGCCAACCACAGTAACTGTACATGTAAATGTTTCAGGAGGCATTGGGCAGGGTGGTAAGTTAATGCTCACTATACTATGCCGTCGTGGAACAAATGAAATACAACTTAATGGAGTATGCATTTGCTAATGTGGAAGAAACAAAGGCAGAATACAACTTGGACATTCTTTAGATGGGAAGAAAGTATTAGTGTGTGCACATGGGATCAAATGTTAGGTGCTTGGTTTTTATTATTTAGGTAAGTGGCTAGAACACTGTTTTTTGGGAAGAATGATATCTGAGGTTTCAGATAGGGGTGAAATGAAAGGAACATCAAATATTGAACAACACACTTGGCTACAGTGTGATTTTTTTAAGTACCTAAGCTGGTAGATTGCAAGTGTAGCGCAGAAAAGGTATTTGATGTAGGGAATGGAAAGGTCAGAATCATGTTAGACAGTGGCAACTCTATTAGGAATGTCAAGGGCCGGATTGATTTGGAGATTGACATTTCCTTTCAGGTAGTGACCTCACATGTCAAAGTTTAAGCACTTTGGTCTGAGGGAAAAGTACAATCTTCTTTTTATCAACAAAGGCTAATGCATCTTGAAATGGAGAAGAACTTCCTGGGTTATATACTTTTTGATTAAATAGTATAATCAGCTTCATATAAACTCCATACATAGCAAGTGAAAACTAAAGGCAAAATCCTTAACTCCTATAAAGTAATAATTTAAAAATGCTAGCTGAAAAGAAGAAGAGGGGATAGTTTTGAGAATGTCATGGCAGGTGCTTGGAAGGATTGTGGGATGAAGAAGGAATCAACCAATTGCTAGAAGGGACGACTGAATTTTAAACAAAACAGAAGAATTGAAATTATAACTTCAAGATTTAGAAATGTCATCAAGTAAAGGGCCTGATTCACTGACATAACCTTCCTCAGCACCAGCACAGGCAGCATGCAAATCTGAAAGATATTTGCAGCCTGAGATACTCCATGGTCCAGCAGCTCTGCTAAGTATAGTTAGGTGCTTGTCAATATTTTATTGAGTTTTGTTTTTAAACCATAACAGGGAGGTGAACCTAAAGAGCAGCAGAAAGGGTGATAGAAGTTAAGGGGAGACTTTATTCTGTGTATTTTTGTTTTCAAGACAAAGTTGATGTAGATGATGAAATCTGGCCAGAATTGAAAACAGGACTGTGCCACATTTGTTTTGGAGGCCTTCTGGTCCATTTCATTACCAGCATCTTTAGAGCACACCTTGGTGTCCTCCTGTCACATGCCAATACCCTTATATTTCTGTTGCTGCACAGATCATGTGTTCTGATACAGAATGAGAAAGCATGTCCAGTCATTTCTAACCCAAACCATGCAATGGAATGAAGAAATTTCTGTAAAGAATCCTTTTTTTCTTGTGCCGTACACATTTGCAGAATATGCCACACAATAGCTATCAAATATCTGCCTTGATCCAACTGCAGTTGTGTGCATAGTTTCGAATGACAATATGCATCCTCATCACAAGGCCAACTCAGATGGTTCAGTGGAGTCTGAGTACTCATCCTATTGGTGCTCAGGCTGACTTGCATTGCATCTGTACTGAATATTTTTTGCATGGATTGAGTATTCATTTTAAGTGACTGGAAACTGAGAACCAAACCACTTGGTTTCATGGCTGAGTGGTTAAGAAAGGATGAAACAATAAGGATCACATGACGCAGAGGCCAAATACCTGAACATGTTTGGATACTGCACTTTGCTGCTGTTTTAGTGTGGTTTTAAAAAGTTTGGTTTAAGCTGAAATTAATCTGGTGTTCTCATTAAGAATGAATGTTCTAGAAGATGATGATCCTGAAATAAAGCTTTTGCTTTTGAGACATATTGTAACAATTAGAGATAATCTTTTCTTCCCATGCTCTGATGTGTGTGGTTAAATTTAGGTGAAAGTAATAAATGATGTAGTAGTTTTAATGGGGGGAAATAAGCCTAATGTACCATTCCTGGCCAAATACCTCTTTGGTATTAAGCTTGCTGACCCTTCCCTTTATTATACAGTATATTTGTTTCAACCCAACGTCAAAATAAAAATGCCATATTCAAATATGTTGCCAGCTCTAAATATTTTTAGCTGATAATCCACTTTCTTCCTGATTGGTCATCTTTGCAAAATCGTGTGGTAAACTCAGTTCTATGAATGCAACTCCTAGTGGCAAAAATCACACCATCAATGTACAATGTATCAGCAGGTTTGGGAAGCAATTGCTTTTGTTGTGTGATAATTTGTATACTGCTTAAGCAGTTTGCAAAGATGAGCAACCAATTGCAGAAGCATTAAAATATAAACACACATATTTAAAATATGTCATAAAACAATTCCATTAAAACACTACAGTAATTAAGACAGAGGAGATTCAGGTTGATATATCAAGGGAATATAGTGGTACCTTGGGTTACATACGCTTCAGGTTACATACGCTTCAGGTTACAGACTCCGCTAATCCAGAAATAGTACCTCGGGTTAAGAACTTTGCTTCAGGATGAGAAGAGAAATCGTGCAGCGACAGCACAGCAGCAGCGGGAGGCCCCATTAGCTAAAGTGGTGCTTCAGGTTAAGAATAGTTTCAGGTTAAGAACGGACCTCCGGAACGAATTAAGTACTTAACCTGAGGTACCACTGTATGTCTTCAAAAGCTGCTTTAATTCCAATACGGTTGGGTCCTCTTATATTTCAGCAGTGAGTGAATTCTGTAACACGGGGGCCACCACTGAAAAAGCCTGACTCTCTCTCAGCACAGACCAAAATTTTTAGGCTGTGATAAGGCTAACAGTGTTCCATTTGCTGATCTTAATGCCTTTACTTAGCAGTGGAGGGGAAGGAGGTCTTTTAGGTAACCTGGTCCAGAGTTGTTTTTGGGTTTTATATTGTAAATAACAAGATGGTAAAGCTGGCTTCAGGGGTATTAGGCAGCCAGTACAGACCCCTTGTGGGATGCAGGTGGCGCTGTGGGTTAAACCCAAGAGCCTAGGACTTGCCGATCAGAAGGTCGGCGGTTTGAATCCCCGTGACGGGGTGAGCTCCCGTTGCTCGGTCCCTGCTCCTGCCAACCTAGCAGTTTGAAAGCACATCAAAGTGCAAGTAGATAAATAGGTACCGTTTCGGCGGGAAGGTAAACAGCGTTTCCGTGTGCTGCTCTGGTTCGCCAGAAGCAGCTTAGTCATGCTGGCTACATGACCCGGAAGCTGTACGCTGCTCCCTCGGTCAATAAAGCGAGATGAGCGCCGCAACCCCAGAGTCGGTCATGACTGGACCTAATGGTAAGGGGTCCCTTTACCTTACAGACCCCTTAGACAGGCATGCATGCCGAGTGCGAGAAGTCACACACTGTCCAGGCTATTACATTCTGCTAGCATGAGTTCTCTTCTTTCTCCTCATGCTACATGTCAGGTGACATGAAAAGGAAGAGAAGAAGTAAAACCAATACTGTATGTTGCTTTGGCTTTGTGGATAATTGAAAGGATAGCACATTTGGAGCAGGGAGGGTGGAATTGGGTAAATTCTGGGAACAATTGTAGGAAAAAGCTGTCCTTCTATCCAGTAGCTGTCTCTTTTAGAAACTCACTGCCTACTACTATCTACCAGAATAAAATTCATCCTTGTCATTAGGTTGTAGGGTTGTTTGTTAATGTACAGTTTCCTGGGTGTAAATAAATGTGTGCACACAACCATGTGTGTGTATTCCAGAGCTTTTCCTCTGTCCTCTTCAATGTCATTCATAGCCTGGCAACAAGAAGATTAGTTTTGGAACAAATGCATTGCCTTGATTGTGTGGGGAACAAGAGTGCCTGACTGTATCAGGTGGGTAGGCAGAGATGGACATTTGCTAAATCTGAGGAGATGGGTAGCAATAAAGATTCCAATCCCACCCTTTCTTTTTTATTTACAATGTTTGCTATATTAGAACTCAAAAACCTGTCGCGCTTTGTTGAAGGTTCCCACTTGGCCATGTCCAAATCCCTTAATGGTAAAAAAACAGTGTCAGCCTCAGTATTGACCCTCGTGGAGTGCCTATGTTGACAACTAGACTTGTCTCACTCTATGGAGGTACAGGTTGCAGCCACAGCAAAGGTGGCATTTTTCCATCTCTGCTGTATTAAGCAGTTGGTCCCTTACCTTTCATGCCCTGATCTGGCCACAGTGATCCATGCGATGGTCACCTCCAGGCTTGGTTATTGTAACTCACTCTTTTGCGGGACTGCCCTTGAAGCTGACCCAGAAACTCCAGTGGGTGCAGAATGCCACGGCGAGGCTCTTTACAGGGTCCTTGCCGAGGGATCACATTCATCCGGTGCTTTACCAGCTGTACTGGCTCCCGGTGGAGTACAGGGTCAGGTTTAAGATGCTGATTTTGACCTTTAAAGCTCTATGAAGCCTAGGGCCCTCATACCTACGGGACCGCCTCTTCTGGTATGCCCCAAGAGGGAGCTTAAGGTCCATAAATAACAACACTTTGGAGGTCCTGAGCCTCAAGGAGGTTAGATTGGTTTCAACTAGGGCTAGGGCCTTTTCAGCACTGGCCCCAACTTGGTGGAACACTCTGTCACAAGAGACCAGGGCTCTGCCGGATTTGACATCTTTCCGCAGGGCCTGCAAGACAGAGCTGTTCTGCCTGCCCTTCGGCTTAGACTGACTCTGACCCCTTATACAGTGGTATCTTGGGTTACATATGCTTCAGGTTACATACACTTCAGGTTACAGACTCCGCTAACCCAGAAATAGTACCTTGGGTTAAGAACTTTGCTTCAGGATGAGAACAGAAATCGTTCAGCGGCGGCGCGGCGGCAGCAGGAGGCCCCATTAGCTAAAGTGGTGCTTCAGGTTAAGAACAGTTTCAGGTTAAGAACAGACCTCCAGAATGAATTAAGTTCTTAACCCGAGGTACCACTGTATGGGATTTGGTATATAAATTTTTCCTTGGCGTTTTTGCTGGCCCATGTAGGACCAGCATGGGTAGCTGGCTCAGGTGAATATCTGATGTTTCCTCCCTTTACAGTCTTGATTCATGGGCTACTACTAAAATGAGGCTACATTTTAAGCTGTATTTTAAGCCGTATTTTAATTAACTGTTTGTTGTTGTTTTTTTCTATTACGTTTTATTGTAATTTATATTTGGTTCCAGTTACAGATAGGTAGCCGTGTTGGTCTGCCATAGTCAAAATAAAAAATTCCTTCCAGTAGCACCTTAAAGACCAACTAAGTTAGTTCTTGGTATGAGCTTTCGTGTGCATGCACACTTCTTCAGATACACTGAAACAGTGTATATTTGGTGTTAGCTGCCCTGAGCCCGGCACTGGCCAGGGAGGGTGGGATATAAATAAAAAATTATTATTATTATTATTATTATTATTATTATTATTATTATTATTATTGGCATAATGTTTCTGATCTCCTGACCATGGTAAAAAGTGTGTTGCATGTTCCTTACCTCTTCATCCTCTCCAACCCTTCTGTGGTTTGCTTCTTAAAGTATGATGCAACATTATCATTTGCATTAGTGCTTGTCATGGTTAATGCTAACCAGGACTTCCCTCATGGGTCACAAGTAAATCTAGCTAGGATTCATCTTAGTTAGTTAATTTACTCTGAACTAACGGAATCAGATACAAAGGAAACATTTGCTTGGGGTTGGAGAGCAGAGCTATGGAAGTCTGCAGCAAATGTCCAGCCTTTAAGTATTCCATTGCCATGTTTAGGATTGCATAAAAAATCCCAACAATTGCTGAGTCACATGCGTGAACCACTTGCAAGTGGCTATAACTCCACCTTTCTGCAAGTGCACCAGACAACAGGCATCACTTCATCGTTGTGTGTCTTTGTGTTACGGTGAAAACATTTAATGCAAAAAGGAATAGTCAAAATGTTACTTATATGTACAATATTTATTGCAACACACATAACCTTTGTAGAATCCCTACTTCATGTTACGACAACTTGTCTTCATCCAGTCAACCCACTTCCACACCAGTGGCTCATAAAATCTGGCTACTCTTTAACAAAAACAAAATAAAAACAGACGCATGATTTCTTTCTCCTAAGGTAAATAAAAATGCATCTCTGTTCGCACCTTTTGTGCCTGTAGGTTATGTGCATTCAAATAACTGTAGCACCTTTTTCTCTTGGAGGCTCTCAGAGCAGTTTTAAAGTACCTTCTTGTGAAGTATTTGACTCCCATAAGGATTCCGTGATGCTACATCCATTTCCCAAATAGTTTGACCAAAGCACTGGAAGAGTTAGTGATCTGTTCAAATTGAACACAGTGCCAGGCTAAGCTGGAAATGGAACCCCAAGCTCCGGGATTCCGCAGTTCCGTATTCACCTTTCACTAATGCAAGTGGCAGAGAAATAATTTATTTTTCATAAATGTAGATGTAACCCTAAACAGGATTTTAAGTTTCAAAAGAGCAATGCAAATTATTTCTTTCTGTTGAGGAAAGGGAGAATTTCAAATCACAGCTCCGAAGCTTGTATTTGCTGTGTGTATGTGGAGGGGAAGAATGGGACTTTTCTCTGCCCTGGGGCAGTGGAGAAATCGGTTAAATTCCCTTTCTGCTCTGATTCCATTAATTATCAGTCCACCCACAGCTAATGCTCTCTGCATTTAAGCCCACCAACCCACCCTGCACCCATAGATGCAAAGACACATCTGGCACCACTGTAATTTGGCCCTCATTCTCTGTGAAGCAGAATGAAATTCAAGCACAGTGTTGAGGTCAGAAGCAAGCGGCACCATAGAGATAGAATGCTTATGCAGCAGCCTTCTAAAGTGGGATTGTATAATGAACTTGCTAAATTTATTCTCTTTTCCTTTCATCAAGTATAGTAGACAACAAAACAAGTGTTTTCAGTTGTTTCTGCCTTGTTACTGTTCCAGCTCCTTTACCTGAAGACTTACCATGACCTAAGGTGGAAGCAGTAGCACCTAGAACTATGTATCAAGCAATTGGAATCCTAAGTCTCCTAATTTACACTGCAATCTTTCCAAAGCCAATGAAACTTACTTCTGAGTAAACATGATTAGGATTGTAGTGCAGGTCTCTGGATTACCCCTCTTTGGCCCATTAAATAATTATTCTACACCACTACTTGATTTGCTGAATCTGGGCCTTTCTAGGATAAGTTGAGGGAGAATTGTAAGAGCAATATTGACATCTTTGCTATCTGTAAGTTGTCCAAGCAAGGATGGAATGGTGTTCTCTCTTGACTTTTTCTTTCATGGTTGCTATTAATAAGGACTGTCAGAGGGTGGGGTAGAATAATCCCTTCTATTCTTGGCTTTTTATATACGGAATGGGGAAGAGAATGGAGGAAGCTTAAGGTGGAAGTAACCTGTGAAAAAACTGGGTCACTTGTTTGACGTGAGAAGACTTGGGTTTGATATTTAGCTAAGTTTTGCCAAGAGTAAACCTAATCAATCTAACTTAGTCAATTAATTTCAGAGGATCTACTTTGAGTAAAACTTGGTTGAATATCAGCCCAATATAGTTTTCAAGCACTGGTCCAGCTGGCACTGTTACATGTTAGCTGAATTAAATTGTTGGTGGCTTTTTTTTGCCCTTCCCCAGCTTTGGGGGTGAAGTGAGCCAGAAAACTGAATAAATAAATATACAGACTTAATAAGGAATGTGGTGGGTTTTCTTCTTAGAACTGTGATATTATTTAATCTAGTGTATTATGATTTTGTAGCTTGAACACTGTCTAGCTCTAACTTTCTTTACCTACTGTTTATACTATCAGAGCAGTTTCCATAATCCTTTGCCAATGCAATAGCTTTCCCAGGTGTTAAATTTCATGGATACACTTGATTGCAGTTTTGAGGTTCTATGCAATGTTTTCCTGTCGTGACTGATCTATAAACCCGACCTTTAGAACTGGTAATATTTGTGCAGTCAAATTTCTCTTTGAGAAAACAAACAGAAATGATATGTTTTACTTGAATTGGATCTATGGTTCAAAGGTTTATGAGTTCTTGACAAGTATTGTAGAATGGTCCATTGTGTTGCTTTTCTGAAATAGTTTAATTAGCATGATTTTTCATGGTTCTTTGGCTTGTGTGTTTTATTGTGGAACAACGAAGAGCTTTGTGCCTTTAAAGGCTGATAACTTGTTTATGTCATAAAGCTTACAATTGTTAGTCTTTAGGTTCTACACGATCCTTTGCTGTTTTGCTATATCAGACTAGCATTCATATTCTAGATATGATTCTTTAATATGCATTTCAAATGCTGGGAAATGCCCTACACATGATAGCAAGCTGGCAATTCTGAAGTTTTAGATTTGGGAAGAAGGAGGCAGGCTGCTGTCCATGGAATGTCTACACTAGACCTTATGCAAGCACCCATTTTAATACTACTTTGAGTTGAATTGAATTGAGACTGTTCTACACATCTGGCTACTTGATGTGGAGTAGTGTGCAGCTCGATGTTTTTTTATTTATTTATCCCAGAGCCAAAGATCAGCAGAGCTGGAATGGGATCATACATTTTCAGTGGTGAAATTAGCCAGAGCTAGTTTTCCTGTATGTATTCCTTAATTAGTGTGAATAGGACATTACAGAGTTTCATGACCCCAGGAAACTTTTACAACCCAAAAAACATTTTTTTGCAAGCTTCTTCACACAAACTTCCTACACCCGTAATGCTAATTGAATATTTGAACTGGGCCTTAGTGTCTGGAACTTCTTATCTGCCCCAGCCTGTTTGCGTTTGAATTTGTTGACTTTCTGGAAACTATGCAAACTTGTCTTGTTAAGCTGATGATGATTCATACTGCTTTTAACATTTTATGGTGTTAATATTGTAGCTATAATTATTTGTTATAGGCATTTTAATTATACACATGTGCCTCGATACTGGGCTTAGTTAGTTAGTGTGGGTGGTTGCTGTCCAGATCTTGACTCCCTTGAATGAGACTGATATTCATGATCCATTTCCGTTGTAGTTTTGGCATGAAAACTTATGGTTGGTCACCCTGCATGGAAGAGTGTGTTCTCGTTGATTCTCCTTGACCTGTCAATTGACCATGATACCATTGACCATGATACCCTTTGGGCTCAGCTGTCTGATTTGGGGGGTGGAGGGTGGTACTGCATTGTGCTGATTCCCATCCCCAAGGGAGCCCAGGAAAGCAATAAAGTAATAAAAGCAAGTCCAATACAGACGCTCACCAGGAAATATATTCAGTTCAAAGGCTTGTTGAAACAGGGAGGTCTTCAGTAGGTATTGAAAAGTCAACATATATGATGCCTGACTAATGACCAAGAGAAGGGCATTCCAAAGGCCCAATTCCTACGTAGGACATCCATAGGAGGTCTTCTCCTGCAGAGTACAGTAATTGACTGGGTATGTAAGAGATGAGACAGTCTTTCAGGTGTCTGGTTCCAAGCTGTATAGGACTTTATACACCAAAACCAGCACCTTGAACTTAGCCAGTAGCTAACTGGTAGCCAGTGCAATTCTTTCAATAGCATGGTAACATGTTGATTATATTCTGCTCCAGTGAACAGTTCAGCTGCTGCATTTTGCACAAGCTGAAGCTCTGATCTATGGTCTTTTCCTCATCTGAGTCCTCACGGAGGGCCTGACAGATCTGTATTGGTAGCAGCCTTATACTTGGGTTAGACCATCTCATTCAGTGTTGTCCACAATGACTGGCTATGGCTCTCCAGTGTTTTAGACAAGACACATTTCCAGTCCTACCTGAAGATGCCAGGGATTGAATAGGGACCTATTGCATGCAAATGAGATGCTCTCGCACTGAACTAGGGCCCTTCCTCTTATGCATGTATTCTCTCATAGATAACAGCTAGGCAATTTTGTAAATTATTTCAAAATAAAAAAAATAATTTGTTGTTTTTCCCAGTAAGCAATAATAAACATACATAAATTGTGAATAGCAGATGAATGTGCACTCTTTTAAAGTAGCCCAGATGGATCAGCATCCCCAGAGATGTGTACATGGGTATTTTAATGATTATGTACACACTTTTTAAAATGCTAACATTTGCAGTGGGAAATGCAGCCAAGGAAATGCATTTGGCAAGTAAATGTGAGTTGCCCTTAGTGCATAAATATAAAAAAGGGTCAGAGCCACAGAGAAACTAAATTAAATGCAACAATCATGTAGTCAGTTTGATGTTCTGTACTTGAAACTGCCTCCCATTTCTCTGCTGTGCTCTCCAGACAATTTGTAGCATAACTAGTGCTTCTGTCTGCTGAGTTTTTAAGAAGTGCAACAAAACTATGCACTTGCAAGGATGTGTAGAGCAGCAGATGGAGGACATGGCAGAAAACAGAAAAGTATATCAAACATTTTCCTGCTTACATCTCCCCCTGACTCCACTTTGAAACAAACCCTTTTCCTATTTGCTGCACAAAAGCAAGAATAGCAAGAGGACTAGGAAAGTGTTGCCAAGGTGCCCCTGCCTGCCACCTTCTCAAAGATACAGCGAAGGAGAATCCATGGAGATATTAACATTTAAGTAATTTAACTCTCTACAGGTGGGCCCTGGGATATTCTTACCAACTGAAATCTTTAGATCCTGGGCTGCTAGCAAAAGCCTTTGCTTGGAATGACAGAAAGAGAATACAAAGTGAAATGCAAGGCTGCAGACAAGTTGCTTCTAGTGTGAATAATCATTGCTCTTCCCCTGAAATTTGCAATTTGTTTTTTTCCTGTGTGCTGTCAATGATATTTGCCCTGTTTCTGTATGTGTGTTCAGACCGTTATGTTTTATCTACATCAGTGTGAGTTCAGGGCTGATGTGGGTGGGGAAGGGAAAGGCCCAGTTCATCTGGATGGCTTTTTGAAGCTCAGCACACATTCCCAGTTGTACCTATGGGAGCTTTGGGCTTAATAGCTCCCTCGCTGTATTTGCCTCAAGATTGCAGCTGGGAATGGAAGGGGTTAAATTCCTTTCCCCTGAATGTTTTAATACTGATAAATCCCCCAATTCATGCTATTGATTTTTTAAAATGATGTTGTTGCTTATTATTATTAACATTTAATAATACTAATACTAATAATAATAATAATAATTGTAATAATATAATGATATTCACCTTTCACCAGCAGGTCCCAGTTTAAAATTCAGAATTAAAAAAAACTAGTCACAAGAAGAGTAATTTCACATCTCAGGTAAAGGTGCATCTTCAGCATTTGCCAAAAGTCGTATAGTGAAAAAGCCAGAAGGAATTCCACAATTTAGGGGCTGCCACGGAGAATGTCCTTTTCTGGGCTGTGGCCCCTTCTACTGGAGGTGGAACTGCCAAGAGGGCCCCTTCCACTGGCCCAGGAAGGTCCGTAGGGAAGGAGGCATTTCCCCGCAGCAATTTGGGGCCTAATGGTGTATTTAGCATCATGTGTTGTTTGGTCCTATGGATCCAGAAGAATGAGAGAACTAACATTGTCAGGTGTCTTGGGGCCTATGATGCTCCTGAACATGCCTGCAGAACTGTTCCAGGACAACAATGCACGTTCTAGATGTCTGTGGGAGGAATTCAGCATCATGTCATTATGATTGTTCAATCAGGATTGAGCATTTCTGCTTGCCATGCAGAATGAGCTCCCTTCTCCTCCCCCCCCTCACTGGGCTGTTCTGGAAGTTCTCTTGACTCCACCCCACCCAGACTGATTTTGGGGGGTGCAGGGGGAAAACAGTGCAGTTGTTTAGTTGAATCTGGCCCCTGGTGGACACGTTACTGCTGCTGTCACTGCTGCCTAATGAAGACCACAGCAGAATTCCATCTTGCTGCCATCATCACCCAGTAAACTTCAGTAGAATGGGGAAGCAGGCATGACAGTGGAAAGGCCCAGCGTAGAGCTAAAGACCGCTTACCATTTCCCAGGAACTGGGGAGGCGGGGGGCAAGAGTCCTCACCCGGTTGACTGTGGGGTTCTTCTGGGATATCCCACCTAAATGCAAATTCGAATTGGCCAGTTGTGACCCAGACTAGTGGGTGGGGTTTTGGAGACCTACCTGAGGGAGCCAGTCTCCACTTAGGTCCACCTCTGTGGCTTAAATTCTGACTGTGCTGTGAGTGGGCAGTGTTGTAATAGATTCTTTGTTGTGTTTCTTGCGGCGGACTAACATCCCTCTGAAAATGTCTACTAAATGTAGGTTAATGTAATCAAGTACATCAGATACTCATTTTGAGCAGCAAGCAGTTTCTTCTGCTGTTGCTGCCCCCCCCCGAAATATATTCCTGCACTTATTACTTACTCTCTTCTTGCACTTCATCTTTTCTTTCCAGTGCATGTAAAGGGTAAAATATACCAAATATTCACATATTTATTCTCCTGGTTTTGAAACTTCAGCTGTGTTCAGGACATCTTCATGTTCACATCAAAATCATGTTGATGTATTTTATTTGCTACTGGTTTTTGGTTTTGCTAGTAAATACTGTCCCAACCTATTGTAGCATTAAAACTGTTCAAATGAATTATATATGCCATGTTGGCACGTATGTTGCTTGGAAGAAATCTCTTTTAAAAATTTAAGATCTTTTACTTTTACACAGTAGCACGCATTGTAAATGTTCCCATTCTTCCTTTTCTCTTGAGATGAATAATTTAAAATATATATGTGGTTTTTTAGAAAAACCATTTCTTGTGTAGGGAGCAAGTCATTTTAGAACATTCTCTGTTCAAGTTACAATATCCCACTTTATAACTTGGTTGCGTTAGCCTGTTGACAACAATACTATCATAGCTAAAGCTCATTAGTAGCATTATCTAGAACTTTTTAATATTGTGTGTCTTTGCTAATGGTATTCTTTTTAAGACAATGTAATTCAATGTAATTTATGATAAGCTATTAGGTAATGAGCAGGTTTGAAAAGTTAAGTACTAAAGAGCTGTGTGTTTATGGAAAGTGAACAGAAGAGGCAAGCAGATGTGGGTGAATTATTTAGCACAGCCTTGTAAGTAAGCCTATAAAAATTACTGCCCTCTTAAATTTTTTGCTCTACTACTAGAGCTGCAACAGGAGGGATAAGAAGCTCCTATTGCCTTGCAGGACATCTTCTGGAGAAGAAACCCTACAAATGTAGAGTAGAGTCCATAAGGCTGTTGAATGGCATCTTACATGCCTCCTTCCAGCAACTCCTGCAGCCAACCTGGTGGCAAATGTATTGCTTTGCTTTGCTCTGGACCACACCAGCGAAGCCGAGGGAGGGGGGCAGTTCTTGTCACCTGGGCAGCCCTGGCTTGTACTCCAGGATACTGTACACTGGTAGGAAGAAACCTCTTATTCAGGGAACAAATTGAGTCTACCTGTCCTCTTTATCTGAATCTTGGGACTTTCCCCAAGGCTACAACCCACCACTGGCCTTGCTTCACATATGCCTTTAGCATTCTTGCATGACTGGAATGTGGGTAGCGCTGTGGGTTAAACCACAGAGCCTAGGACTTGCCGATAAGAAGGTCGACGGTTTGAATCCCCATGATGGGGTGAGCTCCCGTTGCTCTGTCCCTTCTCCTGCCAACCTAGCAGTTCGAAAGCACGTCAAAGTGCAAGTAGATAAATAGGCACTGCTCCGGCGGGAAGGTAAACGGCGTTTCCGTGTGCTGCTCTGGTTTGCCAGAAGCGGCTTAGTCATGCTGGCCACATGACCCGGAAGCTGTCTGCGGACAAACGCCGGCTCCCTCAGCCTATAGAGCGAGATGAGCGCGCAACCCCAGAGTCGGTCACGACTGAACCTAATGGTCAGGGGTCCCTTTACCTTTACCTTATGACTGGAATGTGTCCTTGAACTCTGATAATGTCTTTTATTTGTCCAGAGGGTGAACAGAGAGTGGTGTGTGTAGAAACTACCCTACAGTGCAAAAGTAAAAAATTATATTTATTACTCTGCCAACTGTTTCCTCTGGTTCCACCCATCATTGCCACATGCCCCTCAGAATGTTACCCAGGAGAGGAATCTATCCTCAGGTTGGAAGAGCTTTCCCCATCTCAGTGATGTTTTGAGATAGAGGGTTGTTCCTGGTAAAATCTGGAAAATTGAATAGGACAGCCGGAGATAAATGGTGGCAGAGTGTGTAGGGTTGGCGTTGGGATGAACCAAAGGAAGAATTTGGGCAAAGTTTTATGGAAGAAATAGGAAAGTCAGAGGAGATTCGTGACGACCCTGGCAACTGTTTCTGATGACTGAAGTCTGGCTTTCTCAAGCCAGCGTTTTATTACAGGACATTCACTCTATGGAGTGAAAGTTGAGTCAGACCTAATTTGTGCATTTGAGGGGAAAAGGGTTGCCGCAGAAAACAAAACCACAAGTCTGCATGCCAAATCACTTGTGAGATGTCCTTGCTGATGAGGTTCCAATGACTGAAATCATACCAGCACATGCCATGCAAAAACAGGGGTTGCTCTTGTATGGTTGGAACTGTTCCAGTCTTGTAGGAATTTATTTTATGTATATAACTGCCTTAACAGAGTTTAGTTTCAAGCTGCAACCCACCTACCCTTTTTGCAGGCAAGAACTAGGTCTTATTGTCCTCGGTGAAGAGTATGGGTTTGCCTCTATGCAAGGAAAAGAAACCAATTGTTGTAACTTGCTTGGCCTTGCCACTCCCGTGAAAGGCTTGTATGTAAAATATTGTTAGCTTGTGATTTACACCAAGCCAGGACTGAAAAGTAGAATATTTGTACCACAGATATTTATAAAAATCCTATAGTTACAATGCTGAAAACAGTTTCCAATTATAATTTTAATTGGAAATATGTATGTGTATTTTGTGACATGGGGATGACCAAGAATGGGTCTCCATACCCAGATAAATGTGTCTTCCCCTGTTTCCTTCCCATCATACATACTGGAGCTATTGCTATGGAGTACAGAACAAATGTTCTCAAACAAGCTTGACGTGTCCAGTTCTGGGCACCACAGTTCAAAAAGGACACTGACAAACTGGAACGTGTCCAGAGGAGGGCAACCAAAATGGTCAAAGGCCTGGAAACGATGCCTTATGAGGAACGGCTAAGGGAGCTGGGCATGTTTAGCCTGGAGAAGAGGAGGTTAAGGGGTGATATGATAGCCATGTTCAAATATATAAAAGGATGTCATATAGAGGAGGGAGAAAAGTTGTTTTCTGCTGCTCCAGAGAAGCGGACACGGAGCAACGGATCCAAACTACAAGAAAGAAGATTCCACCTAAACATTAGGAAGAACTTCCTGACAGTAAGAGCTGTTTGACAGTGGAATTTGCTGCCAAGGAGTGTGGTGGAGTCTCCTTCTTTGGAGTTCTTTAAGCAGAGGCTTGACAACCATATGTCAGGAGTGCTCTGATGGTGTTTCCTGCTTGGCAGGGGGTTGGACTTGATGGCCCTTGTGGTCTATTCCAACTCTATGATTCTATGATTCCTCTGTTTTCTATCCTATAATTGTCTTAACACATTCTAACCTTATTTTTCCCTTTAATGCTCTAATAATCTATTTATACTTAATTCCTTATACAGTGGTACCCCGCAAGACGAATGCCTCGCAAGACGGAAAACCCCCAAGACGAAAGGGTTTTCTGTTTTGGAGGTGCTTCGCAAGACGAATTTCCCTATGGGCTTGCTTCGCAAGACGAAAGCCCATAGGGAAATCTCCGGGGACCTGTTTTAAATTGCTGGCGGTCGGGAGCAAAGACTTTCACCCACAGCCGGCCTTCAGAAGAGGTCCTGGACCTCTTCTGAAGGCCGGCGGGGGGCAAAAGTCTTTGCTCCCCCCCACCTGCCTTCCCGGGACAGCGGAGACTTCTCCGCTGCCCCGGGCGATCTTAAAATGCTGGCGGGCGGGAGCGAAGCGTTCGCTGCCGACCCCCAGCATTTTAAAATCTCCCTGGGACAGCAGAGAAGTCTCCGCTGCCCCGGGCGATCTTAAAATGCTGGCGGGCGGGAGCGAAGCGTTCGCTGCCGACCCCCAGCATTTTAAAATCTCCCCGGGATAGCAGAGAAATCTCCGCTGTCCCGGGCGATCTTAAAATGCTGGCGGGCGGGAGCGAAGCATTCGCTGCCGACCCCCAGCATTTTAAAATCTCCCCGGGACAGCGGAGGCTTCGCTCCCGCCCGCCAGCATTTTAAAATCGTCCCAGGACAGCAGGGGCTTTTAAAATGCTGGCGGTCGGCAGCAAAGCCCTCCTGTCCCCAGAGCTTGCGGGGCGGGAGGTGGGAAGAAGGGCTTTTCTTCCCACCGCCAGCCTTCAGAACAGCCTTCTGAAGGCTGGCAGTGGGAAGAAAAGCCCTTGTCCCCCCCCCAGCCTTCAGAAGAGGTCGGGGGACAGACTGTCCCCGGACCTGGTCTGAAGGCGGTTTCCCTAGGAACGCATTAATTGATTTTCAATGCATTCCTATGGGAAACCGTGCTTCGCAAGATGAAAAACTCGCAAGAAGAAAAAACTTGCGGAACGAATTAATTTCATCTTGCGAGGCACCACTGTAACATTTCTACTAAAGCCATATAGCTTCATTCCAACATCTTTCTAACATTCATTAATTTTACAGTATTTCTGTAAATAGTCTTTAAACTTTTTCCAGTCTTCTTCCACCGACTCTTCTCCCTGGTCTCGGATTCTGCCAATCATTTCCGCCAATTCCATGTAGTCCATCAACTTCATCTGCCATTCTTCCCTGGTGGGTAAATCTTGTGTCTTCCAATATTTCGCGATGAGTATTCTTGCTGCTGTTGTTGCATACATAAAAAAAGTTCTATCCTTCTTTAACACCAATTGGCCGACCATGCCCAGGAGAAAGGCCTCTGGTTTCTTAAGGAAGGTATATTTAAATACCTTTTTCATTTCATTATAAATCATCTCCCAGAATGCCTTAATCCTTGGGCACGTCCACCAAAGATGAAAGAATGTACCTTCAGTCTCATTACATTTCCAACATTTATTATCGGGCAAATGGTAGATTTTTTGAAGCTTAACTGGTGTCATGTACCACCTATAAATCATTTTCATTAAATTTTCTCTTAAGGCATTACATGCCATAAACTTCATACCTGTGGTCCATAACCGTTCCCAGTCAGCCATCATTATGTTATGTCCAACATCTTGTGCCCATTTAATCATAGCTGATTTCACTGTTTCTTCCTGAGTGTTCCATTTCAACAGCAAGTTATACATTCTTGACAAATTCTTAGTTTTTGGATCTAACAATTCTGTTTCCAATTTTGATTTTTCCACCTGGAACCCAACTTTTTTGTCCAATTTGTATGCCTCCGTTATTTGATAGTAATGGAGCCAATCTCGCACTTTGTTTTTCAATTTTTCAAAGCTCTGCAATTTTATTCTCTCTCCATCTTGTTCCAGAATTTCCCAATATTTCGGCCATTTGGCCTCCATATTGAGTTTTTTCTGTGCCTTCACTTCCATTGGTGACAACCATCTTGGGGTTTTTTCCCCTAACAAATCCTTATATCTTATCCAAACATTAAACAATGCTTTTCTAACAATATGATTTTTAAATGCTTTATGTGCTTTTACCTTATCATACCACAAATATGCATGCCATCCGAATACATTGTTAAAACCTTCTAAATCCAACTTCAGTATTTTCAAGAAGCAGCCATTCTCTCAGCCAACAAAAGGCAGCGGATTCATAATAAAGTTTAAGGTCTGGCAGGGCAAATCCACCTCTTTCTAGTCTATTAGCTTTTCTTATGTCTTTGCATAAAAGATGGGGAGGCTGCTATTTGTTTTAACATTATTAAAGTTTAATTGTAATTTAAGAAGCATAAAAACAATTTACAATTTTCTGTAATGCTTTCAGATTTTGTCTCCATTTCAGAGACAGCATCAGTCAGAAAGAAGCATATGACCCCCATTAAATGGAAAAGTGGATAAAAAAAAGAATGCTGTTCTTTCAGTCACAAAGAACTTTTAAAAAAGGATCTTTTAGCTGCTTTTGTGTGGAAAAATGTACCAAGGTTAACAGATTCATTTTAATCTGGAGAGTTTTGACCTTTGATCAGACATCTGTCATGTAGCTTGCTTTTGGCCTTCATTAAAAAATTCCATCTATAGCCAGTTAGTCTATAGCATTCCTCAATTTAGGCCTCATACCCTTTTTATTATTCCATTGCTATTCTCCTCACTCTTCCCCAACTGAAGGACTCATTGTACAAATGGAGAAAAACCAAGAATATAGGAGTACAAATTATTATTATTAAATTAAATTTGTATACTGCCCTATACCCATATGTCTCAGGGCAGTTCCCAAAACAAAGTTACAATATACGAAGCACAAAATACATAATAAAAGCCAAACCACAAAATGCATAATAAAAACAATAAAAACAATTAACAATACTAATGTATACACAGAAATAAACAATACACTCCTTGACAAAAGACCCTAAACAGTACTCCAGCCCCCAAATACAAAAATCCGAATGAACATTTAACAACTACTTTAAACAACTGCACCCTCCAAAGAAAACAGCACCCATCCAAGTTAATACCCCACCCGTTAAAACAAATGAATCATCAAGATTTCAGGGTGGTATACAATAATAAAATCTTGCGCACAGTGACTTAAAATATCATAAAATACATTCTGCATTAAGATTCAAACTGATATCTCTAGAACTCTGAAGTCTCATATAAGCTTTTTTGCATCAGTTCCCCCCAAAGGCCTAAAACTGCACTGCAAATGTAATAGAGCTATTTGAAATATGATAGCAGGGCCAGCCCACCCATGAGATGGGGTGAAGCCTTGGGCGTCCAGCCCACTCCACCACTGACATAGAAGGAGTGTCTGCATTAGTGCCAATTTCCAGATAGATCTCACTGGAACCCGTCCTTGCTTCACTCTACCGCCAAGCAGCTAGGTAAGGGATGCTTCTGCAGGGATGCTGTGGTGACAGGTCAGGGCAGCCCTTGCCATTTCACCTCAAGCATCAAAACACGATACTCAGCTCCTGTATGGTAGACAATGTTCCAGTACACCCATTATTCTGTTCTGTTTCCCATCCAATATTCACAGGGCAGTAAGACAATTCTCTGACATGTTGATAATTAATAGTCTCCGTTTCTACCTCATTCATTCATTAAATCTATCTGATAAGTCATCTTAGTTTGACCTCTGCATGCTATACAAGGGGTTGCCTGTCTCACCTGTTGATACACAAGCAAAGCTATGTGAGTGCTTCTGTGGCAATTTTTTTAGGCACTATTTTTTGTTTGGCAGCATTCTGGTAGCAGTTGAGAGCTGGAGGCTGAGGGTCATGAATATTCTGGCACATCTTGAAAAGCGCCTTCTGATGATGGTGCTTCGAAATGGTGTGAATTGACTGCTGCGGCACAGCAAGAGATGAAATGTTGCTAAGGCAGTGGGGTTTCCTCAGCAGCCGAGACTTTCCTCTTTTCATGATGGGCAAGAGTTGAGAAATTTTTTTGTGTGCTGAATCACTACAAACATCTTGCCCATATTCTCATGTTGCCTCTACTGAAACTGATTCCATAGGATGAGGCCAATCAATTTCTGACCCTGTGCAAGAATTCCCAGTATGCATTCTGTACAAAGGGGAAATCGTATTTAATCTTGGTGTATCCAGCCATGCCGTGCCAGTAACCACAATGGAGAAGGCTTGTAATAACAGTCTCTGTAGGGGGTTTGCTTCAGTTTTCTTAACTGGATGGGCAACTGTTTCTTTTACTGTTGTGCATTCTGAAAACACACAATTTTATTCTGACTTTCATCATGAGCGGCAGCACATTTTATTTGCTGACTACTTGGTTATTAAACAGGAGCATGCTGAATTGTTTATTATTCTATATGTTCATCTTGGTCTTGTTTGCAGCTTTAAGGGAAAATGCAAATGGAGCAGAGAAGACTGTGATTAGTGTTTTACATAACTGTCACTTACTGTAATTACATGTTTTTAATCAGTAAAATTGCTTCCATGTTCTATTAACAAAATTCTTTCCTTTGACTCCCTTTCAGAATTCTGAGTAACAACAAGATCTTGTGGTTAAAGAACAACTCTTTCATTGGACTGAGATTCTTGGAGAGACTGTGAGTAGCTGTTCAGTTCTCCCTGTAACTCCCCCCCCTCCACCCAACCCCGAACCCTGTTTCTTGTAATCATTTGAAATGTTTAAATAAATATGCAGAACAACTCAGAAGCTCTGCAGTGTGTACAAGATTAGGGTTTCTGGGTCAGACTTTCAGAGCAATACACATAAAGAAAATGAAAACTGCACTAAAGCAGTTGTGTCAATTTGGAACAAAAATAAATGAAAAGGAGGAAATGTGCATTTGCATAACCTGCTGGAATGAAGGTTGGCAAATAAAAGATTTCGCTCCAGGTTATATGCTGCATGGTTAGAATTAACTATTGAGTTCCCAGTCTATTGTCTTAGCCACCCTCCCTCAACCTGGTTCTCTCCATATGTTTTGGATCCCCATACCCATTATCCTTGACAGCTGACCATGCTGGTTGAGGCTGATGGGAGTCATAGCCCAACATATCTGGATCAGAGT
The DNA here is from genome assembly GCF_965113315.1 of Podarcis vaucheri. Classification (NCBI taxonomy): domain Eukaryota; kingdom Metazoa; phylum Chordata; class Lepidosauria; order Squamata; family Lacertidae; genus Podarcis; species Podarcis vaucheri. The sequence continues at coordinate 63,906,352 of NC_138763.1, forward strand.
AGGTAAGTGTGGTGTTGGCCTTCTGAATAAATGGACCAGGCTGTGCCTAGTAGTAATAAATGACCAAGGCAGACAACTGATAGCCTCTATGGTTTTCTGCCCTGTTGTTTTGTTATATGTTTGGCTTATTCTGAAAAATTCAAGGAGACAACCATAGGTTATGAGAAACACAGAACTGGGTGGAAAACATAATCCTTGTATCAAGTTCCTTCGCCCACCTCTTCAACATGTACTGCAATTTACCTCATATCCTCAAGACATCATCACATTGACAGAACCTTCAGATTTCTGCCAGTGCAGCCAATGGTGTGGAATACATAAAGGAAAGCAGTTTATAACAGGAGGAAGATACTATGAGTTACAGAATGAGTTCTTCTCATTCTCCTGCAGAGACGTCTGCTGAAAAACAATTCTGATGGGATTAATCATTCATCCTGTAAGTTTACAAGTATAATATAAATATAATTCATACAATTATATTGTATGAATCTAAAAATGATTCCTGTAGTTCCAAGCTGAAGATACTTTACATGGACTTTCCAAAAATCATCATTGTAGTTGAACTTTTGCCCCCCCCCCCAAAAAAAGGGAAAAGAAAACATACAGCTTATGTGCTATCCCAGAGAAGAAATTAAGATCCCATATTTGCATATTCAACCTCTTTGAGGCTCACACAGGGCTTCAGTATAGCATGTCTGTCTGATGCATAGTTAAGCATCCCAAATTTCAAACAAAATACTTTCAGAAAACTTGACTGCTCTGACTAGCTAACAAGCTTAGGCATCTAGAGATCTATTTAGAGAATTACATTCTACTTTAGATTCAGAGGTTGTTGCAGTAGTTGAGGAAGACCCTTTTAATTACAGAAATCAGGTGCAGTATTGATATGTATGTCTAATTTGCAGTTACAGTCAGGTATAAATTGTAGTTGCGAAATACCTACCAGAGTAAATACTTTCATATATTAGACGAGTGTGGAACCTCAGGCCAATGAGTTGAATGCAGTTTCCTGAGCCTCTCTATTTAACCCTCTGGTTTTTGTCTAGAACAGGACACCTTTTCTCAGCCAAATGCCTTAGTGGCTCTGCTTTATGTCCTCCTATAGAGTTCCCCCCCCCCCAGGTTGGACATGTATTTGAACTGTGTGGCAATGCCTACTGCTTGTCTAGATGGGTTTGTGTGGATCCAACTATTTGGTCTCTTTCAAGAGTAACTGGATTTGTCTGGCCACCAGATGCTCAAGCAACTTCCCTAAAAAGGATATAATGGCAACTAGCCAAACCCAGGGTTCAGCACTTAGTAGGAACTTTGCCCTCTGGCCATTTCTAACAGAGATGCCTAAACCCAGCGGAGAGGATACTAGCAGTTCCCACTTCCAATAAGTTGCCTGGTGGCTCCAAGTAAATTATCTGTATCTTACAATCCTGGCCCAAGCTCCTTGTTATTATGAGATCTAACACTTTTCCCATCCAATTTGAAAGACTAGGAAAATGGCAGCAGACTGACAATGCTCACTAGAAAAATTACTTCTGATCCTCAAAAACGGCTCTCCCATCTCTTCTCCTTACTGTTATCTTGACTCATGCCATGTTTCATCAGGGTCACTGCAAATTAAATGTGGAAAATCATTTCACTATATTTTAAGAGGTGAAAATCTAGTAAGATTAATTGAACTACGCAGTAGTGCTAGACATTATTGATGACACCATTTCAGCACATTATGTTAAAGGAATAATATCAGTAAGGATAATGAGCGCAGTGTATCTAATAGAAATCTAACATAAAACGAATTGATGGCAACAGCCAAGTATTAAAAGGGCAACTGTGACTCATGTGACTGTGATTAGGGCCATAACTAGAAGCAGGTCTGATTTCATTAATCTAAGCATTTCTAAACTATGGGGCAGGGCTGGAGCTGGAGCACTGATTTCCACCTTCACTAAATTTGGAAGGAGAAAAGGAAGGAAAAGGAGAGAGGAATAAGTGCAGCAATCATTTCCAAGGTTTTCTTTTCTCTCTCCCCAAGATTTTCTGAGATGTCAGAGATGGCCACAGCTAATGATGAAATATTAAACGGGGCTGATTTGTGCTAAAGGGAGAGTACTTGAATGTGTTCAAGGGAACATGTATGCTTTTATGCTGAGATTCTAATGTATTGTCAGGAAGAACTTTCTTCCCACTAAATTGGATGGTGACCATTCTTCCCGTCCCTTTTTCATGTGCTGAATGGTAAAGCTTGCTTACATAAGGCACTTGAGTTTAATTTTCTGAATTTTGGGGGATCCAGGAGAGAAGCAAAATGAAGTGTTTGACATTCCAAAGGATGTCAAAAGTACTTGTGATCCTGTGAACAATGTAATGCATTTTAAATTTCATTAATGCAATCTATTGGCCATTTGCCGCTGTAAGCCATGGCTAATGACTTAATGGGAATATGCAGATGGGTCCAACTTTCCTCCCCTTGTGCAAACAGGAGTGTAAAACTAAAACCAGTGGTTTAGTGTTGTTTCCAAACCAGGGCTTATGGCTTATTTTGCTTCAAACAAACATTCTCTGGTTCGCCAGAAACGGCTTAGTCATGCTGGCCACATGACCTGGAAGCTGTACGCCGGCTCCCTCGGCCAATAAAGCAAGATGAGCGCCGCAACCCCAGAGTCGGCCACGACTAGACCTAATGGTCAGGGGTCCCTTTACCTTTACCTACTTCAATGTGGGAACCAGCCTACTATTTCTGCTTTAATAAATGGGTATCATATTTCTGCCATTTATAGTTCTTTTCTTTTTTTAACTGGGTAGGAGAAATGTTACAGTGCTGTTGTAACAAACAAGAAAACTACATAGCCGTCAAGAAGTATGTGTTTCTGTATGTGTGTAAATACACACACACACATGCACATGGTGCACAATAGTGCTAGGAAGTCTTCACTCACCTGGTTTGCACAACATGCGAAGCCAAACCTTATCATCCTTTCCTTAGTGAGACTGTGGTTTCCCAGAGCAACTGCTTTACAACTCTCCAGTCTTTTTTCCTGCCATGTCAAGCCTAAGTTTGCCTTAGTGTGTTATTCGAACTGGGGCTTGTGGTTAAGGTCTCTCCTCACTAACCACGAGCTGGTAACCAAGTTTTGTTCTTGGTTATAGCTTGTGGTTGTTTGGGAGAGAGCTTAACCACCAAAACCACTCCTGTTAAAATGCTGAGCTAAACTTTGGCTCAGGTGGTGCAACAGCAAAAAGGACTGGGGAGAAGGAAAACCTCCCTCTGCAGGATCCCGCATGCTTGTGCTGTTTCACTAAGCCAAGGTTGGCTTAGCATGTCACGTGAGCTACTGTCGTCTAATGACATTAACTATTCATTGTGAAGCCTTTGGTCATCGAATGCTTCCTGCCTTCCGAATTTCTTTTTCCATTTTTCTGCTTCTCTCATGCTCATCTGAGATTCTGAGGTTTGTTTGTTATACTTAGGGGCTTAACCTCTGGTTATCATTGATCTTTCTTTAATAATGCCCATCATTCCAGTCAATATTAAACTCTACCATGTCAAAATAGTTATACTGCACTTCAAACCATATGCAGCTTTCCAAGGTATCTGCAACCTGTATACTCCATTTCATATGGAAAATATGTACTGTAGTCTTTGATACATTTCATCTCTAAATTTTGTTAGGAAATTTATAAGCATTAGCATTAACCTTTGGGTGGGAGATGAGGGAAGTGGTGATATTTATTTGAAGCACTCATGCTCATGTAGTATTTTTTCTCCTTTCCTTTTCTTTTTTGATGGTGGGGGCAGGTGAAGAGTCATTGCCCAGTCTATTAGAAAGTAGTTTCTGTACCTTCCCCACCCCGGGTGACAGCTTGCTATTGCAGATATATCCCCCACCCCTGACCAAGTGCCAGACAAGGGGGAATGCTTCTTATGAATGTTTTATTTAGGGGGAGTGTTTGTATTTGTGTACTGTTGCTGCTTGTATGCGAGTATTTGTCCAGGTTTGTCTGGGTCTCATTGTGTAGACATGTGGGGGGGTTGCTGGTTGAGGATGCGAGACTGAGTGATGGGAGCGCTTGCAGTGTGGGCAGTGTGATTTGAGGGTGTGTGAGAATGCTGAGGTTAAATATATTGATTTAGAGTATTTTATATAAGTGTGTTGATTGTGTAAGTGTGTGCTTGAGTGGAACTGAATGCAATGTATTACTAGCTGTAGTTCAATTAAGTTGTGTGTACAGGCGCTGGGAATTTAATTGGTTTATTTAATTGCATGATGGATTGGCATACGGTGGTTGGGAAGAGGAAGTTGTTTTCCTTTTGCCAAATTGTCAGTCCAGTTATTTAAAAGTGTGGAATGTGCGCTTTGTGGCAGATTTTCATTTGTTACATTTGGTTTCCTGGTGTTTCGAAGATAAATAATTGTATCCTGCAAACTGGAGATGCAATACACTTCTGGAAAGAAACAAACTTACATGTGTGCTGTATACAAAAAAAATCATCCCTAACCGTGGGCAATATTGGATAGTTTCCAGAATATGCACATGAAAGTAGCCCTGCTTCTTTAATTTTTAAAAGAAAACCATGGTTACTTTGAATATGATCAGAATTATAAAATGTGTATATTACATGGAACGTAAATAATATTCCGTTGCCTTTTGTCTTTTGTTATGTCACATAATCAAGGCTGATTAATCTTTATGCCTTGTCATTCTGCTTCCTAGAACTTGTATGCACCTCAACTTCTCTTTTCATTTGTAGACCTTCAGTCATGTTTTATTCTTCTCAGCTATCACTATGTCTTCAAGACTGACTCTTCTCTGAATTAGTCAGCCTTGTCTGCCATGTACCTGTCCCTGCCAATCCAGTCTCTTTGTTTATCTTACCATGTCCTTCTGCCAGCTTTCTCACAGATGAATCAAAATTCTATTGCAGAGAGACATATTCTGTCATTATTAGCATGCTTTTGGAACTATATTCCTTGGTACTGGCATGACAATACATATTACATGGAATGCAAAAAAGTGGGTGCCGGTCCACTTCATCCATCAGGTGCCCTAGTTTGAGTTTTTACCATTTTACTTCACAATCTATAAAATATAAAATACTTTATATTGTTAAGATAAAGTTTGAGTTTTTGTAAACAAAAAAAAAAAAAAAGACACATGAGCTTCACAGATGACAATCTGTACAGTGCTTCATTGAACTTCATTTGAATGTCCACTCTATTTAATTATGCTTTATATTTGTAATTGTGCAAAGCAAAAAAGAACAAAAATATTTTTGGAATAATATTGTAAGAAAGAAAACAAATATTTAAGGTACAAGCTCCAAATGTGATGCATTTTATACTATGTAACAAGCTAAATTTAAGAGGTTCTTTTTAGGTGCATGTGTGCTACTCAGAAGTGTTCCCACTGAGTTCAATGGGATTTACTCCCAGGTATATGATTGCAGCTTAACTTTTGCTTATATTTCCCCCCAGCTCTTTTATTTAATGAACAGATTTCACACCAGCCATTATCATAATGCATTTTAAAGAAATGAAGTTGCCTGTATTTATAAAAATGTTCAGAGCTTGTCATGTTAAAGACCAACAAATCTTTGTTCTGGGCCTCCAGAATTCTACAATAAAACATTAAAAAACCTACAACTCATTGAAAAGCCTTTAAAACTGAAAGGCTCATCTAGCACACAGTTATATGAAAAGGCAAGTAGATTTTTCTTGCACAATGCAGATAATGCACAAGTATTATGCTATCATTTTCTGCTGCATTTTCAAGCAGAGTTCATACCAAGTTCACAGACTATGTAAAAGGGGTTTGTTAACTGGGGCTGCCATTCAATAGAATTGATCCTCTCTCAAGGTCAATGCAACCTTATGGCCTTCCCTGAAAATATCTGAGTTCTGAGTTTTTTAGAATCCATTGAGTTCATTGCCATCAACATGTTTACAACATGTTTCAAAACCAAAGCTAATGATAGATCACACTGATGGCTGCCTTAATGAGAATGTTTAACTGATAATGCTTTTTATTTACCAGTATAATCATTCAAATTACCATAGGTTCTTTGTTCTGTCAACCATTTAGTGAGCTTATCATCTCTCATTTGTGGAAATGTCTCTTGAGTTCTGTAGCTTCCTATTGCATGCATTTTCTTTCCCTTTCCAGGCATTGAAGGCCCTAGTTAGATGGCTGCGACAATCTCTTTATGCTTGAGTAGAAGCAGCGCTCAGCGCTGTTAACAGGAAGGAAAAAGCCCTTCAGCTTATTTGTGCCTATTGACCACTTGGCCTATCACACATTGGCTGCTCCAGATTCACTCACTTTTCTTATGTTGTCAAATCAAATGCATGCATCCCAGAGCACAGAGGGGAAATTCCTCTTAAGGTAGCTGCTCAGATCTGTGATTCCAATGGGAACATATTATGTATTGAAAGGGGAATGCTAGATGAAGAAAAGGGAATGGGCTGGTCCAGGGCTGAATTTATTAGCAGTTTATGGAAAAGAAGAGAATAGGAAGTTGTGTGAAGAAAATGCTCCAGGAGATTTTTTAGTGCAAGGCTATATGGATATCTTTCCAAATACATTATTTGCATTCAGGTCTGAATTGCTAATAAGTTTAAATGCTTGCAAATTTAGGAATAGAGGGGGTGACTGAGAAATGATAAGACATTTTAAATGCACCAGGTAACGAGATTGGCTTATACAGTGGTACCTTGGTTTAAGAACAGCCCTGTTGATGAACTATTCTGTTTACGAACTCCGCAAAACCGGAAGTAGTGTCCTGGTTTGCGAACTTTACCTTGGCCTAAGAACAGAACCTGAACAGTGGAAGGGCACTGGTGGTGGGAGGCCTCATTAGGGAAAGCGTAAGCGCGCCTCAGTTTAAGAATGGTTTCGGTTTAAGAACGGACTTCCAGAATGGATTAAGTTCGTAAACCAAGGTACCACTGTACTGAGAATTAATGTTGTTTCTTTAGTACTGTTCCCAAATGAAGCAACTTAAGCTATCATTGAAGCTGTATGGAAGAATATGATGGATGGAAAAGCCTTCATGTAGAATAATATCTTGAAAGAGGAAGCATTGAATTCATGCACTGAAGTTTGGTGTGTGCCAATTCTAGCATTGCTTGGTGTGATTAAGAAGTGTGGATAATAATGTAATAAATAAGGTATTTCTACACTAGCCAGTTAGTGAGCCTATATCTGCATAGACCTAAAGTCCCACATTTTAATTTGTGTGTGGGCTTTCTAGACAGTTTCTACATATGGTGTGTTCCAGTTCTGTTTTCATGCATAGTTTATATGTCAATAGGGAAAAGTGCCAGAAGTGGTGCATGCACAACAGCCTAGCACATTGGTGTAGTACAGTGAGATATGCCCATGCCTCACTTGTTTAGTTTTTTTACCTTCTAGGGAATCATCAACACTCTTGAATTGCTTTTCATACCTATGGTTGTGGATGCTTTCATGTTTTCCTTAAATGCAACATGCATTTGAACAAATTAATAATGTCAGGAGGTAACTGGAAGGCCCATATGGAAGATTTTATAGCAGATTGGATGACATCAAATGAAAAGAAACCTTCTATTAAACACAAAATGGGATTCTCCAAAGCCTGGAGGGGTGGAGGTTTGTATGGTTGACATTTTAGTTTAGGAGATGTTTGGACATAATACGAAACAAGTTTGGAAGGCAATTGAGGCTTCTAGGCCAAAGTTAAATATAGACAAAAATTGTTTCTGTGTTAAACATGGCATAGCTCTTGGGGCATGCGATTGATCCAAGGGAAAGAGAGCAAGCTTAGGAAAAGTCAAAGTTGTACCTGAAATGCCACTGCCTAATGTAATACAAGGCAGTGTATAGATTATTTTGAAGGCAGATGATACCAAACTACAACATCTATAACTTTTTCTTTAAAAGTGAAGTAAGATTTAAAAGATTCTTAACTGCATCCTCTAAAAGGCACTCAATTTGAGTGGACTCTAAGCGCTTATGCCCTGTTTTATTTAAGAGTGCCAGATCCTAAAAATGGAATGTTTTCTCCATTAGTGTTGTTAAGGATGCATCCAGATTTGTGACTTTAATAACTCTACCTAAAGGTCACCATGCATATGATCCCATTGATCTGGTGATGATCCCTGACATTTACATGATTACACAAATACAAGGGATTAACATGTTACAAATGTCATTTCTGCGATCCAATATTATGAATGGATATTAACACACATTTGTGGGAGTTTTTTTGTGACAATCAACAGAAGATTTTTTTAAATGGAAAAAACAGGTGTAATATTTGCTAAGCAAATGATAACTAATTTGGAGAAGTGACAATTTAATTTTCCAGAAGATAAATTATTTGTAGAAAGGTTTCTGGACATGAGTTAGTGAACTTGTAAATGTTCAGTGTTTCTGAAACATGATTTATATATTTTAAAAACTAGGTATTGGGATAATGTGTGACTTATCCCTAGGTAACTGTATCATAAAGGGAACAGTAGTCCAACCCTGGAAGATTTCTAAGCAAGCTGAAAGCCCACAGATTAGATGTGTCTTTTGACAGTTCTGGCTAAAGTAATAGGGAGGAATGCATTAGGTGAATATGATGATACTACAGATCATTAAATCTCCATACTTGGTCTCAGGTGAAATTATTTGGTAGCCCCCCAACTTCATTCCCTTCACCATGTCTTATAAATTATGAAGGAAGTTAAGAGACCACATGCATTGGACCTTGCTGACCTAGATGGAAGGAAAGACTTTCCAGTCATCAGACATGTGCGCTGTGTAATATGGAATGAATTGATAAATGAGGACAGCACTAACGGATTGAGGGAAGATTTAATGGCATGCATTCGTTTCAAACTCTGAGAAGCAAATGAATGAAGGAAAATAGAAATTCGTGAAGTTCATGTGCATATAAAGATCAGTTTTGCTTTGGTAACCAGCCAGCAACCCTGTGGGTTTTTATTTACAGAGAACTGGCTAATTACCCAGCAAACCACAGATATTCCAAAATATTAATACTTCAGAGGGTTTTTTTGATAGCATTTTTTAAAAAAAATCTAACAATTTTGACATTGCTTTGTTTCTGTTGCTACATTACAACCATACATTTTGTCATGGCCACATGTGGCCACCTCTCTCCCCTTGCTTTCCAATACTGTGATTGCTGGTTTTGCATCTTACTGCATGGGAACAAGAGAGTTTGTACCTAACGGGAGGCCGTAGCTCAGTGGTGAAGTTTGTGCCTTTCGGTGAAGAAGGTCCTGGCCCAGAATAGCGATCTTGCAGTTCCTATACCATATTCAAATTGTAGGCGTGGCCATAGGGGGAGTGGGTGGAGCAACGTGTGCCACTTTGTATGGCATGCTATATTTCAATTACACAAAAGCCAAATGTTTATGCACCCACTTTCCTCCCCTCTCCCCATCCATGCAAGTACAAAGCATTTTCACAGTCGAAGGACACATTTCAGCCAGGCTAAAGCACCCAAGGAGCGTGTGGAGCCAGGGTCATTGAGGGATGTGGGTTGGGAAGAGGGGGGTGTAGACTGAGGAGTGTGCATTTGGGAGAGTCCCATGGGCCAAATAGGGAGGACTTCTGATCTGATAGAGGTACATACAATTAGATATGAGAAAGAGAAAGGAGATTATCCTCTTGCAACCCTAGAACTCAGGGTTATCCCATCATTGTCAGTATATTCAGGACCAGGCAAAGCTTACTGAACTTCCTTTGACAAACTTTGGTGATCGTCACTGGTTTGGATGGCTTTAGAAAACCATGAAAGATGGGTGTATCAGTAGTTATTAGCCAGGACAGCTAACTGAAACAGTCATGTTCAGAAGAACGAATGATGAACCTGTGGCCCTCCAGAGTTGGTCTGTAATTCCCGTCATTCCTGACAATTGGTCATGCTGGCCGGCACTGAAAATATAAGCATAATGCTGAATGTTGTATTTTCTCTAAGAAATTATCAGATTATTATTATTATTTTTTGTATTTTCATTCAGTTATTTGTGAACCAAAGGAAAGGAAACTGCCTTATACCGAGTCAGACCATTGATCCATCTAGCTCAGCTTTGTTTACACTGACTGTCACTGGCTGTTCAGGTTTTCAGACAGGGACTCTTTCCCAGCCCTACCCAGAGATGTTGGGGATTCAACCTGGTACCCTCTTCATACTCTACCTGTGATCTATAGCCCTTCCCCAAAGGGTGATGTTGGGCACCACACAGACACTCATCCTAATGGCATTAGCTGCAAGACTGCTCTTCCATACTTGGACCTTGGACTTCTCCTTTGAAAAATATTTCTCCTCAGTACGAGAATCTACCAGTTTAATACACACAAGCCAATGCACTTCTTATACATAAATTTTTAAAGAATATATTATTTATATCTCCATTAAAAAGGACTTAATGTCCCTTCCTCTGATAAATGGTGCAATCTGCCATTTTGTTCTGCTATGCAGAATGCAATTCTGTAATGCATGACTGCACAGTATTGGAAAAAAGTAAATGGGAAAGAATGCCATAAAATAGTTTTAAATAACATATTTTTCAGCGGCAGAACTTTGTAACAATGATGGATTTCTATAAAGCTGGCACAGAGGTAGCGGCTATGTTTGTTTATTTCTAAAGGATAACTATATCAGTAAAAGACTAATACAAGATTTGGTGTGCTGTTCTTCCTTTTTCTCAATAAAAAATGTTCCTCAGAACTCCTTCTTTTTGACCCCTTGCCCAATCTATTTTCCTTCTGATTTACAGTGCTGAATCATGAGTATAGTACCATACTCTCGAAAGTATTCTCTGCACGCCTTAGGATTTTTCACTTAGGCCAAATAAAAATGATATCGCAATGCTGGCACTGAAAAGTATTAGCTAAAAACTCCCCACTAGCCTTCATGGTTTCATGGAAAAGTTGGTAGAACTTGCCATTTCAAAAAGCAGGTTCGGTTTTTCAAAACAACAACACACATCCCAATACTTGTGGGGTGCAGCTCAAAACATAGCAGCTAATATGATTGTGAGGAGGAGCTGCTGGGATGACTCCCAAAACCACTTCAGCAATGGTCAGCACTGGAAGTGTTGGTGTCAGTTGAGTGCAGGCACCTAGACCCACCTCCTGCCAACTTAGTAGTTTGAAAGCACGTCAAAGTGCAAGTAGATAAATAGGTACCGCTCCGGCAGGAAGGTAAACAGCGTTTCCATGCGCTGCTCTGGTTTGCCAGAAGCGGCTTAGTCATGCTGGCCACATGACCTGGAAGCTGTACGCTGGCTCCCTCGGCCAATAAAGCGAGATGAGCGCCACAACCCCAGAGTCGGCCACGACTGGACCTAATGGTCAGGGGTCCCTTTATCTTTACCTTTACCTAGACCCAAAGTTATGGGCAGAAATGGGAATTGTCAGGCAAGCAGTGGCATACTGAACCTTTTGCAAGGCTTAAACCTGATTTATTTATTAATTAAATTTCTATACCACCTGTCACAGGGTGGTTTAGAATATAAAAATGCAGACAATACACAACATGTGTATCTGAAGAAGTGTGCATGCACGCGAAAGCTCATACCAAGAACTAACTTAGTTGGTCTTTAAGGTGCTACTGGAAGGAATTTTTTTATTTTGACTATGGCAGACCAACACGGCTACCTATCTGTAACTGAATACACAACATAATAACAAATGAAACAATAACCCACCTCCAACCTGTTGTTTTTTTAAAAAACAACAACAACCCATAGATTGTTTAATTAGCCAGATGCTTGGGAGAAGAGGAATGTTTTGGCCTGGTGTCTAAAGATAGTAATCAAGGTGCCAGGCGAGCCTCCCTGGGGAGAACGTTTCACAAGTGAGGAGCCACCACAGAAAAAGTCCATTCTTATGTTTCCATCCTCCAGAGCTCTCGTGGAGGGGGCACACAAAGAAGATAATGGCAGGCTTAAAAAGTGTAACCTGCAGTTTGTGCAGCTCTTGATGAATAACACCAGGCTGCTTGAATACTGTTACAGGAGGGAGTGTCCAGTGGGCACGATCCTGGAATACGATTCAGTCTGGACTGGGACCATTTGTAGAGTACTTTATAAACGTTAGAGCAGCCACATTGCCTTGTGGGGTAGCCTGCCAGAGGCTGGATGTTGGTGGTGGCTGGGTACAGAGGCAAAAATTTGGGTAGGGCAATGGATGGGACTCTTACTTTTGTAAGAAGTTTGTGGGAGGTTTCTTTCTGCAACCACCTCTGTGTAGGCAAGCAAGATACATTAGTGCAACTCAAGGCTCCATTCCGTTCAGGACAAAATACTTGGTGAGTGCACAGAGCAGGATGTGTGACCTGGGAGAATCTCAAAGGCTAGACAGAAGCCCTTGGAGTGTTGCATTTGGCCCTTAGGCTTGAGACTCCCTACCACTGTGTAAGAGATGGTGTGTTGTTGTAAAAATGGCAGAAGGTGGTGGTGAATTTATTTTAAAAATTGTGACATGCTACATGGTTAGTTTGATTTAATAAATAACAGAATTGTTCTGACTCATGCAAAATACTAAATATATTGGAGATGGCCTGGTAAACATAACAGCACCCCAATACTGGAAGAGCAATCTTTTTGTAACTTCTTCAGCTGAAATTCTGTATCATGTTAATTTACTATGAAACCATGCCATAGTCACGGATGGGTCATGGTCCTGTTTTCCAATAAGTAACGTGTCTAACCGTTTTTCTTGGAAGCATTATGAGTATTAAATAGTCCCACTTAATCACATGGGCTAGATTTTTTTCAAATCTTTGCAGTATACTTGTGTTAGTTTGATAGTATCTCACCTTATGCTAGCAAGTATTTTATGAATAAAATACTTACAGTGATGTAGAATACACAATATTTAGACTGAAATGGCTTGTGCCAAATGGGCCTTGAACACAATGTGTGTGCTTATTGTAGTACATTATATAGGAAAGCAAAAAAATAGAATTGTACTCTTAAATAGTGACAAATTAGGGCTTTGATGTGTTACACCACACATGTAGTTTGCTCCATAACTGAGCTAGAGATTTTGCATCTCTGTAGTAAAGAATGCCACAGCATTTTATAACTAAAATATGTTTATTTCCGTTTTTTAGCTCCTGGCTCTTGAAGCCGGAGGCTCCTTTAACACATGAGTAATCTTTCTCTCCAGAATATATCTCTCTGATATAGGGTGCTATCATTTTGCCACTTGGATTTTTCCCTATCAGATAGGTTGAATTTACTGAATCCATGCTCATATGATAAATTATCCATAATATTAGTTGATTTATATGTTAATATTTCAGCAACAAATTCACCTTGCTGGATTAAGAGATCTTTTGCATTTTCTTTGTCTAGAGAGCAAGTCATCTTCTCAAATAAGGACAGCAGATGAGGGTAGTATGGTGTTTTTATGTGCTTTACATTCCACATGTAATTTTCTCTTATAACTAAGTACTCTTTTCTTAAATCATTGTGGCTTTGTGTGTCATGCTCTATTTTAGTTTGAAGTAAAGGAACAATGCAATGTAAGTTGATTAAAAGGTTATTAAAGGCCAAAACATTTATCTGTTTGAAAGGTAGGTTTACTTACCCATATCTGCTTTATCGGTCATTGTAATGAAGGTTAATGTTGCCCTAAAGCTATAAATACACGTTCAATAAAAGCAAGTTGCAGAGGCTCTATTGTAGAGTTGATACAATGAAAAAACAGCATAGACATGAAATAGTATGAAAAACGTGGTTTTTTGGTAGAAAACAAGAACAAAAGGCTTACAGCATAGAAGAGGAAAATAGAGATGAACAATGATCTGTTTAATATCTGAGTTAATTTATCTGTGTTGTTGGACTATCTGTGAGTATTCCAGTAAACTAGTACTGTATTCAGTTTCTGTTACAATGTTTTAGCATTAGGTCAGTGTGCAGACTAGCATTGTTTTAGAGACAGCAGCACATTAACCCACCGAGCTGTAAAATCTCCAGAAGGTTCAACAGAATAGACATTTCATCATCTGGGCCATCTGGAAAACTGTGGTCAGGGAGCCTGAGATTCTTCATTAAAACCTCTAAATCCACAAACAGAAATCCACACTTTGTGTTTGGAATAGGTTATGCAAATAAATGTGCTCCTATTACATATTTTCATTTTGATCAGATAATGGTGGGGCGAAAGTGAACTTTAGATACCGGTTTTTGCATCACGCTTAGGAAGGTTGGAACCTGAAACATCTTAAACGCTTGGAATTTAAGGGCAGAAAAAAGGATATTTGGATTAGATGCAGGGAGGGCTGATATCCTTGGTGAATAAAGTATCTTTGCATATTATTTGATTCCTTGCCTAAGAAATTGTTCACACATGGGGTTGTATTGAATGCTGCACAAATGAAGTTCTGCTTGTCCAATGGGATTTCCCCTTTCTCTGCTCCTCCTGGATGCTCCCTAAATCTGCTGTGGTATATCCTCCAATTGTCTGGAGCTGTTTTTGAGGGTACATAGTGAGAAGAATTGATGCTTTTGAATTATGGTGCTGGAGGAGACTCTTGATAGTCCCATGGACTGCAAGAAGATCAAACCTATCCATTCTGAAGGAAATCAGCCCTGAGTGTTGAGGTTCCAATACTTTGGCCACCTCATGAGAAGAGAAGACTCCCTGGAAAAGACCCTGATGTTGGGAAAGATTGAGGGCACAAGGAGAAGGGGACGACAGAGGACAAGATGGTTGGACAGTGTTCTCGAAGCTACCAACATGAGTTTGAGCAGGCTGCAGGAGGCAGTGGAAGACAGGAGTGCCTGGCGTGCTCTGGTCCATGGGGCACGAAGAGTCGGACATGACTAAACGATTAAACAACAACAAGTGAGCTGTAGGGAAGAGGACAGGGAAGTTCCAGGGCTTTTTTTCCAGGGAAAACTCACAGGATCTCAGTTCCCACACCTCTCAGGCGGGAAGGTAAATGGTGTTTCCATGCGCTCTGGCTTCCATCATGGTGTCCCATGGTACTAGAAGTGGTTTAGTCATGCTGCCCACATGACTTGGAAAATCTGTCTGCAGACAAACAACTGGCTCCCTTGGCCTGAAAACAGAGATGAGCACCGCACCCCATAGTTGAATTCATTTGAACCATCCAGGGGTCCTTTACCTTTTACAATGAAACACATACATTGAAAGATATCAACTGTCTTTCAGCTGCCAATGCAAAAGAAGCTACTTTCTCCTATAACAACTGGCATTTTATTTTCCCGTTAAGAAACCTATATCTATCTATTTGGTATATTGGATGCAGAGTGAATAGGGTTATATCCACCCGTGTTTTCCCACCATTATGGAGGGTATAGGATTAAAAAAAACAAAAACAAATTGTTTCCATCAACATCAATAATTTCCTCTGTACTATTTCACCCCTAGTTTAACAAATGGGATTATAGGACAATTGGACACCTGGCATGAAGGAGGGCTTGGGAAATTTGCCAGTTGGATTAGCAACTATCAGATAAAGTCCGTAAATCAAATGAAGGAAGGTTTAGGCAATATAGAATTCATATTAAATTAATATTTTCAAATATGAGATGTTTTTTAAAAAATGGTTGCCAACTCATAGGAAAAGATTGAGACAGCTACACAACTTTGAAAAACCAATATGGCAAAAAAAAAAAAATCCTCCAAATATATAAAATTAGTGTTCAAATGGGAGATATGTCAGAGATGACTTTAATTCCAAGAGATAATTGGAAATATATATGTGGGAATATTATTAAATATATTACATAATTATCACTGATAGATAATTCTATTAATCAGTCAACCATATGGTATTTAACACAATCTTGAATACCTAGAATGTTAGATGGGAAGCAACAGATTCTGGAAATGAGGAACAAATAGAGCAGATTTTATCTGCTATCAGTAGAAGCGTTCTGAGGCTAAATGTACTGCTATGAAATTGCACCTAATGTAAGCAACATTTTGAAGCATTCAGTCCAGTTATACCCCAAAGTATATATATTAACCAATTTCAATG
This sequence comes from Podarcis vaucheri, assembly GCF_965113315.1. NCBI lineage: Eukaryota > Metazoa > Chordata > Lepidosauria > Squamata > Lacertidae > Podarcis > Podarcis vaucheri. The sequence goes on from NC_138763.1 coordinate 63,922,358, forward strand.
ATGTTATTTCCAAAGGCAGAGATAAATTATTATTTAAAGTGATTCTAATGGCAATGAGTTTATATGCAAAATACTGTGGGAGGAACATCTCAGTTTAAGGGAATGGTTCAGTACATTATGAGAACTGGAAACTTTTGGTAAAATCACCTGTATGCCTTGGGTTTGGCAAGGGAAAAAGAAAATGAATAGATTCCAGCAAAAATTGGCCATGTTTAAAAATCTGTGGAACAGCAAACCGAGAAAGGATAGTTACAATCCTTTCACAATTTTATGAGAACAAATGAACATGACTCTTCTTTAACATATGAGTTATATAAATAAACAAAAAGGTTCATTAAATACCTTATTCCTATTAACTATATTAAGAATGCTGACCCTTTTCCTATTTTATTTATGGATATTTATATCTTGAATTATAATATTAATAACGATTTTAGTGCATAGGTTTACTCATAACATGTGGTGCTATTAGTGTTCATTTTGTAGGTGGCTTTCTCTCTCTTTTTAACTGTCAGTATTGTTCCAATATATAAATAATTTGCAGGGGGAAAGGAATAGAATGGCTCTGGGCATTTGTTGAAATCTCAAGTGAGTAAAAGCATGCCTATTTGATAAAAAATTGAGATCAGAAAGATGTTTCATATTCATAATTTAAATTTGCTGCACCATGTGACAGAGCAGTCTTTGGACAGAAAAGGAGAGCTTTGGGTGAGTATAAATCTCTCCAACTGATATTTTAACTGGTGCTTTGGCAATCATAAGAAAATATGCCAAGGAAAGCTAAGTATATTTTTCAAATGAATTGTCTTTTATGCTGCCAGCTTTTCTCTTGTTGCTAAGAAGATTGCTCCTGTAGACAGAGATTCAGCAGCATCCCCTCCCGTCTACCTATAAAATTTAATGCAATAACTAATAATACACAAATATGTCCTCATTATAATTTGTAATGAACTGGTTTAACAATAGGTGTGCTGTTGAACACAGATTATTTTTAATTTTAGATTTTGTATTGTTTCAAAATTAGAATAAGCGCTCCGCTTGCAGGCTTCTGTAACTGCTGGGGACATATTTTAACATTAAATACAGTAAATTAAAAATTGGAGTGTTCTCTATCCTTCCTGAATAGGGTCAGCTTTTAATAATGTATTGAGTGTTTGAATTTGATAGACTGAGAGCTGAACAAATGTGTTCTTTTCAAAGAACACAAACAGAGAAAAAAATACCCCATATAATGGCAGGACTAAACTTGTTCTATTTTATGGCCTGCCTTCTACAAACAATGCTTCCTGATTTTTGCCAAAACTCGTTGTCTTAGCTTTCTCACAGGTTTGATTAAAAAATAAAATAATCTAAGAGATCTAAGCAGGGGAGGCAGTGTCTGTGGTAGCAGTGACGGACCTTGATGTCTCAAATTTCAGCAGTGCCTTGTGCAATGCCAAAATTGGGTGCCCCTCTCTTCATGTTCCATTGGCTGTCATAGTTGTGGCGCCCATTGCGGCAACCCTGAGGCTCGGCAACCTTTGGTGGTGGATTCTATGCCAGCTCCAGGCTAACACAACAAAGTGGCTCAGATTACCTCCTTCTCCAGAAGCTGGGCCAACTTTGAATCCAGCATTTCCCTCACTTGCCCGTTCCACCCCAAAAAACCCTGTTTGTCAGCATCACCCTTGAGCCAGTGCCACCAACTGGACTCATCCACTTCAGCCCCGACTGGGCTAGGCGAGCTGGGTAGCACTTCCAGAAACCACCTTCTGCACAGGAACAGGTCAAAGTGCTGTGGACTCACAGCTTAGAGTTGTGAGCACCGGATTCACTCCAACAAGAAGACAGTCGTCGCACAGCAGAGTACAGCAGAATCTAGCAGAGTATATAAACAACTCGGAGAGCAGCTCTGTAGAATATCTTCTTTTATTCTATCTACAACTATACAAACTATATACAGAGCTTAATAGGTCTAAGCATAAATGAATGCTGCACTGAGTGTCTGCAGCTGCTCTTAGCAGCAACCTTATCTCTACACACAATCTCTAACACTCAGTCTATTTCTCTCTCTCCGACACTGACTGACTGACTCGGTGCTGGAGCAGAATAAGTAGAGAGCAGAACATGCCTCCTCCTCTCTGGAGAATCAGCAGACTCCTCAGGAGATTCTTGGATATGGGAGGGGTGAAATCTCCTCACTGTTGGGGCGCATTATGTTGGCTATTGCTGAAATTAGCCTGTGTTCCATCACAATTTTGGCCAGGTGAAGCCAGGCAGAGGTACACCTCCAGCAAATGCTATCCTGTCTCCCAAGAAGCATGTTTAGGGAGTTGGCATTGCTCAGTCCTTCATAGAAGTCTTCCCGTGCAGTTAATAATCTGCAACTCCTTAGACGGAGATACAAAATTAAAATTTTATAGTCTGCATATATCAACAATAACAGTAATGTGTTGGATTCAACCTGTGCCAACAAATATATCTTATCTATCATAACGTTGCACTATATTTCACAGGATCAAGGTGTTCTGTGTTTAAATATGTAGAACTGAAAGACCTAAAATAGAAATCAATAGTCAATGACTGTTATTTCCCAACAGATTAAGCCCAGGTGGTTAAATGTCGCTACAAGTCTATGAAACTGTTATAGACTGAATTGTATGCACTGCCTGATGGCAGGTCTTGAAGGTTTCCTTCTCGGCTGTACTTTGAGATGGCAGGAATCTGGAATCTTTTGCATGTAAAGCAGGGATGGGGAACTTTTGGCCAATGCAGTCCTGCAGGCCCCTCTGTCTGGCCCTTTGGACTCTCTCCAGACAACAGATTCCCTCCCAAGCCACCCTCCTCAAAATCCTTGCATTGCGCCCTCCATTGTGATTCTGTCAGGCTGGAATGAGTCCTTGAACTCTGCTAATGCCTGGGTGGAGTACAGAGAGTATAGTGCATGGGTGTCTAGAAACTAGCCAAGAAGCTGCACAAAGGTAAAATTCACATTTGTTGCTGCTCTGCCCACTTTACCCGAGAAGGTTGCGCAACAGATGCATCGCTCAGGCTGAAAACGATTCCCAACCCTGATGTAATATTAGTGAACTTCAAGACTTGGGCATAATTGAACCAGCAAATGGATGACGTTCCATGGTTCCAGGACTCTCAACCTCTAAATGCTTGTGGCATTTTAAAAAGTGTCCTTTTTGTTAAATGGGCATCTAAATAAGTGCTCTTTTTCTTTGGTCAAGTTGTAACTCTGTATTTATATTTATAGGTGAAGTGAGAATTAAAGACAAAGGTGGTTTTCACAGTGTGCAAGTTCAAGTACAGAGGGATTGCCATAGGCAATAGTTCTCACTTCCCATCTGATGCTTCCCCACTACTAAGCAATAGCTATTATAGGAGACTGGAGCATTACCAGTTTCTCCATCCAGCACACTCTCATCTGGGATTTACTTCAGCTTCCCATGCACCAGGGAGAGGAAAGAGATTTCCTTTGGGCCCTGCGATGCTCCCCTTCCCACACACAGCTGTGTTTATGCTGGGAAGCATCATGCCCTAAGTATAGATCATGCCGGTATTATGTGCTCTTAGTGGCCTAACCTTGTTAGGAGGCAAGCCACTACATTTTGCATGAGTGGCAGCCTCCCTCCAAAGAGTCCTGCATAAATCACATAACTGTCAGCAACTCATACAAGGCTCTTACTGACAATGAATTCTTAGGAAAGAGCTTATTACAGTGTTACACTATCTGCTATTACTCAAGGAAACATTACTCATTCTTAAGTAAAGATTTGTATAACCGCCATTATAGGGTTTCCCCCCACTTCTAATTTCTCCCAGCAGCCCCAGAGCAACCCGCCAATCCAGAAGGTAGCATAATGCCACATTTGAGTCACTATTCGTTGGTTGTGCTGTGTGGGGGATTACAAAATAGAAGGTGGCCTGTAATTTAGAAATTGTTAGAGTATTCTGGCAATGCACTATATCATGGCATGCTTTGGCTAGGTTTTACTGTTACTCAGTCACGCTAGTTGGTCCTTAAAGAAATTGCACATATTGTGTATTTTTAAAACCTTGAGCAAATAAATGGAACTCAGTGTGTTTAATATTGACTAGGCAAAACAGCACGACACCACAGAGTCATATATTATGCCAGCTGCAGTTGCTGGCACACAACCTAATTCAGCCATCAAACTGTAACTAAGGTTAATAGTGGCAACAGTACTGAGCTAGGCAGCTGCTGCTGTCTGTGGATATTTGTCACATGTCAGTAGATTGCCTTTTAAATGTCTTGAAATGCCAGAAAGCTTGGTTGTTTGACAATGTCCCCTGAGAATTATTTTGGCCAGGTTGCATTCCAGGTTTGTGAGAGTGCCAGAGTTCCAGTCTCCTTTGGTGAACTCTCTTGTATTTTCCTGTACCCTGCCTATGTGAAGAACATGCTGTGCGATTCAGAAGGCAGGCAACCCTTAACTTTGCGAGGCTTTCTCAGTATACATTCCCTGTATACTGGATAGCTCAGCTGGGTAGAGCATGGTGCTGATAACACCAAGGTTGCAGGTTCAATCCCTGTATGGGACAGCTGCATATTCCTTCATTCTAGGGGGTTTGACTAGATGCTCCTCAGGGTCTCTTCCAACTCTCTGATTCCATTAATTCTTGGTAAAATGTTTATTTTCATTGGAATATCTAGATTTGGATGCACTATGCTTCCGATTACTGGTTGCTGGAGGACAAACAATGGGAGAAGGCTTTTTTCCGCCTTCATGCTTTGCTTAGAGAATTCCTGGAAATATCAGACGGAGCATTGTTGAAAAGGGTATGCTAGACTAAATGGCCCTTTGGTCTGATTCAGCAAAGCCATTCTTTTTGCTATCCTAAACCAAAGGGTTTCCACACAGAAAGGATGTGCTGCTGCTGCTGCTGTTTTGTCGAACTCTTATGTAGACTATGCAATACTAATCATTCCAAATGTGTTGAATTCATCAGTGTGTTGAATTAATAATTGAGTTGGGCTGTCAAGATCTGAATTACAACCCTGTTGTAGATTTGAAGCTTTATATACTACTGTTGGTCTTTCCTGCAGATAAATATTTTATTTTATCTATATATCAGAGCTTAAAAGGATCAGCATGGCTCGTGCAGGGGGGTGGGGTGGGTTAGCCCTTCCTCTTTCCACCTTATGCTGCTGCTGCAGATTCCAAGGCAGCCAACGATTCACTGGATTCTAAGCAGCCTCATTGATCTGACAGCATCTCCTCCCCTCCAGAAATATGGGCCCTAAACGATCAAACCCCTAGAGCTGGGCTGGCGTAGTTCATTCCTTCATGTAGATTGCAGTGGCAGAGAGGAAAGTGTGTGTGTGTGTGTGGGGGGAGATGAACAGCAATAAAAAGTATGGGGAAGTTGCCCTCCCACCGTAGTCAGCAGGATTTAGTAAGAGGCAGGAGCTCTGCCACTAAATATCCCCCTCCCCAATCGCAGTAGCATTGCTCTGCACTGTCAAAAAGAATAGCTAAATGCAGCAAATGTATGTCAGTGAACGCACACTGCTTCTGATAGCTAAAAAGGCATGTTGGGAAAGGACAGTTCTTCTGAGCTTCTTTATATTTCTACTGGATATTATTATTAATTTAAACAAATGGGTGGCAGCCTTGGGGAAAGGCTCCCCCCCCCCCGATGAGCTGCGAAGAAGAGCCAGAATCAAGAAGTCAAATAAGTTCTACTTATTTAGATGGTTGAAGCCCTACGGCAACCTTGTGAGTCATACCTGGCTCCCTAGGGAAAGCAGTCATGCCCCAAACAAATAAGCAGAGTGGTCTAGAAAAGTGTATTCCTCTCTTTGCCCCAGCCCCATCCTTTCCAGTTTACAATGATGCAGGGCATATTGCTAAAGCTCCCTCTTGTGTCTTACTCCGTAATATCAAACTACTAAATATACATTTATTACTACTTTGCATTATGGTGCAGCAACAGAAAGAATTCTCTCTTTCTTCACCCCTTATACTGTCATTTTTATAGGAATAGCAGGAGTGAGGATAGCTTCCTCTCCATCCCTGCAGCAGCTGGGGCCTAACCTAGTTTCGTAGCAAAGCTTCTCCCACTGGTCATGTACTGTAATGGCAAGCAAAGTGAACGCTAGCAGTCATCAATGGAAAATGCTACCTAGTGTTAAAAGTGTCAGACAAGGACCAGGGAGACCCAGGTTCGAATTATTATTCAGCCATGAAACTCATTTGGTGACATTGCGGCAGTCACATACACATTATGTATGCTCTGTCTTTTGTCTTGTTTAAGGATAATATTTGTAAGCCACCCTGGAAACGGATGGCTTACAAATATTTCCAAACTTTTCATGTTGGTAACACACTTTTTAGACACGCATCATTTCACGACATAGTAATTCAGTTTTACTAGCAAATCAGAGATTTAACTAACCCCGTTCCAGCCCCAGAAGGAGTGCTGGGAGCATTCACGCGACACACTGCAACTGACACACTAACATATCACGACTCACAGTTTGGAAAGCTCTGCCCTAGAGTATAAATTCATACAGCTGGTAAACTTCATAAATAAATTTTGAGGATAAAATGGGTAAGGGGAAACTGTGTGCAGTGTCCTGAGCTGTTTTGGGATAGGGGCAGAATAAACATGTAATAAAATAGATCATTTGTTATATCGTTTCAAATGAATGTTGTTGTTTCGCAATAAAAGCTAATTTGTTTTTGTAATTAGCATCTGTATCAAATGTGTTAATTATCTTGGTTGTCATAATGTTAATACTTTAATATTTGTCCATTAACTGACTACTTCACCAATATCTGATTGGTCAATTAACCAGATCCTTTTCGACTGGTTAGATGTCTAACCCTAAGTACTACTATTTCCTTCAAAACCTGCACACACATCTTTCTGATCAAGGTGCAGTGGAGATAAATACTGGGACATCTAAACCATGTAAGTTGCCTCTACTTCCCTGTGTTTCTTTTCTTGTTAATGATAGATGTGTTTAATTTCCCTGGGGCCCATTTTCTCTGTTGATTCACCAGGGAATTGCATGCACATATCCCATTAAATTTAATTGGCACTGGGAAAGAACCTATTGGCTTGGTTTTAAACTGATCTAAACTGCTAAGGAATACAAATGTGAAAAAGGAGGAAGGAACAGATGTAGTGTCTAGTATCCAGTATTACCTACTTTTCTATTCCAAGTCTTAAAACTATTTCTCAGTCCCTTGAATGAGTTCGTTGTTCTGTAGGAAACCAACCAACCAACCAAGAACCCAGGATCAACTCCACAAGAATAGCTGTTCCAAAGCTCATAGGTTAACTTTCCCTGGAAATCTGGTTTAGAAGAAATGAAAGAGAAAAAAATGCACAAGGTTCAATAGATGACTCAGTACACAATACTAGCAGAAATAGTGTGCCTCTACCCATCTGCAACCCATAGATCCCAGATGAATGGTGGTGTACAAGAACACCTGATTCCTAAAGAGTGTCTGCTGGCTTACCAGTACAGTGGTGCCCCGCAAGACAAATGCCTCGTAAGACGGAAAACTCGCTAGACGAAAGCGTTTTCCGTTTTGGAGGTGCTTCGCAAAACGAATTTCCTATGGGCTTGCTTCGCAAGACGACAATGTCTTGCGAGTTCCTGCTGGTTTTTTCCCCTCTCCCTTTTTCTAAGCCGCTAAGCCGCTTATCAGCTGATCCGATCAGCAGATAAGCCTCTAAAAGCCGCTAATAGCTCTAATAGCTCTAATAGCGCTAATCCGTCAATGGGCTTGCTTCGCAAAATGAAGAAACCGCTAGACAAAGAGAATCACAGAATGGATTCTTTTTGTCTTGCGAGGCACCACTGTATTCAGTATGTATTCATGCACATAATGAAGAGGGCTGTAGCCTCTGAATTTGTGCCAATCCAACATAAATACATTGGTCTTTAAGGTGCTACAGGGACTATGATATTCTTAAAAAATGATGTGGAGAAGAATTGCTATCTCTGCAGTGAATGAAAGTTCTGAATATGTTGAGTGTGAAGCCATATGTTCTATATTTGTAAGGTATTTGGAGGCAACTAGGCATAATATGGAATAGCTGCAGACTGGTTATCTTGCAATTAAGTAATAATAATAACTTCCCTTGGGTGATGGCATGATGAGGACTGTGTGGTTGGAAGTGGAGTTAACTCCGCTAACCTAGAAATAGTGCTTCAGGTTAAGAACAGAAATCGTGCTCTGGCGGCGCGGCAGCAGCAGGAGGCCCCATTAGCTAAAGTGGTGCTTCAAGTTAAGAACAGTTTCAGGTTAAGAACGGACCTGCGGAACCAATTAGGTACTTAACCCGAGCTACCACTGTACTTTTCTTCCTGATGAAACACTCAGTTAGGAATTTCCTCCTCAGGATAACACCATGCATATGATGAAGTTGGTTGTAGTCCACAGAAGCTTATTTCATAATCAATGCATTAGCCTTCAAGAAGCCATAAGACTTGTGGTTATTGTTACTCTTTAGGAAGTAATGAATGACTGCAGTTTCCAGTTAATTGCACTTTCAATGGCACACATGGGGTTGCTTCTGAAAAATGTGTGAAAAAGTAGGCAACTGAATCAGAATTAGGAGTTCAAGTTTCAAATTAGACTAACAAGTGATCAGAATTAATATTATGGCATGCAGCATAATTTCTAATACTTAGAACACATCATATGTGCAATAAACATAGACATATAGAATTGAAATATTATCTATGACAGATTATTTTGATTTGTGTTTTGCCCAAATAGTATTACAGAGGGGTTTAGCGGATTTAATTTACCAAGGGACTGTGGTGTGAAAGTGTCATTGTAAGACCTATTCTGCTTAATTTAATGCAATCTCCTTTTAAAGTTTTAAGTGAAATTATAGTGATAATAAACATTTATCCGGTTACAAAGCATTGTAAATGGTCTCTGGCATTGTAAGGCTGGATTGTCATCTCCCCCCTGTTTTTAGTGATGTATAGAACAATCACTTTACAGTTATTTGTACTAAGTTCACAGAAAACCCTTGCCAAAGAATTTCGGCTGGGTCGACCTACCTATGAGGTGAGGTGAGGCGGTCGCCTCAGGTGGCAGAGCCTGATGAGCTCACTGCCCTTGCCTCTGCTGCCATGGGCGTGCCCTGCCATGGATGCTCCCACTGCCCCCACTGTCATGGTTGTGTCCTGTCGCTGCTACACCACTGCTAGGCACAGCAGGGCATTTTGCCTCAAGCAGCAAATCGTTCTGGGCCAGCCTCCAAATTTCCGGTTCAGTTTGTACGCAAAGTCACTGGGGGCATGTAATTGTAGGGTTCGCAGAATCCGTAAATGTAAAAAGATGTTAGGGTTTGAGCCTAAAGTGGGTCTTTAAACAGGCTACAACCATAACCAGCTACCCCTGCAGTCTAGCCTTAGTGGCGAAAAAAGTCATTTATCAATTGCTTTGAATCACAACTGAGGTAAGCTTGTTCAGGCAACTGCAGGCAATTATTGTTTTGTGTGGGGCTTTTTGTTTCAGACCCCTCCATGCATCAGCAGGACACGTAAAGCGATCTGCCCCTTCCCACCCCCATTCTGCCCTTTTGGTGATGTTTTAGGGTCACTTCTGGTTTCTGCACCGTGTGTGTGTGTGTGTGTGTGTGTGTGTACGCAGTCGTTCGCCAATCAGACACACATAAATCAGTCGTTGCCTCTCTCTCTCTCTATATATATATACTGTTCTGTAGAATATATTAAAAGCAGTGTGCAAATTCATTTACTTTGGCAGTGTCTTGCTTCCTGTTCCAAATTCATTGCCACAGGGTGTGTGTGTGTGTGTGTGTGTGTGTGTGTGTGTGTGTGTAAGAAAGAAAGAAAGAAAGAAAGAAAGAAAGAAAGAAAGAAAGAAAGAAAGAAAGAAAGAAACTTTATTCAAGGCTTATGAGTATTCAGGTCAGACTGCAGTTACAGATTTCCAGAAATGTGACTAAGAGTTCAAGAATGACATCAGGGGTCCAAGACTGCCTTCCCCCCCTCTAAAAGGCAATGGACTGTGTGAGAGGGGCCGTCCCACCCCTCAAGCCCTTCCTTTCAGACAGTGTCCTCACACTCCTTCTCCTCTGACTTACCTGGTCACAACTCCTACCCCAAACCAATTGAGATCGCAGGACTCATGGCAGTCAGTTTTTAAGTGATGGGAATGCATTCTACTGCACTATATGATAATGTAGCAGCAGGAAAAGTGTAGGTGGGAACTGTCAAAGTGATTCAACATTTGTCATGTAACAGTAAGCCCCATCCCCAAACCTGCCAGTTGTGACTGTTCTTTTGGTGCCCCTGAAGTTTCCAACCTTACAATTTAAAGCTCAACCTTAAAATTTAGTGAAACATACTTTACCTCCTATAATTCAGTGTAGAACGAAAGGTGCAAAACAGCCTTGAAACCAGTAATCAGATGTGTGTGTTACCCTAAGCTAGTTTTCCAGAAAGCATCTTGTTTCAGGAAACTAATTTACCATTATTTTATACAATGACTTGAATTACTGGAATATATATTTTGGGGGGTGGCAGAATCCTAGTGGTGGAAAATTATTTTTCTTAATTATTCTATACTTATTTAGATCTTGGAAAAAGTGTTGTCTCTCTCTCTTCACTTGCCCAGCATAACATTAACAACATATAAAAATATTTTTTCCTAAAGTATCTCTTTGCCAAGTAATGGGCTTGGCTAGGTTATATTAAATAGAGACAAGTGAAAACATCTGTGTAGTTCCAGTGGTTTGCTGGATGTGCACTTTGCTTCCATTCAATAGCTTATAAAATCTTTGGATTCACGAAATACTTTGTTCATCTTGGCTGCTTGTTTAGTAATCTTTCCATAAAAGCACCCCCAAACCAAACTGTTCAGTGCTTGGCTATCCAACTCACCAGCAGCTTTGTGTATTATGGATGAAATAATGGGCTATTTGAAATTAAAATGAATAAAAAACAAATAATATATGCTCAGTTCTTTAAAAAGGAAAGTTTCTTCCTTCCATTTTATCCTACCTGTATGTACTTTTCAGTGTTGCTCTCATTTTAGAACATAGAATTCACTCCCCAAAACAGAACCAGTATGAAGAAATTGGACTTGTGACATGAATGGTACAATGGTTACATTTGGAACAGAACATAAAGTATAATTTAATATTATGTGAATGCCAGGCTTGTGAGAAAACCTTCCTCTCTAATTTCTTGGTTGGTGCAACCTATTTTGTCTAAACAAACAAAGATCAGAAACCACAGTTTGATCTTGATTTTTTTGGGAGGAGAAACCATAGTTTCAAAACCAGTTGTTCCTGGTTGGTTTCAAACAACAGTTTCTTGAAAATAGCTACTGATCTTCGCCTTGCAATCACACAAGGCAGGGGAGACCAAAAGCCCAAGGCTCATTCACATTGCAATAGATTGTAGTTTAGTATTACTGTACATCTGAATGTGGACTATGGGTTGGTTCTGACATAACAATCCCAGCTTCATAAACGGTTCAGTAAATAAACATTAAGACATTGTTTCCTGTTTTGACCCTGTGTATTTTTATTTCATTTGTTTTAGACGATTTATATGATGCTTCATTACAATAGTCTTTAAGCAGGGTACAAGGAATATAATAGATTCAACAACATATTGAAGATACATTGGTGGCCAAGACCATTGATTAACTCCAAAGTATATTAATTACTCTATCCTCCCACAGTCGCTAGTGCAGGCATCATCTTTTGTCTGCAGGTTTATTTTAATGGTAGATGTTTAATCATTATGAAAGTAGTGACAGATAATGACCACATAGCCACTTCATTCCAATTTAAGTGTCAGTAAATGGCCATCTGGAATAGCAGCATGTAATTCAGAATATGTTCATATAGTTGTAAAACCATTCACCATCTTACTGTAGTAATTGATTCCCCCCCCCCACTAGATTCCAGTAATTCTTGTCACATTTTAAGGAAGTTGCTACTTTTAAAAAAATGCACTGTTGTTTCCTGCTCTGATGGTTTGATGAATTGTCTTTACTTTAAAAAATATTCTTCTATCTCATGACAGAAAGCTGGAAGGAAAGTTAAAAATAGCCAGATGGCTTTGAAAACAGCAGATTTGTCTTACACAGCTTTGAAATATTCTGTTTGTTACAGAAAATGTTACAAATCTGCATGAGAGAATAAAAGTTGAAAAGTCATGCTTTGTGTGAAGATATTTTGTTACCATGTAGTAAGCTGATGGTTCTTTCATACAAACATTTAATAAAATTATGAAGGAGACCGTAAGGAAGTTCTGCATAACTTGTGACCATTCCTCTGTCCAGTCTAATTTAGTCCACTAGCCATGTCCTGTGACTTGTTTACCAAGCCCCTGGTGGGCTGCCATATGTACGTAATGGGCTGCACTTGGCTTTCCCCAAGGGCACAGTGCCTCCTGCTTTATATTCTCATTAGGCAAGGAACACTTATTTACACCCAATTATATGAACCAAGCTTCTCATGCTGCAGGGGACATGTACCAAAAGCAAAAGAGTTGTGTGGCACTTCTCTTTTTTTTTTTTCATTTTTTAAATAAATTTTATTATTTTTTATCATTAATACACATATACAAGCATACAAACATACATTTCATACAATCTTTAAAAATATTCAAACATACTTACACTCAATCCCACAAATAGTTCCTTTCCCCATCACCATCCACCGACCCTTCACCCCACCTTTGTGTTGACTTCCAATCTACTCAATTACAATATCTTTCCACTTCTATTACTTTCTTTCACACACCTTTACCCTAATTTCATACTTCTTTTTCTATTACACGTTGTTTTCCATCTTATTTGATATTTCAGTATTTGAAACGGAACTTGTTTATTCTAATAGGAGTTCTGATTTTTCGATATGATTTTGCAAGTATCTTTTAAACACTTTCCAGTCCCTATCTATCTTTTCTTTCGAAATCCTTCCAATTTCTTCCATTGTTTTGGATATATTGTAATACTCCAATAATTTGGCAAGCCACTCTGTTTTTGTCAGTATTATACCACTTTTCCAGTTTTTCGCAATCAATAGCCTTGCTGCTACTGTTGCGTATAAATATAAGGTCTTATCTTCTTCCTTTACGCTTCCTGGTACTATTCCCAATAGAAAACCTTCTGGTGTTTTCCTAAATGAGTATCTAAACATTTTTTTCATTTCATTATATATTATTTCCCAAAATTGTTTGATGTTTAAACAATTCCACCATATATGTATCATAGTACCTTTTCCCGTGTTGCATCGCCAGCAGATATCGCTACAGTTTTTATTCATTTTTGCTATTCTTTCAGGTGTTAAATACCATCTATGTTGCATTTTAAGGTAATTTTCTTTCAGTATATAACACATGGTGAATTTCATATCTTCTTTCCACAATTTTTCCCATTGTTCAAACATAATGTTTTTCCCAATGTCTTGCGCCCATTTAATCATTGATGCTTTAACCAGTTCATCCTTTGTTTCCCACTCTAAAATCAGATTATACAATTTAGATATATTTTTTGATTTTTCTTGTATTAAATATTTATCGAATTTTGATATTTCTTTTTCAAATCCTAACTTTTTGTCTTTTGCTAATCTATACTTAATTTGAATATATTGAAACCAATCACTAATATGAGCTTTAATTTCTGTGTAGTCCTTTAATTCCAATTCCCCGTTTTCTTCCTTTAATACAGTTTTATAGGTAGCCCAATTTTCTTTCATATTTAATTTTTTCACTGCGACAATTTCTGCCGGCGATGCCCACCAGGGAGTTTTCGGTTCTAAAAGTCTTTTGTATTTCTCCCATATTTTATATATAGATTTTCTGATTATATGCCCTAGGAAGCCTTTATGTACTCTCACTTTTTCATCTATTAAATAGGCATGCCATCCAAATCTTGTCTCTACTCCTTCTAAATCCAATACATCCGAGTCATCTAATTTGATCCATTCTTTTATCCAGGTCAGACCCACCGCATCGTGATATAACGCCATATCTGGGAGACCAAATCCTCCTCTCTCCTTCTTATCTATCATTATTTTGTGTTTTATTCTTGGTTTTTTTCCTGACCATATTAATTTAGCCAAATCTCTTTTCCAGTTATTAAAACATTTATCTCCTCCTAGTATTGGGATACTTTGAAATAAAAACATCATCCTTGGTAATATGTTCATCTTTATTACCGATATTTTCCCTAGTAAGGAAAGATTTAATTTTCCCCATACTTGCAAGTCATTTTTTATTTCATTCCATGTTTTCCCATAGTTCTCATTACTTAAGTCTATAGTATTTGTTGTTAAATTTATTCCAAGATACCTTATTTTCTTTTTAATTTCCAATCCTGTAATTTCTTGTAATTTCACTTTATCTTTTTCTTCCATATTTTTCACTAGTATTTTGGTTTTCCCATAGTTTAATTTGAATCCTGCTAATCTGCCATATTCGTTTATGCATTCCAATATTCTAGGTGTACATTGTAGGGGATTTTCTGTTGTGATCATAACATCGTCTGCAAAGGCTCTTAACTTATATCTTTTTTCACCAACTGCTATTCCTCTTATTTGGTTGTCCTGCCTTATTTTCTTTAATAGAACCTCTAATACTATTATAAATAACATTGGGGATAGGGGGCATCCTTGTCTTGTACCTTTAAAGATGTTGATTTCTTCTCCAAACTCTCCATTAATAATAATTTTTGCTTTCTGTTGGTTATATATTGCATTTATACCTTTTTGGAATTTTTCACCTAAACACAATTCTTTTAATAGTTTTTTCATAAATTCCCATGAGATTTTGTCGAAAGCCTTCTCCGCGTCGATTGAAATCAGGGCTGCTTGTTTGTCTCTTCTTACTTGTAGATATTCCATTATGTCTATTATATTTCTGATATTATCCTTTATTTGTCTACCTTCCACAAATCCAGCCTGATTTTTATGTACTATTTTTCCTATAATTTTTTTCAACCTATTAGCCAGTAATCCTGCATAAATTTTATAATCGGAATTTAACAATGAAATGGGTCTATAATTTGAGACCAATTCCAAATCCGTACCTTGTTTTGGCAGAAGCGTTATATACCCTTGAGTCCAAGAGTCTGGAACATTCCCCTTCTCTACTGCTTCCTCTATTACTTCTTTTAGTGGGTCAATTACCGTATTTTTCGCTCTATAACACGCACCTGACCATAACACGCACATCGTTTTTAGAGGAGGAAAACAAGGGAAAAAATATTCTGAATGAAACAGTGGACGTATCATTTTTGTGCTTCATGCTGTGGCCACAGACATGTGATCTGATGGTGAATTTGGGGTGACCCAATGCAAAAATCCTGAGAATCCCTGTGGATCTATGCTTTGTAACCACGTTTTTGCACCATTGCAGCCCCAGGCAACAGTGGGTGCGTGATTTGGGGGGGGCAGGCTGTAGCCATGGACATGCTATGTGCTCTGATGGTGAATTTGGGGTGACCCAATGCAAAAATCCTGAGGATCCATGTGGATCCATGCTTTGTAACCACGTTTTTGCACCATTGCAGCCCCAGGCAACAGTGGGTGCGTGATTTTTTTTGGGGGGGGGACAGGCTGTAGCCATGGACATGCTATGTGCTCTGATGGTGAATTTTGGCTGACCCAATGCAAAGATCCTGAGGATCCATGTGGATCCATGCTTTGTAACCACGTTTTTGCACCATTGCAGCCCCAGGCAACAATGGGTGTGTGATTTTGGGGGGGAAGGCTGTAGCCATGGACATGCTGTGTGCTCTGATGGTGAATTTGGGGTGACCCAATGCAAAGATCCTGAGGATCCATGTGGATCCATGCTTTGTAACCACATTTTAAGTGGGGAGGGAAGGAAAAACACAGAAGGCTAAGAATGCAGGAGAGGGCTATAACGTGAGGAAAGGAAGGCAAAAGTTTTCCCCCACCCACCCACACAAGCCAGCCACTGTTTAAGGATTTCATCCTTTTAAATGGAAGAAAGCATATTTGAATGCTGTGTGTCTCCAAAAACAAAAAGCAGGAAGTCAAATCAGAATTTTAAGCCGAACCTGTAATCTCTCTTCCCTTCACATACATTGTTCCCTCCGGAGCAGGGACAGGATAGAGCGACGCTCTGCTTTTCCTCTCTACTTGCCTGGAGGGGAGGGGCTTTCCCTGCTCTTTGTTCCGTTTGAGCAAACACAGCAAGGAAACAGAGCAGGGAGGGCAGTAAGACCCTGAGGCAGAATGCAGGAAAGCTGCCACTTCCTGTCTCACGGAGCTCCCTTCTCCCTGAAGCGCGGTTTGATTTTTGCCTTATTTTTCGGCTCCAGAGACCACACATTCGCTGCATAACACGCACAGACATTTCCCCTTCCTTTTTAGGAGAAAAAATCTGCGTGTTATAGAGCGAAAAATACGGTAATTCATTTAACATTTCTTTGTAGTATTCTGCTGGTATGCCATCCGGACCTGGGGATTTCCCTATTTTTAATTTTTGAATTGATTCCTTAATTTCTATGGTTGATATTGGTTCATTTAATAATTTATGGTCTTCTTCTGCTATCTCTATTAATTTATTTTTCTTTATATATTCCTCTATTTCTTCTATTGGCACTTCATCTTTTTGATATAATTTTTTGTAATATTTTTCAAATTCTTTTTTGATTTCTGTCATATCCCTTATTGTCCTCTCTTCTACTTTTATTTTATTTATTAATTTTTCATTTCTTTGTTTCTTTAGTTGCCAGGCAGGGATCTTGCCTGGCTTGTTTGCCCATTCAAAATTTTTATATTTCCAAAATTTGATTTGTTGTTCTACCTCCTGTTCTATAATTTTATTATATTCTACTCTCAGTAATTTAATTTCTTGATTTAATCTCTCTTTATTTTTGCTTGCATAGGCCAATTTTTCCTTCCTTTTAATTTCTTCTAAAAGCCCCCTTTTCTTTTTTTCTTTATTCTTATATGCTATTGAGTTTTGCTGTATGAAATATCCCCTAACAACCGCCTTCCCAGCATCCCACACTGTTTTAACATCTGTCCCTTTCCTCCAATTGTTTTCAAAATATTCCTTCATCAACTTTCTGGCTCCTTGCATTACTTTTTCATTTTTTAATAAGAAAACATTCATTCTCCACCTTTTCTTCCCTTTCTCCTCTTTTCCTTTAAGAGTTAATGATACTGGATTGTGATCCGTAAGTGTTTTTGGCAATATTTCGGCATTCTCTGCTTCAATTGTCATATCCTTAGTAATCCATATACTGTCGATTCGACTATACGAATTTTTTGGTTCTGAGAAATATGTGAACTCCTTTTCGACAGGATGTTTATATCTCCATATATCCACTAAATCAAAAATCTTTACCATTTCCATAAAGCTTTTTGGCAACTTCCCTTCATTTCCCCCCCTCTTCTTCTGTGATCTATCCAATTCTGGTTCCATTACTCCATTTAAATCCCCTAACACAATAATTCTCATATCTATATATTCCATTAATAATGATCTTACTTTAACATAGAATTCTGATTTTCTTTTATTTGATCCATAGATTCCTGCTACTACAATTGGTTCCCCCTCTATTGATATTTTGACTATTATAATCCTCCCCCCTTTGTCTTCATATAACAATTCCGGTTCATATTTGCTTTTAACATACATTACAACCCCCCTCTTTTTTCTTACATCAGATGCGATGAATTCTTCCCCTAACTTTGGTTTTACCAATAGTCTTTTATGCTTAGTATTGATGTGGGTTTCTTGTAAGCAAGCAAGGTCCCACTTCTGCCTCTCTAAGATACGTTCTATTTTCTGCCTCTTCCTCCTATTATTTAGACCATTCACGTTCCATGATAACAATTTAAATGTCATTCTTTATTAGTTAAAAAATTCTAAAGTTAATGGAAAGAGTGTGGCACTTCTCAAATTTCCAGAAAACCTTTTTGGAAAATGCACGAGGCATCTACTTGGCAAGTTCAGCTTTTTTCAGAAATTTGTAAGCAACAAAATTCTATAAATGTGTTGCAAACATTCCAAATACTATCATTGGCTTGGTCCAAGGCTGCTGTTTAGTTTAAAAGGAATAAATAGAGGGGAAGTTCTATTCATTTGAGACCCAAAGAGACTTACAAACAGAAATGTACCATATTTTTTGCTCTATAAGACTCACTTTTTCCCTCCCAAAAAGTAAGGGGAAATGTGTGTGCGTCTTATGGAGCGAATACAGGCTGCACAACTATCCCAGAAGCCAGAACAGCAAGAGAGATCGCTGAGCAGTGATCCCTCTTGCTGTTCTGGCTTCTGAGATTCAGAATATTATTTTTCCTTGTTTTCCTCCGCCAAAAACTAGGTGCGTCTTATGGTCTGGTGCGTCTTATAGAGCAAAAAATACGGTAAATAAAATATCTAATGGAATACCGTGTGAGAATTCTGTCATTTTTGGAAACTTCCCATTAGAACTCTGTGTTAATTTATAAGTTTAAAAATAAACCAGTAACCTCACAGGCTTACCAGCTATCCCATCCATGAGAAGTAATCTAGCAAACACTTCTTCTACACTGTTCAGTTGGGCTAGATTTGTTCAGTAGCAGCATTTAGTGCATCGAACTGTTGCTGATACTATATAATTGACAGCTTCTGACTAGTGGCCCAGTTCACAGGAAAAAAAGATGCATCATTTATGCTGGGTATTCATACACTTTGAGAGAATGAATTATGGATGACTCTAAAGTAAGGCATCCACTTATGTATGTACTTTATGTTAATTCAGTCCTCTCCCTTATTTATACAAGTGCTTATGTGTCCATTGCTCATTAAAGCAAAAATGCAGCCAAATAACCAGGGAGGAAAAACACAGGTTAGACTAACCATTTTAACTACTTTGGGAACGACTGCATTGACTATGTTCATATGTAACAAAAAGACATGGTTTTTTTAACCATGATTTGTTGAATAAGCTAACAGACAACCAAGGAATCAGCTGCTTGCTTTGTCTGATGTTGTTTGTTGTTCTCTTGCCTCTTCTACAAAACTCTAGCTGCTATCCTAAACGCCTTTTTTGTGGTTGAGGACTGACCCATGGCCATGCTATATCTCCAGAACTCATACAGTTGTTAAGCTGTAAAAAAGAAGTTGGGGACATAAACACTCTACTTCTCAGAGACCTTCTTCTGCACACCTAGAGCCAAATGGTCCTAAAATACCCCTCACCTTCCCTCCAATTGCAAACTCCACCGTTACAGTTTAAAGAGCTCGCTCATGCAATCTTTGGGTATGTTTAACCATGGGCAATTTACCCATGTCCTCCAAATACAGCTTGTTGCTAACGCGTACCATCTTTGTGAAGATTTTGTAGCTCAGGTAGAACAAACTACTGTTAGAAAATGTAATAGCTTCTCAACCCACCACTGCGTTTTCCTGACAACCTGCCACCTCCAATGTACTGCATTCATAGTTCTAACTGTGGGAATGCGCTACCAGAATGTTCTAGTGGATACGCGATACTGCCTTATATATGAATGATGATAAACAGCCCAGTTCCCCTAAATGGCCACCCCCTGTGCTTATACCATTTTGTCAGAATTGTTAAAATGTGGATTAGCAACTGTTACATCAGTCTAGTAGGAAAGATTGTGTACCTTTTAAAAACATTGAGGAAGGGAAGATTAACAAATCTAGAGCTGCTTTTTGCGTCCCACCCCGCCCTGCCCCTATAGTTGAATAAAGACACATGACTCAAGTATTTAAGGTTAATGGGCTAAAAAGGGCCACAACTTTATTGGTTACAGATAGTGAGCGGTATTGGCTTAGGCATTGGACCTAACCAACTATATCTGACTCCTGCCCGTCTGCAGGGAGTCAGGGAAGGGTTAACCACTAATAGGAGGAGTCCTTCCTTAGGCCCTAACCTTCCTATGCTTCAGACAGGGCCACGCCCCCAGAATCCTTTAATGGGATACCCTTCAATATGTGGGGCAGCTGATGGCGCTACCTCTCCTCTTCCCTTCTCCAGAAATATTCCATTGCCTAACCTCCAAACCTTACAAAGTTGTGACAATTTGCTATGAGGTAGGTGAAAACCAAGTGGCTGGTGCCAATTTGCCAAGTGGGAAAAGTCCTACCAGGCCCCTCAACGGTGACCAACCAAAGTCCATAGCAAGGTCAAGAGAGATGAAAACCAAAGGGTGGGAGGGTGGGAAAACTGGAGCAGTTGGAAACCGGAAAGAGGGAGATCTCCCGGCTGTGTCCTGCCTTTATCGGGCAGGCCACGCCTCCAGACCAACCAGATTGGTCAGCCTGGCCACTGATGCAGCCGGGAATCCCCCCAATAATGTGGGGCTGGCCACCCACCCCCTGTGCACGTGGAAGGGTTGTGAGAGCCTGCAACATCCCCTCTGCCTGAAGGCGGAAGTGGCTTTGCAACCCAAGTGAACTTTTTTCCTTTTAAAAGGTTTTCTGTTCCCTGTTTCAACTGTTGAAGTGCCCATCATTTTGTTTTGATTTGATTTTTAAATCAGATACATAGAAAGAATCATTTTCATAAGGTCCTTTCCCCCATTCTTTATGCACAGCATCTTGCAGTTATATTTGTGGGGCAGTCACACATGGACTAAAATGTGGGTGAGGCATGCATGTACTGATCATCCATCAATCACTTCTTGTCACCAATTTATTTTAGGTAGTGAGCTCCCTAAAAGTTTGGAAGTCATTTCTAAAACTTGTGGCTTGATGGAAGCTGTGGGTGAAATATAATCCCCATTTATTTAAAATCTCTCTCTCTCTCTCTCTCTCTCTCTCTCTCTCTCTCTCTCTCTCCTTGTGTGTGTGTGTTTTCCAGACCATCAGAGCAGGCAGTGGAAGAGTTCATGAACCAATCATTTGGGGCTTTTTGGCAGGCCATATGGAACTTTTCTAACAGTAATTTATATGGTTCTACTGTGTTTATTTTCTCAATAAACCTGACTTATTGCTGAATATGTTGCTTTCATAGTGAAATAAATACTTAGGATTACAAACATAACTTTTTAATAAACTTTCCCAAGGGCCCAAGGCTTCATTTAATAAATAGAATATTTTCTTTCTTATTAAAGAAATACATGCCAACTCTTAACTAAAGACAACCAGATCTGAATGGCAGAATCTTTCTTTCTTTTTAAAAATCAGATTAGATTTATGGTTTATTGCAGTGTGGGCAACACTTTTAAAGTCAAGGGCCACAGTCATTCACTGCTGAGTGACCTGGTGGAGTCACTCAGAGCGAAAAGCACGAATGAAAAGAAAAGCAGTTCTACGAGTAGAAAGAGAGGTTTTCAATCTCTCTTCAGTTTTTGACTGTGGTTGTTCACACCTAATATACCGTAATTCATGCTCCAGAATTTTGCCCCAATATACAGTAACAGCTTTTAGAGGAGCCCAAGGGGCTGAAATGCAAAAGAGGAGGATGGCAAAACCTCTCTCTCTCTCTCTCTCTCTCTCTCTCTGTGTGTGTGTGTGTGTGTGTGTGTGTGTGAAACATGCAGCCATTTTGATCCCAAAAGTTGCTAAGGTGGGCAGGAAAAGAGTTGGCCATTCATAGTCTTCTTTCATTCTGTTTCTCACCCCACCCTTTCATTTGAAGAAAAGCAAAGCAGGGTTTGTAAAGGAAGCATGAATCAGATTAAGAATACATTTTCCCCTTTAACATTTCCCATTTCATTTGATGTAAAGTAAGGCAGGAGTTCCTCCTGTGCACCCTTTCATTTATTTATTTAAAATTCACAGTGTTGAGCAGCCACTGCCACAGCTGAGGAAAAGATATGCACTGAGCAGAGGATCCAAAAGGCAGCAGTCTGACTGTTCCTAGAACAATAGGATTCAGAATGCAGCAGTCTGATTGGTCCTAGAACAATAAGGTCCAGAATGCAGCAGTCTGATTAGTCCTAGAATAAAGAAGCAGTATGATTGTTCCGCAGGAGCCACCCAATCCAGCTCCAGGTGGAAGTGAATCCGCAACCTGATTGGCCTACAGGAAAATCTGAGAATTAGCCAATCACGTGTGGCCCATTGTCAGTACATAACACGAGCCTTCGAAAAAACCCAATTCTCTTCTTTCAACCAACCTCTCCTTGCTCCCACTGTGTCCATTTCTTTCATATTTGATCTAAAATACAGAGAGCAACAGCCCCACTGTTAGTTCCTGTGATGTAGTGCTGTGCTCAGGGCTGATCTAGTTGCCCCTGCTATTATCTGTCTATGGGCCTTTCCCCCCATCCTTCAAATGTGCAAGTACATCAGTGAGTTAACCCTCTACCTGGCGTGCTTTTAGGGATTTGCTTAATGTTAACTCTCAGAGTTGTTTGAGATCTCTTGCTATATGAAGAAGCTTTTGAATATTAGCTACCAAAGCAGTGCAAGAGCAGTTTTTCCCCCACAACAACAAAAGCTGTTTTGAAAATAAGAATATTGCAAATGTGACCAACAACTACCAGTGTGTAAAAGGATGGGCTGCATTATTTCCTTTAGATTCTAAAGGAATGTAAACAATAGGAACAAAATGGAAGTAAGGGCAATAGGCTGCACCCAGGGAAAAATACCTCCCCCCACCCCACACATATAGACCTTTACGTCCATAGTCCGATAACATGCAATTTTATAGTGGATTTTCTTCCTTTACCAGATTATCCATGGTTTAGGAAATTCTGGTTTTCGGGGAAAGGGGGGAACCATGGGCTGCCACTTGGGTGTCATGCAGACACTGCAAAAAATAAATAAATATAGAGGCACAAAGTAGCTTCAAATAAACTCCAGTGTGGATGAACTCCTAATTGATGTACTCACACAAATCTCTCCAACATCTTATTTCTTCAGTCCATTTTTTGCCTCTCCCTTATAGGCTCATGTCAGCCACCATCATCATTGTGTAAGATCTGGGGTTTTACAGATTTTTGTCAGTCCATTTAGGGGTTTGTTTGTTTGTTTGTTTATTGTTAAACTACAAACCTATATACTACAAACCTATATAAACTACTGTGTTATTTTTGTGTATACAGTGGTACCTCGGGTTACATACGCTTCAGGTTACATACGCTTCAGGTTACAGACTCCACCAACCCAGAAATATTACCTAGGGTTAAGAACTTTGCTTCAGGATAAGAACAGAAATCATGCAGCAGCAGCGCAGTAGCAATGGGAGGCCCCATTAGCTAAAGTGGTGCAGTTTAGTTTCAGGTTAAGAACAGACCTCCAGACCGAATTAAGTACTTAACCCGAGGTACCACTGTAATATAGGTAGATGTTTAAAATACTAGTGAGCAGGAATACCAACAGTTATTTCGTTGCAAGGATGACTAGATAGCAAATTGTTTTCAGGTACAAACATAAGCAAGCTAAGGGCTGTACCCAAGTAAAACCTATGCAGTGCAGACCCACTGAAATAAGTGGACAAATTTATGGCTGACTTAGTCAGATGCAGCCCTCAGTTCATATTTCAGATTATGATATCTAATGTTTTAATAAAAAGGCTCTTTTTATAAGTTGCTCTTGAATGTGAGAAAACAATAAAGCAGCTGAACTAGAATATATAAAAGAATAATTAATTTTCTGAGTTCTACTTTAATAAATGCCAGAACCCTCAGGATGAGCTATGTTATTACTATCTTATTTCCATGTCAAGTTGATACAGATGGACTTGCTAGTAAAGAAAAGGCCCAGCACTGTCAAGTTCTAATGCATTCTTAGGTAATTAGTAATTTTTATGAGCAGAAAATCTTTTAAGCCACCTTTGATTAGATCAAGAAATAAAGCCTAGATTATAACAATAAACACAACACATTCCACCTTTTTTTTGTAATAATAAGAGCTTTGCTGGTTAGAGCTTATTCTGTGGTAGTAGTAATTTTGTAGTAAATATAATGCCATAAATACTACTTTTGAATTATGTTCACAGTTTAGCTATATGAAGAGCTGCTATTGTGAAGTGCTTGTATGTCACCAAATAATTAGCAGATCATAAAGTTAACTGGATTCAAATGATTTCCTCCAAAAAATAAACTGGCAACCCAATCATAATGAACATATTTTACAGGATACATTTTATTTTCGCTTGCAAGTTTTATTTTAAGACCAACATTTAGATGGAATAAAGACTCTGCTGAGAGAGTCAAGGGGTTTATTGAGTAGAGGGATGCGATACTTGGGCAAAAGCCCAGGTGACATATCTATAATTAATTCCCATTCCTGAACTTTGTGATAGCAGCTCAAATAAAGCAGAATGAACATGACTACAAAGAGTAGTTTCCTCTACCACATGTTGTTAGCTGAAGAATGCGAGGAATTTGTAAAGAAACTTCTATACTAACCACAATCTATCACAAATAATGGTTTGATCCTATGGTCTAATGCTGTGTTATTATGGGGTTGCCTAGGTTTGTGCTTATGGGTCCAAATGACCCTATATCCTCTGGGATATAACACACAGCCATTGGATACCACCAGTGAAGTTAGATACTAGCATCAGGAGCAGTAGTAAGACCAACACAATGGTTGTTCAGTACTATTGCATTTTATACACAATATCTTGCTGATTTGGGATAAATGGTCTGTTCTTCAACAGATAGTTTACTTTTCAGTTATGTCTCCAGGATGATGAAAACTGCTATTGGCTTTTTCTTTGGTGAGGAGGCCTCATCTTGAGCCCTTGGCCTCATCTGTAGAAGAAAGGGAATCTGAATCCATGTTATGATAATTCTCAACTTAGCTAACTACATCTAACTGTTGTTTTGGCAAGGTTTCTCCCTCACTAGCCTTCTGATTTCAATGGTGGTGGTGGGGCAAATGTAAGGTTTTACACTTAGGCAGGAATAATCAGTTGCACAAATATACATAAGATGAAGGACACCTGGCTTTCCAGTATTACATGTGAAAAGGATCCAACCAAGATGATCAAGGGACACCAAGCTTTATGTGGTTGAGGGAGTTGGGTGTGTTTAGTGTGGAAAAGAGGAGACATAGAGGAGATATGACAGCCATCATCTAAAGGGCTGTCACGTGGAAGATGGAACAAGCTTGTTTTCTCTTGCTCTGGAGGCTAGGATCTGAACAAATGGATTCACTTATCAAGAAAGGGCATTCTGACTAAACATCAGGAAGGACTTTCTGATGGTATAAGCTGTTTGACCATGGAATGGACTCCCTCAGAAGGTGGTGGACTCTCCTTCCTTGGAGGTTTTTAAGCATAGGTTGGATGACTATCTGAATATTGATGCTTTAGCTGAGATTCCTGCCAGAGGTGGAATTGGGGCAGCGTGACTAGTTCTGATGCACTGGGCGCAAAGCCTAGGAGGCGCCACAGGGTGCTGCAACTATGGCATAGTGAATTGAGCAGAATAGAAGGTAAGAAGTGTGTGTGCAGGGGGAGACCCAATTTTGGCCTTGCAGAAGGCACCACTGAAATTTCAAAGACCAAAGCATGACCCTGCATTGCAGGGAATTGGACTAGATGACCCATGATGTTCTTTCCAACTCTACAGTTTTGTGACATTCTCTCTCTCTCCTTCTCTTTATTTATTTATTTTACCCAATTGCCTATTTTAGACTGAAGGATCTTTGAAAGTGGAGACCTGTACATAACTGGTTATGAAATTCTGTAAGGCATCACCCGCAGTACAGCAATAGACTGCGTTTTGTTTTTATTTTGGTAAAAGAAAATGATGTGCAATCTTGATAAAAGTGCCAAAATGGCTGCCATAGGCAGCAAAAAGGTGGATCCGCCATATTGGTGAGTACTATCACAAAAGCCTGGTAATAAAAAATATGAAATATAACCAACAAATAATCCACTGAAAAGATGACAATGTTTAATTTCCTTCATGTCACTTAAATTCATTTCTCATATTTGTTTGTTGATGAACAGACAGAATTCTGTGTTTTAATACAGCAAAATATGCAACATTGTGGCAGATATAAAAATAAGTTATTAAAGTAGAAATGAAAGAGAAACTTCTTGTACTCCAGCGTTTGTAAATCACATCAACAGAATGACAATCCAGCTAAGCTATTAGCAGAAAAATATTTATCAGCTTGCAATATAATTTATGGCAAATGATTGTCCTGAACTCATAACTTAATGATAAGGAATGTGAAACCAAGAATAAATTGTAGGTATAATGAAATAATTTCATTTATCACTGTTCTGATCTTCCAAACAAAATAGCTTCAGCACTTAAATGTTCAGTAAAAATATGCATGTTACAGATGTTCAGTAGTCTTCCAGGAGCTGATGTCTGAATTTACCAGGATTCCCCCTCCTTAGCTGCCAAGTGTTATTGATGAACCTTGTCATTCAGATGACAGAACATTACAGCTTTATGCACTTTGCTGAATGTAGTTGGAGCATTAATGTGAAAGATTTCCTTCCTAACCAAAGTAGCTCACCTCTGTCTCATGTGAATAGTAGCCACCTTTAGGGATGTGTGACCCTTGCTGTCCTGCACATAGATCAAAACCTGCCCCACCTTGCACTGACCAATGCGAATGGGGTTTTTTTCCAGTTCTCCCCCCTTTTTTGTCAAGTAGTGAATTATATGTTGTTTTTGTACTGTTCATCACATTTGTATTTAGAAATCATAATCTTAATCTTAGTCAATCCAGGGTGGTAGTGTTCTTTTGTTAAGTATTTAGCATGGGCACATTCCTTTTTGAGGAAGGACGGGGTCTTTGCATAAGTAAAGAGCTGGCAAAGTAGACCTGATTTGTCACCATAGTAGCTAATGGTCAGAGATGTTGTTTGGAAGCAGCAATGGCAGAATAGCTGTAATGTAGAATAGTGGTCTGTCTTGTGTCAGTTCAGTCAAGGATGTCATGCATGCTGTAGCCAGAAAGAGTTACCTCACTTGGCTTTGAACCCTGGAGAAGAAGTTATAAACTTCCTCCTTGTCTTGGAAAGCCAGCTGGGCAGGACATCATTCAGGTTCAAGCCCCAGAGTAGCGCTGGTCACTCTGTATACTGGGTTCTTTCACAGAGTCAGTGCCGGGAACTTCCAAAGCTTCTATGTTCTCTTTTCCTCCCAGTCAGTAATATGAACATTGTGCCTGGGTTTTAAATGTGAATCACCACCCCTGCCCCTGCCCTCTGTCTTTGCACTTACAAAAGCCTTTGCTTGGAATAAAAATGTAAGAATTTCTGCATTCGATTCAATATAGCTGCTAATTCTTATAATTGGCGGACTGTGGAGCAGAGGGGGGTAGTGGTCATTTATTTTGGTAATGGGAAAAATATTGTAAGTTGATGGATGAGCATGTAATCTCTGTGAAAAATGTTTTGTTAAATCATCAACACTAGGTTGTTTGTCTCTTGGATCAATGACCCCTTCATGGCAGCAAAGATTTCACTGTGATGGTTTTTAATATTCCTCCTCCCCCCCCCGCCCCATTAGCACAGGCAGCAATGGTTTTAAAGCAGCCACTGTTCCAGCGTGATATGAATAGATAAATTGTCGGAGGTAGCCAGCACGATAGCTTCTGCGTTAGAGGACTGTGTTGTAAGCAACACTGCATACAGTGTTTCAGCTGGTAAACACAAACTGTGTGCATCTAGTGGCACATCAGAGTTCTCATCCTTCAATGGAATTTAATGAGCTGTAACAGTGTAGTGAAACTGGGGGGAGAATGGGGTTAGTGTGCATTGAGTGGAAGCCAGATATGGAAGGTCATTGTTCGAGAGCTGCCCTTTCCCACCACTTATCAGCCAAAGAGGAGGGGTGAGGGTGGACCTATGAGCACTACATGCTGTACAGATGGGAAACAGACTTACGAAATGTAGCCAGTTAAATAGCAGTATTTGAGATTTGGGAATCTGCATATGATGGCATTTTTAAAAAATGCTTTAACTATATGCATTGGGATTTAACTGCAAAAGCAGGCCAGCAGTGAAAGAAACATCTCTTTAAGTAGGCCATGGAATTTGCTAGCTTGGAAATTTTCAGAGAGAATCAGATAGCCATTTGTTGTAACACTTTATGCTTAAGTCAAGACTATGAACCAGGTTGAACTCTGTGTATTCCATTGTTATTCAACACAGTTGGTTTTCCACCCTCACTATCCACCCTCCTGAGGAATTTTGTCCAAGTAGCCCAAAATCAAATAGGTTGAGGTTTGTGGGTCTCAGCCAGGACATCCTAACTACCAAAGCAAAAAAGGAAAAGGGAAAAAGGAGGTGTTTCAGGTTGCTTTAGATAGTTTCCAGCATTTCATGTCCCCTTTTAACTCCAATCTGATTTAGACCTTTGTTTCTAAACAGTTTTATTTTCCCCAGTTCTGAGCATCAGCTGAAATGAAAACAGCCTACCAAGAAAGAACGAAATCTCTGAGGATAGCATAGCATCAATTATTGAGATCTCTGGCAACAGTAGTAGATTTTGTTGCAGCAAGTTATTTTCAGAGCTGCCTGCGCTGTATCATCCCCAAGAGAAACAATGAATTTAGACTCTTGAGATCAACTTTAGAGAAGAGTCAAAGTAACTTGTTTGCCTTAAATCAGGTTCGCAGAAGGTATTGTGAAGTGCCCGCGAAGTTTATCTGAATCACCAAGA
Organism: Podarcis vaucheri; assembly: GCF_965113315.1. Taxonomy (NCBI): domain Eukaryota; kingdom Metazoa; phylum Chordata; class Lepidosauria; order Squamata; family Lacertidae; genus Podarcis; species Podarcis vaucheri. Next base: position 63,950,906 of record NC_138763.1, read on the forward strand.
GGTCAGATTCCTCCGCTTTCTTTAAAATCCACATATAAGTGCAACCCAGAATTTTCACTCTGCCTTAAGATCACAAGGAGTGGCTGGAACTCTTTTTAAAATCCAAGAATAATTGGTTACAACAAAGCTGTTTCTTCTTATTTGCTCCATCACACCAGCACCACCACTATCTAGTGTTATGAGTTTGTGGATGCTAGACACTTCTAAATTCCAGAACCAGTAAGTGCTAGAATTTAATCAAGGTTACATGTGTTAGAACTCTGGCTGCAAGACCCATGTGTACTAGACACATCTAATTGCCTGGAATCAGCAAGTGTCAAGAGCTAATTAAGCCAAGCTAAGGTTCCTGGTGAAATGATAGGCTGAGTGAAGAACAAAAGAGCAAGGGACTTTGTCTGAGAAGGCAAATGGACCGGACCCTTCCTTCCCTCAACAGATAAAGCCAAGGCTTAGCGAGATTAGAGTTGTTGCAATGTGAACTAGAGAGACAGGGCACGATGCTGGATTTCTGCTTGAATCTTATCCTAGGCTGCGTCTATGGAAGAAGCAAGACCTTCTTGGAGAGTTAATGCTGTGAACCCCACTATTCGTAACCTCAGGTTATATATACCATAAATCATAAACCATAAATCATAGAGACACCACAGTCTTTGCTATGCCTCATTTCCAAAAGGAAACATGAATTCTAGGTGACTGGGAACCCTAAAATCTTGCACTGTTTAGAGATTGGGATGGCGTGCAACAATATATTTAATTAAAATTGTGGTACTGTTATCTTTCCAGTAACAGTAATAAAACTGCAATAGAGATCTAACTCTCCAATAAAGGTTCTGGCAGTGGCTTTGCAACCTTGATATAAACAGTGTAATTGTTATAGCATGGCTTGACTTAATGTAGCTTCCTATAGCTGGATTATAACAGTAGTTTGGTTTTGATTTATTTTCAGGTCATGCAGCCAGATGTGTACACCCACACCGCAAATGATACATCATTGGTACTCGGCTTAGAAATCTCTGCCAAAATGATACTAAACCATAAGTGTTAGTTATTTTGGGATTTTTATTTTTAAAAAGAATGTGTTATATTATATGAAATGGCTCCTTAAAATGGTTCAGGTTCTCTCTCTCTGCTTGGCCACAGCCAGTGCTCTGTGTGTGGCCCAGCCTCTCTTTGCTGCTGCTTGGTGTAATTAGTACCAAACATTACTAATTTTTATTGCCAAGCTCAGCAGTTGTTTTTCGAGATGGAACATGTAAAATATGTGGATAAATTGCTTTAGTTTCCTTATTTAACTGCACAGAAAAGCTTTTAAGGGACATTCAGAGTATTCCAAAACAGTTTTAAGATTTACTATGAAATGTCTGCCCACCTGTATGTATCTGTGCAAGTGCACATGTGTTCTTTTAAAAAAGAATAAATATACTAAAATGATGAAATAGAACATAAAACCAGAAAGGATTTGTCATAACTCTTGGCATCTTTCTCTGTCTGCAAAGGAATTTAGATAGAGAAAGCTTGTTGAGTTAAATGCCTGTCGCATTACTGTACAATGGTCATCATCAGAATGTGTTCATCCATCCAGTGCCAAGGCTGTGGGCAGTATATAATCTGCGATTTTCTGGGAACAGTGTTCGGTCAAATGTCCTGTGAGATTAAAAATAATTTGAAAAATCAAGAAGCCAGATGTCCTCCTTTGGCCTTGATGAGGCGCAATGGACAATTTTTCCAGATGCATTTTGGATCCGAGTAACTCTTTTTCTGTTTTCTGTTAAAGGTTTTCTGTTCCTGGTCATAATAGCTTAACATCATCCTTCTCCCCACACCCTATAAGCACATAGTGATTTTTAAATTACCTTTCATAGCAATAAATCAACTCGTTGCGAAATTTGCTAAGATTTGTTTCCTTGAATATTTTGCGATACTAAGAAAATATGTATAACAGTTCATGTCCATATTTGGCAAGCATTGCTGGCGCAGCTAAACATGATGTTAAAAAAGAGAGTCGAGCTCTTCCAATAGCCAAGTCTTGATGCATGCATAGTTTTATTCCAGCTGGCGTACTGCAGAAGTCTGTGTAGTACAAAAGGTTAAACAGATGACATGCACTAGAAGCATAAGTGGGCTCTGTTATGGCTTTCACTTGCAGTTTTCTGGCCCTTTGGCTTTGGGCGCTTCTTATGTAGTCAGTTCCTGAGTAAATAAATCAGAATCAAAGCTCAAGGTTCCTTCCAGGGATCTCGGTATAGAGGTGTTTCCACATTTGGACATTCTGTTGCTTCCTTGATGTGTAGGGAGGAGCAGAAGGGTGAGCAGACTTTTCTCCTGCTGAGTACCTACTAGGAGGGGCAGTGAAGACTAACTGGAAATCTCTTTTAGTGACAGGGTATTTTTCCCTCGGGGATGCGGGTGGCGCTGTGGGTTAAACCACAGAGCCTAGGGCTTGCCAATCAGAAGGGCAGCGGTTCGAATCCCCGCGATGGGGTGAGCTCCCATTGCTTGGTCCCTGCTCCTGACAACCTAGCAATTCAAAAGCACGTCAAAGTGCAAGTAGATAAATAGGTACCGCTCCAGCGCGAAGGTAAACGGCGTTTCTGTGCGCTGCTCTGGTTCGCCAGAAGCAGCTTTGTCATGCTGGCCACATGACCCGGAAGCTGTCTGTGGACAAACGCTGGCTCCCTCGGCCAATAAAGCGAGATGAGCGCCGCAACCCCAGAGTCAGTCACGACTGGACCTAGTGGTCAGGGGTCCCTTTATCTTTACCTATTTTCCCCTCAATGAAAAGACTTCCATCCTGAGTACTTCTTTGTTTGTGCCCCACCTTTCTCCCTGATGGGCTTCAAGGCGGCTTACAGATGAAAATAAGAACTGTTAAGAACATAGAAAATAAATAAATAAAAAACAATTAAACACCGATGGAACTAAAACGATATATGTATATAAAACCTATTAAAACCATAACAAGAGTCTTGATTGCACAAGGATGGAAGACTGAGGAAACCCCGACAAAAGAACAGTGGCAATAGAAACTATGCAAAACTGGCGAAACTGACATGCAAACTACGAGACAAGGACAACTGTGACTTCAAAGAAGAATGGGAACCTTTCACAAATTATTTAAAAACAACAACAAAATGAATTGGACTCCCTGGCAGGTTTTGAATAAACATACACAAATTTATTGAGGGATAACATAGATAATATAAGGATGTATACAGTTTTATAATATGCAGAAGTTAATATTGGATGAGAAATCAGAGAAGGTGGCTGAGGAAAGTCATAGGGGGAGGGAGGAAGGGTTTGTTGGGGTGGGAGTGAAAAAATGGGGGGGACAAGGAAGATGATTTGTTTGTTTGGATAATTTGTTATGCTTTTATGCAAAAAACCACAAAAAACAACAACACACCACACCACACACAAAAACCATAACAGTAATTACAATAAAAAAAAGCACAGCACTAAGCCTTTCATTAAAAGCAGTCAGTTCCCCAAAGCCTGTTGAAATAGAAGGCCTTCTGCTGGCAGAAGGACAGCAAGGAGGGAGCCAGTCTAGCTTCTCTGGGGAGGAAGTTTCAAAGTCTCATTGCAGCCACTGAGAAGGCCCTCTCCCACATCCCTACCAAGCATTCCTGTGAGGGTGGTTGGACCAAAAGAAAGGCCTCACCTGAAGTTCTCAAAAACCCAGACAGGATCATATGAGGGAATAAGGTCTTTCTGATAACTTGGAGGATTAATAGAGTTAGAAGGCAAAAGTTCCTTTCCCAAGTGGTTGGAGGTTTTCCACAAAGGTTGGCTGAACATGCTATTCTGGACAGAGCTACAGCCGGTTACACAGTTACAGCAATTTGAAAGTTCTGAGAACTAGGCTAGAATTTATGTTTACATGGGGTGAATAACAAGAGACTGCCAAAAGAAAATAAAACTGAATGCTGGTTAAGGTTGAAGCACAGATTCTTGAAAGGATAAGATAGAGATCACCCTATCCACAAAACAGGCTACACTATTCTTCTCTGGAGTTCAACAAGCATGGATAATTTTGCATTACGCAAGAAAATGTAAGAGTTTTCTGGCAGCATAAATACGGGTGTGGATGTCTGTATGTGCAGAGCTTGGGCATTTCTTGTACTTCAAATTGTTACTCCATCTGAAGACTGCTCCAATTGCCTTGTTAGAAAGCAATAGGGATGTTATGTATAGGCTTTGTAATTTGTTCATGCTGTGTATCCCTACCAGGCGGTCTAAGAATCATCCTTCTATCTGGATCTTAGGCAGTTCTTACAGCTCTTGTTCTGTATTCTTTTTCATTTTTAGTAGTTGCAGCAGAGGAGGAAAGGCAAGTGTGAACAGAATTAACACAGAGTATGACAATGGAACCATGACTTTGGATGCAGTTCTCAGTATGCTTTCAGGAAGTGAGCCCTGTTGAACTCAATGAGACTTACCTCTGAACAAACCTGCTTGTGCTGCTTCTCTCATAATGACTGACACTTACTTCTGGTGGATGTTATGGTAGAATGTTTGGCAGCTGCACAATCTGTATCACAGTCATGGAGCAATAAACTCAGACAGTTCAAGGTGCTTTGCTATAATCAGACTTGCGGCTGTAAACTTATCTGTAGTCGCATGAATTGTATAGTTTCAGTTCTAACAGCCTTATGTTAAAAGTTGGAGGTATGAACTCCTGTGGGTTCTGCTGGACCTTTCCATACTATTGACCACATTTCTGGATCACCTAGCTGGGATGGGACTTGGGGCACTATTTTATGGTTGTCCAGGTTCTATGTGGAGGATTGGTTCCAGAAGATGATTCTGAGGGACTTCAGTTTGGCACTTTGGTTGTCCAACAGGGTTCTTGTCTGCCCCCTTCCCCCATGCTGTTTAATATCTACGTGAAACACCTGGGAGAGATTGTCTAGTGATCAAGGGTATGGTGTCATTAGCATGTTGATGACACTTGACTGTATATCTTCTTGCCATCACATCCCAAGGAAGATGCTGAAGTCCTCAGTCAGCTTTGAAATCCATAATGACAGGATGAATAAATTGAAACTTAATCCAGATAAGGCAGAAGTGTGCATGGTATCTAAGATTGTAATTCAGAGAATGGGAGTAAAACATGTTTTAGATGTGGAGACAGTCCTGTTGTAGAATTGAACTCATACTTTGGTAGAACTCACGTGCTCAGCTTTGAGCCAGGATGTTACCTGAAGTGCTTTTACATATGGCTGGTTCAACAACTGCATCCTTTCTTTGAGTCATCAGATATAGCAATGGTGAACCATTTGGGCCATTAGTTACTTCTCATTTGGACAATTAACATGTGCTATATGTGGGATTGCCTTCAAAAAGCATGCATTATCTGCAGCTGGGTCAAAATGCTGAGGCCAAGTAGCTGATGGGGCAGACTTTCGTGTTAACAATGACTGCATTGGCTTTCTGTCCATTTCAAAATCCATTTCGAAATGCTGTTTTTGTACTTTAAAGTTCCAAAAATGTTTGGGTTCAGGGTACCTTACTCTTAATACAATATGGCCTGGGCATTTAGATCTGCAGGCTCTGTGTTCTGCTGAGGCCAGAAATTGTGTTTGATAGAAGCAGGAGTGACTAGTCCCAGCATCAGCTAAGGTATGTATTTAGCAGAAACTGAGGCTAAGTCTCTATGGAGAAAGCTTGTTTCCTTTCTTCCTTTTTTAACAGGAGAATAGTTGTAGTTGAATAGATATGTGATATTTTGTTATGTTTTTCTCCTCAATACATCTTGGAGTGTTGACATTTTGCAGTTGTTTAGTGTTGCCCGTACTGTGTAGTTCTTATTCTGCTACAATGTTTACATTATCATAATTTTCTGCTGATTCCCTGCAGAAGAGTGATACTTCGAGCGCAATGGGATTGTCACATTTCATTCCTTATTTGTTCAGATATCTTATTCTTCATGTTATTAAAATATTAATTCTGCGCCTGTGTAGCTCCCCACTTTCTCTTCCTTTCCCCCTCACCCACTGTGCTACACCCAGACTTTGGAATTAATTCTTTGCCCTGGGAGGTTTGCCTTCTGCCATTTTTGGCCCAGTTTGCACAACACATTTAAACATAGTTTAAAACCAACTTTTTGTTTTATGTGAACAAACAGCATGGTGCTGCTCAGAAGTTCCCAGCGTATTCCACCCCGATTCCTAAACTTCAGTTAAACAAAAAGGCCAGAGTCTGACTTGTTATGTCATTTGATCCTGGACTTGTGGTTTGTTTTCCCCAAACCAGCCATGAGAAGTAAGCCAAGAAACCCCCCCACTAATGGTTTGTTTTGAGGAAACAAACCATGAACCTAGGTTTTGAACAACCTGATAAGCCAGGTTGTTTCATCTGCGGAAGTTGGGAAGGAGATGCACAGGAACCTTTGAGCTGAGACTTGTTCAATAGCTTTATCTCAATTAACTCTAAACAAAGCTGTCCCTTCCTGATGACATCATCTAACAGTACTCTTTCTATTATGATTATGGCTGCCTTAAGCCCTTTTGAAATAAATGCACAACTAAATCTGAATCCAACCAGTTATGTTTTGGTTTGTATTTTGGAAATGGATTCCCCTGCCCCTTTTAAATTGTTGGTGGCCAAACAAGATATAAATGTTCTTAATGAATGGTATAAAAATAATTGTCTTCATGAGCTGATTCTGTCATTTAGTGAAGGGTTTATATATATTTTGGATATATAAGGTACTCCATATGTTGCCATGGCACAAACTTCCATTTGTGTTGCTGCAGTCAAGTCTGGGAGCTGTCATTCTGACCCAGGTTGTAGGAAATTCTGGATAAATTACTGAGATTTTTCTTGGTGCTCATTTTAAATCTTTGCTTTTGTAGGCAAGTATTTTAATTACAAGGATTACTGCTAAGTAAACAAAGAACACTTGTGTTGTCTGCCCTCTGATTTAAAGGGGTTATTAAATGGCCACAGCATTTTTTCAACTTTGTTCAAAAACTACAGCTCTGTTCCTGCCATCACCTGTTGGGGATTACTGGTATCATTTTATAAAATTAAATGGTGGTTTGTGTCTTTGTTTAGAAAACAGAGCCATGCTGAGCATAGGGCAAATGTTGATTAAACAAAACAACCCCCAAAGCAGCCTACACGAATGCAAGAAGACTGGGCAGTTGGGTATAATAACTTGGCCAAATTATTTTTAAGCAAACAAACCATTGTTGGTATACAGTAAAATGTTACTAGAACCTTGAATGCAAGTATTTTAAGGGATCAACTAATCATATCATTTGATATGAATCAGGGGCAGCCAACCTAGTGTTGAGCTACATTTCCCATCAACTCAGATGATTGGCCATAATGGCTTGGCAGCTTGTAGTTAGATTTCAAAAACTAATGTGACTAGTGACAGTATGAGAAACACTCTTTTGTTAGGGATTTCAGACCTGATTTAAAAGTATTGCCAAAAGAGAAATAACAACATACCAACACTGAATTGTATATGTCTGGCTTCTCATTCAAATGTGATTGCACTTACCCTGTTAGCACACCATGGATCTATAGTGAAACCTGTGCTATTCTATGATTGCGTGTACAACTGCTGAGGGTGCAAGCATGTGTAATGCCACTAAGTTCTCATTTGTCATCTGAATTTTCAGCCTCCCAGTTCTATTCTCTCAGAAGCTTTACACTGTTTTCCCCTCAGAGAGGCTGTAAAAGAAGGGAAGCTGTCTCAAATGTCAGAGTTACTGAAATGTTGCATATATAACTTGTCAGGAAAATTTTCAGGTTGGTGTGTTTTTTTTTTGGAAGATTACGTGAGGTGAAGCTATGGTAAGAGCGTGAAGACAGTCCAAAGTGTAAATGAGCATAATGGAAAAGTTCTGCTAGTAAATCTTCCTAATTTATACTGCATGATACTGCGTGTCTAAAAGGTTAATGTTAAACATGAATTCAGTGTTTATTTTATATATACACTATATATCTATACAGTGGTACCTTGGGTTACATACGCTTCAGGTTACAGACACTTCAGGTTACAGACTCCGCTAACTCAGAAAGAATACCTCGGGTTAAGAACTTTGCTTCAGGATGAGAACAGAAATCACACGGCGGCGCGGCAGCAGCAGCAGCAGCAGCAGGAGGAGGCCCCCATTAGCTAAAGTGGTGCTTCAGGTTAAGTACTTAATTCGTTCCGGAGGTCCGTGCTTAACCTGAAACTGTTCTTAACCTGAAGCACCACTTTAGCTAATGGGGCCTCCCGCTGCTGCCGCACCGCCAGAGCACGATTTCTGTTCTCATCCTGAAGCAAAGTTCTTAACCTGAAGCACAATTTCTGGGTTAGCGGAGTCTGTAACCTGAAGCGTATGTAACCCGAGGTACCACTGTATATATCTCTACACTAGTGCATTTTTAAAACTCCCTCTCTATTTATTGCAGAAATGCACAATTATACCACTGTCCATTTCATAATTGGGTTGGAAATTGCAGTCAACACTGGACCCATTTCAAATTTGCTTGGTACTAATTTTTGTGTGTGTGTTTTCACACTGCACATTTTCACAATGCTGCTTAAGAATTAGGGTGCAAGGAAAGGCAGCAGAATGTTTAAGTAAACATGTGACATTTTCTTTCATTCTGCATTCACAATGGTGGGGATGAAACCTTCTAACTTCTCCTTCACCATTCAAGATCAGGGAGTCTATCTAGTGAACTGCATGAGTTCGACATATGTATAGATGACATGAGTCCATTTGAAGCTACAGTGTTGCAACAGAGGACAGGAGAGATGTAAGGCCATCCCACTGGCACAGCTGAGAGACCAGCAACTTTTGGCACCTCTTCCTTTGACTTTTTCCTCCGTGGCTGGTCATTAGAAGATTGTGTAACTAAGAACTTATACATGCATGACTTTCTTGGTTACCAGCTGAAGAGAAGGAGATGGACCTTTCTGTTAATTACAGATGTGATACAATTCTCTGGCAAATGGCAGGCACTGAAATGTGATATAAGCTTAAAGAAAGAAGGAATTAATGGTGAGCAAGGCATGAGTGTTTGGGGTGGGGAAGTTCATCCCATGGAAAAACAAAGTCACAATACAAGTGCATTATTTGTCCTCTGCATTGTCAAATATGTTTTGTGCAAAGTCCATCTAATTCTAGTAGAACAAGAAACTTAATCTTGCACAGTCACATGAAGCGAGCTGTCAACTATCCTAAGTATGAGCATTGTGTGCTATTAGCAGAACCGTCTTTCCCATAGGGCTTAGTGGCGCGTTGCACCACAGCGTTGGCCTCTCAGGGGCGCCCCAGCGAGTGGGGGAGCTGCGCAGCTTTGCCAGCGGCTTCTTGTTTTCCTAGAATCCACTTGGCCCATGCACGCACAGCTCTCCTGTGCCCTGGGCGACTAATGCGCTCCTGCGTCCTGGGTGACACAATAGTTGCTTGCTGGTGGTGTTGTGAGGTTGGGTGTGTGTACACGCTTCTCTAAACTGGGTGGCTGAGCGAGCGCAGTGCATGGCAACCCTCTTTGGGAGCCAAGGCCTTCTTGGGGAATGGAATGAAATGAAAGGAGGCACATGTGAGGCTCCTCCTCCTTATTTCCCCTGTGCTGCTCTCTCTCAGTCATACGGCCAGCTTGCTTTTGCCCTCCTGCACCTCCATCTTTCCTAGCTGCGCTCTCCTTCACTCAGTTGCGTAGCCTAGGCATGCAGCTTGCCTCCCAGGCCTCCTGTGCATGGCAGGAAGAAGAAGAGTTTGATATCCCACTTTATCACTACCTGAAGGAGTCTCAAAGTGGCTAACAATCTCCTTTCCCTTCCTCCCCCCATAACACACACATTGTGAGGTGAGTGGGGCTGAGAGACTTCAGAGAAGTGTGACTGGCCCAAGGTCACCCAGCAGCTGCATCTGGAGGAGCGGGGACGCGAACCCAGTTCACCAGATTATGAGTCCACTGCTCTTAACCACTACACCACGCTGGCAGGAGGGGAGCCCTGAAGAGGCGGGTGGGAACTGTTTCGACGGGGATGCTGGAGCCTCTCCCATAAGAATAAATGGGCACAATCTGACAGTGTGGAGACATTTCAGCCTTTGAAGAGACTCTAGAGCAGGCTTCCTCCAGATGTTTTTTGGCGCTCCAGATGTCTTTTGGCCTACAACTCCCATGATCCCTAGCTAGCAGGACCAGTGGTCAGGAATGATGGGAATTGTATTCTCAAAACATCTGGAGGACCGAGTTTGAGGAAGCCTGCTCTAGAGTCACCATTCTGGAACAAAAGAAATTCAAATTAAGACTGTAATGACTGAATTAGATTACAGTAAGAGGTTCAACACAGTCGCTTGCGGATTGAGTCAAGATAAATTGGTTTTTCTCTTCAGGCCTTGTCCAAAAACAGGATTTGTTTTACTCTGACCTCTAAGTGAAAGTTGGCCCTTGACAAAATAGCTTCTTTCTCACTACAGTGGTACCTCAGGTTACATACGCTTCAGGTTACAGACTCCACTAACCCAGAAATAGTGCTTCAGGTTAAGAACTTTTCTTCAGGATGAGAACAGAAATCGTGCTCCAGTGGCACGGCAGCAGTGGGAGGCCCCATTAGCTAAAGTGGTGCTTTAGGTTAAGAACAGTTTCAGGTTAAGAACGGACCTCCGGAATGAAGTACTTAACCCGAGGTACCACTGTAGTTGTAAAATCACCTTATGATGTGCACCTGTGTTATCTCACCTGTCCTAGGTACTTAAGACCATAATGGTGGCTTTGTAATTGGGAAGTTACCTTTCACAAGCTGGATCTGCTTTCCCCATAACTGGGAGCCACTCAAAAGACTACACCGTCACGGTGAAGTAAAAATGTGCATGTGCATTAGCACCTGGTGTGGTGGGGCAGAGCTGCCCTCCTGGCACTGGCATCACTGTAGCTTAGCTTGATGGCACTGGGATGGGGCAGGGCAGGTTGGGTGCAGATACACAGAAAGAACCAGTCCAGCACTGCATCCTGAGCACTTTACTGGTGAACTGCAGCAATGCTAGTGTTAAGAGGGCAGTTCTGCAGAACCACCACTCCAGCCACTGTTGCCTATGTGAACTGATGTAATTTATTTTATTTTATTTTATTTATTTTTTATACATACATACATACCCTGCCCATCTGGCTGGGTTTCCCCAGCCACTCTGGGAGGCTCCCAACAGAATATTAAAAGAAGAATAAAACACATAGGAAGGACTGTGGGAGATCATATATTTGAATGTTACACGCATGTGTGCATGTCAGGGAGTAAAGTTATGTCTAGCTTTCCTGCTACATGGTAGTTTCTCTCTCTCTCTCTCTCTCTCTCTCTCTCTCTCTCTCTCTCACACACACACACACACACACACACACACACAATTATGTACCGTATGAGCATTCAAATGTGCAACCCAGCCAACTGAAGCCTGTACTGGTGCTATGTTAGAGTGGGGTGTACCATGCAGTTCTCTTTAATGTCTTTGTTGGCCTTGTCATCTTGATATCTGTCTCAGATACCACTGATTCAAACACAAAGTTCAATGTTGGTAGTATGCAAGGTCATTAGGGCCAATGAAGCATTTCTGCATCTGTTTCTGGAGATCAAAGGTGGCAAATCTATTTAGTTCCTCAACTCTATCCAAGTGTGTGCCTTTGTGAGTCTCCTGAGATTTGTACATGCTGTTAGTGATACATATGTGCACTTGCAGCTCAGTGTACTCCTTCCTGAGTATGCAAGTGCACATATACATCATTAAGTTGTGCGTGATCAGGAAGCAAATCAATATGTAGACTTTCTGTCATTATTTCACTGCCTTTCATGGAATATCTTAATAATGCATTTTCCCTACAGCTGGTAAAGCTGTACATTTTAATTGGGACTTTTAACTTGGGTGGTGGAAATAAACAAAAGTAAAGTTTTTCCCCTCTTATCTCCCCTTCCCCTCAATTTATGTTCAGCCCCCCAAAATAATACCCCCAACTACATTGTTTTATTCCCTCCTTATTATTACCTTCAATAAATCCTAAAGAATTCTCAGCCTTCATCCATCTTCTTTTTCTGCTTGTGTTTGAGACTAAAAGCTGTATGTAAACTGATAATTAATTGCTTTTCCTATTGTGTATCTCCAGAGATCTGAAGAATAACTTGATTAGTACTATTGAGCCTGGGGCCTTCTATGGACTTTCGGAACTGAAGCGTCTGTAAGTATTAATTCCATCTGAATTACCTTAGAAATTGTACTCATATTGACATTTCTGTCCTTGGGGAATTTGGAATATGTCACCAAGCAATTATAACATGTAGGACATATGAACTACATATAGGGCTGTTTGATTCTTTTTGAGATTTTTCTTTCTACGCATGATTTGTGCTTTATCTACATGGACAAGTTTAAATTTGTTTCTATGATAACTCTTCTGAACTTTACGATGATTTAAAATTAACATTTAAGCTCCAAGGAGGGCTCAGTTAAGTGTAAAAATATATACATCTGTAGTTGATAGTACTTGATAATCAACATAATACTTGATAATCAACATATTAATTACCAACTATGTGATGTTTATATGCTTTATATAGTTCTTTAGCTTCCTTTTTACTAGAAATGATATAATCACTAATTTCTTGTAAAATATGCTATATTTGGTAATTTGATTGCCTCTGATTAAAAAAATCATTCTTCCCATCCTTTGGAGTGCAATTTAAATACGTATTTTTAAGTTACTGTGTATACATTTTAAAGTTAGTTTGATACACATTACAAACCCATCAGAACTTCTGGGCATATTGCATAGGGTAGTTGTGTCTGCCCTGTGGAGCAGCTTCCTGTCAGATGTCAGAGAGTTAGACAATTATATGACTGTTTTGGGAAGCTTTTATTTTGTCCCTTTATATTTTGTTGGGAGCTGCCCAGAGTGGTTGGGGTAACCCAGTCAGATGGGTAGGGTATAAATAATTGTTGTTGTTGATGATGATGATAATGATGATGATAGGAAGAAGAAAAAGAAAAAGGGCAAGCCTTAAACATTTCAATAAATAAAATATTAAAGGTGCAGGAGTCCTGTCCTATATATTTGACCACCCTAGTAGTACTGCCTATCTGTTCTTAGTTTACTCCATGAACTGCATATACAGCTATGGATCCATAGAATCATAGAATTATAGAGTTGGAAGGGACTCTGAGGGTCATCTAGTCCAACCACCTGCAATACAGGAATCTTAGCACGTGGTCTCCCATCCAGTTTGAAACCATACAAGACCCTGCTTAGCTTTGCAAATGTGCTAGCCATTTTATTGTTGCACCACTAGGAGGATAAGTATAATAGTCATTGCCTTTCCTGAATACAGTTGGGCTTTGACAGCAACAACAAAAATATTGCACAGGTTTTGTACTTCAAAAATGGAGGCGATACAGACTGGACAATATATTAGTTAAAAATTGAATGCATTTCCAAACAGATCTACTTTGTGATTCTGAAAATTGGAAAGTCAGTGTATGGACAGCAAGATATGTGCAGGAATTATGCACATTTCCAAATAGATCTGCTCTGTGAATCTGAATGCACTTTGAGTCACTGTAAATCTGCGAAAACGCTATGATGACAATTGAGTCTTATTGCTATGGAGATGATTGTACTCTAATAACACAACCCTGACCTCTTGTGGGGAGAATGGGGAAGCTGTATAAGCTGTGATTCAATATTGCTCAGCCACAAGCAAAAGAACCGTGAAGGCAAAGGTCACAGAGCAGAAGCTCCTGGGTTTGTAAATAACTGGAGAAAAAATGCTGCAGCAGGCGCTCTAGAGACAGAAATAAAAAATAATCACTATTCTGGGCTTCCATACAATGTGTTTCTGGTTGTTTACCAGTTTCAGACATTATTTTCAATGCAATATGGAATATCTTAAAGTCAGTGAATAGCCTGATTATAATTTATTTCTAAATAATTATGAGTTTCTCCAGAAAAGAAAAGAAAAGATTATTTCTGTTGCCTGATTAGGAAACAGAAGATTACATTACAAGATAAATGAATGGCTTTCTTGTTGCAATTGGTGCTTGAAGGCTGCTAACTTCTTTAAGACTGTGCTTTAGTCTGTTTCCTATTCATTCATATATTTTCCACAGAGGATATAGTAAGCAGCTGAAGTTAATGTAACACAGACGTCTTGCAAGTGACATGAGGCTTTGTGAGTCAGTTGGAAAACCACAGGCTGCCAAATCTACATAAAATTAACAATTTCATTTGGAAGCCTTCTCGCTGACTGACTGTACTGTGATAATTTAGTATCTGCAATGGCAGAGAAAGAGATCTCGTGGATTAACATAAAATGATGTCTACGAGGAAAAATAAATCTGAGCACAGGCCATGTGTCTGGTTGTTTTACAAGATCAATTTCATGAGTCAACATTTCTGGTATAAATATTTACAGCAAAAAAAATGAACACCAGATTTGTGTGACATGAGGTAAATTTGGTCTGAAATAATAAGGAACAGTAGAAAGGCATCCAAAAGCAGGCTAGTACAAACTGTTTCTTTTTGTTGATGTCTTGTTAAGAAAAACTGTTAAAAACCTATGCAACATATTGGGTGTGGAGATAGCACTGATGGCAGAGGTTTTGCCATCACTTTGGCAAACCAATTCACAAAGAGCAGCATAAACTTGCAGATCTTGGTTTAACTAATATGCCCATTCAGTTAAATATTTTGGGATTTGGTTTGGTTGCTAAATACCCTTTCATTTCTTTAAAAATTGAAAACGAAACATGTTCAGATTTTAGTATAAGTATCAAACTTTATTTAGATTTTAGTGTTTGATTTAGAGATTTTGAAGAGCACTTTTACTTTTTGGTGGGATAATTCACAATTTTGTGTGTGTGTGTGTGTGTGTGTGTGAGAGAGAGAGAGAGAGAGAGAGAGGCCCAAAATCCCACAGGAGTTTTATACTATTCACAGATTTTTGCACAAACTCTGCAATATCAATTTCCATATAGGTTCATTTTCAGGTCAGCTCACCTTGCATATACTTCAGTCTCATCAGGTTCAGATGGGTGAACCACATTTGTGATTAGTTCTTGTGTTGACATGCACAGCTGATACCCCCTAAATCGAGATTGCCATCATGCTCAAACCTTCCTCTTCCTGAACTGGTTCTGACTCATAGGAACACAGAAAGTTCCCTTAGACTGGGTTAGATAATTGGTCTCAGTTAATAGCTACACTGAATATGTTGAGAAAAAGGGATGCATATCCTGCAAGTATTCAGCAATGCAGCTTTCTGCTTTGATGCCCAAATTAGCCAAATGTTCATCAGAGTTGTATATAAAGTGACTGATTTGAGTTTTTGGGAGGAAGGGTGGACTGTAAGTGTTGATAAATAAGTAGATTATTTATAAACCAGCTCTGGGTTAAATTTAGTCTAAATCCCGAGATCCTATTGCT
Source organism: Podarcis vaucheri (assembly GCF_965113315.1). Taxonomy (NCBI): domain Eukaryota; kingdom Metazoa; phylum Chordata; class Lepidosauria; order Squamata; family Lacertidae; genus Podarcis; species Podarcis vaucheri. The sequence continues at coordinate 63,966,329 of NC_138763.1, forward strand.
TCTATCAGTTGACCAAACTAGTATTAAAATATTTTTTAGATAAGTTGAACCATCTCTCCTAGTTCTGAAATGGGTGCTGATGAAGTTGAGCTGTGAGTGGGTTAAGGAAGAGTAGGGCAACATTTGTGGTTGCAGATTAGGCAGGAGATCTGTCAGACAAGGATCAAAGAGCCAGGATAACAGAATAACAGCCTGGCATAAGAATTCCAAGGCAGCAATACAGTGTTGAGTAGGGCAAAGACAGGCAGGTATCACAATCCAGGGCAGTAACCCTTGAACCAGTGAGCCATGGCAGTGAATTGAAACAAAAAGTAGAGGCTTTACTGCCAGGTTGCAGCGGCTGTATGAGCTATATGGCGTTGCAGTTTGTTTGGAGAGTCAACTGATCACATTCAAGCTAAGAGTGGTGCAGAGTGTTTGGAGTCTGGGTACCTTTCCCTAAGGCCTGTTCTGTCTGGTCTCCTGAGAGCCTAGAATGCTGGTGGTACAAGACATAAGGCATTAGGTGATGATCGATGGATGCTCTAGTTCAGACACACTTTTAGTTCCCTTGTTTAAGACACACACCCCTTGCATCCATCAAACCTCCTGGCTGCCCCCAGCTTTGGATCAGGTAGTACCCATTCATTTTGTGTGTGGATTATGATCTCTTTAACATTACTTTAAAAATTGGCATTGTGGGGGGCTGGAGTTTCTTTTTCATCCGTTTCTGAGATCTCTATACATATGACTAATTTATGAAGAAGTCAGATTAAATACAATAACATATTTTATTGAAATACTTGTCTGGAAAGTATTAGTTCTGTGTTTTCTATATATTTTGCATAAATCTTATATTTTAGAAAACAGTTATCCTTTTTAAAATTGTATTAGCTGTCTAAAGGTTGTATGAGGATAAAATGCTAACGAGACTATTCATGATTTTGCACTTCCCTTCATTAATGCTATCCCTTTTTTATTTAGGGATCTTTCTAATAACAGAATTGGCTGTTTAACACCTGAAATCTTTGTTGGCCTTAAAAACCTTCATAAATTGTGAGTATTGTACTTTTCAAAACTATCAAAAACACCAGCTATTGCAATTAGGAAAACCGACTCATCATTATGCCTTAAAGGAATTGTAACTTTCCTAAGAGTTTAAATTAATTTATCCAGAGTTACATGAATGGAGTTACATTCTTGGGAACAGGCACTCTTGGGTCTCAGTTTCCCCCCTTCTGAAAAATCCTGGAGTGCTGCGAGAACTACCACCTCCCTTGGAATGGGGTTATGCAGGGCTATTTTTCGGTCAAAACTCGCCAGAGCTCAGTTCCAGCAGCTCTCAGGTGGGCCCCATTGCCATTATAAGAGACTGAGGGATGTGTTCATGGTGACTTCTGGAACCTCTTTTTCTAGAAAAATAGCACTGGTAGGGAGATGACGGTGCAGAAGTTTGCTTTAAGAAATTTGCTTCTTTCCTTCCTGTTTGTGGAAGCCTCTGCTGCTTTTTCGAAGTACCATTTTTTAAAAACTGATTCATCTTCTTTGTCATCATTCTCTTGAACCTCATTTCTCCCAGCTGTGTTGTGTGGTGGCAGAGTTCCTAACCCATCTGGGGGTCATTCCTACCCACACCCCCTCAGACGTTTCTGGATGGATGCTATATCAGTGTAGCATCCCTCCCAGAGCATTGTGGGATTAAAATAAAAGACCGTGCCTATCCAGGACTGGTGACAGCCATTTTTACCTGAAGAGTGTAACTGCAAGGGTGTTACACTGTGATATAGCAGCCTTCCATAAAGGAGGAGGAATGACTCTGGACCAGATTAGGATTGCTGCTGCCACTTACCACAATGACAAGTGGGGTATGTGTGTGTGTGTACATTTGTCTTTGCAGTTAAAGGGGGGACACCTTCAGTGCATCCAGATATTAATGTTAAGTCCCCTGACCTGAAGGTTATCCTCTAGCCCAAGCATGGCCAAACTCGGCCCTCCAGATGTTTTGGGACTACAACTCCCATCATCCCTAGCTAACAAGTCCAGTGGTCAGGAATGATGGGAATTGTAGTCCCAAAAACACCTGGAGAGCCGAGTTCAGCCATGCCTGCTCCAGCCCATCAAAGACTGAGCTTTTCCTTTCAAATTTGTTTCCCCGTCTCTTACTCACACAGACAAACACACACCCAGCCTCCAATGAATATGATGAAAGAGTTCCAGCTGGAACTTTTCAGCACAACATTAAATTCAAGCCATTGTCTGGGATGACTCCTTGACCAAGGTTTTGCCATGATGTTATGTCTGAAGTGATGACACTAAATCATATGTGTTGCTGCAGCCAATCAGATTAAATGACAGTGGGGCAAATGACGCCAGGGCCAACTACAAAACCCAAAGGCAGCAAAAACCATTCAAAAAAATTTAATGTTTGTACGGTTTGAATATGCTAAGTTTGAAGTAGATGTTGAAAACTGTTAAGCAAAAAGTAAAACTAGAACTTGCAAAGCTCTTAGTGGTATGTAAGCAACATAAGGTGTGAGGGAGAGGACATTTTTTTTTTTTTTGAACCAGTATGTAAAAGCTTGCCTTCTGGTGTGTATGTATGACTGTACTATCTCCTAACTATTACATAGGAAGTGCAGGCACAATGTGTTTTGTATAAAAGGTAACAGAATATTTAAAAACAGGAATAGAAGTTTAGGTGTTTGTGTATAGCTTGCATAAAGCAAAAACCAAGATTGTGAGCAATCAGGTCAATAGCATCTGTGATTTGATTATATTAACTCTAGGATATGTCAGGAAGGTCTATATTCCACCATATTACATTAATCACCAAATTGATCCACACACAACAGTTTTGCCTCATGCACAGTTCTGAATCTATCCAAATAGATTTAAGCAGAATCTTCAGGGGCATGGCATGTGTTCCTTCAACAGAATTACTTTCAGTCTTTTTTCTGCATTCAAGTCTAATACTTGGTGGTGTATCTCACATACCTTGAACAATCTCATAACTGTACTGTACAGTTGTTAATATTCATCTGCTGATAGTATTTTAATTTCTAGCCTCTATTGTCCTGAAAAGCATTTGAAAGATCAAAATGGTAGTAGAATTATAAAGGGATTGCCAGATTAATTGATAATTTGGAGACAAATGAGCCGTTCAGAAAAACTAATAATCTTCTCACTGGGTTACCTTCAGAGGCACTATCACAGACTGATCAATTTTAATGAAGTAGTCAGTGTGTTGTTTGGCACTCATTTAAGTTGATTAATTGTTTGCTATGTACACATGCAGTCTCGGTACTTCTTTTCCTCTGTTTCTTTTTTATTAGTGTAAAATTCTTTTTTTTTTTTTACTTTTACAAATAAAATAAATAAATAAATAAATAAATAAATGTCCTTAAAGCACAAATTAAGATACCCATTTCCTTAATTTGCAAATATGGTATTACCATATATGATCGAAATGAAATCTTGACATAGTGATAATTCAAGAATTGTGGCTAAAGGTAAGAGGTTTATGCCAAGTGGTTGATAAAGGGCAAAAGGAGGAAATGAGGTCACTTGCTAATGAGAACCAATAGGGAAGAATCAGGAAGTGTGGGATAGGCCAGGGCCAGAGTGAAAAACCATGGGGTTGGGGGTAAGGGAGTGGTGTCGAAGGCAGAGAGGAGCAATTGAGCTTTAGAGATTAGATTGGGAAGCATATTAGGGAAATAAGGAAGGAGAGTGAAGGTAGTAGGAGAAAATAACATTAGTTGTACAGGAACAATGAGAAAGTGGATTCTCCTTCATGGGGAGCACGTGTTGCGGTGGGAGCAACCATGACATCCCCTGTTGCTGGGCGGGTTAGTTTGGATGGCCACAAATTTGATTGGACACCTTCAATTGTTGCTGGGGAAAATTTATTGTTGCAATTTCATTTGATTGATGGGGGTGCTATATATGTTCCCTGTGCGCAACATTGAGCTTCCTCTTTTCGCTGCGCACATCAGATTACCCTCATACCCTCCCTTTATTTAGGGTTTGTTCGCGCTGACCTTGCTATGCCTGTCATGGGGTCATCTGCTTTGGGGCAGGGGCCTGGTAAGAATTTTACCATTTGGCTGATTGGCTGGTGCCATTTGGGTTTTGCCTACTGCGTAGCAAATTGTCACAACTTGTAAGGTTCCGGTTAGGCATTGGTTAATTTTTGGTTGGTGGAGGGGATGTGGTTGGCTGTGCCAGCCCCTCCAATGCTGCTGTTGCAAGGGTATTCCATTAAAGGAATCCAGGGGCTCGCCATGCTTTTGTCCGAATCCCTGGCAAAGGGCTAGGGCCACACAAGAGTCCCTGGGAGCATTTCGGGAGAGATGAGAGCCTAGCGCCCAGCTTTATTCTCTCCCCAAAATTGACTTCCACAGGGATGCAGTTGTCATTTCTGTTCCTACCTCCAAGATAGCTGCTAACCAATGCCTAAACTAACAGATACAGTGGTACCCCGCAAGACGAATGCCTGGCGAGACGAAAAACTCGCAAAACGAAAGGTTTTTTCGTTTTCGAGTTGCCTCGCAAGACGAATTTCCCTATGGGCTTGCTTCGCAAAACGAAGCTTGCCCCGGGGACAGCGGGTCTTCTCTTTTAAAGCAAGGGGCGGCGGGGAGAAGCAATCTTCTCCCCGCAGCCCCAGGTCCGGGGACAGCGGGAAGCGCTTCCCGCTGCCTCCCGGACCTCTTTTGAAGCAAGGGGCTGCGGGGAGATCGCTTCTCCCCACCGCCCCTTGCTTCAAAAGAGGTCCGGGGGCAGCAGGAAGCTCTTCGCGCTGCCCCCGGACCTCTTTTGAAGCAAGGCGCTGCGGGGAGAAGCGATCTTCTCCCCGCAGCCCCAGGTCCGGGGGCAGCGGGAAGCTCTTCGCGCTGCCCCCGGACCTCTTTTGAAGCAAGGCGTTGCGGGGAGATCGCTTCTCCCGGTGCTCCGAAGCCGGGCGGGGGGCAGGGGACACCTTCTGAAGGCTGGCGGGGGGCAAAAGTCCCAGGGGCTTTTAAATCGCCCCGGACAGCGGAGAAGTCCTCCGCTGTCCCGGGGTTTTTTAAAATGCTGGGGGTGGGAAGAAAAGCCCTTGTCCCCCCCCCAGCCTTCAGAAGAGGTCCGGGAACAGACTGTCCCTGGACCTGGTCTGAAGGCGGTTTCCCTAGGAACGCATTAATTGATTTTAATGCATTCCTATGGGAAACCGTGCATCGCAAGACGAAAAAACCGCAAGACGAAGAGACTTGCGGAACAAATTAATTTCGTCTTGCGAGGCACCACTGTAGCTGCTAACAGATAGCCTAAGCAACCACTCACATACTGTAATTCAATAAAGTTGTGGCCAAAATTATTCCAAAAACAAAAACAAAAATGATGTGTGAAGCGTGTTTTTATTCGGGGGTGTCTTGGGGGGTCCTCGACATGCAATAATAATTTTAGCATATATAAACACCATCCTGTGATAATTATGTTTGTTTTGCTTATTGAAAGCAGTAGAGCATCTCCTGGTTCAGCCTGCAAAGATTTAAAAGCATTCCAGTTGAATACTTCTCTCTATTGACTCCCCTTTTCCCAGCTCCAAAGGCCAAAGGAAGGGGAAATAATTTCTAGTGGGGTAGGTGTGCTAGTCTCTTGATGTAAAAACACCAGAGTCTTGGTGCAGATCAACACATTGATTGTTGCACATGCATTCATATACTAGAGTCCACGTCATCAGATGCATGAAGGTACTAATAATAATCTTAGCCTTAGGAAGTTTCTCATTGGCAGGAACCAAGGCTTTTTTTAAAGCCGGAACTAACTGGAACTCGGGGCGCAGGTGGCGCTGTGGGTCGGCGGTTTGAATCCCCGCGACAGGGTGAGCTCCCGTTGCTTGGTCCCTGCTCCTGCCAACCTAGCAGTTCAAAAGCACGTCAAAGGGCAAGTAGATAAATAGGTACCGCTCTGGCGCAAAGGTAAATGGCGTTTCCGTGTGCTGCTCTGGTTCACCAGAAGCGGCTTAGTCATGCTGGCCACATGACCCAGAAGCTGTACGCCGGCTCTCTCAGACAATAAAGCGAGATGAGCGCTGCAACCCCAGAGTCGGTCATGACTGAACCTAATGGTCAGGAGTCCCTTTACCTTTACCTTTAACCGGAACTCAGTTCCGATACATCTCAGGTTTGCGCCATTGCCATTCTAAGAGAAATGAGGGAGGTGTTCATGGTGAGTTCTGGCATCTCTTTTCCCAGAAAAACAGCACTGGCAGGAACCCTTTGGAAAACCCTTGGTCCTGTGCCAAGGCCCTGGATGAGGAGGGTGGATAGGCCTCCCTCAGCCAGTGTGTTGCCGCTCCGGCTGCCACTGGTTTGTAAGTCAGTTTTTTTAAAGGGAAGGGGGTCTGGGAATTTGGCTTGGACAAAAAGCTGTTTCCAATGAACATAACTCATTTTATCCAGGTATGCATAACTGGAAGGAAGAGGTCTTGGGCAGAGAGAGATATAGCAGGATGCCATGTAGATGGTAGTGGAGGCCCTGGAATTTGATGAGATTAATGCGCAACCCACTCCATGCATTCATAATGTGATGGGGGTCCATCTGTTGAAAGGAACAGTGGGACCACATCACCAACCCTGTCCCTGATATAGCAAAAGTCTGTATGTCTGCAGGTCTACCTGCGTAGATTTCTGTCAACTCAGGAATCCGCACATGTATGAATGTTGACGGTGGGCTCTGGGAGCCATGCAGTCTCAACCCTGCTATCCTTTCCAGTAGGTGAATCCCTTTCACTTTATTAACACAAGAAGGAGGCTAGATTGTGCATATATATATATATATATATATATATATATATATATGCTTTCGTAGATTTTCACGGGTACAGGAATGCAGGTTTTGCACAGACACCCCGACTCTTACACGGGAAGACACCCGAAGACACCAAAACCTGCATATATATATATATATATATATATATATATATATATATATAAAATGTCATGAATGGTCCATCATTATTCATTTGCAATAAGGAAAGTACTTTGCATATAGTCGGAGACTAACTTAGTTTTTCCAAAGAAGGGCAGTGCCAAAGAATGCTCCAACTACCACACAATTGCACTAATTTCACACGCTAGCAAGGTTATGCTTAAAATTTTACAAGGCAGGCTCAAGCAGTATGTGGACCGAGAACTCCCAGAAGTGCAAGCTGGATTTAGAAGAGGCAGAGGAACCAGAGACCAAATTGCAAACATGCGCTGGATTATGGAGAAAGCTAGAGAGTTCCAGAAAGACATCTACTTCTGCTTCATTGACTATGCAAAAGCCTTTGACTGTGTCGACCACAGCAAACTATGGTAAGTTCTTAAAGAAATGGGAGTGCCTGATCACCTCATCTGTCTCCTGAGAAATCTCTATGTGGGACAAGAAGCTACAGTTAGAACTGGATATGGAACAACTGATTGGTTCAAAATTGGGAAAGGAGTACGACAAGGCTGTATATTGTCTCCCTGCTTATTTAACTTATATGCAGAATTCATCATGCGAAAGGCTGGGCTGGATGAATCCCAAGCCGGAATTAAGATCGACGGAAAATATATCAACAACCTCAGATATGCAGATGACACAACCTTGATGGCAGAAAGTAAGGAGGAATTAAAGAACCTTTTAATGAGGGTGAAAGAGGAGAGCGCAAAATATGGTCTGAAGCTCAACATCAAAAAAACAAAGATCATGGCCACTGGTCCCATCACCTCCTGGCAAATAGAAGGGGAAGAAATGGAGGCAGTGAGAGATTTTACGTTCTTGGGCTCCATGATCACTGCAGATGGTGACAGCAGTCACAAAATTAAAAGACGCCTGCTTCTTGGGAGAAAAGCAATGACAAACCTAGACAGCATCTTAAAAAGCAGATACATCACCTTGCCGACAAAGGTCTGTATATGGTTTTCTATGGTTTTCCCAGTAGTGATGTATGGAAATGAGAGCTGGCCCATAAAGAAGGCTGATCGTCGAAGAATGGATGCTTTTGAATTATGGTGCTGGAGGAGACTCTTGAGAGTCCCATGGACTACAAGAAGATCAAACCTATCCATTCTTAAGGAAATCAGCCCTGAGTGCTCACTGGAAGGACAGAACCTGGAGCTGAGGCTCCAATACTTTGGCCACCTCATGAGAAGAGAAGATTCCCTGGATGTTGGGAAAGATGGAGGGCACAAGGAGAAGGGGACGACAAAGGACGAGATGGTTGGACAGTGTTCTCGAAGCTACCAGCATGAGTTTGACCAAACTGCGGGAGGCAGTGGAAGACAGGAGTGTCTGGCTTGCTCTAGCCCATGGGGTCACGAAGAGTCGGACATGACTAAACGACTAAACAACAACAAACTTAGTTTTTACCTTACGTCTTTGGTGGCTGGGGCTCAGCACTTAATCTTCTCTTATAAATGCTGTTCATACGCTTAATATAGTTGTATGCTATGGGCCAAATTGATGCAAGTTGTTGTGCTAGCAGAATCCAGCCCAATGACTCCCGCTATGGCAATAGGACCCTCCTCCCTCTGCTGTGTCTTTCTGAAATCTGCTTGGAAGGAAAGGAGAATCTCCAGAACAGTACACAGGGGCAGGAGAGGAGAGGTTGTTTTGTCCAGCAAGCAGAAATGCTTCTTCTGATGGAACAATCTCCTTAGCATGAGTTCCACCACCCTATGTGCTTTTCATTTTCTTTGGAGGAGACTTCCCTTGTGAGAGGAGATGTTCATGTCTCATATCTTTTCCACTATTAGAATCTGACTTACAAATTTATGACACACCATTATTTGTGATTGATTTCTCCCTTCCTCCCCCTCTGCCCTCTTCTGGTTTGAGTTTAATACTTACATTATATATATATATATATTTTTTTAACTGAGGAAGTTTACTGAAATGGTTCATATTTGATGGCAGATGTGGATGATGGTAGCTGATAGCTAAAAATATGCCTGACTAATATACTGGCCTGTCTTTTCATGACTTGCTTATTTATCCCTTGGCCATATTTATGTGTGGTGAGCTGTTCATATTTGAAACATGATTGTAAATTGCACATTTTAAAGGCAGCACATTTTCTTTACGTCTTCCTCCTCAGTGGCCATGTTGCTTGTTCTAAGGATGAGTTACGCAGAGTAATTTTGAAAGCGTAATGGGGCTCTCAGTAATTCATACATCTCTTAGGAATACTCTGCTCTAAATATCAGGTGATGTAGAAGACTGGTGTTTTCCTTTAATAATATATCTAGACCCATTTTGATGGATCGACTGAAATCTCTGCTTGGATTTTTGAAAATATAAATATTCCTTCTGCTGCAAATTAAGCTTCTTTAAATTTTATTCATTTATTTGATTCAAGTACCTCTGATTTCTATTTCATCCTGACTCTGAATAATCACCAATGATTAGCTGTACAATATCATGTAACAACGTCTCTGGCTACTGTGTAAATGTTACTGGAACAGCTAATCACTCTCTTCACTGCTAGAGACAAGCACAGAACAAATAATGAGTAGGGATTTTTTTAAATATATTTATATTTATTTATTTTTGCAGGGAGGAGGAAGAACCCAATCATGTTACAAACAAAACATGTTTGCTGAAATACACCCTATTTATTTATTTTAAAAATTTCTAAATTGCTTAGTGGTCTTTGTTATTACATTATGCACAATATAAAACCAATATCCATTAAAACAAAAAAAAAAATACAGCCTAAAACCAGTAAAACAATATAAAAACATATGAAGGAAAGTAATACAGTGATTCGGGGAATTCATACATTCCCCGAACATGCCCTTGAACATGGCAGCTGATCATCAGATTTCTTAGCTCTGGTATAATATGTTTGTCTCCAGGTACTCTGCTCAATCTGGATGTAGCATTCTGCATTGAGATCAATTGCAAGGCAAGTCCAACAGAGAGTGCAGTAGTCCTGTCATGAGGTAGCCAATGCATGAATCACAGTGGCTAAGCTATCCCTGTCCAGGAAAGGGCGCAGTTGGTGCACCTACCTGAGTTGATAACAAGCATTCATTGCCACAAGTGTCACCTGTGCCTCCGGTGACAAAGATGGATCGAGGAGCACCTCCAAACTACTCACCTGCTCTTTCAGAGGGAGTGCAACCCATCCAGAACCAGTGAACGCCCCAAACTCCGGCACACAGAGTCTCCATCTTACCAGGATTCATTCTCAGTTTGTTGAACCATCACTGCATCCAGGCACCATTTTTTTAAAGAGCCAGGGTGGTCCCAAGGTTAGAAAGTCTAGAGATGGTAGTAAATGTGAAGTATTATAAAATCAGATCCTACTTCTGCAAAGGATATGTTTGGCCTAATTGGATATTCCTTGGCTGCTTTTTTGTGAGAACAAAAAATGTGGTGTGATTTGAGATGTCTTTAAAAAAAAAAAATTTTTTTTCCCTTTTAGGAATTTATCAGGGAACATTTTTTCAAGTCTCATGAATGGACTCTTCTCTGAGCTTTTAGCTCTGAAAGCCTTGTAAGTATGCCTTGATTAGGTAAAGGCCCATTTTTGGCTCCATTTACACATATTACTGTGATTAGCTTCATCATTATATAGATTTTCAGCATTGTATGTTCAGTGAAATTAATATAAATTCCTTATGTGCATTTTGTAAAACACATTCTAATCCTTTTCTGTCACATGAAATATTTTCAGATCACTGGAATATTAAACAGTTGTGTTGGAACCAGAACAGTAGGGTTGTAATAATTGTTTCATTGTGATTTTTAATTTGAAGTTGTTTTTTTAAAAAATGCTGAAGCTTTATGGTTGATTTCCCTTAACATTTTATGAAGGGGTGGATGGAAGCAGAGAACAAGTAAATTAATTCCTTACAGTGTTTACATAAAACATCTTATATGTTCATTATAACCCTACTTAGATTAAACCTACTTATTAGAGTTAACACATTTAAACATTCCTCTTTTCTAGCAGATGGGGGGATTTTATTAAACAATAAAAATAATGATGAAAAATTAACGAGTGTAGAGGGTAAATAGTGCTTCTATAATTACTTGCATAGACTCATAGAATTGTAGAGTTAGACGGGATTCCAACATCATCTAGTCCAACCCCCTTCAATGGAGGAATCTCAACTAGATCATACATGACAGGTGGCCATCCAACCTCTGCTTAAAGACTTCCATGTGGCAGTTAAATAGTACAGAGCCTATATACTGTTACTGATTTTGCTAAATTAGAAATAGAATTTGACATCGTCTGTTGGAATTATGGAACTGAAAGACTATAATGCAGACCCATCAAAGTCAAATGCTTTGGAAGGCATAATGCAGATATCCATCTATGGCTTTCGTTAGGCAGAGTAAGGCAGATGCCTCAGGCAGCTGATAGAGTGGGTATAAGGTAGTAAAGGTGTTGTAGCAAGGTGTTGTGCCTACCATGATTCCTGCTTAGCTAGCATGCTGCCCTCAGTGGAGGATGCTTTGTTCCATCACTACTGTTGAAGCAAGATTCATCCTCCATCTGGTTGGTTTCAGGACATGGAATTGTGGGGTGGGGAGGACGCCATCTTGCAATTTGCCTCAGGCATCAAAACATCATAGGCTGGGCCTCTTTGTTTGTATGCCACTTTCCCACAAAATTGTGCCCAGAGTGGTTCTGAGCATGTCAAATGGGCAACAGTAGAACTAAAAAAAAATCCATACCAGGCGCTTTTTGCAGATAATCATGGTGTCATTAGAGAAAAATCAGTCCATTTAATATTACTGAAAACAATACAAATGAACTAACCTAACAGCTTAAAACTAAACAGGAGAGAGAAAATAAAACCTAACAGAGCCTTACACCGAGTCCAACCAAATGTTAGTCTAGCTCAGTATTATCTACACCAGGACTACAATTCCCATCATCCCTGACCACTGGTCCTGTTAGCTAGGGATGGTGGGAGTTGTAGGCCCCAAACAGCTGAAGGGCCGAGTTTGGGGATGCCTGATCTACACTGACTGGCAGCACTTCTCAAGGGTTTCTGACAAGGAGTCTGCCAACCCTACCTGGAAATGCCAGGGATTGAACTTGGGACCTTCTGCATGCATAGCAGATGCTCTGCCTACAAAGATTCTCTACTGAGCTATGGCCCTTCCCCATGGTATATATACAAGCCTGGGAAAATAAATATCACCATTCCAGAAAGGGCATTCCATGGAGGTTCGCTCCAATCACATCCATTGGATTGCAGCCACACCTCTCACATGTGGTAGCCTGCCAACTCTTACCTGGGTGATTTCCTGAGCAGCAGATGCACAGCGACTACACTCAATGTGTTTTCTCTCTCTCTGTCACCTGAAATGCCAAATTAAAATTCCCAGGTTGAGAGCCAAAATTAATTCTACCTCAATAATTCTGAAAAACTGGATTCCCCACTTCTCCAGTTAAAATGTTTAAATCCTAAGTCACATACAGTAGATAACCTGGCTATGTGCTTTCACGTAGTGAGAGTTATTATTATTATTATTATTATTATTATTATTATTATTATTATTATCATCAATAATAATTATTATTATTTTAATTCTATACTCTTAAATAACTCACGTCCCAAATACCTCATATAGCACTGTAAGCTTAAGAGCAAATGTTGAATTGGACAGTAAGACAAGAGCTTTCATTGTTCCCAAACATCCATAAGTGGAAGGAGGATGTCATTTAAATTCATCAAGCTACTGGACCTGGGAGGTAAACTCCTCCTTGCCATGTATACATATCCCATTAATAAAGGGAAAGGTGGAATGGTGCATCCATGCAGAGCACAAAGCTCAACTAAAACACCCATATCATTATCCTGCTGTCCAAGAAGACAAACAAAACATCTGATTAAAGAGCCGCATTGTTTACGTAGTGTCGTGGTGGCATAATCAGACTCGTGGGCAAATAGCAATGCTGTTTACATAGGCTTGCAGAGGCATAGAGCTATACGGGAGAAGATACTGAATGGTTTAGGACATTAATGGTAAGCACAAATTAGTTCAAGCATGTTTTGAAGAATGTCCTGGCATGCTCCCCAGTGGCATGGGATCATCCCACCGAAAAGAAGTTCCCATCATTATATGAATGAAGTGATGTATGGGAACCTGCAGTTGAGAAGTTGAGACATCAAGGCCAGGAGGAAGACCCCTGTTATTAAATTAATTACAATGGATTCTACAGATTCTATCATTGCTTTGACACGTGGGTTAAACTTGTTTTATATTTTGATCTATGCTATGTTTGGTTGTTTTATTACTATTGCTATTTATCAGATTTCTATACCACCCTTCCTCCAAAATGACACAAAAATGCATATCGTAATAACAAACAAAAACAATCCCTCACCCTAGTTTAAAAGGCCATAGATTAGCCAATTAATTAGCCAAAAACATTAGAGAAAAGGAATGTTTGTGCCAGGCACCTCGAAATACGTAATGAAGGCACCAGGTGAGCCTCCTTGGGGGAGAGTATTCTGCAAGCGGGGAGCCACTGCAGAAAAGGCCCGTTCTTGTGTTGCTGCCCTCAAGACCTCTCACAGAGGAGGCATACGAAGAAGAGTTTCAGATGATGATCATAGGGTCTGGATGATTGCATTGACTGTACAGTGGTACCTTGGGTTACATACGCTTCAGGTTACAGACGCTTCAGGTTACAGACTCCGCTAACCCAGAAATAGTACCTCGGGTTAAGAACTTTGCTTCAGGATGAGAACAGAAATTGTGCAGCAGTGACGCAGCAGCAGTGGGAGGCCCCATTAGCTAAAGTGGTGCTTCAGATTAAGAACAGTTTCAGGTTAAGAATGGACCTCCAGAACGAATTAAGTATGTAACCAGAGGTACCACTGTATTGCTTTCTGTTTGCAGTTAGCTACTTTGGGCTTTGCTCAGGAAGATTGTAAGCAATAAATGAAAAGAAATGCAAGGGTGGGCTCTAAACTTAATCTTTATTAAAATAGAACCATTTCAATAAATGGGACTTACAGTAGCCATGACTTAAAAGTTCCATTGCTTTTAGAGGGGATACTTCAAGCACATGTAAACCTTGATTTAACCCAGGACGTGCAAGTGAATTGCCCTTCCTCTATTTGCAGCTATCAGAAATGTCCTAAGTTGGAACCATGCTTAGCTGGGGGGAAATGCATGTTCTGTGCCTACAGAGAAACAGTTTTGTGAGATTGGGGGCTTCCATTGTTGAAGGAGCTAGGCAGGTTTCTTGGTGAGTTAATTGGCTCTAAGTACATGCCATTGGGACACGGGTGGCACTGTGGGTTAAACCACAGAGCCTAGGACTTGCTGATCAGAAGGTTGGCGGTTCGAATCCCTGTGACGGGGTGAGCTCCCGTTTCTCGGTCCCTGCTCCTGCCAACCTAGTAGTTCGAAAGCATGTCAAAGTGCAAGTAGATAAATAGGTACCACTCCGGTGGGAAGGTAAACGGCATTTCTGTGTGCTGCTCTGGTTTGCCAGAAGTGGCTTACTCTTGCTGGCCACATGACCCAGAAGCTGTATGCCAGCTCCCTCGGCCAATAAAGCGAGATAAGCGCCGCAACCCCAGAGTCGGTCACGACTGGACCTAATGGTCAGGGGTCCCTTTACCTTTACCTTTACATGTCATTAGTATAAGAAAGGAAGCTGCTCTGTGCTAGAAGGCAAATGGATGGTAGTGAGAAGGACATCTGGATGGTAGTGAGAAGGACATCTGGATGGTAGTGAGAAGGACATCTGGATGGTAGTGAGAAGGACATCTGGATGATAGTGAGGACATCTGGATGGTAGTGAGAAGGACAATAGCCAGAGTAGAGCTGTGTGTGGGAGCTGAACTGGAAGGAGGCTGAAGACAGAAGCCTGAGAATGAGAGCCATGCTTAATTTCTGCTTGAATCCAAGTCTGTGGTCAGTGCTCTTTTTTCTGGGGGCACTCAAAGGTACATAGTACTGGCACCCTTTTTCCTAGAAGAAAAGCACTGGCTATGGAAAAAGCAAGACCTTCTGGATGCTAATGCTGTGAGCCCCTCCATTGCAGGCTCAGGTTGTTTTTCCCAGTTGGTGTTTAGACTACCTTTTTTAAGATTTGCCTTGAGAGACTGTCTTTAAACCTCTTTTGTATATATGTGTGAATAAATCATAGATCATAAATGCAACATAGTCTCTGCTGTGTCTCATTCCAAGAAGACCAAACCCTGGGGAGGTGTCTGGAACCCCTGGACTCTTACACTGCTTGGAGACTGGGGTGGCATGCAACAACATGTTCAGCCTCATGGAGGAAAGATGAATGGATGTGGATGATTATGTGCAGATAGAGGATGCACAACTTGTCCTTGCTGCTGATGTGTCATTAGTGCCGGACGCCACTCGGATTATCTGTCTAGCTTCCTCTAAGAGCTAGTTAACTAAGATTTGTTAAATGTCGTCAGTGTTTCAATGATTAGTTTTCTGTGACAATCACTGTATAAAAATCATGTTGAAAGGGATAGTATTGATTGGTTTTGGGTTTCATTTCAGACATTTCTACACTGATTCTCTCACCTGTGACTGTAATCTCAAATGGGTTTTACACTGGGCTAGAAATGCTTCAGTTCGGATCTCAGAAGAAACAGTTTGTGCTTTCCCCAGGAGTTTACAAGGAACATCATTTCAGAACCTGAAAGAAAATCAGCTGATGTGCGGTGAGTGGTACTCTTCTTTCAGCGTCATGAAGGGAAACCAGTGTTCTCAGAGAAAGTGTATTCTGAAGGATAAATGCCAAGTGATTGGTGTGCAGAACTGGATGATAGCTGAAAGAAAGCAAATATGTCAGAAACCATACTGAGGCTTAAGGTTAAACAATGTGCAACTTAAAAAAAACCAAAAACAAAATTAGATTGCAGATCTCTTTTGTATATAAATAAATGTTCCTTGTAAAACTACCAGTGCCCTTATCTGCCTTTGTAACTCTTATACATTTGTATGTATCATAGGAAAGGTATTTCTCATTGCATTTTATCTTCAAATAAATAATCTTTTTTCATTAGATTGCAGTGTGACAACAGGAAATAAATGTCAATCTATCTGCCACTCACCTTCACAAGCCTTGCAATATAAGCTGTACCTGTGTAGGGAAGGATGAATTTTAATAATGGGGAGCTTTAAGAGAGGCAAAGATCTTAAAACAAATATTTGAAATAATAGAAACGGAATGGATGGGAAGGAGATAAAATAACATGTGTCAAGTCCTGACTCTCATATAAGAGCAATCTCGAAACCACAGTGTGTACGTCGCTTTCTGAAGATCTCATCATGCGAACAAAGCTGACCCTGAAAAAAGGTTTTGTATAGGAAAAAATGTTATTTCGCTATGTGCCACATGGTTATCTGACTTGCAAAGCATTTGTATGTGCAGCTTACATGCATGCATTTATAAAATGTACTCCAGAATACTTTGTCCAGAATACTCTGAATAGTTTTATACCATCCTTATCTTTCAAATTTCTCTGTCAGAGGACTGTTGATCTTTCCCCTCAGCCAATTTCCTGTGGTTACAGCAGTTCATCTGTATAACAAGTCAGATATGTAAATATCAGAGTCTGAAACACCTTGGCATTGCAGCTTGTTACCAGAACCAATACTTTGTTGTGCAAAATAACTTATTAAAAACAAGTTTTTCTTATGAATTAAATATAAAATTGATGCCACCCAGTGAAGTTCATTTGACATGAAGTCTGGATTTGTACCTGTTTATCTTCATTAAAACATGAACAGAAGGTTTTGGCAAGGTCTGCCTGAAGCATAACTGATCCCAGGCAATTTTCCCTATGTGCTGTAAGCAAGCTTTGCTAATTCAGCCTCGCTGAGCAGCCAGCAGCTATTCTCATTTCTACAAATCTGAAGTAAGAAATTTTACTATCTTCTTGGCTTTATGGCTGTTTCATTAATTTTCACACTTGGTATCCAAGGACAAAGCCAAAGGGTTACTTAATTTTTAGTCAATCTTTTATATTATTTATATTGATTACATTGACATGCTGACTATAAAACTTCAGGCTCCATCGCAGGTTGCCGACAGAGCTGCTGCAAAGATGGTCCTGAGGAGACTATTGCCTTTTCTCCAAATTAATTACCTTCACCATTTTACTTTATAATTAACCAAACTTAAACTCAGCTAGAAAATGTTGAGGAACAGACAGATCAGTCCTACGCTCGAATTATGCTGGGATTTGCGATAGTCTGCTATGTTGGTGGAACAACTGCCTTATCCAATGGTGGGTCAGCCCAGGAAGGAAGGAGAGAAAACACCTTAAAGGGCGATTAGACAAATTAAAGAAGGATAGCACTATCAACAGCTGCTTGCCATGATGTCTATGATCTTTCTTCAGTACTGGAGATTGCATGCCTCAGAATGCCAGTTGCAGGAGAATACCAGCGGAGAACATGGGCTTGTCCACTTCCCATAGACATCTGGCTTTCACCGTTAGAACAGAATGTTGGACTAGATGGACCTTTGGCATAGTCCAGCATCACCTCCCATTTTCATCAGCCCCAGTGGCTCAGCCATCAGTGTCCTTGCTATGCCAGTCTCCAGGCATCCTTGGGGGCACAGATTTAGGTCCCCTTATGAGCCCAACAACACCCAAAGAGGAGGGGAAGCGGCCCACACAACAGAGCTTCCTGGGCAGGATGTCTGCAGAGAGCACCCCTAGCTCATCCACAGATGAGGATTCAAGACCCACCCATGGAGGCAAAATCGCTTTTGCCCAAAAACCAACGGGACAGGCCAGGACACATAATGAGGAACCACAGACACCCACTGACAACAGAAACGTACAACTCCAGTGGCAATTAAGAGGAAACTTGAATGATGCTGTAGAATATATTTATCATAATGCTTTCTTGCACATTGAAGCATTAAGTTAAATGTTCAGTCTATGTTGTTAAACCTATTTCTGTGCACCAGATGTGGAGACAATAAATGTTTTTAATTATTTTTTCCTTTGCAGACTTTTTACAGTGTTGCCTTTGCCTAATGTTCATACTCTTTCCTGGTTTGTCACTTGCTTCATAAGGGAAAAAGTGGTTTAGCTGAAAGCACACCGTATAAAATACTTATTGAAATGAATGTACAATGAACAGCACAAATGGCAGGTTTTAATTCATAAGATCATTGTCAGATTTACACTGTCTATAATTTTTTTTATTCCTTTGTAATATAGATTTTTTATTTTTATTTTCTGGAGGAGATGACAAAGGAGAGGACTATTAGCTTTAGCTGTAGTAGTTACTTTCTGAAGGCTTCTCTGACTTGCAAGACTCCTCAAAAGATTTAGGGCCAGACTACACATGGCAGCAGTTGTATAGCTCTGCCTTTAAGTGAATTTCAATAGAACTTTTTTCTGGGCAAATTGCAGGCATAGGAATCCAGGTCTAGATTAAATCTCCTATAGCCCTATGCTAGGATACCGAGTCTAGACAGACCGCTACACAATATCTCAAAACAAGCCTTCACTTTAGGGTGGAATTATGTGACTAAAGTCAGGGGTTGTATGGACCTCAATTTAATCACATTCATTTAACTAAAATGACATACAAACCACAGGGACCTGATCCTAACTTGAAGTAGGGAAGGTGTCAGGGAGCTTAGGATGCATCTTCCTCTGCACCCTGATATTTTAGGCCATATGAGGTAATTCCTAGACAACACCCATATTTTAGGGTTCAGATAGATTAGGATCTCCTGTTGCGTTTGAAAACCTTACTGTAAATAAATCACAGGGTTGGTCTGAGGAAGGTAGGGTTAACCCTTTATCTTTGTACCATTTCTCCAGGTAAAATCAATAGTTGCAGCTGCTGTCCCCACCCCCCCGGGGCAATATATATTGGTATCCATATGAGTCCCAGATTAAGCCTGTCAAAAATTAAGCATAAATTGTAAGGGTGAAGCCATAGCACAAATATTAATTTCTTTGTGACTATTCTACTGTGGCTCAGGCTAGATAATATGAATTGTCTTCTCAGGCTTTGTTTCTTTGCATCTATGGTCTGCAGTAAACAAATATTTATGGTAGTTTTTTCAGATCACCACATTGTGCTGTATCGCGTGGTTTTTGTTCTAGTGAAAATTTAGAGTCCACATTCTTGGAATAAAAAATTGTATGGGGGGGAGGCCATTTACATACTACTTTGGCTTCAATCTTCTCATTCTGCATTTCTTTAATAGCTACAGGATATAATCTTTTCTTCCTCCTTTGTGAACTGAAAGTCATTCCATGCAGTAATTACATTTTTTGATGGAGTCAACTAATAGCATTGCTATTCTTTAGTAAGCTTATGTCCTGGCTTATCTTATTGGTCATTGCCACTGCTGTCTAACCTGTTGGTGAGTCTTGTAGCTTTCTATATCAGAGTGAAAACCATGTATTTTGAATTAGCTTCATCATATTATTTTGCTCTATGACCTAAGAAAATGCCCTCTCATAACAGATAAGGAAAGCCATCAAATCCCCCGATTTTCACTAGACTTTAAGAACTGAGGCTCAAAAGTGTTTCTCACTTCAAATTTGCTTAAGAAGCACCCAGGGTGAGTCAGTAAAGGAATAAGGTAACCCTGGAAAACATTGTTTACTCAGATGCAATCTCCAAAAATTACAGAGAGATTATAGTGTATGGCTAAGGGAGGGAAGGAGAGAATTTAGCAAATAATGATGACAATCAGTTTCCCTTTATTTCAGCAGTTATTCTCTTAAGTGACCCTCAACAGAAATTAAATGCTGAAGCTAATTTCAAATAAAGCAGTATCTTCTTCAAGTTACCTGGAAATCAAGCAGACATGGATATAGGTGAAATGTGTGTTATCTACCTTGCAAAAGTGAGAAGTGATTCTGAGGCTTTCACAAAACTTTACAAGCAGTGACAGCACCACACCAGAAGAAAGTTTTTTCTCCTCATGGTTTTATTATTTATTATAATTTATTTAATGTATTTGTATCTTGCCTTTCTCCTAAGTTGGGCTACGATGCTTCTTTAAAAACCATCATCATAAAATACAAAATGACAAAAGCAAATTGGTTAAAAACAACAATGGTTAAAAACCAATACAAGAAAAAAAAATTAGAACCAGAATTAAAATTCTGATTGTCCTGTAGTAACATGGTCTGCACCTATTTCTCAATGGCCTTTCCAAATAGGAAGGTCTCAGACTGCTGGCAGAAAGATGACAAGGAGGAAGCAAGCTTGACTTCTTTTTAGAGGGAGTGCCACAATATGGGAGCAGTACTTTTAAGTACTGAACAGAGGCCCTTTTCTCATAATATATTGGCATTAAATTAATGGGGGAGATTATCTCCTCCCCATCATATTTGTGTTCAAATCCATGTCTGAAATGTGTGTGTGTTGAGAATCTGTTTGTTAGCAGTACAGAATCATTGCTGTGGCAATTGGATATTTTTGTCCTGGTCACTTGAATTACAGTAGGCCCTGGATATCACCTGGGAAAGAGGGCTTCTGCCTTGTTTGTTGAGAGAGAGAGAGAGAGAGATCTTCTCAGAGTTTGGGCTCCTCCACACTTCCATTTGTGCTGTGCCTAGAAAGCAAGGGGCTTAGTGGTTTTGCATTTGGACATGTGCTCTCTAGGCATGCGTCCGAGCAGTTTTCCCATTGTCCCACTCCTTAGAGATATATCAGAACATACTGCAATCCAAGGAAAACCCTAATCGGCGTTTGCTGTA
The DNA here is from genome assembly GCF_965113315.1 of Podarcis vaucheri. Taxonomy (NCBI): domain Eukaryota; kingdom Metazoa; phylum Chordata; class Lepidosauria; order Squamata; family Lacertidae; genus Podarcis; species Podarcis vaucheri. The sequence continues at coordinate 63,987,022 of NC_138763.1, forward strand.
GACCTGTTTGAGAATGAACTTGCATGGATTCTGTTTAACTAGGTCGGGGTAGTCAACTTTTTTATATCTACCACCCACTAATGCATCTTTCTTGATGGTAAAATTTTCTTATCGCCCACCAGTGCTCGATGGAAGGAGGATTCAGCTTGTACGGTAGAACCCCCTACTGCCCACCTAGAATCCTGAAACACCCACTAGTGGGTGGTAGGGACCAAATTGACAACCCCTGAGCTAGGTACCTAAGTGCCACATTGCTGGGCTATTGCTTATGATGCTAACTGGTAAGGATGCTAGGCTGCAGAAAGTGTAAAGTGCTAAAGTTGCCTCCTGCAGATTATTAAAATATAACTCTGGCCTTAGCTGTGGATGAAACTGGCAAAAACAGTGGTGTGTGTGAGCTAGAGAGAGAGAGATTATACACAGAATGAATGTGTTTCACCTTTGAAAAAAAATAACCTGTAACCAACTGGTGTGACCATTGAATTCTAAATTAGGAAAGCCTTGGCAAATTATCTCCCACAATATTTCAAATATGGAATAGATTGTTTATTATGGTTCACGGCTAAGGCACATAAACAATAGTACTTAGATTTAGGCAATAACACGGGAATCACGTAGCAACTGTCTGTATTTCAATGACTTTCCAGCCCATCAATTTTGAAAGCTACCTTAATTTTAACAGTCAAGTCATGAGTGAAATTAGCACACAGTGAGTGACATTCAGAATATTATCTGGAATAGGTTTTATTTTTTATTTTTTTAAAAAATGCTCATAATAATATACCTGTGTAGAAAATTTTAGTAGACTGACTTACTACTTCATATTCTTTTGAAAGATTCATTTAGAATGTTATTCAACATTTAAATTAGAACATTGTACAGTTATTCTAAAGGAGAAACATTTTTGTATTATTGCTGGTATTCAGGCTGTTGCACACACACACACACATATTGCTCAAAAAGGTTTCAGACTCCCTCTTCAAAAGCATGCTTATGTAAAAAAAGAAGAAGAAAAGTGGGCTTTTTAAGCTCCAGTGTATTCTATGAATGTCCATTGAAGTTGCCTCTAAATGAAAAGGAAGAGCAGATATTCACATTTTCCTGCCTTTCATTGCATTCTTAATCACTTTGAGAGTTATGTGTCAGCAGCAATTCTCAGGTCTTAACAGTGAGGCTTGAGTACCCAGTCTGAGGGGGTCATACTTCTCCTGAGGAGAAATCAGTGCAGAAGAGCAAAAACTAAATATGTACTGTATCAAGTTCCATTAAATAAAGGTATAAATTGTTTGCCGTCTAAACATGTGTCAAAAGTCACTGAGCTGAGATGTCCCCATTTCTCTGCCTCATATCTGACACGGAAATGAACTGAAATGGGTGGGGTCATTAAAATATTCCATTTTTTATTTCTACTTCTTGTAGCCCTAGGCCATTGCACTGAAAATTAGGCACCCACCGAAGACCTTTTTCTTCCAACTAGCCTTTTTAAGTTGAGATCTTTCCCAGTCTGTATCTGTACTGGAACTGTTTATAAATTTATTTAAAGGTGTTTGTTATTGTTTTATCACTTGCTGTTTGTCACCCTGGGCTGCTTTGGGAGAAAGTGTGGGATATAAACTTTTTAAAAAGCCATTTGGGGAGGGTTGGTGGTGAATATCAGGGTGTTGAGGGTGAACTTTCCAGCAGTGTGGTGTTTTTTATGGTAGTCAGATGGTAGCTACCCCCCAGAATGTCCCACCAAGTTATTGTCTTAGTGTCATTCTGAAGAGCATTTTCTGGCAAACTGGGAAAAATTATCCTTCGCTAGGAACACTGCTGCCAACTCTACCTGAAAGCAGAAGTATCAGTCTTGGGAAGAAACTTGTTATAATTAGGATGGTCATCTGTCATGGATGCTTTAGTTGAGATTCCTGTATCGCAGGGGACATGGGGACCCTCTGGGCCCCTTATAACTCTATCATTCTACAGTTCGGATTCTGAGTCACTTCAGGGTCGCAGTGATTATTGAAACTACTTGCTCAATGTTGTCCTGCTTCATTGGTCTTCAAGAGACAGAAGACTTGCATCTTTATGACCAGGAGATGGAACTTGTTGCCAGTGCTCATGTGTGATGGGACTTGTAGTCCGGCAACACCATGGGTCACCTAACCCCCTGCTTTCTAGATTATATTCACCAAAGCCATTGATAGTTGTGCTGCCTTCACAGATTGGCAGTCTCCACTGTCAAAAGTCTACTCATAGTAGATGCGCTATAGTATACCCCAGACCGTCTTTCCCATGCTGTAAAATAGCTGTTTAAAGTTTAGTCTGTTATGTTTGTCTTTAGAATTCCATGTCTTATTTGAGGCCTTATTATTTTGGTATCCAAGAGCAAAACAATAGTCCCCCCGAGGTAAATTTATGATTAGATTCCTGCCCTGCTTTTTTGGTAGTAAAAGGTAAAGGGACCCCTGACCATTAGGTCCAGTCGTGACCGACTCTGGGGTTGCGGCGCTCATCTCGCTTTATTGGCCGAGGGAGGTGGCGTACAGCTTCCGGGTCATGTGGCCAGCATGACTAAGCTGCTACTGGTGAACCAGAGCAGTGCATGGAAACGCCGTTTACCTTCCTACTGGAGTGGTACCTATTTATCTACTTGCACTTTGATGTGCTTTCAAACTGCTAGGTTGGCAGGAGCTGGGACCGAGCAACGGGAGCTCACCCCATGGCGGGGATTTGAACTGCCGAACTTCTGATCGGCAAGTCCTAGGCTCCACCCTAGGCTCCTCCCAGCCCCACCTGCGTCCCATTTTTTGGGGGGGTAGTGTTCCACTGTAAAATCTGGATTTCCTGGTCATCTGCAGTGGGGGAGAGGGTTTTCCCACTTTCTGAAGCAAAATGAACCCTGAAAGAGGGTGGATCTACAACTCCCAGTTGCCTATCTGTACCACCAGTATTTTATATTAGCACAGTTAATACAGGTTTTATGATACATTTGTTTATTTATTACACTTATGAATGGAATTATTTCTGAATCGCTTCTCATATAGCATCTCAAAGCAATTTCATAATAAAAACATCAGTATTAAAAACAGCTACATTATTTCCTTTCTAAAAACTATTATAGCAATTAAAAAGCAATTACAAATACTTTCATATGTAAAAACAATTCAAGTGGCTGTGTAAACATGGCTAAAAATATTTAACAGTAATTAACGGCCTGTGTAATTTAAGATCCTGTGTGATGCAATGCATAAAATGCGGCATTTGTTTTAAATGTCTTCAGACATTCTGGTTTCCTTTATTTGCTGCCAAATTGTCCCTCTCACCAACATTCACTATGTTTTCTTGAGACAGTGGCTAAGGCTAAGTTGCACTGGAGAGATGTGGAACTTCAGGGATAAACAATAATACCAACTTGTAGATCATCATAACGTTATGTGTGTTTCAAAATCCACACTGTGATCACTACTTTCATATTTACGCCGCTTGAAAAGCATTTGTGTGTATGGGCAGTTTAAATGAACATTGTACTGAAACAAAAATGGTAGTAGGTTACTGCCATGTTTAGAATATATATATATACACACAACAGAGCCCATCACCATGCTTGTTTACATTTATCATTATTTCAAAGTAACTGAGGGTACATGGCATTTTTTCAATGGTGCTGGTGATGCATTAATGAATTGAAAGCCCCAAGGAAAATTTTGAGATTGCAGCGGAAGCAGGGGCAGCACTTATTCTGAATCCTGGGTGTCCTTGAACAAGGCAAGAAAAGCCCAGTAAAAGAGTACAGAAAAGTAAGATTTAAAGTGTTTGCCAATTCATTTATAAAAATGCCTTACTTTTGTCACCCTGAAATTGAATACATATTTCTAATAATGTCCCAGCAAAGTGCTTTTAATGCCGTTCTCAGTTGGCATTTCATCTAAACAAGACAGCTATTACTCATATTTCCTGTGTTGGTATCTCCTCTCCCAGAGATTACCTTTCACGCCAATGCACTTTCTTTTATAGTCATATAAACCATAATTGCAAAGCTTTATAGAACTGTGGTAACTGGCAGTGTCAAGGGCAGTAGCTACTCTGTGCTCAAGGCATTACACATCAAAGTGAGGAAGGGAAATGCTATACAGTGCTAATGGGGTACACCCTTACTCCTAAAGGGCTGCCAAGTTTTGTTTCTCTAGTGTGTGATGTTCATGCACTTGACAGTTGTCTTGCACATTCCTGGAGGCCCACTATATCTTCATTCATCCACAGGTAGCGCTATAGCTTGTTTTCCTAGTTTCCTAGAGACTCTTAGGATGCCTGCCCAGGAGTCTGTTTCCTGTTTCCTTACTGTTCACCTTGCCAAATCAGAGCTGGGAAAGGAAAAGTAAGGGTGGGATCTGTCATCGGTTTGAAGGCCTGATAACAAAAACACACACACTAATGTAAAATACTGTGCTGATTCCTTTACCACACACGACACAACCTACTACAATTCTACTTGGCCCCACTTGACAACACTCATCCCCAGTTCACACAAAATCCAAGCCATACCATGGCCGAGTGTGAGCAAGCAAGCATGCAGGTATTCTGAGCAAAAGTTGCACCTGCTTTACTCATCCCTGGGTCCTGTTATTGCCACGCTTCCTGGCGCTCAGCCATAATTTGGCTCAGCATTATGTCTAAACTTGGAGACTTGATTTGTCCGCCCCACCCCCAACACATCATGATCAGCAAGCCAAGAAGAAGCCTTGACCATAGCTTGAGGTTTGGTTTAAGTGAAACAAATCACTATCTTTATGGAAGCTTCTAATAGTGGACGAATGATTATATTTTCATATTCTGCTGGAAGCCACCCAGAGTGGCTGGGAAAACCCAGCCAGATGGGTGAGGTATAAATTTATTATTATCATTATTATTATTATTTGTTGTTGTTTGTTTAGTCGTGTCCGACTCTTCGTGACCCCATGGACCAGAGCACACCAGGCACTCCTGTCTTCCACTGCCTCCCGCAGTTTGGTCAGACTCATGCTGGTAGCTTCGAGAACACTGTCCAACCATCTCGTCCTCTGTCGTCCCCTTCTCCTTGTGCCCTCCATCTTTCCCAACATCAGGGTCTTTTCCAGGGAGTCTTCTCTTCTCATGAGTTGGCCAAAGTATTGGAGTCTCAGCTTCAGGATCTGTCCTTCCAGTGAGCACTCAGGGCTGATTTCCTTAAGAATGGATAGGTTTGATCTTCTTGTAGTCCATGGGACTCTCAAGAGTCTCCTCCAGCACCATAATTCAAAAGCATCCATTCTTCGGCAATCAGCCTTCTTTATGGTCCAGCTCTCACTTCCATACATCACTACTGGGAAAACCATAGCTTTAACTATATGGACCTTTGTTGGCAAGGTGATGTCTCTGCTTTTTAAGTTGCTGTCTAGGTTTGTCATTGCTTTTCTCCAAAGAAGCAGGCGTCTTTTAATTTGGTGACTGCTGTCACCAAAAATTATCATCATCATCCCAATTTGAGCATAATGCTAAGCCATGGTTTATCTTTGGATGGTACAACAGCACTGGGGAATGAGTGAAGTGGTTGCAGTTTTGCTCTGACTACAGCTCTCTCAATCACATTTAGCCATGGTTTAACTTAGTGTTACATGTGAACCAGGCTTCAGTCTGACTTCACCTGTTGTGTAAAACTTCATCTGTTGTGTAAAACATTGTGGTTGACTATGGCTGAAGTCTCAGATTGCCAGTTCACATCTTAAGTCAAATCTGGGGTGGGGGTGAGGGGAGGTGAAGGACAGGATACATCAGGTGTGAGAAGTTATTCCTCGTTTTTCTCCTCAGCTTGGGGCAGGGCACAAATGTAACACAACAGCCTTAACTCAGAACCATAAATATAAACTATTTCAAAAGGTCACAAAAGATGGGAATTCCTTTTGCCACCCTTCAGAATTTAGAGTGTTCAAATCAGATACATTTATTTTAAAAACAAACATTATTGCCTACAGAATGATTGCATTTCCCTGTACATGAGGAATAAATTATTTCATGGGGGGAAAGAGCTGGCATTTATGTATGGCAATTTTTCAAACTAAAAGGAAAGATTAAAAAAAGGAGGTTGCCATTTAATTTGTGATAGTGTAAGACAGTGTGGCTGACAGGAGAATATTAAGATGGAAGTGGCTATTAAAATGACTTGGAAGCAACCCCCTTTCTCATTGGTATTATGGAATTGGCAGAAAATGAGGGATCATTATTTTAATGGAAGCAAACCATAGGGATATGTGCTTAGGTGTGCTTGTAGCTGTAGAACAAATTGATAAATGCTGGTACATTTGATACCGCACAGGCGCAGCATCATAAATATTCTAGAAAAGATGTTAAGACTAACATTTTATTAGTTACTGGAATTTAGCATCACTTTTCAGTTCAACTGAGTGCATTTCTCATATATCCTAGCATTCTACAAACCTTCTGTGGAGAATCCTAGGCAGTGCACTGCAAAACATAAGTTGTCCTCTGGTGTATGTCGTGTGTGTGTGTGTGCGCGCACACACACACACCACTTTGTAAGTAGATCTCTGTTAAAAAATACAGTCCGTTTTTGTTTTCTTTGTCCCTACCCCCATATTTTTTTTAATCTGCTTTGTTACTGGATCGGTTCTTTACTTTTAGTGTCTTCCAGCTTATTTCCACTGAGTTTAGCCATGCATATTTTTCTCCCACTGAGATTGTATACATATATTAGAACTCTAACTCACACGTTTGTCAGCAGTACATGCTACACTCTGCAGGCATAGCAGGTTCAGATAGAAAGCCCCATTGGCAATACAATAAATCAAGCGATTAACAAGAAGTAACTCTGGTTTTCCTTTGCAAAAGCACATGGTCTTAAAAGATGAGATAATTCTAATGTAGAAAAGTTCAGGTTTATTGTTGTGCATGAATTTATAAATAGTTGGGGGGGGGGTGCCATTGAAAAACAAGAAATACCTCAAAAAAATGTGAGCCAGCACAAATATAACACTTGGGTATCTGCAAACCATGATGTCCAAATCAAGCTCCATACTCTCTTTGTTATCCAGACTGATATCCCCCTCCCTTGCCAGTTTAGCTATAATGCATTACATGCAAGCCAGTGGAAGTGATCAAAACAGTGGAGTGAAACCATGGTTTGAAAACATTTGCAAACCATGGTTCTGAGGGAACTTTGTGTTAGCAGTGGTTTGCATTAATGTACATGTAGCCTAAAAACAAGGTTAATTTGTCAGGATTCAGTCCACAGAAGAAGAGCAAGGGGAGCAGGAACCTCCAGGAGATCACCACACAGAATCGATCATGTTATCAAAGACCAATTTAGGGAGTAGTCCTGCGGACGTCAGTGGGAACGTTAAAAAGCAAAGTTACAGGCCAAACAAGCTGAAGTCAAGTTGGAGATAATTCATCTAACACTCTTCTCTTCCTCACCCCCCAAGCCACAACCAAGCATATTCAAAAGAAGCAAACACATTTTAAGCTCTTCAGATATAATTAATAGGGAACTGAAGTGCCATAAAAATGGGGGTACACACACATTAAGGTGGTGGCTGGTTGGTGGAAGGACCCTGAGTGACAGGCAGGGAAGAGAATACCTTCCAGGGTGAGAGACTATTGAGAAGAAAGGAAAGCCCCCAGGTGAGAGCTGGGGAGGGTTCATCCCTTTCTGTGTGAGACTAAGGTTAAGAGCTACCTTTGAGGTTTCTTTTTTCTTTCTCTGTTTTTGTTCTTACTTAGATTAGATTTTTTTATTTTATTGCAGTATGAAAAAGCTTTCATAAAATCTTTTTTTTTAATAATAAAAAAGGAGTGCATGGTGTTATGTCACTCTTTGCCAAACAAAAAAATTACATTCTATTACAGTTCAGAAGATCAGAAGGTTGCTTTGGAAATGGAAAGGTAGCATCATCTCCAGCCTCCAGCCATATGTTCATATTTTGACTGCTGTCGTACATGATGCTGAAATGCCTTTTCATTCCTTGTTTGGCATGAATCGTAAACAGATGCTTAGTTCATTTGCCATCCTTACAATACATTTTTAAAACTCAGAAGTACATTCCATTGACTTTAGTGTTGCTTGTAAAGTGCAGTTAGATTTTCGGCATTAATCTGGAGAACCTGGAAAGGACAATTTACATTATATCATCTCTGGTCTTGTGCTAGTCCCACAGGCTATTGCCTGTCCACCAGTACTGTAGCCAAGACCAACGATGTCAACAGCAAAATAAATTAAAATGTTTTTCATATCTAGCGATGTTTAAACCATAGAAGTTTGGCAAGTTACTTCGTTAAGCTTATAAAAATATTGATGTTGTATTTCATGCTCTAGTAGTTTGTTGGCTTGTAACACAGCTTGCTTCCGTATGAGTGAGCACCTGAATTCATCATGAACATACGCATGCACTCTAAAGCAATCACCTTTGAAGGAAATAATTTATGAATAAGGGTGATAATTAATTGAATTAGCATTCTCATGTTACCTTATTCTGTTCTCTGCTTTTAGAATTTGCCTTGCTGATGCTGCTTTATATTGTAGCATTGATGTACCCGGTGCCTTTAAAAAGTTAACATAGGCAACATAGATGGGTCTCTGCATTGGGGAAAATAACAGAGGGAGAGATGGAGTCACACAGATGGAGATATGATACAAGTCACACAGCGACCAGTTGCATCACCATCATCATTAGTGAGCAGACTCTGGGGTCCTAATTCAGGTTGGAACCATGGCGGGAGATGTGGGAGCTTTTAACATTTTGCTTCCCTCTATGGTTCAGTGCGGGTGGCACTGTGAGTTAAACCACAGAGCTTAGGGCTTGCTGATCAGCAGGTCGGCGGTTCGAATCCCTGTGACGGGGTGAGCTCCCGTTTCTCAGTCCCTGCTCCTGCCAACCTAGCAGTTCGAAAGCACGTCAAAGTGCAAGTAGATAAATAGGTGAGAAGGTAAACAGCATTTCCATGCTATGGTTAGCCAGAAGTGGCTTAGTCATGCTGGCCACATGAGCCAGAAACTGTACGCTGGCTCCCTCGGCCAATAAAGCGAGATGAGCGCTGCAACCCCAGAGTCATCCGCAATTGGACCTAATGGTCAGGGGTCCCTTTACCTTTTATGGTTCAGATCAGGGCCCCATCCTAGATGCTTTTTACTCTGTGCCCCTGCCCCATATAAACCATTCGCACCCTCAGAATACATCCCTCCTGCCTAATAAAGCCATTTGGAAGAGAAGGTGGAACAAGCAACATGACTTGCAGATAAGCAGTCCGTGGTTATTTAAGATACTCTACTTCCTCAAAATGTTTCCACAGCTACATAACAGTATGTATTTCTCCATGGCAAGCTGACTGTTGTTTAGTGTATGAATGATCTTGTTTGGCCTCCAGGAATGTCTCAGGAAAAGGGGCTAATCTTTCCAATGTGATGCTGATCTATTACAAATAAATTCACTTGACATGGTACACTCTCTAGGAAGCTGCCGATAAACAAAACCATGTGCATTTGTTTTTGAGGCATTTATAATGGAAGAGAACGTGTGAGGTTTGCTCAAGCTGCGTTTCGCTATGTTGTTTAGAGCTTACACTAATCAGCCAAATGGAAATGATTTTGAATGGCATTGTGTTTTATTAGCATTAAGGGACTAACAGGCAAGTAAATGTTAAATCATTTTTGACATCCATTCTGTCATGGTTTATAAAAAGTACTTGTACACCCTAGAGAGAGTCTGCTACAAATCTAATGCAGCAATGTGGTAAGGTTCTCTCCCCACCCCTTCATGAATAGATATTAGAAAACCCTTCATTTGCTTCTATAAATGATTTATCTGCTGTGTACTAAAATTTAGTTGTACTTCTATACTTTAGGTATATATCTACAATTAAATATGTCTGAACTTTCAGTGGGCAGTTGATTCCTGTGTTATGTGGCTCTTATCAGATGAGCTAGGTTTAAAATTTAAGGCCAGATATTGGGCATATTTGTGCAGCTTGGCATCTGAAAACACAAACTACACACACAAATCTGAGTAGTGATGGCTGGGTTTTGATTTAGCAAAGTGATATTTAATAATTTTATGATATTTTTGTGTCTCTCTGTGTGTTTTACCCATGGCTGTGTATTGTACTTTTTGGATGATGTTTTTAAATTGTTTTATTGCTGGCCTTTATTGTTCTTTTCGAACATTGCTATTTTGTTTTTGTTTTATTATGTTCATGAGCTGCCTTGAACTATATGAGGAAAGGCAAGATATAAATAACTTGAATAAATGAATGAATGAGCAGGGAAAGGATTAAGCAAACTCTCCCTCCTCTTTGCCTGCCCACTCCTGATTCTACCCATTAGAAATGGCTTTTTTTTTAGCTACAACTGGGCTGTTAGGCTACAGGTTTGTGTACAATTTGTAAGCTGAGTTTTAAGAAGTGCAGAACTAGAGGCTAAAATGCTGGCTATAGCAGAATGTTAGGGCAACTTAGATTTCAGAAAGAACAAAAAAAAAAAAAAAATGACCAGCCTGTGAAGAAACTCTGTTCCTGATTCCCATAGTAAAGAATCATTGCTTTGCACTTAGAAAACAGAGTAACTCAAGGGGTGTTGCATATATCTGGGGGTTCCCTGACTCATACGCCTGTACTACATTAAATTCAATGACGGAGCCGAATAAAAAAGGCTTTTCATGATACTACAGCTCCTCATCAATTTGCCAATTCATAGAATCCTCAGGTCTCTTCTTCCCGGTTTTAATTAATAATTCTTTCACAATATCAGGTGCGAAAATACTGTACGGGGAAACACACCAGCTGACTTATGGAAATGTCTTAATGCCAAATGACAGCATCATATTTTGAGAAAAGTTGTCGTGCCATTTGCAGTATTGAAAACAGATGGAGGTGTGCAGAGAAAAGGGGGTGCCTACGAGAAGGCCCAGGCTTTGCTGCCAGAGGCTGAGTTGATGTTTATATTACAGATCACAAAGAGATTGCAGTCTCCCAATGGCAAATATTCTCTGGGTACAAAAGCGACAAAAACTGTTTAAAGTTGCAAAATATACGAAAATGATATTTTAGATGGTAACACTAACGCTAAGAACAATTTTTAATTTGGAGAAGTCTAAAAATAAGGGCAAACACAAGCCCTAACTAGTTTCACAAGGCCAAACCCTGCACATTGCAGGGGGTTGGGACCCTCGAGGTCCTTTCCAACTCTACAATTCTATGATTTGGTCATCCTATGAAATCATGGTAAAGCATACCGTTCTACCAAAGATTCAAAGTATGGAGGTTAATACTTGTGCAAGTCAAATGGTATTTGGCTGGCGTCTTGGTGTTAAAGTAGACACCAGATGAATCACACTGCAGAGGACATTCCATAAACAGAAGACCACTTTTAAGAAGTCTCTTGTGACAACCCACCATATTTCAGCTTGCAAGGACACACAGAAAAGGGTCTCCGTTGACCTCAGGGCTTGGATTGAACCCTCAGATTACTTGTTTCTGTCGCTCTGACAAATGTATTAATTTTACTTAATTTGTAGCAGCATTGTGAAACACAGCTGAATGTGCATGCACTTTTACATGTCTCTGGCCATGTCTCTACTCAGAAGTAAGTCCTGTTGCATTCAGTGGGGCTTACTTCCCGGTAAATGAAGGTAAGACTGCAGCCTTAGTGTCATGCTATGGGAGTTTCATTGGACCGTCTCCAACTAACCTTTACTCAGAGTAGACCCATTGCTGATGGGCATGTTAAGTCTGCTCAGAGTATGACTAACATTCAATACAATCCATTGCAAATAACTTATAAGCAAGCTATTTACTTCTGTGTCGTATATCAAATTCTGGTTTTTTTTCCTAATTCTAGCATTATCGTTCATTTCCACATTCTGCTAAGGTATTTCTAGGACTCAAGTCAATTATAGCTGGGTTTTTGGAGATCGGATACAAAGTGCCTGTCCAATTTTTTCTGCTCCCACTGAGCAACACTTTGTATCCCTTGCCAATTTTCATCACTATAGTTAAGAATATGGCTTTCTGGCTACTTGGACTGGTTGTATTCAGCAGGAACCGAGAAACGAATACATTGTTTTGGCAGTAAAACTGACTTCATTCGTTTGCTGTATTCCAAGCCACAATATAATGACTTATTTACTTAAAACATTTCTACAGAAAATGTTCATGGTGGCTTAAATCACCAAATTTAAAACATCAGGTATTAAAATATAATAAAATCAACATTGCTGCTTAAATCCTTCTTTAAAACAGCCTGGAAGTAAACAAAATCATGGACCTGTCAAAACATAAGGTTTCTGCTTGATGTCTAAGTCCGCAGGCTGAACCCAACTCACTTGGAAATAAATTCAGTTGAATTAAATAAATCTTTCTTCTGAGTAGATATGCTTATGGTTGCACTGTAAATGTCATCTCAGGGCTCTTTCACACTTCACCTTGTGCCGTGCCTAAAAAGCACGGCTCCAAACAATTTTCCATTTGACCCACACTTTCTAGGCATGGGTCTGCGTGGTTTCCCCCTTGCTCCGCTTCTTTCCAAGGGAAAAGCTGCTCTTCAGCAATAGAGTGGAACAAATGTCCATCTGGGAAGAATCCAAATTGCTGTTTGCTCTGATTGAGCACTAAAGAGTGGTTTTCCCTGGGGGAAAGCAGCAGAACAAGGGGAAGTGTCAATAAGTTCTCAGTGTCACAGGGATAGGGAGTTTCATAGCCTGGTTGCTGCAATGGAAAATGCCATCTCCTTTAGCTTGTTCAGAGTGGCTGGGGAAACCCAGCCAGATGGGTGGGGTATAAACAATTCTGGGCATTTGTAAATCTCCCTCAAAACAGGAAATGTGATTTTTAGTGCATGATTAAGGTATTCAGCATAAGCTAGTATAGTGATTTTCAACCAGTGTGCAATGGCACCCTGGAGTGCCTTGAAAGATGGTATGGGGTGCCACGGGCAACACTGGCCTCTGTCCCTCTTTCCTTCCCTCCCTTCCTCTAATGCCCTCTTGCCTCTCTGCCTCCTAAAGGCTTGCGTGGCTGTTGCAGCAGCCCTGACTACAAGCTCCCCAGGCGAATGGTGCCTCTGGGGCTGGCCAGGGGGTGTTTCCCAGGCCCCTGGTGGAGCAGTGGGAGGAGACACCTCTCTTTGGGGCAGGGAGGGCAGCTCAGAGACCAGTGGCTGTCCAGAGGACTCCCAAGGAGAGGGGAGAGTTTAAGAACGCTCCACAAGGGAGGGTGTTTGAAAAGGGTAAGGGGCTGCTGACTCTGCAGGCAAGGGGTGACAGAACTGCGCTTCTGAGACCCACAGGGGTGCCACAGAAAAAATGTAGTTGGTCAAGAGAGCCGTGGACCCAAAAAGATTGAAAACCTCTGAGCTATAGTATTAACTTTTGCTATATTGATAGTTCAACACGCCTTCTAGAAAAGAATGAATGAATGAATGAATGAATAAATAAATAAATAAATAAATAAATAAATAATAGACTATAGACAATGTTGCCTCTCTGTTTGTCAAGAGATGTCAACATAGCCAAATACATTTGGCGATCAGTTTATTATAAATATGTGAAAATACTAGAAAAACATATGCATTGATCATGTTCATTACTTTCAACAATTGACTTGTGCCTGTTAAGTGTTAATAGGCTGATATACATTTATTTATTTATCATTTAATTAGAGAAGAATTCCTCTAACTCTGAAAAGATGCAAAGGTGCTTCCACTTTATGCTGAACTGGAAGCACTAAACCATTTCCTTTATAAGCAGAAGACCTGAGGATAAAAATATGTACCCGTTGAAAGGTACAACCAAGTGAATAAATGTTATCATTATCCTCACAAAATTAAAAATGCAGAGCTTGAGACTTAGCCATTCTATCTAAATCAGCACTGCTGTGTTGTTTGTAGATTTATTACAATCAGTGCAGCTAAATGTGGAATAAAATTACTGCTTAGTACGAGTCACAGTATTTGACCCTTGAGCTGAAAGTGCTTTCTTTCTTCCTTGAAAATATAATGCTGTGTGCATTAGCTTCTAATACTGTGGCAGCTGTGCTCAGCCTAGGCAATAAGAAGGAAAGGGAGAGAAAGTAGAACAGAGGGAGAGACAAGGTCTTTCCATTTATTGGACCTTTTGCAAAAAGATTGCACATTAACCTAACGTTACATTGAAATCAGCAGTGTGTTAATCACAGGTGGGTTGACGTGATCACGTGAGTGTAACGTGTTTCCCCCTCATAATCATAACTCTCAGCACAAACATTTTACCTTCTGCAGTGTTTTACCAATCATAGTATAATTGTCTTGGATTAGTTTACAGAATGAAGGGAAAACTGCCAAACTGACAATGTGATGGAATGTGTGTGTAGCTTATGGGCATGTGTTTTGTTTCAGCAAACCTTATTGTTCAAGGATGGAAAAGAGCTTCTTCAAATTTCTCAGCAGCACATACAGAATTTACTAGGAAGTGTAAGGTCTGCCACTTGGTACTACTCATCTAGTTCACAGATCCCTGCCATATGGAGATTTATAGACATTGCTGACCACATGGCAACTATGTTTGTGAGCCCTCTTCTTGACATGGGGCACACAGTAATTGCATCTGTGGAAGATATACCCTGTGTCTTTAAAAAACAAACTTGGTATTTTCATTCTAGTGACAAGAAATGATGGGCACGATCCTGTACCCATTTAGCTGGAAGTAAACCCCATTAAATTCAAAGGGACTTACTGCTGAATAGACATGTGTAGAATTGCACTGCAAAGATGTACTTGTCCATTATTGTTTTTGCTGACTCTAGTTCTGCTCCTCTCCTCTCCTCATCCCTAACAAAGCAATAAACGAATTGTTTCCTTTATACTCTCACCTACAGCTGGACCGCTGGAGCTGCCTCTATTTGAACTGATACCATCCCAGAGACAAGTGGTTTTTCATGGCGACCGCTTACCATTTCAGTGTACAGCAACATACCTCGATAATACTACACAAGTGCATTGGTACCACGATGGACGCCTAGTTGAAACGGATGACGAAAGTGGCGTGTTTGTGGAGGACAGCATAACGCATGACTGCTGTTTAATCACACGGTAATATATTCCCATCTTTGGTATTATTTAGAACAGCTTTTCCCAACCTGGTACACTTCAATTATATATAGGGCTACAATTTCCATCAGCCCCAGTCAGCATGGCCCAATGGTCAGGGATGATAGGCGTTACGATTCAACAACTTCTGGAAGGCACTGGGTCAGGGGAAACATACAGTATGATTTTAGCAGTGTGGTGAATGATGGTGACTAGTTTGGGTTTTTCTTTTGGTCTTTCCTGGCTGCCAGGTAGATTTCCATCTTTCTGAGATGCTCACACTTCTCCAGATTCAATCTGGAGCCTAACTGTCAGATGTTAGATTCCCCCCCCCCCCATTTCATTTGGTTAAGCTGTAAGCCAGTGGAACCTGTGTGGTACATTCGGGAGAGGTGTTTGGCAGATGACATAAAGGTATTTTAATACTCCCAAGTGCTTTAGGAGACATACGATGAGTAAAGAGAGTAACTTCTTCTCAGAATGATCCCTGAAATACTCGTTTCTTTTGCTGATGAATTCCAGCTCTGCAGCCTCGTCCATCAAATGTCTACCGAAACTTTCCATTTAATTTCAACAATGCTAAAGGGCAGACATTTCCCTGGAACATGCATTGGTTTTTCATAGCCCTTTGGAGGTGTCTAAACTAGAATTATAGGTGATTCTGTTGATAAAAAGTTTCTCATTGGTTATGTATTATATTCATGATAGTACTTACCTCTGAGCAGATATGTATAGGATTGTGGTGTTGACATATTTTCCCCTCATGGAAAATGGCTAGCTGCTACAAACTACCTCGCAATGGATGCTCCCTCTCCCACCACTTTCTGTTAATGATCAGGTGGAGTAATATTTAAAGGCTGTTTATGAATTCTCCAGTCTCTCTCTCTCTTTCACTCTGTAACACAGAGGGGAAAAGTGTTCACACTGATTAACATCAGTTTCTTTCTATGTCAACCATTTATTCATTAGTATCATTTTACTAGAACAAGCTTTTTCTTCTTAAAAACGCAACTTCGTTGTTTAATGTCTTGGATTTATTTATTTATTTTCAAACACTCTTGCTGAGAATCTGTGCCACCGTGAGATTTTTTTCAGAAGGGTCCTGCTGTTGCACCTGCCAGGAATACCTAGACAGAACAATTCTCAAAGCCGCATGCATTTGGCAGCAAACCAATGCAAGTGTATTAAGAACCTGAATCATGCTTCATGAATTTTTTTTTATATTGGACCGTACAGTCTCAGAACTACGATGCCCTGCCAGGTTGCTGTAATTTGTGTGTGTTTACTTTATATCGAGGAACAACTGACATCATCTAGTTCATTTTTTTACCAGTAGGAGACTGGAATGATGAGCTATACTGCTGCTTTTCAACCTTTGCTATGCAAAAAAATTGTTTTACAGTATACAAAATTGCCTTGTGGCGAATGTTTAGAAAGATCAAAAAAGAGGCAGCATGTTGAATATGGGAAGGTTGAAACTGATTCACAACATAAAAATCAATATGTGCAACACGGGGCTGATGGTTTAATTAGTTCTATCAAACACCTGCTGCTTAAATTACTGGGTAGATACTGCCCTGCCCTCTCATTTCTGCAACTGCAGACTTTCTTTGCAACCCACCATAAAACTAAATGTCTGATTAATATGATCTAATCTGCCTTGATTTTATAACACTTCTCCTCCCACTTTCTATACCCATGAAGTTAACAGAATGTAGCCCATATATCATGACCTAGCATTACTTTTGAATATTTTACTAATTGTATTTTTGAAAGCCAACACACTTTGCATAGTTAACACTTTTGAATATTTGTGGCCCTTGCAAAAATATCTATCATATGGGGTCAGGGATAGGGAGCCAGTAAAATTGGTGGGACAGCATTTTGTAGCTGTTTGCAAGGTTCCCAGAAGAACTGTAGAAAGCTTTAGAAAGGGCTGCTGAAAATGGAGGGCCATTTTGGCTCAGCCTCAAGTATAGCTCCACATATAAAATCAAATTAATGTGTGTGCAACTGTTACTGTGAGTGTTGTCATAGAAACAGGGGCAGTCTTCCACCCCCTGTGTTTAACTGTATGTGTTGCCTATTAGTGCAGATACTATACTTTAGTGCAGATACTAGTCTTTCCAAAGCTACTTTCTGAAATTTGTAAAGAGAATGACTAAAAGTGTCCATATATCCTGATTGTTCTGGATATGTATTTCCAGCTCAACATAATTATCATTTATAGACATTCCAGTTTTATTGTCTTTCCTTTGTAAATATAAGATATTCAGCCACATTACTAGCTTTCTGTTAAGACATAATTGAAAATAAATGACAGCCTAAACATTTTTTGTACTGTGCTAATGAAACTAATTTATAAAGTGAGACTCTGCCTCATGACATTTTTCTTGGCAACAAATGTTTCCATATGGGACACTTGAGAATATGCTTTCAATTAGTTCTTACTTCAATTTTTCAGGTATTGGCCAATAATAATATTATTTGAACTTTTCAAAGTTACTCTGACATATCGTTTCCATGGTCATATGTATACTTTAATATATAAGTTAAGAAACTTGTTCCCTACCAGTCATTGAAATGGTATATTTCTACCATGAGCCAACCACATATTTCCTATAGCATTTGAAAATAATTTGTGCATCTGAAAAATATGCTCCCGGGAGCTGAGTTCAGCTCATTACCCTGAGCAAATGTTTACCTCGTATTGTCAAATTCCTTTATGTCTTTGAAGATTATGGAAAGTGTGTGGCTAGGCCATACCAGCCTGCCCGCTTCTTTTTTAGTGGCCCTTCTCCAGCTATTCCCTTTTTTCGGAAGCATGGTTTGTATTCACAAAGGAGAAGGCCCCAACCCAAACAGAAGGATTAGCTATCCCAAATTTAATAGTGTATTGTGAGGCACACCAATAAAGTTGGCTGAATTGGGTTTCACATAATAACAAAGAGAATCTATGTCAAGTGTGACAACTTTTTATCAAGATGCCTCTCAATTACCGTATTTTTCACTCTATAGGATGCACCGGACCATAGGACACACCTTGTTATAGAATGGGAGAACAAGAAAAAAAATTCTCCCCCTCTCTGCTCAGTGCCCCTTCAGCGAAGTGGCAGGAGAAACGGAGCCCCTTCCATTTCTGCTCCTGCTTCACTGAAGGGGCGCTGCGCAGCTCTCCCTCTTTGCTGAAGCCAGGAGAGTCTTGCTCTCCTGGCTTCAGCAAAAGGAACCTGAAGCCTGCGGAGCACAGTGGGAACTCGCGCTGCGCTCCGAAGGCTTCAGGCAGTTATCCCTGAAGCCTGGGGAGCGAGAGGGGTCGGTGTGCATAGACCCCTCTCGCTCTCCAGTCTTCAGCGAAAGCAACGCGAAGCCTCCGAAGCGTGGAGGGAGCGCTCCCTCTGCGCTTCAGAGGCTTTGCATTGCTATCACTGAAGCCAAGGAACCTGCATTCGCTCCATAGGATGCACACACATTTCCCCTTAATTTTTGGAGGGGAAAAAGTGCGTCCTTTAGAGCAAAAAATACGGTACTTAAATGTGAGGCTTGAAAGGAATCTGTTTTTGTAATAAATCATCATCAACAGTAACAATTAGTAATACAAAAGAGAGGACCTTTTTTGTCATGGCACTCTGAATTCCCCTGCCCCAGGTCATATCTGTCACTGGCATTACAATATTCTCAATGCCAGGTAATGTTCATTGAAGAAGAAGAAGAAGAAGAAGAAGAAGAAGAAGAAGAAGAGTTTGGATTTGATATCCCGCCTTTCACTCCCTTTTAAGGAGTCTCAAAGCGGCTAACATTCTCCTTTCCCTTCCTCCCCCACAACAAACACTCTGTGAGGTGAGTGGGGCTGAGAGACTTCAAAGAAGTGTGACTGGCCCAAGGTCACCCAGCAGCTGCATGTGGAGGAGCGGAGACGCGAACCCGGTTCCCCAGATAACGAGACTACCGCTCTTAACCACTACACCATACTGGATAAATGTTGGAGGGTATGAGGTTATCAGACCCCCGAGCCGTCTGAAGCCAGTCCTGTATAGGGAAGGTTTTCTTTAATGTTTACGTTTTATTATGTTTTTATATTTTAATGATCTTCCTAGTTGGCCACACATTTTAGATGATTTTTTTTTTTTGGTCACAATTTAGCCTTACACTGCTTTTCACTTTATTAGGTCTGATGAAAAAGAAAATGGAAATTGTTGACACCAAATGTATAGATGGCATAAACTTATGAGATAAAAGGGAAGTGCGTGAAGACGATTAAATAAAGTGCAGCAGGAAACCCCGGCAAGCAGCTGGAAAAGAAATGTAGTTGAGGGAGAATATAGACTTTCAAAATAGAGTACCACAACAAGGAGCAAGATGGCAAGCTTCTGTATTATCCAGACACTGGCCTGGTTAACATGTCACAGTAAGTCAAACTATGGCCTATGCACAAACATGCTGGCGCCTCAGGAGGACCTTGAGGCACAGCATGAGTCAAATTTTGTGTGCCATCTGAACCTAGACTCAGAGGTGAGGCAAGGTGGGTGTGGTGGGTGCGTCTTGCCCCAGGTGCCAGCTTGACGGGGGGGGTGACATTTGCTGTGCTGCCCGTGCCATTTCCCTGCACTCCCAGCTGGAGGAGGCAGGCAGGGGAGAGGACGAGCCGCACAGGTGCAGCTCCCTGGGATCAGGGTATGTTTGGGAGTCACAGGGGGTGCCGTTGTGCTGTTGCCCCAGCCCACATGGGACCCCCAGCACGATCATGGCCATGTCAGATGGCACCCTCCGGCAAGATTGCGGGCATACTGGATGGCACCCCTGGCGCGATACCCGCCGCGCCAGATGGCACCCTCGGTGTGATTGTGGCAGCGCTGGATTGCACCCCCTGGGTATGATCGCCCCACCCCCTGGGTGGATTGCCCTGCCCCCAGGTGCACGGTATGTGTGCCACCCCGGGTGTCAGAGCGGCTAGCTCCGCCGCTGCCTAGACTTGGGGTTAAGGTCCCTCCTTTTTAACTATGATCAGTAACCAAGGTTTGTTCTATGTTCCATGCTAAAAGGGCTGGCTGTTGGTGTTACAGCATAGCTTCTGTATGAGATTGTGCTCTGAAGAGCTGTGTTGCAAAAGGCAAAGAGGAATCGTTGAGGATTTTGTTTGCTCTGTCTTAATCTGTAGGGCTTTTTAAAAAAAAGAAAAAGAAAACACCTCTGAGTTAATCTCACTGTAGGTTTAAACTGAAAAAAGGATGTGTGTCAGGTATGCGAGAGAGAGGGAGAGAAAATGACGCTGCTGCCACTGAAGAATGACAGCTTATTTTTATAGCTCCATGCTCCAAGGCTGACTCCATGTCCAACACAGCTATATGAATAAATGATGCAGGCTTCCCAGTGATATGAAACTGTAATAAGAACTGTGATCAGAGCACTCTTCATCAAAGATAACAAGACCTCGCCAAAGTCATGTTGTTGCAAATGGCTGCGTGGTATTATATGTATATACTGATACATAGGTTTCTCAGGCGCAATGAATTTTTCTGTTGTTCTTTCAGTAGGGGGGAAATACAGCGCTTTTTCCAGCCATTTCCAGCTACTGGAGCTACTCAGCCAAGGCACCATAATTCTAATAAACATTAAAAAGGTTAACCACCTTATATTTTTGTAACACGTTTCCAACCATGGATTATAATATGAAAGGCGAGCTAGAGTTTACACAGAATATACAAGCTTTGTACTGTCAGGCTGTCAACAAAACTGACAATATATTGTGTAGCAGAGATGATAGCCCTTTGTAGGGATTTGAGAAATGGAGAAACCATGATGCGCACCTAAAGTTACATGAAAGTCGTGTTTTACACATTTTGTCTTCCGGCAAGAGAAAAAATGTCAAACAATACAGTCCAATAAAGAATTAAAACAACTGGCATTTCTAGAATTAGTGATCAAAGTTCAGCCAAGAGCGACATGTCTAACAGAATAGGCTTTCCTTGGCAGGCTGCTGAAACTTCGTAAATGAATGGAAAGTGGCCAGTGCAAATAGTTCAAGCATCCCCAAAGCCAGATCTTATTTTGTGTGATACAAATATTGATTTGTGGCCAATGACAACCCTGAATGCAGAAGGCTTGTTGAATAGAATTTGTAAATACTTGGAGGAGGACAGTTGTGAAACTAGCTAAGGAAAAGTTCAGTTGTCCCACTTAGCACAACAGATGGGGGGAGGGAGTATACCGATGCAAAATGTGCTCGCATGTGACTTAGATTAAAGCAAAAACTGCTGGCGCTATAGTGTCTTGTGGGGCATAGGGTGAAAATACAAATGTTTAAATTAGCTTTTGGTTGGAGCAGTTGAAAATGGAAATAAAGCAGCATTTGCAGCTTAATAAACATTACGTAATAAACATTATAATAAATGTTTATTACGATGTAATAAACATTACATCAGGACGCGGGTGGCGCTGTGGGTTAAACCACAGAGCCTAGGACTTGCCGATCAGAAGGTCAGCGGTTCAAATCCCTGCGACGGGGTGAACTCCCATTGCTCGGTCGCTGCTCCTGCCAACCTAGCAGTTCGAAAGCACGTCAAAGTGCAAGTAGATAAATAGGTACCGCTCCGGCGGGAAGGTAAACGGCGTTTCCATGCGCTGCTCTGGTTCGCCAGAAGCGGCTTAGTCATGCTGGCCACATGACCCGGAAGCTGTACGCCAGCTCCCTCGGCCAATAAAGTGAGATGAGCGCCGCAACCCCAGAGTCGGCCACGACTGGACCTAATGGTCAGGGGTCCCTTTACCTTTACCTGCTAAATCTACAGGCTGCTCTTAAATTTGTTTTTTAAGAACTGTTGAAGGATTCTGGGGGAGCAGTGTCTAACAAAGAAAGTATAAGGACCAAATTTTGGGTGAGTTGGGATGCTTTGCATGTGCACCACTGACCGAAAGCCATTATAATTTATTTGGATAACTAACCTGCTCTGTGCAGCAGCTGTGTTATCACACTAATCCACTAATGTGGAGCAGTGACTCCCCATGAGATTCAGGCATTCTCCACACACACACACCCGGCTCTAAAATACCCTCCAAAGAAGTTTGCAACACTCAACAGTAGTGTGTGTGTGTGTGTGTCTCAGCATATGTAGTGAGCAGTGGTGTAGCATGGATTTCCAGTGGCCGGGCCCACAATGAGGGTGGTGGTGAGAAGGAGGAAAATGGACAGAGTAAGCATGCGCATTAAACTGCCTAGCGGTTTCTGTGTCACCCAGGAGATTGCAACCACAGTGATAAGAAAAGATTTGTTCTGTTGTCTGGAGAGGCCACTTCCTGGCTCGCTTGGAGAATCTGTTTTCAACCAAGCCCAGAAGCAGCACCAGGTGTTGAAGTTTTGCACCCCTAACAATTTTGCACCTAGGGCAACTGCCCCTGTGCCTCCCCCTCCCCATGCCACTGGTAGTGAGTAAAACAACACAAAGGCTTGCCTTATGGAATGGTGTAAAACATTACCCATGCAGCATCTCAAATACTGTATGAAAACCTACCTGCTTTTTTATGTATCAGGCAAAAGTGATTAGATTAGGCAAAAGCAACAGTAGCTTATTATACTGTAATCTGACCTTTATTCACCATGATACAGGAAGATGAGTTTTGTGTATTTTCTACTTATCACCCAGAGAAAGAAAATCATGCAATTGTACTTGCATTTAACTTAGTTCTGATAAATCACAGCTGGCAAACATTTGTTTGTATATCCAAGAATCTGTAGAAGCCCCATATAAGCTTTAATTTAATTTGTTTTCTGCTTGCTGCTAACAGGTTTTCATTTAAGGATCTGTTCATACCGTAAGGAAAATCATTCCGTGGATAAATGAGTTTCTTTGTGGCCTTTTTAATGTTCCTCTTCCCCTGTGGGAGCTACTTCTCTATATGTAAATAGCCCAGCTATGTGGGCATTCCCCTTGGAATCAACATCCTGACAGAATTTGCATGCCGAAGGTCCCAGCTTCAGTCTCCTGTATCTCTAGATTTGCTGCCAAACCCAGGGCTTCCCAAACTTGGGTCTCCAGCTTTTTTTGGACTACAATTCCCATCATCCCTGACAACTGGTTGTGCTAGCTAGGGATGATGGGAGTTGTTTGAGAAACCCATATACAGTGGTACCTCGGGTTAAGTACTTAATTCGTTCCGGAGGTCCGTACTTAACCTGAAACTGTTTTTAACCTGAAGCACCACTTTAGCTAATGGGGCCTCCTACTGCTGCCGTGCCGCCGCTGCACGGTTTCTGTTCTCATCCTGAAGCAAAGTTCTTAACCCGAGGTAATATTTCTGGGTTAGTGGAGTCTGTAACCTGAAGCATATGTAACCTGAAGCGTATGTAACCCGAGGTACCACTGTATAGACAGTGCTGAGCTAAATGAACCCAGTGGTCTGACTCAGTATAACATAGCTTCCTGTGTTGCTAAGATACCCATTTTTAGTTGATTTTAAAGAGCTAGATTTGCACATTCTCTCTTGATTTTGCATGTCTTAACCTTTGGTCCTTATTTTGCGCAGCAGTATGCTCTGGGGACCACCCTCACTTTTGAAAGTCTTTGTTCATATTAATAATGGATGGTGGCTTGGATTAGATATAGGCATTACAGACTTTTTACCTAAATTGTGGGTGGGTTTTTTTTCTGGGTTTTTTAAGTAAACAGTCTTCATGTCCCAGTAATTTGTTTTCCTTTCTCTGCCAGAACTGAGATAGAGTCTTCCAGATACATACAGGAAATTAGGTCAGATTCTGAGAACCTTTCTCAGGGAAATGACAATTGGAATGCATTCCTGTAGCCTTTATTTCTCGGTCACTTTTCTTTCTGACATTTAAATGGCCATCAGCATGCAACAGACACATTGCAAAAATATTATTGCAAGACAATAAAGGGAATAGCTCCACTAATAACAAGGCTAACCTCAGGTCTGGTTAATTAGTTATGCATAGTTGTAGTGATGAAAGTGCATATTCTAAATGAAAATGCCATGCCCCAGATTAGTTATTTTCTCTATGCTGAGTTTCTACATTGGACAATGGCCAGTGCTTAGGGCTACAGTAGAACATTATAATGACTTTCCCTAAATTAATTCCCACTGTATATTATGGAACACTTTGCAAGCCCACTGGGGGATGGGCAGGTGATGTGAGAGTACCAATAATGACAGAACAACACTTTGGAATTAAAAGGGTCACATCTTTATTGTTTAGTCCAGTATACCTGAAGGAGCGCCTCTACCTCCATCGTTCTGCCCGGACACTGAGGTCCAGCGCCGAGAGCCTTCTGGCGGTTCCCTCGCTGCGAGAAGCCAAGTTACAGGGAACCAGGAAGAGGGCCTTCTCGGTAGTGGTGCCCACCCTGTGGAACGCCCTCCCACAAGATGTCAAAGAGAAAAATAACTACCAAACTTTTAGAAGACCTCTAAAAGCAGCCCTGTTTAGGGAAGCTTTTAATGTTTAATAGGTTATTGTATTTTAGTGTTTTGTTGGAAGCTGTCCAGAGTGGCTGGGGGGACCCAGCCAGATGGGCAGGGTATAAATAATAAATTATTATTATTATTACAGATGTAAATAGACATTGAGCCTAGGCGTTAAGTATGTATCCTGAATCAGACTAGCCTGATTGCTGGCTGATCACTCCTTTAGGGCCAAACCTAAAAGATATCTCCATGGCATAGATCAAATGGGTGGATCCACCAGTCCACCACTTGGGAAGTTTTATGGCCTGTAGTTTGTAAAGAGTGCTGGGAGTAGTTAGAAGGACCCCTATTTCCCTCACAAAGCTACAGTTCAGAGAGTTCCCTAGAAAGAAAGTTTGATTGCGAAAGTACTCTGATTCAAGTGCATAGGTGTTCAAATAAAGTGGATTAAAGGACTCTGTCACCCTGGTGCAACAAATCCACTTTTAAAAAGACTTGTTGCCGTTAGGAAAGAGGCAGGGAAGTGCACTGAAAAGTGGGATGGATGGATGAATTAATATTTGATAGGAAGACGTGCAAGCACCCTACAAGCATCAATGGTAATTGTATAATCTCTTGACAACAAATCAGAATGAATACTCAATAAAGGCCAGAGTCTCATAGGTTACCTGAGAGAGGAAGGAAGCTTGGTGCTTTCCTGAAGAAGCCATAAAGAGAAAGAGAGCATGCTGAATATGAGAAGTTAGAACAGCAAAGAGAGGCAAAGGTTCTCTTTTAAATTCTCTTTTAAGAACTTTTGCTTCTGCACTAAATTCAGTTGTTACAGGGTTTCTAGGGAGACCAGGATCTGTTCATCACTTGTCATATCCAGATGCTAAGTAAGTAAAGATGTTCACTAAAGTAACTACTGCCCCTAGGATACCTTGACGAGTATAAATTAATTACCATCTTTTGCCACAGCCAGATGGTTCCTACAACAGTCAATATCCATGGTCCTTTACACTTAACTTCTTTCTGTACTACAGTCAGGGTTCAATGAAGGCTAAGTGAGGAAAAATGTCAAAATTAACAAGAGATATTGCAGACAGGGTCTTTTCCCCCAGTGCAAGTGTTAAAAATAATCTTGTTTTTTTGTTTTATAAAAAGTATGTTTGTATCTGTGTGAGTAGCCGCTAATTTTAATTGGCTGAAGACTCAGGGGCTGAACACATAGAAAGTGCCAGTGTTTTCTCCATTTAGATATAATATTGATAGAAAAATGTAGGCAGTGCATATCACTGTCTCTTTCTAATTTGAAACACAAGTCATTAATGGGAATCATTAGCACTGATCCCAGACCCTTGGATTCACTGTGCTTGTAAACAGCTTCAAGATAAAGGTATTGATTTGTGAGAGTAATCCCAAATTGCTTGGGTAATGTTCTCATATGCTTAGATAATGTAAGCAGATTCCTAGGGCCAAACTGCACCTGATACTAAGTGCAGATTTGCATTTAATGTGCAGATTTTTAAAAATTCAAATTGTATCAGCTAGGAATTGCCCAATGCAAAGGCTTCCTTCAAAAGAAGGATTTTCCCCCAGGACTGCCCCACTGGACACCCCCAGCTGATGCAGTTTGCATTTATTTTTAAAAATCTGCAAATAAAAGCAAAGATGTATTTCACATCAGGTCTAATTTTGCCCATTACAGTGGTACCTCGGGTTACAAACACCTCAGGTTACAAACGCTTCAGGCTACAAACTCCGCTAACCTGGAAGAGTTACCTCGAGTTGAGAACTTTGCTCCAGGATGAGAACGGAAATCATGTGCCGGCAGCACAGTGGCAGCAAGAGGCCCCATTAGCAAAAGCGCGCCTCTAGTTAAGAACAGTTTCAGGTTAAGAATGGACCTCCGGAACGAATTAAGTTTGTAACTAGAGGTACCACTGTAGTTACATTCAAGATGGATGTCCTGAGTCATTCAAGGAGATGGATCAGAGGGGCTGGTTGGATCACAATGATGGGTGAGAGGAATCCGTGGAGCTGCCAGCTGATGACCCCTGGGCTAGGGTGGGCTGCATCAGGACCCAGTGAAATGCCAAAACTGCCGGGTGTGTGTGTGCCATAAGTGAGGAATTTTGTCCCAGGGAGGGACCTAACAGATTGTCACCCTGCTATCCCAAGACCACTCTCTCCTGCAATCCTGCCCCCCAGGATTGTTTTCGTAATTCAAGCCTTTATCAGTAGTAACTGGCAACTCTCCAGGCACCCAGCTTGATCTCCTGTTGACCTCCCTGTCTGCATTCCCCAGCAAGATCCAGGCTAGGTCACGATAGGCGATTCTTTTCAGCATGAGAACTCTTTCTTGCCCCCCCGGCAGGGGAAAGAGATAGACAGAAATGTATTTACATGCCTTTATTTCTGTCTTTGCAGCGTTACAAAAAACATGACTGCTCTCTTCAAGCTCCAGCAGTCGAGTGACAAACACTTCCTGTACTTCCTGTACAGGAACAATAGGAAGAGCTCATATTACACTCTGAGCTATTTCCGGTGCTTCGCACTGTGAATCGACTGTCCCTCTGTTTCCCACGAAACAGTCCCAACATTCCATCATGTGATGTTTTCAAGCTAGCAGCTCACAGCTGCATTGCTTCTATATCGTAACAGTACCAACCTTAATTCTGAGCCATTCCTCTTTAGGGTTGTGGCAAATTATGCTTTTTTATTCTATTTCCCCATTGTGGCTTGTCACTATCAGAGCCGTCTTTCCTATTGGGGTTACTGGCGCATTGCGCCAGGGCGCTGGCCTCTCAGGGGCGCCCTGGCGAGTGGGGGAGTTGCGAGGCTTTGCCGGCGGCCTCCCCTTTCCCTGCACGCCCGCCAGCTCCGCCCCATCAACCATATGGCTGGCGGGCATGCAGCTTCCTTCCCAAGCCTCTGCGGGAGGAGAGTGATCCCCACAGAGGCTTGGGAAAAGGTCAACAACTCTGGGGAAGGGAGGGGACGCCGGAGAGATCTTTGCACCATGGCGCTGGATATGCTTAAGACGGCCCTGGTCACTATAGAGCTTGGCATTATCAAAATAATAGTAATACTGGTTGAAAATGTAGCCTGTAGTTATTTATTATCTAAATTCCTGATTTGTGAGCATGTTATAAAATGGAAAAAGAACAGCACTGTGATGCAGCGACTGCCTTCTTAAAGTTGCAGAATGAACTGTAATACTGTAGACTTCAGGTCAAGGATCACATGCATGCACACACAAGTAAGCAGAAACCTTGCACAGCAGATAAATACTGAAGTGCCTGCTCTTATTTGCCTTGGAGAAAGCTTTTATTTATTGTTTTAGGGGAAATGTTATAAATAGTAAGCTCCAGGAAAGTGCAGTCCGTTTTGAGCGGGGTGGGGTGTGGGGGCAGGGGAAGAGAAGCAATTTTGTATTCAAACAGCCTACTGAGTTGAGAGATTAGAACGTAAAAATAAAGGTCACCCAGTGTTACCTTAATGGAAGGTGTTGGCTGACCTGATGGTTCAACATAACTTGAATGGCAACGCTGTCATTTGAGATATCTGGTTTCTATATCAACAGCCAGCTTCTGTAACCTTTACAGCAATCCAGTTCTTATAGGAAGGGAATACCTTTTGCTGACATTTTTGTCAGTTACAAGCAACCGGCAGGCTGCAGTTTGAAAATGCTGTTTATTGCTATCTGTATGCTGGTATCTTATAACAGACCTTGTCGTTGTTGCTTAATTAAACTAATACAGTTAATTCCTGCCATAAAAAGGTATCACTTTTTTGAAACCCAGAGTTCTAATGAATTAGTCCCTGTAAGTACTGTAACAATGATGCTTTGTGCAAGAGTTAAATACTATCATGCATCATTAAGAGAGCTATAAGTGATATTCATTCTAAAAGTGCATTTGGGATTTTCCACCCTTGTAAGCTCAGAGCCACAACTAAGTAGAATAAACTCAGCTATATTTAAAGTTGCAGCGGAAAGATAACACTAAATTCTCATGAGGTATGCTCACACTATAGAATCATTTCAGCCAAAGGCTATTTACTACAATTTTGCGGAATGCTTTCTCTGGAGGATCAAAGCAATGTTCCATTAGTGCCTAGTGTGCGAGTTGTCTACCACCATTGTGTCCAAAAGGAAACATGGTGTGGAAGCAAGGCTGGATTTAGGTTTGATGAGACGCTAAGCTACTGAAGGTAATGGGCCCTTTTATATGTCCAGCTGTCCTTTGTCAACAACACATTGTCACTGTTTTTTTGTTGCATATATGCTATATGGTAATTTATGGACCTAATAGGTATCTAAAGCCATTTGCACATATAGAAATGAGCAAATGAGTGATACTTTAGGGAGCAGGCTAGCAGGCAGAGCCCGTTACTTACATCATAGGAGCCTATTGTTGTATGTAGGTTTTATTTTATTTGTTTTGGGAATGTACATTTTGGAAATGTACATCCAGGTGTTCTTTTTTCTTTAATTTTTTTGGGGGCCTCCAAGAGAGTGGGGCCCTAAGCTATAGCTTGTTTAGCTTATACATAAATCCGGCACTGTGTGGAAGGCTGGTTGTTGAATTTGTCATATCATTTATTAGTGAAAATTTCATTTTGAATTCTTGATTTGCACAAAAATCAGGACAGCAAGAAAGGAAGTCCTACAACTATAGAGCCATCCCAATAACAGGATGCATAAAAGTTAAAGATGAACATGCTTAGAGAAATTAAAGGAACTTCTGTAAGATGTTTCTTGAAGTGAATCACATATGGCTTTTCAAAACCACATTAAAATCAATAACTACCTTAATTTGTTTAACTCATGACCACATTCTGAAATTTATTTATTCATTATTTTTTCTATTCCACCTTTACCCTGGGGTTACAGAATGACTTACATCAGTAGCAACAAAAACAAATTATAAACAAACCAGGGAATATAAATATTTGTTATCTTAAAACTACCATGCGTTACAAATTAAGATCATTGTATCTAGAAGTTGTTAAGTGCGCTTACGTTGGATTGTTGTCAGTATCTGTATCAATGGTCAAATTCAGAAAAAACATGTTCACTTGGGGGGTGGGGAAGTGTTTGTAGGGACACAGCAGGGTTTTTTTCTAAGCAGAATTGGGTGGCATATTTTTTTATTCTGTTCACAACAGAACTGGACCAGAAGCCAAGGTCAGCTGGAATTCAGTAGAAACAGGAAGGCACTCTGAGCTTCACTTTGAATGGTTACATACTTCTAGCAGCAGCTGCATACAGTAGCGGATGACATGTTGAGACTCATCTGACCTCCCTCCAGCTGAATCACTGCTGCTTACAGGGACAGAGAGGAAGAGGGGTGTGATGCCAGGGAGGTCAATATGGTTCATGAGCACCTTTCCAGCACTTCACCCTGTCCCTCCACCTCCACCAATGACTCAGCCAGAGGGAGGTCAGGTGAGTAATGCAGCCGTACCATGCTCCCAGTTACTGGTCACAAACTTTTATAAATAGGTTTAAGAATACAGGTATCTGTCCTAAAGCTTTTGAGTGTGTAGGGAGGGCTGCAGAATTGAATAAGTAAACCAAACAAACATCACTGTGGTCTAAAGAGCTCTGTCCTATGGAGAGTTTTTGGAGTCGCATACCTTTTAAGTCAGGCTGATAATTTGTTTTCCTTTTTTTACTCTCTTGTAGTGAGCTTATTTTGTCCAGCATTGATTTTGATGCAACAGGAATGTGGGAATGCATGGTCAACAACTCCTATGGAAACATCTCTAAGCAGGTAGAAATCGTTGTACTAGAAACAGCTGCACCTTATTGCCCTGCTGAAAGGATAGTTAACAATAAAGGAGATTTCAGGTATGGTTTTTCTTCTGATTTCAAAAATATATGAATGATCTTTGGTTTTCTTGTATAAAACCTCAATAAGCCTATTCTGTACATATCAAATATCTACAGCGGGGTAGTCTTTCGTATCCAAACAAGTTTCTCAATCTGTAGTGCTGGGTTAGTGGCAGCAATTTCCTAAGGCCAGATAATGCTCTAATGGCCCCTTGGGCTACTTTATCTGTTTGGAAGGTTCAAATGTGCCTTTCCTAGCAAATTTGGGGATAATGTGGGATGTGTGGGGGGGGAGGAACTTGGGTAAACCCCTTGCACTAGTGCTTAAAAATGTAGTTAAATACTGCCCCTTGTCATGCTTCCCTGCTTAGAAACAACGTTGATTGACTGTCTTGTGAAGTAGTTCCAAATGTGAAGCACAACAATGGAAGAAAGACACATCTCCTTGGTGTCTGGGATGCCAACGAACTGTGTAACTATTTGTACACATTCAAGAATGCTCTGGGTTTGAGTTTTTCAAACAACAGTCACACATCTCACATGAACTGAAGGGGCTTTTAAAAGCCGCATGTGATATTGCATAGTGGGTGAAGAAAAGGCAGATAAAATAAAATAAAATCCTACTGGGTTTTCCAAAGCCTATGTGCGGGTCTAAATTAGCTCTTTGGATCCAGGCCACTTTAAAGTGCAATCTAGACATACCTTAAGATAGCGGTGGGCATCTGTGGTACTTTGGACATTGTTGGGCACCAACTCCCCAGTATCCCAGGCAGCATGGCCACTTTTCAGGGACGATGGGAACTGTAGGTACCATAGGTACCGCAGCTCCAATGTATAGTGTGCATGTTCCGAAGATAATATTTATGGTTCAAGCCACACATACAGTTATAAATCAAATAGAAATGGCTTGCAGTTTTCCTTCCATTCTCATGCATTTCTTAAGAATGTAAGGAGACCACCCAACATCCCACCCCCGCTGAATCAGAACAAAAGCGTGACACATTTGTGCTGGAAGTGAGTCTTTCCTCCTTATGCATTAATTACCCCATTGTGTTTGGAGTTATCACTAACTTAATTCCATTTCTTTAAACACACCCACCCACCCAGCAATAACATTATTCCTTCACTGTTGCATGGTAAACTAAATATCTTTATAAGCCTCCTAGAAGGCAAGGCATCTTTTTGTAAAACAAAAATCCTTGCTTTTGTGTGAAAAGTTCAAGAAGAGAGAGTCACTGTAGACCGCATTTCTTCTCAATACAGAAAGGCTCAACTTGAGGTGCTGTTTAATGAGTCACTTAAAAAATATATTATATAGACTTGTACTAGCTGCTACATAATGCAGCTTTCATTAAGAAGCCCTTCAATCCCTTGCCACCAAATGTCATTGTCTTCTTGATAAATAAAATATATATATGAATGCTGAACTAATGCCAAAGGTGTTTTGCCACTTCATTTGCTACAAATCAAAAAGCTGAGGAATTGACATTTCTGTCCTTATTGATCATCTTTCAGAAAGTCCACACAAATTTATTTTAGAAACTTACATCAAAAGCATGCTGAGTCCATAGATTCCTTTGGCATTTCAAAGTAATGAATTCAGAATTCTGGAGAACATCTTTGGAACTAAAGTTAACATTAACACCTGAAGCTTCCTTGAAAGGTTTCTCTTCCCAGGATGCAACTTGCATGCCAATAATTTATCATGAAAAGGTCTTTGAGGTTTTTGATATTCTAGCAAATACGTAGGAAGCATGATATCACAATCACAAAAGCAAAACTAGAAAGGGAAGGGAAGGAAAAGAAGAAGAGCTGTTCGTTTTTAAAAGGAGAAGCGTTAAATGTAATGGAAAGGTTGAGTCTTTTGAGCTGACAGGCCCAGGTGGTATTTGTAATTGAAAACTTGCTGCAAGGATTTGTAATGCAAGCCTCAGTGAACAAAAGCTATTATGGGGTGATGGCTGTGTTTTGTGTTGTTTTTCTCTCATTATAAGCTATTTTTAAACGGTCGGTGTGTGTCCCTGTGTTTCCAGATACTAAACGCTGATATTCTAGTACTGAAATCTTCCCATACTATTCTTTGCTGAAAAGCCCAACAGTTCTCATCTGGTAGACAAAGTGCCTTGCACTTAGAGTTACTCGAAAGGATAGCTGCATCTAGCCCTTTAATAAATAAATATCAGCAGAGTAGCTCAATTAAAGTGACGTTCAGGCCAGAAGTAAGACAGAAATGCTCCTTGGTTCATATTCCTTTTAATTATTTATACAATTCTGACCATGATTCATTTTTGCATCCAAAGTCTTTTCTCTTCATAATGTGTTATTTCTGCGGCTAGAAAGGTGTGAGGAAGAATGAGCACCATATTTCTTCCAGCTGCAGTACTGTTCAGAATCGGAAATGCATTTTTGGCTCAGACTCTGTCAATGCATAACGTAGCAGCACCTTTAAAAAAGAAGAAGAAGAAGAAGAAGAAGAAGAAGAAGAAGAAAAGCTTGATAAAAAAAAACTTGGTTTAATGCTAGAATCGAGTATTCTGAGGTGTCTCATTGTTTTTCACTTACTTATGGCTTGGCGAGCCTGTTGGAGCCATCTGCCAGAGCGAGAGGGCAATCCTCCCACTAGAACTTGGGATCTCTGCACCTCACATAGCCTAGGGAGATTTCAGGAAGGGGCAGGCTAGCAGCACTCCCTTTAATAAAAGGACAGGCCCCCATTTCATTCAGCCTTCTTCCAACACTCCTTCCCCCCATATGTACTGCAAACTTCCATAGCCCTCCCTCCCTTGGTTTAGAGTAGGGTTTCCCAAACTTGGGCCTCCAGTTGCTTTTGGACTACAATTTCCATCATCCTTGACCACTGGTCCTGCTAGCTAGGGATGATGGGAGTTGTAGTCCAACAACAGCTGGAGAACCAAGTTTGGGAATCCCTGCTTTAGAGGCTCCCACAGAGGCTTCCCTGGTTTATAGGGCCAGAAATGAACTTAACTCTCAGCTGCCATTTCCCCTTGTTTGGGAAGTTTTCATCATTCTCTCACTGTCTGTTAGCTGCCTTATCTTCATTGTCACAGCTTGGGCAGAAATGGCATTGAGTAGGGTATAGGTAAAAGGGGAGACCCCCTTAAGGGACCTTGAGGGGTGAACAGCCCCCCACCCTAGCTCAAATGGGGCAGGGCTAGTCAGAAACCAACTTAAGTTATCAGCAGCCCCAGTCTCATGGTTTTGCGCCACGTTGGATCATTGGTGTGCGGCTGCCCCCCGCCCCGACTTTGGTGATTAAGGTTGTACTTCAGGTCAGATCCTGTTCTGATGCCATGCCAGCCTCACCTATTTCTGTTAGTGAATAAATTTGTGGCCAGTTTCATCCATACACATCTCCTGGTTCGGAGGGTGGCAACAAGAAAACAGGCCTTTTCTGTGGTGGCTCCCCAATTGTGGAATGCTTTCCCCAGAGAGGCTCGCCTGGTGCCATCATTACATGTCTTTAGACGCCAGGCAAAGACATTCCTCTTTAGTCAGGCCTGTGGCTATTAAATAATCTATGGCTTGTGAAAGTGTGGGGGATAGGACTGTTGTTATTATGATTATTTTACCATTAGGCTGTCTGTCAGTATGCTCTTTACTATTCTTTTATTACGTTTTATCATTGATGTCTTTTAATGTGTTTCTAATTTCGTACACCACCCCAAGATCTTTTGATAATGAGTGGTATATAAATTGAAAGAATAATAATGAGAATTTTCCTGGCTTTGAAGGGGGCTGCTGCAGTAAATGCCCTACAGTGGTGTAGTCTCCTTGCCCTCCCATTCTTGTTCTGAAGACTATACAAATTCTGGAAACTCCAAAAGAATGCAGTTTTTATTATGTCTGTAGCCTCATTCTCACTGAGATGATAAACCCATGTCTTGGCGAAATCCCTTCAGGTGGAAACCTCACATGATAGAATGCCTCTCCATACAGAAATACTGCCGGTGCATTGAAAATGATGTGTCAGTTAGCACAGACCTAGCTTAGCCTTCTATCTGACATGGTAGTTTTCTGTATATAGGATTTGTGTTTGTGAGGCAGCATTCCATCAATGTAAACACATTTTCATATTTAATAGAATATGCTATTTGATATATGGAAGGAAGTGTGGAAATGTACGGTTTAATAAAGAAAAGCTATCACTCATTTTTTAGAAGGAAAGGCCATCTATAGTTTTTCCCTTTATCATTCCCTAGCGTAATAGCATATCAAACCAAAACCGCTTCAAATAATAAACAGCACTGCTGTTAACTTGCAACTCCACTGATTATGAGTTTTCTTCTCATAATCAATGAGTAAAATTGAGGCCCACAGACGAACCAAGTGTTGCTGATTAATACTTATTGTTACCAGGCCTAGAAATTTCTAGGTGCTGTTCAGAAATTAAAAGACAGCACAAGGCCTGCCAGTAGGCTTACTTAATTAATAAACATGACACAGAAAGGATGGAAAGGGAAGCATCTAGGTGGAGTGTTTTAATTGATGAATGTTCCAATTAAACTGATTAAAGCATGTAGCAGTTCAAGATTATCTGTGCCAAACTGTCTGTGTATATTCTACCAATTTTCTCACTTGAGTGTTAGTGATGTGTGAATTTCCCACCTAGATTGTCACATTACAATTTAGTACTGATTATTTATTTATTTATTTAAAAGTTTTGTATACTGTCCTTTGCTATTTGGCCTCAGAGCAGCTGCAGCAATAAAATATATAAAAACAGAATACAGAGCAAATATAATAAACATAATTTTATAACTTCAACAAACAGAAGAAAAGAAGAAATCACTCAAACCTTGTTACAGGATAGATTGGCATTCTGGAAAATGCAATGCAATTTTTTTTATGAATGATGGTGGCAGATAACCCTGTCCCTCCAGTCTGGCTTAGTCGGCACAGAGAATCAGTTTAAGGCTTCCAATTCAAGAAGAATATTTCACGTGCACTGCAGTCTAGGTGCACTTAGAAGTAAGTCCTTCTGAGTAAGCCCTATTGGAGCTTATTTCCTAGCAAGTGTGCACAGTAGGGGTGGTGAACATGGTGTCTTCACTATGTTGGACAACTCCTTTTAGCGTGGCTAATTGTGAGGGATGATGGGAATTGTAGTTCAACAACTTCTAGAGGGAGGTACGTTCGCTACCCCTGGTGCACAGAATTGCATCCTTAGCTGACGGTTGATTATTGTTATTTTGCTTGTAGATGGCCCAAAACTCTGGCTGGTGTAATTGCTTACCACCCATGTCTTCAGTATTCTGTCAACCCAGCTTCCCTCTTGAATGCAGCAGAAGAGTCAAAAGCATGGCGTAAGTGTAATCGCACAGGTCGGTGGGCTGAAGAAAGCTATTCTGAATGTCCTTACTCACAAGAAGCTACTCAAGTCCTTCATGCTTTTAGTCAGGTAAAATGACACCAATTGTTATGCATAGAGCATACTGTAGATGTTGCACATCTCTTATCAGCACACTGCACAGAAATAGAAGTTTACTTCTTTGTTATCTAAGGTATATTTCAAGGACAGGATCGGAAATATGCTTGTAGTATCTAAGTTCTACAAATATTCTAGGTTTGAACAAGGAAAGTCAGAAGTGTTTATTATATAGATCAGGAGAGGGGAAAGACCGCTCCTTTCCTTCATGAGAGCCTCCATTCAAGCTGCCCAATCATGGGTGGTTGGGGGGAAATGTCTGAGGGACCCTACTCTATCCACTGCTTCCAAGTTGGATCCGCTCCCTGAGCATAAATAGGAGATGCGATCAGCCCCTGGCAGCTCAGTCAGGGCCAATTTTCCCACCCTCCCATGCTAAACTATATATAATGAGTTGAACAATGGCAGGTTGCCGGGGCGTGCTCATGGCTTTGCTATAGAAGAACTCAGTCGCCATATTTGGGGCCAGGCAAGACTTTTCTCTCAATCCAGTTGACCCTGGCTGAGGGCTTTGCTGACCTCATAGCAATCGTCACAACTTGATGGTGGGTAAGACATAGGGTTGGATCCTTAGCCAGAGGTGGATCACACTCTACCACAACAAGCGACAGGATAGCCCATTAAAGCGGTCAGTGAGGATGGTGCTTCTGTTCAGATACCCTGATGGGAGCCAAAGGGCCATAGCACCCCCCCCCCCCAGGGTGGTGCTGCTGAAGGGATCGCCCCAATTTGATGTATGTCATAGGGCAACCCCAATAATCAGCTAGCAGACGGGTTGGTTGATTCCAGATACATACCCAATGCCTACACCAAACCTACTTACATCTGTAATCAATAAAGTTGTGGTTGGATTTTATCCCAACATGGCTGTCCTGTGTTTCATTGCTTTCTTTGAATTCCTGGCCCTGGCAGAGGGCTTAGTGCACCTGGGCCTGCAAACTTTGGCCTTCCAGATGATGAAGAAGAAGAGTTTGGATTTGATATCCTGCTTTATCACTACCCAAAGGAGACTCAAAGCGGCTAACATTCTCCTTTCCCTTCCTCCCCCACAACAAACACTCTGTGAGGTGAGTGAGGCTGAGAGACTTCAGAGAAGTGTGACTGGCCCAAGGTCACCCAGCAGCTGCATGTGGAGGAGCGGAGACGCGAACCCAGTTCTCCAGATTACAAGTCTACTGCTCTTAACCACTACACCACACTGTCTCTCAGATGGTGTTGAGTTATGACTCCCCTCATCCCTGGGCATTGGTTGTGTGATGGAAGTTGTTCACCAGCATCTGGAGGGCCAAAGTTTCCCCACTCCTGTTCTAGATTCAGGCAAGATGCTCATGATATCTGACCTTAATACATCCGTTCAGTTAGCAAACGAGTGAAGCAGAATCAGTGCTAGTGGCACCAAGGTGTAAAAGTTACCTGATGACTTAACCTCGCACAGCCTTGTTTGTAGCAAGTGTTTTACCCTGTAAAGGGCTGAAGATTGAGACTGAATTTTTGCATGAATGACATTTTTCATCTGTAAGACTGAATTTGTTTATTTTGTAAAGTGCAACTGGGGTTTAACATTTGGCTGTGTTTTATAGGCAGCATTATTATTATTTTTTGTATTCTATTTCCAGATGCATCTCAACTCCACCAATGCACTTGAATTTTCCCATCAGCTTGCAGCCTACACAAGAGATGCTGCCAACTTTTCAGATAAGGAGGACATTATCTATTTGGCTTACATGCTGGAAAAGCTAATCATATATATGGATGAAATAAAAGATGTAAGATACTGTCTTACTAATGAATATGTGACTGTTGGAAGCTGAAAAACAAAGAACAGAGGCATAATCTTAAATTTAGTACCAAATACCCAGCAGTAAATTTCTGTATTTTAAGAGACAAAAGTTGTGGCTTTTCAACCAGATACTTCAAGTATGCACATTCTTAATTTCATTTGAATTAGAATTTTCCCCAGTACAACAATAATTATATAGGGTTGTATCCAGAGCTATACAAACACAATTCCACTTGTTTAAATGGGCTTCTTCTCCTTCCATAACCCCAAAATTTACTCCAGAGGATTCTTCATTCTTCTGGACCTGATTTTCAGGATACATAGAGGGCTGCAGGACAGATTATGGTTAGGGTAGTTACTACTGGTGGGGAAAGGCTGCCTCTTTCAGACCTTCTGCTTGCCTCCCATATGCTATGTCTAGTTACAGCTGGAAACAAGATGCTGGACCTAATACCCCATTGTATGGATCTATTGTGTGCAGGGGGTCTTTTTGTTCTGTTTTATACACAGCTTCTTCATTAAGGTTGAAATGAAGGCAGTTCTTGAAATATCACAAGAGTTCTAATCCTATTTAGTATTATTGCCGTGAACAATATCTTGGCTGCAAGCTGGTATGATGTGCTTCATATATTTTGATACTTCTAGACATCTGCTTTCTCCAACATTCATGGTGCCTTCATAGGTAATTGACACAGTGACCCAAAGTGGGCATGCATTCCCCATAGTTTATGAAGGGGGAAAAAGAGGATCAGTACCAAACCCTAAGAGGAAAAAAGAGGCAAGGCCTCAACATGGTATTAAAAAATAGTAAAGGTAAAGGGACCCCTGACCATTAGGTCCAGTCGTGACCGACTCTGGGGTTTTGACGCTCATCTTGCTTTATTGGCCGAGGGAGCCGGCGTACAGCTTCCGGGTCATGTGGCCCGCATGACAAAGCCACTTCTGGCGAACCAGAGCAGCGCACGGAAACGCCGTTTACCTTCCCACCAGAGTGGTGCCTATTGATCTACTTGCACTTTGACGTGCTTTCGAACTGCTAGGTTGGCAGGAGAAAGGACCGAGCAACGGGAGCTCACCCCGTTGCAGGGATTCGAACCACAGACCTTCTGATCGGCAAGTCCTAGGCTCTGTGGTTTAACCCACAGCACCAAAAAAATAGAACCTTACAAAGTAGTGAAATGCTTAACACATCTTGGTGAAAACCTTTCGGGGGCACTAAAAGAACGATGACAATCTACATCAGGCGTGGGGAACTTTTGGCTCTCCAGATATTGCTGAACTACAGTGCCCAGCATTCCAAACCATTGGCCATGCTTATTAAGGCTGATGGTAGTTTTAGTTCAGCAACATCTGGAGAACCGTAGGTTTCCCATTCCTGATACACATAGTCACTACATATCGTAGCACAACCCATATCTCAAGTTGTGTTTGACCTCACAACTGAATTGGGGCACTAGCATTTTATTTACTACTACAATTTATTTACAATTTAAAACAGAGATCCTGCACAAGAACAGGAGCCCCCCCCCCACTTCATCCTCATGGAGGGCAATGAGAAGAACAATTGGGAGAGAGATGTTAGTCACTTATCCTCACTATCCCCTCTCTCACATTTACTTAACTTGGAAAAAGAACA
Source organism: Podarcis vaucheri (assembly GCF_965113315.1). Classification (NCBI taxonomy): domain Eukaryota; kingdom Metazoa; phylum Chordata; class Lepidosauria; order Squamata; family Lacertidae; genus Podarcis; species Podarcis vaucheri. The sequence continues at coordinate 64,026,186 of NC_138763.1, forward strand.
CATGGAGTGGGATTAGATTGCATCTGTAGTCAAGGCAGGGGCTGGAAGAGGAACAAATCACTGGTAAAGCACTCATAGCATGATATACTTTATGTCAATGGAACATTATTGCTTGGGCTCATATAATTCTGAAACAGTTTTGACTTTATAGTCACTGACTTGGGGACAGGCTTATCCATAAGAAATCAATTTAGTCTTATAGCCAGAATACAGGATTTAGGTTGATGCTCTAAGAACTAGTAATTCCTGAAATGCTCACTAGACCAGTTAAATGCAGCTGCTTTCAATTGTGCTTTTATGTCATTGTTGTGCAGTAGTCAAATACTTTGCACTATGCCTTTTTTTCTCCCCCTTCCCTCCTACCAGCTTGCAGATGCTGTAGTTGAGATTGCCAGCAATATAATGCTGGTAAATGACCATGTATTATGGATGGCACAAAAGGAAGATAAAGCTTGTACCAGGATTGTACAGTGTGTGGAACATATTGCAAATCAAACTCTGACCAGTAATACACAGGTCATATCAAAGGTATTTCTTGAGATTTATTTGTGGCTTTTTGATATGGAAAAGGTGGGAGTAGGAGGGAGAAGCAGAGAGGGATGGGGGGGGGGAGATCTGGGTATGCATACAGCATTGGTTTATATCTCAACTGATTTTGTAGCACCCAGTGCATTTGTCTTATGAGCTCGTGTTCATCATCAGGACCTAGAAATGACTCAGTAATAATTATTAGTACTTACTCCCTTTTTTTTTACCACTACCACCACGGTGTGGCCGATAATCTATATTAGATAAATGATTGATCCATATTTTTTGGGCTGTCGCAACACACAGCTTTAAAACTTAATAGTAGTAGTAATCATATTTTGAATTACGTAGAGAAAGAAGGAGTCTGACACCACCAACCAAAAATAATTACTGTGGGATTAGTTATTTCTGCTGAGAGTAATATACAGTGGTACCTCTAGTTATGAACTTAATTCATTCTTGAGGTCCATTCTTAACCTGAAACTGTTCTTAACTAGAGACGTGCTTTCACTAATGGGGCCTCTTGCTGCCACTGCACCGCCAGCACACGATTTCTGTTCTCATCCTGGGGCAAAGTTCTCAACTCAAGGTACCGTATTTTTCGCTCCATAGGACGCTCCTGACCAAAAGACGCACCAAGTTTTTAGAGCAGGAAAACAAGAAAAAAAATCTGACTCAAATGTTGTACTAAACTATTTAAAACAGCTAAGTGTGTGTGGCTCCTGTCCACTTTGCTGCTTTAAAGCGAGCCACGGTATATAATGATGAGAATGGAAAAAGGACACATTCCATTATAATGTAGCTGTTTTCATTATCACTGGGAAGTCAGTATTGGCAGCAGTCACAAAAACTAAAATTTGAGCATTTTACTGTTATTAATCAAGAATATTAATAGTCAGGGAGAGAAACCAGGGCTGTGCAAATGAGAAGTGCTTGGAGTATGGAGGAACAGCAAAAAGATCAAACGATTGTGCTCCAGTTCCTAAATCTCTGAAGTTTTCTCAAAACAGGCATGGTTGTTTTGAAAGGAAGATTCAAAATGGAGTGACTGAGCAAAGAACAGAGGAGGAAAAGAGGGCAAATAAATAGCTTCCATTCAATACCAAGAGAACACAATGTTTTTGGTTTAGTATAGGTGGACTGTACTTGTAAGAATTTGTATAATGAATTATAGAGTTGGAGTGGAATATCAGAGCCTCTTTTCAGCAGTAAAGATTAGCTACTAGGAACATGGTCCACACACACACAGGATGTCTGGTTATAGCTGTGCAGTTTAAACTGTTCCTGAGCCAGATACCTGCTCAGTTTTAGCTGAAATTACTATTACTGGCTTGTGGAGATGCTTTGCATGTATTTATGACTATTTCCCCAAAACTGCTACTTGAAGAAATCCCCAAACTTACTATTTTTAAACTTCAAATGGAGCTCAGAATCCAGTTAGGCAATCCTTTGCAGTTGAATTAGGAGGCACTGAGAGACAGCAATTTGCTGCTCCCCACCCCCAAAGAGCAGCCCAGGAACACACAGCCTTCCCTCTGCTTGCAAACCTTGTTGGGACTTCAGGGGAAAGCAAAGTCTGCAGGCAGAGCAGTGTAGCTCCCCCCCCCCCCCAAATCACCCCAGCAGCACACAGCCTTCCGTCTGCTTGCAAACCTTGTCGGGACTTCAGGGGAAAGCAAAGTCTGCAGGCAGAGCAGTGTAGCTCCCCACCCCCCACCCCCAAAAAGTACCCCAGCAGCACACAATCTTCCCTCTGCTTGCAAACCTTGCAAACCTTGTCCAGGCTTCAGGGGAAAGCAGAGGCAGCCGGCAGAGCCGCGTGGCTCCTCCCCCCACCCCCAAAGAGCAGCCCGGGAGCGCACAGCCTTCCCGCTGCTTGTAAACATTGCCGGGGCTTCAGGGGAAAGCGGAGGTTGCCGACAGAGCACCGTGGCTCCTCCCCCCACCCCCAAAGAGCAGCCCAGGGGCACAATACAACAGCGATTTGGCTCCAGGGAACACACATTCGCTCCATAAGACGCACAGACTTTTCCCCTTACTTTTTAGGAGGGAAAAAGTGCGTCCTATGGAGCGAAAAATACGGTAACTCTTCCAGGTTAGCGGAGTTTGTAACCTGAAGCGTTTGTAACTTGAGGCATTTGTAACTTGAGGTACCACTGTACTTTAAAGTAGAGGTAGAATAGGGCTAGACTTCAAGTTTGTCACATCTACTTTGATTTTTGATTTTATTTTTTTACTAAAACCCTAAGATCTACAATCAAGCCAGGTGCAAAAGGCATAACCATTTTTTAAAAACAAAACAAAACACAGGTACCTCTGAGCATATTCTGAACCTAGCAATGTGTTTCCAGTGCCAGAACTTAACTGACCTCACAGTCCTTTCACACAAAAACTACTACTGACTACCTTTCTTCCTTTAAATAGCCTAATTTAAGCGAGAAGAGTAGTTTTGTTGCTGCTGCTGCTGTTAAACAATTTAGAGTCACAAACCTTTGCAAGTCTACTGCAAATCACCCAGAAAACGAACAGTAGGTTTGCTTTCTGCCCACTCCTGCCTTTAACCAGTTGTTTTAAACCAGTGGTTCCCAATTTGTAGTCTGCAGACTCCAGGGGTCTGTGATACATACCCAGCAACTATCCAGGACATCCCATTTTGCAGGGCACCCAAAAACATGCAAGTCATTAGACCCACACAGGAGTGGCTTGATTTTGTGCTGGGACATGATGGAGGATATGGTGACACCATTCACATAACAAGAACTACCACAGAGGTATCAACATTTTCAAAAGTAGGGAGTCCGTGGCTTGGCTTTTGGAAAACAGCGGGTCTGCAGTACTTAGCTATTTGGGAACCACTGATCTAAACTAATAGTTTGCCCTTTTTACTGTTTTTGAATTATTAGAACACACTTTCCCCTAATAAGATGAATCAAATAATAAAGTGATAGTTCAGAATAAAAGCCTTCCAAACCTCAGTTTCTGTTAGAACAGAAAGCATTTCTTGGATTGCATTGCTTAGGGGAACCATACTTAGGATTTCTAGCTAGTTGCATACGTCAGAATAGTAGTAAAGACATAACTGATGCCATATGGTCGTAGCAGAGGATCCATAATCAGATTTAGTTTTGCATTTAGAAGTCAGTTCTTATCTCTGACTACCATGTTTCATGTTACAGCAGCAGATGTTCAGCGAGACTTGACGATAACATGCAAAAACAAATTCTGATCTAGAAGACGTCCTTTGGATGCCAATATATGAAACAACGAATTGGAAACCTAGATAGTTTATCTATTGGAGTCTGCCTTTCACACATCAAAGGAAAGGAAAAACAGGAGTCCTTAGAGCACCTTTCCTGAATGAGCTTCCTATAGTTTGTGCTGTGCTTTTCACATAATAGGGAAGGGCATGTCAATCTCTGACTTTTGTCTTCTGGGTTTCTAAGGGTTTTCCTGTTGTTATTCTGTCTCTCGCAGCTACATTAAACCTACCATTAAAATTATGGACTGGTCATTTCTTTGTCAGAGGGCAAACGGGCAAATTTAGCAGGGGATCAAATACTTTCCCCCCTCACTGTGCATACTGAACAAGAAGTAGCGAGGATACCTAAAATTAGTGGAATGTCTTCAAGTGGTCAGCAACTTCTTAAAAAGTCTACATTTTGTCATCCAATCTAGTTGAAACAAGAACCTTCTCCTTTAGCGCTGCTAGCTGATGCTTGTGATGTGGCTGGCCTGTGATCATTATTGTGGTCTTCTAAAATCACATGGTTCTGTTCTGTCACCTTCTCTTCCCAAGATATCTCTCTTATCCTTGATGATAGTTGGCTTTTGTACTGTGATATACTTCATTGATGCCGGGAGTACCTGGCTGTATCTCTGCTATTTGGAAGGCTCTCTATTATCTGGAAAATCTGTCCTACTGGGAACTATTGGTACAGCTGATTCACCTTGCATTCCCCTTTCATATTTGCACTTGTTTTTGAAGTCAGTAAATGATTTTCTTTTCTGCTGCAATGTGTGTCCAGCCAGAACTAACGCACAAAAAATGGAACAGAGGCACCTTAATGTTGCTTGATGTTGCATATGTAGTATGCATATATGGCGTAGTTATCCAGAAGCTGATGTTGGTATGGCAGTAAATGTTTTTAGATGTCAAGTACCACAGGTCATTTTTCTTCTTGTTGTTTAAGGGTATCTATCTCCCTTTGCGGACAATTAGGCAGACTGCTTCTTTGTCTTGATCCTACTTAGCCATTCTTTATGTTCTCTCCCCCCCTTTCTGTAGGCAAATTAGCGTACAGTCAACTTCAACTTGTAAATAAAGCTGTAGACTTCTCTGTGTAGTCTCGTACAATACCAAACAACTGCTGTTCATTTTGGAGGCTAGCCAGCAGCAATTAAGCCAACTGCATCACTGAGACTGTGCTAGCCTCCATTTCTCTCTTAATATGAAAAGACCATATCTTCTTGACGATGTAAATGATTCCAGCTAATGAAACTGAAAATATTTTTTTTACCAGTCCTGTCACTTCACCTCCTCGGTCACCGTTAATCGGTACTTTACATCATGGAACACTAAGAAATGTGTCTTGATTCAGGGAGACCATCCATTTGGCTGTAGATGCTCTAGAGAAATTTTAACTATTCCTTCCTTGACCACATTTAGTTGCCATAGTAATATGATATGAATTATTACTGCCATAGCACTGCGAGAAAAAAATTGCCAATCTGAATTCCTGCACATTTCCCATTCATTTCAAAGGTGGTGAGCATCTGACCATAGGAATCTTGTTAAAACAAACAACTAATGACTGTTAAAATACAATTACTCCAGTTAATATCATTCTTCTCTGTAAAGATAAAATTTAAGAAATGTGTTAGGTCCTAGTACATTTAAAAAAGAAGATCCTTGTACGTTTTTAAAAATTAAAAATAGTGTTGCAAGCCTACAAGTTATGTAACTTTGTGGGTGCACATGAATGGTGTTTCGTGATGCATTATGTATGTGTGTTTGTGTGTATAGTACAGCATAAGCAAATACGTAATGTAGATTTTATATATGTTATTGCCTGTAAAAATATGTTAAAACTATACCAGCTCCTCAAATTTGTTTTGACAGGTTTCTCTTAATATTGCTCTGGAGGCCTTTATGATCAAGCCATCTAGCTTCATGGGGATGACTTGCACTGCCTTCCAGAAAATATCTGCAGATCCAGACAGGCCACTGAGCCGCAACACAGGGAACAGGGAGACAGACCAACGTTTGAATTTTAAGTGCAATGCTGGCAGTCATAGTGCCTCTGTGGTTAATTTCTCTCCAATGGTAAGTGGTATAACCAAAGAATACACTGAATTTATACATAAAATAGTTTGCATTTTGCACTGAAAGCAGCATTTGGAGCAATGAGGATAAGTGGTCTGAAATGATGAACTGAACTTCCTTCTGGTTTTGCAAGTGCATTGGCAATATTTCTTACAGAACTGTGTACGTCGATTTAAGGACACACCCCTAATACTTGATATTGAATCCTAAATGTTGCATTGGTTGAATGGTGAGAACAATGAAAATAGTGTGAAAGCATGTGGGACTTTTTGTGGTATGAAAGTAAACTGGACTGAAATGCCATCAAACCTATGGCCTCCAGCAAAAAATAGTTGCAGGCATTCTGATCCTGGCCCAGGGACAAGGTGGACCAAAGCTGATTAAATCCATCTAAGTCTAATTTATGGAGTAAATGTATGGTTTACTTAGGGTTCACTTGATCTATTAGTAGTAGTAATATTGAATAAATATATAAATCTCATTTTGCTTTTGTCTCAAGTTTATGATTTTGCCAAAGGATGTAGGTATATATTGAATGTATGTAGGAATTGGGATTATCTTCCCTTTACTAGAAAGCAGAAGTATATAAAAGCATCCAGATATTGAAAAAGAGTTGCTAGTTATGAGAGGATTTGCTGCTGTTTGTTCAGCTGTGATTAGGAATTGTTTTATGTAATTTCCTGTTTGTTATGTACTGTTTCCTTAATGATGTATATTGAATGTTTATATGAGGCACTTTGAAAAAATTGCAAAGGGGGGTCCATCATATGTTCAGATGATTTGAGCAATGCTAGACAAGTGACAAAGAAATATTAAACCATGTTTGGAATGGCACTTCTATTTTATGAAATGTCGCGAATAATATTAGCAGTTCTGTTACTATCTATCTATCTATCTATCTATCATCTATCTATCTATCTATCTATCTATCTATCTATTTATCTATCTATGGGGCCTGAAATAATCTAAGAAAGCAAACAGACATGAGTTCCTTAGTGGGATGTATTATTTGTATTGAATAATGAAGCAGAACAATTAGATTCTGATCCAGTGCTAAATAGAATTTTGCATTTGGTTGAGCATGTTATTGAATTTAGAGTGTTCCAAGTTGAAGTTCTTGTTATCCTTGAACGGAATCTTATTTTAATAGGCTTAGTTTTTGAAGTTTTGAAGTATTCTGTGTATTATAGAACATTTCCCAAGCAAATGTTGAAAAGCTGGTTCTGGAACTCCTCAAAATCTTTAAATGTGGTCATCCCTCCTTTACCCTTCTGTGCTTTTCAGTTTCTGAGAGAAATGTGGCGCCCGTTGTTTCAGTGATTACTTTTTAAAAACCCATCTGAAAAGCCACATCTCAGCATTGCGGGATGTGCCATAATAGAACAGCTCTTAACAAGTGAAATACTGCATATATTTTCTGTAATCTTTTAGAAAGTATTCAAAATGGTCCTGTTTTTGAGGAGGATGGATTCTATCCTATCCTTCCTACTGATGTTCCTTCATGCTAGTTCAGTTGAATGCAATCTTGGATTAAGATTTTATTTTAATCAACCCTGTGGCACAATGGGCCAATACATCTGGCGCTTTAACCAGGAGGTTGGAGGCTAGAGCCCACACAGAGATGGCTGTGGGCAGGATTTGTGCATTGCAAGGGGTTGGACTAGATGACCCTCAGGGTCCCTTCCAATTTTCCAATTCTGTGATTCACTCCATACCTCCCAGGGTTGTTGTGGGGATTAGATGGGGGGGGACCATGTACATCACCTTGAGGAAAAGGGGGGATGTAAATGAAAAGGGGGGGAGGAAATGTATTTAAAAAGCAAGCCAACCCCCATGCATGTTAAAAACAAGGAAACATTTTATGTCAGGTGCTGTAGGCCCTACTTGGCTTTAGGCAAAGGCAGTGAGGATGGAGGCCCAGTAATTTGGCTGAGCACACAGCACTCTAGTTTGGAGGCGGCACTGCAGTCTCTTCCCCATTATACCAGTATCCTTCATTCTCATGTTGCTGTTGCAGGAGGAAATCTTCCCATTTTAGGAGATTGTTCATGTGCCGCGTTAAATGGTTTCACTGGTGCCAGGGACTACAGGAGTAAAACAGAGAGAAGGTGGGGATGATCTAGCGCTGTGTTGGATGTTCTTTCCACTTTTCTCTCTGCTACGACCTTGTTCTTCAAGCAAGCCACAGAGGCCAATGCCAACCAGCCAGCCAGGGAATTGTGCCATCTCATTTCTAAGTGCTGTTGTGTGTTATAACCAGAGCAAAACATTTGTTCATATTTTTCAGGTACAGAAAATTAACATTTTCTCCAAATACGTTTGCTTGCCAAGTACTGATGCCTCTTTCTTTTTCTTATGACAAAGCAAAAATGGAAAACAAGTGATTAGATTCCCTTCCTACCCAAGACCATGCCAGGCATCTTATCTTAACCTATGGCAGAACATTTTGTTTGCATAAAAACTTGGCAGTATATCGCTATATAAAGAGCTTTAGCAAAGTTTAATCTTTTCTTCCGTGTTTTTGCCCATGTTTGTTGAAAACGTCCAAGCCAATTTTTTGGCCAGGCTTGGATTGTCATGACTTGTTTCAGTGAACTAAATATTTTGGAGGTGAAATTTTCAGAAAAGTACAACAGAAAGCCCTTTTTTTGGTTCCATAATTGAAAAGGTAAAGTTTAATTCAGAATATTCAGTTAAACTGGAATCCATGTTATGCCTTGCTGCTATAGCAGGTCTTCTTAAAGTACGTGAAACAGTTATGTTTGCATAATTTCATAATTCATTGATTTTCTAGCTGTTCTCATTGGGGTGGGGGGTGGGGCGACGACGACAACAAGACAGTTGCCTGCATCCATTTATCTCAAAGTCACCACACAAAATTAGTTTTATCAAAATACCGAATTTGTAAAATCTTTATTATTTCCTTATCATAAAACCAAAACCAAAAGAACACTAAAGCTGCATAAAAAGAAAATGAAAAGTGGCAGAAAGGGCAAATGTTTGTTTCAGTAACAAAGTATTCCTTTTGTTGGCAATCCGTGTGAAAGCTCTGAGCTGCATTTATTGAAAAACAGAAACAAAAACTTTTACACAATAGTTTCCCATTGTGGGGGAGATGATTCTGACATTGTTATATGCTTCTTGGATGACTTCTTCAAATACCTGCAGGTGGCAATGGCTACTTATCTGGTTCCAGGGTGGGTGGCAGTTGTGGCCCATCACAGGCTTCCTCCGATTTCCCCAGAGCTGATAAAATGTCTCTTTTGCACCTGCCCTTTAGATCCATCCCTGGCCGGCTGCTATGGATGGTGGGATATTCTGCCTAAACCATAAAATTTGAACTGCCCAATCAGGGGCAGGCAGGTGGGCAGAGCCAGGGCAGCAGTCTGGAGTGTGGAATTCTTCACTCTGGTCCATAGGTTTCTGATGAGGCTGCCACTTTGCTGAAGCTAAGCAGGTGTGGGGGTGGGCAGTGTCCGGATGGAAAACCCCCTGGGAACTGCCACCCTTAGTCCTAAAGCCATCATGAGGAAAGCGTGCTTAACCCCAAACCTTGTTCCCACTTTATAAGCCATGTTTTATGAAGCCTCAAATGATTATCCAAGCCAGGAAACAGATTGTATGCAAAATTTGCTACTTACAAGGTACTCTATGAAGGAATTTGCCCAGGCAGGCACATTATGTGACCCATGAGAGCAGCCAAATAACCAGACCGTGCAACGGTGGTGGGATAAAATCAGGCTAAATCTTATTGACAGCAGCAGGCAAGGCAAGGGTTGGCATGGCATTGGGTCCCAAGGATCAGTTCATCATTCCACAAGCCCCGTGTTGATGGAATGGATCCGCTGGGTTTGGATCTCTTCAAACCTGTATGATGGGGAGTTGGCCAGTGTTGAACCGTGCCATGGTGCAAGCCAAGCAAGAAGAGGAGAAGAAGAGTTTGGATTTGATATCCCGCTTTATGGCTACCCGAAGGAGTCTCAAAGCGGCTAACATTCTCCTTTCCCTTCCTCCCCCACAACAAACACTCTGTGAGGTGAGTGGGGCTGAGAGACTTCAAAGAAGTGTGACTAGCCGAAGGTCACCCAGCAGCTGCATGTGGAGGAGTGGAGATGTGAACCCGGTTCCCCAGATTACAAGTCCAACCCTCTTAACCACTACACCACACTGGCAAGCAAGTTCTCACTGGGGTATCAGGGTGCAGATTCCAACCAGGTAAATACCAAACCGACACTTGGATTTGCCATGGTCAATCCTCCCCTCAGGCTCCTTATGGGCCATGCCCCAATACTATGTTGATCCTGACCAATGTCATTTCTGATCTCACACGAAGAATGTTCTTCCGCATAACAAAGAAAAGCCATAATTTCACTGAGGAAAAAGCAGAAAAACCCCAATGAAGTGCCAATCAGGTTGAGAAGAAGGTTTTAACCCGAGGGTGGGCAGGCAGGAAGCTTTCATAGCAAACTGACTGTGAGCTCTAGAGGAAGCAACCTTATATAGGTTTTCCCCTCCCCTCAGCAGCAAGGGCTCATGGGGCAGCTTTTTCTCATGAGCCCATCACTCAGAGAAGATACTGGGCAAAACCTTGCCCACTATTTTGCTGCAGTCTATGGGCCCCAGCACCGCGGGGCAAAAGCGTCCTGTGCTTATTGGGCACAGAATGGCTCTAAAAGGGATAAATCTTTATTCCAGAGCACATTTTTAAAGCAGCATATGCAGCATTACCATCAGACCCACACTATGCCACATTTTGGGACATAAATATATGTCCTGTGAGTTTTCTGAGAACACATTCAGCAGGCTAAATTAGCACCAGTATTTTATATGCTCAGGTATCATAACAGTTGACAGATGAATGAAGCTGAGCAAAAAATGAAATGACTGAAGTGTATTTTATTATACTCTAAAATATTAGAACTGTTAGTGACTTCTGAGCAAACCAGCATAACCCAAGTTATTTCTTGCCATTCCCTGTGCCAACAGCCTTAGATCTTTCTACTTATGCCTCTGTAACAGCTCCCTTGTGCAATATTGAAACAATGGTATAGTGTAATCTATTGGTAAAATACTGCTGTGAAGACAAACACGCACACATACACACAGTAATTCGGTAAACATTGTGCGTGCAGGATCAGGGCCTGTGCTGTGACCTAGTCTGCTCCTTGAAAGTAGAAAGGATTTCTAGGCTTAGGTTTTGATATTCTTCTTTTTGGTTAGGGTGGATCCTTAACTCCCAACCTCTTTTTAAGCTCCAGGTACAGCTAGTGTACATCTGAAAAGCTTTCCTACTTGATAATACGAAGACATAAATCACAGAAACAATGCATTGGTGGTTAAGTTGTCTGGCATACTTAGTTATTTATTCTAGACTTATTTTACCTTGCAAGTGTAGTAGGCTGTACCAATATTGGATGTGTAAGACAGAGCAGAGTGCAGTGCAGTTTTCATTTCTACACAATTGCACATATGGATCTTTGGATTATGGCCTAGAATTTCTATGACTGTATCCATTAGAGAGAAGGCCTTACTTACAGTCTTATTTTCAGGCTGGCTTGATATTCAAACTTTAAAACAGTGTATTGACTTTTTATGATTCAAAATTAAAGTGCAACACTGGTTCTCAGCTGCCACGTTAATTAAGTCATGCCCCTATTTTGTCCTTAAACATTCAAGTAGCAATAAAATAAAATTCAAAAATAATATAAACATGTAGGTATGCATAGTACTGTTTTTAAAGGGTTTGATCCTAATAATCATGAGCACCATTTCTCCTCCCATGGAATAGTAGTAGTAGTAGTAGTAGTAATAATAATAATAATAATAATAATAATAATAATAATAATAATAATACCACGCCCATCTGGCTGGGTTTCCCCTGTCACTCTGGGCGGTTGCCAACAGAACATTAAAAACATGACAAAAGATCAAACATTAAAAACTTCCCTAACCAAGACTAAACTAGGCTTCCTAACTTCTCTTTACTCTGTATTTTTAAAAAAGCTCATATTGACTGTCAGGTTGTGGGCTCACAGGAAAGTTGTGGGGTATGGCTGCAAGATCAAACATTAAAAACTTCCCTAACCAGGACTAAACTAGGCTTCCTAACTTCTCTTTACTCTGCATTTTTAAAAAGCTCATATTGACCGTCAGGTTGTGGGCTCACAGGAAAGTTGTGGGGTATGGCTGCAAGATTGCAGGTGAAAAGGAAATCATTAAAAAGTGTGGATCCCCCTTACTTGAGCAGAAGCACCTTTTTGCTTGCACTAGATGTTGTTGGATCCCAGCCATATTCTTATCAATGTTCTGTAGGGTTCTGCTTTGTGCTTTCTGCATAAATTTATAAAACCAGTTCAGCTTGAAACATTCACTATAAAGACATCTCTTGTAATGCAGCTTGACAAATCAAAAGCACATTCTCACAGTGGAAAAAGAAACCATTAATAGCAATAGAACTGAAAACTCAAAAAGAAGAAGAAGAAGAAGAAGAAGAAGAAGAAGAAGAAGAAGAAGAAGAGAGGAATGTATGCATTTCTTGGCTTTAATTTTAACTACTGTGAGATACATGGTCTGGAAGAATAGGCCGTGCTTGGCTTTTAAAGAATTCATGTGATGGTTCACTCACCTTGGTCTGATATGGCCTATCAAAAGAAAAGACTTTTCCTTTCCCACTCACAATGAGACCTGCCTGAAATTATTTATTTATTGTTGTTTACTCATTTAGTTTTGTACGACTCGTCGTGACCCCATGGACCAGAGCACGCCAGGCACTCCTGTCTTCCACTGCCTCCCGCAGTTTGGTCAAACTCATGCTGGTAGCTTCAAGAACATTGTCCAATCATCTCGTCCTCTGTCGTCCCCTTCTCCTTGATCTTTCCCAACATCAGGGTCTTTTCCAGGGAGTCTTCTCTTCTCATGAGGTGGCCAAAGTATTGGAGCCTCAGCTTCAGGATCTGTCCTTCCAGTGAGCACTCAGGGCTGATTTCCTTAAGAATGGTTAGGTTTGATCTTCTTGCAGTCCTCCAGCACAATAATTCAAAAGCATCAATTCTTCGGCGATCAGCCTTCTTTATGGTCCAGCTCTCACTTCCATACATCACTACTGGGAAAACCATGGCTTTTACTATACGGACCTTTGTTGGCAAGGTGATGTCTCTGCTTTTTAAGATGCTGTCTAAGTTTGTCATTGCTTTTCTCCCAAGAAGCAGGTGTCTTTTAATTTCGTGACTGCTGTCACCATCTGCAGTGATCATGGAGCCCAAGAAAGTGAAATCTCTCACTGCCTCCATTTCTTCCCCTTCTATTTGCCAGGAGGTGGTGGGCCCAGTGGCCATGATCTTCATTTTTTTGATGTTGAGCTTCAAACCATATTTTGCGCTCTCCTCTTTCACCCTCTTTCTAGGGGGACGCGGGTGGCGCTGTGGGCTAAAGCCTCAACGCCTAGGGCTTGCCGATCGATAGGTCGGCGGTTCGAATCCCCGCGGCGGGGTGCGCTCCCGCTGCTCGGTCCCAGCGCCTGCCCACCTAGCAGTTCGAAAGCACCCCCGGGTGCAAGTAGATAAATAGGTACCGCTTACCAGCGGGAAGGTAAACGGCGTTCCGTGTGCGGCTCTGGCTCGCCAGAGCAGCGTTGTCACGCTGGCCACGTGACCAGGAAGTGTCCCCGGACAGCGCTGGCCCCCGGCCAATAGATGTGAGATGGGCGCACAAACCCCAGAGTCTGTCAAGACTGGCCCGTTCGGGCAGGGGTACCTTTACCTTTACTTTACTTTCACCCTCATTAAAAGGTTCTTTAATTCCTCCTCACTTTCTGCCATCAAGGTTGTGTCATCTGCGTATCTGAGGTTGTTGATATTTCTTCCGGCAATCTTAATTCTGGCTAGGGATTCATCCAGCCCAGCCTTTTGCATGATGAATTCTGCATATAAGTTAAATAAGCAGGGAGACAATATACAGCCTTGTCATACTCCTTTCCCAATTTTGAACCAATCAGTTGTTCCATATCCAGTTCTAGCTGTAGCTTCTTGTCCCACATAGAGATTTCCTTACATATACCAGAGCAGTAAATGTAAAGGACCCCTGGATGGTTAAGTCCAGTCAAAGGCAATTAAGGGGTGGGGCGCTCATCTCACATTTCTGGCCGAGGGAACTTGTGTGTGTCCCCAGACATCTTTCTCGTTCATGCAATGCATCTGGGATGACTAAGCCACTACTGGCGCACGGAGGACCATGATGAGTGCCAGAGCACATGGAAACACCATTTACCTTCCTGCTGCAGCAGTACCTATTTATCTACTTGCACTGGCATGCTTTTGAATTGCATAGTACAAATATTCAAATGCTGATGCTAAATTTATATTTCATCTATAAATGTGATGAGCAGGAAGTGCACATTTTTAAAGTTCTTAAGTTCCAAAATCCAACTGGACAGTACGTTTTGGTTGGTTCTAATAAAGTTAACAAAACGTTATGCAGTTCAATTGTCTGCTATCTTCCCCTACACTGGCTTTGCTTAACATTCTTTAGGGACACAAGGAAGCCTCCATAATAGTTGGCTATGGAACTTTTCAACCAGTTTTAGTAGGCTATGGTTTTGCTGCAATTCAGTCGTTCGTTCATATTAAGCTTAACTTTGGGACAGCTCAGTAATAACATTGATTCTGCAAAAATATGTAGACTTCTCTCCTTTCATACACATGCTTTTCTTTGACATATCATTACCTCAGACCTCAGAACTATTGTCTATTTTTTATATATTTCCCTAGTTAGAAGCCATGTATATATCATACATATGCTGAATTTAGAAATATCAGTACGGTGTTACGTTGAAGGGAAATTATTTAATCTTTTCAGGCTGACATATTTCCTGCAAGCTTGTAGCCACGCGCAAATGTTTTCTAGTATTGAGCTGACCTACGCAAATGATATTAGTATTGATTTTATCTCTCAGTAGTAATCACATGTCTAATAATAACAGACAGAGATTTTGTGGAGACACAGGCACCTTGCCGCGTTTCATTGTATTTGTCTCTCTCCGCTTAGATGTTTGCTTTATATATTGGAATAAGACCTTATCGTGGGTGACTGTATGACATTATAGAAAACAATATAGAGGTATCAAGGCCAGCTCTGCCTTTGCATCAGTGACAAAATTCTTATTAATGTTGAGGATGCAACAGTATGTCCGTCAATCACATAGGTGCTGCACTGCTATAATGCTGCAAAATATATCATGTTTACAAGGTCTAAGGGTACTGTAATCCCACTTATGTCCATAGTGATCTCTTTCTCTGGTCAGGGACGCGGACTTATAAAAAATATTGCCCCCCCCGGGAAAGCTCATGAATAATAAATAAGCTCATGAATATGCAAATAAAGTGGCACCGCCTCCTCGTGAGCGAATAGGGGAGAGCGTGCTGCGCCTATTAATCAGCTCCAAAGGAAATTGGGTGGAGCTTTTGCTTGGGAGGGAGGGCAGGAGGCATGCAGGCAGCCCGACCCTGTGCATTTTGGGCTGGGGGAGGGGCGGCGATGGCGCTCTGCTGGAGGGGCGCCGGAGATTATTGGGGGGGGAGCCCCCGAAACGAATTTTTGAGGGGGCTCGGGCCCCCTCAAGCCCCATGGAGTCGGCGCCTATGTCTCTGGTGCCTAGTTATGGTCACCTGCAGCTTTACAAACTCTGCACAGTTTGCAGTTAAGCAAGAATGGTGGCGTTCTCCACCTACTTTATATTTGTTAGTGGATATACAAGCTGTTGTACTATCAAAGAAAGAGCCAGAAAGCATGAACTAGAATAAAGGGTTTTTTGCAGCTCGTTGTATTTAACAAACCTCCATAACTCATGAATGATAACTGCAGTACTATTTTTCCACACTAATGAAATGAGGCATGTTGAACTATGAAGTGTCAGTGAGATGTCAACAGATGGGAGCCAACACACTTCTTAAAATTAAATACATTTTTTAAAGTGATGAACTAGTATTCAGATTTCACTGCAGAGTGCATTGGTTTTTTTGCAGTCAAGTAATGAGCCTATGAAAATACGGGAGAAACTGTGGCCACTGTGTCATATTTGTATTCTGCACTGTAGTGTGCAACTATCTTATTTATAAATTCACACACACGGGATAGGCAATGATCTGCCTAAAGAAGTCACTTCACTGAAATGATGTAATGCACTCCAAAATTGCTTTGCATTCTAAATAAGCAAAGCTCTTTTCATCAATTTTCGCTTTATTCATTGGTAGTATATTCAGCCCTGCAGCAGAACTTTTTGCGCCTGTGTCAAGGGATTCACTTGATGCAAAGTGCATTACTCTGTTGTGGCATGCACAGTTCCTTGGAGTAATTACTATAACCACACCATCCTTCAAATAATTCCATTCATATCTCTGTTTGCTTGAGGTTAGACGAGTGGTTCCCCATTGGCTAACTGCTGCAGACCCCCTGTTTTTCAAAACACAACCCTTGGAGCACCTACTTTTGAAAAATTTGATATCTCTTTTGTATATATCAACAGTTATATTGATACCTCTACTGTTGTTTTTGTTATGTGAATTATGCCATGGACCCCCTGGGTGGGTTACGCAGAGCTCCTTGGATTCACAGATCACCAGCTGGGTACCACTGGGTTAGACCATAGCCCAGCCTTCTAAAAAGGCTGCTGCTTAGTACAAAGAGGTAATTGAGGGTATTCAGTTCTGCTTTCCATTCTCATCCAGCTACTTGATGCACAATAGCATGACCTCTAGTAACTATCAAATCATGCTGGTCAATGAAAAAGAACGACAGACTTCCTACTTAATGTACAGTGTAATCATATACATGTTTACTCAAAACCAAGCCCTACTTTATTCAATGGGGCTTATTCCCAAGTAAGCAGGAATTGGATTTCAACCTTATTTATTTATTTTGGAGTTGATATCCTTCCACACTGTAAAAGCCTCAGGGCAATTCTTAACATAATATAAGCAACCAATAAAACGCATTTTGAAACTCAGTATCCAGATACATCAAAACTAAAAACACCAATCTCTTCGGAACTTCATGGGCTTTAATATATGTCACATGATGGACTTACTCTAAATTTTAAAGTTAAGTTACAAAATTTTAAATTTTAGAAAGTGATTTTAGGTTGTTTTTTTTAGAAATTTAAAAAAATCTTTTAAAAATGTATTGATTATTTAATATTTCTAAGAGCTACCTGAAAAATTTCTTCTTGGGATCTCAATGGGATCACACACACACACACACACACACACACACAGTGTACATACATGTCTGCCTTAGTGGATTCTATTTAGGCTAAATGGGTCTTCTTGGAGTAAAATATAACAGAATAAACAAGACTTCAACTATAATATCAGTTGCTTTGGGCATTTCTTTAGAAAGGTATTCAATTAAAAGGTGTCTGAGAAACTAGTCAGGCTTTTCTTTTAAAAATGTGTTCCAAAGGAGTGATAGCTTGCTATCACATGATAGAATTAATGCTTTGAAAGAACTCTTGTTAGTACTTCATTTCATGAAGTACAACAAAATGCATATCAAACAAAATTGGATGATATGAGGTAAAGAAGTTGGATCACTTGATATGGAACGACCCATTTAAGGGTTTGCATCCTGTGCTAGTTCCACTCAGACCAGACCCACTGAAGAATATGGACGTGTGTAACTTAGATCTATTAATATCAATGGGTCTACTCTGAGTAGGGCTTAGTTAGATGCAACCCAGTGAATCTGACAATTTACTAGAGGATTGTGAAATACCAGCTTTTATGTACACCACCCTGATTTACCTCTTTAAAAGTCGCAGAGTGTACTTTTCATATACAACGCCACATTGATTTCATAAAACTTGTTACGATATTCCTAATCCATTGATTTTGCTGTCTCTTCATAATTCAAAATATTGTGTTAAGACTTGTATCATTTGCGCTAATGTAAAAGCTGCTTGCAAGATTTCCCCAAATGCATTATCCAGGTGATTTATTTATCATGAGGCAAGAAAGCTAAATTGCAAAACTCCTTCATGTGCAATGTGATGGTAAATAATAGCCCATATTCTAATTAAGAAAAATTTGATAATAAACATGCTGACATTGTAACAATAATGCAGTAGATTAGCTTTTAGAACATGCATTTCGAGTAAAATTAATGGTATCTATTGTAATATTGCACAAACAGGATCAATAGTAATGCAAGAGCCTTCAGATAACTCTCTCTGATTGAAAGTTTCCCCAGGGCAAGGATTTAAGTTGCAAAATGAATATGCAGGTTCGCAACCAAATTTTAGATGCCATTCAGCTCCTTTGTATGCTGATGAGCTGATGGAAAGAAATGATTGGGCCATTGACTGAAGACCAAATCTCTCTTACACACACACACACACACACACACACACACACACACACCTTGATATCTGTGACACACATTGAGAAAGGGCTCCTTTTTAATGGAAGGGGGGGCATCTCTTTGTTTTGCTTAATGCTGAAAATGTAAAATAGTGGCACCCTATAACAACTGCTGCAGGTAAAACAAAGGCTAGGCTTTCCCCCTGAATCTAGTTTACTATGTGAAAGGTTGTTTGTTTGTTGTTTTTGTATGGAGGAGCTGCAATTATTATTATTATTATTATTATTATTATTATTATTATTATTATTATGTTGTTGTTGTTGTTGTTGTTGTTGTTGTTGTTGTTGTTGTTGTTATATTTATACCCCACCTTTTTCCCTGATGGGACACAAGGCGACTTACAGATAAAAACAAGAATTGGTAAAAAACAGAAAAAACCAATTATTAGTATGTCTAGAGACAATGGATGAAACAAACACCATTAGCTGTACTGCTGGGTAAGTGTTTAATGGTTATTGTATTTGTATTTAAAAACCAATACAAATTTGTTTAAAGAAAACAATTGAACAGTAATAGAATTTAAGCCATATCCAAATATAAAATCTCTTTAAAACATACCAGTCATCACAATAAAACAGCACGGCACTGGACCTTTAACTAGAAGCTGTCAATTCCCAACAGCTTGTTGGAACAAGAAAGTCTTCACCTCCCAGCAGAAGTCCAGCAAAGAGGGAGCCAGTATAGCTTCTCTAGGGAGGGAGTTCCAAAGTCTGGGGGCAGCCACTGAGAAGTCTCTCTCCCGCATCCTCGCCTGCAGTGTTAAGTGGTACAGCACTAATGGGGACTAGATCTTGGTGTCTGGAGGTGGTGAAGAAGAGAAGATTGCTAATTGGTGGGGGGAAGAGAGGCAATATAGATGAACCTTTGCCAAGCTCCGCACTCCCTGCCACCCCCAATGTTTTGCATTACAGCAGCAGTGTTGATTGGGACTGGTAGGAATTATAGTCCAAGACACCAGGAAGGCATCACATTGGCTAAAGCTGATGTTGGCATTTTGCCTTCTGCAGTGGAAAGGGTAACATTGGTTGTGATAGGCCCCACATTAATGCAAGAATAATTGCCCCAGTTCTATCTTTATAAGGCAGGGGTGAGGGGCATGTGGCCTTACAAATGTTGTTAGTCTTCAACATTCGTCAGCCCCATTCAGCATGGCCAATGGTCCAAGAGGAAGGGAGTCAGTCCAACAACATCTGGAGGGCCACACATTCCCCATCCAGGAATGGATTTAGGTTTGATGAGGGCCTAAGCTACTGAAGGTAATGGGGCCCTTTATACATCCAGCTGTCCTTAGTCAACAACAAATTGTCACTGTTTCTTGTGCTGAATATATGCTATATGGTAATTTTTGGACCTGAACAACACAAAACACTGTTGCTGAATGTAGGTTTTATTTTATTTGTTTTTTATCTTATTTTTTGGAAATGTACATCCAGTTTTTCCCCCTTTAATTTTTTTTTGGGCCCCCCAAGAGAGTGGGGCCCTAAGCTATAGATTGTTTAGCTTATACGTAAATCCAGCACTGTCCCCATCCCTAGTGTAATGGGGGAATATTCCATTACTTGAGTCACACATCCTGGGGTTAAGCAGATTCTAGGCATGTACATTTCTAAGTGTTCCCTAAGACCCTCAGATCTTTAGAAGGAGGAGGAATGATATGGGGAAAGGGGCTTAAAATGTATTGTGTCAGCAAAATGCATTTTCTGCACTTTGAATAAATTGAGATTGAAAACTCTAAACTGCAGTATTGGAGCTGGAGATGTGCATTGTCTAGAAAATTAACTAGACTAGAATTAGAAATGAAATATAAAGTACTTTGCCCATATTGCCCTTTTTATGCTATTAATTTAAAATGAGCACTTACTAGGTTTTTTATTTAATGCTGTGTTTATGGTACTTTCTTTCCTAGTGCTAGAAATGAAGGTGCTTTGGTTGTTGATAAATATAGACCCCTGAGTCTGTGTGTAACTGCGAAAATCTATATCATCACCAGTCTTTAATGAATCGAACCTGCTATCAAAGAAAGTATTCTTAGATGTTTGCTACCATTAATCCCTGTAATGGATTTTTAAAAAGACCTCCCTGTGCAGCAAGAACACGAGTGGAGGGTGCATTTACCACTTGCTCTAAATCTAAAGCAGACTGCAGGCTATGAATTATGGATAGACAAGATAGCAGTGAATTGTGTTCCTTTACTATAAATAGATTACAACCCCTCAGACCAAAAGTTTGATGAACCAGAACTAGAAAAAAACACACAGTGGCTAATCTCAATGTGTGCAGGTCATTCATTTGGGGTAGCAGCTGTCTGGAATACGCTTCAGTGACCACCATATGCTGCCATTTTAAGAGGTAAAGTAAAGAGCAGGCCAAGAAGCCTACCTCCAAAAACAACTGTTATGTGGGACAATCAATTAATTTAGTGCCCCACTACCCCAAATTTCTTTCTTTGTTTCTCTGCCTTCCTCCCATGCATTGTTCATCTCCCTCTTGCCCAGCTCTGTCTACCATTTCACATCTTTCTCCCACCCTTCATCTTTCTTTCTTTCTCTCTGCCCTGCCACTGTCCTGCACCCTCTTCTCTTCTGGGCTCCTTCGTCTCACTTTTCCTTTTCGTTCATCTGTTTCCTTCTCTCAGTTCCCTCCAGCTGTAGCTGCTGCTTCTTTCCCCAACCATATTCCTCAACCAGGAACCCTTGAAGGCTTGCCCAGTGAGTCCCGGTTGCAGTCAGTTTCAAGGTGAAGGGACCTGGGCGAATCAGACGCACGTGCGCACACATGCTGCTGCAAATTGCAGAATAACAACGCTAATCCAGATTGTGCAATTAAAATAAACCTGTTTTATTTATTTGGAATTAAATGAGGCCTGGATAATAGTTGGATTATGGCATTACAGTGGTACCTCGGGTTAAGTACTTAATTCGTTCCGGAAGTCCGTTCTTAACCTGAAACTGTTCTTAACCTGAAGCGCCACTTTAGCTAATGGGGCCTCCCATGGCTGCCGGAGCACGATTTCTGTTATCATCCTGAAGCAAAGTTCTTAACCTGAAGCACTGTTTCTGGGTTAGCGGAGTCTGTAACCTGAAGCATATGTAACCCGAGGTACCACTGTACTTCACTCTGCATAGGTGTGAGGCCAAAATCACATGTGCTTCTGGAATGTTTCCCTCCTTCAATTAATGCACATTGCCACCACAATTCTCAGGTTACGCTTCCGTGCTCCATTACAGTGGTACCCCGCAAGACGAACGCCTCGCGAGACGAAAAACTCGCAAAACGAAAGGTTTTTTCGTTTTCGAGTTGCCTCGCAAGACGAATTTCCCTATGGGCTTGCTTCGCAAAACGAAGCTTGCCCCGCAAGCTCCGGGGACAGCGGGTCTTCCCTGCTGTCCTCGGACCTCTTTTGAAGCAAGGGGCGGCGGGGAGAAGCGATCTTCTCCCTGCAGCCCCAGGTCCGGGGACAGTGGGAAGCGCTTCCCGCTGTCCCCGGACCTCTTTTGAAGCAAGGGGCGGCGGGGAGAAGCGATCTTCTCCCCGCAGCCCCAGGTCCGGGGACAGCGGGAAGCGCTTCCCGCTGTCCCCGGACCTCTTTTGAAGCAAGGGGCAGCGGGGAGAAGCGATCTCCCCGCAGCCCCTTGCTTCAAAAGAGGTCCGGGGACAGCGGAGAAGAAGCGATCTTCTCCCCGCAGCCCCAGGTCTGGGGACAGCGGGAAGCGCTTCCCGCTGTCCCCGGACCTCTTTTGAAGCAAGGGGCGGCGGGGAGAAGCGATCTTCTCCCCGCAGCCCCAGGTCCGGGGACAGTGGGAAGCGCTTCCCGCTGTCCCCGGACCTCTTTTGAAGCAAGGGGCGGTGGGGAGAAGCGATCTTCTCCCCGCAACCCCAGGTCCGCGGGGCAGTGGGAAGCGCAGCGCGTCTTCCCCGCTGTCTCCAGACCTCTTTTGAAGCAAGGGGTGGCGGGGAGAAGCTGTCCAGGACCTCTTCTGAAGGCGGGCGGGGGGCAAAAGTCTTTGTCCCCCCTGCCTGCCTTCCCAGGGGCTTTTACATCGCCCCGGACAGCGGAGAAGTCCTCCGCTGTCCCGGGCGATTTTAAAATGCCGCCCGCCAGCATTTTAAGATTGCCCCGGACAGCGGAGAAGTCCTCCGCTGTCCCGGGGTTTTTTAAAATGCTGGGGGTGGGAAGAAAAGCCCTTGTCCCCCCCCCCCAGCCTTCAGAAGAGGTCGGGGGACAGACTGTCCCCGGACCTGGTCTGAAGGCGGTTTCCATAGGAACGCATTAATTGATTTTCAATGCATTCCTATGGGAAACCGTGCTTCGCAAGACGAAAAACTCGCAAGAAGAAAAAACTTGCGGAACGAATTAATTTCGTCTTGCGAGGCACTACTGTATATGTCATGGCAGCAAAGTGTGGAAAGCTACTGCCCTGCTTGCCGACCCAGGATGCTCACCCATACTCTGGACTGGCTTGTGTTGTGGAGCACGGGTGCAGATCTGCTCTCCTGCACTGCAGCATGGCAGGGCTGCAGAGGGACACTGGAGTGGCTGTGCTGGTGTGCCTGTGGAGCCCAAACATCACTACTACCTGGTACGTGACCGCAACATAGCTGTCAGGAGGAGGGATCCATTGCCCTCCTCCCACTGTGCCAAGCGCTCTTGCCCATAGTTCCCTAGGGCTAGAGGCCAGTTCCCCTGGAGACCACAGAGGAACCTGGGAATAGGAAATGGTCCTTTGGTGCTCATGGAAAAGGAGGAGCAATTGGGTAACAGTGACCAAAGACACATTTCTGCGCCATAAAGCGGTGCTGAAAAATGGATGCGTGAATGATATGCCATTTCCAATTGTGTGCTCCACGGTGCAGCAGGGAATA
Organism: Podarcis vaucheri; assembly: GCF_965113315.1. NCBI lineage: Eukaryota > Metazoa > Chordata > Lepidosauria > Squamata > Lacertidae > Podarcis > Podarcis vaucheri. Next base: position 64,049,311 of record NC_138763.1, read on the forward strand.
GGGGGTGACAAAAAATGCCTTTCAGATATATCATATCTGTTCACAGATCTCAAAAAAAGCCAGGAAGGTTGAAACAAGATTTAAATCTACCTTCCTGCATGTCCATCAATCAAATGGGGGGGGGGGACTGACAGAAAAGCGTTTAAAGCTGCATTTCTGTCTTTCATTTGGCACTAATTAGGCTTCTACTATTAAGGTGCTGTGTTGCAGATACATACAAGGTCATACTTTTGTTTTTAAATAACTGGTGTTTTGCATGGAAATTACAGTGTATAAAGAATATTCGCATCCAGGCAGCAAATTTTCAGGTAGATACTCTGCTTCATTTAAAGCATGACAGTCGTAGTTCCATTCTTCTTATGTCAAAACCTGACAAGGGCATTACATTTTGTATTGATTTTAGCAACATTGCTACTATGTCAAAACGTGAAGCCTAACCAATGCACCTTGCTGACAAGTTATTGGACAAAGCAGAAAAACAAAAATTATACCATTCTTGTGTCTAACAAACTCTAGCAAAACCCATTTCCCACATACTCTAAAACAGAGTTTTGTTACACTTCTGAAAGCTGAACTCCTGTATTCTCAAGGCTGATAGTCTACAAGGCCCTTGACAATTCCTTTTACTATTGTTTGTCTTGCTTTGAAAGAAATATATTTTACTCCCAGAAGTAAACACAATGGACTTATGGAAATCTGGAGTGTACAGGGGGAATTATTAGTGTGATTTGCTTTATATTTGTTTTGTTTTTAGCAAAAATTATCTGCCTATACTGAATTTACTGAAAGTGTTGGTAAATATCACTATAATGATTCTCCATTCTCCCCCCCCTTTTTTTTGTTCAACAACCACACAGATAGAGAAAGTGAAAAAAGATGTTTACTTACTTTGGTTGTATATGATCCCTCATTGATTTTGTACTAAAGGTGTGAAAAGGCTGTTACTTATCTCCACGTGAAAGCCAATTCTCAACAGGCTTTTACATTAGTTTTTATTTTTTATTTTTTACCAAGTGCGAACAAGTAATAGAATGTTGCAAATCCTTCACAAGGTGAAAGAGGGGACACACATATCTCAGTTGGAATCTAATGTTGTGCCAAAACATTATGGAAGCTGCTAACACTTCTTCTCAGAACCCAGGAATTTGCTAAGGAGTAAACCCTCCACAAGAAAAGGCTAAGGAGTAAACCCTACATAAATCTGGAGTGGAGTCCCTAAGGCGTTTAGATGGTGCCTTGTATAGCTCATTCCGTCAACTCCTGCAGCCAAGCTGGTGCCAAGGGTATTGCTCTGCTTTCCTTTGGACCACATCAGCGAGGCCAAGAGGGGGTCCTGTCATCCTCTAGACACATTGCCCAGGCTTATGCCCCAGAAAGTTCCTTTCGGTACTGCTAACACAGTGGTTTGACTTCACCCATGGAGGCACACTCCACTGTCTCTTGAGACAGATGGATGCCAACAATATTGCTGTAATCATGTGTGGTCAATAGTAGATACTCAAGGAATTGCTGCTCATGTGGTTACAAATGAGTGCTGTGTTTTAATATGTGGCTCAACTATACATGAGAGCATACTAACTTCAGCTTCAAGGCCTGGATTAATTCCATAATTTAAATTCGGTTTCTAGATAGGCACCAAATCATTTCCCCTCACTGAAAACACAGCTTCAGTAAGATTATACATTAAATTATAGTAACATTATTCCAAGTGATGCTAGAAATAACTTTGTTATATATCTATATTCAGATGAGTGCTGACAAGCTTCCCTTTCCTTTTCCTTTAGTTATGTTACTGTGAAATAGGTAATGGTATAACATTGAAATATTACCAAGTAAACTAATAATGCTGTTTAAAAATTCTCAGATTTTATACTACACACACACACACACACACACACACACACACTTACATTGTTGTGCAATTAATAACTTTAACCTAGACAACATATTAAAAAGCAGAGACATCACTTGCCAACAAAGTTCTGTATAGTTAAAGCTATGGTTTCCCCAGTAGTGATGCATGGAAGTGAGTGCTAGACCATAAAGAAGGCTGATCCCTTGAAGAATTGATGCTTTTGAATTATGGTGCTGGAGGAGACTCTTGAGAGTCCCATGGACTGCAAGAAGATCAAACCTATCCATTCTTAAGGAAATCAGCCCTGAGTGCTCACTGGAACGACAGATCCTGAAGCTGAGACTCCAATACTTTGGCCACCTCATGAGAAGAGAAGACTCCCTGGAAAAGACCCTGATGTTGGGAAAGATTGAGGGCACAAGGAGAAGGGGACGACAGAGGACGAGATGGCTGGACAGTGTTCTCGAAGCTACCAGCATGAGTTTGACCAAACTGCGGGAGGCAGTGGAAACAGGAGTGTCTGGCGTGCTCTGGTCCATGGGGTCACGAAGAGTCGGACACGACTAAACGACTAAACAACAACAACAACAATATTTAAGTGGCCTGTCTGCCTCACTTGTATAAAAACACAGATTAAGGTATCCTTGCTTCTTTAATTTTGTGCTGCCAACAATTCTTTGAAAATTTCCCAATGAGATGCCAACAATTCTTTGAAAATTTCCCAATGAGATGAACACCCAATACTAGAGAGTGTATTAACTTTTGGTTTATGAAAGGAACACTAAGTACACAAGAAAATAGAGATACAGTACTTATAATTGGGGGTTTAAATGTGCTGGTTGACAGTTTCTGAAGTTCTCTAAATTTCCACCCCAGCCTAAACTTCCCACAACTCAGCCCAGCTACTGGATAAAATCTGCCTCTGTACCCCAAAGCATCTTTGGTTGCCCACCTTAATGGACAGTTTATCCAATTTTAAATACCTGCTTGTGTAGCCTTCCTTTGGTAAGATCTTTATACAGGGCAGTCTCTCAGGCCCCCTCAGCCACTGGCTCCCTGTTTGCCTTTCTAGCTTCCACCCTACCATTCTCAATGGGCAGCAACTGCCAGTGCTTACCAGGCAAGATGCGGCACATAAGTGTCATGTCATTGGTAAATGTCATTGGTAAAACAACGATTCACACCTTCAATACATTTCGCAATTTCATTGATGGAGATGTCTGAGCTCCAGTATTATGAGAAGGCAGAAAAGTCTCTTTCTTCACACAGTACATAATTCTATAAAGCTCTAAAATCTCTGCATGAAGGTCAAACACTAGCTCAACCTCACCCTTGTCTTCTAGAGGTGAACTGGAGGAAAGATGTAAAATACATTATGAATATCTGAAATATTTGAAGCAAGACATCTCTCAGACATTCTGATTTACTAGTAATGTAATTAACTAATATAGAACCCAGATGAATTTACTTATCGTTTGCCTTACTTACAATTACAATTTCATTACCACAAAAGTGCATAACCTTCTATGTTGCTGTATTGAATTTCATGGTGTGGGCACATAGTCATGTTTTGCAAACATCTACTCCCCCCGCCCTCGTGTAATGTTCCAGAATTCTTTTGTACTGACAACACCCTTCAGCTTCATTTTATTAGGAAAGTTCTTCAACGAACCTTTGCTTCCATTGACAATGGTGTTGATGAAAACCATAGTCTCAAGCATCCATTTTCTGCAGTTGCTGGGCAATCCTGAAAATGGCCAATGGGTGCAATAATTTTAATTTGGCAATGACTTAGAAGTTGCCCTTTCACAAGCTGAGAGAATCTGTGAATGCTTTCCCTTTGTTTACCCATTAGTCTTTTCTGTTCTCTTTTCATATTTATCTGATTTTAAACAAAATCACAAGTCTTTTTCATTTCAGTACGTATTTTTATTTCAAAATAGTATTTTACGCATTTTCTGAACCAAGGACTTCATCAGAAATGTGAATGCCAGTAGATAACTAAGTTCCAGTCTGCACATTAAACTATGAGATGTAGATCAGGTCTGTTTGCATTGGAGTTTACAAACACCATATTCCTCACACATTCCTGTATTACAAATTACCATTATTCGTCAAGCATTCCTCAAGAGCCTGATAACACTATGTGGGTGTAGTAATGGTATGTCCTAATAGAACCACAGAACAGAGCATAAACTGCAGGAAGTCTTGATCCTTGCAACTCTCATTACATACATTAGTCCCTGAGCAAGTCTGTCCAATGTCTGTATTCATTGCATTTTATTTTAATAAAGCTCCTTGGGCTCATTTTGGACTGGGCTAGGAGAAGTAAAAACTATTGCTACCATTATTGTTGTTCTTAAATAATTATAATAGAAAGACTGTCTGTTTTTTTGAGAGTAGTTCCAATAAAATATTTGGGACCAGTAAGAGTAAGATGCTGGAAGATTGTGTAAAACTGAAAGCAAGACAGAAGCATTTGCACAGATAGCAGTGTCATATATTAATACTTATATTAATGTTAGGCTAGCAGATTTTTTAAAATTGAAGCTGTAATTTGGTTGGTAAAAACAAATCAATTTCGTTGTCACTGAAGCATCAGTTTTAAATAGTATCCTATTTTGCGGTGTCAAACAAAAGGTGACATTTTGAGCCCAAGTGACAAGTGCAATAGGTAAGGTTTCGTGCAACTAACTCTTTTTGAGAAGCATGAAAAATGAGTAATGTCTTTGTTTAAAATCCATTCACTAGCCTGTGTAAATCAAAGATGCTGGAGTAAAATACAAAACTTATTCAATCAATTGACTTGAAACATGTTATAGTAGCACCAAAGGAAAATCATTATAAACTCAATTATTTAAAAGATCAAAAGAGTAATCCTTCAGGAAATCTCCAAAGTAAGCATTAAACAGTTTTTCAGGCAGTGTTGATTGCAGTTTTGGCAATGTAATAGTTGTCCTTAACCTTTGGTTAAGAATGCTAATTGTAGGAACAGAGGAATTTGCCTTTTACTGAGCTAGGAGGAGGCCTCCAAGGTTTCAGGCAGGACACTCTTTCCCAGCCCTAACTGAAGATGCTGAGAATTGAACCTTCTGCATGCCATGCAAAGCAGATGTTCTACCTGCAAGCTACATCCCCTTCCTTGTCTACATTGGAACATTAAATTCGTGTAATGTGATGTCACACCAATAAAACTAGTATGACAGTAAGTTCTGTATATCTCTGCAGCTACAGTCATGGTGGTAGTCCTATGAGAAACTCCATTAAGTGCTCTTGTTTCCTTTAAAACTGAACCAACTTCCCAACTTTTGAAGGACTACTTTCCCTCTGGAAAAGTGGCAAGGGTGGGTAGTTAGTAGCTTTCAGGAGGTGGACAAATTCCATGATTTGGAGGAGAGGTGGCAAGGAAGTAGTTTTGCCTTTTAATACTACATGGTTGAGAGTTTCATTTCTTGTGTAACAAAAAATGGAAGCTGTACTGCTCCTTCGTATGGCAACTTGGCTGCTCTCAATAGCTTTGCTGGGTTTCTGGGACAGGATGCCCCTAGGAATTACGTCATGATGTAAAATCACTCCCAGTGCCATTATTGGGGATAAAAGTTTTGCCACAAAGATAAGACACAGACTTCTCCCCCACATTCTTTATTTGCTCTCCAAAGATTAATCCTACGATGGTGAAACAGTTTAATCTTCTTCCACCCATGAACTTCTTTTTCTTCCTCAAGAGGTATCACTCATTAGCAAAAGTAAGCATACTTACTTTTGGTAATCAGTTTTTCACATATTCTGTCATATTGGTTTGATTTTGATTAATTATATTTCTGTGCTGCTTTTTATTAAAATAAATCGCAAAGCAGCTTACAAACAATCAATAAAAACAACCTAACAGAATGTCACAAATACAACATGAATCACAAAAATCATATAGAATAATTACCAAATCATCAGTAAAGCAATTAAAAATTATCAGTAAAACAATTACAATCTATAAAACACAATTAGCAAAACAATTCAAACAAACAAACGAAGCAGCATGATTATCAACATGATTATCCGCATGATTAACAACAAAAGTTAGGATTCACAACATTCATAATCTATAAGACAATATTAGCAACATAAACAAATAGCAACCAAAACAGCAACCAAAAAAGGCGAAGCAGTGTTGAATTCATACACAAACTCTTCCCACTCTATAAGCTTCCACTCTATTAAGTTCATTAAAACACACATGATGCCTGTGGCAGCAGCTCCATTCTGGATGCTCCTAAGGCTAGAAGGTGGGGCAGCTGGGAAAAGCCATTGCCTGATGGCCAGCACAAAGTCTCTGTCCCCTCACATACGGATTATTGCCTTGATCACTGAAGCCAATGTACACCCAGCAGTTTCTGGGACTGGATCTTTATTGGATCTGACTATGTCATTCCAGTGAGTTGTTGGAAACAATCTATGCTCTACTAAGCAGGTGGTGCCATCAAAACCAAAAGATCTGGAACACACAAAAACACACATTCCACTGAATCGGGCCATTAGCTCAGCATTGTCTCAGCAGTGGCGATCTAGACTTTCCAACACAAGGTTTTTCCAGCTCTGTTTGGAGATGCCAAGAATTGAATTTGGAACCTTTCACTGTACTGGTGAGCTGCAGCCACTCCTGACAGGACCATTTGTTGGACAGCTCGGTGAGTGCAAGCAGCACACTGCTATGTATGTTTTACTGCTGAAGGTAAGAAGTAATCTTGCCCTGTAAGATGGGTAAAGGTAAAGGGCCCCCTGACCATTAGGTCCAGTCGCGGACGACTCTGGGGTTGCGGTGCTCATCTCACTTTACTGGCCGAGGGAGCCGGCGTACAGCTTCGGGGTCATGTGGCCAGCATTACTAAGCCGCTTCTGGCGAACCAGAGCAGTGCACGGAAACACTGTTTACCTTCCCACCGGAGCGGTACCTATTTATCTACTTGCACTTTGCCGTGCTTTCGAACTGCTAGGTTGGCAGGAGCAGGGACTGAGCAACAGGAGCTCACCCCGTCATGGGGATTCGAACCGCCGACCTGTAAGATGGGACCTGTATGGAATAGAGACTCATTTGATCTCTTCATAGAAGAGCAGGGGTATATGTGTAATGAAGAGATCAATGCAGATAAGCAGATATCTCTGAACTGATCTTTATGAAATCTATGCATTTCTTGAGATTTTTAGGGCAAATTTACGGGGTGATTGTTTCAAATGAGCTAATTGAGCTATTAATGGGCTAATTGAGCTATTAGTATGAACCTGATCATTTATAAGTATTGTAGCCAGGGTTTTACATTAGTTGGAATTGTTGGTGCATGGTTTACTTAAGGAAGAGCTCGTGTTTTCTAGCCTTTAATATTCAAACACATACGGTATAGAAAAGTGGGCATTTCACTGGCAATGGAAGAAGTGGATGAAACCTTCAGATTAGTGATACAGCCGGTGATGTTCACACTATGACACATGGGTGTTTGGAGCCACCACTGTGCTCTGAGCCCTTCTAGAGTACTCTAAGGTACTGATAGTATGAACTAGTACTCCTACATAAGGGGTGAACATGTAGCATTTTTAGGAATGCAAAATGCACGCCAGCATAGCTACAAATGGAGAATCATTCACCTAATTATGGGAGTCCACATGAATCTGCATTTACCTGAAAGCACTCACACCAAAAGTGCTGGTTATATGGAGTTACCCACTGTATATTTATCGTTTGAGCAAGAAAGGAGAGACAAAACATTTCATTTTCTGTTGCTGCTCCTTAAGTAGAGCAGATTTCCTTTGATTTAAAGTACTAGCGAAAACTATTATGCATGCAAAACACAACCAGTAAAGCACATGGGGAGCGACAGCATGTGTCCTCTAACTACTTCACTAATATCCTGAAGCTTACACCTAAAATTAACTCTTAATTGGGAGTTTCTGCAGGATCGCTATTTCTTCTATGAATGGGAGAGACTGGATCCAATTGTAGGTAGGTAAATTGTTATCAAAGCAGCTCAATAAACCAAATGAAATAAAACAGGAGTAGCAAACATGGTGCCCTATATGTGTTATGAGACTCCAAGTCCCATTACCCCTGTCCATTGTTTGTTTGGGCTGATGGGAGCTGGAGACCAACAACATCTGGAGGGCAGCACATTGGTTATCTGTGCAAAAAAAGAAAAGCAAAATATAAAGTACTGTATTTTTTTAAAAAAACACAATCATTATTGTACACTCCAAATTATCTATACAGTGGTACCTCGGGTTACATACGCTTCAGGTTACATATGCTTCAGGTTACAGACTCCGCTAACCCAGAAATAGTACCTCGGGTTAAGAACTTTGCTTCAGGATGAGAACAGAAATTGTGCAGCTGCAGTGCAGCAGCAGGAGGCCCCATTAGCTAAAGTGATGCTTCAGGTTAAGAACAGTTTCAGGTTAAGAACAGACCTCTGAAACGAATTAAGTACTTAACCCGAAGTACCACTGTATCTACTTAACAAGTGGTCATTAGAACAAAGCACAAACAAGGTGGTTTTATAATGAGATCCAGAGAAGAGCTCCTAAGATCAAAGCTCAGCTTACCCTTCAATTTGTTTCACAGATAGCAGCTTTATAGTCAAAACTTGAATCTTTATTGATCTTAAGTATCATGATGGAAAGGCTGATTGTTGGCTGAAAAGAGGGGCAGAAGAGAAGAGTAATGGATTTCTTAACTGAAAGACCTTTTTCTTCTTCCCAGGGTTCAGAAAATCTTAGTGTCTGCATATTTTCAAAACAGCAAAGACGTCTTGTAGCACCTTGGTTAGTCTTTAAGAATGCCATAACAAATGTGTTCATATTTCAGGTGCCACACGACTCTTTGTATTTTTTCCTGCAAGAACCTATGACCCTATTACCCCTCTGAAGATTTTCACACTGCTTTATTTGTTGTCTTTCTCTCTCATGCATACTTGCCCATTAAATGTTCATAGGTGCAGTCATATAGCCTAATAATAATAATAATAATAATTTCCCCTTACTCACAGGTTGTTATAGCTTCTTGCATCACCTTTGTAGCAAGGCTGCCTGCTGCTTTTGCATTGCAGGGGCAGAGACATCAGTCTCCCAGGAACCCATTAGAACCTGCCCTTCACTCAATCCACCCACAGAGTCCCTCTTTGTTGAGAGTGCAGTAGGATAATGGAAGTGTGCTGTGGGATGCCTGCGGGAGGAAAAGAACAATCTGTCACAGGATTCTTGAGTTTTACTAAACATGTTTTTATAGATTAGCATGGTTCTTACAGCTATCAAACAAAGAAAGTTTTATTGCTTTGGAACCTTAGTCATTTTCAAGATAACACAGCATTTCCAGAAATGATGCATGCAGCGTGTTAAACAGGCAATTCTTCAATTCAAGCTGAATATAAAGCCCTCTATATGACCTTACCAGAAACACCTGTTATATCTGTTGTGCCTGTCTAGGCATAATTAATGACACTCTCTTGGTGACATGGGTTGAATGTTAATTTGTCATCTAATGCTTGATGGAAAGCTCGGTACCCCATGTATTTTAAACAAAATGTGATAATGGAACTACATTTGTGCTCAAAAGGTATAATTATTCATGCATATTAAACATATGTCAACATTAAACGGGAACAGCTGTATCTGACTTCGTCACGTAGTGGCAGAAAATTGTAGGAACTAACACTGAATGAAAACTCAAATAATAATAATAGTGATATAATAATAATCAAACAGTTTGTGTGTATAGGACTTTTATGAACTCACAGCCCTCATCAAGACAATTTCCTAAGAAGAATTAACACACAGTCACAGGGGAGAGAGAGAGAGAGAGAGCGCATATAACAAAAGTCAGATATGCATTTACTCTAACATTTGATGCAGCAAAGTAATGACAGGAAGCTGGGATCTTGGCTTATTTTCTTGGCTTCTTAACTGAATTAAGCCTGATTTCTCTGGTTTGGATTACATAAGTACAGTTTGCAAATAGCAGTTTCTAAGGCTGCCTAGCTGAAGTATGTGCCATGACTTTCTGACTTCAAATCTCTGGTACAAAAAGTGATCTCCTTTATTTGATGTTACACTTGGTTACTGTAGCTGTTTCACAAAGGAAAGCCTACACAAATACAGGTTTCTGCTGTGACAGATGTACAAGTTTACTACTATTTTGCTATTACTCTTGGCGTTGTGTGTTGTACATTTCCTGGAAGGAAAACATTCAGCTGCAGATAACTGTGAGCTTTTATTAGCCTATACACTGAACCACACTTTCTGCCACATATTCCATCACAAGTATTCGGTGATCATGGAGACCTGTCAGAAATTATTCCCAAACTGCATGTGTGCAACTTGAAAGAACTATTGCCTACCAAATTCCAGGAGGAACAATTCTGACATCTTGCATATACAGAAATGACTGCTGATAAATGCATTATTGCCACCAGTAGCATAGTGGTCAGTTGTGAATTAAAAAACGCTCTTCAGGAAAACCACCAGTGGGGACATTGCTTGGGTAGCTTCAATACCAAGCCAATTTTGTCTCACTCCCCCACCCCTGCTATACTTAATCTAGCCAGATTAAGGGTGGTCTTAAAAAGCTTCAGTAGTAGATAGGTAGCCGTGTTGGTCTGCCATAGTCAAAATAAAAAAATTCTTTCCAGTAGCACCTTAAAGACCAACTAAGTTAGTTCTTGGTATGAGCTTTCGTGTGCATGCACACTTCTTCAGATACGAAGAAGAAGTGTGCATGCACACGAAGTGTGCATGCACACGAAAGCTCATACCAAGAACTAACTTAGTTGGTCTTTAAGGTGCTACTGGAAAGAATTTTTTTATCTTGAAAAGCTTGTTCACTATTTCGTGAAGTTTTAGATGGCCATAATAAAGGGACTTCAGGAATTTTCAAAATTGAAGTGGTAACTTAACACATAGCCATGCATGCTAATGCAACCTTCCTCTTCCTTTGCTGAATTTGTCTGACTGATTTCTCTTTGAGAAAAGATGACTTATTTGCATGCATGAAATAGATAAGTAGTGTGTCATATGGGAAGATATCGTCATCTCTGCTGTGAAATAAGTGGCGGGCAGGGCTTTGTCCCGTCCCATTCTTGCTCCTCTCCATCACTGATTAGCCCTAGAATAAAACAATACAGCTTGTGCTTTTAAAACAAATAGCAGGAGCAACAGTCTGATTATGTTCACCTTCCAGAAGGTCAGTGGAGGCTGAGAATAAAATTGGGATGGTGTGAATTGGGGATTGGGCTGAAAGTTGGTACAGAAACATCCCATATCATCTAGCAACCATTTCGACTCTTTTAATGCAAAATGTATTATTACAATAGAAACTGGCGGCGTTAACTTGATTCTCCCATGCTAAGCCTTATTAAGCACTTCATCTCAATAGAGCAAACCCAATTAGCTGGAATTATAGCTAACATCACCTTCACTGATGGGTGTAATTGATGTGAGCTGAAGTGAGTCTAATAAGCTTGACCTTGACTCTATTCAGTGAATACTTGGATCACCTGGTTGAAAAACCGAAAGAATGACTAAAGAAAGTGAAATATATATATAAACTGAGTACAACTAAAAGCTGATTCTCAGCAATGATACCTGGTGAGATAAATAGAGCCATTCATTTGAAAGAATCTGGATGTGGGAGAGAGGAAATGCTGAACTGAACTGAGGTGTTTATGGATGCACATGAAGATCCTAACTCAGGCATAGGCAAACTCAGCCCTCCAGATGTTTTGGGACTACCACTCCCATCATCCCTGACCCCTGGTCCTGTTAGCTAGGGATGATGGGAGTGGTAGTCCCAAAACATCTGGAGGGCCAAGTTTGCCTATGCCTATCCTAACTGTAGGCCACAGAATCATGTCCAAGTGATATCTGAATATTGGGGTGCTTAGCTGTTTGAGCACACCAGCTCACAGTTGGATGTTTGGAAGAGAGAACAGAGGAAAATAGGGTTGAGAGGGGTGCCATTTGAAAGTGAAGTATACCTGAATGTGCAGTGGCCAAGAGGCTGGGGAAAGGTGTAGTGCTACTCAGTTTAGCACATAACCATGTACTGTATAAAAACTGGGAAAGCGAACAGCTTCTGAACAATCTTTATGAACTCATAAAATGAGTGACATAGCATGGTTGACAAATATGTGATAGATAAGGAAAGAGGAGTTATGATGCTCTCAGTAACAAACATTACAAGCTGTGCTCTAGGATCATAGTAAAATGTACAACCACAATCCACTGCAGTGAGAAAAGGCATTATCTAGGAAATGTATTCATTCCCCCGAGTAGAACGAAGTACTATAACTTCACAGACAATGAAATATTCCTCTCACAAAAGTGCTGCCTGGGCAAAGCCCAGGCAAACACCATATCTCAAATGAAAACCAAATTTCCCTTAATTACATCGGAAGGTTTTGATACAAGTACTGTGGTACCTTGGGTTAAAAACTTAATTCGTTCTGGAGGTCCGTTCTTAACCTAAAACTGTTCTTAACCTGAAGCACCACTTTAGCTAATGGGGCCTCCTGCTGCTGCCGCGCCGCCAGAGCCTGATTTCTGTTCTCATCCTGAAGCAAAGTTCTTAACCAGAGGTACTATTTCTGGATTAGTGGTGTCTGTAACCTGAAGCATCTGTAACCCAAGGTATCACTGTAGTGTTTTGAAGAGGTATCATTTTAATGCAGCTTAATAATAAAAAATATATTTTAGGTACATTAAGGCCTTCTGGTAACAATACAAAATTTGAACTCTGTGAGTTTGTGGCAGATATCTGTGCCCTCTTGAAAGAACTTTTCAAATCTCATGCCAGAAACTGAGAAAGGCAGCTTGCTGGCATCTGGTGGCAAGTGGCAGTTTGCAGCCTGGAAGAGCCACAAGTGAGTCGGGCTAGGGGGTGGGGAACGCCTGGCTCCTGTACAGCCTGCATCTCCTCTGACTGCAGGCAGTGGCAGAGCATATGCCCGTGCTGCCCAGGGTGGGCGCGCTCCCAAGGGGTTGGAACAAGCTGTCCACAGGGGTGGAGTGAGCCGCCCATGGCGGACATTTGGCGTGCCACCCGCCTGCGACTCCCAAGCCTCCCCCAAGCTGTCAAAATGAAGGAGGAATGGGGGAATGCCACTGGCAAAGAGGCACAGCTTCCCCCTTACCCCGATGGCTCGGGGTAGGATTGGGAATCATGGGCGGGCGGAGCGCCGAATGTCACCCCCCTCAGTGAGGGCACCCGGGGTAGTCTGCCCTCACTGTCTCCATTTTCCTACGCTATTGACTGCAGGGGCTGCTGGGACTTGTCCATTAATTAGCCAATCTCTGGCGAGCTCATGAGCTCCTTTCCTTCTCACTCCAAGGATTAAGGGTACCCCAGTAAAGGGGTCCAAGGGAAAGGCTTCTGTCCAAATGCCCAGACGGGGGCTAAAGAGACATTGAACCCCGCTAAGTGGGCTTCTGGAGGGATTACCCCGATTTGATGTATGTCCTAGGGTGATCCTTAATCCAGGATTGACCCTGAATGAATTATCAACTAGCAAACAGGTGGGTTGATTCAGGATGCAAACCCAGTGCCTATGCCAAAGCCTCCTGACATCTGTAGTCAATAAAGTTGTGGCCTATTTTGATCCTAAGAAACTTGTCCTGTCTTTAGTACTTCTTCCCATACTTCGACCTCAATGACCACAGGCATAATAATAATAATAATAATAATAATAATAATAATAATAATAATATATTATTTATACCCCGCCCATCTGGCTGGGCTTCCCCAGACACTGTGGGCGGCTTCCAAAAGAATATTAAAATACTATAATACATCAAACATCAAACATTAAAAGCTTCCCGAAACAGGGCTGCCTTCAGATGTTTTCTAAAAGCCTGGTAGTTGTTGTTCTCTTTGACATCTGGTGGGAGGGTGTTCCACAGGGAAGGCGCCACTACTGAGAAGGCCCTCTGCCTGGTTCCCTGTAACTTGGCTTCTCGCAGTGAGGGAACTGCCAGAAGGCCCTCGGTGCTGGACTTCAGTGTCCGGGTAGAACGATGGGCCCGCAATGGACATTTCCAAGTAATCATATACTCAGGAAATGAAGTCGGGTGGAGGGTCATCATTTTTGTTTCTCATTTGTTTCCTTACCTGTGTGGGGTTTGTTGTTTGTTTTTGTTTACTTGCTTCTCCAGTGTTTTTCCTTCCTCTCTTGCACATTAACATAATGGCAAGTCTGTACTTTGAACATACTTCTTCTTTATGCTCCCAGCTTTTTCTATATGCATTGCCAAGTTGCAGGAATTGCTGAGTTAGACAAAAACCTTGTAGTGATGTTTACTGCCTGGTTTGTGCCATTTCAGCTATGAGCATACATTGGTTTATCAAACAGTCAGTTTGAGCACAAAGGACACCAGGGATCGTTCTGTGGGACACGTTAAAACTTCAAGCTGTATTTATAGTAAGCAAAATAAGTTGGCACTTTGCACTGTATTTCACAGCCTCCTGCCATCACCTTGCTGCACCAGTTATTTCTGTTGAGCTTAAACACACCAGAAGAAAGATTGCGTAATTCTTAGTTATTGTGCTACATTACTCTGCGCAATGTGAAAAGATAAAGAACAGAGATGATTCCAGAAATGTAATATTTTTAATAAAAAAAACCTGAATTTATAATTTTGCCAGAAGCAAAAGACTAGGAAAGAAATAAAACAGCATATATTATCTAAATTAGTCTTAATTTGAACATTAGAGGTGCCATGTGATTAAAAAGCTTTGTTGACATAACAGTTTTAATTGACCAAATAATTAATCAAATAAATCTCCATACATTTCAATGGGGGGAAAGCATGCGTCCTTTGTTGTTGAAGATTCACCAATCCCATGGGTGGCCTACCCATGAGGCTCCAGGGTCCACAAGGGCAGAAGAGCCAAGGAATGCATTATGCACTACTGCCACAGTGGCAGCAACAGCTTCGGCATGTTCCTTGGGCTCCAGATCTGCTTCCTTCTCAGCCGCAGCAGCCCACCCCTGCCACCTGTACCATAGCCTCTTGGCACTGCTGGTCTCTTCCCACCCTTGTTCCCAATGTATATTTTTATTCCCTCCTTGTTCCTGATGTCACCCGCCCCTTCTTCCCTGGCCACTGGAGGGTGGCACCATTCTGTAGTTCGCCTCAAGTGCCAAAACGTTTTGGGCAAGCCCTGACTAATTCATCACAGCACATACCTTATTAGAAGAACATACAATTTTCTTTTACCTAGGAAAGAAAGCTTCTAGTTCAAAATGGGTTGTGTACAATGGCTACACAAGCAGAAGGCAACTTCTGTAGCAAATCTTAGAATCATAGAATAGAATCATAGAATCATAGAGTTGGAAGAGACCACAAGGGCTTTGTTGTGTTTCCCCTAAAACGTCTCTCCCTGTTGGTCCAGGGCCACCCTTGGATGAATTGTTTGGAAGAGGCTTTTGAACAGTAGAGGAGCTGCTATCTGATTAACCGATCAACCATTGCCCCACTGTTTTTATTTATATCTATATCTATATATATATATATATATAGAGAGAGAGAGAGAGAGAGTATATGAAACTGAACCAACTAGGGGAGGCAGGAACAAACATATGTTGCTCTATTTCTTTTTAATGCAGATCTTTGACTTAGCCAAATAAACTTTTTAACAAGGGCTCTAGAACTGTATCAATTTTTGTTGTGCTTGCTTTGTACATGATTCAGCGCAATCCTAAGCATGCTCAGACAGGAATAAGTCTCACTAGGTTCAAATGGAAAGGGATTTCCCTAGTAAATGTGCTTGGAAGGATAGCCTTAAATGAGAAGGGGATGAACATTGGGGGGTGCCTATTTCCCCCACATCACTTAATTTTCAAAAATGAAATGTTTGGGAACTGTGTGTTTGTGTGCGTGCGCACACGCACAGAGTATTTCAGCTTAGAATGAAATCTACTTTCTTTTCTCAGAAATGGACCATATGAATTTTGTATTTTGACATATGTATTATCATTACAAAATACTGCGCTTTACTCTGATTCGACCATAACTATCTTTTTTTTTTATCATCACCAGCATGTTAAAAAGGTCTGCCTCAGTCACAAAGAACTTCCCAGGAAGGAAATATATAAAACTTCTGCTTGGGTAGGGCATGCTCTAAAATTTCTTTAGCAGTAGGATATGTCTGTGTTGTGCTTGTGGGTGTGTTAACCCCTGACTCTCTCTGGGCTGTAAGATATATTGCAAGATGATTCAGTGAAACACCAAAAACCAGTCAGCTGAAATGCAAAGATTAATACTGGAAAACTACCCTAATTTATATTGCCGTCTTGAAATATTTTGAAGAACTGCATCAGCTCAAGTATCACATGAAATATAAGCTTGGGCTGCAGTCCTGCAATCTGAGAAAGCCCCATTTATTTTAGTGGCATTTACAATCATTTAACTCTTGCTATGGGTCATTAAAATAAAAAAAAGCTGTCACTTTATAGCATTCTCAACTGCAACGTATTGTGAAAGATGAACCAGCTTTGAAAAGAAGACTGCAGTGTCAATACTCTCTGTGCATTTGTATTTAACTTCAGGGCAACCATGGTGTGTGCATCTGTGCCCCTCGGTGACTTTTTCTTTTGGAAATCAAAAATGCGAGACAAAGCACATCCCCTTGGAAATTCACTTTGCCTCTTGAGTGCCCCCACCCAACATAATAGCATAAAACTGACTTAAAGCAACTTTTGGTGCAGAAATGGCACTTAGATGGAGTCTACACCCATATTAACAAAAAGTTCTGAAAACGCTTTTTAAAAATACATTGAATTTTCCATAAGGCTCGCCATCGCCATTCAGTGTCTCATTGTGTATTGCACATCGAACATACTTAAAACATTTTATTTGCAGCTCTGTGGCTGAATCCTTAAACGTCAATGCACACTATACTTGCGCATATATATATATATATATATGCAGGTTTTGGTGTCTTCGGGTGTCTTCCCGTGTAAGAGTCGGGGTGTCTGTGCGACGTTTCGACGAGGTCTCACTCGTCATCTTCAGGCTGGTGCTTTCGGCTTCTTGTTACTGGAACAGAGCAGAATCTGGTGTTTGAGATTCTTACACGGGAAGACACCCGAAGACACCCCGACTCTTACACGGGAAGACACCCGAAGACACCAAAACCTGCACTCCTGTACCCGTGAAAATCTACGAAAGCATATATATATATATATATATATATATATATATATATATATATGAAATATATATGAATCTACGAAAGCAAATATATATATATATATATATATATATATATATATATATATATATATATATATATGCAGGTTTTGGTGTCTTCGGGTGTCTTCCCGTGTAAGAGTCGGGGTGTCTGGGCGACGTTTCGACGAGGTCTCACTCGTCATCTTCAGGCTGGTGCTTTCGGCTTCTTGTTACTGGAACAGAGCAGAATCTGGTGTTTGAGTTCCTATAAATACTGTTGAGGGGTGTGGTGTATAGCCTCCAACGTTCTGGGCAGAGAGGAAGTTCCTAGATTAGTGTGCCTTTTCTTCTTTTGTTCCTTAATTACTTGAGGGATATCTTGAGTGATTTCATGAGTGATATTCTGAATACCACTGGGT
The DNA here is from genome assembly GCF_965113315.1 of Podarcis vaucheri. Lineage (NCBI taxonomy): Eukaryota > Metazoa > Chordata > Lepidosauria > Squamata > Lacertidae > Podarcis > Podarcis vaucheri. The sequence goes on from NC_138763.1 coordinate 64,066,789, forward strand.
GGGTCATTAAGTGTAGATTAGTTGCTAAAGCTTTCGTGTCTTGACCTCTTGAGCTTGTGAAGAGTTTTTCTGAGAAGATGGCTGTGCTGCATTTAGTTGTGCTCTGGCTTGGCTTCGTGTATAGGGGCGAGCTGTAATTTTGTGCCTTGTGCCAGCCAGATCTGTGTAGGGATTGCAGGGGGGTGCAGCATCCGGAGGTGCCACTATAGTTTGGCTACTGGATGGAGTCTGTAATATGTCTGTGGAGAGGGTCTGGGTTTGGGTCTGGTGTGGTTGATTGGTGACGGCGTTCTGTGTGCCTCTGGTTCTGGTGTCGGTTTTTGTGGGGAGGGCTAATTTCCAGATGTCAGGCAGGCGGGACGTGTCGTCACGCTTGTTCATGTTGTGAGGGTGTTTCTCTATCTCGATGGCTTCCATGATTATTCTCTTGTGGTGATGTTCCATGTTAAAGAGCAATTTGGAATCTGCAAAATTAATTTCGTGTCCTGTTTCTTTCATGTGTTGGAAAAGAGAGGAAGTTTTTTCTTCTTTTTTGACGGCATTCTTGTGTTCTGCGAACCCAGACCCTCTCCACAGACATATTACAGACTCCATCCAGTAGCCAAACTATAGTGGCACCTCCGGATGCTGCACCCCCCTGCAATCCCTACACAGATCTGGCTGGCACAAGGCACAAAATTACAGCTCGCCCCTATACACGAAGCCAAGCCAGAGCACAACTAAATGCAGCACAGCCATCTTCTCAGAAAAACTCTTCACAAGCTCAAGAGGTCAAGACACGAAAGCTTTAGCAACTAATCTACACTTAATGACCCACCCAGTGGTATTCAGAATATCACTCATGAAATCACTCAAGATATCCCTCAAGTAATTAAGGAACAAAAGAAGAAAAGGCACACTAATCTAGGAACTTCCTCTCTGCCCAGAACGTTGGAGGCTATACACCACACCCCTCAACAGTATTTATAGGAACTCAAACACCAGATTCTGCTCTGTTCCAGTAACAAGAAGCCGAAAGCACCAGCCTGAAGATGACGAGTGAGACCTCATCGAAACGTCGCCCAGACACCCCGACTCTTACACGGGAAGACACCCGAAGACACCAAAACCTGCATTCCTGTACCCGTGAAAATCTACGAAAGCATATATATATATATATATATATATATATATATATATATATATATATATATATATATATATTTCTCAGCTGGGTCCCAAAGCAATGTCCCTTGCCAAGTCAGTGGGTCAATGAGATCCCCTGACACCCTGTCACATTGTGGTTGTTGTTGTTGTTGTTGTTATTCCACCCATTTGACTGGGTTGCCCCAGCCACGAAATATTAAAAACACAATAAAACATCAAACATTAAAAACTTCCCTAAACCGGGCTGCCTTCAGGTGTCCTGAAGTTGTATAGTTGTTTATTTCCTTGACATCTGATAGGAGGGTGTTCCACAGGGTGGGCGCCACTACCAAGAAGGCCCTCTGCCTGGTTCCCTGTAACTTCACTTCTCACATTCAGAGACCTGCCAGAAGGCCCTTGGAACTGGACCATTTCATAACATTGTTACCACGAGATGCAAGTTCCCATATAGATTTTTAATAATTATTTATTAATTTTCAATTATTAAAATCCAATATAAACAACATTTTTTCAATGTCAAATTACAATTACACTTCAAATATATATCAGTTATAAAGCCAATTATACATTTTGTGTGACTTCCCACATGCTAGATTACAAGGTGAAATGATTTTATTTCATCCTGATTCCGAGTCTTGCAAGTTCCCGTATAGATTGGTAGAAACAGTGCTTCACAGGACATCCCCACTCTAAACACATATAGCTTAATTTCTCAAGCCTTCAGACCATTTCAAGGGAAATTGTTGCCATTCACTGCGTTAGAAAGGTTGGTGCATAAATGTTATTATTTGAATGATATATCAGACAACCACATATTATTTTTGTTTTGTCAGAATGCCCCATCACTCACCCTAGTTTCTCCTTATGAATTGCTTCTCCTTTTGTGGAACAATTCTTACCATCTGTCAGAACTACATGTTTGTTTGAATGCGTTGTTTTGTTTTGGAAGTCTTTTTGGAGTGCTTGGAGAGGGTGGAAATGTCTTAGAAAGCAACCCTATAAATGTCTACTCCGAAGTAAGCCTTATAGTGTTTGATGAGGCTTACTTCCAGGAAAGACTATATAGGATTCCAATGTCGCCATCCTCTTTTACGTGCTTTCACTAACTTTTAGTAACAGAAAGCCTGCAGTGTTGCTGTGTTGTAAGCCTTTTGTACTTCCCTGAGACTGACTTCAAGGTAACTGAAAATATACTGAAATCCTTTAAGAAGGGGAACAACTTTGTACAGCTTGAACTGTGAGGGCATTCAAGGTTACTTGGTTTATTTCACATATCCATCTCTAATGAGGGTTCTTTAATATTTCCTTTTGACACTTGCCCTTAACCCATCATTTCTAATAAAGATTTTCTTTGGGATATTTCAGCAAGGACCCACAAAAGAGATTTATTCTCTTTAAGCTTTGCTAGTATTTGATTGTGAAGATGAGTAGCTTTTCTTTGCTAGGATCAAGGTTGCTGATTATTCAGGCTAACTACAACACCCTGGGTTTGGAGGGGTTTTTTTAGAATCTTTCCATGATTAGTGTTACCAAGCTCATTCGCTTATTCAAAAGCCAAAGGACATGTTTCATTTTGTTCTTTGATACTCTATACAAGTCTTCAGGTGCAGAAGAGGTATTTCATCATCGCCATGAAAAGATAATATTTTTAAAGCATCTGTTTCTAAGTCAAACATGTTTTCATCTACCTTTCCTGATAATAATGCTTACTAGGAATACCAAGCAATAATGCTTTCCTAGTAATAGGAATAGTTACCTTACCTAATAATATCCAACTGGATTCAGGTAGGTAGCTGTGTTGGTCTGATGCAGTAGAAATATCTATATCTATATATAGATAGATAGATATAGATATAGATATAAAATATATAAATATAAATATATTTTTAAAATAAATAAAAAGTCCAGTAGCACCTTAGAGACCAGTTGGTCTCTAAGGTGCTACTGGACAATTTTTTAAATTTATTTTTATAATATCCAACTGAAATGTGAAGTTTTACTTTTGCAGTGTTTACACTTGGTAATATGCAGATGTTTCAACTGGCTATTCCTTCCTCTCCCCAGTAAATTGCTGACTTTCCCCCCTAACCACATTAATTAATGGATCCATTACAAAATATAGCATCTTAAGATATGTTTGGTATACTGAGGTAATCTAATAACAGATTCTGTAGATTAATGGTTAAGGCTTTTAACCAGTGCACTTAAGCTGATGTCTTTGGAAGGAAGCCCAAAGGGACAGGAAACTAAGGACAAAAGTGTCAAATGGGACTTTATCTCATAATTCTGCAGCATGAGGCTGTGGGTGGGACAAAACTTATCGTAAGACTAAAGCCCTAGTAGAAAAATCCTATAATCACTGAATATGCCTAATAGGGGACCATTACAATTAAAATCCATTTTATAATCTACATTTAACTGATTCATCTCATGAGCCAATGAAAACTTTCAACCCTAGTCATTATAATTTTAAAAATAAAATACAGTGGCTCCTCTCTTTTCCTTTTCCAGCAATAGACAAGGAATAGAATATAGCACAGGGTGCTCTTGCACCCCCCAGCCAGCCCCGGAGGCACCATTAGCCTGTGGAGCTTATAACCAGGGCTGCTGCCAACAAACAGCTATGCAAGCCTTTGGGAGGCAGAGATGCAACAGGGCATCAGAGGAGAGAGGGAAGGAAAGAGGGACAGAGGCCAGTGTTGCCCGTGGCACCCCTGACCATCATTCAAGGCACCCTCTGGTGCCACAGCACACTGGCTGACTAACATTTTTAAAGACATCCTGAAACTATAACCAGCTACAAATAATAGCTGGTCCAGGTAAATCAGGACAGTTGGGGCATCTTCAGCTTGAAGCTATGTTCATCAGGAGCATAAAAGCCGTATAACTAATCAGGCCATTGTCACATCTAGTTCAGCTACAGTGCTATCGCTGTAGAGAGTTTTCTCCAGAATTTCAGACAGGGATAGGGGTGGGTTGTAATCAGTCCAACCTTAAGTACCTGTCAGGGAACTGACATCAGAGGAAAGGGAGTTGGTAGGGCTCCCAGAGACTGGGAGAGAGTCAGCAGCCAAAGCAGGGACAAGGAGGGGGAGCGAGGGGTCTCTGGAGGAGGATGTCAGTAATGCTGAGAGAGACGCAGCAGCCCAGGCAGGAAACAGCAGGGGAGAGAAAGGGGTGAGAGACACATCCAGCGAAAATAGCGGGGAGGTGTCAGAAGCAACTGCAGGGAGACCCATGCTTCGCCGGAAGCTGCCACGTCGTGAGTCCAGGAGACGCGTTTCCGTTAAGGAACTTCTTTGCTGGAAGCGCTTCCGCAGGCAGCCACTGTCAGACTCTACTAGTGACTAGAGCAGACATGTCTGAGGAGCTCTGTCACACACAGAGGTTTGTGGGGCCGCACAAACTCTGAAGGGGCACAATTTTAAGCACAAGCAGCTAATCATCCCCTGACAGCAGTCTGACAGTCTTTGTACGCTGCCTGTGCAGGAGAAAGCATCATGAGCAACCCAGCCGGAACCGGAGAGGCAGGGGTTGGAGCTGGTCCAAGCTTGGAAGAAAGGTATCAAGCTCTGGAGGTCCAACTTGCGCTGCAGACGGCGAGGCTCGAGGAGAGAAGGGCTCAGGATGCTGACAAAAAGGGGAGAACCACTCAGTTCCCCAGAAAGGTACCAGGATTGGTGCAGAAGTTTGGGGGGGACCCCAAGGATTACCATGCCTTTAGGACCGAGATGCAATATGCCCTGAATGTGCAGTTTGATGAGTTCCCTGATGAGGAATCGCGAGTTGCTTTCGTAATTGGGCATCTTGAGAAGGGGGCGCGGGACTGGGTTCGACCCCTGATGGCAACGCACAACGATATCCTAAAGGACACTATGAAATTCTTTCGTGCAATGGATATCATGTTTTCCAGCGATATTGAGGAAGGGGTGGTGCGCAGACAGCTAATGGCTTGCAAGCAGGGAAGCAGATCTGTCCGTGAGTACTGGACTGAATTTACCATGCTGATTCACAGATTGGGGTGGGATTTATCGGCAGCACCCATTCAGATGCTATTTGAAGAAGGTCTTTCTTCGGCTGTGAAAGACGAGCTGTCCAGGAGCCCCAGGGCGGTGTCTATGGATCAGCTGACCAAATCTGCGCTGACCATTGGAGCGCGCCAGGAGGCAAGAGCTTTGGAGAGGCGGGAAGGGAGAGGGGAACGTTGGAAGGAGTTACGCATTCCAGACATTCCTGAGCCAGCTTTCCCGCCGGCAGAGCCGATGGAAATCGGAACAGCCCGCGCGCGGGCAGTTTCAAAGCCCAGTGAGGGGGCGAAGAAGGAGGGAAAGGGAGCCCGGAAATGCTATCTCTGCCAACAGCCAGGCCACTTTGCCAGAGTCTGCCCCCAGAGGAAGGAATGGCAAGGGATGGTGGGAGCAGTTGAGGGGGGAGAGCAGGGAGAAACGGAGCAGGTAAAAGCCAACGCCTGGTTGCCACCGTCAGGGCACTGCAGCCAGGCCAAAGAGCAGTGAAAGTGCCCGTGCCAGAAGCTCCTCGACCTGCTCTAGTGATTGAAGTGTCGCTAGAGCTGCAAAATGGACACCCCCTAAAAATAAAGGCGCTGTTGGACTCAGGCAGCTCCTGCAATTTTATGAGCAAGGAGTTTGCTGCTGAACATCAGATACAGACTATCCCTTTAAGCAACCCCCTGCAGGTGACCACGATCGATGGCAGGGAACTGTTGGGAGGAGGAGTTAGCTTGCAGACCGTCCCAATGATAATGAGGGTGGCAAGGCACACAGAACTGATAGCGTTTAATGTGGCCACCTTGGGAGGCGCTCCCATTATTTTGGGAATGAGCTGGCTAGCCTTACATGATCCGCTGGTGGGCTGGCATCAAAGAGTGGTTTCCTTCGGTTCAGCACATTGCTTAGAACACTGCAGGGGGGAAAAGGGGTCAGCAGGGGCCCAAGCCACCCTGGCAGGGACTGAAGTAATGGGGAAGGGGAAGGTGCCACCACAGTATGCTGATCTCAGCGACGTGTTCAGCGAGAAGGAAGCTGACCAACTACCCCCGCATAGGCCCTTTGATTGCCAGATCAATTTACTCCCTGGAGCACAGCTTCCTGTAGGCAAGTTGTATGCCATGTCAGACAGGGAAATGCAGGAGTTGCGAGCGTTCATTGACAAGAACCTGAAGAGAGGCTTCATCAGAGAGTCCAAGGCAGCGGGGGGTAGCCCAGTGTTTTTTGTGGATAAAAAAAACACAGACAAGCCGAGACTGGTATGTGACTTTAGGCGGTTAAATGCAGTGACAGAGCCGGCGGCTTTTCCTATGCCCAGGATTGATGATATTTTGACCAGGGTGCGGAAAGGAAAGATTTTTACAAAGCTGGACCTAAGGGGGGCGTACAACCTGATACGTATAAGGAAAGGGGATGAATGGAAGACCACCATGTTCACCCCTTTGGGGGCATTTGAATACCTCGTTATGCCTTTTGGATTACAAACAGGCTCCGCGTGTTTTCAAGCCTTCATGAACCACGTACTGGGGCCTTTGCTCTACAAGAATTGCGTGGCCTTCTTAGATGACGTGTTGGTGTATTCGGACAATGAGGAGCAACATGTGAGAGACGTCAGAGAAGTGTTGAGCAGGCTGCAAGCCAACAGGCTGTGGGTGAAACTGGAGAAGTGTCAGTTTCATACCAAGGAGGTGGAATTCCTGGGGTACCGCTTGTCAGACAAGGGGTTGGCCATGGACCCCGGCAAGGTTCAAGCGGTGCTGGAATGGAAAACACCCAAGACCAAGAAGGATGTGCAGAGGTTCCTAGGGTTTGGAAACTTTTATCGTAAGTTCATCCGAAACTTCGCCCACCTGACGGCGCCCATCACGGACTGTCTCAGCAGTAAAAAGAAGTTTGTTTGGACGGGGGAGGCGGAGCGAGCGTTTGAGGAACTGAAAAGGGCCTTCGCCTCTGATGAACAACTTCTACATGTGGATTTACAAAAAAAGCTGAGGGTCGAAACAGACGCTTCTGACAGAGCCATAGGGGCGGTGCTTCTTCTGCAGCCGGGGAAGGAGGGGTCAGAGTGGCGACCGTGTGCCTTCTTTTCGCGAAAGCTGAACAAATCTGAGAGGAACTACACGGTGTACGACCGGGAACTTCTTGCGATTCATGAGGCCTTCCGGAGATGGAGGCACCTGCTAATTGGTGCACAACAGAAGGTGCAAGTGTGCACGGACCATAAGAATCTAGAGTATTGGAGAACTGCGCGAGTGCTCAACCAACGGCAGTTGAGATGGGCCCAGGAGTTCTCCAAATTTAACTTTGAGATTTGTTACGTACCAGGCCCAGAGAACGTTAGGGCGGACGCTCTCTCACGCAAACCTGAATATTTGGAGGGAGAGGGTGCACCCGAAGAGACCCATGTCATTCCCGAGGACCGCTGGGTGTGTGGGGCGGCATTGGTGGGGCAAAGGGAACTGGTAGAGGGAACGGTGCAGGATGAATACGCCCAGGACAAACTCAGGGGTCTCAGGAGGGAGGGAGACAAACCCGGGGGTTTTGAGGAGAGAAACGGGGCGTTGTACTACAAGGGAGCGTTATACATACCTGAAGGGGAATTGAGGGAAAAGGTACTCAAGCAACTGCACGATAGCCCCACAGCAGGGCATTTTGGGCAACACAAAACCATGTGGCTGGTTACCAGGGAATTCTGGTGGCCCAAGGTCAGGGAAGATGTGCGGGAGTATGTGAGAGGGTGTGACCAATGCCAACGAGCCAAGGGGGAGAGGCGGGCACCGGCAGGTTTATTAGAACCACTACCCACGCCGGAAAGGCCATGGGAGGCAGTGGCAATAGATTTCATGACTGATCTGCCCAGGTCCAAAGGGAAAACAGCCATCATGGTTGTGGTAGACCTGTTAACCAAGATGGCCCACTTTATAGCCTGCTCACATGCGGTCACAGCGGAAGAAACCGCTAAATTGTTTGTGGAAAATGTGTTTAGGCTGCATGGCGCCCCCTTGAGGGTGGTTTCTGACCGAGGGAAACAATTTACTTCCAGGTTCTGGAGGAAGCTCATGAGCTTATTGCATGTAGAGGTGAATTTCTCAACTGCCCGTCATCCAGAAACCAACGGGCAGGCGGAAAGAGCTAATGGTGTCCTCCAGCAATATTTGAGGTGTTATGTGAATGACAGAGAGAATGATTGGGTGGAGAAGCTGGCGTTGGCAGAATTTGCCTACAACAATGCAGAGAACGTGTCCACGGGGATGAGCCCCTTTTTGGCTAATCACGGGTGTCATCCCCGAGCCTTCCCAGGGGGGGAAGGGGAGAACTGGAGCGTTCCAGCCGCAGAACAGTTCGTTGAAGAAATGGAAGCGATCCATCGCCAGCTCCAACTTAATTTAAACAGGGCGAAGGAGGAATATAAGAGGCAGGCAGACAAAACCAGAAGGGAAGGGGAAAGCATTAGGGTGGGGGACCAGGTGTGGCTGTCCACCCAAGGGTTACCATTCAAAGGAGGTTGTAAGAAGTTAAGACCCAAAAGGTTGGGCCCATTTGAAGTCACGCAACAGGTCAACCCAGTGGCTTTCAGACTCCGGTTACCGAACCACATGAAGTTGCACCCAGTGTTCCACAGGTCATTGCTTTCACCGTATAAAGGGGACAGAGAGGGGAGGGTCAATAGGGGACCAGCTATGGAGGAAAAAGAACACAGCTACCATGTAGCGGAGATTCTCGATTCCAGGTGGAAGGGAGAGCAAGTAGAGTATTTGGTAATGTGGGAAGGGGAGCCGGAGTCGGAAAACACCTGGGTCAGGGCAGAGGATGTAGATGACGAGGTTTTGATTGAAACTTTTCATCAGAGATTCCCTCGTAAACCCCAGCCAGTGGCGAGGTTCCGGAGGGAATACTTCGCCACCACCGACGAAGAAGAAGAGTTGGAGGGGTTCTCTGATTCCGAGGTGGAGGAGGATTCAGCGAGTCGGAACGAAGACCGATGGAGGGAAATGTTCGAGACGTCTGAAGATGAAGAGGATTCTTTTCGGGGTTTCAGCTCCTCACCGCCCAGAGGAGAGAGTAGGGGCGGGGGAGAAGGGGGCCCTGGAGGGGAGGTGGATGTCAGGGAACTGACATCAGAGGAAAGGGAGTTGGTAGGGCTCCCAGAGACTGGGAGAGAGTCAGCAGCCAAAGCAGGGACAAGGAGGGGGAGCGAGGGGTCTCTGGAGGAGGATCTCAGTAATGCTGAGAGAGACGCAGCAGCCCAGGCAGGAAACAGCAGGGGAGAGAAAGGGGTGAGAGACACATCCAGCGAAAATAGCGGGGAGGTGTCAGAAGCAACTGCAGGGAGACCCATGCTTCGCCGGAAGCTGCCACGTCGTGAGTCCAGGAGACGCGTTTCCGTTAAGGAACTTCTTTGCTGGAAGCGCTTCCGCAGGCAGCCACTGTCAGACTCTACTAGTGACTAGAGCAGACATGTCTGAGGAGCTCTGTCACACACAGAGGTTTGTGGGGCCGCACAAACTCTGAAGGGGCACAATTTTAAGCACAAGCAGCTAATCATCCCCTGACAGTACCTCTTACATGCAAATCTTGTGCTCTGTCATAGCCAATCCTCCAAGTGTCCTGATTTTCCAGGGATAGTGCTGGAGTTACAGAAGCCGTCCGGGTTTCTGATTTGATCCTTGAATGTGTTGCTTTCCCTTTGGACACCTCTCTTTTCATTGGAGAAATGTTGAAGTGGATAAATAGGTTGTCCCTCTTTTCAGTGGAGAAATGTTGGAGGGGATGGTATAAGATGTCCCTATTTTCACCTGAGAAATAGTGGAGGGGATGCCGTAGGTAATGTGCTTCCCCCAAAGGACTGTGAAACAAAAGCTCAGGAATAATATTCAGAGTTTAATGACTTCCCCTTCCCTTTTAAACTCAACTTCCAATAAAGAATTTATGTCATTGTTGTTCATTCATTACACAGCAAGTGTAATGTGTATGTGTCATACAAAAATATCATGTTCCATAAGGTGCATTGATACCCATGTGCTTAGTCACTGCTGTGGAAATAATTGGGTACATCATTTCCTTCATTCAAAATAGCAAAACAAAGTCAACCAAGTGCTAATGCAGGGCAGTTCAAACAATGCAGCATTTTGTTATTTAGGACAATACTATTCTTGCCAGAATAAAGAGTTGGGCTAAAAAAAAAGAAAAAAAAGAACCTCTGATAAAATGCGTCCTATTATATTAACTCCACTAGTCTTCCAGCAATGACATGGAATACAAAATGAAACATACAAGTAAGTTTTATGAAGCTAATCAGCATTCAGAAGAATGCCTGTCTTTTCACTTATTGGAAAGTATTTACGCAGATGTTAGCGTGACTGTAAGATTTTGTTTTTGTTTTAAAAATGAACCCCACTTTTTTCATCACTGCACCAAAATTGATAATGGCATGTTGTTTATCTATTCCACTGTGAACCCAAAAGAAAGCCGGAACCCAGCATAATTTACAGTGACAGCTTGGAAGGCCTGGAAGTTTCCTATCCTCTTACACACTATTGATTTGGGCACATTTCCAGTCCAAACCATTAAATGATAGAAGGAATCTTCTCTGACAACATTTAAAACTCACTTGTGAAACTGACATTTGAACCAATAGATTTTAGATCTCAGTACTTGTTCAGACAGCTGACAAGGAAATGCAGTACTTGTGGGTACTTTCATCTGAGCACTGTTATCCGGTTTAAACTTCCTTCATAGGGGAGATCAGATTTCCAATCTCTGCCCCAATTTTTGTTTCGTTTTTACAAAATCATAAAATATTAGTCATTTTAAGGTGCCAAGAACCACACTTTTAAGAGTTATGGGTAGAGTGACAGAAATTGCTTCTGATTTGCTGGTTGCAGAGGGGAGGTGGATATTTTGAAAGCAAATATATTCCTGGGTAACCACAGTGCCTTTTTTGCATAATCAATGCCAATTTTTAAAAAGGTAGCCATGTTAGTCTGCTGTAGTCGAAACAAAATCAAAAAATTCCTTCCAGTAGCATCTTAGAGACCAACTAAGTTTGTTAACAAACTTGATAACAAACTTAGTTGGTCTCTAAGGTGCTACTGGAAGGATTTTTTTTAATTTTAAAAAAGTTTCAGAAATGGGGAATGAATTTTATGGGGGAAAATAATTTCCTACAATCACAGGCAGGGATAGCAACCATTGTCTATGGTACAGTTGTGACTTTACATTCCACAGTGCCTTTGAAGTGAAGGTCTTGCCCTTCATTGACTGTGCAAGTCACCCAGGCACATAAAAGAAACCATAGGTGGCTAAGGAGGCCCACACTTCTGATTTTATTTTAAAATCATCTCTCAAATCACTACTTAAACACTCTGTTACAGAATGAACAAGTGCAATGGGACAGAAGCATAAATACCATCCACAGAAATGCCCCAATTAACTCCTCCTTTTATCTGAACTAGTTGTGCTCCGATAGTATTTTCTTTTATTTAATTTGTATACACAACATAAAAATACAAAACAAAACACAACATAAAAATACAAAATGAGAATAAAAAGTACACAATAAAACTAAAACAAACCAATAATCCCCCCCCCAAGTAGTAACTACAGCTCCATCATGCTTTTAATTGCACATGATCTAGTTAATAAAAGGTCACCAGCTATCCCTGTCTGTCTGCCTATCAGTCAGTCATTCAGCAAAGTTGCCTTAGGGAACTTTGTTTTATTTCCACTGTCGGAGGCAATATGCTTTTGAATACCAGTTGCTAGAAATTGCAGGTAGGAAGAATTCTGTTGGATTCAGATTTTGCTTGCAAGCTTCCAATGGGCATCCGTTTAGCTACTGTGAGAACAGAGCGCTGGACTAAATGGACCTTTGGCCTCATCCAGCAAGGTCTCCTTTGGCTCATATGAAATCCTATTTAGCGATATCAAATGTTGCATCCTTTAAGGTTCGTATTAAAAATCCAGCTACGCATTTCTTTGTGACGCTGGCTGAATTACTCTGTTTTCATTTGCAAACATTGCTGGCGTTTCATGATTACCCTTCCCCAGGGTCCAATTATGGAAGTGAGGGGAGTAATCAGGTTATGCACACTTCCCAGGTGCTTTCTGTTTCTCTGACATTACTTGTGGGGTGCAACCACATGAAAATGGCAACCATACTACTCAGAAAGTGGAAAGATTCTCCTGAGTGTTTCTCCATTATGTTGTTGCTTAGCAACCGGAAGGGAGGACTGGAACCTTTTCAATAAGGGATAAGTAAGTCACAAGTACCATGTTTCATTAGTGCCCCGTGCTCCTGTTTCTCCATTGTGGCTGATTAAGTTGGAGTTGTAGCCACAAGATGCCTATTAGGTTGGATGTGGTCATGCTTAGAGGAATAAGGTTTTAACTTGGGTGGATGCTGTTGTTGTTTTGGAGGGGCGAGAGTGTTTTAAATTGTTTTTAAATGATAGATGTTAATTTGGATTCTGTATCTGTATTTGTGGGTTTAGGGTTTTTTGTTGAGGAATGTATTTTTTATTAGTTTGTATACATTAGTATTGTTAACTGTTTTAATTGTTATGTATTTTGTACTTTTTTACATTGTACTTTATGCTGTATACTAATGTATACAAATTCAATAAATAATAATAATAATAATAATAATAATAATAATAATAATAATAATAGAGTACTCAGTCTGCATCCCAGCCACTCTCTCAAACACAGCTTATTTAGATGTTTAAATAATTGTAACAAACTTACTTTAAATAAAAAAATTCCTTCCAGTAGCACCTTAAAGACCAACTAAGTTAGTTCTTGGTATGAGCTTTCGTGTGCATGCACACTTCTTCAGATACACAGTGTATCTGAAGAAGTGTGCATGCACACGAAAGCTCATACCAAGAACTAACTTAGTTGGTCTTTAAGGTGCTACTGGAAGGAATTTTTTTATTTTGACTATGGCAGACCAACACGGCTACCTATCTGAAACTTACTTTAGCATCAGTTCAGCATATTAGTAAATTGGTACCTCAGGTTACATACGCTTCAGGTTACAGACTCCACTAACCCAGAAATAATACCCCGGGTTAAGAACTTTGCTTCAGGATGAGAACAGAAATCGTGCGGCGGTGGTGGGAGGCCCCATTAGCTAAAGTGATGCTTCAGATTAAGAACAGTTTCAGGTTAAGAACGGACCTCCGGAACAAATTAAGTACGTAACCAGAGGTACCACTGTAGATGGATTGGTAGTGGCGGTGGTTCGGTTCAGTTACTCCACAGCTGTGGGTTAACCATTTCCCAGTAAAAGTTGGACTGATCATGACAGTTCCCCCACTCATAGGAGCCAACTGCAGGGGGCCATGGTTCCTCGGGCAACCACAATGTTATAATTGCGGGGGCTGGGCAGGGCCATCTTTACCCGGGGGTGCAAGGGGTGCAGGGCACCCAGGTGTTGAATTCTGGGGGGTGCCCGACGCCCGCCACTGAAGCCGCCTAAGCTCTTAACTATCTACCTGTTATGAAATAATAAATAATTTTGATCATGCTAGAAAAACAAAATTCATATGTACCTAGGTATTACCGAAATGTATACCTACTGTTTCACTAAAGGAATTTTGACTTTGTGCGCTCTTTTACCAAAGACGTGCCACGCCAGCAGCGGCGCTTGTCATTCACAATGGCAGTGCTTGTTAGACTTGGAGGCGCTGGGTGGATCTTTGCGACCGGCAGCCTATATGCTAAAGACTCCCCTGGAGCTGGGCACCCACAAAGTCAATGAGAAATGTCAGCAGTGCTGGCTTTGAGAGAGAAGCAGTTCAGCTCCACAGTCAGCAACCAGCGAGCAAGGCGCCCTTTCCCAGGGTGGGCTCCTGAACACAGAGGCAGAGTCCCTCCCGAGACCAGGCCTCTCCCTGTCGAAAAAGGTGCCTCACTGGCTGTGGAGAGGAGGAGGGAGCCGCTACTGCAACACAGACGTGCAATGTCGTACATACATGCCTGTGATGTCACACACACACTACGTGTGATATTGGATGTCCATGTTGTGGCGGGTAGCCACAATTCTGGGGGTGAGGTAGCACCCCATCCTCCACTTCAGGGGCGGAGGACCTGTTGCAACGGTCCTGCTTCCAGGTAAATGCAGTTCTCTGATTCATGTTCAAGCAGAAAGGGCGGGGAAGATGGTTTTCATAAAACAATGTACGCTGACACAAATGTGAAGCGATTATGAGCAGAGCCTTGTAAGTAAGGGTGCATTTTGTGACTGCAGCCTTAGCTGCGACGTACTTAGATTTTTAACTGCTACTGATGTTGAGGAATGATAGTGCTGAGCAGAGGCCTGTGGAATCATCTGTAAATAATCCAAGTCTACTAGGCGACGAAAGATATACATGGGTGGAAATTGGCTAGAAAGTCTAGCCCTTGATATGGACAATCAGCAAACTCTTCTTGACAGCTTTAAAAAGAGGTGCTGAAGAGAAGTCCCCAGATACCGCTATGCTGTTTATCTCTCATTGCTACTCTGTTTTTCAGCATGGGTTGAAAGCATTTGGTTTTCTGTATGAGTTACAGCAGTGACACCTCGGTCTAATCCATACTGTTGTTTAGAAATATGGAGTGGGGAAAGGGCTGAAATCAATCAGTGAAAACCAATGTAGAACCTATGACTTTCCTTGAGTTTATAAACACAGACCAAAATATGGATAGACTGGACTTGTAATGTTCCATTGTTCCCTTCCATTTCCATCATATTAAAGAAAGTCAACTTTGCTAAAAGCATAACTCTGGTCACTGGACCTCTGTTCATATATCAGTTTTGTCAGATTCTCACATTTTTATCTCAGATTCTTTTCATGCTGGAACAAGCTTGTAGGACCAACGCCTCCAGTTGAATTTTGACTCCAAAGAAAGATATTTAGTACAGATTACTTTGGCTCTGTTGAATTAGAACACTAACAAATATTAGTCAGTATTGACTTCTCGTCAGTCAAGTAATTGATGGTCTTAATAATGTCACACTATAGAACAGGAAAGCTTGCTGCTTGTCACCCGTATCCATATTGATGAGAATACATGCTTTGAATCAAACAAGCAATTTAGGGCACGCACCATGTGTGTGTGGTTTGGGAGCTGCACGGTCAGGGAAAAAACAATGCTGTCCAGGGTTGTAAAGACTGCGGAGAGAATAATTGGGTGCACTCTTCCTGCCTTGGATAAGATCTATGCTTCCAGGTGTCATAAGAAAGCTGCAGAGATAGTGCAGGATAGTGCGCACCCCAGATATGATCTCTTTCAGCTTCTGCCTTCTGGAAGAAGGTACAGGGTTATAAAGACTAGGACTAGCCCAGTGTTTCCCAACCGGTGTTCCGCGGCACACTACTGTGCCGTGAGACATTGGCTGGTGTGCCGTGGGAGGGAGGCGGGCGAGGCGGGCGGTGAGAGGCGGCGGCGAGGATCCGCATCGAGCCGGGGGCGGCTCCGCGGTGGTGGTGCCGAGCGGCGGGGCAGCGCGTGCAAAAGGGAGGAGCGCGAGACAGCGGAGGAGGAGGAGGCCGGCATGTCCGGGCAGCAGCAGCAACAACAGCAGCAGCAACTCCCAGCGACGGCTCCTCAAGCCCCGCCGCCGCCCCCTCCTCCGCCCGCTATCGCCGCCACCACCACAACAGCCGCCTCCGCCTCAGTTGCCGCCGTCCCTCAGTCCCTCGCTCTGCTGCCTCCTCCCACCCCCAAAGCTTGGAGGTTCCCCGGCAAGGGGGAGGGAAAAAACTTTCACTTTCGTGCGTCCCTCCCGGCGTGACGCTGCGCGCTGACGTCACGGGGCTGTAATGGTGGTGTGCCGCGAGATTTTTTTCCTTAAACAGGTGTGCCGTTGCCCAAAAAAGGTTGGGAAACACTGGACTAGCCACCTGAGAAACAGTTTCTATCCAAATGCGATTTTGGTTTTAAATGCAGTGTAAGGTAGTCTCTATAGGAGTATATTGTATTTAATTATGGGGTATCAGAGTTTTTAGGGGGTTAACCAGGCTGGAATAGCAGGCTTGTTGGTTTTGAATGTCTGATGTAGATTTTTTTCAATTTCGTTGTTTTGTATGGGACAATGACAATAAAGATTATTGTATTGTATCGTATCATATCTTTCCATGCTCCTTGTCAGGTGCTCTAGCTCACAGTCAGGTGTCATGTATTGGAAGGACCCTGTGCCTTCCCAGTAGGTCAGGGTCTCTTACACACAGAGAAATACCTTGACTATTGTAAGATCTGACTCAGAAAAGAAAATAAACTCTTAGGCTGGAGAGACAAACTGATGCCAGTTGCAGAAAGGCAGTTCAGGTAGATAGATACAGCAGAGAAGGGGCATGGGTTAACCAAAATATGTGGCATAGGGAGTTGCACTGGGAAGGGGATATTTCCAAAAACAGGCAACATCGAACTGCTCTCTCCTGCTGCTGCAGCTGTGCTACAGTTCCTGACCCTCCATGGAAGCTTTTCAGGGAGTGGCACTTAGAAGAAGGGCCAGGGAAGCCCATTCTGTAAGCAGACCTGCTTGCACAGCATTGGGTACAGCCCATTAGTTTCTCTATACATGCTGTGTGCGATACAGTTGAAGGCAGTAACGCTTCCACAGTTGCTGGAAAGCACAGGAGGGGAGAGTGATCTAGCATTCGAATCCTGCTTGCTTGTTGTCCATTGTGAGAATAGAATGCTGGACTAGATGGGTCATTGGCCTGATCCAGTAGGCTGCTCTTATGGGCAGGTATGGTTAGAAGGGAGTGGGGTCTAAATGGCTACAGACCATACCTCTCTCAGATCCTTCATCCACCTTGCAGATACCTGGTGGCCCAGCTACTGGAACCCTGTAGCCTGGTATAATTAAATGACAAGTCAGTTCACAGCGAAACAGCACTCATCTCTGATTTTAGTGCAGTTGAGGGAGCCAAGCTTGCCTGCTTTACTGAGACCTGGGTCAGTGAGCTGGATGGAGTGTGTCTGATCCAGTTTTGCCCACCTAGGTACTTGTTGCATAATACTTTAATTATTCTCTGGGCTTCTATGAGAGGAAAAGCAGTATAGAAATGCTAATGATCATCATCATCATTGTCATCTAATGATTTCTGAGAAGTGGGTCTTCTCTGGTAGCACTGACCACCTCTGGAATGCCTTCCCTCTTGCAGTACAGGAAGTGACAAATTTCAAATGACAATTGAAGATCTATTTGTTCTAACAGATTTTTCCTGCTTAAAATATATTTTAAAGTGTGTTGCTATGTTTTTACCTCAAGGATTTATTTTATAGGATGTTATTTTATAGACATAGGCAGTATATAAATATATATGGAAATATATGGAATCAACAAATTAACTATGAAAACATTCTGTGCAAATAACTATGCAAACTATGCAACATTAACAATGCAAACATTCACCAACATCACACACACAAACTGAAGTAACAAAACATGCTGGGGGGTGGGGTTGGCCCTTTTTTCCATTTAAAGATTGCACAGTTTCTTAGAATTTTTTTCTCCACTGTGCAAGTAAGTGATAATTAATGTCAACAATGCTCATTGGAAGCCCTACATTCTTTTTCACACCCGGCAGAAAGACTGGAGTCCCTTGCCGTGTAATATGTAAGAGTTATCTATATTTAAAACTCAAGCCTGGCAAAAACTGCAACTTGTACAATTTGACTATAACCTGTGGTGGATGTTTTAAAAGGTATTTCAAAGTGCACCTTTGCAGCAGATCTTAGAGTCACAGTGTAGCCTTCTTAGACTTTACTGACTGGTGGGGTCCGCGTTGCTTATGGGAGGGAGAAAGGAAGTCAAATGACACCGAGGTTGATTTAGAGAAAGAGTTTATTCTGCTCTCCGGATAGCAGAAGGCACTTGCGTGGTCAGTTCACAGCAAGTCCAAAGAAATGAGAGATTCCATGCAGTATATATATCCTCCAGGCACCCTCTCCCTCCTTCCCCAGGAATCGGCCACGTAAGCTTATACACGTAAGTTGACATCACAGATGTTCCTGCTCCTGTACTGTTGACCATAAAAGGGTGATCCTGTTCCTGTATTCCTTATCTTGAGGTAAGAAGGTCACCAACTCTTGGCGCCGTTCCCGGGGGGCTGACAAGGTCTGTGCGTCAGTGTGGTCAGGCGGTAAGATAAGACCCAGATGTGTCATCCCTGCTCCACTTTGGAACTGACAAGGCCATTCATTAGGCGTCACAGACTGATAAAGGAGAGAGCTTTGTTTATACAGCTGTGTTCTTGTTATGCATTTGCTCAAGTGTTCAAGTTAATGGTTTTTAGCTAATGCACCCTTGGAGAAGGAAAAATGAGGATTTTGGGGCTGCCTGCACAGTCAGATTTTAGATTTTGGAAACCCATTCCTTCAACAGAACAATGGGTTTTATTTTGCCTTTATTCTTTAACATGAGATGCTTAATCAGTATTTGGGTTCTTTTCTCTACTCCTTATTTATTAGGCCTGAAATGTCAGAGAGTACCTTCTGATTGAGCTGTGGTGCATTTTTTAGATTAAGCACAGCTAAACTGGATAGCTCAGTTGGTTAGTTCAGAGTAATCATCTCCTGAGTCAATGGCACTAACTGACGGGTCAGTGTAACCAGACCCCCGCCCTTGCCCCACTCAGTGCTGCAGAACTCATGCTCATTACACTCACTTCAGCGAATATAGCTGGATAATGTTCAACTATGCTGAAATAGTGCCACTGAGCAGAATCTATACAGGCTCTATTTATGGAAACAATACTAGTGGTAGTAGCAATAACGAAGAAAATTACTGCTTTTCTAGGACTGCTATTCAAGAATGTTAACATGTAGGATGCATCTCCACAGCAGACTATTATATTTTCTTATTAATCACTACAAAACTTCAGTCAACCTATAATCAGTTTAATTAACGATACCTGCCATTGAGGAGAGTGCTTGCTAATTATATCAGACTTATTTTAAAATATTAAGTACGACTTTGTATTTAGGCTGGCTGGTTTTCACAAAAGGGTTTTGATCCTATTAACTGGTGGTGGTTGTTTGGCTCTTGCACCTCTAACCCCCCACCCCCTGTTGGCTAAAATATTCCCATGGCTCAAGACCCAATATTTTTCTCAGAATTCTTCTCTGGTGAAGATAACTGCAATGCAAAGGGGCTTAAAGCCATTTAAGCTTGATTTGAAAGATGATTTTTGCAGAAGGAAGTTGGCTGTTTTTCTGCTATGGGAGTAACTGGTTTGGGCAGTGAACATTCCAGCTGGAAGATCTCACGCTCCAAAAAACCGTGTAGCAAAGTGCAAGTTCCCAGCATTGTTATTGAGCACTCCCATTAATTAACTCTGAGAGTGTGCAGAAGGAACAGCCCATGAACTGTGTCCCAATATCTGTAATAATGTTAGGGAGACAAAATTGAATTTATGGGTGTGCTGGATGGTTATACTTTTGAACATTCTGTCACGTTTGTTCATTTAACTAATGAAGGCATTTATTTCTTGAAATTCTATTTTTGTTAGGATTTTCATTGTTGGGAACTATTCAGGAGAATCTGCCCTACAATCATAAATAAATTTTGCTCATGCTTTTATATTAGGGATGAGGAAGCTGTTTGCCTCCAGATGGACTACAACTCCCATCATGCCTGATTGCTGGCCATGCTGGGCTGATAAGATCTGGAGGGATGAAGGCAACCCAACCCTGGTCTGTATGTAGCTGTATCTAGCTGCATGTACCTGTTTCTGCTCCAGATAAATTGATGTGGGAATAATTCAATGGATCTTGCAGATTTAATTTTACTGCCCACTACTCTCCCCAGTAGATAATTAAAACTTCTCTTAGGAACACAGTTGTTCATTATGGGCTAATTTGCTTATCTGAAACACAAAGCTTGGGCTGCCATAATTGGTTCAGTCAGTCATGTCTTTAAAATCTTTCATTTGATTATCTGCATAACTGAAAATGTTCTCTCTTCTTTGTGAGCCAAAATAGCAAATGAGTCCCTCTCCAATATTCTTTTTGTGTGTATCTAAGAAGAGGTTAAATTGCTCAGAACCAAATAAGCATTCTTGACTTCCTCCATTCATTCATTTGATCCTAAAATAAATCAGCCATTGAAACTCCTCTCAGCTTTCGCATTTTGGACAATTCATATGGTTTACTGACATTACATTTCCTGGAATTAAATAATGGTTTGGGTTATTCTGTGTGTCGCTTGAATTAGATTAAAAGCAAATAAACCGGAAAGTCTTTAATTAAAAAAATTAAAAGTGGATTAGGTACTTTTCAAAAATATTGAGTTGATAGTGCTTCACAGGAAGCATTTATATATATTTATATCTATACAATATATATATATATATGTATATATATATATATATATATATATATATATATATATATATGCTTTCGTAGATTTTCACGGGTACAGGAATGCAGGTTTTGGTGTCTTCGGGTGTCTTCCCGTGTAAGAGTCGGGGTGTCTGTGCGACGTTTCGACGAGGTCTCACTCGTCATCTTCAGGCTGGTGCTTTCGGCTTCTTGTTACTGGAACAGAGCCCTGGAAGGTTTCCTCCCCGTAGAGGTGAGATATTTGCTTTCGTAGATTTTCACGGGTACAGGAATGCAGGTTTTGGTGTCTTCAGGTGTCTTCCCGTGTAAGAGTCGGGGTGTCTGTGCGACGTTTCGACGAGGTCTCACTCGTCATCTTCAGGCTGGTGCTTTCGGCTTCTTGTTACTGGAACAGAGCCTGTTCCAGTAACAAGAAGCCGAAAGCACCAGCCTGAAGATGACGAGTGAGACCTCGTCGAAACGTCGCACAGACACCCCGACTCTTACACGGGAAGACACCCGAAGACACCAAAACCTGCATATATATATATATATATATATATATATATATATATATATATGCTATCATAAAATTGTACAGTTGGAAGAGATCCCAAGGGAGGTCTAGTTCAACCTCCTGCAATGTGGGAATCACAGCTGAAGGGTGTGTTTGTGAAGTATGTCTTCACATGTTTTGACAGAAAGCCAGTTTTAAGTAAAGTAGCTTAGTGGGGAGAGAGCATCACTGGCCACAATCCAGAGAAATATCAGTACACCGTAATTATTTTTCAACTTTTCCAGCTGGCATCTCCCTTCACCAAACCGCTGAGCTGGCTTTTAAATTGTTATAAATTGAACTGCTGTTTAATATAGAAGTGTGCGATTGCTTGGGAGTACATAGAGAATACACCGGGGGTGGTGGTGCCCCCTTTACACCAGAAAGCCGCATAAATGTACAGAACTCTTTGTGACCTTGGCTGAAGAGTTCTCCCCTGCCCTCCTCTCATCTGCAACTCACATGTTTCCTCGCACCCATTGTGGAAATAGCAGGCACCTAAGATCATAAGAATAGCCCTGCTGGTCAGATCAAAGATCGATCTAGTCTAGCGTTCTGTTCTCACAGTGGCCAACCAGATGCCTATTTGATGCCGCAAGCACCTCATTAAATGAGTACATTATACGAGGGATAGGGAACCTATGGCCCTCTGGGTATTGATGTACCAAAGCTCCCATCATCCTTGACCATTGGCCATGGTTACTGGAGCTGTTAGGAGATGGAGTTCAACTTTAGTAGAAATGTCGGTTTCCCATCCCTGTGTTAGGCATTACATTCAGAAACCTGATTGGAATTGGAATTTTTTTAACCAGCTAGTTTTTATTTCACATATTACCCATGTTTTTAAACCAATGTTACTATTACGATTATGTTTTTATTTTGTACACCAGTTTGCTATGTTTACTGCTCAAGTGCGGTTTATAAATTTACAAGCAAATGTTTCCACCCTTTGACTAAGAATGAATAAGGGGCCCCAGTCCAAGAATAAACCCTGCTTGTATGGACGTATAAGCAGTCAGTGTTAGAAACGGCAATGATTTGAGGTTTGGTTTCTGGCAAGAAAAGGGAGTTTAGGCTGATGAGCGTGATATCAGGGTGCATGGTAGTTCCCATAGTAATCATGTGTAGCTCATCATGCCCAACCCCTCCACATCATGTTGTTGTTTAGTCGTGTCCGACTCTTCGTGACCCCATGGACCAGAGTACGCCAGGCACTTCTGTCTTCCACTGCCTCCCGCAGTTTGGTCAAACTCATGCTGGTAGCTTCGAGAACACTGTCCAACCATCTTGTCTTCTGTTGTCCCCTTCCCCTTGTGCCCTCCATCTTTCCCAGCATCAGGGTCTTTTCTAGGGAGTCTTCTCTTCTCATGATGTGGCCAAAGTATTGGAGCCTCAGCTTCAGGATCTGTCCTTCCAGTGAGCACTCGGGGCTGATTTCCTTAAGAATAGATAGGTTTGATCTTCTTGCAGTCCATGGGACTCTCAAGAGTCTCCGCCATATCATACTGCTTTGTATCCTATGATAAACCTGCTTCCAGTTTTGCATGGGGTGATTGCTTTCATTACAAGCAAATTTAGGCCATCCACCATGTGGCTGAAGATGCTTCTTATCAATCCTATATCTCTCACAACCTTCATGGTACAAGCAGCACAGCTGGTATTTAAAGAATAAAAAGCATGAGTAAATATTAAATAACTGGTTTGTTTGTTTGTTTGTTTGTTTGCTTGCTTGCTTGCTATATTGATCCAAATCTGTGGTTGATAGTGATGGGCACTCAAAAGATGCACAAATCCAAGGGATGGATAATTCTGTTTATGCGGTGTAAGAGGGAGTCACGTCTGGGCTACCATACTTGAATAATGCCAGAGCCTTCATGATCACTGAGATTGGGACCATGTTCAGTATTAGAGGAAACCTAAATGCCTATAAACATAAGGCACAAGATGCAACATGTTAGAAACTTTGGTGTCCTTAACCAGGTAACATTCATTAATGTCTTCACAGCAGTATTATTTACGGTATTTATTATTAATCATCTCTAGATACCTTTCAGCAGTGCTTTTTTTAAAAAAAAATGTTTAGGGGTACGCCCATTTTGACTCAAGAAAATCACCATTTTATAGTTCAAATCAGGAAAAACAAATACAGTAAATAGGCAAAAGTACAAAGATTCAAAATGTTTAGGGGTATGCGGACCCCTGCAGACCCCCAGGAAAGAAGCACTGCCTTTCAGTAGACAAAGAAGAAGAAGAAGAATATATTTTGGCACCTTCGGGATACAATGTATTTCAGATTAAAAGTGCCAGCAGACAGTCTTTCTCCTAGCCTGAATTCCACTATGTTTTTAAAATTAAGTACTGTGCTGGTCCCATTTTTTGAGATCAAAGCACTATATAACAATTCATTTCTCTTTCTCCCTTGCATGTAGTGTTCTTGTCAGTTCAGTTTAATGTAACTTTAAAGATGGGTTTGATTTCAGTTTATGCTTCATTTCACAGTACCTGTCACTAATAACAAATGTGTCCAGAGTGGCCCGGGACTAAATGCTTTCTTCTTGCTACTTCCTTACTGATTCATTCTTGATTTTGTTTTTGTTTTTTTGTTTCTAACTCTTGTCCTCTAGCAAGTGCTGTAAGCAAATAAAAATAATTGGAAACCACAACCAGAATATGCCATAGTCAAAACCTTTAGCTGGAATCCAATTTAGATCCTGCTGAAGGGTTGGGATTTCATAGCCCTCAGACAGAGATAAAAATGGCTCAAAAACAATATTTCTTAATATATTTCTGTATTTGCTGCATTACTTGTTTGACATAGTGATAGCATTCTGGGGCTTTTCTTCTCTTCTTCCATTGCTAAGGTCTTTGATGCAATAGATACTAAGGAAAGCAAAACAAATATGTTCACCTCAAATGCAACTCTCACACATTTTAACAAATGTCTTGCTGGTGAACTTCTGCCCGTGACAGAAATCTAGTTTTGTCATACAGCCAGCCATATGTGACAACAGCCATGATCCAAAAATGATGGAACCAATTGGCACTATATTTACTAGTGAGGAGTAAGTCTTGATATTAGGAATAATTGGGGGCAAATGTATTTTTAGTTACTTGTGAATTATTAGATGAGCATACAGCCCAAAGTGGGGGTGGGGTGGAGAAGGGGATTTTATTTGTTAATAATCCTGCAAATTATGTGCAGTCAGAGTGGTCTACCTAGGCAGGAGAGGGTCTGCTAACACATCCGACAGTGGTATCATTGTTATGATCAGTGGCAGAATTTGGGCTCTCAGATCATAAATATCATAGGTTTCACCTAACACTCCATGATCCTTCTCTCGGGCTAACCATGAGCTAGTCCTTTTATCTTCAGAGCACACGTGTAGCTGAAAAAATGCACGGCTACCTCAGATGTAGTATCATTATGGGACATAGCAGGGGGAAATGGCAGCTGGCACAAAACATAGTGCCCCCTCTCATTTTGTGGCAAGAGCGCACACACAAAATGCTTTCATAGGATATCAACAGTTGTGTGAGAAATAAATGTATAGGTTTGAATCTTAAATGTAGTCAGTGAAAGGGAAGTTTCCTATCCCTCCTGCTTCTGCCTCTGCTTACCTAAAACCTTCCATGGAGGGTTGGCCCTCCTGAACAATGTGGGATGGGGGTTCCTGGAGGGGGTGACAGGAGACCAGAAATTTTCTTTCTTAGCATCCAATGGGGCAATTCCCCCACCCTAGCAGCCTCTGTACCCATCTCACATTGTTCCAGAGTGTCCCCGTAACTCACCAGAAAGACTTTTCAGGAGGTGCTACAGTGGGGAAGAGGTAACTTTTCTTCCATGAAATTCCTTAAATTATCCAAGGCACAGTATTCTTTGCAGGAACCGGATATTGCACAGAGCACAAATTTATATTATTCTGTATACAGTACTTCAGTCAGTAGCATCAGAGTCAATAGGAAAATGAAGACAAGTCACAAATCATCCTTTTGCCAGGGCTGCTTACAGAAATCTCTCTCATTTCCTTAACCATGTCTTCATTTGCCATGCTACCCTTGGGAAGAAACCACTTTCCTATTTTTTAATTTGCCATCCTTATTGAAAGGAACAGAAGATGAGAATTACCCCCATGGGATCGAAGAACGATAATCACAGCAGAGTTTATATTCTCTACAACTTCCCTTGAAAAAGGGAATTTATGTGGCAATAATTATTCTAAATCACTGCATTTTCTCATTTGCTTTTTATTTTCAGAAACGATTTGGTATATTGATATTAGGGTGTAACTAACCTGCATGCAAGGCACATTGCAGTGTGACTTTTGTTGGGGTACATGTGCTTCCTCCTCTGCCTTGTCTCTTAACTACAAATCTAGAGAAGGCTTTCTCCAATAACTAGCAAATCTCTTTCCCTCTAAGCATATGACTAAGGACCTCAGGCCATTCTTGCTGCTTGCATTCCAAAGACGGCATTCAACAACTCAGGGCAATCAGCAAGGCATAACCCTAATTAACTTATTTAACATTAATAAAGGAATATCTTCTTAACATCAGTGCTCCTGACAAACTGCCTCATGGCTTTGATCCATTCTAGTCCCCTGCCTATCAAGATGTATAATAAGGAGCTATATGTGTTGTCAAGCTTGGATATAATTGCCCCTTCCTGGATAACCTTTGTGCTGCAGCATTAATCTAAGAAAGGGAGAAATTTTCTGGATGTTACTGTTATTTGCCATTACAGCGATATTATTAGGCAATACTCTCTCCTGCATGGCTTAACTCCTATCATTCCAGCTTTGACTTTCCCACTGCCGGCAAAGCGGAACATTATTATATTGTGAATTCAGGTAGCCAACAAGATAAACAAACCTATATTTAATAGATGCCACAGTAATATTTAGCCAGGGGCAACCAATGTGCTGCTCTCCAGGTGTTGCTGATGCTGCCTATCATCCCTCACCATTGGTCATGTAGGCTGGGATTGATGGGCATTGGCAAACCAACAACATCTGGAGGACAACACATTGACCACCCCTATATTTCACAGTCCATCATTATCCATCCGATTTGTAAGATAACCAGTACCTTATATTACTGTGGCTTGGAACTGCGGTGAAAAGGCTCTAAAATTTTGCATCTGTTCGCATCTGTTGGTATGCACTCGTGCCTGGTAATGTTTGTCTTCCACTGATCTTGTGACCCTTTACACAGAGAGCATCCTAGACATGAAATGGAATATGTCGAGAATGGTAGTAGGAGCAAAGCAAGATGAATATGCAGCAGCAGCTGACCTAGATTGTCTTTATGAAGTAGTCAGCCAGCTGCAACTGGAAGAGTGCCAGCTTAGCACAGCCACGGTGGAGAACAGCTCTGCGTGTTGCTAGAGCTTGCCGGGGGGTGGGGGGGAGAGAGATACGGCTTTTCCAGATGTTTTGGGACTTTGAGCTACTGTAGTTACGTTGAGTTCAGCCCACTTAGGAGTAAATCCCAATCCCAGGTGGGAAACCTGTGTCCATAAAGAAAATGGAATTAAGGTTTTGCCTCAAGTATCTTGCATCCATACAAACATCCTTCCTCAAGTACGTCAAGTTTTATTGAGACAACAGTCGATTCATCTCTTCATACCTGCGGCGTTGCCCCTCTGCAAAGTCTGTCAGGGATAATTTTGGTTAAAGTAGTGATCACTGAGGTCATATGCATTTCTGTACTATTAAGAATTAATTATGGGAAATAATTACCTTTGAGGAGCTTTGCTAAAGATAAAGGTTGACAGAAATTGCAGTAGTGTAAAGAAGCAGAGTTAGATCACAGAAACTCAAAGTAAACATCTCTTCCCCTCCCCCCATATCACCTTGTCCTGGTTCCTCACTCCCAGCATCAAACAAGTCAAGCATATGTGGCTGAATGTCAGTTTTTTGGACAGGACAACACAGATCTTGTTATTGCTTTGCTGTGTAGGTCTTCACAATGCGGTGTCAGTTGTGAAATGCACTTTACCTGCTATACTCTTTGCGAAATGTTCTAGTCATATATGGGATTGAAATTATGCCTGCCATCTCTTCTTTCATTTTGTTTTCACGGATTTTAAATGCCACAGAACAGGTTCCATTTTAAAGGCTCGCTTTTTTTTTTTTGCCTAAACGCTTTCAGATAAACATCATTTTAAAATGTGTGACCCCTCTCTTCCATAACCTGATTCATAATTAATCCAAAAAGTACAGATTCATAAAAAATTAATTAATTCTTTTCTGGGTTAATTTCAAATCAGGACTCTGACATCTAGCCTCTGATGTCTGCATGTGATGCACCTACTAATTTATTTAAGTAGGGAAGTAGCTGGAGGTAACAGTACCATTGGCAGTACCAACCTTACCAATTCTGAGTAAGAGCAGTGTAAACCATACAGGACTCACTTCGGGAAAGGTGCAGAGTTGATTCTTCTTAGAATGGAAGGTTTATGTTTTGGATGTTAAACATATAACACTGTTCCATCATGACGATTTATAAGAATATTATTGTGCATTTTGTTTTCCTTTTTTCCGGATGGAGAGGTTTGTTAATAGGTTGTACGAACTAAATACTGCTAGAATATTATTTATGTTTTGCTTGCCCCCCCCTTTAAATGAATAATACTTATTTAACTTGAAAGGAAAGAGGATACAATACAAACGTATCTATTTCACTTGTGATAAACAAAATTTGATTACCTTTCTTTCAAAAATCCCCATAATTTATCTGCTTTTAAAATCAAAGTTAGCTCGCTTTTGGACAACATTACATTTATCAACAAAAATGCAAACGACAAGAACTTTCTAAATTAAAGCCGGAGAGTTGCTAGTAGTTAGTACAGCTTAATAGTTGCATGTCACACTATTTTCAGAGATTATATGAATCATTTATACTTCCAGGTTAAGTGTGAACTTCCTTCATAATGTCAGCTGTGTTGGAAGGGTTGTAGTGTGCATGGAGGGCTTGGTGTATATGACATATACTCCATGAGTTGTACATTGATTTCATTGTTATGGAATTAGCCACATGTGCAGTGGTACCTTGGTTCTCAAACACCTTGGTACTCAAACAACTTAGAACCCAAACCCTTCAAACCCGGAAGCAAGTGTTCTGCTTTGCAAACCTTTTTTAGAAGCCGAACGTGCCCCATTTTGCATGCTACACTACCGTTCTAAGTGTTACGCTGAGTTCTGTCTGTTTTTGCTTTTTATTTTGCGTTTTTGCGACTCTTTTTTGTTTTGTTTTTCTGACTGTGTGGAATCCAGTTCAGCTACTGATAGATTTATTGTGTGACTGCAGTACGCTGTTTATTGCTTTCATTTTATGGATCAGTGTTCTCGTTAGATAGTAAAATGCATGTTAAAGTGCTGTTTTAGGGATTGTTTTTAAAAGTCTGGTACGGATTAATCCATTTTGCATTACTTTCTATGGGAAAGCGTGCCTTGGTTTTGGAATGCTTTGGTTTTGGAACGGACTTCTGGAATGGATTAAGTTTGAGAACGAAGGTACCACTGTACTAATTAAATCATGGGCAGGGTACCTGTGGTCCTCCAGATGTGGTTGGCCAGTGGTTAAGTGGGATGGGAGGGCCGCAGGTTCCCCAGCCCTGTAGCAACCCTTACTTCATCAGTGAATTATGCCACCTCTGCTCAGCAAGAGCTCTCCATGTGCACCAGAGGCTCACAGAGCTTTAGATACCAGCAGTTACATATATATATAAGTATTGCCCTTTGCATTCATTTTTCTGGCCTCTCTCCCTTTCTCCCTTGAAGGATTTTTGAAAGCAATAGCGTAAGCATTTCCCCTAGTGGATAATAATGATACATTGTCTTTGTACAAGAAAATCCATGCCATGCTTTAGAACATAATTAGATGGTGATAAATATTAGCGTATAATATATTGGACTATTGGGGACAGTGCTTTCTCTTCTAACCAGCTTGCCCTAAATTATTTATTTAGTTATGCAAGCTTTACTCCTCAGCTCAGAAGCTAATTTGCAGAATTGTTAAAGCAAAGGGGAATCAGCAAGTCCCTTACTTTGGAACTGTAATACATTACAAATCATGGGACCTAAAAGACGGCTGTCAGTATTGATAATTCACACGTATTTTCTCTTACGGTGTGTCTTCCAAAACAATACCTGATTTTAAAACTCAGTGCGTATGGTGGTGGTGGTAGGGATTAGTTATCCTATAGAATGGTGGCTATACTTAATAATGGCTAAATACTGGGACAGGAATTCTGTCTATCCCATTATTTGTTTGAACGGGTCCATCTTGCCCACTCTCCCCGATAAGTTTCTGGTCAAAGTCACTGCAGAAAGCTGAAGGGTAAAGGCATAATAATGATTTAGGAAAGGTAAACATCTAGAGCCGAAATACGTTCAGCTCCATAATTTTATTTGTTTGTTCTTAAACCAGGTTTTACCTCAGGGTAAGACTGAATTTGTTGACTTAAATCTTTGTTGGAAATGGCCTGCACAAATCCAAACTGATGCTGTATGTAGGAGACAGCTGGTTGTCATGGTAACTGTAGTGCAGTTTTTAATTCCACTTGGTGAGTAATGCTGACACAATGTTGCTGAATAGACTATGGCTTTCCTTTTACAAATATATAGCTTTATCCATGTCAAGGTTACGAAATAAAATAAGGCCCTTGCTCAGACCCCTCTGGCCACATCCGTTTGGCTTATTGATACCAAATACTTTTATTGGAAACTAGGCAATTTGCCTGGCATCAGTCAGTCAGGGGAATGGGGGTCAAATAAGACTCCTCAAAGAGGCATAAATTAGATTATAAAAGACACAAATTAGTCTTAACTTTGTAATCGCATTAGCCTTCTGTTGCTCAAAATATGTTTGGCAATGTATTTGCACTATGTAGTGGAATAACATGCATTGCATTGTAAAAAGACACTTGTTTTTGTATAGCATAAAAACAGAAAGTGCTTGATCTGTTTTTATTTTGTTCTACTTTGCACATGGAGGAAAAGAACGCACCACCTTAAGCTGTTCCATTTCATTAAACTAAAATCATTTTAACATGAACTTCTGGAACAAGTATTCTTGATATTTGCTTGCCAGATGGTACATATTTTATGAGAAAGAGAAGCAAAATCACATTTATACATTTGTTTCTAAGAACACTGCCAAAAGTCATTTCTAAACAAAGCTGTCCTAGATTCATTGAAACCATATTTTTCATTAGTTAATTTTATAGATATTCCAAACAAGGAATTATGGTAATTAATACTCATGCTGCGGCCATATTATCCTAACAAATTTGGTAAATATATGTAACAGGAATCACTGAGGGTGTCTGCAAATGTGACATTTTCCTGATGTAAATGGTTTGAGACGTAACTAAATATTTCCCAAACTACTGTCTTCTAGATAATCATTTCAGTTATTCATTTTGGTTAGCCTTTCAGCTGGCAGCAAGGGACATAGGTGTAGTTTTTTCCTCCCATTATTGATTCTCCTACTTCCCCATCCACTCTCAGAAGAGCTTCTCCTAGCTCTTGACTCTTAAATAATTGATTTTTCCACTCAGGTGCACAGGACAACATTTTGAAATCATGAGATTGCAAAAAAATGCATGTGCTTTGCTCACTGACGCACTAGTTTTATTAAGTAGTCCCCAAACAGAAGACCAATACAGTGAACAATGAAGCCTCAGTTCAGAAAATTATTTTTGCTTTTTGTTTAGAAATTTGATGGAAAGCTGCAGTCCATTGCACCCTTACCTTGAACACAGCAGGACTTCCAAGCAAAGATATGTATATAATCAGGTCACATAGTTGATAACACATAGTTGGTTTTTAAAGTCATAAGATGTATTAGTATAGCATAGAGAAAACAGCACACAGTACTAATATATCTGCCTGGTTTTCAAAAAGCCCCAGGCCCTTCATTTATATTTGTGAATGTTTTAAATACTGTCTTGATGGAAATTTTGCTGAAAGTAATTTGAAATGTATGAAAGGAGGTTGACTGTACTGAAAGATATTCTAGCTGTGCCAAAGTTTTATCTTTATTACATTTTTAAATTCTGATTTTTTTAAAAGAATCCTTTATGGAATTACTATTATACAGGATTTTAAAGTACATATGACCACTGCCATAATAAACTGTTTACTATAAATAATAAGTTTTACTAAGCTGAATATTTTTTAAAAAATGGTTTTCCAGTATTTTTCCCCTAAATTGAAAGTAACCCTTTTGAAAGGTTGACCATTGTGTGGTGTATGTGTGTACACACACACACACACACACAGAGAGAGAGAGAGAGAGAGAGAGAGAGAGAGATTGATTCAGGGATACTTTTTCTAGAAAATGTTGTTTATGATCTTTGATAGGGAATCTAATCTACGCAGGTTAAGCAGCAGAGGAGGCTATTATTCTGAATTAACTAGTTAGCCTCACTGGGAAGAGGTAGCTAGACTAGATGGGTCTTTGATCTGATCCAGCAAGATCTTTCTTTTTTTAAATTGTGCCCCCAGAACAACAGACAGCTTGTTTCGTGTGTGGCCTGTCTCCTTAAAAGTCTGCACTGTAGTAGGAATTCCCTTCTCCAGGCATAGTTCCTTAGTTCATTGGGAACTAGTTGGAACCTTAGTGTTTGAGTAGCAAGTTCTAGCTGCTTTGTTGCATTGCTGCTCTGTAGTTCATTAATAAATGCAACTATTGAGGTTTTCCTGCTTCCTGCTGTTTACAGGTTGGGCAAACCCATTGCAAGGTTTCCTCTCACGGTGAGAAGCCTTCAGAAATACAGGATACTACACAGCTATCTGGCAGTTCCTACCAGCCTCAACTACAACTCCCATCAGTCTAGGGCTGATGGGAGATGTGGTACAAAACATCTGGACGGTACCAGGCTGGTGAAGCCTGCTGTTGGCTCCATTCTGGTTTGTACTTCATACCCTGTGAAGTACCCTTTATGATACAATATTTAACTTGTAATTAATACCACACGAGAGTCCCATTCCTTTGGAAAGTTCCCTTATTAACTAATCTTCTCAGGTTCTCATATTGTACCCTAGATCTGAGGCCTTATGTGAGCATGTTAGACATACACTGCACAGAAAACTAATTGTATAGTGAGTCTTCCTTACAGAACATATAACTGGAGACTTCTTCTTTTTGGAAATTACCCAGAATGCAACATGCATGTTCTCACCTGTGTCTTTAAATTTGGCAGCGAAAAACAACTTATTTGTAAAGGAAGCTGTAAAATAGATTAAATGCAGGTGGTACATGATGGCCTTTTAAATGATGGTTATTGTGGAGTGATAACCTATGTCAATATTTCATCTAATTTCTTGTGGGAAATCTGAATTTGTTCAAACAAGTCTAAAAGCATAATCAATTGTCTCTAGAGTAGCCCAAATTACTTCAGTGGGGCTTTTATAAAATAAATGGTTGAGGACGATAGCTTTAATTAAGCTATCCTTTCAGCAACTAGAGAATTATTTTGCATTAATTATTTTGTCATGGCTATTGCTTCATATGACAGACAGGAGGCTGTCTGGGAGGAGACTGCTATTTGTTAGCTGATAGCTAGGAATGAGATAGAATATTGGTGGCACACTGTGTGGTTCGGATTGTGGAGATCGATCAATTGTTGGCAAATGTTCCTGCCGGGATTTTCTTTCTGATAGTATGGAGTAAATATTCTCCACTGTTGTGTTGGGTAGGATGTCACAGAAACTGTTTATTATGATTGGCAAGGTATCATAAGACAAGGCCTGTTTCTGAAGTACAATTGACATCTCTGTCTTGTTTTCTTATCCCCCTATTCTACTGAGACACAACAATAGACTTTAAGCTCATGGTTGAATGTGTGCAGGAAATCCAGTGGGAATAGCAATCCAAGCAATTTTAGAAAGCTAGATTTTGGTTTCTGGAAACTAACTACAGGAGAACTGGCCAAATTCTAAGAGATGAGTCATTTATAAGAGACCAACCTTCTGTCTTGTTTGAACAAAACAATAAGAAAACAAAACTAGAAAATCCAGGACATTAATTTGAATTGGGGTAAAATGAGAAACTTTTTTTCCCCTACTGTTTTGCATGAAATGTCTTCGGACCCCTTATAGCGATATCATAGAGGAATTATTCTGATCTCAAGAAGTCATTTGGAAGAAAGTTCCATTGAAGCTACCAAGGTTTACATTTAAGTAACATATTAAAAATTGGGATGAAAGCATACACAATGTAGCATAAATACCTTTTAGTATAATTCTCGTTTTTATCCTGGAGTAAATTTTTTTGCAGCCAAAAGGGCTCCTTCTGAGCAAATCATTAAAATTCCAGGATATAATTGTAATTTTCAAACACAGATTATTATTATTTGCTCAATGAATAAAATTCTCAGAACACCCTGTTAGCCACAGGATTAATTTCAAAATGATTAATAATAAAATCATCATCATCATCATCTGGTCCCTTTCCTGCTTGGTGGATTATCCCATTTCTAAAATTTACACTTTGTTCTGTTTTTTGTCAGATGCTTCCATCAACATTTTTATCTGCATTTAGTATTCTGATGAATACTTCTGCATAAATGGCTATAACTGCTTGCTCAGCCTGATCTAGATGAGGTGATCCATACTCAGAAGTTTTCTAAACTCCAGTGCTGCATGTTTCACTTGCAAGCTCAGGAGCCATGCATTGAGTGGGCGGTTGGAAGCTGATGGCCTGCGCTGCATTACTCTCAGCTTAGCTCATTCACATTTAGTCACATAGACCTGTACACAACTAGAGCTGAATCAGGGCACTTGTCTTTTCGCTTGCAAGCTTTTGGGAGCATTCAGCAGTACCACGTGTTTTCTCTCTCTGTCTAA
Organism: Podarcis vaucheri; assembly: GCF_965113315.1. Classification (NCBI taxonomy): domain Eukaryota; kingdom Metazoa; phylum Chordata; class Lepidosauria; order Squamata; family Lacertidae; genus Podarcis; species Podarcis vaucheri. The sequence goes on from NC_138763.1 coordinate 64,100,667, forward strand.
TTTTCTGGCTAAGTATGACTAATGGTAGTCTGTAAGATACCTTTTGTGACATTTCCATCATTATTAATGGATCGTGATATAATCCAGATCCTGCTGTGAGGCCATGAAGAAATCCAAATGAACAAATACCTACCCAACTTCACCTCTTTCTCTTTCTATTCTTGAATGATTCATATAGGACACAACTCAACCCCACACGCTACCCTGTATGCCTGTTATGGCTGATCCCTGCTAGTAGCAAATAATTTGTGTGGCTTCTTGACCACGAACACAACCTGCAGGTTTTCATGCCACCATGATACCTAAGTTAAAGGAACATGTGGTAGTGTATGAAACTGCAGGCTCTGCCTGTGTATGGAAGCAGCTGCTATCAGCATAGCAGAATGCAGCCACCGCAAGCAGATCACATTTTAATAGCCTTCTGTTTTACTTGGTTTTCTGTTTTGAGGAATTCAACTAGTGTTGAGGGAAGACCAGGGTGGGAGCATGAGTGCATGGTGAGAGAGAGAACTAAAAAATGGCTTTGGGTACTGTGATGTTTTTATTGTAATGATCTCTATGTGATCTTTTATATGTCTTGATATATGTACAGTTTGTCACTCACCCAGAGCCATTCATTCATTCATTTAACTTTTAACAAGATATACACATAGACAATATACAGTAGACACATGTGTTTTTTCCAGTGCATCCCAGCTGCCAGTGAAAAGCAGCCAATGAAAAGTTCACAAGTGGTTGTGGTCTTGTGGTTTTGCGGTTTGAAAAGCATGTCTGCTTTTGAAACATTTTACTATGGAGCATTGGCACTCTCTATACCAGAAAGTTTGTCCATCTTCAGTTATGAAAAACATAAAGGTAATATACTTGGAAAGGGGTAGGACTCTATAAAGAACTGCTGAAGGTTCTGGAAAATCTCTGTCATGGCAGATTTAAGCCTTCAGACAGGAGTGGATCTACACAGAGGAGGGATGGAAGTGAGACAGAAGTTCTTCAGAAAACCAGTCACAACTTTTATTGGATACAGATTCTCAGTGGCAAGGTATGCCTTACAAGTAGTAGTGGGAAACCTCTTATCCATTTTTGGCCGGCCAGGCCACACCCACCTGCTTGACAATTGTCATGGGTCAGGAGTCAGCCTTCCCTACTGAACAGCAGTCTGAAGGGAGGGGAAATGGACTGACTCCACCTGCAGCTGATTGGCCTTTGAGGACAATGGAGGAGAAGGCACGGATGAGAACCAGTTGGCTTCAGCTTTCTTAAACAGGGCTTTTGTCAGCAGTCAGATGCTGGGAACACCTGTGGTTACTGGCCCTACCTTGCTGCTCCCCATCTGGACCCTTGGCTTTGTGATCGCTTGGTTTCCTTGACCCCTGGAACATTGAACTACATGGACAGCTGTTTGCCCAACCCTCAGAACACTCTAGACTTCTCATGTGGACTTGGCTTGCCAGCAAACATATCTCAGAGACTCCTATCTCCTGTTTGTTTGGCCTCCTATCCCACACAGCTCTGCACTTGGTTGCTCAGCAATGGGGCTTAGGATAGGGCTATGACAACAATCACCTGGTGGTTCCTGCTTGCATAGAGCTTTGCAAAGCACTTTGAAAACCTACCAAACAATTGATCATCAGGACTTGGAAAACACCTGAGTACAGTGGCCTTGTCTACCTGTCAAACTTGGCCCATGTGGAGAGAAGGCTCTAGCTTGATCCATTTCCCTACCCTGATATACAGGCAGGGGTCCTGCTTCTGACAACCTGTTGTGCTGCTAGAGGCCAGCTGTAAAAACATTTGAAAATGGATAGCACCTTTCCTGCAACCGTGACCTAGCCACCTGGATGTGTGGCAATGGCATCAGACCAGGAGGTGGGTTGGCACATGCCTAGTAGCCTCAAGGCCCCTTATAGGACCACTTGCTTGAGTGAGAGAGTAGTCGTCGAGAGTAACTCATCTCTCGACGACAGCTCCTGCCTGGTGTCCTAGCACCAGCTATAGGATTCAACATCAATTGTGACAAGGGGTGAGTTGTAACCCAATACTAAAAGAGGACTGCTCATTCTATATCTAAATCCTGGGATTGTTTTCTTCCTGGACCTATCAGCTTGTGACTGTGACCATAGCAATGTACTTCTTAGTGCTCTAACTGTAACACAATGAAAAGCAGAGTCACCAGAGGCACAGTAATCTGGCCTTTGGAGGTCCACCCATGTATAGACAATGAGCAGACCATTTCCTGTCGCCAGACAGGCTAGCATTCCCTTCTCTCTTAATAAGCTCTTCCGAATTGGCTGAGTGTGTTGGGAGCAGGGATTCCAGCCAGCGTTACTGCAGGGCAAAACCAGTCACTACTGGCTGGCTTCTGGTACACCTACACCCCAGCAGTTACAAAAGGGGGCTCCTACACCAGTAGAAGTAGGAAGCAAGGTTTAGCCAGATTTCTCTCTCTCTCAACTTCACTGGTAAGACCAGATTTTTCATAAAATTGCATGGGTGCCCCTCTGGATCACAGCCAAATTGTGGGCTGTAAGGGTGGCAGCAGACAGAGCATCTCAGGTTCTACACAAGAAGGAAGAACATCGGATGACAAGGGGACATGTTATGGCCTCAACAGCAGCACATCATCATGTCTCTCTGTGTTTCTTAGACCAGAAAGGATGACTAAGCATATTAAAATTAGATAAATCCTCATTCCTAGACAAATTACATAAACCTCTTTGCTCAAAAGAAGGAAGAGGATGAATGAGTTGAAGAAAATGAATGAATGAATGGATGCTATATTATCTTATGAGGAAGGGCTGCTGAGATAGAGAAGAGTGAATGAACTGATAATGCTGTTGATGAAATGACTTGGTGACATGCAATATGAGCTATGAATGTGCCATTAAGAAAGGACGGGAAGGCTTAGAGCCAGATATGACCCTCTCTTGAAATCTCTGGGCAGGTACCATCTGTATAGCTCGCTAACGCTTCAGAAGATTAGAGATAAATTTCTGCCAAACATCACAGGTTTTCACTCCTCAGCAATATTTCTATGAATTCACCACTTCAACATATTTTAAAATTTATGATCAAAAGTCTGTAGAGCTACAGAGGAAAAGCAAATAAGGCTATACCTTTCTTGCTGATTAGCTGTCTGAAAGCTTATATAAGCTCATCAGTAGGAGCTGTTCAAATATGAAGGCTCCGTTAGCTTATTCTTGGTGTGCTTCTCATTTATGTATTAAGATTAATGAAGCATGTACTACACAAGGCCAGAGAATTTGTTTCTCCCATAATCTAGGTATGCCCCAATACGAAAATATTTTAACAGCCTTGAAGATCAGCATGTTTCTTTAACAGGGATGTTTCCCTGACAGAGAAAGTTTTAATTAGATTTTGGACAGGTTCAAATGCACTGCTTTTCTTTCAGCTAGAAACCTTTCTTAATCATGGTCTGTACTATACTAGAGTTTTCATATTCCATATGCCCTATGGTCTAGTCTAATCTGAATATGAATTCAGTATCCATTCTTCCCAACTGGACTACTTGACACTAGTAACTCGACTAATAACTTCAAATGATTTATACTTCTAAAACATGCTAGCAGATCACCACTTCCCACCCTCAGGAACTATGAAAGAGTATATTTTAGTTGCTGGTAATACTGTTACCCTATGTCTGATGGTGACAGAAATAACAATATATATAGTTTTTTTAGACTATCGTTGAAGCATTTAATATACATTTGGCAGATGGGGTTTGTCAACATGGGAAGGAGAAGGAACATTCTGATCCTAATCCTCTGCTGCCTTGTGGGATATCTTTGGGTGAAGGAAAAGCTAAGGAGTAAACCCTACAGAAATCCGGAGTGGAGTTCCTAAGATGGTTGGACGATGCCTTGTACACCTCCTTCTGGCATCTCCTGCAACCAAGCTGGTGCTGTGCTTTTCTTTGAACCACACCAGCAAGGCCAAAAGATGGGCCTTATCTAGGCACCCTAGGTCCTCCATACACATTGCCCAGGCTTCGTGCCCCGGAGATGTCATTTCAGTGCTGCTAATGCAGCAGTTTGACTTCATCCTTGGAAGCGCACTCCATTGTCTCTTGAGATGGACAGGTGCCAGCAACAACAGGACTCATGCAGATGTAATGGGTTTCCTACCACATGTGTAAGCCTTGGGCCTCAGACCCTCCCCTTCCTCTCCCCGTATATGGTCACAAGGATGAAGTCAGAATCAATTTTCTTGAAACTTGGGAGACTCTGGTTCCAAAATAAGCTGGGATCTGAAACCCCGGTTTGATCCTGGCTCATTCTAACTAATTGCATTTTAAAGAGAGTTTGACAAGTTTAAATAAAATTGTTCTGTTTGTTTAAAATTGGAAGCAAAAACTTCCACTCTCCTCTTCACAGCTGTGCAAGAGAAGGCGGGGGCAGCAAAGAAATACATAACCCTGAAGCTTGTACACATAGCAGGAAACAATGGCTTCTCCTCACAGCCAAACTACCCCTTCATTACAACTCAAGCAGGAATTCTTAACTGAGTTTGTTAACCACTATACTATAAGCTCTGATAAGTTCCATACGCATCAGTGGGATCCTTACATGGATTACAATCAAAGTTTTCTTCACTTTGCGACACGGCATTCCCTAATATATTATTCCTGAATATTTTTTTTATAATGTTCTCACATTTTCAAGAGTACTAGGAATTCCCCATCTATATATCTGGATGCCTCTCTTTTTCCTTTTAAACCTATATTTTAAAGAGTTCCTTTGGGTGTGTCTACTGGGCTACTTTACAGAAAATGATATTGAATTGTTAATGTTAGGGGTGCTTGGTTTGGTGTGTAGGATGCTGTTTGTAACAAGAGTGGTCTCAGAAAGTCCTACTGGTGACAGAATATGGAATTTTGGATCAAGGTTTTGTCATAATTCAGAGAAAGTCTGCCTAGATCCTTCTGCATTCAGTGCAATCTTGGGAGTAAGGCCATTGAACTCAGTGGGTTTTTTTCTGGATAAGCATGTACAGGATTACAGTATAAATGTGTTACATGAGCATTGTTTTGAATGGAACTGCAATCCAGCAAAAAATAGCTCCTGCTTAATCATTTTGTTAAAAGGAATGCATAGGTAAATATTATGTCTATTGGTATATATTTTTTAGAGATTTAAGCATGTCTTGTGTTTTCAGGATTGGACTAACTGTGCTGTAATAGCTTGCTAATTGGCCTAAGCATTGAGCATCATGTGTGCAGCATTTTTCTGAATGTAATCCCATACTTTAAAAAAATAAATAAATATTGTTGAATGGATATTACCAGTATCCTGACAACTTGAAGTGGGGTACATGCTTGTGATAATGATTCATTTGAGCCTTAATTTTCAAAATTTTATGTCTGCTCTGTTAGTTATGCAATATTTCTTTACAATATCTGAAAGAAAGTCGCAGCCAATGTTAGGGTGTTTTCGATCAATAACATGCAGTGTGCAATTGATACTAAATACATTGCAAACTGCAAGGTGTCCCAGTTGCCCCAATGCCAGCAGTGAGAATCTCCTTTTCTAGCAGAGACGTAACAACCTATGTTTACAAGTTTTCTTTTCTCACCTACTGTATGCTTCTTCTTCATGCTTCCTTCAAAATATAAAAAATTGACTTTTCAACAACATTCTATTAGGGCAGCAAATGTGTGTTTAAAGTGGCTAGGCGGTTCACTAGGCAAAACCTCCAGCAGCCACTGGGGGAAGGAAATTTCAGCTCATAACTTTATAAGCCTAGAGATGGCAGTAGAGACAGGAGATGCTGAAACCAACACCATGCAATCCCGTGGTTGCCAACAGGGTTTTCTCAGCACAAAATGCTTCACTGGCTATTGCTACTTCAGTTTCACCACATTTTAGAGTGGGGTGGGGAATCAGGGACCAAAGGCCACCCTCCAGACCTCCCTGTGTGCTCACACCTCTTTCTGGACCACAGCCTTCTCCCCTGACCTTACTAGCCCTGCTCTGTAGCTTTTGTGTTCTTCTGCCTGGCTGGAATTGGAATTGAAAACAGAAAGATGGGTGTGCGGATGTATAGTAATCTCATACTTTTGTGTGGTTAGAATGTAGCCTACTGTACAAAGGAACGAGTCACATCCCCCCCCCCTTTTGCTGCTAACCATGCCCACCACCACTAGCAATGTGGCCCTCAGAAAGTTGTCCATTGTGACCCTCAGGCTGAAAAATGGTTTCTCACCCCTGCTTCAGAGCAACTGGTTGTCTTCATCCTTACAAAAGCTATTGTAAAATGCTTGGTGGGATACTTTCAAAATCTCCAAGCAGATGAGCCCCAAGTCCTGTTGCTTGGTGGTGAATGCAGCTAAACATTTACCAAACAGTAACTTGCTGTGCTGTACATGTAACCAGTGGATAAGTCAGTTGCTGATCAGTCATCTTCTACAGACAATATACAGACCTGATGTCTCCCTGCTTTCTTAGATTATGTTTACAAACCTGATCTGCAATCTGCCCATCAAAACAGTTATATTCATACTATGGAAATTTACCACCTTGTAAACAACCAGTCAGGGATGCGGGTGGCGCTGTGGGTTAAACCACAAAGCCTACGGCTTGCCGATCAGAAGGTTGGTGGTTCAAATCCCCGCGACGGGGTGAGCTCCCATTGCTCGGTGCCTGCTCCTGCCAACCTACTAGTTCAAAAGCACATCAAAGTGCAAGTAGATAAATAGGTACAACTCTGGCGGGAAGGTAAACGTCATTTCCGTGCACTGCTCTGGTTCGCCAGAAGCGGCTTAGTCATGCTGGCCACATGACCCGGAAGCTGTATGCCGGCTCCCTCGGCCAATAAAGCGAGATGAGTGCCACAACCCCAGAGTCAGCCACGACTGGACCTAATGGTCAGGGGTCCCTTTACCTAAACAACCCATCATCTGCTTCATCCATCAATAAGATTTTCAGTAGACACAACAGGGCACTGGAGGAAACTCTGACATTTTGGCATTTACCTGGTGGGGAGGGGCAAATGGAACCTTCCATGATGGCAAAGATATAGTAACAGATTTAATAATTGACTATTTGCTGCTTCTTAATTGTGACCCCCCCCTCAAACCCACCATATAAGCTGAGCTGTGTCATCCTACTTAATAGTAAGGACCGGCCCTAGAGAAGCCTGAACTTATGTTTAAAAAACCAACTCAACTGTGGAGTAAGACAGGGCAGTAATACCATTGCCCCCTTGGCTCCAAAGGAATAGTTGGTACCAATGCCCTATGAATAAGTCCTTGTTTTCAAAGATGCTGCTTCTAAGAAAGTGTGGGGCAATAAATGTTAATGAGATGCCATAGAAACATGTATCTTGCTTCTGGGGAGATGAAAATTACTCAGTCTTCATGCTGCTGTGTTTTTATAAAAAGAGAGAGAGAGAAAGAGAGAGAGAGAGAGAGAGAGAAGAACAAAATACAGGAGTTTGTAAATCAGAGGGCAGCCCCTTATTTTGTCTCTCCCCTCCTTTTGTTTTGCACCCCTCCCCCTCCCCATTCATGCCTCTGGGCTTAATGATGACAAGGTCACCAGTTGTATAAGGGAAAGAGGAGTTAAGTAGAAGCAGAAACAGCTCAGTAATGTAATGGCAAATGTATGTACATTTTGTTTCAGTAACCTAAAAACATGTAAACAGTCACAACTCTGTCCCATTCTTGTGGTCTGACAGCCTCAATATATTCCCTGCCTCCTGCTTCAAGCACATTAGTGGTGTGTGTGTGTGTGTGTGTGTGTGTGTGTGTGTTTCCACATTTCCTGCAACAGTGAGATGAGTGATTTTCTTTAAGGATGAAATCATGGTCTGAGTAAGGAATAAGAAACCGACTGCAATGCATACTTCAGTGTTTAGAGTCACCCTCTGATGCAATTCTTTGTATTAATAAAACACATTTCAGTCCCCTTTAATTACCCTTTCAGAGAGATATGTTTTAATGTAAGTTGTCTGGTTCTGTTTTAAGTGAAGGAGAAAACCTGGTAGAGGTTGTCTCTTTAAATCAGATCTGCAGTGTTGATGGACCCTCTAGCAGGCATGGTAAGAACCATTCTCACCTCTGCAGCAGGGAGCTTGACCATACAGACTCGCACATTCAATCAAAACGTTTTCTGTTTTAATATGCACTGTACCAATCCTATTCCCATGGTTACAGCTCCTGCTCCTTTGGTTGCTTCTAGTATGTTGGAAAAGAAGAGAGGCAGCGTACATTTCTCGTACAGGAGTTTAAAACATAATGAAAGCAGCCCTGTTGTGATTTGCATTTTAAATTTTCTTTTTTCCTCTCATTGTACAGGATGCCGTGGCTGTAGCTTCAGCTCATTTGCCACGGTCTGTCCTCTCTTCGTCTTCAGCCTTGCAATCTGTTGATAACTCCTCTTGCAAGCTACAGTTTATTGCCTTTCGGAATGGAAAACTCTTCCCGAGCACTGCAAACTCATCTAACCTTGCAGATTATGGGAAGCACAGGACCGTTGGCACGCCAGTTGTCTTCATTAAAATAGGTAAGTGTGATGTGCTGCTTCTTTAATCTGAGAGCTAGGCTATACATTAGAGTATATAGAAGAATGGTGCAGTGAAGTACGCAGGTCTGCTGATGGGAGAATTGCCTGTGCTTTAACGCAAGTATGTGGGTTTATTCCTACCTGTCAGGCTTTATTCAAATAAACTTGCACATTGACGAAGCACTGCAGCTGTAAACACATGATTCTCCTTTCTTAGAACTATTATTTATGTTGCTTATTGAAGTTTATAAGAAAAGTAAAGATGGCATGAAGGGTGGGAGGGAGGGATGTTGCTTTTTAATCTTGACCATGACTATTGAAATGCAAATCCTGGAGATTAACAATTTGAGATTAATAATCTGTGGGACAGTGGAGAGAGAGAGAAAGAGAGAGAGTCCTGTTGCTTACATAGTCATAGCCATCAGTTTTTTTGATAGCATAAATCTAAAACAGGTGATTTTAAAGGTGAAAATAATAGGTTAAATATTTTCCTTAGATGAAATATTCAACCCATGCAGTTTTAACCTTTTGTTTGATCCTGAACTGTGTTCCCATTTCTTTTCACATTTTAAGAGGTTTTGATTTCAGCTTTGTACTAAAAAAGATGCCTTAGCTGTTAACCGTAGCAAAAAAAATAAAATTAAAAAATGAGGAGTACCACCCCTTTTTTACTTGAAGCAATGGTCCAACTTCATTTTAATTCATGGTATTTCTGTAGTAAATCTAGTTTTATGAACCATTACCATATCATCTGAAAACCAATGGACTTAAATGGCAGTTATAGGTAATATTAACTATTCCAAACTTTTCATAGATGACCAGAACCTCTTTTATGGGGATCGATTGGGGGGGAATTTTTGCTAATTTTTTTCTGGTGTGTGTGTATGTTCAAAATTTTAAGAACCTCTGTCTGGAGCATGTAGCAATAAAGCATTTTCCACTTCATTGCTCTAATTCAGTTTGTTCCTTTTGCAGATGGGTGCAGTATCGGAAACCTCACCAGTCCTCTTACTATAGCATTGAAGCACTTTACACAGGGTATAAACCCCATTGCAGTCTTTTGGGATTTTGACCTTCTAGATGGACATGGAGGCTGGTGGGGAGAAGGGTGCTACATAATCAGCTCTACAGGCAACATCACTACCCTTCATAGTACTCACTTTGGTAACTTTGCAGTGCTAATGGTGAGTATATTACTTCGCAAATGTGTGTGCCTATGTCTGTCTGTCTCCTTGCGTGGTACCTGGTTAATTATTTTTGCATTCAGTTGAATATGAGATTGTTTTGAAGAAAGTAAGTTAACTACGAGTGAAAAGAGCAAAGCCATATTGCCTAATTACAGGCCTTGCCGCAAATGACTTTTAATGGAATACTGAAAAAAATCAAAGTTCCATCAAGACACTATTGGCGGTGGGGGAGTAAACAAATAAATGGGCTGACTGCATATATATATATATATATATATATATATATATATATATCCTAGGCCCTTTACATCTCCAAAGAGATGACTACCCTTGTTAATGTCCAGCATTATGTTGATCATACTAATTAGTTGCTGGCATGCTGCAATATTGAATCACTTAATAAATGGGAAAGAATAGATTGCCTGCTTCTCTAAACAGGGATGCTGTAGCCCTGGCTGGCTGCTCTTGAAATCCACGTCTGTGTGCTGATGACAGCATTCTTTTTACTAAATGGCTGTTTGTAAAGAAAAAAAATATTTCTGTGCAGTGCTAGCACACAAGGCTGCTGAGGGTTGTCCTCAGTCACACTTGAGTTCACAATGCAGTTATTTAAGAATTACGTTAACCTGAAAGTTACCATGACTGATACGGAAGGCACACTAAATAAAATATCGCATCAAACAAAGAAATAAACATGAAACAGTGACAGATGCAGCTGGAGAAAACCACATTAGGGAATATTTCCTACAGTGTTCAGAAGGGTTATTCAGACCCACTTGACATTTTGTAAGAGGCAGTCCTCATGTCTGCACACCATGCTATTGAAGCTAGCCTTAATTTTGGTGCATACTTGCATAGAGAAGGTGCTGCCTGTGAACGTTACTGAAAGGTTTATAGTTGAGTAAATAATGCACTGTGTGTGTAATGTGTAAAGGGCAGCAAACACAGACGACAGGAATTGGGAGGACGTGTGTAGAGAATACCAATCTGCTGCTGTCAGATGAAGCGCAGATGTCAACCAATCATGGCTCAAGGCTGTGACAAGGAGTCCTTAAATTCAAATGTTATTGTCTATTTTATTAAACGGAATGCCTTCAATGTTATGTGATCCGTTTCTTTTCAGCCACTGCAGAATACTTCAGAATCCATCTGAAGATCAAATGCTGTCAATTAACATAGCACTTTTTTATTTTATTTTTGGCAAATAAAGTTATATTCAAACACTTAGCTGTTCATTCGATAATTCTGCCCTGGTTCCCAAGATTCTTTCCCCCAAAAGCACCTGTTGTTGGTGCAGGTACCACACCCATTTGGGCTTACCTAGAACTGAGTCAGTTCTAAGTGGTGAACTTAAAAACTTTGAATGGGAATGGGAGAAACTCTGGTTTTTCTGGTCTTTACAAATACCATGGATCTATTTTTAGATGACTTCATACGTTTTAACTCTAAGTTCATGTAATCTGATGTGTGCAGTATTATGCATTCTTTTGCCTTTAGTGGGTCTTAACATAACGACTGAGATTGGTTACAAGATTGGAATTTCATTATATACCATGTTTTTACTTAAAACTCTTAGTATGTCAAAAACAGCATATGATTTTGTTCACCCAGTCCTGCTCTTGAAGTATGTGTATGTAGAAGCAATGTATGTAGAAGCAATATGCCTCCTCCATACCTCTGAAAACAAGCCAATTTTCATCATCATATTGAGAATGATTTCTTGGAGCTTCTAAAATTATCAGTGAAAATCTCTAACAACCACCATGTCATTTGAAATCGTTCATCTGCAATAGGACATCTTGGGTTATTAAAGTTAGAGATTTGACATGAATATGGGTGAAGAATACCTAGATACTCAGTGAAGGATGTCTGTTATCAGTGGCATCTCTTATTGTGATAATTGATGGTTTTTCTTTAGCCCAGGTAACAGTTACATGTTCTCTAATACCAGCAAGAAAGTAATATAGACATGCCAAATAAATATGAACTCCTGTTGTGGGTGGAATATTGGAATTGATCTAGATATATCTTGGTTTTAATACTATTCATTGCGTGGCCCTCAGCCTGTCATTCTCTTTTGGCCTAATCTACCTCACAGTGTTGTTGAATAGTTTAGGTTGTTTCCGGACAGGAGTGTACTTTGCAAACAGGTCACAGAGGTATCAAAAATGGGTCTTTGGCAACAGACTTTGGGGGTTTTAAGTTTTTTTCCCCTTACTGGATTTTCCCTGGAAAAAATAAATCTGGATTAATGGCGGAGGTGGGGGAAATTCAGGTTGGCGTTTTGATGCCAGTGATGTCATGTGGATGTTGCAAAATCTTGCATGCATGAGAAGCACCAATCCGTCAGTTAACACCCATCTGGAAGCACCCTTAAGTGAGATAATTCTGCAGATACATAGTATGTGAATGTGTTGAAGAAATAATCCACCAGGAAAGCTACCTACTGCAAACTCAATTGAAATGATGTGAGCAGTCCCTATGGTTTGTTGTTCCCTGGGATATATAGATTAATTTAAAAAAAAAGAAAAACCATTGTGGAGTTCTAAATTACATGGAAACATAACCCCCCCCCACCAAACCTTAATGGAGTATTATTGTGTTGAGGCTTAGCTGCAGTAAGACAAAGTGTGTTAGTAAGGCAATAGCGATTGTGAACGTTGTTTGCATAGCTGCAAGGATAATGTAAATCCTGCTGTGTAACAGCATAAAGCGTAGGCCTAAATTAGCCCATCTCTTTGTTAAACTGTTAGAGCAATGACACTATGGTCAGATTAATTATTACAGTTTGGTTTTGTGTTAGAGTTGTTTGTTGTGAAGCAAATATCCAGGTGTCTCTATAGGCTGGCCCCTTCTCTGTTCAAGCAAGTGGAAAGGTTTTGATGTTGCTCAGTTGTTTAAAGTGTTGGTGTAGCCAAGATAGAAAGGAATATATCAGCGTAATATATCCATTTTTTGTGTTTCATTCAATATTTCCCAATATGTTCATGCTTTTTATTAACAGTTGTATCTAAAGGTTTGCATACATTCTGGAAAATGTAACTTTAAATTTAAAAAAAAATTATGGTCTCAGGTGGAAGAGGGTGGAAAGATTACAGAAATATTGTCAAGTGTGATGGGGTCAAGCCAGAAATTCAGTAGATCCAGCATTAGTTCCCAGTACAACTTGGCTGCTGATTAAGGGAGGAAACTGAAGGCAATTCCATCCAAGAGATTTGTATCACAGCCCATAATCCTCCTAGTCTAGGAAATTAGGTGGCACCAGAGCATCATTCTGCTGCCACTGACTGTTATAAAGCTATCTGACATCTGCTGACTTCCGACAGTTAGAGATGTTTCTGACTGTGGTTGGGTTCTTGGTCCTTACTCTACACCGGCAGACACCATGGCCCCTGCCTCAAATTGCTTGTCTCATCTGCCCTTGGGCCTGAGTGCCCGACACACATTTCAAGAGGAAGAAGTGCTTGGCAGGGATGGATTTGGCACAGTGAATCACATGTGATTGTAGGAAATTCTTCCCTGTTGGAGGCTGCCAGGGTCCTTGTGGCAGATGTTAAGAGCATTGCAGAATAAGAGGTGATTGTCTTTCGGAGTGGAACCAACTGGAAAGGCAATGATAAGAATTAAATCCTATTAATTGTGCTCCCTAAGTGGTTTGGGAGCAACAGGATCGTATAATATTTAATGTAATTCCCAGATCTAGAAAAATCAAGATTTTATATACTAAGTTTAGAATAATAAAAAGAAGCAATAGATTTCTGCCCAGAAATATATGTTTAGAATCAGAGCCATACAAAAACCCTTTTCATTCATTCTGCTGGGCTCATCCACATGCCTCAGAAGCATGGGTCTTTCTAAGTCTGGGTTTGAGCAGACTCCTTTCCAAGGGAAAACACGTTCTTTAGTGATAGATCAGAACAAATGGGAAGACTTGAACTGCCATTGGCTCTGATTGGGCTCTAAAGAGCGGTTTCCCCCACAGAAAAGGAGTGGGACAAGAGGAAGTGTGGCTAAGCCCTTAGTTTGTGCAATTGTGCACTGGCAAGCCATTCCCCCCCTCTGGTGCACCCCTTCCTCATCCCCAAAGGGAACCTCCATAAACACAGGAGGTTCCTTACTCCAGAACTTTGGAGGACTGTTCACGGATGACTGTAAAGAATGGGAAGTGATGCACAGGAGGGAGCAGGGCTTCCCAGTGTGTATGCCTCCACCTGTCCTTGTGTGATGACAGTCACGCAAGGTAACAGAAATGCTGAAGACATGCACTAAAGAGTTCTGGAGGCAAGTTACAAAGTGGGATTACAAATATAAACACTTTTCAGATATGCAGATGTGTATTAATTACTATTCTGGGGAGGGCATAAAATAAATTGAAGGAAAAAATGAATATGTGAGACAATGAGAAGATACAGGGAGTAGTAGTAATATAAGAATAAGAATAATGGGACAAGTTAGTATTTCTCTTCCCATTCCAGCACTAGGTCTGCTTTAAAATAAATAAATGCTGTCACTCCTTAATTTTGACGAGAGCTTGGGGGCCAGAAATAAATTGCCTGGAGAGTCACATCAGGCCCCCAAACAGGGAGTTAGCCACCCCTGGTATCTGGACACTCAATATATTAACAATTAAATGAGCCTATGTACTGGGTATGCCAAATATCAGGTCTTTTTGCCTTTTAAAAAAAGTTTTTTCAAGTGTAAGTGTTTGACCTGTATTGCTAACATGCTTCTAGTTATTATGAGGCATAAAAAATGTAACCACCACAGATGACCTTAGACTGCTTTTTGCAATTAAATCTTGATTCTATCTGAAAATGTGTCTTTAAACTTCTCTAAGATTCCTGTTCCTATCCCAAAATCTGAAATGGTGCTCTGTACAGTATAGAAGTGTAGATGCGCTGCATCCCTTATACTTCTGTGTCCATATAAGTCAAGTTACGGACATCGAATGCCAATTCATTAGGTAATGTTATGGATCCCTTGTGCCAGATTACATTAACCTCATGCAAAAAATCATTACTATGTAGATTAGGAGCTATAGGCTTGTAAATCTAGTGTCTAGATAGATCAAGTATGCTTCTAGAGATTGATCTACTCTCTTTTTAGACAAAGTTGACCTCATTGGGGTGATTATGGCGATACCTTAGACTAAGCATGCATTTTCAGCTTAGTGAGAGAAGTGAAGTTTTTATAGAAAAGTCTTATCTGTGGTAGAAACTGAATGTTTGACATTTCTTTAGACTGGATCTGCCCACTGTTACATGAGAAGCCTGATTTCAGATACCCATTGTTTAAAACAGTGATCAACCATTTGTCTTTTTGACATTTCTCCTTTAGAATCATGGCAGTCTGTTCCGGATTTGAAGCCTTGAAAATCCAGAACTTGTAAATCGACATAAAATGTTGGCAAAACTTTCTCTCTGCTAGTAAAACAAAATCGCTGCCTTATTTCCACAGAAACTTTTGAGCCATTGTTTTGAAATCGCTGCCATGATTTATTGGTTTAGGCTGTGGCGGTAGCCCACAAACCAGCTGACTTTAGCATGCTTCCAGAAATTTAATTAAGAGTACAGTCCTGTGCATGTCTCTTCAGTAAGTCCCACTGAGGAAAGGATGTAAAGGATGTATGTAAGACTCTTTTTAAAGTACTTTTCCAGTAAGTCGTTCAGAGGTTTCAGTCCTTATTACAGTTTCTCAAGCACTGACCCCAAGCTTTGTCCCCCTTACCTTCCCCCCAAGTCAATAAAATAAATTTATGATAATCACACATACATTTCTTCCCCATGAAACAGTAACGTGTTTTTCCTGCCCCCAACTTCCATTTCTTTTGTGGCGATGGACCACCATTCCACCCACCGTAGGATATAGAAAAAGCATTCCTTGCTGAGCTAGGTACAACAGCCTTGTGCTCTTTTGTGATAGGAACGACTGCATCCATAACTACTTGGAAAGATTCATTAAACTACAGAGGAGTCAGCACCAAGCATGTTACCCCAACTAAATACCTCATCCCAGGCCTCCTCACTCCATCCCATTTTATGAAGTTTGATAGATGGGAAATGTTTTTGGGATGATCTGTGTTTATTCACTGAGCGTTGCCTCCCTTCCAGTGGGGGACAGAGAGCCCATGGGATTTCCCCAAGTAAATCAGTATACTAAAAATGGAAATATGTTTCTGTAATGACCGAGGATGATATCTGATGTGGCTGTGCTGGCAAAAGGTGGAGCACAAGTCTTTTGCAGTTTCCCCTAACACTTAAGTTTCCATTCTCCTGGAGATCTGGTCCTACGGCCTGTGGGGGCCCTCTGGAAAAGTGTGGGGTATGGCACAGAGGCCTGCAGCTAGCAGGGGCAGTCAGTGGAAATCAGGTACCGTGCTTTCGCCACCATTGGACCCAACCTGAAATCTATTGGACTGCTTTATGTTTTATTAGATGTTTGCCATGCTCAAATGTTATTTCCATTCGTAATTATATGATTTTATCAAGTAGTAGCAGAAAAGTCCTTTAAAACAAGTTGTGTTGTTTTAATAGTATTGTCTTTAACATCTATCCCCCTACAGTTAATTCAATACATTGCACAATCTTTAAAAAAAAAATTACCCCATCAAACAGTTGAACAGGTGTGTATTCCAGAGGAGTAGCCATGTTAGGATGTAGTAGCAAAAAAGAAAGAAAGAACTGAGCGCTGCCACACGTGAAAACTGACTAATTTACTGTTGCATGGATTTTTATGGTCTAGCCTCTTACCTCATCAGACACAGGATCTGACCTCAGTTGCAAATGTCCATAGTGATTTATTCCTCTCCACCTCTCCCCACACTGTCGCTACATTTCTAGACTCAAGTACCATATTCCCATTACTCAGATGTTTGCTTCTAGGTACCCTTCAAGCTGTCTTCTCCTCCATGACATAAAGATTTATATACAGTTTCTCTGTATTATAGATTTTTCTGTTTGAGACAACTTTTCCCCATGGAAGAGAAATAAAAGTCCTCTATTATTTGAAGCTATTTTATAACTACTGGAATAGAATAATTCCCATGGAAAGGATGATGCAATTACTGTTTTCTGCTTCTTTATCTATGTAGACTTTATCCTCGAAGTCCTTCTGCATTTTCAGCCATGCTTAGATATTTATTTTTCAGTGTCCCGTCTTCTAAAAATTCAGATATCCGTTGCCAGTTACCAATATTTATGTCCTCTATATTCTCCTCTAGGACATAAAATCAGAAAACTGCCTTGTTCAGATGTGATGGACAATTACACTACTTTGCATACTGTGTGGAAAAAAAATATCTTTATCTTTCACTTGCTTTTTCTCTCGGGGGATCACTCAGGGGAGGCTGACAGATCAATAAGATTTAATTATCATTAAAAGGCAGACAAGATTAATTTATCATGTATCTGTAATGAAATCAGTTTTCTGTGTACAGAACAGAATAAAGGGTATTTTACAATGCCGTTAATACGTTGTGGTATTTTAGCTTAAAGTTTCATCGCTTGACAGGTTTACTGTGTCAGATCAGAAGTGAGCTAAAGATGAAATTATGACTAGTTTTAAATGAAAATGGCCTTTAAAGGCTCGATTGTTCATGACTCTTCTGTAGGCAAAATGGCTCTACTGAACAAGACATATGGCATTAGCTTTCATAGAGGCACTTGAGCATAATATGATGAGATGAATCCTGTGATTACATACATACACCCAGATAAAGGCATGTGTTGAATTGGGCTATCTAAATGAAACACTTCTAAGCAACACACTATTGTTATTTTGTATGTATTTTTCCACTCATATATTTAATGCTGCCATTGTAGCATTAGAACTTCCAGTTGTATTATCCCCCACCCCAAAAGAAAATTGTGTTGTTGGTGTTTTGTTGTATAGCAACATAAAAGGAAGTACTTACCTTGTTACTTCCTAGAATCATGACATTGGCACTATACAGTTAGATAAATTTCCGAAGTGAAAATGGCCTGTAAACAGAATTCTAACCAGACTCCATAGCCCATAACAGTGATTACGTTAGTGAGAGCTGGAAGCCACTGCTGTTGCTGTTGTTTTTCTTGCCGAGCAATCAACAGTGGCAGGCAGAAGCACTCCTGTTGAACATTAAGGCGGCAGTTCTGCACTGAGCTGCACACGCTTACATTTCTGGAGGTATAAATAGGTGCAGAATCACAGCATAAATATTCAACAATCCCAAGTGTCATCACAATCAAATGCACTGCTTACAATTAAACTTATGCATAATGCCATCCAAGGGTTTACAGATACCTTGGCCACAGCTAATTCAGATGTTCTTTACATTAGACATAACGTAACCCTTTCTCTGCGTGGCCTTAGAAATCAAGGCTTAATGCACAAAGGCCAAGGCAGATTGGCCTTGGCATGCGCCAGCCACATACATGCAAGCAAGCAGAAGGCCTTCTTGCACAGTGTTTACTGCAGAATTTCCATTTCTTATTACAAGAAATACCCAAAGCACAAGCAAGCTCCCATCTTGTGCTGAGGAAATGGCTAAGCAATTTCTAAAGCAACGAACACACAGCCCAAAATTGAAGAACAGGTCAGTTTATAGGCACGGGAAATACTGTGTTAAATGGATAACAGGGGCTGTCAGTGTGGCACTTCTGGACACACAAGTTCCCCCAGACACCTCTAGTGGCACCCATGGGAGCCGAAAGCTTGAGAACCCCTGCTTTATCACATCTAGGATTCATTCCTCAACTTCAGACCTGTTTTTGTCCTGTTTAATTTAAAATAATACAGGAAAATCTATCCTCAGTGGAATATGTATGTTATAATATAAACAGAGAGCTTTCCTTTCATTTGAAAGCTCACAAAGTGAGCAAAAGGTATTTCTTATGTCATCTGCAGACAGCAGAACAGCTGGAAATATCTATGAAAAGGCTGTACAGTATCAAAGAGCAAACGAGGCCTTACTTAAATGCCTCCTGGGTCTTCATAAAGCAGCCCATGTCAGTACCCACTATGCAAGTGAGAGTTGAACAATTTGACAGAAGCAAAACAAGCAGGTAAGAAGCAGCTGACTTGGGTTGTCATGAGGAGGTACATTAGAACATTTTAGTACTAGGAGAAATTATCTCATGGAAAAAGTACCATGAATATGGAAGAACCCCATGCAGATATTTCCCAGACATGGGTACCAACCATGTCTCCCTGTGCAAGAGGAAATTGGATTCTTCCTTTGGGACTAGAGTGGTTGTATGTCCTACCTTACAGAATACAATAGTCTACGGCGGTACCTCGGGTTACATACACTTCAGGTTACAGACTCCACTAACCCAGAAATAGTACCTCGGGTTAAGAACTTTGCTTCAGGATGAGAACAGAAATCGTGCTCTGGCGGCGTGGCGGCAGCAGGAGGCCCCAGTAGCTAAAGTGGTGCTTCAGGTTAAGAACAGTTTCAGGTTAAGAACGGACCTCCAGAACGAATTAAGTACTTAACCCGAGGTACCACTGTATTTTGAAGAGCTATCTGCTGACATTCCTCGATTTAAAGGTCTTCTCTAATTGAGAGGTGTCCAGTCCAAGTTTGATTTAAGGATGAGAAACCATAGGAATGTAGAGCAGGAGCTTTGAAGTTGCCCGTCAGCAGTTAGCTGCCCCTGATTATCAGGCAGAACAGGATTGGTGTCTTTCTAGGGTGATATATATTGTGTTTCTATTTAAATTATAATAATGGTTTCTAAATTTGTGCCTGTGTGTTCTTATGAGTTTGGAGTATTGGGCTGTATGCTGAGATCCTTCTAATCCCTGGATTCAGCAAGTGTTAAAATATAGGACACCTAATGAGGTTATCACCTGGGTAATGGGCCGTTAAGGGGAACAAAGGAAAGGGGCTCAATGTGAGATAGCAAATTGGTGGGAGCCAGTGAGGCCCATCCCTCAACTTGCAGTAGTTAGAAAGACAAAGCCAGAGTTGAGATCAGAGAGTTGCAGGGAAAAGCAGAAAGCTGGAGAGAGAGTCAGAGAGACTGTTGATTTCTGCTTGAATCCAAGCCTGTGGCTATGGAGAAACAAGACCCTTTTGGGTGTTACTTCTGTGAAATCTCTCCATCACAGGGTCAGGTTGTATATATGTGTTAAAAAAAATCACATATCATAAAGACACCACAGTCTCCACTGTGCCTCATTCCAAAGGAGACACAAACCTGGACCCCCTGGAATCTTGCACTGCTCAGAGGTTGGGTGACATGCAACAGTATATAAATCACTGGATGCAAATTTCATGCATACTGGTCTCTTCTTTTGGCCTCTTTTTCTGGCAGCGCGTAACTGGCTGCATTCAGGTCTGTGGGTGGATTACTGGACCAGTTCGCTCTTGGTCTTTAGAAAAAATCCAAGGTGTTTCAAATGAGAAGGAAGATTTGTTGGGCTGGGTAAAGGGAGTGGCAGGCTGGTGTTGATTTGTAGCTGACTTTGTTACAATTTCAGTGCTTTCAGTTTTTATATTTGATTGATGGGTATTTGAAATGATTGCTTTAAATCTGTTGAAAGCGCAGTATCACTGTCTATTTTATGATTGTACGGTATATGGAACTGTCTTTCTGTTTGTAAGTGGCTTCAGAAACCTTGGTTTGGAGAGGAGGGAACACTGCTGGAATTCTGCTGAATTTCTTTACTTTCGGCTGAGATAAAAATTTAAAATTTATATTTTGATTGTTCAGGCACTGGCTGGAATTGGAGTTCTAGTGATCACAGAGTGGGTGTACTATTCATACTAAGAATAGAAATGATCATAATGCTACCCTTAGTACCCACTTGACGTACAGATTCTGTAGGTCAAAGGTGGTGAAATTCTCAGACTTTCTGCTCTCTGAATTAGAATCCATAAGCCCCTGGCACTGCCTTCATAATTAGCTCCATTTATTTAGGTCTTCTGCTTTATGTTCTTGGATAAATAAAATAGGTCTATCTGCATCACTTTCTCCGTTGCAAGATACCAGTTTGCTAATTCATTGAACTAGTCAAGTGGGTTGGCTTACTTTATTGGCAAAAATCGAACCTAGGTCATATTTACACCATACATTTAAAGCATACACCAGTCATGGCTTTCTTCCAAAGAATCCCAGGAACTGTAATTTGTTAAGGGTTCAGAGAGTTGCTGGGGAACCCATCAAAAAGCTAAAATTCCAGCTTCTTACAGTTCCTGGGATTCTTCAGGTGAAGTCATGACTGAAGAGTGCTTTAAATGTATGGCATGGATGTGACCCCACAAACTGGGGGAAATATATGACTCAGTTTTGATTCTGAGCTCTGTCAAAGAATGGCAAGCATTTATTGTGTGGAAGAATGTCATATTGCTTATGAGGGAAGCAGTAAATGGTGTGCAGGAATGTGGACTTATTTCCACAAAGGTTCAAGGAGCTAATGAGAGGCCAAAGTCAGTTGAAAGACAGGACAAGGATCCCTGGTGAAATTGCAGACTCTGACTAATTGCTCTCTCATGCAGGTATAACTGATTATGTAAACAAGAGCAGGGTTGTTGTCTATAGTATATAAAACTAGCTGACTTCTTTCCATGTATACGGTACCTATAATTAGACTAAACCATGGATTTATATATTTTTGTTTTTGAAATAGTTTTTTTTAAACCTATTTTTTAGGGTATCTACCCTTGCAAGGCAATTAGCAGCATCAAAAGTCACAAACATATAGCAAATGCCCATATGTCAGAATTCCAGGTTATTAAAATGACATTAAAGGATAAAAGCATTTGTTAAAAACATCTATTACAGAGCATCATAAAGTTACCCACATGGGGAGCAGAAATTTTTGGAAAGTCTTTAAGGCTCTCCTAAAGTTCAACAAAGAAGGGACCAAACAGATTCCTGGGAACAGTCTTCCAAGATGAGAGGCACCCTCAAAAGGCTCAGTTCCAAGTACTCACTGGTGAACCAGAGAGCAGAGTCTCAGGTGCCAATCTTAAAATTCAGGCATGTTCCTATAGATCAAGGTTTCTGACTGACAACAACAACCATTAATAATAAGAATAAAACCTTTGGAAAAAGTCCAGTATAACGCTGCACTGGGTTGCAGTCTTTTTCATGTATACTTTTAGAAGATTAATCTGTTTTGTCTTCCTTACTTGGCAGGATCTGAAGACAGTGTTGACCCTCCCCCAGTACCCTGGGGAGTTCCTGCACCCTGTGGTCTATGCATGTACTGCTGTCATGCTGTTGTGCCTGTTTGCTTCAATTATCACCTATATTGTGCATCACAGGTAAGAAGGAATATGACAGTTCATTTGAGCCAGCCTCTGTTCCATTCCATTTTCTGCAGTAAAAAAAAAGTGCTCAAAACTCACATTTCCCCCACCCCATCCAATTTTAAGATGTTTGGAGGCAGCAGGAATTCTGGCATGCATGATTTAGTAAATGTTATCATCTCAGGTACCCTGCATCCCCCCCCCCATGGCACTTAGACTCAGCAGTGGGGGGGAGGGGGAGCTGTGAACTGCCAAAAAGGGGCCAAAAGCAAGCCGAGGACTTGACCAGGTGGTTTTGCCCCTACCCCAGCCACCTTTACCTGCTTAGATCCCTTGAAGCAGTGTATCCTTGCTGTAGATGCTGTCCAGCTTTCCACAGCTTGATGGGTTGCTTGCAATGAGTGAGGGGTGGGACATCCCTCTGTCATGACATTTGTAGGTGAAATCTCAGCCACCCAGCAAAGGAGCTTGGATATACTTACACTACTTTTAATTTACTTAGAATATCCAGGACTCATTTTCCAGGCTGGCAGGATAGGTGGGGTTATTTATTTATTTATTTTGAATAATTTGTATCTTGCTTGTGTGGTTTCAAGAAAACATGCAAAATAGAGATGGAAGAGCTTCCCCTGGTTCACGTTGCACTGGCTCAGCAATGAGCTATTTCATCCTCACTATCAGAAATAATTTTGCTTGTTTCCCAAGCAATCTGGCATTTAAGAAATCATTGCACTCCTCCCTCTGCTCCAGCCCTTCCTGATTCCCAAAGCACTTAATTCCCCATGCCCCCCTTTCTCTTAAAAATACTTGGTGCCTGGCAGGAGCAGCAGTAGTGACACACAGGGAGAGGCGCAAGATGCTCAGGCACCAGGGCAAGTGAAGGGAGATGCAGTTCTCTCATACATCACCAGGCATTTTATCCTGGTGCACCACTACACAGCATTCATTGGGACTTAGAGGGAGCAGGGGATAGAGGGACATGGCAGACGCCCTTCTCGCTACCTGCCACTGCTGCACCTGCCCATTGCAACCAATAAAATTTTAATCAGGGAAAGGGGGAGATGCAGGAGGCTGGTGGAGAGGCACCCGCCCCTATCCAAATTTGATAAGTATCATCAGTGCATCTGCTCCAAAGTAGCTAATGGCAGTGATTGGCTCATAGCACCTACCAGCACTATTGCCTTTCCCCAAGAAATTATTGCATGCACATTACCGTAGTGTTACATTTCTGTGAGATGTTCCTGTAATACGTTAACAAGCTCCAACAGAAGTGCTTTACTCTGGGCCACATGCAGAGACACAACATAGTGGTGTCACCCCAAATAAATCCTTTAGTAGTTGATGATGAGATTGCAGTCTTAATCATTAAATGAGTGGTGCACTGTCACATACTGAAGAGCACTAAGGTCTCCTTTAGTGTCAGTTTGCGTTAACAGTGTTGAGCGTACAGACGTCTGTTCCATAGCGTGTTTCATGGATGCACATCTTTTCCACCCTTGTGCATACAGTATGCCTTGGTAAGCTTCATTGGCAATGCTTTCCCAAATGTGTCCCTCCATAGCACACAGAATGAGAAAAAGGCCATGTAGCCCCCACAAGTGTGATGGGATAGCAGTGGGCTTCTTCCGTCTTCTTTAAATGTACCTGTTTTCTGCTGTAACTTGTGTAGCGGCCCGTGCATTCTTCAAATTTTGTTGAGTTGTTATCTGTACAAGCTGCTTGACAACATCCTGTCACACTCGAGTGTAGGGATGGGGAGTCTGTGGTCCTGTAGACATCAATTACAACTCACAGCAGTCCCAAGCAAACTTGGTCAATGGTCAGGGATGGTGGAAGTTGTGGCTTAGCAACATCTGGATGGCCCGTTCCTATGCTAGTGGGGATCAATAAATATTATTTGTGATAGGACTATCCAGACAGGAGCAGCCTTGATTCAGTGGTAGGGACACCAGATACTGGAAGTTCCCACCTGGATGTTAGCTTGGAATGAAAGCATTTAAATTTTCCCATTGGTGTGAATAATTTAGTTTTCTTCCAATGCACACGAGGACACTTTTATGGTGAGGTCCCTTGTGTGTCTTATGTTATAGTGATCTCCAGGGATTCTCTCAATATACAGGCTCTACACACACACACACACACACACACACAAACATCACTCATCATCACGATAGGCATTTTGCTACTTGTGTATGGGTGTCATTTTATGTGATTGGCTATAAGTAATTAGCATAGAAATGCTGTTTTATTGTACTCTATAAACATAAATCAGCAATAACTGATGTATTGCTTCTTGGTTTTGTCTATGCTTCATTAATTGGGTGTTTCGTACTCCTCTAGCATACAGTAGTGTGCAATATGCACTGAAAATCTCAATCAATATGTCTGTTTATCAAGCTACTTCCTCCATTGTCTGTGCTCTAGAATAAGGCCCAGTACTTATGCAATCTTTGTGGTATGCGAGCAGAGTAGTAGGTCTCCTTCCTATGCGGTCAGGGCCTCTGTAGCCAATGAGGAATGAGTTGTGCTGCTTCTCCATTAAGAACATTAGAAGAACTCTGAGAGATCAATCCAAATCATCTAGTCTAGCATCCTCTTGTCATAATGCCCAACCAGGTCCCTATGTGAAGCCCACAATCAAGAAGTAGTACACTAGCGTCATGGCTGGTTGCCCTTGGTAGCCTTATTCTTCATTAATTCATCTAACCATCTTTTAAAGCCATCAGAGTTGAATTCTCTAATTCAATCATGTGCTGCATGAAAAAGCACTTCCTTTTTGTCTGTCCTGAACCTCCCAACATTCTGCTTCATTGAGTCATTCCAGATTCTAGGGTTACGTGAGAAGGAATTGCATGCCACTGGAGTAGACATGAGTACTTGGCTTGAGAGCTCATTTGTTTCCTATAGCACATGGCTTAGTTCAGAGAATGCCATAGAGATGCATTGCCTGTTCCAGTTCTGAAGCTGAACGGCCACAAGAGCCAGCTTTGGTAACAGATTGCCTGAGAACCCCACTGCCCAGAGCTCCTTGGAGGGAAAGTGGGACAGAAAGGCAACAGCCAAATAAATGTTGACTTTGTTGTTAATTAAGCCTAATGCAAAAGCCACAATCCTTGTTCTGTAGGTAGTACATCTTTCTGAAAGCTTCTTTGCATAACAACCTCATTCAAGGTTGCTTTGGGCTCTGTTTTGTTTACACATTCAAAGGGCTAATTGAACGCTAAAATAGGAAAACAAAGAGATAGAGAGATCCTGCCCGCCTACCCCTGTAGCCCCTGGTTAAACAAACGATTTCACTTGCATCTGAGTCATTGCAGGATAACTGGATCATGGAGTTAGGTAATAGCATGGCTGCTAACATGTATTCAGAGGGCAGTGGTGTTAAGAACTCAGTGAAATAACGCAGAGAAAGTGACCCAAGAAAGAGGTTGAGGCTCAAACACTGCAATTCTGTAATGCTTCCTCTATGGAAGCAAGGCTTGTTGGTGCAAAATAACAATTCTGGCTCAACAGTTTCTGAAACAACTCCAAGCTCCTCCGGTCACCCGAAGGACTCCTGGGTTGGAATTCAGGGCTGTACATTCAATGTGTTGTTATGATTTATATGTTGCTTTTCACAATAGTTATATGACTTTGTTTTTGTTAACTTCAAACAGCACAATTCGAATCAGCAGGAAAGGCTGGCACATGCTTCTCAACTTCTGTTTCCATTCTGCTCTCACTTTTGCTGTTTTTGCTGGTGGAATAAATCGTGTAAAATACCCAATTATCTGTCAAGCGGTGAGTGCATGCATTATAATTAGCATTTATTTTATAATGGAACAAAAACTGAATTGCACATATTGATGACCTTAAGTGTTCTTCATGTATATGGATGGATGCATTGATCTTCAATTGCTGTTTGTTTGGAAAATGTAAAGATTTTTCTTAGTACTAAAGGGCCACAGTGCAGCCAGGAGATCTTATCTGTCTTTCTAGGCATGGGGAACTGTTTTACAGCTCATTCCTACCATGTTTACTTGAAAGTAAATCATACTGTTTTCAGTAGGACTTCCAAAAATGTTTAGGATTATCTCTCTCAAGTCCATTAACTTCTTTCTGCGTTGTTTTTATTTACAAGTGATTCTCCTCCTCCCCCCCCTTTCGCTTTAGAAATATACTGAGAGTTGTTTATTATTTGTAGATCTTTTTGAGATCAAGTTTTAAGAGCGGCTTTCTTTGTTGAGTATTTCTAAGCCTTTTAAATTATGTCATCAGCACTCGAATGTGTGTTTATTATTAAGTACACTTTGGGGCATCTTGTTTTAAAAATAGACTGTGCCTTGAATTAAGTGAAAGTGCAGAAGCTGGAGTTTGCTGCTGGGTGAGAGTGAGTTTCATCCTGTCTCTTCTTACCTCCCCCACGCTCCAATCAATTCTATAGAGCTTTAGGATAGAAAGGGTCTCCTAAGCCATCCATGGATTGCTAAAGGTCTCCTAGGTATTGACTCACAAAAAGAGACCCTATTGGAGACTGGCCCATTATGGAGAATTGGGAAGTATCCCACAACCCACCTGCCTTCCTACTTACAACCAGTCATGGGGTAGCTGTGGCTATTACATTCTCTGCCTTCACCTACTGTTAGTCTCCTTGCTTTCTACGCTGCTAGTCCCAATGGACACCAGCCTCTACTGCCTAGAACACTCAGTGGCTCACTCTGAGGAAGCCTTGAGCTGTGCATTTTGCAGATGAGGTGACTGCTGCACCAACTTTGATACAGAGTCAGAGAGCGATGGGACTAAGGCACTCAATATGGTCTGGTCATATTGTTAGGAATATCTTTCAGCTTGTATGGCCTGAGAACAGGGTGTCCTCAGTGTTGGCACTGCAATTGTTGAATGCAGTTTCATGGGACTTTGGATGAGCCCATCCCTTGCAGGCTTTAAGCAGACCTCAAAGACCTCCCTCTTTACCGCTGACTTTAGTAACTAACTTGATCTGGTGTTATCTTGTGTGGAATTAACCTTTATTCTCTTGGCTTTTAATGGTTTATTTGGAATTTTTGGAAATATTGTTTGGATTTTTGTGGTTTTTATGGTTGTATTTCATTACTTGTTCGATAGGTGGCTTGCAAACCACTTGGAGATGATCCCCCCCCTAAAAATCAGTATGCCATTAATATTTTAAAAAATAAATAAATCCTAAATGCATTTACAAGGGAGTAGGCCCCAATGGAGGGTGGGGCATGCATAGGATTGCATTGCTAGACACTTGTCAATAAAGTTCTCAGTAACCCTTTGCATGAGGTCAATATTATCAGGTCCATGTTGCAGGTGGTTTTTCAGGTTGGATGCAAGAGTGTGTAACTCGTGAAGCTACCTAGTGGCTTCCTGGCAGAGACAAAAGTTAACATCAGAGGCTTCCTGTGTTGCAGCTCAGTCTCTTAAACTGCAACCCTAAGCCCTAGGAAAACATTAAAATCCCAAGAGCAAGGCTGTGTACACATTATACATTTAAAGCACACACACACAGAAATGGTTTACCCCCCACAAAGCTATAATTCCCAGCACTTGACAAACTGTAGTTTCTATGATCGGTGTGTGTGTGCTTTAAATGTATGTGGTGTGTACCTGGCCTAAATCACACTGAATTCAGTGTTCCCTACTCACTGATTCATTTTGCTCCTGCCAGGCAAGAGTGTGGTGGTAAAGAAATGTACTATGCAAAAATTGCAAGTGCTTTGTGGCTATCTGTGGGAGGACTATGGCTGTGGAAGAAGCAGGAAGCAATTAGAAAAGAAAGCTGGGACACACATTGCGTCATGAACCCTGAGGGAGCATCTCTCCAACAGCTGTGGAAAAGGCAAAGCCCTGGCTAGGGAGCCCTAGGAAGAGATTGCTTAGTAATGTACTAGATATGGTCTGGGGACATTTGAAGTATATTGTACAATTCTGACTGCCCAGCTTCAGGTGCAGATCAGGGGGCTGAAGCATCTCCCTGTGAGGAAAGACTAAAGCTTTGGTGGGAATTTAAGGGGGGCGTTTATATACACCCACCCACACCTACCCACCCACACCAAGGGAACAGGACACAATAACTGATTTATAAAGTCATGCATGATACAGCAAAAGAAGATAGAGGCAAGTTTTTATCCCTCTCTCGGTGAAAATGAAAAGTAGATTCAGTACAGGCAAAAGAAGCTAACAGAGTAACGCAGACTCCTTCTGCAACTGAGCCTCAGGTGATGCTGTCTGGCTAGAGCAGTGTGGCAGCTCCAGGCTGGTGCAGGGCTGTTTACATTGAAAATAATGTGGTTGAAGATATGGGCAGGGCTGTGTGAGGTTTTTTTATTTGTAACTTGGACGTCTATATACTATAGTTTAAGTTTTGGATGACAGCCTCACTAAGATGATCAGAGGTGTGATAAGGGACTTTCTGGGGAGTTTGGAAAGGTACATAGCACTCAGTCTTGCCTTCTACATATCAGACACTGGCGACAGAGATGGGTCTTGAATTGGGCCTGAACATCATCCTTTATCAACCAGGGCATGTCTAGGGCGGTTGCCATGACCACTTAGTAATGTGATCGTTTATCTGGAATCTTCTCCAGCAAACATTGCTTGTTTTGCTGCAGAATGTACAGTGGTGCCTCGCAAGACGAAAAGAATTCGTTCCGCGAGTCTTTTCGTCTTGCGATGTTTTTCGTCTTGCGAAGCACGGTCCGTTGCAACTGCACCTCTTCAAGCGGCTTTAAGAAAAAAGCGAACAAACTCGCAATACGTTTTCATCTTGCGAAGCAAGCCCATAGGGAAATTCGTCTAGCGAAGCAACGCAAAAACGGAAAACCCTTTCGTCTAGCGAGTTTTTCGTCTTGCGAGGCATTCGTCTTGCGGGGCACCACTGTACTTCAGTAGAAATATTTAATAATGTCATATCCCAGTACTATATAACGGTTTCAGGTTGCCCCCTTTTAATTTCTGAAATGTGTGTCCTTTTGTCAAATAGGCAGTTGTCTTCAGATCTAGCCCACTGATAGTGAGAGTGTGAAGTGAATGAGCTCTCATTTATCTATGATACAAGTCTATATAACTATAATGCTAACACACAATGTTATGCATACATTAATTCTGAAGACAACTTTTTTAAACTTTAAAGGGAACGCAGGCTTTGGACTGATACAGATTTCCCACCCCAATTAAAATGTTACTATAGAATATAGGGTGTGTTTTATATATAAATATAAAGGTGTTTTTCAGTGCATATATGTGATGAGATATATCTGTGTGCAGTAGGGAAGTGAAGAAAGTGGTTGCTGGCATCCGCCTGTCTCAGGAGACAATGGAGCAGTGGTAAAGTCAAACCATTGGAGAGTTTCAGTGCCTGCTGTGGCTGTAGAGACCAAGAAGGGAGAGACATCTTTTATTGTGGGTGAAACAGATGGAGGTTTCTAGTTTTGCTGCTGCAAATGCACCATGGCATTTATTCTTTCTGCACTCCTCGCAGCAGTCATTCCTCTCTTGGTTACTGCTGGGGATACACGACCTGCCTGTCTGTCTCCAGGCACTGCAGTCACCTGCAAGGGATTCCCATACGTTGAGGTTAATGTTGCCAGCCTTCATGTCACATTTGCAGACATCTTTGTAATGCAGAGTTGGTCTGTCAACAGGCCTGGTGCTTGACGGCAGCTTCCAATACCTCGTCCTTGGGGATCTTGCCATCTTCCATTCTGTGGACATGACTAGGTCAGCATGGGTGTTGTTAAGACAGAAGTGTTAGCATGCTGGGAATATGGGCTTGCAAGAGCACATCTTTGTTTGAGACTCTGTCCTGCCATGTGATACCCCAAATCATCCTGATTATACATTTGGAAGGCATTGAGGTGTTGCTTCTGGCAGGTGTAAATCGTCCATGACTCACTTCCATAAAGCAGCATACTCAACACACAAGCCTGATGGACCTTCATCTTGATATTGGTCATTAGCATCCCACACTCCTTAACCCTTTTGGGAAAGTGAGCCATTGCCATAGCTGCCTTGCCAAGATGCTTGTCCAACTCAGTGTTGATGGCAAGGTTGCTGGTTATGATGGAGCCCAGGTAGTCAAAATGCTCTACCACCTCAAGCACGTGGTCACCAATGCTGATGTATGGATTGCTGGTGACATGATGAACCAGGATGTTGAGCTTCATCAGGCTGCACTTCTTGCAGTCTTGGACAAGACAGCTGATGAGTCTCTGTAGAGCTTCCTCAGAGTGTGCTGTCAAGGGCTGCATCATCTGCAGACAACATATCTTGGATAAGAACCTGCCACACCTTTGTCTTGGTGTAGAGACGTGTCAGGTTGAACAGACCTCCCCCCCCCCCCGTCACGCCTTGAATGGAAGTACACACTGGCTTCTGTTGAGCTGAAGGCATAGGAGACCAACAGGGAAAAGAAGAGTTAGAGCAAGAACACAGCCCTGTTTCACACTGCTCTTTATAGGGAAAGCTTCTGAGGATGAATACTGGACAGTGCCATGCATGTTCTCATGGAGGGACACAATCATCTTGTTGAGCTTAGATGGGCATCCTTTCTTGTTGAGCAGTATAAGGAGTCATTTTCTGCTGACAGGGTCAAAGGCCTTCATCAGGTCTATGAAGGCAATGTACAAGGGGTGTCTCTGCTGCCTGCATTTCTCCTGCATCTGGTGCAGTGAGAAAATCATGTTGACTGTTGACCTCTGAGCTCTGAAACCATGTTGGGACTCAGGATAGACCCTGTCAGTGAGTAATCTGTTGATAACTACATGGTCAAAGGCTTTCCTCACAGTACTCAGCAGGGAGATTCCACAGCAGTTGTTACAATCATAATGGCCACCTTTGATGTGGTTCACGATCAGATGTATTGCTGTGGTTCAGCTGTATAAGATTAGGTTTTTTATGTGCTGATTTAATGTTTAAGTGGTTTTATTCAGTGTGTTGTTTTTAGTGTTGTATACCGCCCTGGGATAATGACCGATAAAAGACAACTAATAAATTGAACAAATAAATAATAGGGGTTGAATCCAATGCTAGCCTTACTCAGAATAGACCCATTGAAATCAAATAGCATGACTGCCTTAAGTTCATTAATTTCACTGGGTCTACTTTGAGTAGAATTTAGTTTAATACAACCCAAGATAAATAATCTGGTACATTAGCCTATGATGAGCCATAGTCAACACAGGTTACTTTCATCTCTCTTCCCACTTATAAACATGCAAATTAGTGTTCTACAGTTCCCTTAACCATTGGCATTTGCTTGCTGTGACCTTAAACTGAGACATATATGGCAAGTCTCCTGTCTTTGTAAGATAGTGTGCTAAAATATCACAGGCTTATCTACTAATGTAGAAAATGCAAAGCCTTGATATTGGCGAAACGTTGAATGTTATTATCTGACATATTTCTTTTCACTATTCAGAGATATATATCTATTAATACATACACTGGTGTATGTTAATTAGGGGCAAATCTAATCGTCGTTCTCTTTATCTGTGGTTTTGCAAGGAGGGATAGCAGGGTAGTTTTTAGGCAGCTACAACTAGGCAGTTACAAGGGCACAAAAGCCTTTGAAATCAGGGTCCAGTGGGTTACCTTACAGATTGCAAGTAACTGCATTAATATGCTAATGAAAAATTGATTTTTTTCCCCAAATTGGGGGGGGGGGAGGTTCAATGAACCAGATTCAAGAAGAATCATGGCCAGGTTTTGCTCCTTGGCCAACATATGGTTCTGTGGCAGTCACTTTTCCTTTCCTTTCCTTTTTTCAAAAGCCTATGCTGACTTTAAACGGCTCTGCCACAGGCTAAGCTGCTTATGTGACTGCTCTGACTGTTCATGCTGAACTGAGCACAGATGAGATTTTTGCACCCAGTCACAACAAACACAGATTTTCAGGCAGTTGCAACTAAATGCCAAAATCTGATCCTTGAGTTTTGAATGTGCAGTCACATGACTAACATAGCTTCATATACCCACTTAAAAAAAAAATAGCAAGAAGAACACATGGCACAAAATTAAATATATTTTTTTAAGCTGGCAAAATAGCAGGGCAGAGTTTTACAACAGAGGCTACATTTGGTGGTGTTCATCATTTTTGTCTTGTATTCAATTTTAAAAGGCAAGATAAATACTCCTTCTCAAGTAGTACTTTGGGAAGCTCTCTTCATATCCTGGACATATACCCTGGGCATATACTCTTCATATTCTGGGTATATAAAAAATAAGTTTTTAAGAAACTTTAAGAAAGTGATACAGGCATGGACAGAGAGAGTGTGTCACGGAACAGTAGAAACGGCATGGGCACTGGCCAATAGCTGCCTGTGACATTCATGCAGCCATACAGCACCTGCAACTGGAATGGAAGTTCTTACTGTAGGTGAAACTTCATCTACCTTGCAATAGCAACTTAGTACTGAGAAAATAAAAAAATTCCCAGGAAGTAGAGAAATAGCTGGGGGAAAGATGAAAGGTCCTCGTGAAATGTATGTGTTGATCTGCAGAAGAAAATGTGGATACTTCACTACCATTGTGTTCACACAGATTTTTCATAGCCAAAGAAAACCCTGAAATAGAAATGCAGAGAGGGAAAGGGAAAGAGAAAGGGAGAAAAAAAATGACTAAGGAAAAGAAGTACAACTTAAGGTTCCCCAAGGGAGCATTACATGCCAGCATGTTATGTAGGTTTACACAAGTTTTTATTTGGGTAATCAAT
The DNA here is from genome assembly GCF_965113315.1 of Podarcis vaucheri. Taxonomy (NCBI): domain Eukaryota; kingdom Metazoa; phylum Chordata; class Lepidosauria; order Squamata; family Lacertidae; genus Podarcis; species Podarcis vaucheri. Next base: position 64,133,325 of record NC_138763.1, read on the forward strand.
AATGAAACCAGTCATTACCATAGCAACTGCCACATCACATAGTCCTTAAGCTGTCTCTGAAGATGGTGAACAGATTTAAAAGGCATGCACAAATAATGCTGCTTCTCATAACTTTCTTTTAAAACACATGGTGGTAGAACCAATGGGAGATTTGCTGTTGACTTTACTAGGGTGTGTATTGTGCTTGCTTATCACATGTTGGTACATGTGCTATGTTCAGATTTCAGACACTTCAGCACTCCAGGCCCACACAGATCTGCCTGCCATGACCTAACAAAAGGGAACTTACTTTAATCTCTCACACATTATTTGTACAACAGCTCAACCCACTGAGACTTCCTGCAAGCATCACATCAGTGTTAAAGCAGCCATGCACTTTAAACCTGGATTATAAATCTTTTTTCTCCCCTGTTCCTAAAGTTCAGATAGCTATTCTTACTTGAACCCATTCAGTACAGTGGTACCTCGGTTTACAAACTTAATCCGTTCCTGAAGTCCGTTCTTAAACCAAATCCGTTCTTTAACGGAGGCACACTTTCCCTAATGAGGCCTCCCACTGCCGGTGCCCTTCCACTGTTCAGCTTCCATTCGTGGACCGAGGTGAAGTTTGCAAACCGGGACACTACTTCTGAGTTTTCTGGAATTCGTAAACCAAATAGTTCGTTAACAGGGCTGTTCATAAACCGAGGTACCACTGTACTCAAGGAAAGGCAACCTACATGTGCTCAGAAACATTGAAGCCTCTGCTGGCCTTGACACAAGGTGGAAAGATAAATTTCCAGGCAGTACTCCTTCTGTGCTGCAACTCCACCTCCACCAGCAGGAGGGCAGCAGTAGCAAGACCAACTGCAAAGCAGGCAAAACTTTAGCTATCATTTTCCTGCTTTGCCTTGCTACTGCTCAGTGTTGAAGGGAGAAGAAAGATGCCTGAACATCCCTGGAGATGGATGCAAGACCCACCCAGCATGGATTTGAAACAGCTGACTTTTGGCTGTTTTGGGGAGGCTAAAGGGGAAAAATAATTGTTTATCTGCTAATTAGTGTGCGCATGCATTCTTTGTTTATTATTTAAGTATAGTTAACGATATAGGGCAGGTGTGTTTTTTGTTTTTCCATAAGTGTTATGTTAGATTGATGAATTATCAGATACATTATTTTCCCCTCTTCTCTTCCCTTCACTGTAGTGTGAGAAGTTACTAGTAAGTTAATAAATAAGTAAATAAAAGATGTTCTCTGGAATCGCAGATAGATTTGGAGGTATAAAATCTGACTGAACTGAAATAAGTCCTGTATTCCTCAGATACTCATGGGTATGCCTGTCCACCTTAACCCTTTATGTTTTCTGGAGCTGGTGCTATTACTGGATTGAAAACTACAGTTTCCATTCATGGTTAAGTCCTTTCGGACTTACTACTGCTACTGAATTTGGAAGCGCCAGTCTCCTATTAGGACTGAGCGCTTTTATCCACACTTAACTTCCCTCCACTCTTTCCAGGCAGAGTCCACGCTTTAAGGCTTCATGTCTGTGTTAATCCATGGAAAAACTCAATTAGAGATTAGAGAGCTGGAGCTCTTCTTGGAAGCAACAGAGCACACCGTCCCCACCAAGGAGGAGACAGGGGACTCCCCTGAGAAGGAGGATAGTTCACCAACACAGGAGCCAGATATATGGAGAAACGTGACTCAAAGAAGAAGGAGGCCCAGGGTTCACTCTGATTGTTTAGAAATACACAATCGCTTTGAGGTCCTCTCCCCTAGCATGGAAGACGAAGAGCAGACTCCATTTGAGGATCTCTCCCTCATTACAGCCGATCAGGTATATGAAGACGAGCAGCAAAGTCAGTCCTCAGGGAATGTGCAGGCAACCTTGGAACGGACAGCTCACGGAAGAACCCCGACCAAACCCAAGAGGAGGCGTGTAGTGGTGATAGGGGATTCCCTACTGAGGGGAACAGAAGCAGTGATCTGTGGGCCTGACAAGATGTCTCGGGAAGTGTGCTGTCTACCCGGGGCTAAGATCCAAGATGTAACTGAATGACTGCAAGGAATCATAAAACCCACTGACAAATACCCCTTCCTCTTGGTTCATGTGGGAACCAATGACACTGCAAGCAATAGCCTCCAGAAGATCAAAAGAGACTACGAGGCTCTCGGCAGGAAATTGAAGCAACTAAATGCACAAATTGTCATCTCGTCTGTCCTCCCAGTTGAACGACGTGGCCCAGGGAGAGAGGGGAAAATAGTGGAAGTGAACAGCTGGCTTCGCAAATGGTGTAAACAGGAACGGTTTGGATTCTTAGATCACGGACTGCAGTTTCTTGAAGATGGACTTCTGGCAAGTGATGGGCTGCACCTCACAACGGTTGGGAGAAATGTTTTTGCCAAAAATCTCAAAAACCTCATCAGGAGGGCTTTAAACTGACTAATGTGGGGGAGGGAGACAGTGCTCCTGAAGGTAGGAGTCTATCAATTAATGAAGATGATCATCCAAATGTCATAGACCAAATGGAGCAAACAGCACGCGGACCTAGTGGTGGGAGGAAAAAATCCTTAAATAAGAGACACGGGGGAATGATTAATGGACTTCAATGTCTGTACACTAATGCGCAAAGCATGGGAAATAAACAAGATGAGCTTGAGCTCTTGGTACAGCAAACTAAATATGACATAATAGGCATCACTGAAACCTGGTGGGATAAGTCTCACGATTGGAATGTAATAATGGGGGGATACAATCTATTTCAGAGAAACAGACCAGACAAGAAAGGAGGAGGAGTGGCGTTATATGTCAGGGATGTGTATACCTGTGAAGAGATCCAAGATTTAGAACCTCAAAGCCAAAGTGAGAGCATTTGGGTCAAAATTAAGGGAGAGAAGAATAACAGAGACCTCATTGTGGGAGTTTACTATAGATCCCCAAGCCAAACGGAGGACATAGATGATGCCTTCCTGGAACAGATGGCCAAGCATGCAAAAAGGAAGGGAGATAGTAGTAATGGGGGACTTCAATTACCCGGATATTTGTTGGACGTCAAACTCAGCCAAGAGCATAAGGTCAAACAGATTCCTCAGTGGCCTTGCAGACAACTTCATTGTCCAGAAAGTGGGAGAAGCAACAAGAGGAACAGCCATTTTAGATCTGGTCCTAACCAATGTTGATGACCTGGTTAGTGGGGTAGAAGTGGAAGGATCATTAGGCGCGAGTGATCATGCTCTTCTGAAGTTTACTATACAGCGGAAAGGAGCAGCCAAGCATACTAGGACTCAATTTCTTGACTTTAAGAAAGCCGACTTCATAAAACTTAGGGAAGTGCTGGGTGAGATCCCATGGACAGCAATACTAAAAGGAAAGGGAGTTCATGATGGCTGGGAGTTTGTTAAGAGGGAGATAGTAAAAGCACAACGTCAGGCAATACCAATGAGACGGAAACATGGAAGGTGCCTAAAGAAGCCAGGGTGGCTATCTAAAGAACTTTTAACTGAATTAAGATTAAAAAAGGATGTGTACAAAAAATGGAAAAGGAGGGAAACCACCAAAGAGGAATTCAAACAAATAGCCAGCACGTGTAGACACAAAGTCAGAAAAGCTAAAGCACAGAATGAACTCAGGCTTGCTAGAGAGGTTAAAAGCAACAAAAAAGGCTTTTATGGGTATGTTCGTAGCAAAAGGAAGAACGAAGAAACAGTGGGGTCACTCAGAGGAGAAGATGGTGAAATGCAAACAGGGGACACAGAAAGGGCTGAACTCCTCAATGCCTTCTTTGCCTCAGTCTTCTCCGATAAAGAAAACAATGCCCGACCTGAAGAATTTGGAGCAAATGATTCAGCAAAGGAAACACAGCCCAGAATAACTAAGGAGATAGTACAAGAATATTTGGCTAGTTTAGATGTATTCAAGTCTCCAGGGCCAGATGAACTGCATCCAAGAGTATTAAAAGAACTGGCAGATGTGATCTCAGAACCACTGGCAGTCATCTTTGAGAATTCCTGGAGAACAGGAGAAGTCCCGGCAGACTGGAGGAGGGCAAATGTTGTCCCTATTTTCAAAAAGGGGAAAAGAGAGGACCCAAATAATTACCGCCCAGTCAGTCTGACATCAATAGCAGGGAAGATTCTGGAGCAGATCATTAAGCAAACAGTCTGTGAGCACCTAGAAAGGAATGCTGTGATCACCAATAGTCAGCATGGATTTCTGAAAAATAAGTCATGTCAGACTAACCTGATCTCGTTTTTTGACAGAATTACAAGCCTGGTAGATGAAGGGAACGCAGTGGATGTAGCCTACCTTGATTTCAGCAAGGCATTTGACAAGGTGCCCCATGATATTCTTGTAAAGAAGCTGGTAAAATGCGGTCTTGACTATGCTACCACTCAGTGGATTTGTAACTGGCTGACTGACCGAACCCAAAGGGTGCTCATCAATGGTTCCTCTTCATCCTGGAGAAGAGTGACTAGTGGGGTGCCACAGGGTTCTGTCTTGGGCCCGGTCTTATTCAACATCTTTATCAACGACTTGGATGATGGACTCAAGGGCATCCTGATCAAATTTGCAGATGACACCAAACTGGGAGGGGTGGCTAACACCCCAGAGGACAGGATCACACTTCAAAACGACCTTGACAGATTACAGAACTGGGCAAAAACAAACAAGATGAATTTTAACAGGGAGAAATGTAAAGTATTGCACTTGGGCAAAAAAAATGAGAGGCACAAATACAAGATGGGTGACACCTGGCTTGAGAGCAGTACATGTGAAAAGGATCTAGGAGTCTTGGTTGACCACAAACTTGACATGAGCCAACAGTGTGACGCGGCAGCTAAAAAAGCCAATGCAATTCTGGGCTGCATCAATAGGAGTATAGCATCTAGATCAAGGGAAGTAATAGTGCCACTGTATTCTGCTCTGGTCAGACCACACCTGGAGTACTGTGTCCAGTTCTGGGCACCACAATTCAAGAAGGACACTGACAAACTGGAACGTGTCCAGAGGAGGGCAACCAAAATGGTCAAAGGCCTGGAAACGATGCCTTATGAGGAACGGCTAAGGGAGCTGGGCATGTTTAGCCTGGAGAAGAGGAGGTTAAGGGGTGATATGATAGTCATGTTCAAATATATAAAAGGATGTCACATAGAGGAGGGAGAAAGGTTGTTTTCTGCTGCTCCAGAGAAGCGGACACGGAGCAATGGATCCAAACTACAAGAAAGAAGATTCCACCTAAACATTAGGAAGAACTTCCTGACAGTAAGAGCTGTTCGACAGTGGAATTTGCTGCCAAGGAGTGTGGTGGAGTCTCCTACTTTGGAGGTCTTTAAGCAGAGGCTTGACAACCATATGTCAGGAGTGCTCTGATGGTGTTTCCTGCTTGGCAGGGGGTTGGACTCGATGGCCCTTGTGGTCTCTTCCAACTCTATGATTCTATGATTCTATGATTCTATGACATTTGCTCCCACTGAGCACTAAAGAGCAGGTTTTGGACATGCCTGGACATGGGGTTTTTAAGCATAGACCTGTGCCTGAAAAGAGTGGGGGGAAAGCTAAGTGTGGATAAGCCCTGAGTCCTGGGTCAAATTAAGTCTTGCACTCCTATCATCACTCTTCAAAAACAAACTGTTAAGGAGGAAAGCAGACTGGATACTTGTAATCACATGTAGGTTTCCTACATGTAAGGAGCTTATTTTTTGTGGAGGACCATGTTGTGGAATCCCTTCACCTATATAGCCCAAAGCGGTATGCTATTGGGAAAGCTCTACCACTTGATTACTCATACTGTATTATATCCACTAGCTTTCTGTGATGATTTATTAAACAACAAGACTTCACATAGGGAAATATATTGGGAAGGGCTGTAGCACAGTGGTCCAGCCACTGCTTTGCATTCAGACATTGCCAGGTCTGATCCCAAGTATCTCCAGGCATGGCTAGGAAAGACTTCTTTCTGAAACTCCAGAAAGCAGCTGCCAGTCACTGAAGGCAATACCAAGCTAGACGAGCCAATGGTCTGAGGCTGCACATGCCATTGGGCTTGTCTGCCTGACACTTTTATCTCTGCTGGATCGCGGTTTTAATTTGCAATGGTTTGCTCTGCACTGGGGCTTAACCATCTTCTGTTTTTCAAATCGCTCCCAAACAGAACAGGACTATAGCAATGAATCACCTCATTTTGAACAGGCCACTGGCATATTTTTTATTTTTTGTTTTTTTTGTTCTTGCAGTAGTTTATCTGCCACCCTTGTGGAAAATTCTTCTCTACAGATTGTTTCGTACGATTAAAGTCCCATGAGAATTGTGCAATTGCATAAAACTAACAGCAGAACTGTGCACTAATGCAGAACAAGCAAAATATCCGACCACCACTTCATTTTGCAGCGAGTGAAAAACTGATACCTGGCAGTACACAGTTTCCTTACATACCATACAGATTGGGAAAAGGCAACAGTGGGAGAGGCAGGAAAAAGCACAAAGGCAAACTTAGCATATACACTCACTATCCATGATAGCTGAATGGTGAGGTTGACTCAAGCATCAAGCTCCATATCTATAAGCTTTGGCTTGTTTTTGCAAGTAGTACAGTACAGGCACTGTAGGCAATCTCCTGGTTAAACTAATTTCAACCCAACTCTGACAGCTAGACACACTGTCTACCCCATAGGCTTTTTTTCTTATTTCAAAAGAGCTTGATGTGTTGCAGTACTAGACATCAGCAAATAGCTTGTCCTTAAAAAGAAGAAGTTAGAATTGATACTATATTGGCCTTTGGAGACATGTGTGATTAAAGTCATATTTTATGGGTTAGGTTTCAGTAATGCTGTTTCAATGGTATGTATTGTAAGTTTCAAATTGAATTTGGATCATATCTGTGAGCAGTCTTGAGGTATCCTTGGAGATGAGAGGTTGGGTAGGAGAAACTTGTTCATTTGTTTGTTAAACATGAAAGCAGACAATAGCCATATGTTTGCATGCTTTAATAGGTAGAATGAACATAGGAGCATTGCTAGATCTGTCCACCTATCTTGTCTAGAGTTCTGCTTTCCACAGAAGCTATATACTTTTTGGAAGCCATAAGGCAGAAAAGCAATAATAACTCTTCCTCGTTGTTTGTCCCCAGCAATCTGTCTCTGAACCTGGAAGCCCTGTTTAGCTAGCATGGCAATTTAACCTCTGTGTTTATTCTATTTCTTTTTTTAAAAGTTTTCTAAGCTAGTGGCCATTACCAGTAATTCTAAATGTCTAGTCTTCCTTGTAGGCATTCAGGATTAAGGGGATTTTCCTGAAGACTGTATTCTTAATGGAAGGCCTATCCAATATAGGCGGTAACAAACATTTGTTTTGTTATGGCACTTTTATAGGATCCATGTATTGTCTTATGGAGGGCTGGAGGGCCTCTGGGCCTCCAGAACTTTCACCAGACCCAGTCAGCATCACCAAATGATCAGGGATGATGGGAGATGTGGAGGGCCAGATTCTTCCTACCCTTATTCCAATGGACACCCTGTGGCAGGGTGGCAGGGAACTGCCATCAGTGCAGGAGGGAGAGAGCAAAAGCCAAATGGATTATAGAGAGCCTCCAGGGATCGTGGGAAGTAGCTCCTCTTCAACGGAGGAGAGTAAACGCGGCTCCAGTGGAGAGGAGGTGCAGGAGTCGGAAGTGGCGAGGCGGTCCCAGGACTCCTTGCCTGGGAGAAACGGGGAGGGAAGGGGTCCTCTGCTGCCCACGCTCTCTTTGTGCAGAAAGCATTCGCTCAGAGAGGGGAGGCGCAGATTGGGCGTCAAGAAGCTGCTTTGCTGGGGAAAGTTTAGGAACCGCCCACTCACGGATTCTGCCAGTGATTGAGTCAGCCACGGGAGAGTGGCGCTCCGGACAGATAAAGTTTATTTTGGCAGCAAAGCCAAGACTTCACAGCCAAGTAGGGAGATATGCTTGCTCCCAAGCAACCCCTTGGAAACATAACACAGGGAATGAAGTATTTGTCCTAACCAATGTCAGCTTCCCTCTTTCAAAAGAGCATCACTGACTAGACCCATCGTAGAGCTTTCACTGCCACACGTGATTCTGTTCTTGCTGCAGGCTGTACATCAAATAACTCTAGGTAGCATTAGCCACAAGTTAGGAACATATACCAGCTGACAGTACAGTATTATTCTCTTTCATTTCTTTCCGTTTCTTTTCCCACCATGGAAATTCCCTGTGTTTTGCCATGGGGAGGGAACGGGGCTACTATGAATAAGCTGACCCAGTGTATGAACTTTGTGCTGATCTCTAACAAAATATCTGCCTCGTACCCCTTCCCTCCCAAAAGGAGAAAACTTAACAGAATGCTAGCAAGTCCATATTATAGATTTGTGTTCTTGAGCTCTTCCTCAATACTTTTCAAAGTTACATATGTTTTTGAACCATACCACTCTAAAAATCAGAATTTAGGACATCAAGGTAGGCCAGCTAGGTTGTGTGCATTAATCCTCCAGCTGCTTCCTGGAAGTGACTGTTGCAACTAGGCTTGTTCCTAGTTTTAGCTGCCTTCTGGACAGCTCCCCTGCTGCACAGCTGCTCTCTTTTTGTCTTTGTTACTTGTTGGAAGCTTTCTCTTCTGATCAGTGCTCTGCCTGCCATTTCTTCATAAAACCTTACTGGCTTATCTCGTGCTTTCCCCTCCTTCACCAGACTCTGAACAAGTGGGAGTCAGAGATAGTAGGATTTAAAACAAGGCAATTTAATTCACCGAGGAAATGTGCCAGTTTAAATCAGTGGCTCAAATCAAGTTTCTGGCTTTATAATTCATATATTTGCAATTAAAGTGTATCCATTTGCCAGCTACATAGACCCTTTTTACTACCCAGCAGCATATTCCAAAATATCTGATCGTGCTGCTTACATTGCGTTTTGTACAATATAATTTATATCTGCTTACAGGAGCAATTGTCAAGTTAAGGACCCCCCCCCCCCGCGCTGCCTGAATTCACATCTATTGAAATTTAAGGGGGGAATTCATCAGGTGAAGACGTTCCCTCCCCCCCCCAATATTTTTTTTGGTGGATTTTAGCTGTTTTATTATTTTTAACACTGGCAGCTTTTAGGGGTTTGCACTTCCTCCTACTGACAATGTTTAATGCTGTTTGCTATTTTGGATGGGGAAGCTTTTTTTTAATCTATAGATTTGTATAATAGAGGGATTGGTTACTGATGTGCTACCTCCATTGTTAGACTAATAGAACTGTAGAACTGTATACTCAGAAGGGACTCCAGGGGACATCTAGTCCAACCCCCTGCAATGCCAAAGTCACAGCTAAAGACTCTCTGAGAGGTGTCCGTCCAGCCTCTGTTTGAAAACCTCAATGAAGGAGAATACACCACCTTCTAATGGAGTCCATTCCCCTGTCAAACAGCTCTACCAAAAAGTTCTTCCTGATGTTTAGTGGGAATCTCCTTTCTTGTAATTTGAATCCATTGGTTTGGGGCCTACCTTCTGGAGCAGGAGAAAACAAGCTTGAGATATTTGAAGATGGATATCATGTCACTATCATATTTCAGTCTTTTTTTAAAAAAAAAAATGCAGGATAAACATACCCATATCTCTCAACCATGCCTCATAAGGTTTGGTTTCCAGACCCTTTATCATCTTGGTTGCCCTCATCTGCACAGATTCCTAGACTTTGGTGCCCAGAATTGGACACAGTTCTCCAGGTGGGGTACCACTGGAGAAAGTATGCTTCTGAATGCCAGTTGCTGGAAGCCACAGGAGATGAGAATGCTGCTGTGCTCAGGGCTTGCGTGCTTTCCATCTGGTTGGGCACTCTGAGAACAAGATGCTGGCCTAAAATAACAACAACAACAACAACAATTTATTTATACCCCACCCATCTGGCTGAGTTTCCCCAGCCACTCTGGGTAGCTCCCAATCAAGTGTTAAAACCAGTACAGCATTAAATATTAAAAACTTCCCTGAACAGTGCTGCCTTCAGGTGTCTTTTAAAGATAGGATAGCTGCTTATTTCCTTCACATCTGAAGGGAGGGCGTTCCACAGGGTGGGTGCCACTACCGAGAAGGCCCTCTGTCTGGTTCCCTGTAACTTCACTTCTCGCAATGAGGGAACCGCCAGAAGGCCCTCGGCACTGGATTTCAGTGTCCGGGCTGAACGATGGGGGTGGAGACACTTCTTCAGGTATACAGGACCGAGGCCATTTAGGGCTTTAAGGGTCAGCACCAACACTTTGAATTGTGCTCGGAAACGTACTGGGAGCCAATGCAGATCTCTCAGGACCGGTGTTATGTGGTCCCGGTGGCCACAGGTGAGCCACTAACCTGCAACCAGCAGGTTCGTCTGTAACTGACTGTGTGGCTTTATAACCATATTTACTATGTTGTGTTTTTTTGAGTCACCTACAGTCTTCAACATACTTGCTACAGAAATTTCCACAATTATTATTAATTAATTAATCCGCCGAAATGTTTCCCATCTCACCTTATTTTCACAGCAGTGGTCCTGCTCCTGTAATTGCTTTGCCTGGCAGTTGCTACCAACCACTATTTTTATTAACTTTTTTTTAACCCAAATGGTAACTTGCCATGATATTACATGATGATGTAGCATCATGGTAAATGGGCCCTCTGGGTGAAAAAAAAGGAAGAAATGTGGTTTTCAGTGGCTGGCAAGTTTCCTCTGGCTCTACCACACATGTCTGAAAATCCCCAAAGTGACTCTGCAGAAGTGGTGGCAAAATTTGAGAGGGAACTATTTTGGACCAGCCTTATTTTTGTGCCAGTTTCACATTCAAAAGTCATGTCCCCCTGCCTCCTATTCATTCTTTTACATAGAAAACCAGACTTTAACTCAGTATGTTTGATAAAGTCATGAGTGTTGTAGACTCTTGCGTGTTACTCTTTCATTCAGATATATTAACTCAGATTATTTTTGGTGAGATTGCAAAGTTAAAGTGCTTAATTAGAGAACAATCATTACTGGCATTTATTAAGGATTGGAAATTTCCTGTGGACTTTCTGCGTAAAAGAGAAAATGAACTTGTAAAATCTGGATTTGAAGACTGAAATAATACTGGTTTATAGAAGATAGAATGGTTGGATCTTAAGGTGTGACTACTATATTTAGCTGCGTGACAGAGAGCTAGAAGTCTTTTTATTCTGCTTTATCTTTCTCTAATCTTTTTTCACTCTTTCTCTTACTTTCTGTTTCTTTAAGCTTGTCTTTTCTCCTTTCTGCCTTTTTTTTTACACTAGTATATTATAAAAAGATACTTTGCAAGGGGAATGTATTTCTGTATATCTCTGAATAAGTATAAATTATAAAAAATACTATTTTGAAGGCATTTTATGGGGCTGAAATATTCCAAAATATGATTTAAATAACAACATCTAGTTTTTAAGAACTAAAAATATATATCATTGATTTTTTTCCACCCTGGTGGACGTGGAGAAGAGTCAGTGAACTGGGCAACAAAGGCCATGTACCAGACCAACAGTTCTAGTTGGTAATTTGTTGCTGTGTAGGCCTGGGAAAGATTGAGGATGTGCCACTCCAATCTTTCCAGCAGGCTAAATTGAATGTTAATAGTATAAAACTACAGAAGGAGCTTGCTTTTTCATTGACCCTATACATTTAATTTGCATTACATGCAGCATAATTAGCAAAACAGTAGCAGGTCCATTATCTGCTTGCCAGCAAAGCTTAGCGAATCAATTCAAGTTTAATTCAAGAGGCTTAAATTCAAACATGAACTGTGCCCATGAAGGGAGTAGTTTTCACAGTCATGTTTCTGAGTTGTAAAATCTATTATCCTCCACAAAAGGGGATAGCCCTCTCGTGGGTATATCCACAGGGTCCTGGGGGAGCGTTATCTCCTGTGTCCACCCAACCTTTCCTTTTTTCTGCGATATAACACAGCAAGAAAAGGGCCTGTGCAGGTTGCATATGCAGAAAGAGATGTCATTTACGAGCCATCAGCATGGGTTGCATGTGACCTCTGAAACTTTATCTGACTGTTAAGCTGGGAAAGCTCCAATGAAGTAATAATTATATAATTTTTAAAAAGTGTCCCAAGCTGAGCTTTTACTTGCCCTTCTCCATAAGAAAACGGCTAATGAAACTTTGCTCATTTTGTGTGTTCTGTTTGATAAAAAAACCTTACTTATTTTCTCAGGTGTGGGCAATTATGAATCAGGGGAAAGCAAATAAGTTATTAAAGCTACCACAAAATCATTTCGCTTTGCAAATGTTCCAGCATGCTTGTATATATATATATGTGCAACAGAATGATGTCTTATTTTTGCATCCATTTGTTGATTCTTCTTAACTGACACTGTTTCATTGTAGGTTGGCATAGTATTGCATTATTCTACACTCTCTACAATGCTGTGGATTGGAGTGACTGCAAGGAATATTTATAAGCAAGTCACGAAAAAGCCTCAGACCGCCCAAAACAGTGACCAGCCTTCTTATCCAAAGCAGCCATTGCTCAGGTATGGATCATTATAAGTGCTGTAAGATACACTCCACAGCTTTAAGCTTTGAATCCTTCAGATCAAACCTAAACATGCAATGTTTCCTGTATCTCTGGAAATTGTGGAAATATTTCCAAACCTTGATATGTTGTTATTTTTTCAAAACTTGCACCAAATATGTAGAATATATCCTCTTTCTGTGTAGTCCATCTGGTCATGAGATGACTTCAGGCATGTATCTGTTATACCTACAGCCACATTATTCTTGCTGCATAAAAGCAATGTGTCTTATATCATATTGTTTGAAATAAGCAGAAATGTGCAGTTCAGGCATATATCTGTGTGAGCATATCTGTGTGGAGGAGCAAGGCGCGCGCACACACACACACCTCGTAGACTTTGGTGCAGTAACAGAAACTTCTTGCCATCTGGGAGACAAAATGTAATTGGTGGCTTGTCCACACTTACCTTTTGTCCCACCTTTTGTCCCACCCTTCACAGTCACAAGCCTGCATTTTAAAGCTCCTTGTCCAAGCAATACCTGTTTTTGCTCCAAATCTTTCCCTGCAAAACCTCACTCTTTAAAGTTGAATCGGAGCAAACAGCTCTTTGGGGTTTTGCATGGATTGCTGTTTGCTCCAATTCAGGTGTAAAGAGCTGTAAAGAGATTGAGCTGGAGAAAGCTCCAGAGCATCAAGACACTCAGACATGGAGCCTGAAAATGCAGACTATGCCTGGAATGAGCAGAGGAAACGTAAGTGTGGATAAGCCCCAAGTAACCACTTGTTTCGGTGGTGGCAATTAGTAAGGAAGTCTATGTCTAGCTTGAATGTCAGGCCTTGTGCTCACCTGTTTCATCTTCACACCACCCACTCCCTCCTCCCTTTTCAATGCATTGCTGCCATTATTATTGTCATTGTCATCCTGCCTTTACTCCAAAAGGAACCCACGGAGTATTCGGTTAGCAATAGTTCCCGCTTATGTCCAAACTAGAAAACTCTGGTTCAGAACAAGGCAAGATCCTAAGCCATTTTTTGAATTGGTTTAGAATCCAGCTTGTTCCAAGACCGCAACCATTGTTTCCTGGTCCATTGTTTCCATAACTGGAAACAAAGCTTGACTGAATCAACTGCAGCATGCTGAGAAGAGAGGTGGGAAGGAGCGGTACAACTTGAGGTTTTCATTTGCTTATAGAGTACTTTCTCTGGCTAGTTAAGAGCTCCATTGAATGGCTACTGGAACAAGTTAATGCCAACAGGTCTATTTCAAGGTAATGGACTTGATTATTGCAGCTATTGTATCAGGATTTGGGGAGAGCTTTCAGCATAACCAGAATTTGGACAGAGAGCCCAGTGCTGTCTGCACCATTTGGCAATTTCCCAATAACTATAAACGTAGGCAGATTCAATACAGCATGCCCACCTCTGCAAAAAAAATGATCCCAACTGACATTCTACCTTGAGGACGTGCAATCTGCTCTATGACCATATAATATTTATATAAAAAGTCTCTATTCAGAGATGCACATGGAACAATCTGTATTTAGTCACATCATTGGTTATCTGCTGCTTAAAATACTTTCTAAGTTCATTACAAGGCCTTTAAAATCAGTCTAATGGAAGAAGAAAAAAGTAACGTTCAGTAGAAGCCCTGAGTGCTCCATCTGAAATGAGAAGCAATGTTTTTCCTGAGAACCAGAGTTACTCAATTTGCGATTCATTATAATGTTCCCCACTCAGTAGTTCATGGTAAAATGAATAATTGCCAGTTTCACATGCCACAGTAAGGTTATTAAAGTAGCAGATTATTTCAGGTTGCAAAGACCCAGCAAACTGTGTTCACCAAATTCAGTTCCTGTTAGAGTTGAAAATATAGTTTTATGGAAAAGATAGCTCCAATTAGATTTCTTTGTAACTATCATTTTGTAAGTTTGGGCCACAACAATAAATCAGCATGGTAACAATGCAGCACTATTTTTGAAGTACCACAACTTGAAAGTAATGGTTTAATACCTGTCTAAAATTATTCTGGGATTTTTTCTAACTATGGACATAATTAGCATCAGAGGCACAACCCCAGAAGTATCTAATATAATTCAATAATGCTAACTATTACTGCTAACTAAGCCAAACAATACCAAATAATCTTTTTCATTTCACACAGAAAATGGGCATATAATGTGGAAAATTTAAATATCCTTAAAGCACTAGAATGTCTTACATTTCTAATTAGTCCTTTCCCTCCCAACTTTCTGAAGGATGACGTTGGTTTTTCCAGTTTTTTGACACTGTCAGAGACCAAAGTATTCAGCATTATAATACATATTATTCCAATTAAATCTACTGAAGATGGTTAATTTTTAGTTTTTTTATATTTTATTTTATATTTTAGTATTTTATTTTAAATACCTCTAATTATGGTCGCTTCATGCTTTTAATATTTGGGGCTCAGCTACTGCATATTAGTGTACACCAAAATAATAATAATGAAGTGAGTACTTCCTATAGGTTCACAATCCTTTCTGCCCTCCAAGAATCTCTGTGTCCCTGTTTCTATATCATCACATTTACATAAATGACTTGGTGGACATATTTGCCTGTGTTGGACTAAAGCAGTTGGTTAGTTAAAAATACCTGTTTTGATTCAGTACCCCCCCCCCATTGTTCAGCCAGGACACTGAGGTCCAGCTCTGAGGGCCTTCTGGCAGTTCCCACATTTTGAGAAGTGTTGTTGCAGGGAACCAGGCAGAGAGCCTTCTTGGTAGTTGCACCCACCCTGTGGAATGCCCTCCTGTCAAATGTCAAAGAGATAAACAATCATGTGGCTTTTTGCAGACATCTGAAGGCAGCCCTGTTGCTTTTAACATCTGATGTTTTGGTGTGTTCCTTTGGTTGTTGGAAGCTGCCCAGAAGTAGCTGGGCAACCCAGTCAGATGGGTGTGGTACAATACAACAACTATGACAACAAAACAACAATATTAACTACTACTACTACTACTACTACTACTACTACAACTACAACAACAACAACCATGACTTCTCTTTCAGATTATATGTAGAATTGAATGGTTTTCCAGCTTCCAGGTGGATATTTTTATAGCATAATATTGCTATAAGGGACATATGGATTTTTTGTGATTCCGTAAATAATATTGTTGCAGGCAATTAAGCAATCAACTTTCCTTTTAAGATAATTTTAAAAGCTACATTTTTTTTACAAAGAAACATTGAATCAGGAGAATTGCAGGAATATAGAAATGTGCTGTTGTCAGTTTCAAATGTAGGTGAGGAGGTGTCTCTGTAGAAAGCGCTTCTACAAATGTGTGAGCAATTGCTACATATAGTTGAATGAACAGCAGGGTTTAAGATTTCTGTTTCTGTGCTTGTATTTATATTTATATTTATTAGGTCTCTACATACAACAACCATAATATTTCAAGGAATCAGAGGTAGATTACTTCAGAAGCCTCTGAGTTGTAATTAAAAAATATAGATCCATGCGGAGAAAATATTCTTAGAAAGCTGTGTCAGAAAATATGAAAAGATTGGCCAGGGTTGGTTGTCCTCCATCTTGTAATACTAGCCAGTGTTGCTCTATATTTGTCATTTCTAAGCTGGTCTCTGCAGTATAATGTTATTGCTTTCACTAGCTTATTATTATATGGGCCCTGTAACATCTGACTTAATCTGTTCCTTGTTAAATTGTGATCGTAATAAAGGCGTCTGCTTTATAGTGCAGTGCTTTATAATATGAAATTAAATAACATAGATTTAATTTTTGCCCAATTTGTACTTTAAGATGTGTTTTCATTTGCCCTTTGATGAAATTAGCCAGTACTTCTTGACTGGCTAGCTTTTTCCCCCTCATGAGTTTCATTGGATGCTTAAATAACAATAATTTTCCAAATACATAATGTGATTTATGGTGGATTCAACTAACCCAGCATGTTAGTGGAAACCACTTCAAGGACTCCAGCTAGCATGGTGTGGCTTCTCCACTCTCTTACCCCTATACACACATATCCCAATCCTTTCTGGGGGGTAGGTAGAACCCCCTGAACAGAGTGGAGAGGGTGTACTTACACTAACTGAACGATCAGAAAACTGTGTCCTTCCATGCAGTCTGAGTTGCCTAAAAGGTAGTCTCACCATAAGAAGAGATAACTTGAAGTTGGTTGATGGGCAATGAGCTGCAAGAAGTCAAAACTGTGCCTTAATTTCTGAAAATATGCTTAGGAATACTCAGCATGTCTTTGCAAGGGAATTGCCAAGAATCTATTGGCACTTAGAAACCATTCAGATGACCAAAGTACCTTCAGAGAAGCATCTGTTTGTCTGTATCAACTTATAAACCAAAGAGTATTTTACTAAATTAGTTACAATTTTATGGTAGAACATGTGGTAAGAGGAGATGAGAAAAAATACATTTGTAATATTTGATTTGAAATTAATGGAATTTGGTTGGTGTTGAGCACTTCTGGATGACCTGTTTATTGAGCATCCATCCTGATTTGTTTGCAGAGAGGTTAGATGACGTCAAAGCAAATACACTTTCCATTTTGTTATCTCAAAAAAATTGTTTGAGGGCACTGAATTTGTGACTTTCCAATCAAATGTAACTGCACAACTTGAAATTGTTGGTATGTGATTGAATCCCACCCCAATATGTTGTTGTTGTTGTTGTTGTTTAGTCATTTAGTCGTGTCCAGCTCTTCTTGACCCCATGGACCAGAGCACGCCAGGCACTCCTGTCTTCCACTGCCTCCCGCAGTTTGGTCAAACTCATGCTGGTAGCTTCGAGAACACTATCCAAACATCTCATCCTCTGTCGTCCCCTTCTCCTTGTGCCCTCCATCTTTCCCAAAATCAGGGTCTTTTCCAGGGAGTCTTCTCTTCTCATGAGGTGGCCAAAGTATTGGAGCCTCAGCTTCACGATCTGTCCTTCCAGTGTGTACTCAGGGCTGATTTCCTTAAGAATGGATAGGTTTGTTCTTCTTGCAGTCCATGGGACTCTCAAGAGTCTCCTCTAGCACCATAATTCAAAAGCATCCATTCTTCGGCGATTAGCCTTCTTTATGGTACAGCTCTCACTTCCATATATCACTACTGGGAAAACCATAGCTTTTACTATACAGACCTTTGTTGGCAAGGTGATGTCTGTACTTTTTAAGATGCTGTCTAGGTTTGTCATTGCTTTTCTCCCAAGAAGCAGGCGTCTTTTAATTTCGTGGCTACTGTCACCATCTGCAGTGATCATGGAGCCCAAGAATGTAAAATCTCTCACTGCCTCCATTTCTTCCCCTTCTATTTGCCAGGAGGTGATGGGACCAGTGGCCATGATCTTCGTTTTTTTGATGTTGAGCTTCAGACCATATTTTGCGCTCTCCTCTTTCACCCTCAATAAAAGGTTCTTTAATTCCTCCTCACTTTCTGCCATCAAGGTTGTGTCATCTGCGTATCTGAGGTTGTTGATATTTCTTCCGGCAATCTTAATTCTGGCTAGGGATTCATCCAGCCCAGCCTTTCGCATGATGAATTCTGCATATAAGTTAAATAAGCAGGGAGACAATATACAGCCTTGTCATACTCCTTTCCCAATTTTGAACCAATCAGTTGTTCCATATCCAGTTCTAACTGTAGCTTCTTGTCCTACATAGACATTTCTCAGCAGACAGATGAGGTGATCAGGCACTCCCATTTCTTTAAGAACTTGCCATAGTTTGCTGTGGTCGACACAGTCAAAGGCTTTTGCATAGTCAATGAAGCAGAAGTAGATGTCTTTCTGGAACTCTCTAGCTTTCTCCATAATCCAGCGCATGTTTGCAATTTGGTCTCTGGTTCCTCTGTCTCTTCTAAATCGAGCTTGCACTTCTGGGAGTTCTTGGTCCACATACTGCTTGAGCCTTCCTTGTAGAATTTTAAGCATAACCTTGCTAGCGTGTGAAATGAGTGCAATTGTGCGGTAGTTGGAGCATTCTTTGCCACTGCCCTTCTTTGGGATTGGGATGTAAACTGATCTTCTCCAATCCTCTGGCCACTGCTGAGTTTTCCAAACTTGCTGGCATATTGAGTGTAGCACCTTAACAGCATCATCTTTTAAAATTTTAAATAGTTCAGCTGGAATACCATCACTTCCACTGTCCTTGTTATTTGTTATTTGGCCTTGTTATAACCCCAGTATAGCACCAGTCTAAAACCACCCATTGTCTAGAGTTGAGGTTGTTCTAGGAATTATTGCTATGTATTTAGAGAACCAACTTCAGGATTCAATAATATTGAGCCTTAACTGATACGTGATAAAGACATTCACAGCTGCCATTTGCAAATTTGGGCCAGGCAACAACATTCATGGCTTCCAGCATTGTGGTTTGTTCAATGTAGTTCAGTAGTTCAATCAACAGTTTATTTTCCAAAGCCTACTGTGTTCTCCTCAAGTGAGAGGCTATAAGGAAAAAATAATTCCAATGTTCCAGGTTACATAGGTTTCCAGGAAAAAATCCTTAGCTTCAAGAATATCTTCCCTCTTAGAGTGGTGAATAATTGAAGCCTCATAGTGCAGAGCAAATATCTATGGTTGGATAATTAATGCTCTATCATCAATACAAAAGCAAAACAGGAAATATAACTTATGTCTCTGATGTTAATTCAGATGCTTCTCATCATAACCAATGAACACTTTAAATGAGCTCCTCGCTTGTGACAGTAATTGTGATGTGTATTTTTAGACCATTTTGAATTGTGCTGCAATTAGTGTAATTCATTAATGAACAATAGACATTTTAGTAATTCTTATACATTTGCAGGCTTGCATGTTCTCGAATAGCAGAAGTCATTATAAGGACACAGTTTATAATAGCTTCTTCTAGACATAATTCTCCGACTTTGAGCAACCCTTCTAACATTTGGATTGAAATATAAAATACTTGCCAAGGAATTTGAGCTGAAGAATCATGCGGCCTTTTGAATATTTGCTACAAAGCTTGAACTAGAGGACAATCAATTAAAAATTATAGCATTCCACAAATAGCTGTTTGAATGCTCTTTTTTCTGTGTTCTTGGCATCACAAATCAGTATATTAAACAAAAAGTGTCAGTTATGGGAAAAGATTAAATACAGTATAATAAATTGTATTTTCTGACACTTTGTACGATGGAACTAAACTTTCAGTAGTTTGGTTTAAAGGTATTTGCAATCTGGTTACAATGATATAAACAGCTGCCTTATAGTGACCTCATTTGAACAGCATGGTAAACCAAACTATATCTTACAGGGATTGCATGAATGTTCAGGCTCCCAGAGAGGAACATGCAAACACTTTGCTCCTCCACAAATGTTTTTAGTGCCATACCACAATGAGCTAAACCAAGGTTTGGCTTATTATGTCGTTCAAACCTCGGCTTGTGGTTAAGCTCTCTCCTCACTAACCCCAAAGAACAAACTACTGTCTGTAAGATTATTCAGAGGCTAAGAAAGTGCACCAGAGCTAGCTCATGTAGAGAGAGATAGCTTAAATCCAAAATGAAACCAGATTCCTGTGTGCTAGAACTGACCAGAAAACATTATGTGGACTTCTGAACATTAATAACACCGAGACATATCCAGAACTGCCTATTCTGACTGGAAGATAGCTCTCGGTGTTTTCATGCAGGGGTCTTTGCCATTCTTGCTGGGAGAGATCCTTTAGCTGAAGATTGCATAGGAAGGAAAGGTGATATTGTTGAACTCTGAATTCAAGTTCATGGATTCTATGTAACCAATCGTTTAACATAGCACTTCATTTCAACTGTTACTGCACATAAACATAGAAATATCAAGATGACCCCAAATATGCTCCTCTCAAACTGCATTCTTACACTATCAGATTGAAATACTAAAACAAGGGCTGAAACAAAATGCTCCTACAGATTCTCTTCAAAATCTTCTGTGATTTTGATGTCGAATGTTCATCAAATATTCAGTTTTATTTTAGGTCTAAATCCAGCTTCATGTGAGCATGGTTCTGCCTGCCCTTTATCTACTGCCCCTTGAAGCCGCTCACACTCTCCCTCCTCAATCTCTTCTGGAGGTTCCCCCAATGTTCCAGAGCAAACATTAGGGGTGCTGCAAGAAGAAGAGGACCTGAAAGTCCTGTCCTGTGAGTGGAACTTCATAGCACTTTTTAAAGTGCTACTTATGCTGGCAGCAGTAGTCCAGTTAACTCATCCCTGGCTTCAAGGCCCCTTCTCATCCATCTCTTGGATAAAGGAATTAGTTGACCGGCAGCATGAGAAACCTCCCTTTTCCCAATGAACTGAACCAAACCTCAGCCTTCAAAACAAGCAGATAAGCTTATATGATCTCCTGTTACAGCTCACACCAATTAGTCCCACAGTTATATTGCCTACCAAGAAGGCTTTTACATGGCTTCTAGGACATTTCCGCCATTTTGTTCTACAGACTGACTCGGGTTTCTAACCATGGTCTGTCAGGAGGGGCCAAAAAACAAAGCCTCATTTAGCTCCCTCCAAGGGATAGCTGCCACTGCTACTCCAGCACTGTATTTTCTCCATATTCCTTAGTTATGCACCACTTCTGCCTTATACTGTAGTATCTGACCTGACTTGACACAGAATGCTGAGATATAGCAATCTTCCAGCTCATTGAAGACTTATGGGCGCCTGTGGATTTTTGAGTTGCTCTAAAATAGTTGCATTAAATTTAATTGAATTAAACTATGCCACCCCAAATGGATGTGTGTATTGCCACAAGTCTGCTTTAGCAAAAGGTAGCCTGCATGGTCACCTGAGATTTTATATTTTTTAATCAAAATGTTTACCAAGAAGTTTTCTTATGGATGAAATTATTTGATGTTTCAACTGCTTTTTGACTATTTCAGAGGACATTTGCAAATATAATTTGAGCTGTGAGGGCATGGAAAAATACTTGCCTACTTGCACTTGTTCTCAGGTTGACTTCTGGAAATCCTATTTATGCCTTTAACTGTTATTGCTCCAGAATTGCTAAAATAATATCTATCTTAAATGGGTTGTATTTGTCTTTTGGCAAGTCAGTCTCTTTAAGCTTTGCTTTTCGAAACAATAATCTCCCTAAAGCAGTTATTATGATTTTGGATGAAATAAAGTACTTGGCTTACTTGAAATGCATTAGAAAAAAAATATTCACAACATTTTCACGTTCAAATTCTTGCTTCATTGTAGCCTTCCTGTCCCTCCTTTCCTCTGTGATGTATTTTATTACGTAACCAGCTTCTGACAAATCTAAAGTGTGCCAGATCTGCCTGCAGTCTTTTGGAGACATTTTGAGTCTAGTGAAAACTGGCATCTAGTCCTCCAGGTATTTAGATTCAGGTGTTGCACTGATGTGGAGCTAGAAATACACATGCAGTTCCTTCATGCACATATTATTTATTTGAATTCAGAAGCTCTATATGGACAAAAAAGCAGCAGCAGCAGCAACCAACATGCTAGAGATGGTTCACTACAGATGTATAAATAACCCTTTCAACTTCCTTTTGAAATCCCAAAAGCACAACTTAAAACAATTTAAATAACCAGTAGTCCACAAAATCAGATAATCATTCGCCACAGCACTACTGGCTGAGTCCAATGTTCTGGCTTTTCTGTCATTTCTTCTCTGGAATGGCAATAGTAGATGTGTTCACTAAAGAAAAATCCCATTTAATTTGTAGGAAGCAGCATGCTTAGAGCTGCACATTTTGTCAAATGATAGTAGCAATTTCTCATTTAGAGTAGAAATTAGGCCTTTTCCCTTTCAAAACCCAAGTGTCTTTGAAAGCTGCTGAGAGCTAATTCATATGTTATAGAGGATTTGAGCACAGCTTTCAGTTGGTGTGAGAGCCACAAGTTCTACTTTATGCACTATAGAAATATGGGGGAGGAATGCCCAAGTGGTTCATTGCTACCGTCAGACCTCTCACCTGTTAATTTTGGGTTTTGCGGATTTGATACATTAACTTAATGCAGTTATTCAGTGGTTGTTTTTTTAAAAAAAGGCTACAGTGTTTCATAATGACTGGAATATGTGTTAGGAAGGAAACACTTCTTATCCTCCCCCTTTTGTTACCATTATTAACTTTGCTTTCTAGAGACACAAAGTTCTTAGAGGAGCATAATTACACTTGGAGGGCAGGGAGGGAAATTAACTCTCTTCCTGCTTATGTCTTGGATCCTGAATGCCCTGTGTTAAGTTGTGGGTGAACATATCAGACCACACAGCGATTCTTCAAACAGCTCTTGTTTATTCACAGGCCAAAACAGAACTGAACTGAAGGGTTAAGCCAGCCTGCTTATATAGAGCTCCACTAGAATGCAACAGTAACCAATTTCTGTAACTATCCAATCACTGAACATCACTTTCGATCCCTTATTTGCATATGTGGACCTGAACTATCTACAGTATCCCCCTGCTGGCCCAGGGTGAGAACTTCAGTACATAACACCCTGGAACTCGGACGTTTTGGCTCCCGAACACCGCAAACCTGGAAGTGATTATTCCAGTCTGCAAATGTTCTTTTGGAACCCAAACATCCAATGGGGCTTCCACAGTTTCTGATTGGCTGCGGGAGCTTCCTGCCTTACGGAACGGATTCCGTTCAACTTCCAGGGTACAACTATATATGTAATAACAGGGTATAAGATGGGGAAGAAGAAGGAGAGGGGGAAATGAGCAGAGGGGAGCATCATCAACATACAGCCTGTGGTCCTTGCTCCCCTCTTGACACAATCCTCTGCTTTCTGCTTTCTTCCTCTTCTCTTAAGAGAGGACTCTCACAAAATAATAGCCCCCTTATGACGAAAGGCCTGTCTGACAAGGGAGGCAAGGTATGAGCTTTGAGAGCTTCCTATAAAAGGCAAAGGAAGGGGGTGGTCAGAACCCTCCCTGGGGAAGAATTAAAGGGGAACTTGCAAGTCAGTCTGTGTGCTTGGTATAGTAGGCAGGTAAAAGAATTCCTTACCTGAGTTTCTAATAGCACTGCAGTTATTGCTTCAGTGATTATAAGGCATGAATGGACCTGCAAAAATAGGGCTGCCTCCTCCTGTTCCTTTGGGAATGTTCAGCAGTGAACAGGAGGAAAAAGAGGTGGCAGGTCAAGGGTCTCCCACTTCTTTGCCTCGTCCATCCATCATTGGCGCCTCCCATCCATTAATTTGAGAATGATGAATGGAAGAAATGGGGAAGGTGGTGTAGGGCTAAGGAACAAGCTGGAGTCCTCTTCCCAGAGCATCCCCACCCTGCTCATCACTTTTGAAAGATTTTGCCTGCTTTTGGATATTCACCTGCTGGATACTGTCTTGGCTATCAGAACGATACATTTCCTGTTGTTGGACTGCACTACCAAAAGGGGGAGCAATGACTTCATTCAGCCAAAGCCATTTGGAGCTTATTTTTCTTGATGGCTGTTAAAGAGATGCTGCTTTGCAAGTGTTCCTCCCAGCATGATTTAGCTTCCATTGAAGAACAATGGACGTCTGTAGTTCGGATTCATGCGAAGCTTGGGCTATTTCTGGCTGCATAAGGTCCAAAAGAAATGAGTAATGCTTCTTATGAGTCACAGTATGTGCTCATCAGCCTGACTAATAGTGTCAAATTGAGATTTTGAAGCTATTGTAGCCACACACACACACACACACACACACACACACAAGCTACCTGAGGGACTGGCCTTTTCTCCTGGCTTTTGCCCAAAACACGCAAACAGAGGCTTTTGGAAATAAGAAATATATCTTTATTCAGGCAAGTGACGGAACAGGCTTGTCAGCAGGAGATACAATTCAGGAGTTCTGGAGCAGGGTTAAGATGTTCAGAACTGGATGGAAGCAGTGAAGATGTTTCAACAAGTTTCCCTGCCGCTCCCACCAAGCTTTTAAATATAAGGCATGGCACGTTCATTCGCAAGCCTTATGGAAATATGCAGTTGCAAGCATGCACTGCACACATGCTTATAAGTCTGCTCCCATCTGCAAAGGCTCCTGTTGAGTTGCTGTCACCTCCTGTTCAGCCTCCCTCCATGGCTGATCAAAGTGCTCCTCAGCCTCCGCTGGGGCTCCTCCTCAGGATGGTTGGAGGGAAAGGTGGCATCCTTGCTCTCCATTCCAAACTGACTGCAGTTGGAGCGGAAAAGGGAGACTCACCTCCTCTGTTTCCTTCTCCACCCCCATCAGCCTGCGAACCCAAGCCTTATCCCAACAGCATTGTGGCAGCAATTCTGTGTAATCTCCCCACACTTTTTGTTTGTTTGTTCACACGCCAGTGGAATTAATGGGAATATCTCATAGACAAGGCTTGAACCTTCCCAACATTGCATCTTCCTTTCCTACATTTTCATGAAATGGTAGCAGGCAGGCTTTCCAGTTTCAGCACTTCTGAATATTCTGCCGATTTGCAAGAAGACAAGCCAGTTTACCAGGAAGATGCATTCTAGCAAATGTTGGCTGCTCACCTGAAAGAGAAGGAAAATGCAAAACCCGTTGTAAGCGTCACTTCCCAAAATTGCCTTTGGTGTACAAGGGATCATCCTGGTACCTCGTGAAAATATACTGAAAGTGACATGAACGAATGGTGTCCATTCTTCCACGCTATCTCTTACTTATTTCCTTCACACGCTCCTTCATTACACTACTCTTTTCTGGTTCTTGGTTTTGAGTTTGCTTCTTCTCTCTTGCAATGCATCCTGCCCTCATCATCTTCTGGGTGTCTAGGAAACAGCTGTGGTTAGTAGTGGTTTATGGGAGCTTATAGAAGGAGGCATTTGGGCCTTCCGACTTTGCTATCCATAAGGGTGCTGTAAAAGGATGGTGTTATTTAATGCATTGTAGTTCAGGAGCTTTGCAGACAGTACCTCTGACTTTCTCACACATTCCACTTCCCCATCTGGGCTTCCACTGTTATGTAGTGCTTATCTGAAGCACTTCCAACTGTGCATGTAAAATGCATAATTGCAAAATGCACATATAATTTTTGCCTGTTTTTGTTTCCTTTGGTTTCCCCCACCCCTTAGGATCCTTAATTACTTGCAGTTAGAGCACTTTGTAGACTGATGTTCATAGCAAAAGACATGTAAATCTTTTTCTTTAATATCCATAGCTCTGAATATCACTCCATTCAACTGGTCCAGGTTGTTCTGCTTACAGAAAATTGCCTGGGAGCACCTTGGGATTTGTTTGGAAACCTCTCCCTCAACCCAACCCAACCCACAGTCTCTGTCCAGTGACACTGACTTTCAAGCTTGAACTGTTCCTGGGATTCTCCATGTATCCTGTTTATTGAGCATCTACCCTGGACCACCCCCACCCCATACATTAAAAGCACTGCTATTCCACTTTGACAGTGATAGTGTGTCTCCAAATGACCCCGGGAACTGAACAACAGTCCCCACACTGATTAACAATCAACCCCTCTTCCCAAGGAACTATAACTCTGCGAGGGGAACAGAGGTGTCCAAACAATTCTTAGCACCCTTAACAAACTACAGTTCCCAGAATGCAAAATGTTAAAGTGCATTAGATATATTGAGCGGGTGCATCCCTGACTTGCTTGCACAAAGCTTACTTAGAAGTTAGGCATGTTCTCCTTTATTGAACTGTCATTCTCCTTTGTTTGCAAGGATCTCTCATTCGTTTGGAAGGGCCTTCTGATTTTTGATCCTGCAGTTTTAAAAACAACAACATGTTAGGTGCTTTAAAAAACTAAAAAAAACCTTGCTTTGACCAAAACTGCTTGTTTATGTATGATCCGAAGGGATGCAGGGTTTTGAACATCAGTAAGTTGGAGTGGGTATAGCAGTAATGAAATCCACTTACCTAAATAGAGTACTTGGGACATAGATAAAATTGTGATTAAAAGTAATTGCTGGGAGGAGCAATATCCTTGCAGATTCACACTCAATTTCATTTTGATGATGTGCTTAACTTTTAGAATTTGTTCATTAGTGACTTTTGTGTGTGATTTCAGAAACAATAGTCGTAGGCTCACACTACTGCATGGAGTCCAATGAGTCTTTATTTGGCTTTAAAACACACACAGAGAGGGGGAGAGATATCTATCTATCATCTATCTATCTATCTATCTATCTATCTGGCTGGGAAAGGGGTGGGAGGGGGGGAGAGGCTACTTAACCCTTTCTTCTTTCAGTTAGAAATTCATCTCCCATGTCTTGTGTTCTACCCTTATGGCAGACCCTCCAAGTGTCCCTATTTTTGAGGGACAAACCCAGATTTACAGAATCCATCTTGGTTTCTGATTTGATCCTGGAATGTCCCACTTTTCCTTAGTATGTCCCTATTTTCATTGGAGGGTATGCCATAGGGGGGAATTGTGGGGGAGAGACAGGAAAAGGGTTAAGCAGCCCTGCTCTGGGCACTCCTCCTTCACTCAGATTTGCAGCCTGCCCGGCCTGCTTGAGTTTTCAAAAATGCTAAATGAAAGAATCACCAGAGTCTGAATAACATATAGTTTAAGCCACGGTAGGAAGATTTCTGTGGCATACACAGAGAGCCTGTGTGGTTTCTATAGGCAGCATGTGCAATTTTTTAAAGTTGCAAAACATATAATTTTCAGTTTAAGTTTCACATTATAATGAAGACTCTTATAGGGGGAATTGTGCATGTGTAGAATCAAGGAGATCGGTAGTGTTATACACTATGGTCAGAGCAGGTATAATTTGAAGCTCCTTATTACAGGCTGTTTTCCCTTATAGTTCCTATTTCTGATTGAGCCAGCTGGTACGTTTAAAGAAATGAACCAGTATTATATATATGTTACGTGTTAAGCTATAATTTTCTTTCATGCATAATAACCTATTTTTTATAATGCAAATGACAAATTTCATGGTGGTACATTAAATTTCCTAGGCACGTAACTTTAATGTCAGTATCAATCACACTTTATGTAACTATGCAATGATTTTGCATGTGAAGAGAGGGTGGGTAGAGATTTTGCAAACAATCTCTTTTGTTGAGAGCTGTACCTCTATGACCATTCTTTTTCCTCTTTCTAAAAAAAAAAAAGAATGGTAGAAAAACAACTTTAGGTATCATTAAAAAAATTATTTTTGGTTTTATCACATCCGTTCTCTTCAGAAATAAATTAAATTGATGAGATTTTTAATTGCTACCATGAAAAACGCCTTAAAATGAAAGCATACTGCTTTGAAAAATAATAAAAAAATTAGAAATAAATATATAAATTATATAAAGGGTGAGTTGAATTCACAGGTGGGCCACCTGCAACCAGGGAACTGCATGTGGCTTCAGTCTCTTCTTTCACAGCCTCCCAACACTTCCTGAAACTGCTCCATTCTTCCAATCTGAGTTCCTTTCTTCCTGTCCTTTCTGGTTGTAAGATTTGCTGAATATAAGTCCCCCCCCCCCAGCTGTCCGAGAACAAATTGGTAGGCTTTTGCACTCTCTTTCTCATATACACACATTCTCTCTGGCACAGGAATTACTTTCATGTGCTTTCAGAATAGTACTTATATTGCTGTGTTATATTAAAATGCTCGGTATACAGAGTAACCCCATAAATTCCAGTGGGGCTTTCTTCTGAGTAGACCTGCATAGGATTTGGAATTCTATGCAGAATTCTAGATTACGTCAGGACACATTTGTCTCTGGCTTCACTCACCTTCAGTCTGTCCACTGGTGGCATCCAGCTCCTGTGAGATCTGTCCTTTAAATTAGACATGGGGCTGCTGCTGAAGATTCAGAAATTTCAGCTGGTACAGGATTTAGTGGCTAGGTTGCTCACCGGTGTAAGACCATTAGAGCATATAACAATACTGACCCATCTGCTCCAGCTGCCAATTTGTTCACGGGCCCAATTCAAGTGCTGGTATAGACCTATAAAGCGTTAAACGGCTCAGGACCGCAATACCTCAAGGACTGACCCGCCCCATATGAACCAGCCCAGACCCTGCAGTCACCATCTAAGAGCCTTCTTTGTTTGTGGGCCACAAGAGGCCCAGAGGTTGGCAACATGAGAATGGGCCTTTTCTGTGGTGGCTCCCTGCTTATGGAATGCTTTCTCCAGGGAGGCTTGCCTGGTGTTTTCATTATGCATCTTTAGGCACCTGGCCAAAAAACATGCATCTTCTCCCCAGCCTTTGGCTAGTTAAACAATCTGTAGTCTTTTAAAACTGGGCGGGGTGGAGCGGTGTTGTTGTTTATTACTGAGTTGCATAGTTCTGTGTTTTTAAATTGTAAACCACTGTGTGATCCTTGGATGAAGTGGGATAGAAATTTAAAAAATAAATATTCAGGCAAAAGTTGCTTTTATCCTTACAATTCTCACACTTCTGTACTAGTAGTCTAGTGGAACAATAAACGAATGAATAGGTACATGAACAAAAAGTAGGTGGGATCCAAAGGGGTTTGAATGTGTGTGCATGTGTGTATACACATGTTCTGTGTGTGCACGCACACACACACACACACACACACACAGCGCTCTCCAGAACTGCTTTTTGAATTCCTGTGACTTTCTACAGCTATTTGGTAACTAGCAAACAAAAACCTTTTTCAAATACAACAAAGCACTTGCTGGCATTTACTTTAACAGTTTGCCCTTTGAAAACCTCTTGACTACTTATAGCACGGGTGTTAAATGAATATAAAATTGAAGGGCAAAACACTCAAGTCAGCAGATGGCCAGAGACCACAGCCATAATTTTTCACTGGAAAGTGAAATGGTGGCTTTGCTGCGGTTTTGCAAGATTCCAAAGCAGGACCAAACTGTGGTTTGCAGTTCTGTTTTGTAGGGAGTGCTTCAGCCACAGTTTCCTGGTTCGGGCATCATGGGGAAATTGAGGTTTGACAAATCTGGAAGTGTCCTTTGCATCTGGACAAGAGAAAGGAGAAGGGCTTGTTGCTCATTCCTCCCTCAATAGAATTCAATTGTTGAGTCAGGAACATTGTGTCTGAATTTCTCCAGTATCTCAATGATTCATTTCTATACTTTGGTGTTTCAGTTGTTCCATACGCCCATATTTTGTTCTTAGGGTGAAGACAGATACATATTCTAAAGTGTGGCAGAAGTGGTTTTTAATATGCATTTTCAGCTCTGAGCAGAAATGTATATCTGTTTTATTTACTTATAATTAAATTTGTATCTCGCCCTTCCTCCCACAGGAGCCCAGGATGGCTTGTTCCTCAGGATGTAGTACTGGTGGTTGGTGGACCTTGGACCTGGGATGCCAATTAGATGGGACCAGTGGGCAGTTAAAAGGCAGCACACGTAACTGTTAACAATGGCTGCCCTAAACATCCAGGTCTGTGGGGAAAGATTATTTCCCTCCTCCAGGTTATTCACTTCCAGGACTACTTTCCAGAATATGGAATAAGTTGGACTAGAGTCTAGGAGAACAGGGCTGAAATCACCACCCATGAAACTTACTGGACCAGACACTGATTGGCCAGATAATGGAAGGTTGACAGAAATGACTGCAGCAGTTCAATTGATAGACCTGGGAGTGTGCAGGAAACAGAAAACAGTGTTGGTTTGTTTTTTTTATTATTGAGGGAAACTTTCGATTCCTCCCCCCTCCTCTTTAAACTCCATGTGATGGGGCAGTGCTCCAGTTGTCCTAAGTAACCAGCCTCCACTGGGGTGCAACAGATGTGAGTCACAACCACTTTAAATGCATGTTTGTCTTTAATAGAGGGGTTTTTTTCCTCCATTGAATTCCATTTAATAACAAAGTCATTCTCTTAGTGGTTGCGTAAGATTGACACAGTGATACATTGCAAGCTGTGACTTAAAGGATGTGAGTTTAAGGGCACAAAACCTATTATTAGCATTCTTTTTGCATGTTTTGTTTTCCATTCCAAAATGCCATTGTATTAAATAGGCAATTTAGGAATTTCTTGCCTTGATGGGGGTAGATAGGTTAATGGTTCTTTTCTCCTCACTTGAAAGCAAAAGGACATCGTGATGGTTATTGACTTTCTCAAGGTGTACTAATGCCTGATGATGCAGCAGCTGCTGAGCTGGAGCTGCAATTGAATTTTAGATAACTCTGTATTGCTGTAGCTAAATTTCTAGGAGGAAAAGTACCAATTGCCTACATTAAGAATCTCAACCATTCCACTGTTAGAAATTAGCATTTTGAACAGAACTTGAATGTTCTTGTGATTCCCAAGAAACAGAAAGAGACAGTTAAGCAGAAAGATTATATTATTATTATTTAGGTAATACAGCTTGCATATCAGACATTTTGTGTGAATGTCTGGAGGCAGTTGGGAGGTGGGTGATGGCTAGCAGATTGAGATTGAATCCCAACAAGACTAAAGTACTGTTTCTGGGGGAAGGGGCAGGCAGGTGTGGGGGACTCCCTGGTCCTGAACTGTGCCCTTGAAGGACTAGGTTCGCAGCCTGTGAGTCATTTTGGACTCACAGCTGTCTATGGAGGCACAGGTCATGTCTGTGTCAAGGACAACTGTCTACCAGCTCCATTTGGTATGCCCGCTGAGACCATATCTGCCTGCACACTGTCTCACCAGAGTGATACATGTGATTGTTATCTCCCACTTGAACTACAGCAATGCGCTCCATATGCGGCTTCATTTGAAGGTGACTTGGAAACCACAACTAATCCAGAATGTGGCTGCCAGACTAGTGGCAGGGAGCACCCATTGGAACCATATAACACTGCTTTCAAATGATCTACATTGGCTCCCAGTACATTTCCGAGCACAATTCAAACTGTTGGTGCTGACCTTTAAAGCCAAAAAACGGCTTTGGCCCTGCATTCCTGAAGGAGCGGCTCCATCTCCATCATTTAGCCTGGAGATTTAGCTCCTAGGGCCTTCTGGCAGTTCCCTCACTGAGAAAAGTGAGGTTACAGAGAACCAGGTAGAGGGCCTTCTCAGTGGTGGCACCCGCCCTGTGGAATGCCCTCCCATCAGATGTCAAGGACGTAAACAACTATGTGACTTTTAGAAGACATCTGAAGGCAGCCCTGCATAGGGAAGTTTTTAATGTTTTATTGTGTTTTCATTTGTTGGAAGCCACCCAGATTGGCTAGGGGAACCCAGTCAGATGGGCAGTATATAAACAATAAATTATTACAGTGGTACCTCGGGTTAAGTACTTAATTCGTTCCGGAGGTCCGTTCTTAACCTGAAACTGTTCTTAACCTGAAGCACCACTTTAGCTAATGGGGCCTCCTACTGCCGCTGCGTCGCCAGCGTGCGATTTCTGTTCTCATCCTGAGGTAAAGTTATTAACCCAAGGTACTATTTCTGGGTTAGCGTAGTCTGTAACCTGAAGTGTATGTAACCTGAAGCGTATGTAACCTGAGGTACCACTGTATTACTACTACTACTACCACCACCACTACTACTACTGCTGCTATTGCTATTATTCTGCTATGGGTTCCATCAGTCACTCTAACTGACTCCACTCCACTGCACAAAGTAATATGCCTCTGAATACCAGTTGCTGGAAACTGCAAGTGAGGAGAGCACTGTTGTCCTCAGGTCCTTCCTCCTGGCATCCCACAGGCATATATGAGAGCAGAAGGTTGGACTAGATGGGCCTTTGGCCTGATCCATCAGGACTCTTCTCTTGCCCTTAATATTTTCACAGTGCAATGCCCCCACCACAAGCCTGGATCCCTACCTTGCCTCGGGAGGGACCTTTGCGCCATACCGGAGTAAAAGGGGGGAAGGATGAAGGGAAAGGGAATGATGAGCACAACCATAAACTGTGCCACAGAACACCAAATCTGTTTCTCAAACATTGCTGCAGTGGCTTTTCTTTGCAAATCCTGTGTCTGCTTCCCATCTCTGGTGATCCTTCGGTTCCTATGCTAACCTTATTCGCTTCCCTCTGCATCACAGCAAACGTCCTTGATCTGTTTAAAATCCTGATTTGCTGCCCAGAGCTTAAGAGCTATGGAAGGTCCCCTAAAACACAACTGCACATGATCTTACATATATGGCTGTCGTAGTCCAGTCATCTATGTAGGTCACATGCAGTTTGGAGGAGGGGAACCTACTACAAAAAATCATTTTTCGTGAATAAATGTGCTAAATGCATTTTTATGCAGCTTTTTTTTAAAAAAGAAAAAGCAGAAGGATGCAGAAGGATGGACTTTATGAATAAATGCATGCAAAACCTGACAGACAGGAAATCTCACTCTGCTGATTATGGTTTGTACCATGTTTGCCAACTATCTTGAGCAGCTTCAACTTAAGCATGTTGGCTATGTCCAGAATGCACAAGGAAAGAAATCTCATTGAACTCACATAGAAGCTCTGATATTTAAATGCTAACTTTGCTCTGTCTTTCACCTGTGATTTCCCCCCTATAATATAGTTTTCCTTATACGTTTGTCCAATTTGTAAATATTAAGAGCAATGGAACTGCACAGTAAATATTTCAAGCAGTTTTGACTTACTCCAAAAGGACCTTATTTTTTCAGGAACTAATTTATTATTGGATTAATTTCTCCCATATTATAGCTTAACAGATGTGTAGCATCTGCAACTTTTTATGCAACCTAATTCAAGTGAGCATATATAAATTTCCCACAAGCTGGCTTCTCAGTGCTGGCCAAGATTTGTATAAATGAGCCTTTAATCCTTATGAAGGCAACTCGCAGCTTATGGGGGGGTTAGAGAGAAGCCCCCAAAGTCCGTATTATGCTCAGCACAGAGGAAAATGTGTCCCTCTGTCTCCAGCATCCAGCTTGCTTCCAACTCACTCATACACAACTCTGGCTGTTGTTCTCCTATGTAGCACCTAGCTGAGGAGAGTGGAGGAAAAACCATCCATTAGCCTGGAGTGCGCCATCATTTAGTTGTGACTCTTGTAACCTAGTTCATATTTTGGCGTGCTGGTGAGAACACTTAAGTAGCCAACCAAACCAGTACTTTAACAAAGGAACTGGCTTGGCAGGTTCAGCAGCCTCTGCTACTGGACTCTATCCTTTGCTGTGTACAGGATCAAAGGCCTGGAAGGGATCCACAGAGACCATCAAGACTGATCCCCCCAACTCATAGCAATGCACATTCCCCCCCCCACATTTTATGGTGTCTCCCTCACAATAAGCTATGGGAAGCCTGTGTGTATGTAGCAATGAAGGCATAGCAAAATAGTTCCTCATCCAAGGATCTTGTTTGTGTCTCGCAATATGATCTACTATTGCTCCTAGCAATGAGCTGCTATTGATAAAAAGGTAGAGCCTAGCTGAAGATACATTGTGAATTGTTGCACAGATATTTTAGTATTTTATTTAGTTGACATGTTGCGTGTTAAATCTTCCGGTTGCTTGCTGTATATCACCTTTACTGGGGTTTGCTTTAATCTCATCAGCCTACAAACTCGGCAGCAGCCTCTTTTTTCAACTGGCACTTGACCTTTGCTTAGTCCTCCATCACATAGTCTTCTCTCTCCCATCAATCTGTAACTTACCATGTTTATAAATCTATCCCATAAATCAGCAAGTGTATGCCAAGTCACCTTGCACATACTAAACGAAAAGTGAAGCAGCCAAAAATAAATTCACCTGAGAAATAGCGTGCAAAGCTCTGGCTCAGCTGTCTTTCCGGCAGGCTGTAAAATCTAGGCTTGAAAAAGAACTGAGCAAAAGAACCAGAGAAGTGTCCCAAATAATAAATCTAGCATTGTATTCAGGTTGCTCCTTTTCTCCTTCTGAGTATCTGGATTTAAGATACTTACCGGGAGTTTGGTTGCAATCCCGAGATTACTATAAATGAATAGTGAGGTCAGAGGCAATGATAACTGTTCTTAGCAGCTAAAAGTCTTCATCTGTCCATGCATGGATGAGCTTGCAGTTAGATAAAAGGTGATGTATCAGAATCGTGGCGTCAAAGGAAACAAATTGCAAAGCAGCATGGATCATGTTGTTCTTGGAAAGTTTTGGGAATGAACCAGAATAATAAAGCCATTTTCTTTCTTTCGACTAAACATGCAGACAGGAATTCAGAACAGAAAGGGCAAGGCATATAGAGGCAAGACACATACTAATCTGTTGCCAGAATAGGAACAATGCAAATGCAGCTTTTGTGCTGGAACAGAAGACTAACCTTGAAGATGTGGGTCAGTATAAGGCTACTTTGAACCTACATGAACAAACAACTAGGAAGGGACATGAAGGGGTCATATCTCTCTCTCTCTCTCTTCTCTCTCTCTCTCTCTCTCTCTCTCTCACCCCCCCCCCACAACACTTATTTATTTATTAACTTACTACTTTGGCATTCTACTTCTTTGTTCAGAAATTTGTTTTTAATAACCCTAACTGAATTGATATTTTCCTTCCCTGGCATCTCCCTGTGACATCATCACCAGCTGGCATTGTTTACTTCAACCAGATTCCTGCTGGACTTCCTGAGGTGCAAAGTTTTTCAAACCCTGTGTTGTGACACTGTAGTGTGACGGCTGCAGTGTGTCGGTGTGTCATGCGGACGCTCCTTGCATTCCTGCCAGGGGTGGAAAGGGGTTAGTTTAACCTCCAGTTTGCTAGTAAAACTGAATTACCGTGTCACAAAATGATGCATGTCTAAAAAGTGTGTCACCAACATTATAAGTTTGGAAAGCTCTGTCCTAAGTTTTTGGTCTACTCTCACCTCTGACAAATCAAGACAGCTAGGATAGCAGTTCTCTAGCATTTGTGTGTGTGTTTTTAACTTAGGTGCCACTTAATATAACAAATTTGTACTAATTGCACTAATTGCACTAATAAAATCGCAAGCCAAAAAGTAAGCACATATTATCAAAATGCAGTAAAAAAACAAACAATAAAATGTTAAACAAACATTAAAAGCAGAAATACTGAGCAGTGTGCTCTGAAAATTAAGTCTGGAAAAACCTGGAAGTTGCAGTTCCTTAAGGTTGCCAAAGGTGCTGCCTCATCACAATAGATGTGATATAGAAACAGGTTAGAACTTGCCTTTGCTGGGAAAGGTACTGGGGAATTATATATTTTTCATAGTTGCAGTTCAATCACCATTGTATCGCTTTATGTTGGAATGGCAGCGCCTTTGAATTCTTTGCTGAGTGCCACAGTGCTGCATTGAAATTTCAATAAAAAGGTAATAGAAGAAGATTAATGTAAACTCAGAACATTTGAGTTATAAAATCTTGTAGCTGCAACAAACCAAGTAGGTCACCAAATCTAACTCTTTGCTGTAAGGCAGGATATTGCACCCTTGAAGCCTTCTTTAATAGGTGAGTCTCTACAAGTCCTCCAAGACTTCACAGTTTTTCTGGGCAGGACTAATCTTATGTGCAATTCCACACACTGTTGTTTTTCTTGTCCCATTTAAGTTTTCTATTTGATAGGCAAAGCTTTTAAAAATCAAAAATTCCTGGGCAGGTGGAACATTTATGAATGATGCATATAGTTAGGAATTTGTGCCCTGCGCCCCACTAGCAACAAGGTAAAAACTACATATATTTTATATATATATCACATGTTACCCTTGGAACATAAATGTAAAGGTAAAGGGACCCCTGACCATTAGGTCCGTTGTGACCGACTCTGGGGTTGCAGTGCTCATCTCGCTTTATTGGCCGAGGGAGCCAGTGTACAGGGAGCTGGCCGAGGGAGCTGGTCATGTGGCCAGCATGACTAAGCCGCTTCTGGCAAACCAGAGCAGCGCATGGAAACACCATTTACCTTCCCGCCAGAGCGGTACCTATTTATCTACTTACACTTTGAGGTGCTTTCGAACTGCTAGGTTGGCAGGAGCAGGGACCGAGCAACGGGAGCTCACCCCGTCACAGGGATTCATAGAATCATAGAGTTGGAAGAGACCACAAGGGCCATCGAGTCCAACCCCCTGCCAAGCAGGAAACACCATCAGAGCACTCCTGACATATGGTTGTCAAGCCTCTGCTTCGAACCGCCGACCTTCTGATCAGCAAGTCCTAGGCTCTGTGGTTTAACCCACAGCGCCACCTGCGTCCCTTGGAACATAGTGGGCTTTAAAAAACAAAAAGCAGTGTAAACTGCATTATCATTCAGTCAGACAAAGCCAGTCATCATATACCCTTTACCCACCATAATGTTCAGTGTGCATCGTATGTGGTCAGAATATACCCACTGGCTCTTGCTGATTGGGCCAAAGTAATTGAAAACCTGCTGAAACAGCTGCAAATCTGATGGAACACAAGAGCAGCAGTAGTTCTGAACCCAGAGGGAAAGTTTCCAAATAAGCATTTCTGTTCAGGCTCCATTTGTTTGGCTGGGGGAAATTTCGCCTATATGACATTCTCTGGCAAACCTTCTAAAACATTCATAGAAGTGGATAGTGTATTAAGGTTGTCAGGATTAATTCTTGTTGTTTCCCTCGGAGCACCGTCAACAGAAAGAAAGAACCTTTGGGTAAGGCAAGGAGGCCAGCCATCATATCAGTGCCTCCAATCTTCTGTAGATATAATGAGTTACAAGAGATTTTCCATGGGTAGAATTTGGGGCAGTAGATAGAAAGGCTTGTCGCTGTTGTTGTTCTGTAGCATAAGCATATTTCCTTGGAAACCTATTGAATGGAAATATCTAACATTCTGGGCTGTTGTAAAGCTGGATGGTATTATCTTTTCTTTTCATCATTTTATATGTTCAGGGTGAGGAAGAATAAATATGTGTCAAGCCTATTCATCAGTTCAGAATTAGTTCAGGTGTACTCATGATATATATTTATGTAGGACTAGGATAAGGATTGTGTAATTCACAAGGGGCTTTGTGATTCAATAAGCTGATTTGTAAAAAGGCTTGATTTTCCAAGACAAGAAGCACTGAGTGAGTTGCTACGGTCTGCCACACACCTTTCCCCCCCTTTGCACTCACTGCTGCTCTTTTCCATATATTCTCAGTAAGGCCTAGGCTGGTATCCAGTTATGGCATCCCTCTTTCACTTTGGACTTCAGCTTGTTCCAATAGGACTTACCTTTTTTCTTCCACCCCCCTGCACGCCTCCAAAATCAGTACCAGAACATTGTGGCAGCAGGGTTAGTTGTGGTGAGGACAAGGACTGCAGTGGCGAGGGTCAGAACATAGTGTTGATAATGCCAAGGTTGCAGGTTTGATCCCCATATGGGGAAGGGAGCTTTGGAAGTTTTGTGACTGTGAGCACCTCTAAGATTTGCAGAAGAGAAAGAATTCTGCCAAGCACATCTTCTCCCATGGCCACTCTAATGGTGAAGCAGAGACTGAAAAGTAGTGTTGAAGTCTGATTTCAACATATCTATTTAATCTAAACATCCACTTCGTTGCCTGTAGGCTTCCAGTTTCTGGCAATATGCTTCATCATCCTTCAGATAGTTGCTTGTGACTATAACAATGCCATAATGTCTGCAATTTTATTTTATTTTTTCATATTTGAAAGAACCCGTGTTCATATTTGAATGTGACATTTCAGCTGGATTTCCTCTAGCTTCCATCTGCTACAGGGCAAACAAAACCCTTGTGAGCTCTCAGAGTGCTACAGGGGACATTGTGTTAAATGTCTTGCTGTCTCCATTTAAAACAATGAAGCAGCACCTGAGGCTTGGAAGAAGCACATGGTTTCGGTTTGAGAATCTAAGGATTATCACCGAGTCCAAGCAACCCAGAGGCAATCCATCTAAAATGTCACATGTGAATAAAAGTGTTTGGTTTTGTAGAATGATCATTGATGTCATTTTGTTTTTCATTTCTTTGGTAGTTTTAGAAATGTATTGGCCTGTAGAATTCAGTACCACACTGGGATATGTATCGAAAGGGAGCAATCCCGAGGCTAACTTACTTTTCTTAAATGCATAATAAAGACAAGCTTGTAGACTTCAGGAGGAGGCTTTTTAAATAACTTAATGACAGCAATGATAATGCCTAAAGAGGGTAGTGGGGAAGAAACTGGGAGAAGGTGGGTGGTTGGAAAAATAAGGAACTGTACTGTTTAGGATGACAAGGGGAAAACCTGAATAAACTATGAAAAATGTTGTGAAAGGTGTTGGTGGTGGGTTCAGCAGAGCTGTGGTTATGACAGTCTGGATCAGGGATTTAGGGACTGCAAGGCCAGCCCTTTTCATGAGTTAGATTGAGACTCTTGCCTCAGGCGGCAAGTGAGCTGGAATGGCCAAGAAGCACCCCTAACCCCCTATGCTATTTCTCATCACCAACACACTTAGGGAAGGCAGTTATCCAGCAACTGCCACCCTGTTTAATCCTGCTTGCCACATTGCTGTGGCTTCTTAATTTCAGTTGAGTCTCTGCCACAGCTGCCTCTGCTCACTGTTGACTACTTGCAGCCAGGAGTGTGTTACCTCAATAAAGCTGTGATCACGTGAGGAAAAGGAGCAGAGTTGGTTACGACTGTGCAAATTACCGAGGAGCAGTTGGCAGACCTGTGCACCACTTTCCCCCCACAAGGAGAATTAAATGCTGTGACATTATTTGAGGACATCCCAGGGTTCTTCTTTGTTCTGCTTTCTGGCGAGGATGTTGCTTCTGTCTTTGAGGAGAGGCGCTGTGGGAAGGGTTGAGAAGGTCCTGCTCTAGCATTTACATTTGGCAAACTGATCTGATGTTGAGTGTGCGTATTACCACCAGAGTAGACTCTACTCTGCAACACACACTGTGAGGAACTGCCTTTGGAGAGAGTCCGGAAGCTTCCACTGGTGCAGAATACAGTACCTAGTTGCTTGCAGTGACCAAGCAACTGAAGTATATGACTTCAGTTCTGACACAATGGTTTCCATTGCACTTCCAGACTCAACTGAGAGTGCTGGTAAGTACCTTTAAATCCGAGACCAGCTTGGAACTAGCTTGTTTAAAAACTCAGCTGCATCCATTTGAACCTTCTCAACCTTTAAGATTGCCTATAGAAGCTCCACTTGCAGGCTGGTTGGCTGTTACAAGAAATGACTTTTCAGTGATGGCCCCATCATTATCAAACTCCCTTCTGTGGATCTCCCTTGCAGATTGTTGCTGAATGAACTGTGAAGACCTGGCTCTCTTTTTTACTTATTGAGACTGGTCCACTAAGCATACTTTAATCCCTATTGCTGTTTTAATTTTGCTTTTCTGTTTTTCTGTTGATGAAATAAACCGCGTTGTTACTCTTATTGTAAAATGTGTATATTATTGTTTTACTTTGTGTTATGATGTGAAATGCCTTGAGAAAGCTGTATAGCCCTGAAAGTCAGTTTACAGATAAACAAGTAAATATCAGGCTGAAGCAACTGTGCGTAAATAGCCAAAACTGACACAGAGTCACATATTCAACTTTTTGAGATGTTTGGTTTTATTTAACAGCCTGGAATGCAATGAGAACAACTTGAATCACATCCTATTTATCAACATGAATGGCAGAAGAAAAGTGGTCTGTGATTTGGAATTCCCCTGTCTCATAATGATTAAAGAAGGATGGTATTCAGTGACATGAAGGGACAGTGACATTTTTATTATTATTTTTGCACTGACACAGGGACAAACAGTGGAATGGTCTGCTGTCTGATGTTGCAGAGACCTCTCTAGGGTTGGATGGAAAGATTCTACCTACACTAGTTTTATACTTACACAAGGCATCAACGTTTTTGGAAAGCCTAATTGTTTGCAATTGAATGCAGTGGTTCATGGTGGTATGCAAACAGATTTTCTCTAGTGCAAGCATCTGTCAAATCCATCCGGTGAACTGGCTATTCTTATAGGTCTTATTGGAGATCTTGAATCATTTTAGCCAATCACTACTTATTTAGGGTGCAATCTGCCAAGGAACAAATGGGAGCTGTGCAGTAGCTCTGGTATTCTGTTGCAGAGTTTCTGTCCAAAATGAGATTGCATTTTCAGTGAAATTGCACCTTAAATACATTCCTGAATGTAGGTTTTTGTCTGTCCTTACACTCCCTTATAGATTATGAAATCTTTTATGAAGAACAACTGGTTTTGCTTCTCTCAAAGAGCAATGGGCAGTCAATTCTGCATACAAATCATTTTTGGTTTTTCATACTGTATCCTAGTACCTTCTTTCATCCAGTTAACAACCCATAACCTCACCTGCTTCAGAGTTTTCTACTCCTTCATGCTTCCC
Organism: Podarcis vaucheri; assembly: GCF_965113315.1. Taxonomy (NCBI): domain Eukaryota; kingdom Metazoa; phylum Chordata; class Lepidosauria; order Squamata; family Lacertidae; genus Podarcis; species Podarcis vaucheri. The sequence goes on from NC_138763.1 coordinate 64,173,827, forward strand.
TCATATTTAAATATCTTATTTTCATTTTCTCCACAGGCATCACACAGAATTTTTCAGTCTAGGACTGCAATCCTTTGTAACAATGGATACATAGGATTGGGATGTATATCTGCCCCCCCTTCACACAAATTTTCTTCTGAAACTGAAGTTCATCCTAGTCCAATTTCACATTTGCTGATGTTAATCTGTTAATTTAAGTAAATTGTGCACAACAGGAATGATGTGGGGTTTAGATTATTTGCTTTAGAACTTGCCTTTATCTTATCTCTTGTCTTTTTCCTACAAGAAAGCTATTTCCTTCACAATCTTTTGTTTCTTCCTTTACTGCTTTTGAGTATTTTATTTTTCTTTCATTTGGGATTTCTCTTTTCCGTATATCTCAAAGTTGTTGTTGTTTTTCTTTCTCAATCCCTTAAGAGCTGTGGTAGTACAGTGAGGAATCATTCGTACAGCCTGTCATCTCCAGACAGTATTTTAATTTTCTTTTGGCAATGAGACAGGGCGGGCAGCGTGCTGGGCTGGATATCAATGCAGTGTAGCTCAGATACATTGAATGCATTCAACTTCACTCTGTACTATCTCTAGGATGTGTTTTCTCATGTGTAGCAAAGGGGCAGAAGAGCCACAGGGCTGGAGATTGCTATAATGAATGGCACATTTCGCTGTCCCATGCTTTCTAACACACCTGAGCAATATCAATATTTGGCACATATGAAGCTCAGAATGAGGTACAGTGGTACCTCTGGTTACGTACTTAATTCATTCCGGAGGTCCGTTCTTAACCTGAAACTGCTCTGAACCTGAAGCACCACTTTAGCTAATGGGGCCTCCTGTTGCTGCCGCACCGCTGGAGGACAATTTCTGTTCTCATCCTGAAGCAAAGTTCTTAACCCGAGGTACTATTTCTGGGTTAGCGGAGTCTGTAACCTGAAACGAAGTAACATGAAGCATATGTAACCTGAGGTACCACTGTATTATTTCATTTAGCATGTTCAGAGCTCAAAGTAGGAAAATGTTTTTACATCTGAATGGGCTAGTTGCTTGTTGAATTCCTACCTCACCTCTTCCCACAGATTTGGTAATATGAAGGCATTCCAGCTCATTTTGGACAAATGTCTTAGTGGCTTCTGCACAGACTCAGACCTTGAGTGAAAATGGAGGATTTGTGTGTTCAGACGTTTAAACCTCACCCTTAAATAAATTCAGACAAGACTCAAATTTTGGTTTGGTTTTTGGCAGAATTTAGGCCACAACTTTATTGATTACAGCAAATGAGTGGTTGCATAGCTCCACTCACTTTGATTTGTTCCCTGCACTGTTGCAGGTAGCGCTGACCCAGGGCACCAGCATAGGTCAGCCTAGGGTAAACACCCGGATAGGTGGAAAGCTGGGAACAAGCTATGTCCACCACCCAGATGTCCCCCTGGACTCAGGCACAGGAACAACCCCCTCACAGGGTTGACCAAACCATTGAGTCCCTGGATTCCTTCAACAGAATACCCTTCACATAGAGATGGCGAGAGCATTCCCTCATCCCTATCACCTGAACCAGAGCCTATCCTCAACCTTACAAGTTGTGACGATTTGCTACGTGGAAGGCAAAATCCAAATGGCACCAGCCAATCAGCCAAGTGGGGAAATTCCTGTTGTTCCCCTGTCCCAACAACAGACAACACATGATGGCATAGCAAGGTCAAGCGCACAACCCTAAAAGTAGGAAGAGGTGAGCGGGTGTTCTGATCCACGCCCCGAAAGAGGCAGCTCTGGGTCATGTGCATGGGTATATATAGGTCCCTTGATCCGTTTAGCCTGCGTCCCATTGGCCTGATTAAACCCTGCATCAAGGGACCTATCAATTGGGTGTTGTGGCTATCCAATCATACCCACCCACAAGACAGGGTTTGGTTGCCAGGTCTCACTGCAACATGTGCCCTCTTTCAGGGAGAACCCGATTTGCCCCTAAAGATATACTATGGATTTTCCTTAGGCCTGCAGCAGGGGCATAAAAGGTTAAACTGCTCCTCCATGCCTGCTCTGATCTCATAACCCACCCATCCCCAGATAATGCAATCTTCATTTTAAAAAATGTGCCTTAAATAAAAATATGTATTTAACATGTTGTTTGGAATTAAACATAGCTTAGTATTTAGCTATGCAGGTGATCCTCGGGCATTGTTCATGAACCAGCTCTGCCATTTGAGTGGCTGTTTGGTATTTGGGACTCCCTGTAAGCTACTATATTGTTGCTGGCTTAAGTTGTTGGACCTTGCAGTTCTAGAAGGAAAGAAAATATAAAGTCAATCATACAAACATCAAGTCTTTCAATGTCTACATCTTAGAACTCCTCGTGTTTATTTTGGATTATAGAGACAGTAGCTAATTGGAAGTGCAGTGTGGTATTTGAAAAGGTGTTTGGCCGGGTGGTGTTCTCAGACTTTTGCATATGGAGAGGTGGTGTCCATTGTCATTTCTAATTTCATAACAATCTATTTCTATCCCACTGTCTCTCCTAGGAGCTCAAAATGGCATAGATCATGGGTAGGCAAACTATGGCCCGGGGGCCAAATCCGGCCCAGTCGCCTTCTCAATCTGGCCCATGGACGGTCCGGAATCAGTGTGTTTTTACATGAGTAGAATGTGTCCTTTTATTTGAAATGCATCTCTGGGTTATTTGTGGGACATAGGAATTCTTTCAATTTTTTCCTTCAAAATATAGTCCGGCCCCCCACAAGGTCTGAGGGACAGTGGACCGGCCCCCTGCTGAAAAAGTTTACTGACCCCGGCATAGAACCTCACAACAACCCTTATCTTGTGATCCTTATTCCCCCCCCCCAATATTGTATATTTTTTAAATGGAGGAATCTGGGTCCCTTACTATGGGGGGAAGCATCACCTAGCTATAAAACTGATTTCATTATTGTGAACTGGTTTAAGAACTAGTATAGTTTAAAAGTAGCATAGAAATACTGAAAAATACATTTAAAAAATAAATAAATAGAGAACCATCACTAGGGTCTGGATGTGAGTGAAAGTACTAAAACCCCTTTACAAGCTGAAGCTTATAAAACAGCATTGTGTAACCTGGGTATTTTGGTGTCATGGCATCAAAGACTGTCACAACAGCTTTTTCTGTGGAAAGTGCTTTGGGGAGAATTCTGCTCAGATGTAGAATTCTCATCGGCTGTACTAAGCTGAATTTGGGGGAGATACATTAGGATGGGTCTTTTTTATAAGAGACATTCCCTAGGAAACTGATTTAGCTTAATGATAGAGCGTGGTAATTATTTGCTGCTTAATTGCGACAATTTAACATACATTCCATGCACTTGGATGAATTTGGTTTGAAGAATTAAGCAAGTGGTATTTAACCAGTTAAGTGTGCGATATCATGTCCTTCACTATTTAATTGCATGCAAGTTGCAAAAGAATATTACTAGGAGGTGGAGCAGAGGGGCGGCAATGCAAAATGAGGAGAACAACGTACAGGCAGTAATTCTTGTGCAGTCCATTAATCAGGTTCTTACAATAAGGTTACCAGATTTTTTTCAATGAATCCAGGGACACTTTTCAACTACAATGGATTTTGTATGGGACTGATCTGTAAATCCAGGGACTGTCCCCTGGAAATGGGGACGTCTGGTAACCTTATCTTACAATTCATCCTTGGATTCCATTTATGCTTCCTGCCACAACAGCAGCTTTTCTGAGAATCTGTCATTTACAACACAGGCTCAGTGACAAACATGTCCTTGTAAAATAATAATGGTTTAATGCTATGAGCTAGAGAGCAGTGCCCTGAAAGATGGACACCTATTAATTAGTCCCCTTCCTCTCAAAATTATAACATTGGCATACATTCAGAGACCCTGCCCAGGCTGCTGCTTGGACCTCAGGGGCCTGGCTGATGTCCCACGTGGCTTGAAATCACTGCTCTAATTTCCATCTCACAATGCCATTCCAGGACATGGTGAAAGGAAAAGCCAAATGGTGGCTCCAAGCCAGATGGTATGTCGATAGCAACACTGCTGCCTCTGCCACTGCCGCCACCGCCACCATTGCAACCCACTAAACCCACTGGGACCCATCAGCATAAAGAGTGGGGAGAGGAGTGCCACCAGAGGACACATTGCTGAGACACCTGTCCAAACTGATTCTGATTTAATTTCATTAAGTATGTTATGGAATTACATGTTTGGACATGGTCTCAGAAAGAGCCTTACCTTAATATAAGCAAGTTTCTGCAAAATATTTCCCATACCTTGATGCCCACAAAGGAAAACCCACAATTGATTGATTGATTGATTGATTGATTGATTTGGGTCATTTTTTTCCAGCGCTTCAATAAAAAAGGCTCCCAGAAGCCTAAGAGTCCCTGCCCTCAGGTTTACAATCGAAAATACACAACACAAAAGAGGGGGGGGAAAGAATGGGGAATAGGGAATTGGAAAAGGGCAGCAAATCTCAAAAGTTCTTATCTTGACTAAGTTGGGCTGGAGTCTTATGGAGCCAGTTTCTCCGCAGAACTGATGGAGTGGCTCTGCTTCCTATCTCTCCCATTTGAGGAATGACTCTTTTTAACAACTGGCAGCTGGAGGGTTTCATTGTCGCCATCCTAAGTTCTAGCATGTGTAATGACATAATCAAGCAAGACTGCAACCTAGATCTTGTGCTTTCATTCAGTATTAAACATAATAACAGCTTAACTGGGAAATGGGAGGTGTTCCCTAGCCCTGTTCTGTAAATGTCTGGGGTCTCAAGTCAAGTGCTTGGTGATTTTTCTGCCCCTAGATTAGGCCGCTGGAGGGAATACTTGGCTCCTTCTCCATAGCTCTGCTGAAGGTCATTAGTTCTCAAGGAAAGAATTCCTGACAACTAGAGGTGTTTGGAAAGATGCTGCCGAGTTAATGGCTATAAAAAAGAAGATTTCTTTGGTTTAATAGACCTTTCAGTTGTGTTTCTTTTCTTGAAGCTCTTTCTTCCCTAGAGTTAAATAACTACCTATGTAAATGTTGCAATGCTACCTGAGAAAATGAGATTAACTTCAACGTTTTAGTTTGGGCACAGCTATTCAGAATAAAATGATTTTGTGTTCTGTATAAAAATGGAAAACCGTAGCTATCTTTCATACTTTCTTAATATTATAAAATATTCTTCCATATTTAATATGGTGTTTTTTTTAAATTTACATGTAAGTGATAATTTTGCTTCTTGAACTCCAGTTTTTGAATGACATATCACAAAGATACTCCCAACGTTGTATTATAAAGATGAACACCTTGTTTCCTAAAACACTTTGTATGTTTTAATGTTCTTTTATTTCTAATTTTAATGAGCATTTAAAGTTAATGACCTAAGTTACCTGGGCTTTTCTCACCGTTTCAAGCATGAAAAATCATTTTTATGAAGAATTCTATTCAACTGAAAATTCACCTGTCAAATATTATCTGTTAACAGGTTTTATCTGATTAGTGGAGGAGTTCCTTTTATTATATGTGGAATTACAGCGGCAATCAACATAAATAATTACGGGATAAAAAACTACGCAGAAGCGCAATTGTAAGTATTTCAGTATGCTTTCAGGCTGTCATATCCTATCATCATTCCTGCTAATAGAGAACTTAGACGGTTGAGTGGTTATACGTTTGAAAGTGAAATGGGGCCACCCAAAAATATACTTAGGGGACTGCCTAGATATGCAGAAGTATATTCAATTGTGATGTAAAAGAAAATCTGGGGTGGCTGGCTGAGGGGAAACAGCCTGACAAGTACATGTGGAGTCCCAGAATACTGATTGCTGTTGAGCCTCTATACATGGGGGGGGGGGACTTCTCAAGAAACTATAGAGAGAACATCTAAGCCACTAGATCTTTAGGGGTCAGTCCCTAACTACACATTACATTTTAAAAAAATACTAACCTCAGGGGCAGGCAAGGTGAGGGTATATAGTTGCAAGGAGGTAGGTTTTAATCTTTCCTCAGTGACATTCCTGAGGTAAATTGCCACCTCTCACACTGCCCTTGGCAGTAAGAGAAATGCACTCATTGGCACCTACAAGTAAACATCTCCAGTTCCCTGATGCAGCTGCAAGGCCTGCAGTTAATGTATTGTGGAGTTAGACCAGGCAAAGGCAAACTCGGCCCTCCAGATGTTTTGAGACTACAATTCCCATCAACCCTGACCACTGGTCCTGTTAGCTAGGGATGATGGGAGTTGTAGTCCCAAAACATCTGGAGGGCCGAGTTTGCCTTTGCCTGAGTTAGACCTTCACCTGAGGGGGAAACAAAGGCAATGTTGGGGTGGAAGTGGCCTGTTCCAGCCCTGTACAGTTTATAGAGAATATTCTGGAGGAGAAGGTTAAGGTTAGAGGGAGGAAGCTTTGTGATATAAGGTTAAAACAAACACACACACACACACACACATGTCATTGTTGTTCAAGGATGTTTCAGGAGGAGGGGAAAGGAAGAGAGCAAGTGTAGTGGTTGAAAATTCAGCCTAGGGATTGGAAGAGCCACGTTCAAATCCTTATTAGTCACAAAGCTCCCCTTGGGTCATCTCTCTGTCACAACTTAGCCTAACCTCCCATGTTTGCCACCTTACACTCCTTGGAGATTTATGTAATACTGTAGAACATAAATGAACATTTTACCTTGCCCAGAACAGTCTCCCACTAGTATAGCTATGGGCCTGAAACTGCCCTCTTTCCTCATGGTGTCTGAACAGCATTGTAAGGTTCCTGCTCCAAGCTGGCTGGAGCACTGAGCAGAATCCTTTTTAGAGGAGTCCCCGCTTATACACAATATATTTGTATTTCTAATGAACTGTGATAGATAGCTTAATATTAATTAAGTGCCGCCTGAGCTGACTGGATTAAAGGCTGGTTTGCCACCTCCTTTGATTAAGGTTTTTTCTTTAAAAGAGTGGGGAAATATCGACATGTTACTTTGTCTGCTGCTCTTCAAGTAGCTGAGAGTAGCCTTGTAGCTTTATCAACAACCAAGGGAGGCTGCGAGGGCCACCCTGCGAGATTCACAGCCAAGGAATGATATGAAACTGGATTTCCTTCAGCTCAACTCAGCACTCTAGACAGTGCATCACACCGGCGCTTTTCTGAATCTGGAAATCGCATAGAAAGAGCACAAGCTCCAGGCTGTGTGGCCTGATGTATGCTAAATTGCTTTTTAAACTTTATACCCCTCGTTGTTTTCTTAGCCCCCAAGTATCAATTTTCTTCTTTTATAGAATTGTTTGCACACGGGCTCAACGACCCTTCAAACAGCAGATGGCTTCTCCTGGGCTTCCTGAGAGAAGGAGAGTAAGGAGAATGCCAATTAAAAGTTCATTTGCTAAAAATATACACGATTCAGAGCTCCAAACATGTACAAGGCTCAGTTGCATCGGGGTGCATGTCCCCGATCAGTGGACCACTGGCTTCTCATCAGCATTTTGTTCAGCGCTAACGATGCTGTGAAGGTCATGTATTTCAGTTCGCGCTCAAGCAGCCTTCACGAACCTGGGGCCCTCCAGATGTTTTTGTACAAAACAGCTGGAGGGCACTAGCTTGGCCACGGCTGTGCTAAAGCATTGGTGTAGAGTGCTGTTGTAATGCCTGGCATATAATCATTATACACATTTTTAACATGTAAGGAAATGAAAGCAAACCGCACTCTGACTTTATGAAAATGCTTTTAGTAAATTCCTTTTTTTAGAAACAAGACATTAGATGAGTGAAGAGCTCCGGCAGACTCCTCTAACCAGGGCGTTGGGGAGGGCTGCTACTCTGCAAATTCTATCATATTAAAACTTATTTATTTCAGCACGTGTGATTAGACAATCACTTATAATCAACAGGGTATTAAAAGATCTCATTATTTATGTTCATAAATTTGCGAGAGACTTTCCCTTTGGCACTGTTGCAGAGGCTGTACTACTTTAGTTTAATCACTTTAATCACAGGCAATCAATACCAGATATCACAATGTGAGCAGAAAACCATGAAGCAGGTGGGGTGATAAAATTGCATAGGAGAGAAAGAGAGAGAGTGTGCACTACAGATTAAGCAACAGCACAGTGGGTTGCGTGCCTTATTCATTTTTAATAGCGTTACTACAAAAAACGTAGATGCCCCGACATTAGCGTGCTCTTTATGGAACTGATTTTTGAAGTGTCTCCTCTTGAAAATAGCAGCATCCTACCACTGGGGATTGCTCCAATATTCCTTGGCATAAATTGCATAGATCTTGATTTCTCCCCCCCCCCCGGCTTTTTTTTTTAGGGATGCACACATGGATCCTGTGTTGTTTTTATTGGATGAAACTGTTGATAAGCTAAGCATTTGAAAATACCTGGATAGTTTTGTGTGCCCAAGAGCATAGCATAGATTCAAAGGTGTGTTCTTTCCAAGTCCACCAAAGATATTTGATCAGCCCAACTAGCTGTACTGCATGATGAAAGAAGGTTACACCAGCATCCTCGGTAATGTAGAGGAGAGGCCTTGTGTACCTGAAGGAGCATCTCCACCCTCATCATTCAGCATTGACACTGAGGTCCAGCTCCGAGGGCCTTCTGGCAGTTCCCTCACTTCCAGGGTTCAAATCACCCACTCAGCCATGAACTTCATGGCGAATCACTTCTTCTCAGCCTAACCTACCTCACAGGGTTGTTGTGGGGATGGAATGAGGAAGGGGAAAACCATGTACACTGCCTTGGTCTCCTTGGAGAAAAAGGTGGGCTGTTAAGGCAATAAATAGAGGTGCAATACAATAATGCATCCCATCCATTCTAAGGCTATTGTATTATTTTCATGTTGCAGAAAATAAAACCTGGATTCAACTAGCCTAGTGTACTACTGAAAGCCAGGCAAGGGCTCCTGCTGGCTCCATGGAACTTCCTCCACCCACCCAATCTGCTTTGTTAGGGGGCCGGTCAGGAGAACCCCCAGAACAGATGTGGGGAAGGGAATCAAGCATAAATGCTTGCAATAATGGAACAATCAGAAGAACGCATTCAATACTACTAATGTGATCAAAACTACTAATTTGCTTTCTTTTTGTTTAAATCTATTCTCCCCCCCACCTCCCCCTTTTACAGTTGTTGGATGGCATGGGAGCCAAGTCTCGGTGCGTTTTATGGACCAGTTGCCTTCATTGTCCTGGTGACTTGTGTTTACTTCCTCTGCACGTACGTGCAACTGAGGCGTCACCCGGAGCGCAAATACGAGTTGAAAGAAAGGACGGAAGATCAGCAGAGGCTGGCAAGTCCCGAGGTTGGCCACAGCCACATCACCGATTCTGGATCTGTCTCCCAGGCGACATGCTCAATGATGTCTTCTTCCTTGTTGGAAAATGAGCACTCATTTAAGGCTCAGCTCCGAGCTGCGGCTTTCACTTTGTTCCTGTTTACCGCCACTTGGACCTTTGGTGCACTCGCTGTTTCCCAAGGACATTTCTTGGATATGATATTCAGCTGCCTCTATGGAGCATTTTGCGTTACCTTGGGGCTCTTCATCCTTATCCATCACTGTGCAAAGCGAGATGATGTCTGGCATTGCTGGTGGTCCTGTTGCCCATCTCGGAGAAACACATATTCAGTGCAAGTTAATGTCCGGCCAAAGGTTAACGTCAACGGGGAAAGCCAGGTCCATGTCCCGTGTCTCCAAGAATCGCCTTGCCCTGCTAAATCTGCTGTTTTTAATCACCCAGCTGCTAGCCACTGCAAACTTACAAATCTACAAGCTGTTCAAAACCACGTCAACTGCCTTTCACCCGTCACGCCGTGCTGTGCGAAAATGCACTGTGATCAGCTGCTGGAAGACGACGCTCACATTCATGTACACAGCGAGGGAACTTTCAGGCCCAACATGCACATCCACAGATGCTTGAAAAGCAGAACTAAGCCACGCTACTTCAGCCGGCATCGGTCTGCGGGGGAAAGAGAGTACGCTTACCACATTCCTTCCAGCGTTGATGGCAGCATCCACAGCTCACACACAGACAGTCCGCACAGTGCGCATGACGGCCAGACGGGCCACAGGCGGGCGTGTTGTGCGAAAAGCGACCCATATCCCACCATCAGTCAGCCGGAAAGCAGTGATGCAAGTACTGTGATCTACAGTTGTGCCGCGGTGCCAGAGAGCGAGACAGCGCACCATGCAGCTCATTTCGAGATGCACCCGCGGACCCAGTCTTTACCATTTAGCACAACCAGCCACAATGGGATTCTAAAGGGGAACCTGCACGAAGCCATGATCTACAGTTCAGACAGTACAGGAAATATCAAAACGGGGCCCTGGAAGAATGAAACTACTGTGTAGTTGGGCAGCCCAGCTCTTCTCCTTTTGCAGCTCAGACCATCTTAGGCTGCAATCCTATACACACCTGGGAAACGAGCGCCGTTGGACTCAATGAGGCTCACTTCTGAGTAGACATGCATAGGATTGCACCGTTAACCTTTGTTTTCCTTCTAACCTGAGTAAGATTCTACATGTTTGCATAGTGCATCAGTAAATTGTACAGGTTTCTCAACCTATTGTTTTCTTAATAAGAAGAGGCTTTTAAAAAGTAGCAGTGGTTTTGAAATTATTTTTAAAAGAATTATGGGACATAGTTGTGGGGGCTGGGGGGTGTTGGAAAATAAACCTAGGGAGTAGAATACAAGGCAATATCCTTTGTTACCACTCACAGCAATGTTTTCCTTTCCTTTTATTTTATTATATATTTTTAACAATTCTGCATTAGCATCAGCCACTTTGAAATGCATATCAGCCTTTCCTTCGTCATTCTTATGGGTGGGGGATAATTTTGGAAGTTACGATAGTGAAAGAGGAGGAGGAATTTCTAACCAGGTTTAACACAGCTCCTTAGACCTATGAAGACCACCTGTAGCATACGGCCTGTAAAATCATGTAGTGTACAGTCGCTGTTACGTCTCTCTTCTGCTGGAGAGGAATACTAGGTAATGTCCCTTGTTGACATCTATGGTGCTGTGTTGGTTGTTACTTCTTTTTGTTCCTTTTATTTTTATTTTGCATGACACACAGGTCGGGATAATACCATTTGCTGTTTTCTAGTGTTACCATGTGTGAAATGCAGGGGCAGGGGAACCAAAAACCTTATTGTAAAAGGCCGTGGCTATTCATGTTGGTATTGCTCTAGAGCATTTTGAATCTATGAAAAACGGGAGGGGAGAGAAACCCACCACTGCACTAGTTTTAAGTGGCACAATCCTTTGTATAAGGTTATATGATAGCTTTGATAAGGGTCCACTCTAATGTCTCTACAGAGCATGCACTATTCATTGTATGTGGCACTGTGCAGTGTAATAGCAACTGTCTCCATGAGTTTCACTTCTTTGTAATTATGCCTTCTGGAACCAACCTGCAAGCTGTTCTACAACTGTCTTTTTTATAAACAGCACCACCAAGTACAGTTTATCATTAACTCTTTGAGGACTACAGTCATGCACTTAACGAATTACTTAGGGCACCATCCAGCCCAAGTTCAGCATTTTGGAGGACCATTGCTTTTAATGGAAAAGGGGAAATCACTCAATGTGCTTATTAAATCTACCCCACTGAAACCAATGGGACATCAAAGTACTGAGTTGTTACTGGATCCTTCCCTTCATCTGACTTGGAGCTGTGTACAAGGAAAGACTTGTACATGCAATACTAATAACAATGTAGTCCAGAGTACTCAAATAAAGGGGAATCTATCCATTTTTAAGACTGCAATTCTTTTCTTTCTTTCTTTCTTTCTTTCCTTTCTTTTTAAAAATCCCCTTTCTAGGGAGTGAGCCTCACTGAATGCAGTGGGCCTTACTTCCAAGTAAGCGTGCATAGGATTGCACTATAAAGAAATATAATTTTAAATATATTTATTTATCAATTCCACATTTTGGGTGAAATCCTTTCCATCCTATGCCCTTCCGTCCTCTGCCAAAGCAAATTCAGGGTTGTCTGTGTACTTCCATGCAGATTTGACCTTCAATTGCATGACTTTTCATTGAATTATTCTGCTCAGCTGCAGGACATTTTAGGGTCAGTAGCATTCTCTATTCAGGAAGCTTTAGGCAAAGGATTGGTTTTTTAAAAAAAAAACACAAAAAAACAAAATAGATATCCATGAACATCTGGACACAAGGCTCCAACTGATAACGAAAAATAGAATTATAATTACCCAGTTTTTTATTTAAAAAAATCAAAAACTTTCAATACAGTCTGGTTATAAATTGATGACCTAAAATGAATGGCACTATACAGCCACAGAGGGCAGGGCAGAAGGAGCCTTCAGCAAAAGAGAGAGAGAGAGAGAGAAAGAGAGAGAGAGTCATATTTCCACAAATAAAAAACAAATGCAACAAGCACAATGTTATATGGCCGCCAAAAGAAAATTTATAGACATATCACACACGTTCCAAGTATCCATTACATTAATTTAGGCAGTTCCCTGGGGATGTGCATTACTTTATAGGGGATTATTTTGTCAAGATCTTTGCAGAGTTCAACTCATTATGTGTTCTTATCAGCATGTTATGAATCCCTCCCATTTGTGATATGTAAAAATATATTTCCTTACAGTGTACATAACAGATGATTATTATAATTGTTGGAATGTTATATAAAAATGTGTGTCAAGATGAATGTGTTCTGCAGTGTTTGCAGGTGGGAATTAGTACTCAAAGGGTTAATGCTCAGTATCTGAGTGCAAGGAATTTCCTTTTTTTCCTTTCTGTATTTTTATAAAGTTAAAATATATATTGTAAATTACAGCAGATAATTATCCATTGTGTGTGTGTTGTTGTCGTTGTCATTGTTGCTGCTGTTGTGTGTATCTTTCGAAGGCAAACAAAGCAGAATGCACTAGGTGGGTGTTGAGTTTTGAACAGTATTCAGCCTTTTTATGATTGCTTCTTTTAGATGATGCAAAAAGGAAAAAAAATACCCTGAGCTTTATAATGTATATGCTGTATATGCTTGAATTGTCTCAGATCTAAAATACAGTATTTTGCAACGTGTGCATAATATAATTTCTTTTTCATCATTTCCTTTTTCCATGTATATGTTACTATCATCCCACAACATCAGTGCAACTATATAAGCGTAGATATTATATTAAATGACACATCTCTGTATCTCAGTGATATTTATAATACTCTGTAATAGCTAAGTCATAGAAGGTCTCTAGAATTATGCAAAATAGTCCACACACACACACACCGAGGTCCAAGTGAAATAGTCACGTTTCAGGAACAAAATCATTAAGGTTCTCCAGCTTGTGTTTCTATTGCCAGTGTTGTTCTGTCCAACAAAACGAGAAACTACATAATTCAATGGGTGCTGCTTTCCACAAACGATCTTCTGTTACAGACCTCTCCTGAAGATTAACATTCAGTATTGATGATACAACTTCCGTATTGTGTCTGAATATAAAGTTAGCAAATACTTCTGGGCTAATTTGGAAACCATGTTATGCAATAATCTGTTTGCATTATTTTTTTTTAAAGAAAATATACAATATAATTGCAGAGTAGGAGAACATGATATTAAATAAATTAAAAAATGTTTTGTAACATCAGATGTGACCCACATTCATTTTTGCGCTTTTGACTCTCTTTTTTAAAAAAATACAAATATTTATATAAAAAGTTAGTTTCACTCTTTTGTTTTTTTCTGCTTATAAGCATAGTTTATGTGTTTCATATGCTCCCTTGCCAGCTCCTGGAATCAGACACATTGTCTCAGTAATCTTCCCTAGCTGAATGAGGAAACACATATCTAACCCAATGCTAAATCTGGGGTGGCACACCATAACCTGCTTAAACAAAACTGGAATCCCACTGAACACCAGGATCAGGGGTGGAGTCGGAATTCATTCCTTGGTCTACCAAATACTTGACCAGGATTCCAGGTTCTTTACCAGGCAACATGGATGGAATCCTATATACTGCGTATATATTTTGTTGGATGAGGGTAGTGATGTAGCATTCTATGGTACTGGTAGTCTTTTAGTTGTGGGCATACTGCTTAACAACTCATTTTTAAAACAATTTGCTACCAGTGTAAGACAGTGTGCCAACCATGTGAGCCTTAAAATGTAACTTTATGGAAGAAGCATTTTGACAGGCGCGATGTGAAATACTGTGCTGCCATCCTGTGCTGTAATGCAAGGTACCATTCGTGGGTTTTATTTTCTCTAATTAGCTGCTTTTTCAAGCAAACATTTCCAGATTTAAAGGACCATTAAGCACAACATTGGCCAACCCCATTGGCCAACTGTTCTTATATCCCATGCATAAGTGCAAACCCATTTTGTCCAATATTCAAAATTATTTATATTTGGTCTACTATAGGCAGTGGGATGCGGTAACTATTATGGCGCAAGAACGTGAAAATGGCCTTGCTGGGTCGCATCGAGATCCATGCAGTCTAGCATTCTTTTTCAGGCAGGGGACAGACACCTCCTGGGAGCTCGTAAGAAGTACACAGAGATCATATCTCAGGGAGACAGGACTTTTCAAAGCAGGGCTCTGCCATCTCTAAACAGGGCTGGGATAGGGTACTGTGTCAGGCCCTGAGGAGTTGCTACCAGTCCATGTAGATGGGTGGGATGCATGGCCAAGAGTCAGGGATTATGTGGGTTGTGGTCTAGCAATATCTGGAGGGTCACAGACAATGCTGGGCAAAATGGAGAAAAGGTCTCACTTGGTCTAAGCAGTGGCGTAGCGTGGGGGGTGCAGGGGGGGCTGGACGCACTGGGTGCAACATCTGGGGGGGGGCGCTCGCACTCGCAGCTCTCTGCCCCTACTAAAATCCACGGGTTAGGGGGCGCAAATTACTTGCCTTGCCCCGGGTGCTGACAACCCACGCTATGCCACTGGGTCTAAGGCCTATGTTCCTCTTCTCTAGTGTCACTCACTCAAAAGTCTTGCTTATTGAGTTCTGGCATCATGCTTTCATATGATGTTTAGTGTTTCCCTCTCTGAGATATTAGTGTAGTGAAAAATGAAACTCAGAAGCTGAATGCAAAATGAACTCACTTGTGGCCTGTCGTGTGTGATCTGTGGCAAAGAAAGAACAGGGCTGTGCTTCCTTTCCCAGAGAAAAGGATGGGAGCTTTCCATGTGAATCCCTGAGAAGAAAATCGCACAGAGACTTGGAAGGTTCTTAATATGTTGTGGCGAGTAGCTGGACATACTTTTGCAGCCTTATACTTTGACTTTATGGGTTGTTTGCTTACTATTGAAACTTCACACTGAGTCTGGGTAATTCTAAGAACCCACCTAAGCAAAGAATCTTAACTTTCTTCTGAAGACCAGATACTCTTGCCAAGCTGTGCTTCAAGATTAGAGGAAAGCCCAAATCTATACAGGCATCCGTCCCTCCCACTTACGCGGGGGTTACGTTCCAGGCTCCCTCGTGCATAAGTGAGATCTTGTAAGGTGGGAGGCACCCCACTGTAACAGGGAGGGCACATGGGGCAGAGAGGAAGCGGGGGGAGAAGCATCTTGGAAATCACTCAGGGCCACTGCCCAGCCTGTCTCAAATCTGCCTGCCTGCCAGAGGGGAGGCAGTGCATGCAGCAGTGGGAGGGAGAGGGCCAAGGATGGCAGCCAGAAGAACTGGTGCCAGGATGGGGGTGCAGACGGGCAGTGGAGGTGGGGAGACGGCACCTCCCACCCCACACTGCTGGTTGATCAAAGGCCACCTTCCCTCGCTTGGGCAGCAGGCCTGAGCAAGGGAAGGGAAATCTATTCTTTATTTTGTGCCGACCCACATAAATGTGATCACACACATGTGGGATGCATGTTAGTAGGGAGGGTGCCTGTACTTCAGAACTGGTTCAGAGCAGTAAGGCTCAGTCTGAATAAATGTACCCTGTTTCCCCGAAAATAAGACAGTGTCTTATATTAATTTTTGCTCCCAAAGATGTGCTAGGTCTTATTTTTGGGGGATGTCTTGCTTTCGGGGAAAGACGGTAATTGTGAGTCAGCCAGAGCGAGCAGCAACTTGTCCTGGCAGCAGTGTGGGCTCTCTGATTTAAAGAGACCTCGCACTGCCTGAACAGCTCCGGCTGCGCTGCGGCCAATCAGTGAGCTGCGCAGTGGCACCCGCTGCTACAGTCCAGAGGAGTCAGACACCTTACGGTAGCTTCGGGGGCCTTATATTCCAGGGAGGCCTTATGCTCGGGGGAGGCCTTATGTTCAGGGAGATCTTATTTTCAGGGGGGTGCCTTATATTATAGTGAGAGGCAAAACTGGAAGTAGGTCTTATTTTCGGGGGATGTCTTACTTTCGGGGAAAGACGGTAGTTGCCTCATTATTCTTACACTTTAGCACAGGCATAGGCAAACCCAGCCCTTCAGATGTTTTGGCACTACAACTCCCACCATCCCTGACCACTGGGCCTGTTCGCTAGGAATGATGGGAGTTGTAGTCCCAAAACATCTGGAGGGCCGAGTTTGCCTATGCCTGCTTTAGCAGGATCTTTATTTAATAAATGTATACTTGTTTTCTTATTTCTGTTAAAAGGCATCTGTATCATGGCGGCATCTGACACCCTGGAATCTCGGCTAAGGTTTCCTGATTGTTAACTCACTATTCATTCTTTATCACCACTGTGTCCACACCATTCTTGTTCTGTATTTATAATATTGATGAATGACAAAACCAATGTTAGGACCTGACAAGTCACAAGCTACACTGGCTATGATTCCCCCCCCCCACTTCTGTGTCATCCATTGCTGTGAGTATTGTAATGCTCTGACTGTCAGAGATGAGAAATGTTTCTAAAGCTCAGCTTTGTGAGCCACAGGTTCATGTCCTATTTTATTTGAGGAAATAGACAACTTCCATAAGTAACACATGAACCATCTGCTTTATTTCATTTCTGGGGTCCCCAAGGTGGCATCCATTGGCACCACAGTCCCCTGACACCATCTTTGGTACCCACCACCAAATTCCCTCCCTTGAAGAAAAACAGGATCTGGTCTTTGTTTGCTGGTTTGGCTGATTGATTGATTGATTGGGGGTGCTGTCTGTTTCTGGGGAAGCCTTGCCAGATTTTTGGTCTGTGTTATATTGGGATGTGAGGGTGTAGGCGGTTTGTCTATTTTGTGGGGCTCTGAGCATTGCTGGTTTTTCTTTCTGTGAAATGGGTATTTGAGGAGTTCAGAGCAAATGGAAATCCGAAGTGCCATTTGTTGTGTGGTTTTGCGGGGAAAGCTCTGGGGCAAAAAAGGAAGAGTGCTCGGACCCTGAGTTTTAAAGTGCAGACCTGTGCCCAGAAAGAGTGGGGCAAAATGGTTAAGTGTGGATAAGCCCCACAATGTGAAAGAAATGATTCTTAAACTTTGACATGGGCAAAAAGCTTTGTTCTTTCTTCTACTTGTGTTGACCCAAAAAGGCAAGCTGCTCTGGAAGCTCTGCTTGCAACATATTGATGGTTAAGATGACTCCTACCTAATTGGTGGCAGCTGTAACACTGAGCTCAAGCTTTGATTTTATCCACAGGCCCAGGCATAGCTAGAGGGGTAGGTAATGGTTAATACCAGCCAACTGTGTTCCCATGTGACATAGCCTGCCTGGGCCTATAAAGAGTGTGTGTATCTTTACTTGGGTGTGAAAAAGCCATCTTCTTGTTGTGGAGTCTGTCCCCACGGAATGCTGTGAGCAGAGACAAGGAGGGAGCTGCTGGACCTTTGCTGTAAGTTTGTACCCTTCTTTAATAAATTGTTAGACCTGGGCATCTTTCTTTTGGAATTCCAGCATATCCCAACTCCCGTGAGCCTGCCTCCAATTCTGTAGGGCATTTCACTACTTTTGCAGCAAGTTGGGCAGCTCTGTCAGCTAGTTCTTAAGAAAAACTTGTGAATTTCTGCTCATGGTGAACAACCTTGCTTTTTCTGAATCAATACCATATATGCACAGATCTGTCAAGTTAAGTAACAGAAACCAGAAGTTAGTGAAAGGTTTTAAGTGTGGTTGTCCCTCATGATTTCAGGCTCTTTTTTATTTTTGCTCTAGATTTTAAGTTCTTTATTACTTACATTAATAGACCCTTTGGGTGATTTCCAACATTAGTCAGATCCATTGAAACCAATGTTGGTACGGAGAGTTGACTCAATTGTTTTAGATGGATCGACTCTGAATATTACTCGCCTTGAATGTCATCTTTGCTCCCAAGGTAGCAAAATGCAAAAAGAGAGGGACCCTTTCATAGGGTCATAAATAATCCTGCTTTTGGAAAATGGGAAGCTGCCAGACGTTGGTTCACCTAGCTCAATATTATCTACCCAGACTGACAGCTCTCTGGGATTTCAGAGAGAGGACATTCCTAGCCCTACCAGGAGATGCTGGCGACTGAACCTGGGACCATCTTCATTCAAGGCAGGTGCTCCACTACTTGGGACAATAAGCAAAGCGAAAGAGAAAGTTTGAAATTACTTAACAGCAGAAGTAAATTAAGTGTGTAAGTCCCATTTGCTTTCCTATCCATACTCATTTGACTGTTATGCCCACACCAAGCTTTCCTTCCCCTCCCATTGTACATGCATTGAGTCTCTTTCTTTACCTTATTACATACTGCATATTTTAAGCCCTGTGTGAGTCATGTGAACTATTGCCCTTCCCCGTGATGAAACAGGCAACTCAAGCTGTAAATCATAAGGCTATTTTGAGAGCCACAGCCAAATGCAAAAATCTACACAAGTAACCACAGAAACTGCCCGGTTATGTATTACTACCTTCCTCATATGGATAGCTGTGAAACAATTAACAGTACATTTAAGAGAACTTGGAAATTTACATTAAACTGAACCATATGAAGAAATCTATTTTCTGCAGCAATTTTATCCTTCCTTACAGAGAAGCCAGCCATTTATTTTCTTACGTGAGCTGCAGCCATCTGTGTCCTGCGTTACACAGTAATAATGTTCTTTTTCAGCTGTTATACTTGGCCCTCAAACTACACTAAATCCTGGAAATATTCAGCTGTAATGTTTAACGTGTTCGCCAAATCTACTAGATGCGTGCTTTATCTGCATAGGCTTACCGATCCCTAAGAAAAAGTCTTGTCATTTGTAGCAGAACAAAAAATACGGTGTCCTTTTAATTTCAGAGCTGGCTATTTCTTAACAAAATGTTCACTTTCCCCACATGACACAAAGGATACCCTAATCATGTATCAAATGTTGGTCTCTGTTGCCTGAGTCTTGAGCAGGAATATTTATTTGAATGCTGTTAATCTGAATCTTTTCTTCAAAACGGATCCTATTTTACTTCCTTTTCATACAGACAGGGAGAGAGAGAGTATGTCATACGAACAGCAAGGGCCCTGCAGGCAGCAGTGGGGAATTGGTTTTCTGATGGTGACCTATTTTTGCAGAGAGACAATAAGATTACTAAGTTGAGGTGCAGCTGATATGATCGCCCCAGGCCAACCCTAAGCTCCTTTGCAGCATGTGATGGAGGGTCACCTTCTCGTTTCAGCTTTCAGTAAACTGTAAAATAGACCATAGCAAAATCAACAGTGTCCGAGGCCTCAGAGAAGCTTCTGGCCCTCAGGTTGATACAAGTCAATTATCATAAGTCTTCAGAAGGCAGCTATTCAGAATCGCCAGACTATAATAAAAGCTCTGCTGAGTCAGACCCAGCATCATGTTTCCGGCAGTGGTCAGATGCCCCCCACCCAAGAGGCTTGCATAAAAGCAATAGAACATTCCTGTTTGACTCCCACATCTAGTAATCGGAGGTAGACTGCTTCTGAACATGAAGGGTTCCATTAGCTAATATAGAAGATTAGCTATTGACCCCCTTTTGAAACCAACTGTGCCAGTGGCCTTCGCTTCATCCTGTGGAAATGAACTCCATGCAGTAATCATGCATTCTATCTGCATTCACATGGCAGTTTATTCCTTTGTTGCGACTTTTCCTTAACTGTTACGTTCTACATTATATTTGAGCTTTCGCACGATGTCAAAACTGCTTCTGGAAGTACAGTGGAATATAGTGCCAGCTTACGGTAAACTCTAGATACCTGCATAATGCATGACAAGAAGAGTCGTCCAGCAATGGCTTGTGGGGTGCAAGTTCATTCCAGATAGACTGCTATTCATTTATTTGCCTACATCTCAGACATGTTTAAACATTCACTGCACAAATGAATTAGATATTAGAGGAAAAACTGCTGGGGTCTGCCTGATCAACAGGCAAATATTGCATAATATACTTAATACAATATGTAGATGACTGAACCTTTACATGTTGGAAAAATTCCATATTTGTCCCTACAACTCATTTTTCTTCATCAGTACATTGTGACTGAGAATTGTTGACAACTATGTAAGAGGTTCATAGACACAGAATGTTTAAATGTTCATATTGTTACAAAAGTCCAGTGCCTGCTTCCTCTCTGCCAAGTGGTGGCAAGAGCCCATGGGATCAGAGGCACACACAGAGGGTCTATGTCCCTTTGGAGAAGACACGGCGGAGACTGTCGTGCTTTAAGAAATATTGTTTATTCACCTATTCATACCTGTAGCCTGCATAGAGGGAATCCAGATCTTACACAGCCAACAACATTGCAGGCAACCTTCCCACTGCCTGGCCAAGACTGATCTCTGCTCGGCTTCCTACTTCTTCCCAGAAGCCCCTTGCTCAAAAACTCCCTTTTCCTGTCCCCTCAAACATACCCCATCACCACACCCCTGTTTCTCTTCACACCTCAGGGCAGGGGGGAAGTTCTCTTGCATTGGCAACGACCCTCAATGGGCCTCTGTTGTTCTCTTAATGGCCCTAGCATGGCCAGGCTGGTTTGCATAAGCCAGCCCAGGAATTCCCTTTCTGGCATAGCTCTGCAGTTTGTGTTTTAATCCATATCCCACTTAATCAAAATCCTAGCATTTATACATTCCTAGGGTTTAAGGGGGGGGGCTTTAGTTCTATAACAATACAGTGGTACCTCGCAAGACGAATGCCTCGCAAGACAAAAAACTCGCTAGACGAAAGGTTTTTCCGTTTTCGATTTGCCTCGCAAGACGAATTTCACCTATGGGCTTGCTTCGCAAGACGAAAACGTCTCGCGACTTTGTTTCCTTTGTCTAAAAACAAAGACATGTTTTGTTTATAAAGTTAATTTATTTTCCCTTCAATTTTTGAACTGCTCTTTACAGTATGTGTGACTTTAAAGAGCAGTTAATAAACTGTTGTTGTACCAAATTTGGCTTTGTTTGGACTTTTTTTGACCATAGGAACGCATTAATTGATTTTCAATGCATTCCTATGGGATTTCGTGATTCGCAAGACGAAAAATTCGCTAGACGACAAAACTTGCGGAACGAATTAATTTCGTCTTGCGGGGCACCACTGTATTCATTCATACTCATTACGGCACTAAGAGTCAAGCCCATGAGATTTATTTAGGAACAGTCAGGCACCGAGAAGGCTGCTATCAAGAGTCTCAAGGCTTCATAACCTGTCCTAGCCCTGACAAGGACTTCACAAGGCAACACAGATTAAGGCAGGTTGGTGGCTGCAGCATCGCTGACAGCTGCAAGGGAACTGTTTGCTTCAGGGGAGACTGGAGGAGAGCGGAGACCTTATGTGCCTCCACCGGTCTTTGGTCCCTCCTCCTCAGTCTCTGCCTCTCCTTCTTCAAAGCATGGAGACTCCAACAGGGTCAACTACCTGCCTCATGCATCTCACCTGTTGTGCTCCCTGCACTGTTGGGCAGGTGCAGTAGCATGGGAGGTTCAGAGTAAGGAACTTGTAAAGATCCTGCATCCAAGTTCAACTGCCTATCAGTCCAGTCCATCCCTTCATCTGATGGCATGGCAAGCTCAGACTTGGCCAGCTCCTCCTCCTCCAACTGAGCTTAAGGCTGGGGCCATGACAGTTCAAAACCCTGGAAGGAGGACTCAAAGAATTCCTTCCTTTGTTGCTATAAGAACAACTTCCGTGGGCTGCCTTAGCATGTAATCCTGCCCCAACTATGCCCTGTTCTAGTTATTTTAAAGGAAGTGTGCAAGTTTCTTTTATCTCTTCATTTGTAGCCCACTCTTACTCCAAAGATCTCAGCATACCACATGTGGACCTTTCTGCAAGCTTTTCTCTTGGCAGCTTGAGATGGATGATTGTGACTTCTCCAAAGGCATCTATTTCAGCCTGGATTTTTCATGTACAAACCAAAACCTCTTGACTATTCCATGAAGGAGCGTAGCAATTGAATTCCTCAGGTGTTTGCCACAGTAAGAGAGGGAAACGTGGAGGAGTTCTCCATTCCTTAGCACACAGGCATTATGTGTTGGGGAGCTGCAATTGGTCACTTATCCCTTGCTTACACATGTTTGGAACTTTGCCCTTCACATCTTATGTGTTTACCATGGGCAATCCTGGGGAAACACTCTAAAAATTAGCTGTCACATCATGTGTGAAGCAACACACTCTGGTTCTCATGTAACACTTTCAGTCCAGACGAGAGGGTTGGGGGGGAGGTGGCTAGAGATGGACTTGTGGTTTTTTCCTCACTGCCCCCCCCCCCAATTTTGTTAGTTCCGTTCTGTGTGTTCACGTCAGCACTCGGCTTGATCTGCCCTAGATGAGTCAACATGTCATCATCACTGCTTTGATAGAGGCCTGATCTCCAGCCCTATTCTCGTCACGACTCGGAAGCAAAAGCCTTTTATCTGAGCTGTGCGAAAGCACATTCCGCTCAGGAATCAGATCGAGGCTTTGAGGCAATCAAGCAAGAACAGTTCAGCCGAGGCTCTGGGGAAAGAAAATAAATGTTGCACTGAAGTATGATGAAATATAAATAACAAAAACAGTTCATGTTGCATAAACATCACACATGAGCATATGCCGACTGGCATGTGAAGAAGAAGAAAAGACACCCTCTGAAACCTAGAGTTAATATTTCCCCCAGGCAAAGCCACTTAGGATATTTAAGACCTTCCTTGTCCTTCACAAACCTGAAAGAGCTGGAGAAGAGATCTTTGCTGGCAAAGCTGCCTTGTACCAGCACTTCCAAGACAGAAGTTGAGTAGTTTCCTGTTTAGCTGACATAATGCACACGTCCATTACCAGCTCCAAATCTGCAAATAATTCACCAGGGACTGAGAGCAATGTAATTTTCATAAGAGAGATATCAGCTAAAAATATCCTTGCTAACAATCCATCTAGGTCCTGCATAGTAGATATTTACTTTTGCATGAGAAACATTCCCGGGGGGGGGGAGGAAGCTGGCAATAGTGAGTATAAGCATTTCTTCTGAAGGGTTACTAACTCCTATATGCATCCATTGTGCCAAAACCTTGGGCAGATCAGTAGTTTTCCTGGCAAAGGTAGCAGCTGGGCAGCAAATGTAAACAAGCCAAGATGGTTCATCTAGCTACTATCTTTATTTCAGGCAAATGTTTTCATGTGAAACTACAAGATGCCTTGCTCTTCTTCTGTCCTAAAAAGCCATTTAGACTTGGAAGACACCAAACTTTTCCTTTTTCTAGAGCTCAGTTATGTTGTCTTCCACAAATGTTCTACAATTGTCTTCTGGATTATGGTTCGGATATTCTCTGAATATCCACACACCTGCTGAATGTTGGCTCTGAATCTGATAGATTTCATTGATTTGGTATTTGACCATTGATATTAGCTGGCACTTGATAGTTGGCTTGCAATGATATTAGTATCTGACAGCACTTGATGGTGTGCTACAGTGTTTGACAAATGGCAGCTGACAGCTTATGAAATTTCATACTTTATTCTTGTCAAAAATCAGAGCAACCAAGGGAAGCCAATAACTTGAAATGCAAAGGGTCACATTTAAATACAGAGTTGACTTTGAAATTCAAAACTGGAAATTTTAGCACACTTTGCATATTAACAATTATTTGTTTCAGCTTAAACCTATTCCAACAACAGTTTTGGAAGAGATGGGCATCTGCTGATATGCAAAATGTGTTTGCACTATTTTTCATTGTTTTGAACCCTTAGTGTGAGTACACCACAAAGAGACTTCAACTTGCTCAATGACTGTCCAATTCCTCATTACCTTCTCCTCAGGTGAGATGAGTTGTCTTCCTTGGGAATTGTGCTCCTCTTACAAAACATCCTTGTGAGCAGCTCTGTTTCAGGAAGCCAATAGCCAAAGCTTTATAGGGAATGGCTGAAAATAAGGCTATGGGCATGCAACTGCAGATTAATATTATGCACAGCAGAAATCTCTCAGTAAGCCAAGAGTTCAAAGCTGCTTTCCTTCAGAAGCTTCCTTAGTGATGTTTTCTGGATTCTTCCCAAAATGGATTCAGTGGGTTCAGTGTCCCCCCCCCCAAAAAAAAAACCCCTCAAGGGTCCATCTCTGACAACTGACACTGTAGCAGCCCTGCAATGTGCTGGCATGCCACATGGGGAGGGTTGTGAAGCAATGACACTTTAATTTGGAGCCCAAAGCTCTGGCATTATCATGGAGTGGGGATTTCGTTGCAAAGGAGACTACAAACTATACAGAACACCAGCCTCAAAAGAGGCTCTTTGTTAAGTTGTCCCATCTGAATTACAAAATATAATTTAATACGCAGACACGTCTGTCTTATGAAAAGGACTGGGGCAATTTAATGGAGTAGGACAAATTACGTGTCTCAAAGTGCAAAATTATATCATGTAATAAAGAACACAACACAAGGCGTCTCTCACTGTTCTCCCCCGCCCCCCGGGTTCTCTTTTGGAATCAGTCTGGGTTATTGAAAAATGCAGAAATTTCCCTCTTGTTATGATGCAATTATGTGTCTCTCCCACCCCAAACGAAAAAAACCTCTTAACTCTGCATGCATGTGTGTTGAAGAGCTCCATTTTCATGCTTAATTTGAAACTACAGAGACCATAAAAGGAATATGGCTCTTATTTGTATGACTCACTGGTTTGGAGAAAATGGAGCTTTATATCCCAGGCACAATTTTCTGACCTAGGGCAGAGTCGTAAAGGCCAGGGAGGCAGCAGACGTGCACAAGCCATGCTTGTTACTGTAACAGGGAAACAGTAGGGGCAGGGAGAAGGAGTCGGCGTCAGGCGAAAGGAATTGGCAATGCATTCCCTTTCCCTTCTCTTACTCATGGGCTCCAGAGATGATTTTGTAGCTAGGCTGAGGTTTCCTGAAGAAGAGGAGAAGGAGGAGTTTGGCTTTGATATCCCGCTTTATCGCTACCCGAAGGAGTCTCAAAGCGGCTAACATCCTTTCCCTTCCTCCCCCACAACAAACACTCTGTGAGGTGAGTGAGGCTGAGAGACTTCAAAGAAGTGTCACTGGCCCAAGGTCACCCAGCAGCTGCATGTGGAGGAGCGGAGACGCGAACCCGGTTCCCCAGATTACGAGTCTACTGCTCTTAACCACTACACCACACTGGCTCTCCTATAGAATCGTCTCCTTCAAATAATGTAGAGTTCTTTCCTTCCTGGTGGTTTTTGCCCAGAACTGATTGCAAGGTGCTTCCCAGCAGCTGGCCTAGTGCTAATCTTCTGTAGTGACTGACATGCCTATTCCCGCAGCAAGACTTGCGTTCTGCTCCAAGAATAGGAAGCCTAATCAACACGAGTAGGAAACACTTTAAAATATGTATTGATTTCCGGAGCTGTGTGCTAAACTACTGTACAAGGAAAGACAAGTACATGGTCTCCAGAGGGAGAATCAAAACAAAATACTACTACAGAAAAGATTGTGTTGCAATTGGGAAATTCAAAATGGTACAGAGGTGGGAACTTGGGAGTCCATAATGCCTGCTAGCCATGATGCCTATGTTCTGCCTCCAGAGTCAGGCAGAAATGCTTCTGAATACCAGTTGCTGGAAAATACAGAAAGAGATGTCCTCTCATGCTCAGGTCCTGCGGTAGAAATCTGGGTGGCCACTGTGAGAACAGAATGCTGAACTTAATGAGCCATTGGCCTGATGCTGCAGGCTCTCCTTATGTAGCTCAGTGGTAGAGAATCTGCTTTGCATGCAGAAGGTTCCAGGTTCAATTCCTGGGAATCTCTGGGCACACCTGGAAATGTCCCATCTGAAACCCTGCTGCCAGCCATGCTAAGCTAGATGGCCTCGGTATAAAGCTGTTTCCTATGTTCCTATCAAATATCACTTCCTCCCAAATAGATGCCTGTACTGGGTGGATGGTTTCCTTTTGCGGAGCAGTGGTATAGTGAGGCTTCAGCTATTTTCACAGCAGGGATTATGATGATGTCGTCTTCTGGGTGTTTGATGTTTTGATGCCAAGCAATTTTTTCTGTGAGAGAACCCTTACCAAATAAGCTAAGCAGAGGAAGAGGTAAGTTACATTAGTATGCATGGCCAACTACCAGAGCTCTTCCATCATGCTGAATATTAAGCAAAGCAGGAGGAAAGAGGGAGGGGAAAATGTGGACTTTGTATGGGAGCCATAATCATTGCATTGGTGAAGAGTTCATTTTTGTTGTATAGTCTTAGTAGAGGCCTGGCTATCAGAATCACTGTTTTCAAGTGTCAGGTTTCACCAATGAAAAACAGCCCCAGTTCATCCCTGGTGCCTGAAGCTAGCTTGTTGTAACAACCAAACCTGGAAGAGCTGCTCTGTGTGTTGTGATGGTGCAAGACTCTTCCTGCTGTGTCTTCCTTTATGCACACTGGCTTGGAAAAGCGGAGGAGGTGGGGAGGGAATCTAGGGAAGCTGGATTTTCGTTTCATCAGGATATATTTTGTTCTCAAAAAGGGAGTATGTGAATTATGGAATCTCTGAATTTAGCCCTATATTGACATCTTGAGAAGAGTGTTGTTAAGTAAGATCTAACAAGCTGGAAGGTCAAACTGCTGACAATCTACACAAAGAGTAGAATCTCAACTCGAGAGAGAAATATGAGGAGATGAGGACAAAAGCAGCTTTCTATAAGTTTTCTAAAAGGAGCACACTGTTAAAAACCAGAGAAAGTACCAGGAGATTTCAAATGTCAAGTTTATGTAAAACAGCACTGCAGAATGCATGCCTAGGAAAGTCAGCTCCATGTTGAGAAGTTCTTTGCCTTCAAGATGCTATGGGCACCGACTCTGTGATATGCTTGTTTGTTAATGTCCAAGTCATCAATGAGATTCAGTGAATGAAGAATGAGAGGCTTTAAGAAATCAAGCTGGGTGGACACAACTAAAAGGAGCGAGTGATAAGTAGATTCATCTTTAAGTCAACAATCTTAAGGAAATCCAGAAATATTTCCTCATGATCTGCTTCAACTGGATAGCAACCTCTCTTCGTGGGTTCTGCATTGGATCCATGGGTTAGGTCTTTCTGGACATTCACCTTGCCTCACATATCCCATATCTTGCTAAACTCTTCACCTTTCTTCTGTTTCTCAAGACTGGCTCAAAGCTTACAACTTCCAATTAAAACTCTCCACACCAGCAGAAACAGTAGCATTGATGTGAAGACTCTTTGTGTTTTGGCCAAAATGTATTGGAAATGGCTTTTCCCCAGCTCCCCCACGGAGTATCGCCACACAGAAGCCATTTTCCCCACCCGAGTCAGCTTTGAGCTCTGAACCCTGCAAGGTCCTGCTTCAAGAGAACCAGGTAACAATCCTGGACTTCTGTTTTTATAAGTCAGTTCAGTTTTTATATGTCTGGCCCAGCTGCCGATTTTGGCAGTCTAAAAGTGGGGAGCCTGAGAAAGTGAGGCAACCCTTTCCTGACTTTTCCTATCCTGTCATTGTTGTCAGTAGTGTGGTTGAGGCAGCTACCATCACATTGCTGATCAGTTAGTTGGAGTGAGAAGAGCTGGAGCTCTGAATTGTGACATTCCTCCCCTGTCCCTAACAGATAATCAAAGATACTGATGGTTCTTGGGTTGGGTCTATCACAGTGCTGATCAGCTTCTTGGGTTGAAGCATATAGGTAGGCTAGTTTAGTTTGACACCCCAGAATGGAGGGGGCTCCAAACCTCTTGGGCCAGCTGACATTCAGATTTTTTAAAAGAAAGAGGATGAAGAGACACAGAGATTTTTAAAAAGACATAAAACACAGAGTGAGAGAAGGAGAGAGAAGATGCATTCAGCCATTGAGAGGTCCAGCTTTCTCGCCATAGGGATATCAGTGGAAGAGGGTTTCCCTTCACTTGCATAGTTAAAACCAAAACAAACCCTGATAATGAAGGCTGGAGTGTAGGAAGAAGGGCTGAATCAAACAATATGCCAATACCATGTTTGTCTCTTGACCTTTTTTGATTAGTCTCCAGACAGGATGCATATCTCTCTCTCTCTCTCTCTCTCTCTCTCTCTCTCTCTCTCTCTCTCTCTGTATTCTCGCAATGATTGAAGGTGCTTCTGCAAAAATATCTTTGCCTGTGTTTTATATAAATGACCTAGAGTTAATGCTAAGCAGTGAGGTGACCAGATCTGCTGATGACACCAAATTATTCAGGGTGGTAAAATCAAAGAAAAGGGGATTGTGATGAACTCCAAAAGGATATCTCCAAAAGGGGTGAATTGGCATTAAAATAGCAAATGCGATCCAGGGCTTATCCACACATACCTATCCCCCACTCTTTCCAACCAGAATCCACAATTTAAAGCTCCATGTCTGAGCACCTTTTCTTTTTCCCTCTGTACCTTTCCGTGGTAAAGGTAAAGTGATGATCATTGAGACAAAATAAATTGCTAACTTCATAAATATACTAATTTGGCATGAACTGGGAGTAATTGGCCAAGAAAGAGATCATGGGAGTCATGGTGGTTATCTCAAGGAGAATGAAAGTGATCATGTGGAATTTTGTAGTTTGGTTTAATTTTCCATGCTTCTAAACATCCACATTAAAAATACTCAGCAAGATTGTTCAGTAACTTGGAGCATGATTTCAACAGTATGCTGATGGCATCCAGCTTCTCCTCCTCCTCCTTCCTTTCACTCTAGCAGGTGTGGCAGGCTGAATGACTCCCCTGAAGACAGTAATGGATTGAATGAGAGTGAATAAACTGAATCTCTCTTCATACAATGCAGAGATGTTGGTGGTGGTGGTAGTGGTATTTCATGGGAAATACGTCTTTGCCTGCTACTGTCACAGCTTGAGTGATAATGGGATGTGTTCTGAAACCTATTGTGACAATCTTACTATTAGTAGCAGGAGTATGGGTATATTATGCTATTTGACTCAATGTGCATCCACTTTACTTTGCCCTGAATATCATTTGCAATTCATTGTCCATTCACCCATTTTGGAGATATCTTTTTGGAGCTGTTTTGCAGGTCACTATGGCTCTCACCATCCTGAATCACATCATCACAAACTCGGCCAATTCACTGCGCACGCTGAAGTCCAGATTATTTTTAGATTAATTGCATATTGCCAGTCCAGATGCAGATCTTTGAAGAATCACACTGCTTGCTTCCTTCACAGCAGAAACTGTCTGCTTATGACTACCCTCTGCTGCCTATTGTTTAATGCTAAAGTAATCCAAAACATTTGGAGACTAAGGACTGCTTTGTGAATTAAATGGAGGTGGGGGAGGGGGATGGAGATGATGCTATGAATCATTTCTATTTCACTGCGCATGCAAACTGCAGACCTGAGATAGAGCCGATGCTTTGTGTCAGATAGAATTTAATCCCTGAAACATTTTGTCAGCATAGTTCCATATTAATAGGTAATCAGGAATGCAAAAATGCTGAGCCATCTAATATGAATAAAATAAGCCAATCTATAGTTGATCTTTTGTCTGAGCCACACATTTTGAGGACTGCAAACTTTGGTGTTGAAATTAAGTGTCTCAGTCCATTAGTTGCTCACTTCAACTTGACTCGGCTGTAGTTGGACTGAAAATTGCACTAATGAGATGGATGTGAAATGGCCTTCTGTAGAATGAGCATTTTGATGATTTTTGCTAATTTACTATAGCACAACGGCCACATTAGGAAAATTTATCTCTTTTGGCTTGGAAGAGACTGTAGGCTATATACTAATAAAAATGGAGGAAAGGCTGTTATTTTGAGCTGGGAGTCATCAGCATGGCAAATTGATAAAGCATGTCCTGGGAATCCCAGGCCAGCAACTGGATTCATTGCATACATTGATTCTGCCTGGTTATTTCCATTCATCTCTGCATATTCAAAATATGTATGTTCCCAGTGTTTTAACAGCCTATTGCTCATTGCAGTACAACCTACAGATTAGATTTTTGGTGCTCTGTACCTTGGAAAATGTTTACATGCATTTCAATACCTCTCAATCATTTGCAGCCTCCAATAATCTTGCTTCTCAGTGTGTCACAGAAATTATTCCTGCATAGCAGATGCTTCTGTACTAAAAGACAGTGGTTTTTAGAGAGAAGCACAATGATCTAAATGTTGGTTGCTAACAGTGGTTTCACTATAGTAAATTCTCCAACCATTGGTGAGTGTTAGCACATAGCAAGAGTATGAGGAGCTGATGCCTTTGCTACAACCTGTCATTCACCCCATTCCCAAATTCCTTGAGTGTTTTCAATGTTCTCCAAATCTCTATAGGTTTACATAGCTAAACAGTACAGTGGTACCTCGGGTTAAGTACTTAATTCGTTCTGGGGGTCCGTTCTTAACCTGAAACTGTTTTTAACCTGAAGCACCACTTTAGCTAATGGGGCCTTCCGCTGTTGCTGTGCCACCAGAGTACGATTTCTGTTCTCATCCTGAAGCAAAGTTCTTAACCCGAGGTACTATTTCTGGGTTAGCGGAGTCTGTAACCTAAAGCGTCTGTAACCTGAAATGTATGTAACCCGAGGTACCGCTGTATATTGATGGGCTAGTCTGCGAGCTAGAACCATGGAAACTCTTGTCTTGACTCACAGGCTGTAATAAAGGGTGGGCAATGTTACTCCATTGTGAGAAGCAATGAGACAACCCTGTGAGCCGAGAGTCAACAATGTTTGCCTTTGTTATCACAAAAGCTTCAAATGGCCTTTATAGAAAACACCATTGTTGAAAGGATCTGAAACCACTGTTATCTGCTGAAATGTACAGCCTGTGCACCTTGAATTTCTCCAGAAATAAACTATTCTGGCTGGAGAAGCATGCTTAGGGAGCAGGCTGCCAGTTTGACGCTGTTCCTTTGAGAGGGTCTGGAAATTCTTCAAGATGACTGCTGTTGGTCTTAGGAAGGGATCATAGCTCAGTGTGGCAGAGCACATTTTTACATACAGCAGGGATGGGAAACCTCTGACATTGCTGTTGCTAGACTCAAATTCCCATCAGCACCAGTCAGCCATCGGGGATATTGGCAGCTATTATCCAGCAACATCTGGAAGGCTACAGGTTCCAGCTGCGAAAGATCATTGCCTCAAAGCTGCTTCTGCACAGAGTAGGCAATACTGAGCTAACTGGACCAATCATCTGCCTCAGCATAAGGCAGCTTCACATTTCCTAACTCATAATAATAACATTCCCTAACAGTGCAGCACTTCTTTATGGGAGCCAGTGTGGTGTAATGGTTAAAAGTGGTAGACTCAATCTGGTGAACTGGGTTTGCATCTCCGCTCTTCCACATGCAGCTGCTGGGTGACCTTGGGCAAGTCACACTTCTCTGAAGTCTCTCACCCCCACTCACCTCACAGAGTGTTTGTTGTGCGGAAGGGAGGGAAAGGAGAATGTTAGCTGCTTTGAGACTCCTTAGGGTAGTGATAAAGCAGGATATCAAATCCAAACTACTACTACTACTACTACTATTACTACTCTTCTTCTTCTTCTTCTTCTTCTTCTTCTTCTTCTTCTTCTTCTTCTTTATTCCACAAAGATAGTGCTGTGGTGCTTTTTACCACTTGGAGAAGTGAAGAGCACCAACAAATAAGAACACATTGGTAGTCAGTATATAGTAACTATAAGTTAAGTTACAAATATGGGCTCTGTTCCACTTAACAGGGAATACTCTTGGATATATTCAAAATCAACTTGCAGAACAATCAGTACATTTTTGGCCCATTTGTCATGCTTGTTTTTTAATACCATGTAATACCTGTATCTGTTACCAATGCAGGACTATCAATTGCCTTTTTTTCTTTTTTCTTTGCAAGCAGAGCTTGTGCTTATGGATGTATGCCTAAAATGCAGAACCATTTAATCCTTTGTGATGGCTATTCAGTAAGGAGAGCCTTAGAGTTCAGAAGAAATACAAATGCTTTCAAAGAATCATCATCACATGTGGTCTGAATCTGAAACCGCTGCAATCCTACCATCTGCTCCACAATGAAGCCCATGACTACTGGTCCATTGGCATGGGAGAGAGAAGGCTTAATCTATTGAAGGTTTTGGGATGTAGTGGACCCAATCTCACTGCAGAGTTTAGGATTTGGAAAACTCCCGGTCATGTCTTTGTCACTTTATCGTGCTCTACAGCTTCCATTTACATCTGTTAAAATGCCCGAAGCTTTTCCATTCTCCCGAAACAGATTTGGTAAGGACAGAAGAGCAACCATTCTCCAAAGGTCAGCCACAAAGTTCTGATAATTTCTGTCCAGCATTGGAGTCACGACGGAGAATTTACAGAATTAAACTTTGCTCTGTGGCCTGATTCTCACTCAAATGAAAACA
Organism: Podarcis vaucheri; assembly: GCF_965113315.1. NCBI lineage: Eukaryota > Metazoa > Chordata > Lepidosauria > Squamata > Lacertidae > Podarcis > Podarcis vaucheri. The sequence goes on from NC_138763.1 coordinate 64,206,376, forward strand.
CATTGTTGGGCTCTAAACAGTATCTGGGCTGTGATAATTAATAGCAGCAGTGGCTAGTTCTCCAGGGGACTGGTAGGGCAAAAGGGAGACCAGCAGTAGGTGGAGCTAGTGCCAGGGACCGGCAGAACCACTCCTTGATTCATTGCAAATAACAAGGCAGGCGAGTGTGAATTCGCTGAGGGCAGAATCTTCTCCATTGTACCCTCCCTACTGAAGTTACCTGGGTGACAATCAGATAGCTGGCCTTTCCTGTCTCTTTCCAGGGAAACCCAGTTGGTGCCTATTTTATTAACTTACAAGCACCACAAAGAACAACCACATTCTCCCAAGCTTTCCATAGTGTTCTCAACCCCTGGTCTACCTGGCAGCATCAGTATATCAAGTACAAAGTCTTGGAGTCAAGCTACATAAGCTATGTGATGCTTTTTAAACACACACACACAGACCACATTTGTTGTGCTGGAAGCTTTCAGCCCAAAAATTAGGATATAAATCTTTAAAATAAATAGAAAAATAAATGAAATGAAACCTTCTCCCCCAAAGCTGTTGACTGGATCCAACAAGGGCTCTTCATTTAACTGTGAAGATAGAAACCACTGAGAGGTCAGATCAGAATATTTCACATCATCTTAGACCTAAATGGGGGGGCAGGAAGAGTAATAATTCCACAAAGAGAGCTTTAAAATGTTGCATGGCCATCCCTTTTTCTTATGTTAAGGATACCCTTCCTTCAAGCCAATTCACTGTTTTGATGAAAAACTTTGATAAGCAACAGGGAGGGAGGTATGTTGTTCCATGATCTGTTTTTTTGCAATGTTCATACTGAAGCAAAGGCTTTGGGAGGCCTGACAAAAATAATCAGGACTCTCATCATTTCTCCACCCTGAATGTTGACATGAACACTGCAGCCTAGCAATGAAAAGAGGTATTCAAACACACAACCGTGTGTGTCGACTCCAATTATATCCCATGTGGTTGGTCAAGGAAGGTGAGGTGTAGCTGTGATCCTCTGTGCTCTTATATGGAAATAAGTTCCATTCAAAATCAATGAGACTTCCAAGCGATTATCCCTAGGCTCAATGTAGAAATGTTATTATCTCATTTGTAAAACTAGAAACTGCCATTGACTGATACCTGGAGTGTGCAATTAGTGCCTCAAACCGACAAGGCAATCAAAAGAAGACGATTTCATCATTGTTAGCGGTGTCGATAACTACACCTTTTCCCACACTGTCCACTTATCCTTGACACAAAGAGGGTAAATGCTCCCTTTTTGTCCTTGACATAAGGAGGGTAAACGTTCCCTTTCTGTCCTTTGGAGGTTAACCAAACCTTTGTTCCTTGGAGGTTATTCTGTTCAAAGCTCCGCAGCATGAAGCTATTTAGATGGCTGAAATTACGTGTCACGCTGGAAAGCTATTTGGATATTTATGTTGAGTGTAAATCTACAAAGGTGCACCAGCCCTGTCAGGTGGGGATTGTATTTATTCATAAGATAAACATTAAAGCATGTAGGGACTGTTGATACGCTTGCACTTGATCCCATATCTCTGATGTGCTACTAAGTTTGAATTATAAGAAATGCATTTTGCATGGTGCAGATTAAGACAGATGAGAGAGGCCACTGTGTAATATGAACAGGCAGAGTAAAAGGGCTACATGACAGAGCAGGGTGCAAGAATGGAAGCAACACCAGATGATGTGGAAAGGTGGACAAGACACTGGGTCCAATCCCCATGCAGAGAGATGCTCATGGAAAAAAGACATACTGGGTGAATTACCTGCTACATGCTTACATCGAATGAAGCACCAATGTTTGGTTTTTAAAATGCAGGTGAACATGTTAATTCTGTTTATTTCCTTAGTCCCACTCTATTCTGTCTTGGTCAGACCACACCTGGAATACTGTGTCCATTTCTGGCACCACAATTTAAGAAGGATGTTGACAAGCTGGAACGTGTGCAGAGGAGGGTGACCAAGATGATCAAGACGGTGTAACAAATGAGCACTGGTAGACTCTCCTTCCTTGAAAGTTGTTAAGAAGAGGTTGGATGGCCACCTGTCATGGATGCTTTAGTTGAGATGCCTGCATTGCAGGGGGTTGGACTTGATGACCCTTGAGGTCCCCTCCAATTCTATGATTCTGTGATTTTAAGATGCCTGCAATGGCTAGGAAGCAGTGAAAGTTCTGCTACTTGAGCTCTGTTGTTTATATACATAGCAATCAAAAGATTTGAGGAAGCGGGGGGGGATAAAAGAATATGGAAATAATGATATATAACGTTTTCTCCAAAAGATAGATTTAATGCATTTTATAAATTGTGCTTTTACTTTTGTTCTGGTGGTATTTTACAAACTATTTTCAAAGGTTTTCCTCTTCAGTCATACCCAGGTGGTAAAAAATAAATAAATGGAGATTTTAACGGAGAGTGCCCAAAATGCATAAACTGCTAGCAATTACACAGGGATGTTGACAATCTGGTAAATGCCTCCAATTATGGTGTTCCATTAGCAAAGGATGGCAATGACCATTAGGCAACTTTTACTAGGCTGACTCCATAATTTTTGATATTCACCTGATGCATGTGGAATGACCCACATTCCCCCTTTACCCTTTGCAGTTATAGCTATCTATATTTGACATCCCCTATAAGGTATATAGTGCCTGTATTACATATAAGACATTTCTTTTCTGCAGTGCAGCAGCTGGTAATTATGTTGATGTTTCTCCAAGCCTCCTGGGAACTGGCACTTGGAGCTGCCAAGAGTGAGATGAGAAAGCATTGCAGAGGCTGCAGAGAACTGTGGCTGCAGATTAACTGCAATTCATTATTTTTCTTGTCGTTTTATTCAGATCCAGTAGTAGTGGGATCGGTGAGTCAATAGGAGTAGTAGAATCACATTGTTTTCCGGGTGCTACTGATCTGGCTGCTGCATAAAAATCAACTGAAGTCTTATAACACACTGACATTCGCGCCTTCACCTGTTCCTCCCCACTTGCTTATTTGCCCTATTTATCATTTTAACGGAAATGGGAGTCTCATGGGCAGAGCAATCCTGGACTCACTTTATGCCAGACCCATCAATTTTAATAGGTGCACTCTGAGTAAAACTTAGCGGAATACCACCCAAAGGATTTCAGCTGGAAGTTACGGGACATGCACTGAATAATAGATTCATAGAATTGTAGAGTTGGAATGAACCCCTAGGACCATCTAGTCCAACTCCTTGCAATGCAGGAAACTCAATTAAAGCATCCATGACAGGTGGACATCCAACCTCTGCTTTAAAAATTGCCAGGAAGGAGAGATCACCACTTCCTGAGAGAGTCTGTTCCACTGTCTAACACCTCTTACGTTCAGAAAGCTATTCCTGGTGTTTAGCTGGAATTTCCTTTCTTGTAACTTGAAACCATTGGTATGGGTCTTACCTTCCAGAGCAGGAGAAAACGTGTGCTATTCCATCTTCCATGTGACAGCCCTTTAGATATTTGAAGAGGACTATCATATCTCCTCTCAGTCTCCTCTTTCCCATAGTGTCCATACTATCACCTAGAAAGCTCAAACCATGAGAAGGCATGTAGCTCAGTGATGCCTAGGAAGTCATGGTCATGTTCTCAAGATGGTGACAGTCACCACATGTGGTGTGCGATCAAGTTGCAATTGTGGGTGCCTCTTGATTGCGCTGTCATCATTGCCTGCTCTGGAGCTTGTTTTGGCTGGTGTAAAGTTGCATTGTTGACAAGGGGTGATGGCTGAAGGGACACAGGATCCAACATGCATCTTCCTCCCCAATGCTGCCCATGGGCCACCCACATCTCTGACCTCTTTTCATTGCTTTGATAGTGTTACTGGTGAAATGACCCTACAAAGATATCAGGGGAGTTCTGATGGCTGCATATCTAAAAGTCTACCAGATTTGTAGTAGGGTTTGCGCCAAATCCTAAAGCCTAAAGCACTCTTGTACACTCTTGGGTACAAGAGTGTGCTCTCAGTCACTTGTTTGGTTAAGCTTCTAGCTGCACCTGTCATTAATCTTGACTCCTATGTTTTCCTTGGAATTAAGCCAGCCTTGAACAGCACACAACTCTCTGTAGCAGCAAATCTTATTTCAGAATGAAGTTCTCAGAAACATTACCTGACTCAGGGATTCCAAGAATATTGCTGTCTTTCTGAACTTCTGCCCATTCCTGCTTGTAAATAGAAAACTCTTTTGACAGCTGAGCAATGGTATACACCCGTCACGCAGGGCTCTTCAAATGCTTTCAAGATAAACAATTTAATTCATTACTTTTTCAGTGCCTGTCTCATTTCCTAAACTCCTATAGAAGGAAGTACTTGCTTCCTATTTCAGATCCAGAATGCACATGGAATAAAATAACTTTCCTCCTAACAAACATTCTGAAGGTTTGTCTTATTGGTTCAAATAGTTCATGGGAAATGCAAAATAGATTCACAGTCAGAAGTCTGTATAAGCCACAGTGCTAGATATTTAAGCTTCTAAGGACCTTCACAAAAACTGTATAGCTAGAGACAGAGTCCATAATTGACTCTGTATCCAACAAGCTGTTTTAAACTGCAGCTGTGTTATATTTTATCTAGGCTTTTAATTGTTAATTTGGGAAGGCTTTTTTTTTTGGCAGCTGCTGCTGGTGGTTTTATCTGCAGTTTTAACTTTCTTGTACTTTACACTATTTTATTTTAATTTTTTTACTTAACACAATTTGTAAAAATAAAAAGACCATCCAAGCAGCTTACAGAGACTGTAAACAAATATATACATTCTTGTTAAAAATCAGAAGTTCAAAACAAGCTGACCTGAAAGAATTCAAAATGTAAAATAAAAATGAGCTACTAAAAATGTACAGGCCCTGCCCTTCTCTTTTGTTGTCCCCTTCCCATATTGACTGCTTTTGGAAGGCTACAGAGGAACATAACTAAAATTTGGGGGAGTCTAGTTGTAGGGCTTATAAATTCCCACCTTTCATACCTCAATCTGAGTGTGACAAGGCTGTGTTTCTTTTCCAAGGAGATAAGTATTATTGTCAGGAATGGGGGATTTTATTTATTTTTTAATCCCGTGGGCTCATTATCTCAGTGGAAGGACCCACTTCAGCCAGGCAAAATACACAAGAGTGCAGAGCAAGCCAGTGAAAAGGTGGTGTCCCGAGAAGCAGGTATGTCTTGGGGAGATGGGGAGTAGTCTAAGAAGAGTCCTGAGGGCAAGACAGAGCAGCCTGGGGGAATCACATGCAGCACCCAAGGCCTGAGGTTTAAGCTGATGAATGGGTAGGCTCCCTTGCTTCTCATCCAGCACAGTTTTTGTTGTTGTCCTTTTTAAGTCTATACATGCTGGCTGGTTTGTAGCATTCCGTCGTGCATTGTCAGTCTCTATGCTGCCCATTCTTCTTCATTATGGCTCATGATGACAACTTTGTGTTATAAAGTGCTGTAAGTGAAGAAAGTAATCAATAGACAGTGAGTCAATACTGGAAACCCAATCCTAGTATGCAAAACCAGCAACACGAATTCCCCGTATTTCACTGAACTTCTCTTCTGAACCACACAATGAAATTTTCAATTGAAAAGTTAACCATCAAACATTTATCCATTTCCGTTTAATCTTAGTCACCCCATTGAGTTTTTGGTCCTTGGGGTGATTCTTAGGAATGCAAATCATTTATATAGCACTGTTCTCTCTCTCCTCCCCCCTTCCATCTTATCTATAGCAGTGGCAAACCTTTGAAATACACAGTCTGGAAACACTGGAGGAAATTGTTCCGTTTGAAATTATGGAGGCAATTTGGTATTGATTAGTTAAAATGAATGCTTCCTGTTGAAAATGGACTTTTGAAAGTATGCTATAAATGAAGTAGATAGGAAAAGATGCTGGCATGCCAGCAGGGGGGAAATGCAACAATAATCTTACATTTCTAATTGATAGCGGGGAAGTTCAAGTAACACAAGGTTCGTCTTTGAAACCTTACAATTTACAAGGAGTCATTTGTTATACTTTCAGTTCGTAGAAAAAGATACAGCCACATCTCTTAGCGGTTGGCAGTGAAGGAGACAAGGCTGTATGGTACTGAATTTTCATGCTCTCCTCTTGACAGTACGGTGCCTGAACTTGAAGAACATAAGAATAAGGGGTAAACATTCTTGTGGAATTAATAAATTGCTTTATACATGTATGTTCCTCAAGAGAGAGCTTACCAGGGAGTTGGGGGAAGCCCTCGCCTGCAAGAGCTGGCCAAACTGAGGCAGACATTCCCACCTTGGGATGCTGTCCCTCCCCAGCCTGACTGAATCCATGGCAGAGCAACTGGCAACATTCCAGATGGGGGTAAGCAACAAAGAGACAGTGGGGAAGGGATGTGTCTGCCCTGCCCTGAATAAAAGGCTTTTTCTCTCCCTTCTCAGACAGAAGAGGGGGCCGGGAGATTGGTGGGACTTACCTGCGAGAAGAAGATGCAGGAGAAATCCAATCCATTTCACATTTAAAAGGTATGTCTCCCTAATTCACACTTTCCAAAGCAACATGCGGACCAACCTGTGGACTCGGCTATCCTCCATAACATGCATTCCTACACACTGTGCAATATAGTTCTGCCCCCAAGCGACATGTACAAAAATACATGTGCCAGAGTAAAGTGTGCACAAAAATGCATCTGTTAGTAAAAATAAGACACAATAATGTGTAATATTGGGGAAAATTGATTTGCCAAAATGTGTGCAATAGGGGACAAAGTTGTGCATATCAGGAGAAAATGGCATCAGTATGCTGGTGTATTTTTATGATGCCTTTAAAAGAAATAATAATACTAATCACCAACTGATAGGGAGAATTGAAGTTAAGATTGGAAAAATAGGCAACTGATAGAAACCGAAAACAACAGATTGGTCCCATTCCTTGTACCACTTAGCAAACAGCAGCCCAGAGAGTTTCTCCATTCTTCCCTATCCCATTGTTTGGCTCTTTGTACAGGCCAGATTATTTCTGTTTCTGTTTCCAGTGAACTAACTGAGACAGGACCCTTTGCTTTGGGTAGTTAAAAAGCTGATATTACTATCTCATATTTTTGTTTTTTTTCTGTTTACTCTCAGTAAAGACGGGAAAAGATTTTCCTCCAGGACTGCCCCACCCATGAGGCCAGTTGAGGTGACTCCCTCAGGTGGCAGGATCCATAGGGGCAGTGTATCCTGATGTAGATCTTTCTGTCTTGTTCCTGATATAGATCTTCACTCACACCTTCTTCCCTGGTGGAGAGGCGCCATTTTGTGGTTCACCTCAAGTGCCAAAAATGTCATGGGCTGGCCTAGCAGCTTGCTGGCTTTGCCCCTTGCTCTTTCTTAAGGTGAAAAGGGCCGCCTCAGAGTTAGGGTGCTCCTATGAGGTCGGATTGCCCTAGTCCAATACCAACTGTTCTAACTGGCAGCAGCCCTCCACAGTATCAGGCAGAGAGAGATCTTTACCCCCTCCCCAACTGTTACCTGTTCCTTTTACCTGAAAATTGTGGGGACTGAATCTGGGGCCTTCAGCACAACAAGTATATGTTCCTTCGCTGAGCAATGCTCTCCTCATTTACCTTGGAACATGAAACTCATTACCGGTCTCTGAGCTGAAGTAGCCATGGATGATTGTGTCAACACACTTCATTATTATGCTGCTGATCGTAATAGTACAGATAACGGAGACAGATGAGAGAAAGGACAAAAATAGAACTTAAACGCATCTAGTCAAGTGAGCTCTGTATACATACTCAGGGCTTTTTCAGCAGTGATTACCACAGCAGTTCTGAGAGTTGATGAACCAAGACATTTTTAAAACTGAGCATTGATTTGTTTCACTGTGAGGAGTCCCTCAGGACAAGCCTTGAGTTGAAATAAGAATACAAGAATACAATCAATTATTCTATAGGTGGGCTTTTATTTCTTGGTTTAGATGTACAAGTATGGATCCAATGGTACAGGCTGTGTATACTGGCCCTGCCTTCATGGTAACTGTTTCATTTTGTATCTATGAAATTATTTAAATGAGGATGAAGAAGAGGCAAGACAAGTTTCTTCCTTTGACACACGCTTCTGTCCCCTGCTCAAACTAAGGAGAGTCACATGCAGAAACAGCCTTCAATGGGCATATCACTTGTTGGACACATACTGGCTGTGTACTCAATTGAACGAATACAGTGAACGAATACAGTGATTGAATGCTATCCATTGTTTTTATGGGTTGTGAAAATCCAGTAGTAGCTAGTGAGGCAGTATGGGTGGCGCATGGTTGCTCTCCCAAATGCCTAGCACATTCCTCTGAAAGGAATTGCATCTACACTTGGCTGCACATCTGGATAAATATTCAACAGACTCATAATTTATCTTCCAGAAAGTGACATTCATGCTGGAGTCTTCTTCTATGGTTGAATCTCCTTACTTGGGCATCTGGCTTCACAGAATCTGCACAGGTAAAAGTTGGTGCACGTAACTGAGAGGATGGGCTCTGGCAGGTGTCCTAGGATGGGCACACTGGGTATGTAGTCTTTGAGATGAATTCCTTCTCCCACTTGCAATCTTTTCACCTGCAAGTTAGGGAGTATGACTTGTCTTTAGTACATAACTACCGAGATTTCAAAACTTGGGAGAAAAATAAGGGGCTGCCTTATACCTGAAGCTTCTCCTCTCACATCAGTTAAAGAGCAGGTGAAAAGCCACATTATATGCTGGAGCAGCATTAGCGACTGAAGGACACAGCAACCCAGACATGTTTTCTTGTGTTATCAGACAAGAATGGCAGTCAGGGGATATGAGATCTCTTGTTCTCAGTCTGGCCTTTACGTAAATTGATTGCTAAGGTTGAGCCAACTTGATATTTCTGACTTCCATTTAACAAGGCAAAACTCCCTTTTTGTGCCAGTGAAGCTAGCTTGTCTTACCTGCTAACCGTATTGTCTTTTTCTCACCTAGACAACAAAAGCTAGGTTTTTCTGGAAACTCATTTCCATCCTGTCTCCTAATCACCCTTAAAAATCTGTATATCAAACTAGTTAGATAATGTGAAAAGTTGAAATTTGGAGTTTTCTTCCTGTACTAGTTTGTATCATCATGGACAATAGGAAAGATCTACTACACAGATTGGCTTTTCATAATCCCTACCTCTTGAAGGCTTTAGGTGGTCCAGAGATAAGGAGTAGTAGGTGATACTTTAATCTCTACTAAAGGGCGAGAGTGAATTTACCTAGGATATTCTTTTGAACAGAGTCTTCTGTTATGCAGAATATTCATATTAAAGTTTCTTAGGGTCAGCTGAGTTGGCCACCTGCTTCCAAGGTCCTGGAATGATTTTTTTTTTTTAATTAGATGTTAATTCTTTGAACTCTCTATGTTTATGGGCTCTACTGTTAGACTTGCTCATCAGTACTCCACCTCAAGAATGAGTTTCAAAGCTTTACCAAAGAACAGTCTTTGGTAGGAAAGATAAATGTTACAAAGTAAGACATTGCTCTCAAATAGCAGGCGATGTGGTTCAGTCCTTTAAGCCCTTTATGTAGTTCAGTAAACTCTCCTCTCTCTGATCCCAGAGAGATCCTAAACTTGTTCAGCATTGCAGAACTTGGCTTCATATGCCACTGCTGTTAGAGATCAGCAGTTCAGGTTTCTAGCAATGAGTAATCATGTAGCCTAAACCTGTTAAATGGAAAAACACCAGCCTTCTGCTTTCATCCAGAGTGAAACCTCTCGCTTAATGTATACTTATCTGCTTTGCAAATGCAAATCTTTAGAGAAGTTTTAATTTCAGTTGATACAAACATTACATTTTAACACCTATCCAGTGCGATCACATTTTATGAGTATCAAAATGTTTTCTGTACAATAACTTCACAAAAAAGCCTCAGTTTATACTTTCCTGGAGGAAAGCATGATGAGAGCATGCATCTGTTATGGATGCTGCTGCCATTTTATAAGCATGCTGCATATATGCATGGAGAGGTATCATTATAATTTAATATAACCTTGGAAATGCTAAAAGGATTTGCAAACCAAATTTATCACTCTTTCAAGAAGAAACAAATAGGCAACTGTTCAAGAATGTAACACATAAAAGCTCCTTTCTATCTTAGTCCTAACAGTTTAGCAGAAAAGTCTCAACATGGGAAGTGATTGACATTTTTCACTCATTCCAATTGGCCTCCTTATTTAGCAGTTAGCTCTTTGTGTAAAAGTACAAAATGAACATTTGATGAAATTCATGGAAAGAATGAATGCTTTATTTTATATTCCACATCAGTGAATAAAGTTATTGATAGATAATATGTAATCTTTTGGGAGCACAGCAAAAAAATTATTCTGCATTTTCCCCACTTACATTCACAATTCATTGAGTAAATCTGTTTCCTTTATTCTCCCCCTTTTGGGGATAAAATTAAAATAAAAAGACAAAACAGAGCTAGTGTCCTCTCTTTTCTAGCTTTTGAACACCAGTGATTGATGTAATTATGTAAAAATTGATAGAAAAAATGGGATCGGAGACCTTTGTGAAGCAACACAGCATATGGATTGATTCATATCTACATCTCCAGAATAGAAACATGATTAATAATGTGTCCAAAACAATAACCATAGAATACCTTAGAGGTTACTGGAATCAATTTGCAAATAAAAAACAACTCATCCATCTTATGACTTTCACAATACGAAACAGAAGGTACAGTGTTTTCTTCTAAAAAGTTCGAGTACTTCTGAAAGAAAAAGACAAATATCGGGCAGTATGGGACCAAGTCATACTCAGAATAGACCCACTTAAATTAACAGACTTAAACTAGACTTATAGCTAACTTCAGTCCATTTGTTACAATAGGTCTACTCTGAGTATGACTTGGTTGGATACCACCCACTGTTGTGTTTGAAGTCACTCTGATACTTTGGGTACTATATTACTGAGGTATGCATTGGTAGCAATGCTACACATACTTGCTCAGAAGTAAGTCCCAGTCTGTTCAATGGGGCTTCCTTCCTGGTAAGTGCACATAGGAAGCACAACACTGCTTATTAAGGGCAAACATGCTTATGATTCCACTGTTAGCGATTACCCTGTGAATCAGGGAGTCGCTGGTTTGAATTAACTGTTTGCTGTGAACTCACTAAGTGACTCATTGCCGTCCATTCTGCAGTATGCCCCCCGCATTGCTTCTGAGGCCACTCCAGGTTTAGAGCACCTGTAGCTTAAGCTTAATAAGTTTCATAGTAGATCTGCCCCTGCCTGCACCATCTCCAAATCTGCTCTGGATGATTGTGGTGAGGGGGAATCCAGATTAAGGGAGCACACAATGGGAGGGGGAGAACATTCCAATGTGGAACATCTGCCTTGGTGCTACATTGAATATCATCCAATGTTTGACAACTATGTGAGGTTGGTAGGGACTTCAGGTCCCTTGTGCCTCTTTCACTCAACCCTTCTCCATCTCAAGCTAGAATGCCCAGACCCAATGTATTCAAGAGCCATCCTGTAAACCAAGCATGGCTGAGACTGTTCTCCAGCAACACATCTCTCTGTCCATAACACAGCCAGGGGGTGATCTATGGGAGCACACGCTCTGCTTTGTTGCTTGCATTGCTGTATGTACATTCTGAAATTGTGGCCTTCTCTTCCTCTCACAACTCTGCTTTCAATGATTTTCCAGACTTGCACTTCTAAGTTTTATAGGAGACAGGTGGCCTATTCCACAGGCCATTCTGCAGTTGGGGGCGGGGGGAAATCTAGATACTGTTCCTAATGACTGGATATACTATTATTCTTTGAGAGAGAGAATATGTTCTATACAAGTGACTATTTCAATTTTTCCAGTTTAGAGGCTCCCTCAAAAAGATCTACTGTTTCAGAGTGGCAATTTATTTGTGGTTGCATTTCTGTATCAATATAATGCAAATCTGTAGCTTGTTGTTTCAAAGAGCTACATAATTCTGGAGTAAAAGTAACACAAGGTACATTGCCGATTGCAGCCAGGTTATGGTAAATGGACTGTAACTAACAGCATGACAATACTATAATGGACTGAGCCCCACTGATTGCTAAATAAGGATTAGCCTGGCAGCATATTGCTATCAGATGATATGATGTTTCTCTCATATTGATTTTGTTCCAGTTTGTGGAACTATTTTTGTTGTTGTTTACATATTTATAAACCGCACCTTGTTTAAAAAAATACAGCAAGGCAGTATCCAACATACAAAATAGCAATGAAATCATCAAAACATAGACTAGAACAGCTTGGGGGGAAATGCATTGTTGTATTTATGATATAACATTACAAAAAATATGAAAAATGTGAATGGTAGGCAAGTTTGATTTAGCTATAATGATGAAATCATGTTACTCTTCTGTTAAAGCTGGGCATCTGTGGTCCCATCTCGACTAGGGTTTGTTTGGTAGGGGTGTTATGCAACATGTCGTTGGCATAGTGGTGAATTTAAACTGGACCATCCACACGTTATTCTGCTTTATGAGTTGTTCTGAAATGCTTCCCTGGTGCTATCACAATTATGCTGTCCACAGGGGCACTCTTGCACAGTTGTGCAACGAAAGAGAGACAAGAAGAAGAAGAAGAAGAGTTTGGATTTGATATCCCGCCTTTCACTCCCTTTAAGGAGTCTCAAAGCGGCTAACAATCTCCTTTCCCTTCCTCCCCCACAACAAACACTCTGTGAGGTGAGTGAGGCTGAGAGACTTCAGAGAAGTGTGACTGGCCCAAGGTCACCCAGCAGCTGCATGTGGAGGAGCGGAGACGCGAACCCGGTTACCCAGATTACGTGACTACCGCTCTTAACCACTACACCACACTGGGACGTTTGTGATATAAAATGTTAAAAGGTGGTATTCCACTGAGTTTTTATTCAACATAGATTCATTGAAATTGATTAACATAATTAAGGTAGGTCCATTAATTTCAAGAAGTCTGTTCTGAGTTAAATTCTCCTCTGGATTTCAGCAGGAAGCACTGACTGGAAATGAAGCAGAATGACCACCCTAAAACCTTTGGAGAGGCAAATGGTACAGTATTGAAAGTGGGATCATGTATTACCTCCCCTGTATGTCAGGAGCACAAATCATTATGTATGCACAATAAAATGGAGGGGCCCTATATCTTTTAACAACCATGTAACAACCAGAAATTCAACAGGTGCAGCCTCAGATTAGAAACGGGGGTGAGAGTCGAGGTTTATAGTAGCTTAACATTAATCTATAAGTGGTTGACACTGAAATTGCTCCCCCAAGGTATAGCTCCACTGATTCTGTATGATCGGTTCCAGTCTGGCTGGCAGATAGTGGTCCTGAACTCTCTGCAAAAACTGGGCCTTGATCCTCCAGCCATCTTAAATGTGGGATTGGATCAAGCAAGATCTGTGGTTAGGCAAAGAATTACAGACATAGAGAGACAACAGGACTGCTTGAGGTCCCCTGATTACATAACTGCAGAATGCGAGAGATATGTTGCTGTCCTGGCAGCATACCTCCATTTCCTTGTATCCAGAAATCCAGAATTTACTCTCGCCAGAAGTTCGGCTCTGCCCTCGCCAGTTCTGGAAGGATCTTTTGGAAAAGTCCCGTACGCCCAGAGACTTCGTACCTGCCCATTAGGGGAAATAGGAAGGCCTGAACACTTATTTTTTAGATGTCCTTTTTATGATGAGGCACGTAGAGATACCATCTGGCGAGGCTTGCTGACCTTCCAGACAAGCCAAAACTCAATTTTCTCCTCTTAGGCAAAAATCACAAGACGACTTGGATGGTCACCAGATTTTGCGCACAGATTTGTAGGTGCAGAACGCCCCCTGGAAAACTGCTGTAGCCAGCCTCCTGGGTGTCCCAGGGTCAATCCGCATGTTAGTCTAATTTTAGGTCTTTTCGTGTATATGCAACTATTTCAATTTTAATCTATAAGCTGTTATTATATACTGTTTTAAATGTCTATTTCACTTTTGTGAAAGTAGTCTCAGTTGTGCTTCTTGAACTGGTCTTTGACCCTAATAATAAATTATTATTATTATTATTATTATTATTATTATTATTATTATTATTAACAACAAGTGCAGCCTTCCTCTAACTTTATATTTGCCAAGAAAAGTTGTATTTGTTGGATTTCTACTTCTTATGCAGCTATAAAAGTGAGAGCTATAAAATGTCAGGAGACTATGGTATCATCCCAGCTGATTTGAGGTGATAAAATTACGAAAGATATTTGTGTTTGGCATGTGAATGCTTTGCCATTTTTAAAAGTGTGGCCTGCTGCTTTAAGCTACATTTAGATTATCCTGAAAGCTGTGATTCTGAAAACAATGTCTGTTGTTATGTTATGTAATACATGAAGCAACAAATGACTCCTGAGTATGATTAATTGCTAAAACTAACTTGAGACATTTCATTGATCTCTGAAGCCATTTATTGCAAGTTTCAAAGCAATAGGAGATCATTGCTATTATATTCCAAATTGTAAAGTCAAAATGTAAAAAAGGGCATGTGTATTTCTCACATTCCTTCTTAACATGCCTTTTAACTTTGTTCTTGGGCTCTTTTCTGACATTCACTTTAGAGATATGAACCAAGATCAATAGCCAAGCAACCACATTGTTAAATGCTGATTAAATTATTGAGGGTAGATGACATTTGATGTAGGGCATTTAAGGAGGGTTATTGATTCCAAATTAGATTTGCACATGCCAGGACAATTGTGGCTCTGTTTGCTAATAGAGGTTTTTTCCCTGCATTTCTGGTTTCTTAATAAATAGCTGAGATATCTCGGTCCATAGAGCATGAGACTCTTAATCTCAGCTTCACGGGTTTGAGCTCCATGTTGGGAAAAAGATTCCTGCATTGCAGGGGTTTGACTAGATGACTCTCATGGTCTCCTCCAACTCTCTCATCCTTTGATTCTGTGAACAAAAAGTATTCAGTATTTGTTGAGTGAAAGGAAAACTAAACACTGAACTGTATAGAACTTGGAGTAGAGGGGTAGGGAGATATAATCTAATCTAGACAACAACAACAAATACAAAATAATTAAAACAGGCAATATTATCTTATGAGTCTTAGGACTTAATAAAAAAGAAATTAGCTGGCAATTAATTCCACAAATAAGGAGTAATAACAGAAAAAATTACTAAGAGGCAAGTGAGTTGATTTAAAAAAAAAACACCTGTCTGATTCTGAACTAGTTTGGGCACGGGAGGCTCCATATTTGTGATTAAAAAAACCCACAAGTCTAATTTGAGTTCAGTTCCCCAGTTTTGCCACTGCCAAAACCAGGTTAGAACACAACTTTCAGTATACTTTTGCACACAGTGGGAAAACAGGCACCAATTAAAAAAGTGGAGTTGGGAGTTCTCTGAATATTGAATATGGTTTCCCCTAAATCCAGCCTAAATCCAAAGATGGGTGTGGAATTTGTAAATACACTCTTCTCCCTCCCTCCACCAGTGTGGTGTAGTGGTTAAGAGCAGTAGTCTCGTAATCTGGGGAACGGTGTTTGAGTCTCCACTCCTCCACATGCAGCTGCTGGGTGACCTTGGGCCAGTCATACTTCTTTGAAGTCTCTCAGCCCCACTCACCTCACAGAGTGTTTGTTGTGGGGGAGGAAGGGAAAGGAGAATGTTAGCCGCTTTGAGACTCCTTAAAAGGGAGTGAAAGGCGGGATATCAAATCCAAACTCTTCTTCTTCTTCTTCTCTTATTCAACTACCAATCTACATGAAATGGCCTGTGGCACAGTCTTTATAGCCCTCTGTTGTTGTTGTTGTTGTTACAGAGCTCCAAGGAGAATTCCATTAGAAAAGCACAGCAACAAAAACTGCTGCCTCAGAAGTCTTTACATACTTGTTAGGTGTTCAGAATATAAAATAATCTCCAGTACTGTAATAGTAAGTAGAGTGGAAGCTGGTTGCATGCCACAGGTGATGGGGACTGCGGTTTCTTCGCCCCTGGATCTTGTGTGTACATGTTTGTTTAATGGCAGGAAGTTAAGAGCACGGCAAGACATTATTTGCTTTCTTCACTGCTGCATTCGCACTGCTGCTTCACACAGGGCTGCAGTCAGACATTGCCAGAATGTTTCCCTCCTGCTTAAATAATGATGCAATTGCTCAGGAGAAAGGGAGAAATTAAAGAGAGTGAGAGAGAAAGGAATAACAGCTTTCAGAGAGACGGTGTTAATGAAACTGCTATTAAAAGAGGAGCCATTGTAATAAAAGTTAAAAGAAGTGAAACTAAATGGCTCGACCATGCAAAAGGACTGAGTATTTTTACTGCACCCCTCTGGTTCTTGTGGTTTCACCCAAACTAAATTGAACACCTTCAGGCAACCCGACAGTAAACAAAACTCTTCAAAATAGAGTACGCTTCTAATTACAGTGTAACAAATGTGTACTCTTTCATCTACAATAGCATCGTCCCCCCCCCCCATAAAATGTAGTACAGTCGTTTATGATTAGACAATCTAGAAACCAGACTTGCCAAGTTCTTATAATGAACTAAAGGGGGGAAACCCCAGTAATTTAAACTAAAAAGCACAACTAATGAGAAAACGCGCCACCATACCAACATCCTCCGTTCAGGTTTTTTCTTATGTTATCTGTGCCGTATCTTGCTTATGAAAGTGAAGCCTCCAAAACCGATTGGCTAGGCTGCTGTGATGGAACAGAATGTTCCTAGCCACTTCATGCTCGGGGAACAACACTGATCTAGTCTGTACATCAGTGCAGGCACCTCCTTAACTATGGCTTGAGTGTGGTTTGTTTCACTGCCTTACCCAAATCACCTGTCAAGCAACAAAGCTACTAGGCAAGAGTTGCTAGAAAATGGAGCTGCTCTCAGCATTCCACCCCAGTTGGCATTTCCCCCCAAACTGAAGTTGCTGTGGCTCTAGCTTGGCTGCATTTCAGCCTGCATATTCTTTCAGAAAGTGTGAATTAGGTCTGTTTCCCTTTAAATGCAAACTGAATCTCCCATTCCTGCCTGACAGTCTTTACAAGTAACAGATGAAACTACATAAGTGTGCATTTGTATTGCAGTCCTTAGCTGCTGCCCCACATCAGCTGAGGTTTAGGGGACAGTTAGGCCATCCAGCACAGTGAGAGTGATGCTTATTAAAGTCAATATATAATTCACAGTAACAGCCTATTGCTGGCTGGGGGGGAAAGAGAAATGAAAAATTGTGGTTACAGAGTGGAAGAGTAGGCTAAAAGGGATAAACAACTGCAAGCTGCAAAGGAGTATGGGTGTTTCTTTCTCGAGAGAGCAGAAGTAAGGGGTAACTGGCTGTTTGACAATTGCCAAGATTGCTAAGATTCCCACACCGGCACTCTCACAGGTGACCAGTGGAAAGAGAAATGCTAATATGGCTAGGCAAGGCCAGTAGCTGGATGCCACAAGTAGAGAGACAGCTGAGGGTGGGAATTAGACTGGGTGGATGAAACAAACCATAGCTAATTGAATAATCTGCAGGACATCTTTTGGCTTAATGGTGGTTTGTTCAATAAACCATGGTTTAATAATGCTTTAATAGGACATGCAAACGGGGCGAAAGTGCTTCTCATACATTATATTTTTGTAATTACTCAAGAAAGAAAGATTTGCCTGAGTTCATGTTAGTTGAACTGAAACCAGGGACATATTGATTTGTAGAACAGTCTCTTTGCCACTATATTACACTTGCTTTTCTATGAAACTCCAGGCACCCTTAGATCTGAGGAAGAAACCCTGCTCTGTGAGCAATCGCAATTGACAGCTAGTTTGTCTACCATAAGGAACAGAGCATTCTCTGTTGTGCTGTCACAATGGTTGGATTTCCTCCAAATCTTTATTATCTGAAAGACTGAGAAGAAGGCATCTGGTGTGGGAATATTTTTTTTCCAAATTTGTACTGTGTTTCATTAACAATTTTATTGCAATATTAGTTTTATTTTATCCATGTGTAACCTAGCAGTTTATGCGTTAGAGAAAAGTGGCTGAAAAATATAATTAATAATAATTGACTGGCTTGGCTTCCGTTTTCTTCATGGAATCAGTAGAATTTCCAGGAGCTGGTCTAATTTTTGGTTGACTGCACAGTGGACCTTAATGTTCCAGTTTACGTTCTCATCTAATCCATACCATTTTTATCGGGGAAAGTATTTGGCTACCAACATTTAATGTGTTTTCTACAATGCAGCAAGAGAGATTAATGGGAGATAAGAATTGTAAAGCCGTTTGTTAGATTAATGCTCAATAATACACCTTCCAACATTCCACATTAAGGAATTGGGGTGTGGTTTGTAATATTCCACTTCTCATACCAAGGATCACTACCTAAATCCCCTGACTCCCTTAAACACTTGTTACCATACATATTGCTAAAGGCTCTATGCTACATCGGTGTGCTGTATTTATTAACTCTGCAGTAACCTGTGCCTTCCATTGATTTAAATACTAAGAGAGTGATGGCTCTTTTGGTAAAGATAGACTAGGAAAACATAACTGTTCAAATTATACATCAGCAACTGCAGTGTGTGAAATGGCAGGCTTTGCACCGTGTGGCTCCTTAGTATTCAGGCCCATGCATTTACCTGGAGACAAGATGAATCCATTACCCATTCATACACTTCAATTCTGAGAGATATCAGGGGAGCAAAATCCTGAAGCTAAATCCAGTCTGAATCCAACACAGACTGACACTGCAATCCTTTACTTCTTTACTCAGAAGTAAGTGTTGTAAGATACAGTTACTGACGCACACTTGCATGCATGAAAGGTTTAACCTGAGCGCAGGCTGCTCTCTGCGGCCTTTTGTTTGCTCCCTTCCCGTCTCAATCTCTTCGTGCTTCCTGGAACAAGCAAGAAAGACCCATGTGGAATGGCTCCCAACTGCAAGAAAAACCAAGTGAACTGAATTGATCTAAAAATGAGATTTTATAGCCTGCGTCTTTGCTAACACAAAGACTGCATGATCCTGTTTGTAAGGAAACAAAGTTCTTTTCTTTCTAAGTTGTTTGGGACCTTTTTGCACCTTCAAATTACTGCCAACAGATGGATACTGATTTTCAGTAACTTCTGGAACCTCTGTGAGTAAAATATTCACCTGTTTGCACAGCTAAGCGTCTGAGATTTATTCTAGTCTAAGTATTTGCATGGGGAACATGTTTAAAGGTGGATAAGGGCAGATGTACAGTAAACCTCACCAAGTTTAAACGTGCTTGGATCAACCACTATTGTGCTAACTCTGCTACAGGAGAATCAGGATCTCCCTTTCAAACCTTTCAGCAGGTAAGTGGGCATAAGACTGCTGCCTAACAATGTGGCCCTAACCCCTTTGAGCTGTGCTGCTGGAGGAGGTCAGGGTTAAGACCAAGGCAATCCTCTACCACCTGCTGCCACAGTAGAGGCTTCCCAGCTACTCCCAGCGGGATGGGGAGCTACCACTGTAGTTCTCTATGTTAGTGACAGCTGCATTGGGTTCCTAGTTTTTCTGAACATTTCTAATCTGATTTTTTTTCTTTCTTATATCCTTTCAGAAGTGAATGTTGTAGGTAGGGAAAGTATCCAAGGATCAATATTTAATAAGGAGAAACTGTCTCAATATACTGCAGAGTTGTTATTATTTTTTTTACAGCAACCTGACTTGTTCTGGGATGTGTGTTGATTTAAATATTTATAATGAAAAGGTTTCATCTTGCTTACCTGATGTGGTGTTATGCACTTTCCAACTAATGCATAATATGACAAATTTATTTATATTTAAAGGTTTTTTTACAACCCAAAGAAGCAGAAGTGGCTGGGGAAAGGATCTCAGAGAGCCTTAAGCAATAAAGCAAGAGAGTCCCTGCCCTCAAGCTTAGAATCTAAAACACAGAGAGGGGCAAGGGCATTCTGATGCTCTTGATGTGACACCCTTGCTATGCTTGCATGGTGCTGAGCTTCCATTGCCATGCCCCTTCCCTCCTCCCTCTCAGTAAGCACCAGCACCCAACTGTGTTGGGAGGCCAGGACAGCAATAGAGGCCCACCTGCACCTCCTTCCTGTTTGTTCCTTATTGGAGGGAAGAGGAAGAAAGCAAATTTGTGCATCAGTGCTTACAAGGTCCCCCAACCTTTTAAAAATAACCAGCTGAGGTGGGGACAGTCCCAGTTTTCTTCTATCGCTCCCTATTTTTGCCTTTCAGGGAAGCCTCGTTAAAATGCTGTTAGTGTTGCCATTCTCCAGGGTTTCTCACCACTTGGCTCTAGAGTAGAGATGGGGCCCTTGGATGATGGTGAACTTCAGCTCTCATCATCCTTCACTGCTGGTGACATTGGCTTGGAGTCTGACGGCATCTGGAGTGCAACAGGACCCCAGCTTTTCTGTACAAATTAAATCTTTGAATGGAAATGCATTTTGTCTTTACATCACACACGTGTAACAGTCTGGGAATGAATGAATCAGCACACAACACACCCACTCCACCACCAGCTTCTGTGGCTTGTTTTTGAACTGTTGACAACATACTGTATTCTGTTTTCTGCTTTGTTCTTTTAAGCATTCTCTTGTAGCTTTTAAATCAACCAAGGACAGGCTGCTGCGGCATAAATGAACGAAGCTTACAACACTATTAAGAGCCTTCAACAGCGTGCCAGTATTAGAGAGGATGGGGCTCAGGAAGTGTCGCTTGAAATGAGAACTGGGCCATTACCCTATTTCATCTACTGACAATCCTAACTGGTCTTGTCTGCTCAGAAGTAAGTCATGCTGTGAGCCCCAGGTAAGTGCATCAGATTGCAGCAAAAGGCTAGGAGTGAGTGCCGTTGAATGGCATTGCAGAAACATGCATAGGGCTGTGTTTTACTCTTCCATGCACTGAAATCCTACACACGCTTCCCTTTTGCATAGACTCACATTGGATTGAACTGTCAGAATAATATTATTCTAGTCACTATGCAGATACCAGAACAACAACAAAAATGTGTTTACTTTTTAGTGTCCTGATTTCTCCACAGTGGCCCAATAGCCCTTTAGAAGTTTAACTCTTATTTAGTGTGGAGTGACTTTCTTTTCTTTTCTTTTTTGAAGGGGGTCTACTTCTTGTGCATCTGGTGAAGTTTGGTTTGAAGTCTAAGAAAGCTCAGCATGGTTGGCCCAAGACATGTTGCTGCTGAAACAACATTTGGCACCTGATTTGGCAAATCAGCAAATAGGTCTGTCCCTCCCGAGCAATGAAAATTGTTGTTGGTTGGTTACATACCACTCCAATCTCCAAAAGCAATGCAAGATTCCAGGGGCATCCCTAGCCATTGATGAGGTTGGCTCTGCCAAGGGCACAGGTAGGTTCAAAAACTGTGATGTTGCTTGGCTTCCCTCCTGCTGCTGCTTTTACGTTTAAGAATGCAGTGGTGCCTCTAGTTACGAACTTAATTCGTTCCAGCGGTCCATTCTTAACCTGAAACTGTTCTTAACTAGAGGCGTGCTTTCACTAATGGGGCCTCTTGCTGCTGCTGTGCCACTGGCACACGATTTCCGTTCTCATCCTGGGGCAAAGTTCTCAACTCAAGGTAACTCTTCCAGGTTAGCGGAGTTTGTAACCTGAAGCGTTTGTAACTTGAGGTACCACTGCAGAACTTCCCTTGCAGGCTGCAGCCAGATCTTTTACAGAAAGCAGGCCTCACTACAATGTTGCAACTTGCCTATTAACACCTTATACCTTAGGGTACATATTTGTATCAGACTTCCTACTGAAATAAAACAGGCGAGCAAGAAGCCCAGAACTTTATTTTAATGCCCTGAAGGATGACTGGGGAAATATTAGCTGGAGTCTGACACTCATTCATTTATTGGGTTAAGGATGGGGGATCTCCCCCACAAAAAACTTAAGACAAATAAACCCCACATAGATACATTGAAACCAAGAGGAAAGATAAATTTAATAACAATTATCCTTTCCTGACACCTGAATTGGCTCCCTGAGGCTCCAGCCTCCCTCTGCCTAAGGGCAAGACCAGACTTGTATGGACATAATTCAGTCCTTATCAGGACAGCTGTAGGCAATTTTATCCAGAAGCTAAACCCCCTTGAGATCAACGGAGCGCAATCCCATGCATGCCTACTTAAGCACGCGCTTCTCTGTTTCTAAGGACTTAATAGCCAGGTATAGAATTGCAGCTTCACTTCCTAGTACGTATATTTAGGACTGGAGCCCAAACTGCCTCAGATAACAGGGTGATCGTATAAGACCTTAATCCCTAGTATTCTACAGATTTTGGACTCCAACCTAGGTTGCCTCAAATAGCCTTCGTCTCTAGCGCATGTATCTAGGATTGTAGCCCAAGTACAGCGCCTTCTGAGCTTTAGAAAGTGGGCTGCGTTCCACGTGGCGTTCCCTCTCCTTTAAAAAGAAAACTCTCCCTTCCCCGTCCAGTTCTTCGTTTCCTCCTTTCGTTCAAAATCGATCCCAAGGGAGGGTGGGCGGGTGTGTGTTTCTCTCCGGCCGGAGAGAGGCGGGGCGTCGCCTGGTGGGCGAAGGCGAGGTGCGAAGCAGCGTCTGTTGCCCTGGGCGCTCGTCTCCTCCGCCGGCTCTCTCGTCGGACAGGACGGGGAGGCGGAGGCGGCTCCGAGCTGCAAACTCGGCGTGGCTGAGAAGGTGGCGGGAAGGGCGCGACACAGACGCGCACAGAAGAAAGTTCGAGCAGAGCCACAGGGCAGCCCTTCTCCATGGAAGCCTCGCGGCCCGGACCTGACTTCGGGGCGCGCTGCGCCAGGAGCGACGAAGCTCTGGTGCTTTAGACTGGCCTCTCCTCGGGCGGAGAGGCGTCTGCGCGCAAGCAGCCATGGGCGACTTTGCCGAGGAGCAGCAGCAGGCGGAGGACGAGGCGGGCTGCGACTTCGAGCCTTTGCCTGCGCTCTCGGAGGACGAGGTGAGCGTGGCCCGAGGCGAGGACAGAGCAGCCCGGGCGCCGCGCGCAAACTTGCCCTGGACGGTCGCCTCCACCCTGCGCGCCTTCCAGCTCCAGCTTCCCTCCCCGCTCGGCTGCTTTCTGTGTGTTGCGCTTGTCTCGGGGCGGAGGGTGGAATCGCCCCTGCTAGGCCACTCCGGGGATAATGGGCTCTGGTTGACCTGCGGTTGTTGCCCTCCCGTGTTGTGGGAATGTAACCTAGGTACCGCATTTCCATGGCCTGACAACCGTTGGCCGCTATTAACCTTTCGGGGAATAGGCAGCAGCAGCAGCAACTGGTCAAAATTGCTCCATAAAGGCGACTGGCTGAGCCCAGTCCACTTTTCAGTGAAAACTACCCCACATGCCTTTTAGAAAACCAAAGCACAAAAAAGTGAACCTTTGGTACAATCAGTTGAAAAGGAGATCTATTAAACAAGTTTTTTAAAGTAGGTAAAGAGAGGCTGCATTCCTAACATCCTTGGTTTTTTTTAAAGCCTCATTGAAATCAATGGTTGCTAAGTAAACACAGAGATTGAATCAAGCGGGTTTAATCCCTTAATGTACGTAGAGAGGTTGCAGTCCTAGCAAATCTTGTTCTGAAAAAGCCTCGTTGAAATCCCTGGCTGCTTCATAAAGGTAGAGGATGACTTGTGACCTCTAAGCAAAGGGGGCTGAATCCCATAAAGTCAGCTGCCCCTTTGATCCCATTGATTTTAGTGGGAGAAATAAGCAGAAACTTAACTCTCACAGAAGTCAGCGGGTCTTACACTGATGGAGTGTGCCCAAGTTTAGGGTCAGTTTGAAACATTGGTATCTTTCCAAAGTCATGGAAGATAGCTCAGCTGGTTAGAGCATGGTGCTGATAATGCCAAGGTTGCAGGCTTGATTCCTGTATGAGACAGCTGTGTTTTCCTCCATTGCAGGGGGTTGGAATAGATGATCATCAGGGTCCCTTCCAACTCTCTGATTCTAAGCCTAATTTCACTTTTTAAACTGTGCTGAATTACCTTCTGTGTATGTTACCAGTCTATATTAATACAAAGGCATGTGCTTTGAGAAACTGAATTTTAGATACTTCAGTAAAGTGCCAGTATTATTACCTTCCATAAAAGGCCTTTAGTGCAACAAGATGTGTTCATCAAACTCTAGACATGTGCCAAAAAAAAGCACATAGGAATATAAATGTGGTCTTCCACTTGTACTGGAAGTAGGTGGGTTTTCATTCAGATCAAGGCATTCTTTGGTTTATCGTTTGCTCATTAGTAAAAGATTTTGCTTTAATGAAGCAGAGAAGAGTTAGGGCAGTATCCAAGGCCAGTATATTAAGCTAAGTATTTACCCAGAAATGTCAAAAGGCAACTTTGAAAAATGAATGTCAGTGTGAGAATTATTATTTTTTTAAAAGCATGCATTCATTTTTTGGGGGGAAATCAAGTGATAAACCTGTTCGTTAGCTTGCTCATAAGGAAGTATTTTTTGTTGACAAAGTACATGCAATGTCACAAACAGCTACTTTGGAACTGCTTACATTGAGAAGTAAAATACTGTAACCATTGTGAGCACCAATCAAGTTAATACTGGATATTAACATAAAGTAGGTGTTGTTGTTTAGTCATTTAGTCGTGTCCGTTTCTTCATGACCCCATGGACCTCACCCCAGGTGAGGTTTGTAGCAGTATTTACCTCCCCCCCCCAATGAACCTTTGGACATTTAGGAAAGGTTTAATATTTTTTATAAATGTGTCTCATTTTCTTTTAGCATCATAGATGAGTAAATAAATACACACCTCTCTCATCTTGGATTATTGTTAATTCCATGCATTTTTCATTAGTAACAAGCTATTTGGAGGAAGGGAAGGAGATGGAATTATTTCATTTTTCCTGTGCTGCTCATTCATAGCTGTGCCCCACAAGCCCTGTGCTGTGTCATTGACAATCACCTTAGCAACTGTTCCAGATGAAATACATTTTGGAATCTGTAGACAGCTTCAACTAGAGAAAAAGAGCACCACGGACAGTAGGGGGGAGAATTAAGAAGAACAGGAGAGGAATGGAACAACTGGAAGTCACCATAAAAGTGCACTGTGTGAAAGAGACATGCGTCTTCTAGATCTTTTGTCCTAGAAAGCCTTAAACTTGCTGGAAACATGTTGGGTTTGTGTATTATAGATTATATTTGACACAATTGGCTACAAGTAATGTCAAAAAATGTGGAGTAATTTATGAATTCATGTCTTGGCAGGAGAACGTGTCTCTTGCTGATGTATTGTCACTGCGGGATAGCTGTCTCACTGAGGAAGATGTCTGGGCTGTTTGCTTGGAGTGTAGCCAGTCTCTGAAGAGCATTGCCCATTCTGCAATCTTTCAGACACTTTGCATTACTCCTGACACTTTGGCTTTTAACACCAATGGCAATGTATGCTTCATGGAGCAGATCAGTGGTAAGTATTTATGCTCCTAGGCAATTCATTGCAAAGTGCAAAAACTCACGCTGAGAGGATGTAGTGAAACATTATATTCTCTCCATCAGACTTGTACATGGATTTTAATTAGATTGGAAACTGTAATTTCTTAATGCAAGGATGAGTGTCAGCCCACGTAAAGCTAAATTAGGATATATCAACTAATACTGTATGTTCATTTAGTTGTTACAGTGTTGAACAAAGGTTTCCAATTCAAATTTTAATAAGCTTTTAGATTTGATTCACTGGGCTAATCAATATCTTCCAAAGGATCTACATGATGATTGCTGCCATACACTTGTCTCAATGTGCTTTAAATCTAAGGAGAGTCTTACAACTAGGAGAGGATGTGAGGAACTGAGGAGGAGATGCCCTAGTAAAAACTGATGTAGCTGGCATTGGCAAAAAAAAATTTAAACAAACAATAGGTTACAGCCTTACGCAACTTACTGTCCCTCCAGTGAATTGGTCTCATACTTGTTGGAAATAATGATGGCTAAGAATTAAATTCCAAACTATCTCCATATTCCATTAATCTGTATGCTGAACTACTATTGGCTAAGATGATCAGAGCAATGTTGCCTCGCCTCAGTATTTCTAAACATTATGAAGAAGAAGGCTGGAGGTAAACAAGAAGGCTGGATGCAAAGCTGGGTAACATTTAATCCTTCCGATGTGGCAAGAGGAAACCTATGAGGAAGTGGAGGTGATGGGGAGACATGGTTCTCCAGTAGGTGAGAGGAATTGGGAATGTTCTGTTAATATAATTGTGTCCTGAAATGCTCATCCAGCCAGCAACAGAGAGTATACTCTGTTTTGGAGGTGAGGACTCTTTGCAAATATGGAGAGATGGGGTTAAAAATGAATGTGATGTGGGGAGCTGCCTGTAAGCAACTGGAGGAAGGATGGATCTCTGGAACCTGTCTGCTTGGAACTGAGGAAGAGAAGGCACATCAGAGCCAGCTTCTACTCTTCTGAGGCCTTGTGCAGATGGGCAAGTCAGAAGTAGAGTTGAGGGCTCCACCACAGATGCAAGATGTATTGCCTTTTATTCTGGGTAACTATGCTGGCCTTGAAATTAACTACCTGCCTTGGGCAAGTAACAGTAATTTCTAAGAAAGTAGCTTTCTCAGGTTATGTGACACAAGATAAATGGGGCATATAACTTTGCTTATGTACTGGTAAATTTTTCATACTGTCCATCAAGCTATACTATATTAGCTCATTGGTTTTATTTTCATGTCTTGTATTTTTTCAAGCACCTTTAAATTGGGTCTAGCAGCTTGCAATACAAGATTTAATGGCTTCAACATGGATTTATTATCTGTCTAGCAGCATCTCAAAACTCATTGTAGTAAATATGTAGTGGGGGCAACTATGTCTACTCTGTCATCAGAGGTGTTCTCTAAATGTTTTTGGGACTACTGACAAACAAGGTTGCAATCCTGGCACTGGTTACTTGGGAGTAAGCCCTAATGAATTCAGTGGGACCTACTTCTGAGTAGACTTGGTTAGGATTGCAGGTGAGGAACCTATGCTGTCTTGATATTGTTGGCAAGCAACTTCCATTATCCCTAACAATTGGCTATATTGACTGAAGCTGATAGGCGTTGGAATCCCAACAATGTTGGAAGGGCCACAATTCCTATAGGACGGAGATATAACCTCTCTCACTGATGTGCCATTTTATATATGAGGATGTCTGAGATGGGTGGGTAGGAGGAAGAGGTAGCATCCTTACTCAGCATAAAATAGTGCAGGGAGATGGTGTTGGTTGTTGGTTTAGTCTTATCTGGAGTTTCCACATCTGGGACAAGTGTGAGAAATGTAGTATGGACTTGTCCCATTTTTGCTTTCCCCCCTGCAAAGTCAAGACCTCCTCCTATCACATTTGTTTTTCTTATTTGTCTAGGTACAACTTCCTCACTAATTCTAAGACTGCTGTATAAATATCCTTGCGACCCTGAACTAAGACATCAGTCTTGTTTTTCCTCTTTGCTGTTTCTTGGACTTTACATTTGATGAAAAGCTTAGCGTGGAGAGGATTTCAGATTGCCATTTCTGATTTGCCAGAACTTGTTGTTTAGTCGTTTAGTTGTGTCCGACTCTTCGTGACCCCATGGACCAGAGCACGCCAGGCACTTCTGTCTTCCACTGTTTCCCGCAGTTTGGTCAGACTCATGTTTGTAGCTTCGAGAACACTGTCCAACCATCTCGTCCTCTGTCGTCCCCTTCTCCTTGTGCCCTCCATCTTTCCCAACATCAGGGTCTTTTCTCTTCTCATGAGGTGGCCAAACTATTGGAGCCTCAGCTTCACGATCTGTCCTTCCAGTGAGCACTCAGGGCTAATTTCCTTAAGAATGGATGCGTTTGATCTTCTTGCAGTCTCATGCATTTGATCTTCTTGCAGTTCTTGATCTTCTTGCAGTCTCAAGAGTCTCCTCCAGCACCATAATTCAAAAGCATCAATTCTTCGGCGATCAGCCTTCTTTATGGTCCAGCTCTCACTTCCATACATCACTACTGGGGAAACCATGGCTTTAACTATACGGACCTTTGTTGGCAAGGTGATGTCTCTGCTTTTTAAGATGCTGTCTAGGTTTCCCATCGCCTTTCTCCCAAGGAGCAGGCGTCTTTTAATTTCGTGACTGCTGTCACCATCTGCAGTGATCATGGAGCCCAAGAAAGTAAAATCTCTCACTGCCTCCATTTCTTCCCCTTCTATTTGCCAGGAGGTGATGGGCCCAGTGGCCATGATCTTCGTTTTTTTTGATGTTGAGCTTCAGACCATATTTTGCGCTGTCCTCTTTCACGCTCATTAAAAGGTTCTTTAATTCCTCCTCACTTTCTGCCATCAAGGTTGTGTCATCTGCATATCTGAGGTTGTTGATATTTTTTCTGGTGATCTTAATTCCGGCTTGGGATTCATCCAGCCCAGCCTTTCACATGATGAATTCTGCATATAAGTTAAATAAGCAGGGAGACAATATACAGCCTTGCCGTACCCCTTTCCCAATTTTAAACCAATCAGTTGTTCCATATCCAGTTCTAACTGTAGCTTCTTGTCCCACATAGAGATTTCTCAGCAGACAGATGAGGTGATCAGGCACTCCCATTTCTTTAAGAACTTGCCATAGTTTGCTGTGGTCAACACAGTCAAAGGCTTTTGCATAGTCAATGAAGCAAAAGTAGATGTCTTTCTGGAACTCTCTAGCTTTTTCCATAATCCAGCACATGTTTGCAATTTGGTCTCTGGTTCCTCTGCCTCTTCTAAATCCAGCTTGCACTTTTGGGAGTTCTCGGTCCATATACTGCTTGAGCCTTCCTTGTAGAATTTTAAGCATAACCTAGCTAGCGTGTGAAATGAGTGCAATAGTGCGGTAGTTGGAGCATTCTTTGGCACTGCCCTTCTTTGGGATTGGGATGTAGACTGATCTTCTCCAATCCTCTGGCCACTGCTGAGTTTTCCAAACTTGCTGGCATATTGAGTGTAGCACCTTAACAGCACCATCTTTTAAAATTTTAAGTAGTTCAGCTGGAATACCATCACTTCCACTGGCCTTGTTATTTGCAGTGCTTTCTAAGGCCCATTTGACTTCACTCTCCAGGATGTCTGGCTCAAGGTCAGCAAGCACACTACCTGGGGTGTACGAGCCATCCATATCTTTCTGGTATAATTCCTCTGTGTATTCTTGCCATCTCTTCTTGATTCTTCTGCTTCTGTTAGGTTCTTACCACTTTTGTCCTTTATTATGGTAATCTTTGTACGAAATGTCCCTTTCATATCTCCAATTTTCTTGAACAGATCTTCCCATTCTGTTTTTTTCCTCTATTTCTTTGCATTGCTCGTTTAAGAAGGCCTTCTTGTCTCTCCTTGCTATTTTTTGGAAATCTGCATTCAATTTCCTGTATCTTTCACTATCTCCCTCACATTTTGCTTGCTTTCTCTCCTCCTCTATTTGTAAGGCCTCGTTGGACAGCCACTTTGCTTTCTTGCATTTCCTTTTCATTGGGATGGTTTTCGTTGCTGCCTCCTGTATAATGTTGCGAGCCTCCATCCATAGTTCTTCAGGCACTCTGTCCACCAAATCTAAATCCTTAAACCTGTTCCACTGTGTATTCATAAAGGATTTGACTTAGATTGTATCTTACTGGCCCAGTGGTTTTTCCTACTTTCTTCAGTTTAAGCTTGAATTTTGCTATAAGAAGCTGATGATCTGAGCCACAGTCCGCTCCAGGTCTTGTTTTTGCTGACTGTATAGAGCTTCTCCATCTTTGGCTGCAGAGAATATAATCAATCTGATTTTGATGCTGCCCATCTGGTGATGTCCATGTGTAGAGTCGTCTCTTGTGTTGTTGGAAAAGAGTGTTTGTGATGACCAGCTTGTTCTCTTGGCAGAACTCTATTAGCCTTTGCCCTGCTTTCTTTTGAACTCCAAGACCAAACTTGCCAGTTGTTCCTTTTATCTCTTGACTCCCTACTTTAGCATTCCAATCCCCTATAATGAGAAGAACATCCTTCTTTGGTGTCAATTCTATAAGGTGTTGTAAGTCTTCATAGAACTGGTCAATTTCAGTTTCTTCAGCACCAGTGGTTGGTGCATAAACTTGGATTACTGTGATGTTAAAAGGTCTGCCTTGGATTCGTATCGAGATCATTCTATCATTTTTGAGATTGCATCCCAATACAGCTTTTGCCACTCTTTTGTTGACTATGAGGGCCACTCCATTTCTTTTACGGGATTCTTGCTCACAGTAGTAGATATGATGGTCATCATATGTAGTAGATATGATGTCAGAACTTAGACATGCCTAAATATGGTCATTGAAACAGCTGTCCAGCACCTTTACATTCTAAGGGGCCTTGCTTGCATACAACCAGAATTCTGTTTTGAAATTTCTTGTAATGTGAAAGGTCGACTGTCTTAGACTTTTTGATACTTGTTGGTAGGAACTGAAGCTAAACAAATTGAACTGATTTACTCAGAGCTGAAGCCTTTGAGATCTCCAGCAAGCTTGTTACTACCTATTTGTTCTCTGCTTTCTCTTTCTTAAAAAAATATTAATTTATTTAACAACCATGTCAGAATTTCAAAATCTCCAGTTCTCTTCTCAAGTTCATTGATGATGTCTTTCTAGATTGCGTTTAACTCTGATGTAATTGTTGAAATGACAAGAGAACAGAATTTGTGGGTAGCATTGCACGGATGGGGTCCTCTCTCCAATGATTCAGTAGCCTCAATTGAGTGATTTGTTAAAGCATGAATTGAGCAAGTCTGAAATCCTCAAGCACTGCTCCTTGGATGTTTTTGTTTAAAAGGAGATGTCTCTGTCTTGATTTGTCCATTTCACCCTAAATTTAACTTGCTGATAACAAAGTGCTCTAGTGTTGAACTTGCTACTGTTTCTAGGTGCAATATTCACCCATTTCAGTTTTGCACCTAGAAATATTTCATTCATTTTGTTTGTATGGTTCTTTTCCACACACAAAAATCATGCTCAGAGCGGCTTGCAACAAAGAAACACATGCATTTCAAACAAACACTACAAAAACAATTTCATGATAACGTAGAAAAGCAGTATCAGTAGCAATTTTGGAACATAGCAAAACAAAAATAATAGCGTACTAACATAGCAAAACAACAACAGAAGTAGTAATTTACCAAAGAGCCACATTCTAGTACTATAAATATGAAAAGATTACTTAAGCAACATGTAACATCCAATAGTAAAAATAACAAGGCAGTTTCACAGATTCACCACACTCCTAAAAACACCCCTCCCATGATGTTACTCTCAGCCCCTCTCCTGCAGCAGCAGCTTATAAGGCTTCCAAGGGCAAAGAGGGGGTAGCTGGAAACACCCCTCCCATGATATTGCTCATCACCTACCCACCTGCTGTGTGTTTACCCTTAGCAACTGAGACTGTTAAGTTCTTTTTGAAACCTGCTTGCAGCCTTAGTTCCTTCTGTCCGCTGTTGTCATTATCATCATCATTATCTCTGGAAATTGAAGATTTGTGTGGCATAAGTGGAGACTAAGGCTATGTCACTAGGTGAACACTTGGATCCTCTTTCACTATAATTTTCCCCAAATTATGAATGGGTGGGGGGAAATACCTTCCTATGCAGTTAAGAGTATTCATGAAAATTGCCTCCATACTTTTGATCAGACTCTTTTTCCTAAATGAGTCCCACCCTGGTTGATAGAGCTCCAATTTTAAGCATAGATACTGCTTTGCTCGTATTGTGTTATCAAACAAACCCAACAGAGTAATTGTATACTTTGGATCATACTTTGTTTCTGAGGTTGTGCTGGTGGGTGACTAGGATCAGACCATGAACTAGTGTGGTACCTCAGGTGTGCCACTTCCCTGCTGGGGAGATAATTCACTATGGAGATACTAATAAATTAACTGGAAGATCCTGTGTCTGTCTTTATGCAAGGTCTCTCTGACCCTGTAAGACAGAATGTGCTAGAAATATCTTCCAGAAGAGCCCAGAGTCAGCATCTTAAGATCTGGAGTCTGTAAGAATCTATCAGTCTGTCAGCCTTCTTCTTCATCCTTGAAATGGATTGATGGCTTTTAACCTTCAAGATAGCTACACATGACAAGGATTAAGTAGTTTGCAGTTTGTTTTTTCCCATTAGGCACATGCGATGATAAGGTATGTCTTTATCACTCTTATTTGAGATATTAGTAATTCCCTAAATAGAATTACTAGTGAGTTATACAGAACACCTTTACAATGCCATTTTTAGAGAGGAAATATTAGGAAGTAATTGTATCTGTTTTGTGTGATTTTTTTGGGCAATGCATATTGCTGCATTTATATAATTCAGTAGTCAAAAGCTGTTGAATCTACTCTATAGATACTGGAAGGATTTTTAAAATTTTGTTCTTGAAACATTCTGCTTGAATGTATTCTATTTTAACTTCTTACTCCCTGCTTCTTTTTAAAGATGACCCAGAAGGTACCTTTGTGCCACCAGAGATTGATGAAACTGGTAACACATTTGAGGTAAGTAATGAAGTTTCCATGTAACAACCTTGTGCTTCTATAACCACAAAGAGTTTCATAAAATATTGAATTTTTGATTATTCCCCAAAATGAATGTCTATATGTTCCCCCTCCCTTGATTTTGGTCCCCACATATTTTAATACAGTGGTACCTCGGGTTACATATGCTTCAGGTTACATATGCTTCAGGTTACAGACTCCGCTAACCCAGAAATAGTACCTTGGGTTAAGAACTTTGCTTCAGGATGAGAACAAAAATTGTGATCCAGAGGCACGGCAGCAGCAGGAGGCCCCATTAGCTAAAGTGGTGCTTCAGGTTAAGAAGAAGAAGAAGAGTTTGGATTTGATATCCCGCCTTTCACTCCCCTTCAGGAGTCTCAAAGCGGCTAACATTCTCCTTTCCCTTCCTCCCCCACAACAAGCACTCTGTGAGGTGAGTGGGGCTGAGAGACTTCAAAGAAGTGTGACTGGCCCAAGGTCACCCAGCAGCTGCATGTGGAGGAGCGGAGACACGAACCCGGTTTCCCAGATTACGTGACTACCGCTCTTAACCACTACACCACACTGGCCCCAAGGTTAAGAACAGTTTCAGGTTAAAAACGGACCTCCGGAATGAATTAAGTACTTAACCCGAGGTACCACTGTATGGATCACGTACAGATTTTTTTTGTTGTACTAACAATGACTTCCAAGAAATTAGTCCTTCATTATGTACTGAAACAAAACAAAACAAAACAAAACACTGTTTGGCAGATAAAAGTAGTGGTTTGCACTAAGCACCAGCTCTTTTAAACTCAGATTTTTCTTAATTTGTTCAAGGGCTAATTCTGAATTTTATTTTGTTGTTGTTGTTGTTGTTGTTGGAGGAGGAACAGAGCACGCCAGGCACTCCTGTCTTCCACTGCCTCCCGCAGCTTGGTCAAACTCATGCTGGTAGCTTCGAGAACACTATCCAACCATCTCGTGCTCTGTTGTCCCCTTCTCCTTGTGCCCTCCATCTTTCCCAATATCAGGGTCTTTTCCAGGGAGTCTTCTCTTCTCATGAGGTGGCCAAAGTATTGGAGCCTCAGCTTCACGATCTGTCCTTCCAGTGAGCACTCAGGGCTGATTTCCTTCAGAATGGAGAGGTTTGATCTTCTTGCAGTCCATGGGACTCTCAAGAATCTCCTCCAGCACCATAATTCAAAAACATCAATTCTTCGGCAATCAGCCTTCTTTATGGTCTAGCACTCACTTCCATACATCGCTACTGGGAAAACCATAGCTTTAACTATATGGACCTTTGTTAGCAAGGTGTTGTCTCTGCTTTTTAAGATGCTGTCTAGGTTTGTCATTGCTTTTCTCCCAAGAAGCAGGCGTCTTTTAATTTGGGGTCTGAATTTTATAGCAAATTATAAAATGTACTTGGTATTTTCTATAAAAATAACTCATGATGGAATAGTTAATTTAGTCTTCTGGTATAATGAACTTACCAACTGATGTCTGTAGCCTAGTAGTTCATAAATGTTCTTTATTCTTGAGCTGAATTAGTGGCGTAATTGTTTCCATTGATTCATTAGCCTCCCTGATCAGACACCCTTTAGACCAACTGCAATGTGTGAATTTTTGTTGAACATCCTGTGCAGAATATTCAATGTTTTGTTGTTTCTATTATGAATTATATTCAAATAGTCTAATTAGCAGTGTGTGAATGTGAGCATCTATTTTTTATAGAGCCATTGTATAGAACTACTCAATTAAAATCCTCATAATTTTTCTCCATTTTAAAAATAATGTGTAAATGAGTCCTGGCAATTGGAATATTATATATCAGCAGGATGCAAAGCAGTATTTCACATTATTAAGTTTCTTTTAAACTATGCTTTTAGATCTTTCAATCTATAGGGCAGTTACCTGAACCTACATCAAATGTATCACTACACTTTTATTGGTAATAAAAGTGAACTTATCGGATATGTTTCAGCATTAGGTACCTGGCCACTTGTGGCTGATAGTGCTGCTGTTTTATATCCTCTTTATTTTAGGTACAGTTATTCTATTCATTCGAAAGACATACCATATTTTTCCATGTATAAGACGCCCCCATATATAAGACACTCCCTATTTTGGGGGGCTCAAATTTAAGAAAATGGGGAGAGATGACTCAGAGTTGTGGAGCTTTTTTTAGGGGAAAATGTCGAAAATCGCTCACCCACACGTGCTGCTCAATCCGCCTCTCATCTGTCCCCTCACCAGCAGAAGCTACCAATTGCCCGCCCAATTGCCGCAGCATTAGCCAGTCAACACCAGCCCTTGACGCAGCAACCAATAACACGCCTGATAGCTGCTAACAGCTGCGGCGGCAACCAATCAAACATCCACCCTATGCACTATCTGTTGATAAGACGACCCCCACTTTTTTGCATCATTTTTAAAGAAAAAAACCTAGTCTTAGACATGGAAAAGTATAGTATTCTTTCAGTCAGTAGACCACCTAAGAGTGATGGTCTCACCATGATATTTGACTTTTTAATAGGAGTGGGGAAGAGCTGCATTAACTAGTGTCTAACCTTCTGGGTGTCCCATGTTGCTAGTATGTCAAGCCAATGCAAAAAAATGGGTGGGATTCTTCTCCCTCTCATATATAGTTCCCATTCATAGGGATTTTCCAGCCGGAATTCAGTTCTGGAACATGGGCACCATTGTCATTCAAAGAGAATAAGGCAAGTTCTGGCACCTCTTTTTCTAGAAAAATAGCAGTGCCATGGGTGTAGCCAAAGGGGAAGGGGGCAGCTGCCCCCCAGTCAATACAAATCAATACAAATCTGAAGTTTTGACCCCCTTAACAAAAGTCTATCCCTTCCAACAAAAGCCTGCCCCTCCTAACAAAATCTCTGGCTACGCCCATGAGCAGTGCCCATACACATTCATTCCTACACGTGCACCCACAATACAAACCCATATATCCCCCTCTCTCACACAGTAATATTTGAAGAGCCTCCCATCAAAAGGCAATTAGGCTTTTAGAGCATAGGAGGCTGTTTTTAAGCTTCATTTTTACATGAGGGAAGACTTCACAGAAGACGAGTGGTCCCCATTACTGCCTTATAGGGTTGCTGAATCAGAGGTTCCAAAATTCAAGGTTTAAGTTGCACATTGTGCAATATGTTGCTTTATCTGCAAAAATGAAATGAAACAAAACAAAATGGAGGGAAGCACATTACTAGTGGTTTTCCCAATATTGGAAAGTACCAGGAAAGTTCTTTTTAATATTCTCTTGATAAACTTGATACAAAGTTAAGTTCATATGTTATGCTCTCCCTTTTCAAGTAGTCTTGGGCAAATTAGTATCATTCCAAATCTGTAAAGTGGTATCATTGTGATTACTTCTTAGTGTTATTATGGTGATACAATTAAGGGTGGTTACATTAGGAAAAACACTTGCTACATAATACAGTAAGCTATAACTCAAGTCAGAATTTTGGGTCGTACACTAGGGAGGGTTGCAGCACGGACATCAAACAAAACCAACATGGCTAGTTATATGAATTCTGAGGTTTGGGGGTTTTTTTAGTTTACAGCAACAAAGTACATAGTAAAATAGAAATGATGCATTTATTGAGGTTTAAGGAAGGTAAATGAACCCAGTTTTCTGCACTGAGTAGCTCTTTTTCAGCTGTAAGTGTGTCCATGCCCTGAAACCAATCCTTGTTCACAACAATATGCCATGGAGAACTCTGTTTGAACAGTGATTCTGGATCACAGCTGTGACTGTCCTCAGTATCACTTGAAGCTCTTGCTCTCATTTTGAAGATATCTATCCATATTCTGCAAATGAAAAACAATATTTTGATACTATACTGCACTGAAATATTTTAAGTGTTTATTTGTCCTTGAATCTTCCCACCACACTTGCCATCCTCTCCTGTCACATCAGTGTGGTGCAGGACAGCCGTTGAGAACCATGGCCTTAGACTAGGTGAGGGATATCCAACACGTTGATCGCGATCCACTGGTAGATTAGATTGCGGTCAATCGCTGGCTGCCTTTCTTTAGCATAGGTAAAATATAATCTGGCCCCTCCCCATCACACCGCTCTCCATTGTTGCACCATCTGCAGATTGGAAGATGGGGTTTACTCAGCAAGGCTGTTTGTTTTCCCAGCAATCTGCTAGTGAGTGGCTATTCCTCTATCTCTTTTGAAGTTAGGCGTGAACTCTCCAAAATCAGGGCTTTCCCCCTCCATAAAAAAGTTCAACAACTTTGACCCCCCAAAACCCAGGGCTGTCTAAAAAAAGTTCAACAACTTTGACCTGAATGCCAAAAAGGGGGTAGATCACTGTCAGTTTTTCATTCTGTGAGTAGATCGCAGTCTCTTGGGAGTTGGCCACCCCTGGACTAGGTTACTGGCTGTATTCTGAGCAATGATCATTTGCTAAACAGAGAGAGTGAGCCATTATGGTGCAAGCCACCACACTGTCACAGACAGGAGATTAAGGTAAAGGGTAAAGGGGCCCCTGACCGTTAGGTTCAGTCGTGACCGACTCTGGGGTTGTGGCGCTCATCTCGCTTTATTGGCCAAGGGAGCCGGCGTACAGCTTCAGGGTCATGTGGCCAGTATAACTAAGCCGGAGCGGTACCTATTTATCTACTTTCACTTTGACATGCTTTCGAACTGCTAGGTTGGCAGGAGCAAGGACTGAGCAACAGGAACTCACCCCATCACGGGGATTTGAACCGCCAACCTTCTGAGCAGCAAGTCCTAGGCTCTGTGCTTTAACCCACAGCGCCACCCACATCCCAGGAGATTGCACACACCCAATTGATTCCCCAGAACTCCTTGCCAATTCCAACATAAACAATGCCTATAGTTTGGCCATGAATCCTACTCTTGAGAGTGAATAAATCCCATCCAGGCAAACATATCCTGTCTTGATTAAACCAAGTGCCCTTTGTGCATTTACTGAGGAGACTCAAGCTTGTCCCTTTCAGTCAAGACAAGATCACTATATTCAAAATAAGATCTGTCAGGTAGAGACACCCTTGTAACTTTGCTGTAGCCCTTAAGCGGGATGCTTAGCCGATATGACTCAGGATGACATGTGAGAACTCATTACCTGTGTCCTTTGTTATGTAATGGTTCTCAGATTAAGCTCAGGTCTTTGTGAAAAGCCCCTTTGAAATCCCTGCTGAGGTTTATACAGAAGGTTATACAGAGGGCACTTGCATAGTATTCATTGGGAAGGAGCTCCAGAACAATAGTACTGCCACACTGAAAGCTCCTGGTACTCATGGAGCCAGTATCATTGTGAAGCACTGTCAAAAGTGTCACTGCTGCTGTTTGTAGTGGTTGAGCAGGATTATATAGGGCAAGTGTACTAGGCTCATGTTGTTTACGGCTTTATATACCTTAAATTTGCATATTAGTAGGCAATAGAGATTGGCTGGGGAGACCTGGCCGGATGGGCGGGGTATAAATAGTACAATTAGTAGTAGTAGTAGTAGTAGCCAGTAGAGACTAAGTAAAAAATATTTTATGCTGATGATAAACTGTACCTATCAGGAGGTGTGCTGCCATGTTCTGCACTGGCTGCTGTTTCTCAAGTAGCTCCAAATAGAAATCACTGCAGTACAGTAATTCAGTCTTGAGGTTACCAATGTGTGAGCCACTGTGTGGCTATGATATTTTTGCAGCTGTCATACCAACATTTTGTAAAAAGCACCCCTGCCTGCTGAAGATACCTATTTCAGCAGCAACAGCTGGATGTAGGAATACTACCACCAGACAGCATATCTCCCAGATAGGGAAACAATTGTAGTTCTCACCTCCAAATAATACCGGGGTAGTTTAGGGGAGAAGGATTTAAGGACCTCACATTACCTCCCCCCCGCCCCCCCCACTTCCCACCTCCACTGCCCTTATTAGTCCCAGGAAAAGGAAGTTCCCATTGATGCCATTCATGTATTAAATGTATCATCTTATTTAGTTGTCTTATATACGGAGAGGAACATTAATATTTCATATTTCCCTCCACAGTGTATTGATCAAGGAGACAAAAGCCTTATACTGGTATTGCTTGGGAATAATAGGAAGCCAGAGTTTTGAAATCAGTCATTAAAATAGGTGCAGTTTTGAAAGGTTCAGTCTGGTGTATGTACCATCTTGATTGAAACGGGTGAACTTTAATACAGTTTCCATACATGTAGAAAAAGGAATATGGTGTGTCTCTGGTTATTCAGGCTTTCTTTACATACTCACCAAACTAAGAACCCTTTACGTAATGTGGAACAGTGTGCTCATGCTCTGCTTTACAAAAGTACAGCATAATGTATAGTATTGGTGAAATGTATACATGCATTGACATAAACAGATTCTGAGTAGTAAAAAAAGGGTGGGGAAGAAGAATAGTGAAACTTTTGTGTACAAAAGATGTGGGTAATGCCTGCATCTGCCCTCACCAAGCACTGAAGAATTCCTCGTTAAATTAGGGTTCCAAGTTATCCTAAGTAGTGGCTCAATTATTTAAAGTTGCTGTGCCATCAGTGGTAGACTGAGAATGTGGAAACATAGGTGTGTACTAGCCTAGTGTTTTACGTGGTGTCAAAATTTCAGCAGCAGACCTTGACTTATTAGTGCCACTGACACTCCTACACTGGCAAGATCTTTTTCTAATCACTGCGGCACCATCACAGTGGCATGAGAGCTGATATGACTAGTGGTGGTGCCATTGTGCACACTCATTCTACAGCTGCTGCCTCTGCTACTACTGCACATTGATCTAGCGCCACTAATGTGCAGTCCTGTTCTAGTCTCCTTAAACAGAATAATCAAATAATGGCATCTGAGCCAATACACTGTATGTGTTGCTTTGTTTTGTATTAACTGAAATGGATAGTCGCTTCAGTGGCTGTGAATAGCAATAATGGAAGAGGAATATATAATAGGCATAGCTACTTCAAACACCGTGCTATTATTTTACATAGAGATCCTGTGCAGGAAGTTGTTGTGTAGTCATTGCCGCGAACGTTGCTTGCGTTCACACAATTGAAATACATTAGAAATGTTGTTAAAATAATTGGTGTTGTAAATCTGCTATATATTTGAATGGCTCAACAGGGAGCTAGTTATGAAAACTCCCCGTTACTATTGTTAACAGCAGAACTGACAAATTTAATTGTGCTGCCTTTTGAGGCTTTAATATAAATACAACCCATATCACGTTGTCTACTGCTAAACACTGACGTTAGCTTTCATTTTTAAAAGTCAGCTCAAGCATCTGCAAAACCTTACCTCACCCCGCAAGGTCTTTGTCGGTGAGCTTGCTTTGCGGTGACATTAAAAGGCTAATTCTGCTTACTCCCCTAGATGTTCAATGAAAAATATGAGTATATAGATTTGGTTATTATTATTTTTTAATATTGCGTTTGCTCGGTATGGATCACTTGCCCTTTAGGTGACATTTTGTCTAATTCAGACTCTGCCTAGCCCAGTAAGCTAAAGGGGTGAGCGGGCTTCAGGCAGTAGTGGGGACATGCAGTGAGGCACCGTCTGATGTTCAGTGGAGAAGTACCATGTGAAGTGGCTGCTGTCACCCCTATCTTCATTTGGGGGGGGGCTGAATAGTGAGGAGCTTCAAACCTCATATTGGCCCTAGTGCTGAGTAGATTCCCCTTTGTCCAAGGAGGCATAACCTAAAACTTCTGGGTAGTAAAGTATTGTCTGGAAAGAGAATGCAGGGTGTGGATCATCTGTATCCTAAAGTCACCACAGAACTTGCTGCAATAATACAGTGCTTAAGATACAGTAGGGAGGTATTTCATGGACGATCAACCAGCACACAACCTAGTTCAGGCATGCAGGCAAGTCATAAAAAAATTAACCTTTGTGTTTTGTTCCTGCTTTCATTGATCATGTTTTCAGTGCAGGGTGTGTGGCAACTCTAACAGGAAACACTTCCTCTTGTCTAATATGCATTGAGGCAAACTGTTAGTAAGATTTATAAGTTATAGTGTTAGGAATGATTGCAAAGGAGCTATGCGTGCACATGCAAGAGAACCCACACAGAGAGTGGTTTCACAAATGTATGCTCACCACGTGGTGACTGGCATGTTTGAATGAGCCATCGCAGCTCTCATAACCCAGAGAGAGCTTTGGTGTTCTCCAGTGTTACTTAAAACACAGAGGCTTGGTTCATGCACATCGCTTTAAGTCATTGATTGGTCAAGTGATGATGAAGTGTACTTCATGGGATAGTTGCATTTTGGGAGAGGAGTGATAAGGACATGAAAATATTTTCTGTTTTCACTTTGACCTACTTAGTTTCCTCAAGCCATCTAATGCCCATTACTTAGATTATCATGGCCCCAAAGGGCTTTCTACTTCAGTGAATTTTTATATGTCTGCTGGAACCAACAGGACAGGATGGGGCATAAATAAATAATTTCCACTGAATGTTGTGCTGTTGTGGTGAAATATTTTCTGTAGGTAATGCAGCTAACCTAGAATTGGAAGGCTTGGCTACAGTTTCTCAAACTGGATAAACCACTGATCGCTGCTTCAGTGTTTTAGGCTTTTCTGATGTATCTAGGTCATTACAAATGCAAATCTAAATGTGCTTTTATGCTTTTTTAAATCACATCAGGGTGCATTTAATATTGGGCCACTTAAAATTAGAACACTTTCCTTAGCACATAAACCTTAAAGATGTTCTGGTCAGAAAGTCCAGGCAAGCCAAATGTATTCACAATTGAATGGATTTGAATGGCTTCTAGCCATGATGGCTATATGTTCCCTCCAGGTTTGGAACCAGTTTGCTAGGGACAAACAACAGGAAAGATAGCTCTTGCCTACACTATGCTTTGGGGTTTCTCAGGGACACCTGGTTAGCTACTGTAGGAAGCCGGGTGTCAGACTAGATCAGGCATAGGCAAACTCAGCCCTCCAGATGTTTTGGGACTACAATTCCCATCATCCCTGACCCCTGGTCCTGTTAGCTAGGGATGATGGGAGGTGTAGTCCCAAAACATCTGGAGGGCCGAGTTTGCCTTTGGTTCGATGCAGCAGATGTCTTAAGTTTATGAAGCCTGTGTACTGAACATTGTGTTAGCTAGTAACAGGCAAGGTACTGGTGGGTGCAAAGTAAATTTTGCAAACTATAAATTAGGCAAAGCAAGCAGATATGTAAAAGAATTTCTGCTATTTTCTGGTCTGTTAGGTATAGGGAAGGAAGGGCAAGAAGCAGTGCAGGGCACGTATCCTGCCCCTTCTCACTGGAAATGTGTGTCAACGGCAAAATATTCAGAATTGAAATTTTCCACCCCCATCTTTTAGGTGTATCTTAGCAGTCATAAAATAGACATTTTAAAATGATAGACATAATTCTGTGTAAATTGCACTTCGCTTTAACCAGTCAGACCTGCCCATGCAGTTTAAATTCTGCTCAGAAAATTCTCTGGTCCAAACTTCTATCATTGTGCAAGAAGCTTTAAGACCAAGGGAA
The DNA here is from genome assembly GCF_965113315.1 of Podarcis vaucheri. Taxonomy (NCBI): domain Eukaryota; kingdom Metazoa; phylum Chordata; class Lepidosauria; order Squamata; family Lacertidae; genus Podarcis; species Podarcis vaucheri. The sequence continues at coordinate 64,248,257 of NC_138763.1, forward strand.
TGGGAGGCTGTAATCATCAATATTGCCATCATCGAAAACCTTGAAACCGCAGCTCCCTGTCTTGTTTTACATTCACACTGAACTCCTTACGTACCTTAATTACTTGCTTTTCTTTGACTGATCTGTCTCTCCAACTGATTTCTTTCCCATCCTGTCTCCTTCCTTGTTTCTGCTGATTTTTGCATTCATGTTCCTCATGAATTTTCTGTATAACGGATTCATGTTCCTCATGAATTTTCTGTATAACGGATGTTTATATTAACGTCAAAGAAACATTAACCAAGCAAGAAGGTAAATATCAACACTTTCTAGCTACAAATCATTTCTGAGACATTCCTGGCATCTGTGCTATATATACACCTTGAGGACAGAGATGTTAAAATGAGGTGGCTGGGAAAAGCACACCAAGTGTTGTCACTGAAGTGTTGCTGGATCTTTTCAAATCTACAAGTTTTCCAATCAATCTTGACGCTTTTTTTTTTTAATGCCCGCAAGGCTGGCCTTGACTTACAGTTCATGCATTGTACTGATACCTAGCATATCTCTGTTAAAGGAGTTGTAGAGTATTTCAATTTTTCAGTTCCTGGATCCTGTGCCTTGGCTATTGTGCACTTCAAGCTGTATTCAGGTTTCTAGTGTAGCCAAGTTGTGAGGAAGCTGTCCAGGTGACCTGTTGTTTTAGGGAAAATGTTGACATGGCATTTGAACAGGCGTGTTTAAAAAAAATCTATGCTAAGCATTTAGAACATGCCAAGGCCTCATTTGTGAATGAGATGGATCCCATAGGATTGCCTTGCATATTACATCCACAAATGTATTTATTTATTTAGAACATTTATGCATCACTTTTTGGCTTGAGCCCTCAAAGCAACCAACAACCTTTCAAAACACAACAGATACACCAAGGACTGACATGCTCCAGAACAAGTAGCTGCAGGTAGTGGTTTCTATGATTTTTTTTTTTTTTGTGGGAAGGGGAGACAGGAATAAATCTGCAAATTTTCGTAGTCACTAGTACTACTACCTTTATTCTAGAGGCGAGTCTTGCTGTTAAGAGATCCTAGAGCTATGACTCAAATGAAGCTTTGCACTTTACATTAAAATGAGACAGAGAAGAAATAAATATTCACACGTCAATAAGATGTGCACAGAAAAGTTTCCCAGTTACTCTCTTAAAACTGTTCAGCTTTTAATACACTCTCAGTATACTGTACCATTGTTTATTAGTAGCAGTGTTTAATTAAAGAGCTGAGAACTGCATTTAATTTAGCAGGGTTTTTTGTTGTTGTTCTTGCTAGCTTGTTTCAACATTTGTGACTTACTTATTTTTCTAGCCTTAAGCTTTCTTTCTTTCTTTTTAATATTGCCTTTTTACTTCCATCGAGAAGACTCCAGTCTTGCTCAGCACATTCATGAGAAAATATAGATTTAGTATAAAACTAATATTGAGCACTATAGTGAGCTGTTTAGCTGTTTTTCCAAAGAAACAAAAAAAACCCATGTTCATCTTTAGGTGCCAAATGTGGAACCTTTCATTTCCCCAGTGGGATTTCATCTTCATTTTTTCTCCAGTATTGCGCTATGCTGGAAAGAGATGATAGTGAATTTTAAATAAGGCTTGCAACAAAAATTCCCATTTGAGAATTATTTAATAGATTCATTTTATGCACTGCCACAGTAGGTTTCTGCTGGGGCTAACAAGCATTGCTAGTGTCAGCTCAGCCTCAAACAGGCATTTGTCCATGTTACAAAGCTGCCATTCAAACAGATATTGTAGATTACCAATATGTATCCCCCTGTTTTCTACATATGAAATGTTCTGTGTTAAGTTCTTGTATGGAGGCCATTTAAAGCTTTACACTGCTTTAAATTTCACATGCTTAATTGACCTTTGGGATAGACCTCCATTCCTTTTTGTTGCTTCTTGACTCAATGGGATGTATACAGAAAGGAGATTACTGAAGATATTTATAGTAGCATCATTTAAACACAGTAGTAGGCTATTCACAAATGAAGAATGTTGTTCCTGAAATCTGTTGTCTCTCTGCTGCTGCCCCCCATTCCTAAACTTACCTCTATTTTTATTCTCACCTCTATTTTTATTCATTTGGAACCTTTGCCTCCAGTTCTTATCACCAGCATTCTTTTTTGGGCAAGGTGGTAAAGACAGTGATGGTGGAGAATTTGCAGGAGTGCCCGGATGATAGAAACTATCTGGAGCAGTTTCAGTCTGTCTTCAGGCATTGTTTTGAGACTGAATCAGCCTGGACGGCCCTGATGGGTGACCCTACGGTATATTGATAGTAAGACAGGGAAACTGAGTCTCTGCTCCTGCTTCTCATCCTGTCTGTGGCTTTTGAGGCTCAAGTAGTTTCCCTGGCTAGGAGTCCTTTTTTCAACCAAGGCTGGTGTGCCAACTTTGGCCTTTTTTGGACAGGGATAACGTAGCTGTGGTGATTTACGCACTGGCAATCTCAAGACTTGATTATTGCAATGTGTTGCATGTTCAGACCCAGAGACCTCCCCTCTAAATAAATTCACAAATGACTCAAATTTTAGTTTTGTTTTTTGGCAGAATTTAGGCCACAACTTTATTGATTACAGAAAGTGAGTGATTGCGTAGGCTCTGGTTCGACTAGCTCCCTGCACTCTTGCAGGCAGTGCTGACCCAGGGCACCAGCATAGGTCAGCCCAAAGGTGAACACCTGGGAAGGTGAAAAGCCAGGAACAGACTCTGTTCACCACCCAGATGCCCCCCCAGACTCAGGTATGGGCACAACCCCCTCTCAGGGGTTGACCAAACCAGTTGAGTCCCTGGATTCATTTAACGGAATACCGTTCACATAAGGATGGCAAGACCATTCTCCCATCCCTATTACCTGAACCTGTGCCTATCCAAAACCTTACAAGTTGTGATGATTTGCTATGTGGCAGGCGAAACCCAAATGGCAAGAGCCAATTGGCCAAGTGGGGAAATTCCTATCGTGCCCCTGTCCTAACAGCAGACGACACATGACTGCATAGCAAGGTCAATCGCACAAATCCCTAAATTTAGGGAGAGGTGGGTGCGTGTTCCGAATGCACAAGCCAAAAGAGGAAGCTCTGGGTCATGTGCATGGGTATAAATAGGTCCCTCAATCCATTTGGACTGCGCCCCATTGGTCATATTGAACCCAACATCGAGGGACCTACCAATTGGGTGTTGTGGCAATCCAATCCAACCCACCCATGACACAGGAGGTCAGTCTCCAGGTCTCACCACAACATGTGCCCTCTTTTAGGGAGGATACGATCTCTGTGTGCAGCTATCCTTGGAAGAGCCAGCTGGTGCAAATTTCTGCAGCTAGACAGTCAATGGGGAGAGACTACCATAGAACAGTGGTGCTTTAAAACTTGCACCGGCTGCTCATGTGTAACTGGATCAGGTTCAAGGTTCTGGTATTAATTTTCAAGGCCCTTGCTAATTTGCAACTTGGCTCCATGATTTCTTAGGGACCAGCTGATTCCCTATATCACTGTCCAGTCACTGTGATATTTCAGGGGAGTCTCTGTTGGTGACCCCCCATGGCTCAGCCACATAGTTTGTAACTACTAGAAACCATGCATTCAGTGTTACGGCCCAAGCTAGTGGAACTCTCTTCCAACTGAGATTGGAACTTCAGGCATGTGACCAAGACTTCCATATTTCAGCAGGCATTTTATGGTAGTGTTTAGTTTTGTTGTGAATTTTATTGTTCTTATTCATCATATCAGTTTGTTTGTTTTTTTGGTACATTGCTTAGAAATGTTGATGACTAAGTGATTTATCAATCAATAAAGAAATAAGTAATATAATTTTCTGCTATACCATCTAACCTAGCTTATGAATGTATTTTAGCTTTTGTATAAGATAGGGAGTTTATAAAATTTGAATGTGAATTTGCAATCGTTTCTTTAGTTTCTCTCTCGTTCCTACTGTTTCTGTAACTGTGTTATAATCAACAAAGACCATCTTTGCCACTACTTTGTCCTGAATTAGTGATGCAGCTGCTATAGTACAAAATTTACTATGTTTTACTAAATAAATTTGAAATGGGCAATTGACCAGGATAACTCCTAATTCCCTTTTCTGATATGGCTTTGTTGCTCTATGTACCTTGCTGAGGTGTGTTTTATGGAATGTGATGTGATAAATGGAGTGTTTTATTAAAGCTGAATAGAGACTACAATTCTTTATATATAACTCTTATAAGATGTGTAAAATCTTACTGAGACACTCTCTGCTTGATGACTGCATTTTCAAGACTCCTGTGCAAGAAGGATAGCTGTTTTCCATGGAAACAGAGCTAGAGAAAGTGGAAAGGCTCTCAAGCTCCTTACTTGTTGAATTTCCCACAACTTTTCTATATACCTGGCCCTTCCTGCCTTCATAAAAGAGATTAGAACAACAGAATATTGTAACAAAAAACCCAGAGTATTAAAATTGACATTTTAAGCCATAAGGGAAAGAGACTCTGTGCTGGCCAGCAGGTAATAGCTTTTCCCACCTGCCTTGCCCCACCCTCAAGCCCTGGGAGCCTTCATAAGGAATCTCTTTCCAGAGGAACTGCTATGAGGAGAGAGAGACACTGTTTGCCATCAGACAGTGGTTAGCCCCACCTCCAGCCCAAGGAACCTTCAGAAGGCAGTTGTTGCCACGGGCATTATGTGTGTCTGCATTTTAATGAGCTGAATAGAGTGAAAGGTTATGGGGGTGTGGAGAAGTGTGTCTGAACTTAACAATGCTTAGCTTATTTTTTTGTTGCAATTTTGTTAATGTTGTTAATACTCTTTTATTGATTATAAATCAATTTATTGATTTGTTAATCATATAATATGACTTTTGCTTTAATTGTGATGTTTGTTGTTTAGTCGTGTCTGACTTTGCGTGACCCCATGGCCTCCTGCAATTTGGTCAAACTCATGATGTTTAGTTGTTGTTTTTTAGCTGTAGATTTGTTAACCATTTTATAGATTGTAACTGTTTCACTGATGATTTGTTAATTACTCTATATGATCTATGCTCTGTTTGTGATGTTCTATTTTGTTCTATCATGTTATTGTTGTTTATCGTTTGTAAGCCACTTTGGGAGCCATTTGAATGAGAAGCGACATAGGAATATAATAAATAAATCGAATCAACCACTCAATTAGGTATTATGGTTGGAGTGTTGGAGGTGGGATCCACATTTGGCTATACACTTATTATGTGACTTCAAACCAGCTATGATCTCTTTTACCTCACCTACTTTTCAGGGTGGTAGTTGGCATATTGTCAGGTTTGGAAGTTGTTGCTCGTGAGTAACCAGGCAGGACTCCGACCTGTCTCTTACAGGTTTTATTGGTGAAAAACTATTTACAGGGCAGAACCCCAAAGTTCATGTCCATCTCAGTCACTTGCAGATTCCGGGAGTGGCCCCATCCGGGTCCCCCCCCCACATAATATCTTAGACACCCCAAATCTCCGCCTCCCCTCCTTACGTTTCACCCCTCTGCGCAAGCTGGGCGACGGAAACGGCATGTCTGTTTCCTGGCCAGCCGGGCTAGGTGAGGCGCTTGGGCTCTCAGTCGCATCTGTGAGCCCTCCCCTCGCCTGGCTATCCACTTCCCGCTCTGCTCCACTGGAGGTGTGACTTCCCTCACCACTGGACAAGGAGCTGCTCCTCAGCAGCGTCAGAGGCTCTCTGTATTCTCCTGCCCCCCTCCCCTGATATAATGATGGAGATGGAGAGAGGGAAGAAAAGCATACATACCACACTAGGCTCTTTGGAGAAAATGAGGGGTCAAAATATAATAAAACAATTACCTTCGAGATTTTACGTGCAACCATAAAGCTCACAAAAACCTACCTTTCGTAACTTTTGAGACTTTGATTCTAACGAACGCTATGCTCTTTCAAGAGGAGCTTTCTTCATTTTATTCTTATGCGGTGAGTTAACTGACAAAGTGTTTCCAAATGAACATGGATTGTTTTTATGGTGCATTTAATGGATTGCATTTTAGTTCACTACTTTGAGGGATTTGGGGCCAAAATAAACTTCAGTGGCAATCAGAAACTTGCCCGTTCAAAGAGCGCTTTAAACCTTGCATTTTTGATTAGCTGAGAACATCAGTAAGAGCCCTGCTGCGTCAGACCACAAGCCTACCTGGTCCAGCACCATTTCTCTCAGAGGCCGGCAATGCCATGGGAAGCCCAAGAGCAGACCATGAGCTCAGTCGCATTTTCCTGCAGTCGCTAGATACCTGATTAATGTCTTATTTCATAAGAGGAGAAATGGATCACTGTATGACTCTGACAGCTTAGCCAAACTTAAGAACCATCAATAAGTGCCAGAACTAAGACGCATATCCCCCAAAATCTGAGGGATTTGAATTGCGGTTGATATAGAGGGAGCTTATTGTATATAGTGTTACCTAATTGAAGTAAAATTGGTTTTATATGCGTGTTTTAACTTGGAACTGTTTAAATTGTTTGTTTATGGATAAATTTTGATGTATTGTTTTAGATATGGGCCAATGGCCGTAATAAATCAAATCAATCAATCAATCAATCAATCCTGCTCATGATCCTCAGCAGTTAGTAATCAGCTGTATGCTGCCTCTCATCCTTTAATACACAGCTATCAATGACCAGCAGCTTGCTCACCTTTTCTAACGATGTTGTCATAGCTACTGTTGTTTGGTTTATTATATTTGTACCCTGACTTCCTGCCAAGAGTGACTTCCAGAATGGCTTTTATGTGCTCTTCAAAGCCATAGCAAAGATATTTGACTATTTATCCAATGTAGATTCCTTTGTTGGTTGGGAAAAATAGTAGTGGATATATATGCCTGAATATCCTGGTTACAATCCTTCCTATACCTGCATAACTCAGGATTATCCAAAACAGTTTTTTTAAAAAATCTGTGCCAACTGCACTATGTTTTTTCATCCCCCCCCCTTACATTGCACCTTGTACTACATACAGGGAATTGATGGTACTGCTTCTGTAGAGATGGCTGTAAGTGATAGGATGCTGCAGTGGAGCAAATGGATCATTGTTTGACTGGCCCTCCATTTGACAAATATGACTGTGCTTGCTCCTAGCCAGAAATTCAAGTATGAGCGATGCCTTTCCATACCACACTTCCTATTTTGTGGTGCAAAATGCAAATAGCTCAGGCACTTGGATCAGTGTTAGTTGTCTCTGTTTGGAACATCCTGTTGGACTCTGCTTTCTGTATATAAGCTGTTGCATCTTATTATCTGCAAATAAGTCCTCAGACAGAAGACTATTCAGACGAATAGTCTGACCTGGTATAAGGCAGTTTCTGAAAAAACATATTTGATGGTGACTTGTTTTTGCCAAGGGGTTTTTATCTGAGTGGGGTTTTGTTTCCTTGGAACTTTTGATTTCAGAGAAATTGTGTCTCTGCCTTCAGGCAAAATGTGCCATGCCCTCTTAGGAGCTTCATTATTATATGACCTTGTGGCATGCCCTTGGGGCCCTTTAGGGAGTATTTTTTCCCTTAAACTGGCATCCCAGGGAGTACTGAGGTAAATGGGCTTTGGGTTTCACCAGCATAATGCACCAGTACTAAAGCCAGCCTAAAATTCCCTTACAGACTCATAGCTGTCACCACCTGCTGAATTAAAAGAACAGTGGGGCTCTTTAAGTATCTTCAGGGGAGAGAGCCAACTGCCAAGTAACCAATCTCTGTCCACCTCACTCCCCTATATAGATAACACAGGCCTATTCAGACGCTTGGCCGAGAACATCAGGAAAATAAAATGTGGTGAGATACCTTGATTTAGGGACACATCGGTTTGCTTTAACAGAACGAATAGATTTATTAATCAGAACACATTTATTTTGGAATTCTTTGCTTACTAGATTGTCTTTTTCTGGCTTTCCCATGAAGAACATTTTTTGTTATTGGTCTGCTTTTGCTGTTCACTTTGGGTAATTTTGGGTAGGGCTGTTTTATTGAGAGATTTGTATATTGCCCTTCACCAAAAACGGTAATGGCAATTTGAAATAATAAGATATTATTAATAGTAAATGCAGCTGTTGTCTTTTTATTTTATCTATGTGTATTTTTATTGTATTATTGTGTTTTTATTGTTAGCTGCCTTGGAAGAGTATACTTCTGTCAGTGAAGGTCATAGATCATGGCTAGCAAATTTCATCAGATATCAGCCAACTATTATTGTATTCTTAATTGCATTGTATAAGCTGATGGAACAGAAAAGTTTTCAGCAGGTACTGAAAAAACACTTCTGTTGGACAGTGGAATAGACTGATAGACTCCCTTAGAAGGTGGTGGACTCTCCTTCATTGGAGGTTGTAAAGCAGTGGTTGGATGGTCATCTGTCATGCTTGAGTTAGCTGAGATTTCTGCATTGCAGGGCGTTGGAATAGACTGTATGATCCTCATGGTCCCTCCCAACTCTACAATCCTTTGATCTGTGAAAACTTGAAACAGAAGGCTCCTGTTGAATCTGTATTCCTCAAGACTGTGCTGATGACACAAAAGGCTTGGCGTTTTATTGCTATCAGATGAGCTTTGCCAACTCAGGGAGTGACCAAAGCTTCTGCAGATGATCAAACTATTGATTGACAAAGTGGCAAGTCTTACTTGAGGATACTAGGCAGGGTTGAAACAGAGCTTACTGCAACGGTCTGCGTGTGATGGAATGCTGAGGTTTATTATTAGCTACAGCTTCTGGACAAGCGCCAGTGCCAGTGGCATTTCAGCAAGGAGATAATTCTACAACACTGATACCACCTGTGAAATAGCCCATTGGGCTGTGGGGAGGGGGAATACAGATTCCATTTGTTGATCTTAATGCTCGTAGCAGACCATGGAGGGGAAGAGATGGTCTTTCAGGTTGTTTAGTTCTGATGTGATTTAGTTGTACTAACTGTTGTTTAGTTCTGAAGTTGAGGGTGTTCATAGCTTTATTATTGTAATAGATTGTTGTGTGGTAACTGGCAAGCCACCTCCAAGGCCTGCTCTCAGGGAAAGAGGCAATGTTAAGAATATCCCAAGTAAACTGTTAGATGATCTTGCAGAATCTTTATGTATTCTGCACATGTTTGATAGAAATTGAACTTTAGCTTAAAGATTTATTGTGGTGATGAGTCAGCTGAATTGCTAAGATCTTCTAGTTATTGCAGAAATTTTTGCTATTTTAAAAGCTGATACCTTGTTACAAGTTCAGATTATCCTCTCCTACCATCTGATTACTCACCATTAACAATTGCAGTTATGGAGAGTTTTTTTGTCTCTTTGTTTGGATACTGTATCATGTTGAGATTGTTTTTTGGCGTTCTCATTAATCAGATTGAATTCCCTTAGAAACTTTATTATAGGACATGCTTCCCTAAGCTCAAGTGAGGCTAATGACTCCGGTCTGGAGCATTTTTCAACTTATTTACTTCAAATAAAGCAATTAATCTAGAATGGAATTCTTTTTGCCAATACTGTTCATAGATTGCAACAGCTCTTCTTTCATGGATGTGGAAGGATTTTTAACCCGTTCTGGCCACTAACACGTGAAACATACCTTGTTAAATATTATGAAACGTATATATGCTGTTGCGTCATGAAAGATGCTAGCTGGTTGGTGCAGTCCCTGTCTTATTCAACATCATGTCACTGTTGAAGTACAGTTCCGCTTGGCAGAAGCTACAGATTATAGCACTTATGGTGTAGATCAGGCATGTCCATTGTGTCAATCGTGACTGATCAGTTGATCGCGGGATGAATGTTTGTAGATCGCGGCCTTCCCTCTGCTGGAGATGCGCCCAAGGGGCTGCTGCGACGCCACATGTGCACCCAGTCAGGGAAGCAACCAGGAAGTTCTTCTCACAGGAGGTGATGTTTTGCTGCTGTGCATGCCTGCTGTGTCAGGGGAAGCAACCGGCACCAGGGGAAGCAGGCGGAATACCCCCCCTGCCCCCTCAGAAGAAGAAGCTGGTGTCGGAGGAAGCAGGCGTCGGGCGCCCAACTACCCTGCCCCCATCCCTGGGTGGTAGATCACTGCCAGTTTTTATATTGGATCATAGATCACAGCCTTCTTCGTTGGACATGCCTGGTGTAGATGATTCCACTTTAGATTCTGTTTCTCCATCTCACATGGTTGTACAGCTTTTCCTGGGTTTTCAATGCACCTGTGCCATTACTTCCTAGGATGAAGGAAGCCCAAGCTCTCCATGAAATGTGTGCTCACTGCAAACTGCTGTGTACCTCCTTCTTCTGCCTATAAGTGCCTATACACACAGTGGTTGTGTGGGGCAGGGGCTGTGTTTTCATGAAGTTGGAATTTGTGATTCTTCTCTCATTCCAAATACAACACTGATGGAATTAGGAACATAGGATGCTGCGTTATACTGAAACAGATTATTGGTCCATCTAGCTCAGTACTGTCTATGCTGACTCATAGCAGCTCTCCAGGGTTTCAGGCAGTGAACCCAACCAGCTCTAGCTGGAGATGCTGCAGAGACCAATACAGGAGAAACATGTTTTGTTGCAGCTGGGGCAGATGAAGGCATCCACTTGTGCTGATGGAGGGGTACAATTGTGTGTCTTCTTTCTGCACTCCTCCCAGCAGTCATTCCTCCTCTGCTCACTGCTACGTTTCCTACACGGGAAGTGTAAGCATATGTGAAAACCTCACATATGGATATATTAAGCTGCCTAGTTGCTTAATATACTGTATGCACTGATCAGCAGCAGGTCTCAATGAACTTTGTGGAGTCCTTTCCCATCCCTGCTTAGTTCCTTTTTCCCAGGAGGTGCCAGGGAGCCTTCCATATAGACAGCATATACTCCGCCACTGTGTATATTCTCTTCCTTTTTCCATAGATCCAGATCTTTGTTTTAGCAGTCATCCCTGAACTGATGTACAGAATTATGAATTGGAAACTTTTGTTAACCTGCATGCATGTAAGATGATGATGATGATGAATGACACACAGCTTTTCTCCCATGTAGCAAATTTTTGTCTTGTGTGAAACGATGCTTACACAGGGGTTTTCTTTTTGATGAGTTTTCGTCTTCTTCACTAAAAGTAGGGAGGGTTTAAAAGGCTGTGTGTACATATATTGCAGATAATTAATCAGTACTGTCAAAGTTGCAGTGAATGGTTTTAATAGACTTGGAGAAAGCTCCACCTAGTGGAATGCTGCCAAATCTTTTTTTCCCCAATTTTTACCTGAAATCAGAAGCATTGCAATTATATGCAATGTTCAGAGATGATTTAGATGCTCCTTCCAACTCATGGTTGCTGCTGATAACTGCTTCCCTCTGTGGACAATCAAGATCATTAGCAGGAATACTTGAATGCTTCTCTTACTTGTATTGGTGTGCACACTTGGTACAATTGGATTACCAAAATTAGCTCACCCTCAGGGACTATATGACTATAGGTTATATAAAGGCTGATCCTTGCCTAAGATATAACGTTAAGGTTGAGTGCAGGCTTCCCCAATTTTGTGTCCTCCAGATTTTTGAACTATAATTGCATAATCCCTATTTTCTATGCTTGCTGGGGCTAATGGAGGGTGGCTCAAAACAGTTTGAATGAGCCACATTGCTGATGGCTGCTAGTGTTTACACAAGGTGGGGGAAATGTACTACAGGTGTATTACTTCATCTGTGGTCCACATACGGCTTAAGCTGGTTTTGCTCATTTTAATGGAGCTAATCTGGTTTTAAGTGGGAACACGTGGTAGTTTGTACAATGTGCTCATTTTCTGCATCCCAATTATTGCAGGCACATATCTTTTCCTTGGGAGCTACACTAAAAGCAGCCCTCGAATATATCATGGAGCCTGGAACCGATTCAGAATTCAAATTCAGTCAAGATCTGCATACTTTGCTTGAACAAATGCAGGAAGAAAGTCCTAAAGAGAGACCAGATATCGAGGTAAAAAAAAAAAAAAGTGTGCGATTGGTTTTTTGCCTTGGAAACTTCCATATCATATTGACTATCCTGATGTGTCACCTTTAACATTCAACATTTCTCCACTCTTAAAGGATATCTTAGTTACTCTTTTGGAAGGCAGTTGCTTGATGGGCAAAGCAATTACTGTATACTGTAAATACAGGGTTTAGGGGCAGTGGCGTAGCGTGGGGGTGCAGGGGGGGCCGGCCGCACCGGGTGCAACAACTGGGGGTTAGGGTTAGGGGGCGCAAATCCACAGGTTAGGGGGCGCAAATTACTTGCCTTGCCCCGGGTGCTGACAACCCACGCTACGCCACTGTTTAGGGGGGTGATGCAGGGAAATGCAGAGAATGATTTCCAACTCAAAGTAGCCCAACACAGCACTTGAAACAAAGTGGCTGCTAAGCTACAAAGTAGCAGCAGCAATACAAAAACAACAGATGCTCACCGTTCTACATACTGTAATGCTAGGCACAAGAGTAATTGATAACCTTCTGTGTTGGAAACCATAAGTGGTGGTGGTGGTGGTGTTTTAAATATGGCTCAATGTTTTGGACAGAGAGCCTCCCTCAATAGCACTCATGTGTTAATATTATATGTAAAGTGGTACCTTGGGTTACGAACAGTCCTGCTTACGAACACTTCAGATGACGAACTCCACAAACCCGGAAGTAGGTGTTCTGGGTGGCAAACTTTGCCCCGGGATACAAACGCAATCCACTTCTGGGTTGGGACTGTCGGGTCAAGAATGCTTTGGGTTAAGAACGGACTTCTGGAACGAATTAAGTTCGTAACCTGAGGTACCACTGTATTCATATGCAGCAGAATTACCAAGAGAATGCAGATTTGTTTCCAGGAAAGGGAACAGGTAAGGATTCATGACCCTTTCTTACACTAGCTGCTTCTTTTGACCAGTGACAATTTAGCATGGGCTAGACAGGATGTGCTAAAAACATGAATGGAGGTGTAAGTGAACATCAATGAAATAAGTATAAGGGACATTTTCTCCTTGGAATTTTAGGGACTGACTAACTACACATAATGTTTGGATGACTGCTGAAGTTTTTCAACTTGTATCAGAAAACAATAATAATAATGAAACAATCACTTCAACAAAGTGATATTGTAGTTTGAGCTCTCTAATGTCTGTAAGGAAAAAACATCTCTCTTTGCTTGAGGGTGACTTCCCATTACTGTTGAAACACGACTCTGTGCTATTGAGTATGTACCTCTCTACATGTAAAACATTCTATGAATGATGGCTATGGAGTTTATTATTAATTCAAGAAAAGTCTGAAGAACACAATTTTAACTAAAAACAATGAATTTCATAAATAGGCAAATCAGCCTAATTAAATATATTTACAGTTGGTAAAGATTATTATAATTATAATTAATACTTTGTTGAACTATTAATTGAAATAATCCATTATAAAACATTTTAAAATGTTGCAGTTCAAATTAATCTCTGCTAAAACTTGGAGAAAGGCTACAGTTGGGAAATAATGTTCCCTTACAACTCCTGAATGGCCTTGCTTCACAAATGCAAAATCTTGACGTTTCCTAGGGAATGCTAATCTCTTGTATCATGTTGAAGTCCATGTCCTGTATGATAACTAGGTATTAAATGCTTTACTTTACAATTATCATTATAGACTGTCATATCATTGAGTAAAGAGAACCTGAAGCTTTCTTCCTCGAGTGATATTTGCCAATGCCTCTCTGCAATCGGAAGAAGAGTGCTTTCAATTGAATCATGTGGCACCTTTCACGGTATGCTTTCGATAATGTAGCCCATTTGTGTAATGGAATCAAGAGCATTTTTTCTTGCTAAAGATACGGAACCCAAGTAATTATAAATAGTGGGAGGAATCCAGGTCCCTTTCTACTGCATTAAGTAAAAAAAAAATATTTCCATTGTTAACTTACAGTGAATTTTCATGCTCCTGTTATTTCATGTTTTCAGATATTTTTGATATTCATATATCCTGTTTTGCTAGCAAATACTTAGGATGAAGCACAACTGCTGCAAAAGTAGAGTCCCGTACCCTCTAGCACTGTACTAATTTTGCATGTTGAGATTGTCAGACTAGCACATATGTGAATGGGGCAGTTGGGTTGTGTGGCTATTTGCTGCCTGTCGTATAAAACACCTTCTGTCATAGTGGAGGGGTAAGGTGGTTTGAAATGCCTTTGGGATCCTGCATTAATAGCCATCTGTGGTTTGGTTCTCTCTAAAAAGCCAACCAAATTTTGATAGTAGTCTTTTTCCAACTGTAGGGCAGCATAAGGTGTGCATGTAATATCAGTGGAAGCTGCTTGTAATTTGGATGGGATGAGGAGATGGAGGGGGAGAAAACCGAAAATGTTTTTAATAAGAACATCTGTCTTTGCACCCAGACAGTTGTGATAACTTGTGGAGTGGAAAAGCCTATGAGAGGATTTCACCTTATGAACAGTGCACAGATTACAATTTAAGAGAGCATTCATCTCCAGAGGTGGAAGACTTGGAAGTTGAGAATGGTGAAAATTCTTCTCACACGTATACCATGAATGACAGAAATGGTGATATAAAAGAAATTAAAACCAGCTCAGTGCATGAAAATGTTTGCTGTCAGCATGTTTCAACTCAGGTCACAAACTGTAAAGAGAATAGCAATAACAACAACAGCAAGTGTGTGAATCTTGTCTTAGACACAAAGCCATGTACAAGTGAGTTGGAGGAAGATGCACTGAAAATAAACTGCTCAAGGAAAGTAAAAGCATTTCCAAAGCTACCGTCTGAATCTGAGATAGACCCAAGAACTTTCTTCCCCTTTGTAAGTCATAGCGGACCACTAACAAGGAAACAATATCCATTACAGCCCAAGTCATTATCTCAAGTCAATAATAATGAGAATGCTGCTTTAGAGGGAAACTTAAGTCATTGTGATGGAAATAATGAACTTGGATTAAAAGCAGCAGATTTCCAGGAACCAAATAATAATTTAGATGAATTTTACAAGAGCCCAGAAGTATCTTATCAAATCCACAGACCGACCTGCAATGATAAAAAAGCATATATTCTTCCATACACTTGTATGGGTTCTGAAACTTCAAACAACTATGAACCAGACAAATCAAATTCTGACTGCAAGATACTAAAAAACCATAAATCATGGGAATACTGTGGAGAAACTTCCGCAAGGTCAAATGAAAGCAGTCTGTTGCATATTAACAGGATGACTACGGGGCTTAGAACATTTAATGAAAATGGATGTAGCTCAAGCCTGCTAAGTTCTCCAGAACAAAATCACAGTGAGATGAAAGACTATTATGTTGAAGAGAAACAATATGAAAGCAGGGAGTCAGAAATGAGAAACAGCAAGCAGGTAGTAGAAACAGAAACTTCTTTTTAAAAATTGTCTTAAGTGTGGCATTGAAGGGACATAGTTAATTTGGGGGGATGGTGAGGGTTGTCTTCCTTGGAAACGTCATAACTCGCTTATATTGTGCATGCACTATAGTCAGCAGCAATTAGTTGAGCACTTTCATTATTACCAAAGGATTTAATTAGTAAGGATCTGAACTGAGGTGTGTGGTTGGTGAGCCTTTGATGTTTTGACATTTGTATGGTTAACTTTAATTGAATTGAACTAGTACTATAGATTTAAATTGCACTATACTTTTGTCAGAATAAATTAAAGGTAATTATCTGCAGATAGAAATCATCCTGAGTCACTCAATTTGCAGTCAGTTTTGTAAGAAAAAAAATTCTCTGGTTTCTTTTCTGCAGCTAAGTTAGTGTTGTGTGGCCTTGGCAAGCTACTTATGTAGTGCCTTACCAGGCAGGTGAGCAATCTGCTCTCTCTTCCCTACCACCACTGTGAATTGTCCAAGAAACATTTATGAGAGTAATGCACCAATAGTGGTGAATGGCTCCATCTGAATGACTTGCTTAATAATGACAGCAGCAATGTGGAGGAATTTAAAGCAGTTTAAACATATATTTGCTGTAGTGTCATTAATTTATGTGTGTATTATGATACACTCTCTCTTTTTTGTCATAGCATACATTGAGATATTAAAAATTAGTAGATTCATAAGTAGGTTCAAAATTCTTTGCTGATTTTGGCTAATATATATGAATTAAATTAGTTTGATTCAGTGTGAAGATATTTAGGTTAAAGTCCCCATCTTAGAGATGGAGAAGATTAATTTTCCAGCATATGTTCTCTCTCCCCCCCCCCCCCCGTGTTTCACTTGCATGAGCTTGAGTAAGGTTTGGTATATTAGAGGTGTAATTCTTGCATAAAGGAAAACTTGAATGTTGAGTGCTATGGTTAGATTTCTTCTCTGCTGGTTAATTTTGCTTAAGAAATTGTTCACAGCTAGGAAGAGTCAAATAAACAAAACCTAGAATTTCTAGTAGTATTGCTTTAGAAGCATTTGCAAACTTGTTTTATCTGGCCCTAAATGAAGGTGTGAGACATTTTAGAGACTGCTGCATTGTGGCAAGAGACTACAAGGTTGCGTATTAAAACTTGGTATCAGCAATCTTTTGTAACATACAGGCGTCTCTGATTTTTGTCACTAATCCTTTCATCCTGAATAATTGAAATTATATCTATGCAAGGTTGTTGAGATGCAAGGATATTGAGATAGATACAATAGTTTAGTGTATTATCATGAAAGAGGATATTTTTGAAATTATATAGAGGTGTATTGGGAAAGGTGAAATAGTAAGCAGTGCTATCCTGTTTTGTTTTAACTGAAATCTATTGCAATCCATGTTTAGCTTCCCTTTATTCTACAGTTTTGGGTGCCATAAGGTACATAGGCATTACTTTCTGATTTCCCTCACCCACCACCAAATTACATATTACCACTAATTTTTCAAAGGCTTTGCAATACCAATGATCTTTTCCATTGTGGCATGCATTTCCAAGATTGGGGATTCCATTTCTCATAAGTTGCACAAGAATCATTTTGTAACTTTGATCACGCAGCTCCTTTTGCAGCTGACTTCAATTCATGCAGCTCCATGTGAGCTTTCCCCATTCTCCTCAATGCTGGAGGTGGTGTTTAAAATGTAGTGCTTGTGTGTGTGACATTTTCTTAACCTTAGAGAATATAGAAATCCCCCTGCTTGTGCAGACTTTGGTGTGCTCATTGGAGTCCAGTCCATTGGTTTTGGTGTTCTGTTTTGTCCCATAAATAATGCCTCTCTGCATTTCCTAAGTGGTTAGTATGCCTTCCTTTATGCTATAACCTTGCTTTCTTTATTCTCTGCCAAACATTGCCAAACCTGTTTGCCTGCTGGCTTCAAAACTGTATCTTTAGAATTCTTTTAAATGGCTTTTTCTTTGCAATTCTCAAATAAACACTTTTATCAATTCAAGCGTGACTGGAGCTCCTTTTTCCTCTAACCTACATAATTCCAGCCTTTATATCTCATCTCTTTTCATGCAGTTGCTAGAGTGTTTAGTGTGGGAAGCTACAGCTTGTGTGTGCATTCTTTCTATTGCTTTGTGCCAGTGGCCTTAAACCCTTTAAAGTGACAGAAGTGAAAATGAAGTAAAATTTGCGCACCACCTTAAACTACAGTTAAGCTAAACTGGTATAAAGGTGAAACAAAATAAAAAAATCCCTTCCAGTAGCACCTTAGTGACCAACTAAGTTTGTTATTGGTATGAGCTTTCATACCAATAACAAACTTAGCTGGTCTCTAAGGTGCTATTGGAAGGAATTTTTTTGTTTTGTTTCGACTGCGGCAGACCAACACGGCAACCTACCTGTAATGGGTATAAAGGTGAACTCATAGTGTGCTGATGCATGTTGTTGCTGAAATCATGGTTGCTTTGCTTCTCCCCCACTACAAATGCAACACTGGGAATTTGGTCACATTACACCATACAATTTGGACATTTTAGAGCACACATGGTTTCCCCTCCAAAACATCCTGCAAATTTAAATTTGTTTAGGGTGGTGCTGATTGTAGGTCTGCGATAGGTGAGCTACAGTTTCCCCTCCGAAAAATGACCATGTTCTAAATCAGTGTTCCCCAACCTTGGGCCTCCAGCTGTTTTTGGACTACAACTCCCATCATCCCTCGCTAGCAAGACCAGTGGTCAAGGATGATGGGAATTGTAGTCCAAAAACAGCTGGAGGCCCAAGGTTGGGGAACACTGTTCTAAATGTCCTGCATTCCAGATGTACTCATGGAAAGAGTATCTGAAAAAATTACTCTGTGATTTGGTCTTGCAGTAAAATTGTGTTTGATGTTTTTAAACAAAGGAACAAAGCAAATGTATTTTAAAAAAAAGCGACAAGAATTGTTTCATTTAAAAAACAAACCCCTGAAATTCAGTACTTGGTTTTGATTTATCCCTTTATAACAATTATGTTTTATGCAGCTCACCTATAAAGAGATGGTAGGTCTGAAGTGTTTTGACATCTGCTTTAGTATTATAAGGATGCATAAAAGGCAGATAATTTTAACCTCAGTGGATCAGCAAAGACATATGTTTATCCTGTGCTGCAATATGAGTTTGCAGTAACATGTAATTCATGTTCAGTAAACTTCTCAGTAACCCCTCTCTGATGTCTTACTGGAGAGTCAAATGCTGCCTTTTGTATAAAGAAAAGGGAATATTAAAAATTGAGCAGGTCAGGGAAAAGGTAAGGCCTTCTACTTGGCATGTTGGTTTTATAAATATAGGGGGTTTTTGTCATATGGCAGCAGTTAAAGCTACAGCTCTTACAGTCTTGACATCTTAAGAATCCAGCAACAGAAAACACCATGCGAGATTGCTGACTTTGTAGTTTGGCTCTCGGTGCTATCAACCTGTTTCTGTGAAATATATAAGTAATACCAATCTTTTTGTTGGAGCAGTAAGTTAATATCCTGCTAACTTCGCTAGCGATGTTTCATATATTCTGGGAATAAAAGGCTTGCCACAAAATACTTATCTTTCCATATCATTTTTGCTTGTTTCACAGGAGAGCTCTAAGTAGTGATGAAGCTTTTAAAGTAAGATGTACAAAGCACAGCTGCCAAGGTAGATCAAGTTTTAGAGCAGGCAGGTTAGAGATGACAGATATAGCTGAAGAGGTTCTGACATGTTGCAAAGAATAGACTGGAGTTTTATTAAGGACAAAAATAGCCTATTCTCCTCTTCTGTTGTCTTTTACAAAGTTTAATTTCAATTGAATCTTATTTCGAAAGTTGAGACCTTCTTGAAATGCTGCTAGATTTGGAGAGGTTAAACAGGATACATTAGGTAGCATTTGCTAATCAATAGAGGTCCCAATCGTTGTGCAAATGGTCAGACATTTCCCCTACTTTCCCTAAACACTCTAATAGTTGGAGCGCTCTACAGTGGAACCGGTTACTTTTTTAAGTTTCTCCTAGTTCTTTGTATATATCTATTAATTTCATTTTTGTCTGTGGGGGAAACTTCTCTTCATATGCCAGTGGAAAAGGAATAAAACTATGATCTTGAATCAGTGAATTTGGCTTCAGAAATGCTTTTTGTCTCTTAACTGTCCTTAATATTTTGTTTTCAGTCTGTTTTTCTGAAACGTCTCTTAACACAGTATGACAAACCACTGAAAGACTATGAGCTCTGGGCTTTATGCCATGAATGCTTGCTTGCTATGGAAACCTATACAATTTATCCAGGTAGGTCTTCCTTAATCTCTTCTTTTTACACTGATTTATTTCATTAACTTGACATTAAGGGCACATCTTTCTGCAAACAGGTGTCTGGGCCCTGGTGAGGAGAAGGTGGATTGGCATTTGGGGCGTACACATTGATCTATGGTTTATAAATTATGGCCAGTGCTATGTGGCATGCCAAGAGGTGGGGGCAGCTGAGAAGAAGGTTATCTTCTGATGGTTGTGATACCACTGGGCAGTCAGACAGGGAGCAATGGCTGTTGGAAAAACCCTGGTGCCTGCTTCCCATCCTTAAGAGTTTATTGAGACAGCCAGCTGGCTCATCATCTGTTGTAAGGATATAAGTATGTAGGGTATCCCATCCCACCTGAACTTGAGAAGAAGAGATCTCCAAGTGGAAATTTGTTTCTACTCATGGGTCTCTTTGTTAGGGAGGAAGTCAAAATAGGCAAATTTTGTTCTACAAGGGAAGATGGGGCAAGTCAGTGTCTTGTAGAGCATTCATTTTTTGGGAAAGGAGGTTTGTTTGTTTTTAACAAACTTTCTTCCATTATTATGTCAGAATATTATGTACTGCCTTATGATATCTTTTGTGATACTGCGAGGCCCACAACGTTTAGATGTACTTAATTGCTGCTATATTTTGTTTTGCTTTTGTCTGAACAATCCCTGTAGCACAAATCTCTGAACGACTCAAGTATAATTTATTTTAGAATATATACAGTCCCACAAATGAGTTTATGGAAGCAAGACTTTGTTATTTTCTCAGCAGTTCTAATATTTGAAATACCTGTTTTTCAGCATACTTGTGTTTAGACTCTGTCTTGATTAACAGTGATGGAAGTGTTCAGTTTGTTCCACCTGAAAGTGAAGGTAATTTAGCATGCTGCTAATTTTATGAATTTCTATTTATTTTTGTCACCAAGATTAAAATAGATTTATTTTTTTAATACTTTAGGCTCATATGATATGTTTTATTTGGCTCCTGAGACAGAGGAAGAGGATTATGTTACTGAAAAGGTATGGTGACATGTTACAAATATGGCTGTTTCCTTTAAAAGTTAAATAGAAGAACATCTTTAAAGAAAATAATGGGCACATTTTCTGGTTTGCAGAGATGCTTGTGGTGCCAAGATAGCCCCATCTTATACTATATTTACACAGTAGTTTCCCATAGCACCTTAGAGTACTATCTTATGCTTTTAAAAAATTTTTGGAAAACCTTTATCTTAGCCAATACTTTAGTCACTAGAATATTTAATGCAACGAAAAAGGTATTTAAGAGTCTTCCCCTCACCTTAAGTATCAAAACAGACTTGACATTATTCTCACAATTACTAATATTTTTTAAAGTAATTAGTTGCTGCAAGGGCCTTACAATCTGGATCAGAATCTCTCTCTGTGTGTATGTGTGTGTAAAGGGCAGTTTAACTTTTGTTCCATTATGGATTGGGGATTCTTGCTGCTCCTGTTTTACTCTTTCAAAAAAATATTAATTATAATATTGCCACATCTTCTTTCTAGCTTCTAGTTCAAGCAGTACAGGTTTGGCTGTGACATTAGACTTCATTTATTGTAGCTTGAGGCAAACTCAAAACTGAAAGTGAAAGTTGTGGCACTGTACTCGAGATCTGTAAACAATAGTGCAAAGTAAAGTTTTTACATTTTAAAAACATTTCAAATTAACATCATTTTGTGGATGTTTTGAAAGAATCGCCAAGTGGTAGCACAATATGTTGTTCTGATTAATTTTAGTGTAATTGCGTTTGGAGAATATAAAGGCCAAACTAGGCTTAATGTTTGTTATGTAGTGTGGTATTTCTCAATTCATTTTTGTTAATAGTCAGCGTCTAGCACAGGCGTCAGCAAACATTTTCAGCAGGTAGCCGTCCACTGTCCCTCAGACCTTGTGGGGAGCCGGACTATCTTTTTTTTTGGGGGGGGATGAACGAATTCCTATGCCCCTCAAATAACCAAGAGATGCATTTTAAATAAAAGGACACATTCTACTCATGTAAAAACGCGCGGATTCCTAGACCGTCTGTGGACTGGATTGAGAAGGCGATTGGGCCGAATCCAGCCCCCGGGCCTTAGTTTGCCTACCCATGGCCTAGCCAGAGGAGCTGCACTGAGACCATGGCATGGGTGGTGATGGTGGGCTTTTTTTAACCCTTTGAGTTTGTTGTCGCTCTAATGGGAATCAGACCTCCATTGCCAATAGCTGGCTGGAGGGTGCCTGAAACCAAAGTGGGGCAAAGGGTTAATTTCCCTGCCCTTACACTTCTGATTTGGGTCCCTTGCCCCCAGTGCCTGCTATTTGTTTAATCAAGGCACTGTGGCCACAAACTATGTGACAAAATGTGAAGTTTAGTTTGGCCCCAAGAGCATGGGTGAAATTGACTTCTGTTCTGCTATCTTAATGGCGGTTAAGCATTAATGGAACATTTTCCTATGCTGATCAGATGTTTTGTGTGCAATATATATGCATTTGTTGCACATAAGCTTCTCATCTCAAGCTAGCGCTTTGAGTACAATATCTCCTACACCCAAATATGAACTATTGTATACAGTGGTACCTCGGGTTACAAACGCTTCAGGTTACAGACTCCGCTATCCTGGAAGTAGTACCTTGGGTTAATAACTTTACCTCAGGATGAGAACAGAAATTGCACGCTGGCGATGCAGCGGCAGCGGGAGGCCCCATTAGCTAAAGTGGTGCTTCAGGTTAAGAACAGTTTCAGGTTAAGAACGGACCTCCGGAACGAATTAAGTTCTTAACCAGAAGTACCACTGTATATTTGAAAACAATATATGACGCATTGACAGGGAGCATTCATTGCTGCTGCAGATTGCTGTCTGCATTATCGTGTGAACATCGCAATGAGAAAGCTTCCCTTTTCTTTTCCCTCCCCCCATAGCCAGCTATGCTGTTTTACAAACCTTTTCCTTTCTATTTAATTTTGTACGCTTTAATTCTTTTTGGAGGCTTTGTGTTATTCTGCTATGTTATGTCTGTTCTACACAGCACATCTAGTCGGATTTTAGATACCTCCAAAGTCTTGAACTGCAACAGTGCTTTCTCCCTCCAGGTTGCTTTTGTGTTACTTTCAGAACTGACGATTCAGTGGTACTAACTCAGTGGTGACCAACGTGTGCTTGTGGCATGCTTTCGGTGACCATGAAGGAAGGTGCATAGTTATGCTATGCTGTGCCCTGACCTCAGGTATGCCTGGGGTTGGCTCAGTTGCCTGTGCCGATGCCAGAAGGAATGTCAGCACAGCCATTTGTAGATTGTGCTTTTAGTGAATACCCATCCTTGCGCTGGAGACCTGAAATTGGCTGCTTTAAGTATATGTATTTAAGAGCAGGGTTCAATCTGAGTGGGAGTCGTCCAGTGACTTGGTTGCCTATTCACTGTGCCATTTCCAACAGGTCTGTATTTACTGTATTGCTGCAATTTTGTGGAGAGCTGCAAAACATAATTTCCCACCTGATCACAAAATAGTGTTGCCAAGGAAACTGAAGAATTTTCTTCTGGATATGGCTAGACGAAAATCAGAAGACAGGCCTTCTCTGGCAGATGCAATTAAGGTGATTTAAATTAAGCAATTTCTTTTTTTTCCAAAAATTGTAAAAATGTATTTTATTCCTGCAAATTATTCTGGTACTGAAGATAAATTTCTTTTTTCGGTAACAACTCTAAATTAAGGAGTTGATAACTGTACTCGGTTTCATTCCTTAGTGGCTCCATTGAGAACCAAGGTGTGGCGTTTTGTTGTTGTTTAAAAACAATATTGAAAGATAGCAACTTCAGATTAGTTGTGATAAAATAATACTCCTAAATTTAAAATTATTTGCAAAATTATTTCTAATTTTTGCACCTATCCTCTGTCTAATACTAACTACTTCAAAATGCTGTTTTCTAGACATGTGATAGCTATCTTCTTGAACAAAGAATAAGCAGCAAGAAAGTTCTGGCATGTTTAACCAGATCTGCCTTTCAGGTATGAGTATTTACCTTCATGTGTTCAGGAATAAATAAATAAATGAGAATTCCCATGAAGCTTCTTAGAACTAGATTTGGCTCCATGAAACTCTTCTGTCACCTCCCATTTCTGCAATGTCTTGGTTAAATAGATTTAACATAACAGATCGATGTAATTAAGATTTCTTTTTAACTCCATATGTAAATGTGTAAAGCTTCTCTCATGTTTATGTAAACTGCTCCTGAATCCTAACAACCACATCTACAATAACAACACTCCACAGAAGCACTAGCGCTGGCTGTTCAAAAACCATTAAAGATGTGCCATATCTCAAATATCTTGGAGCACATCTCCTCCGTTTGTCCACGAAACTCTTGCTTAATTAAAGACAAGTTAAGATTTCTGTCAGCATTGTACATTTTGCTGCAATATCTGGAGCTGCTTTACATGTGTTACAGAATCCTGCCTGCATTATATACTGGGAGTAGCTCTTCTGCAAACTGGCCTACCTCCCAATTGGAAAAGTTTCATCAGCTAGTAATTTTCAAACCAGTGCTGTTGGGGCATGACTTGGTGGCAGATGTCCAATTAGAAATCTTTATGTTGGCTGTCCCTCCACTATTATTTCCACTTCTCCCACATCAAGATGGAATACTGTCATATTTTAACATTTTCTCTGTTTTGTGTTGTGTTTCTATACAAAGAATAGAATCTAATCAAAGCAAACACAACTCTGTATATAATGAATGTATAATATGCACTGACTGTCCCAATGCAATTGGTATTGTGACTCAAAATAATATTATATTATAATAATACCAATACAGAATTGTGTTTGTTTTGATGTGTTTCTAAAACAAGCCTGGATGAGAATAGCTTATGTCCTCTGAGTAGCTCTTGCGCTGCATTCCTTCAAACCTCTTTCTACTGTCTAGTCTTTCCTGGCCTTGTATTATGCTGGAATCTATACTGTACTTTTGGAAGCTGACAAGTTTCAAACTGTATGAGTCAAACTGTATGAGGTCAGCATTGGCTTCTAGTGTTCAAGCTCCATTAATTAAAAACCCAGGAGCCACATAACGTTATGCTTGGCTCAAGTAAGGGTATTTTTTAGAGCAGAAAGAGAGTTTGATATACCAGGCTAGTGGCTCTCCTGATTAAAGAACTTGTTCTACAAAAATGGCAAGAATGTGTGGGAAAGAGGTGCCTGGAAAGATAGCACCCTCCCTCTTCGCTTTTCTTGCTTGTTGCTATGGCAGCAGAATTGGAGCATGCTGGAATATGACCAAGAGATGCTTAGCCTTTTATAGGATAAGTACCCTCAGTGGTTTTAGGGTAGCCTTAGACTTTGACAACGGCCATTTTGTCTGCCAGTTGACTCAAATGACCAAGAAGTGTACTAGTGACCTACAATTGCTTATTCGACTTCTCTCCAACCTCCCAGTGCATTTGGGAAATTAAATGCCGCATTCCACACGTCCTTTTATTTCTAGTGCATTTGTTTTTGGGAGTGGGGGGGATTCAAACCTGGTGATGCATTTCTTCCAGGGAATATGTGCAGAAAATGTAGCTATTATTAATCCAGAGCAAGTTTCAACAATATTTCACAATAGGAAGGAACAATTATGGCTGGTCTAGAAATATAAACGACATTGGGCTCAAGGACTTCGCTCTATGCTTTTATTCTTTTGACTCCTTTGAAATTGGAAGTATTAAGTGTGTTGAGCCCTCAGGAAAGAGCAGAAGAAAGCTTGTGCAAATAAATGTTTGTCTTTATCACTGTGTGCTTTAAAAGACAATTTATAATGCATTTGTGTTTTTTGTTTTTTACTCTTTGGCTGTTAGGCTTTCAAAGAAGCGGATTCTTTTAATGATAGCATGCCTTTTGATTTACAAAGTGAGAGAAGTTCAGTGGATGAAAACTTAGGTGAGTATACCTGTAGGCATTCCTGCATTTTTATTTTGGGAAGACGCTATTAGGTAATGTGTCCAGTCATTTTGGAAATATTTTTCTTATGTAAGCAATTGTACATCCTGCCTTTATGCTAAATGCATACTTTTGTCTTTGTCTTCACCTTGTTGCATATTCAGGATTTTTACCTATGAGCAATGAAAGCAAACTAATAGCAGTGAAAGGACCAGTCCCCTGCCAGCCTTCTTTGAACAGAGAAAGTACCATATTGCCAAGTGCTTTCACTTCTACAGCAACCCATTTCAAGCCTATTATTCTACATCAAAACATTGATATTAAAAAGTAAGTGTGTTGATGTAATGTCCAGAAAGTACATTTTGCGATGCAAAATGAGATTTTAGTATTGTTTTAATATTCTTCCTTCTTTTTGACTGAGATGAAGCCATTTTGGCCTGGTTTGGTGTTCTGAACATCATTTTTCAGCAAGGTGCCATGTAGATTTCCTGCTTTTTCTAGTATAATAAGAGCATAAGGATTACTAGATCAGACCAAGAATCATTCAGATTGCCCACGGAGGCAAGTCAGATGTCCATCCTTGGCATTTGCAATAGCTGTGGTACCGTCATATGGAATTTCCATTTTGCTAACGTGTGTTTGAGGCTATACTTGGTCGGAAGAGGAATTTCATTTCATTTTAATGCCATAAATTGAAACAGTGCCTTATTTATAGGAAAAATACCACACCAGTAGTTTTGACATCAGATGCAAAGCGCAGGCAATTTAGGGTGCTAGACCTTTAAATATCCTAGTATTAAACACTCGCAATGTGATTCCCACACTTCTATCCCCTCTCAGTGAAAAGACCACAAACTTAAATAAGTTTAAATATTTTACTTACAGCAATCATAGGTCACTCATGCATCATTCAGTGCTGTAGCAGAAACAACACAGGTAAAAACTTACGGAGTACAAAAATACAAAAGATGGTTTTCAAAATTGGTTTCTGGAGCTTGGGAGTTCCAGCCTCATGCCTCTGGTCAGTTACATGGTTCGATCAAGAGGGGTGTGGAAACAGGAAACAACCCTTAATCCTCCCTCCCTGAAGATGAGGGAGCATGACCTAGCCGAGTCTTCTCTAGCAATTTACAGTTCTGTGGTCCTTAACCACTTCATTTACTAACTAGCATAGACATGCCTTGTTAGGTTTGACTGCAAAATCTCCCACAGGTATAATTTTAAGAATTATTTGCAGTAGAATTATTACTCCCACCCTTCCCCCAGTACTCTTATTGTGGGCCATTCCTACTACAAAAGAAAAACCTCCTTTCATTGTTTTGGCTGTTTCTAACTCTTCAGACTCAAACAGTGATTTTTATTTTGCTTAATGTATGAGAAGTAATGTACCTTGTTGATATCACCTTGAAACAATTTTCTCTTACATCCGTATTGAAAAGGAAAGCAGCATTTCATCTTAACTGCCATGCCTAATAGCTATTGATGCACCTATTAAGAGTCATTGAGCCTGGTATCCATCATTACATTTTGGTAATTAATTGTAAGATTATTCATTCTGTGAGGGGGGGAAATCTTTTATATGTTCTAAACCTACTACCAATAAAATTGATTGAATTAGCTTGATGGTTATATTGGGAAAGAAATATTGTTCTGTCTCTCCATGCAAGTTAAAATTCTACAAACCTCTATTATGTCTTTTCTTAGCCATATATAGGGCAAATAACAACAAAGATTAAACAGGAACTAGGGAGGGGATTCAGAGTAGATACGTTCAGAGTTGTCACTGAAACACAGAAACAGTTACAGTGGTACCTCTGGTTGCGAACGGGATCCGTTCTGGAAGCCCGTTCGCAACATGAAAAGAATGCAACCCGCAGCGGCATGTCTGCGCACACGCGGGTTGCGATTCGCCGCTTCTGCGTATGCGCATGACGTCATTTTGCACTTCTGCGCGAGTGGCAAAATCCGGAAGTAACCCTTTCTGGTACTTCCGGGTCGCCACGGGACGTAACCTGAAAGAACGTAACATGAAGTGGACGTAACATGAGGTATGACTGTATTAAGAAGACTTTGGTGTGGAAGGTAAGAGTACAGCAGATTGTGGATGGGTCAGTGTGATGTGTCAAATTCCTGCAACTGTTTTGCATAAAATATCTTGTTTTTCAGAGGTACTGCTGCATCCTCAGTGATACAATGTGGAATGACTATGGAAAGTGGTGTGCCTGTGGATTTTAAAAATTCAGTACGTTTAAATATTGATTCTGAAAGCAAGATGGATGAGGACTCTGATTTGCCAGCAGTCTGTGTTACTACATCTTGTATTCTGGAGCAGGATAAACAAGGATTGGAAGCATCACTTCCGACTGGTGCAGAGGAGCCAAAAACAAACAGTGCTAGCTCAGGCATGGCAAAATTACTCTTATTCTCTGAAGCCTCATGTCCTTCTCAAGGGAAGTGTCCTTCCTCAAGCGATCCTAACTGCACCGTGTCTTCTAGTATGGCTTTTATAAACAATTTCCTTTTGAAGCAGGACCCAGTCACAAGGGTGTTAACCCTCGTACCAGTCCAGATTGCTATATCAGAGCAAATACCGAATAAGCCTCTTCATTCAAAAACAGCTTACAGTTGTTGTCCCAGTTTACACGTCCTCCTTTCGGATTCTATAGTGAACTATGATGTTGACAAAGCGTTGCAAAGCACTTCACCCACGAACCATCTGAGGAATTGCGAGACTAGTAACGCACGGCATGAATGTCTGGACATGAAACTGAAGATTAATAGTTTACCCCTAACTACAGTTAACAAAGAGCCTGAAACCAGGTATCCTGAAAAGAATCTGTCCCTAACGTTTTGTGAGGAATGCAATACAGATGCAAGGAATAATGACCCTTTATCAAATCACTCGTCGCTTGCCTCTGGGGAATCAAGTCCTCCTTGTTCACTGAACCTGGAAACCTCTCTCCATAATAATGGGATAAATGAAAATTTCTTGAAGAAAGTGGTGCATCTTATCCAAGAAGAGTTTGCATCTGGTAGTCATCTGATGAATACAGTTGGAGCTCTGGCCATAGGTAGGCATTTAATACTTGGAATCACATCATAGATGCAAAAATATATTCTAGACCATGCTCAAATAGAGATTCTGGTGGCTTTGTGCAAGGCATGGTCTTGATGGTTATTTTTAATTAAAGTTGGCATGTGCAGATCCCAAGAGTTCTCCTGTACCATTGAAAGTGGTTTTTGTTTTTAATATGACCTGAATAGTTCCAGTGGTTCTGATTTCTTCCTTTATCTGATTTCATCTGTGTAAAGGGGAAAGCCTATTCTAGATAAGAATTTTTGAAGCTCTTGTTTTATTTATATACATTTGTATCCTGCCCTTCCTTCAAGGAACTTAAGATAATAATAATAATAATAATAATAATAATAATAATAATAATAATAATATTTATAACCCGCCCATCTGGCTGCATTTCCCCAGCCACTCTGGGCAGCTTCCAACAAAAGATTAAAAATACATTAAAACATAAGTCATTAAAAACTTCCCTAAACAGGGCTGCATTCAGATGTCTTCTAAACGTCAGATAGTTGCTTGATTGGAGGGCATTCCACAGGGTGGGTGCCACCATCAAGAAGGCCCTCTGTCTGGTTCCCTGTAACTTCGTTTCTCGCAGGGAGGGAACCGCCAGAAGGCCCTTGGAGCTGGACCTCAGTGTCCAGGTTGAACGATGGGGGTGGAGACGCTCCGTCAGGTATACTGGGCCGAGGCCGTTTAGGGCTTTGAAGGTCACCACCAACACTTTGAATTTTGCTTAGAAGCATACTAGGAGCCAATGTAGGTCTTTTAATACAGGTGTTACATGATTTTATCCTCCCAACAACCTTGTAAGTAGGTTACCCTGAGACATGGTAAGCAGTCCCAGGGTCACTTACCATGAGATCGGTCTTTGAGCTTGTCCCCTCCTTAAAATATGTTCACAAAATGTTGCAGGCATGCAGGAGAGAATAGGTCACTTATAATCAGTAATGTAGCCAGTCGGTTGCTGCGATAATTGGTGCAGCCATTCATATGTGATATTTCACACTGCAATAGGCATACTAATTTGGTTGAACTATATTTTCCCAGTGACAGATTGTTTACTTAGTCCTATACCTTAATTAGTTGGGGTATTTCCCCCCCATATTTCATTTTGAATCAAAATCCAAGTGCTTTGGACATTCCTTGATCAAAGGAACAATAACTTGCTATTTATTCAATTTCTTATCTTCTCTTCACCATGAGTCCTAGGGTGGGTTGCAACCATTTAAAAATACAATATTAAAATCAACAAAGCTTCTTTGCCCAACAAAGCTTCACAAAACATATTGATAACCACGTAAGAGATTTGCTGTCTCCCCCTTCCCGATTTAATTCACATTTTTTAAAATGTCTTGAACCAGGTAAATATATTTACAGCTTAAAGGATCTCAAATATAAAACTTTCTGTAATGCAATCTCCGAAAAATTTTGCGGCCTTTTCTGGGAAGAAAAACTACTAGCAAAACTGTATGATGCAGCAAATGGTAAAACTGTTATATTTGCAAGGTAAGTGACTCTTCTCTTATCTGTTAGAATATGTGTTGGTGTTTGTTCTCTGGCTTGAGTTCTGAATGAGGCACTGGAACTCTCTAGAACTTCTTCACTGATCTAATGATTGAGGAAACTGAGTATGTTTAGCCTGGGACAGAGGAAACTGAGAGGAGATGTCACAAGGAAGATGGACCAAGCTTCTCCTGCTCTGAAGGGTAGGACTCGAACCAATGGATTCAAGTTTCAAGAAAGGCGATTCCAATTAATCAAGAAGAACTTTCTGTCTGACAGTGGAACAGACTGCTTCAGGGGGTAGTGGGTGGGCTCTCCTTTCTTGGAAGTTTTTAAGCAAATGTTGGCTGGCCATCTGTCATGGATGATGTAGTTGACATCCCTACATTTCAGGGGGTTGGACTAGATGACTATCGGAGCGCATTTGAACTCTACAGTTCTGTGATTCTATGAACTTCCTTGGCTTTTGACATTGACTCCTAAACTACCATTCCTGGGTTGGATCCTGACATTTCATCTAATTATTAAGTCAGGGAAACTTAACCAAGTGGGAAATGCATTTTTAAAAAGGAAAGGATTTTAGCATTTAAGAATTATGCAGGAGCTTGAATTGGCTGGTATATCTGTATGGACATAAACATGACTGTTCTGTTGTAAAAATGAATAAACCCATGAGAGGCTATAAACCACTCAGAAGTTGTGACTGCAAGCTGGAATCTCTCTTGTTCACACTATGCAGTTTGTTCTCTAGAGCCTGGTTATAGTGTATCTAACTTTAAAACTTCATTAAGAATATAATGAAGATATTTCTTAATTTCGGTGTTGAGTGCAAAAAGAAAAAGACGATGACTCAAAACATATGGTTGGCATTTCATAACAATTTATATCATGAATCCCTCTAGTTTTGCTTAATGTTTCTCATGACTAATGTGGTACATAGGAGGCTTTAATGAAGTCTGATAATATACTGGTGTCTATTCCCTGTTGGCAATGTTTTGGAAAATGGCTTTTTGTTGTTTTTTTTTTATATAATATTTTTTATTAGTTTTACAAAAGTTTTTATAACAGACAAACACAAAAAAGAAAACAAACAAACAAACAAATATAATTTCATAATGTCATTTCATAAACTTCTTTCCTCGGACTTCCCCATACCTCCCCTTTCTGCATCCTCATGTCCAAATTTTATAGCAACTTATAAATGTTTTTTCCAACTCTAATTCGTCATAGTCCTTTCTTATTCTAATCTTATATTACTGCAACCCTTTCTCTCTATAGAATCTCGACATTCTAAACTTCATCAAGTTTATAGTAGTCCTTAAGATAAATCTTGAATTTCTTCCAATCTTCTTCCGCAGTCTCCTTTCCCTGGTCTCGAATTCTGCTCGTCATTTCCGCCAATGTCATATAGTCAATCACTTTCATCTGCCATTCTTCCACGGTGGGTAGATCTTGTGTCTTCCAATACTTTGCGATCAGTATTCTTGCTGCTGTAGTTGCGTACATAAAGAAAGTTCTATCCTTTTTTTGCACCAATTGGCCGACAATGCCCAAGAGAAAGGCCTCTGGTTTCTTAAGAAAGGTATATTTAAATACCTTTTTCATTTCATTATATATCATCTCCCAGAAGACCTTAATCTTCGGGCATGTCCACCAAAGATGATAAAAAGTACCTTCAGTTTCCTTACATTTCCAGCATTTATTGTCAGGCAAATGGTAAATTTTTGCTAGCTTAACTGGGGTCATGTACCACCTGTATACCATTTTCATCACATTTTCCTTTAAGGCACTACATGCCGTAAATTTAATTCCGGTGTTCCACAACCTTTCCCAGTCAGCAGACATAATATTATGACCAATGTCCTGTGCCCACTTAATCATAGCTGATTTAACTATTTCATCTTGTGTGTTCCATTTCAACAGCAAGTTATACATTCTTGACAAATTCTTAGTATTGGGTTCTAGCAGTTCTGTCTCGAGTTTTGATTTTTCCACCTGGAAGCCAATTTTCCTGTCTTGTTTAAAAACCTCCGTTATTTGATAATAGTGGAGCCAATCTTGTACTTTGGGTTTTAGTTTCTCATGGCTCTTTAATTTCAGTTTCTCTCCATCCTGTTCTAAAATCTCACAATACTTTGGCCATCCGACCTCCATATTAACTTTCTTATGGGCCTTCGCCTCTAAGGGTGACAACCATCTAGGGGTTTTGTTTTCCAGCAGATCTTTATATCTCATCCAAACATTGAACAACGCTTTCCTTACAATGTGATTTTTAAAGGCACTATGCACTTTGATTTTGTCATACCATAAATATGCATGCCAACCGAATGCATTATTGAAACCTTCTAAGTCCAAGATATCTGTATTCTCGAGGAGCATCCACTCTTTCAGCCAGCAGAATGCTGCTGCCTCATAGTACAATTTTAAGTCCGGCAGGGCAAATCCCCCTCTTTCTCTTGCATCTGTTAATATTTTATATTTTATTCTGGGCTTTTTGCCCTGCCAGACAAATTTCGCAATATCTTTCTGCCACCTCTTGAAACAGTCCATCTTGTCAATAATCTGCAAAGTTTGAAACAAAAATAACATTCTAGGCAATACATTCATCTTAATTACTACAATTCGGCCTAACATTGATAATCTCAAATTTGACCATATTTCTAAGTCTTTTTTAATTTCTAACCAACATTTTTCATAATTGTCCTTATATAAATTCAAATTTTTAGATGTTAAATTAACCCCTAGGTATTTCACCTTCTTAACCACCATCAAACCCGTCTCTTCTTGAAACTTATTCTTCTCCATATCTGTCAGGTTTTTCCCTAAGACTTTAGTTTTTTGTTTATTCAATTTAAATCCAGCTACCTGGCCAAATTGTTGAATTATCTCCAACACCTTTTTTGTGCTAGTGTATGGCTCTTGTAGGGTCAGAACTAAGTCATCTGCGAAAGCCCTTAACTTGTAATGTTTTGCTCCGACCTGTACACCTTTAACTTGCTGGTCCTCTCTAATCATGTTCAGCAACACCTCCAGGACCGAAATAAAGAGCAATGGGGAAATTGGGCACCCCTGTCGTGTTCCTTTTTCTATCTTAAGTTCCTCAGTTATTACATTGTTTACAATCAACTTAGCTTTTTGTTCGGAATATATTGCACCCATACCATTCTCAAAACCTTGTCCTACCCCCATCCCATGAAGGTTCTTTTTCATAAAACTCCAAGAAATGTTGTCAAAAGCTTTCTCCGCATCCACAAATATCAAAACTGCCTTAGTATTTATGTTCACCTCTAACTTTTCCAAAATATCTATTATATTCCTAACATTGTCTGAGAGGTGTCTCTTTGGGAGAAAGCCTGCTTGGTCTCTATGAATCTTTTCCATCAATACTCTCTTAAATCTTTTTGCTAAAATGTCTGCAAAAATTTTGTAATCCACATTGAGTAACGAGATTGGGCGATAGTTCTTCAATTGAGTCTTTTCAATCTCTGTCTTTGGTATGAGTGAAATGTATGCTTCTTTCCACGATTCAGGTGCCTTTTTTCCCTCTAGGATCTCATTACAGACATCCTTTAACGGTTGTATTAACCATTCCTTTAACGATTTGTAATATCTGGCAGTCAGTCCATCTGGCCCTGGAGATTTGCCCAATTGCATGTCCTGAATGGCACCCTCTATCTCTTGTTCTGTTATTCTCTGGTTTAAATCCACCTTACTTTGAGGAGAGATTTTTTGTAATCCATGTTTATTAAGGAATTTATCTATATCTTCTTCATTTTGTAATCCTTGGGAATAAAGTTTTTTGAAATAACTCACAAAACAGTTTCTTATCTCATTTGGTTTAGATATGGTCCTTCCATCCACTTCCAAACTTGAGACTGTGTTTAATTTCTGTCTTTTCTTGAGTTGCCATGCCAAGAGTTTGCCACATTTGTCTGCCGACTCAAATGTCTTTTGTCTCATTTGCTTTATTTTCCACTCTATCTCTTGGTTCATCAATTCCATATATTGTGTTTGGTACAATTTAATCTCCCTCAAAATCTCCTGGGACTTTGGTTTTGACCTTAATTTTTTCTCTCCTTCTTTTATCTTTTCCAAAATTTTTTCTCTTTTCTCCCTCTGCTTTCTCTTCTTTATGGAGTTTTGTTGAATCAAAAACCCTCGCATCACAGCTTTACTTGCGTCCCAGATCACTCTTCTTTCCACGTCGCCCCTTAGATTAATTTCAAAATAATCCTTTAAGGTTTTTTGGGCCTTCAGGTGGAACTCTCTATCTCGAAACAGGGTGTCATTCATTCTCCATCTAAACTGACCAGTTGTTGTGAGTTTCATTTCCATCTTCACGGCGTTATGGTCGGAGCAGGTTTTTGGGCAGATTTCTACCTTCTTAATCTTCGGAGCCATTCCACTAGTAATCCAGATTTGATCGATTCTGGTCCAGGTCATCTTTGCTTGGGAGAAAAAGGTTCCCTCTCTTTCAAGAGGGTTCCTTGTTCTCCAAATGTCTATTAAGTCCATATTTTCAGCCATTTCAAAAAAAGTCTTCGGGAGTCTCCCTTCTTTAGTGAGTATCAGTCTTTGTGTCTTGTCCATGTTTGTAGAAACTACACCATTCATATCTCCCATGATTATCATGTTATATTCCAAATAGTCCATCAGGGTTTCATGAAGTTTTTTGAAGAATTCTGCTTTACCTTCATTTGGTGCATAAATCCCAATTATCAAAAATTTTTCTCCTTGTGCTTGAATCTCCACCGCTAGATATCTTCCTTCTTCATCTTTAAAAATCATTTTTGGGGCCCACTTCTCTTTTACATAAATCACAACTCCTCTTTTTTTCACTTTGTCCGACGAGATAAATTCTTGTCCCAATTTTTTATTCATAAGCAGTCTCCTGTGGGCTCTGGTTATGTGGGTTTCCTGTAAGCAAATCACGTCCAGTTGTTCTCTGTACAAAATGTGGAATACTTGTCGTCTCTTCAAAGGCATGTTCATCCCATTACAATTCCAGCTAAGGAATTGCAGGGCCATCTTGTTATTTTTCTGGTATTCCTCCAACTGCTCCCAATTGTTGTTCCTCGTCTGTTGGAAGTGGAAGGTTCTGTCCAAATGAGAGATTCAAGATGTCTATTACGTTCCTTTGCTCAGCAATTGGGTCTACCGTTCCTTTCTGTAGATCTTCTTGATTTTTATGCAGGAAGCTGTCTTTGTCCTGTATCGTCTTTAATTTCACCTTCTTCCCCCTATAGTCAAAGGACAGTCCCTGTGGAAATTCCCACCTAAAACGAATGTTGTTCTTCTTGAGCAGGTAAACCAAGTCCTTATAAAAAGCTCTCAAGTCCAGAATGTGTTTCGGGATATCTTTAAAGATCTGTATCGGTGAATTCCCAATTTGTAAGGCCTTTTCAAAATGCAGTCTTAATATTTTGTCTCTTTCCTCCTTTGATCTCAAAGTGATCAAGCAGTCTCTCGGTACCTTTCTATTCTGTCTTCTGCCCAGTCTGAATGCCGTTGTAATTTTAATTTCGTCTTCCTCTAAGTCTTCCCAAGCATCAGCAAACTCCTTCGTTAAAAAGTCTGTAAGATTGTCTCCTTCATCCTCTGGAATTAATCGTAATTTCAAATTCCTTTCTTTTCTTTGTAGTTCCCACAATGCCAGAGTTGCTTCGTGGTCATAGACCTTCCTGGCAATCGGTTCTAATTTTTCCTGTGTCTCTCCGGCAATAGTTCTGGCTTCCTCCGCAATTTGACGTGTGGCAGAGTTCTCTTGTGTAAGCTTATTTATAGATTCTGTGTTCAAATCAAGTCTTGCTGTCAAATCTGTCAATTTCTGTGAGTTCTCTGTCAATTTCTTAGTGTTCTCTGCCGTTTGCTTTGTTAAATTCTCCAGGGATTGATTTATCTTAAGAAGGGCTTGCGATACTGCATCCATGGAGACTGCTGTACCTCTTTCTTGTCCTGTTGTCACTGTAGAAGTTATTCCTGAGATCGAGCCTCTTTTCTTGTGTTGCTGCAGCTGTTGTTGCCTTGTCTTGGCTCTCGTGCTTATCTCGTCTGCTGGGCCACTCATATCCCAAGGTCGTTTCCCACAAGAGCCTTCTCCTAGGAAAATTCCACTGTCCCAAAGCGTAGCAACTTTTAATTTACCCTCTAGAGGGAGCAAATCAAAATGTCCACAAACCGAAATAAAGAGTGTTAAAAAGCAAATTTATCAGGAGGCTTCTATAAGTATAATGCAACACTTTCCCAGTAAATAGAGTCCCAGCCTTCCCTGATATAGTGTATCCACAAAGTCCCAAAACTTTGTAACAAATAAACAATAAAGCTTCCACTTTGTTACTTTCACAGGAATCTGAAGTCAGTTCAGTGTTCCTTTGTTTTATGAGCAGTTCGTACCAGGTTGGAGGCTGCAGAAAGTTTCCTTTTCTTTTAAATTAGTCATGCAGCTTATAAAGTCACTTTTTCCTCCCCTCTGCCCTGCAAGCTGGAGGGGATAGTCAAAGTCCAAATGTCGGGTTCAAGCATTTAAAAGCGATTTTCCCTTACGGATGCAGCTTAGTAACTTCCGTTGCTTTGGTTATCATGCAGTCGGGGGAAGGCAGACTTCCTTAATTTTTGCCTTTCCCGTTTTCAGCCTAATTTCAGGCAGTTTTAGTTCAAGTAGAGGTTCAGTCTTACTCACGGGTCTTTTTTGTCCAGATTATTCAGGAAGGGAATCGGCGCTCTCCACTAATGGCGACGCGGCTTCACTCTGCGGGCTGGGTTGCGATTCTCAGCACCGCGCTCCCCCGTTGTCGTTCCGGAGCCTTTAAAAAGGCTCTTTCTGCGGTAAAGAGGGGGCGCTTCGGGTGCCCACCGAATCTCCTTGTTCACAGGATCCGTTCCTGTGATTTTAGGGGTCCCCCGCTTGCCGAAGCAGGTCAGACCCGATCTCGCAGAGCCGTCCTCTCTCCGGAGCTCGGAGAGAGAGCAGCCATTAGCGCTGGCGCCGAACCGGAAGTCCGGAAAATGGCTTTTTGTATAAAAGAGAGAAATGTGTGTGTGTTGGGGTGGTGTTAATACAGTTTCTAAAAAATATTTTCACATTTTTATCAGGTATTACTGTGTTCAGAACATCTTTTATAGACATAACTGAAAATGTGTTGTGGATTGACTATTGAGGAGAAAGCTAGGAATGTCTCTGGAATTTATATTGCACGCTTCTTTGGGTGAAAGAAAGAACAACAGAGGAAATTTCACAACCACTGTACCTTGTCCAATGTCATTGTATACTAGTGGAGTGGTTTTCAAACCTTCTGTTTTATGGAAACTCTGCACATCGACCTGTCTGCCAGACTTTTGTTTAATTTTTGTTTTTATTATTATGGTACATTGCAGAACACTCTGCGGCCTGGTCCAAAGCAATTCACGTGGAGTGCTAGTTTAGGTCTCCGAGGTCTTGTTTCCTTTACTTTTGTTGTGTGCTGCATAACAAGAAAACCTGGATGGAATTGTTTTTAAAAGTTTCAGGCCCTTTGAACCACATATTTGAGCTTTTCTCCCTAACAAATCTTTCTTGCATGTCTCTGTGTATTCAACTATCTCACCACCCCGTCTCTCTATTTACAGCATGAAAGAAACAAAATACTGTGGCAACACATTTCAGAGCCAAAATAAACCTAAGAATCTTGGGGACGCCAGTGAAGAAACAAATGGTAAGGAAAGACCACAGCTTGTGATGATGGTCACAGCTTGTGATGATGATAATGAGACCAGAAAGTGTTAGAAGATATTAATTCAGTTGCTGAAGATGTTAATTCAATTGCCAGTGGGATAGCCATGTTGGCTCCTTGCAGCAAAAAGCAATGAAGCATCTTGTGGCATGTTAAAGACTAACAAATGTATTATGGCATAAGCTTCGGTGGATTACACTCCACTCCATCAGATGCATACGTACCCCGAATTACAAGTATACATATACACATGGATGGCAGGGAGTGGGGAAATTGTAAATAGTGAGGTCAGAGGGAAATGATATGCAGAAAAGTGCAGAGCGGCAATTGCCTAATTCACAGTGATAATTCACAAAACAGTTGTTGATATCACATATTGTGGAACCAATTAACATATATAATATGCTAAAAAGAGTTTGTCTAGGTTCAGTTTGCAAATGACCGCATTTGAACCTCTTGATGTGTTCTAATTAAGCAGTTTTATGTTGCAGACTTTCTTTGAAATTGTTTTGTTCCAAGATGCTCACTTTCAGAGTGTCCATGGTGGTTAAAATGCTGCCTGCTCCATCCAGCTTTCTAATGTTGTGGTTTATGATGTCAGATTTATGTGCATTTATTTTTTAAATAGAGGCTGACCTGTTTGTCTTATGTAGAAAGGCAATGTTGACAGATGATGGCACAGATCACATTGGAAGGTGCACAGGAGAATGAACTCTTTCTAATAGCTGTCCCTTCCACTCATAGTGTGTTGGTGTTGCATTTATGTAGCAAAGCATTTATGTGTTTTCTACATGGACAGGGTCATCCCCTCCTTTCTACCCAAAGTTCTGTTGAGATTCCATGTTCAGCAAGAGTTGGTTTCCCCTACGTTTTGTACCAACCCTGCTCACCCATTGGAAAAGGCCTGGCACTCATTAGATGTGAGGTGTGCACCCAGGGACTAAAGTGTGTAGATTAACTGATTTCTTATTTATTTCCTTTCACCACACTTCCTTGGGCAAAATGGTTAGCTCCTCCACCTTATCTAGGTGGCTTAAAGCTTGTATTGTGGTGGAATATGGAGCTTTGAAGCTCATCCAACCATCTTCTTTGATGAAACAAAGATGGTTCATCAACCATCTTTACAGCTCATCCTACTAGAGTGGCAGCCACTTTGGCAGCTTTCTTTGCTAACAACCCTTTGATTGATATCTGTTGGGCAGCCCGTTGGCTGTCCCTAGCTACATTCACAAGGGGAAGTCATAAGATGGAGCTTATGCCTCAGCAGAGGCTGCTTTTGGCTGTATGGTCTTGCACCAAGTCCTTCTGCCTTACTCTCCATTGCAGCTGGGATCCACTCTAATTGGGTTTGCTGTGTGAAACTTCCCAACCCAATAATCCAGCAACACCCTCCTGAAATAGTATAGTTGGTACTTACCTGAACAGTAGATTTAGGAGGCTTCACTGGGCTATTAGGACTTTGTCCTAGTGGGGACTGCAATGGTCTATAAGTTTGTGTTGGAATGTTCACAAGTTCCCCACCCCACCCTTACTGGGACGCGAGTTTTGTGTTATTTTACTTACCCTTATTGTGTTGACTCCATTGACTGTCGATCTTGGAGGGTCTGTAAAACTGATTGGCAGCTAATCACTTCCTGGAAGAGTTTTCTTTTCCTGCTTCATCATCAAGGCATTTCCTAAGACCAACCTGATAGCCCAATGACCAACCTGATAGCCCAACTGTACTTTCTTAATGAGAGCTAAAAATAGGGGACTGTAGAAGAATGGTATTGGAAAGTTGCGTCTCGCCTTCTTTTATAGTCCCAATTTGTTGATAGTGATGACGGCAGCTCCTTTGTCAGCATCTTTAATTATGTTGTCAGTATTGTTTCTGAGGCTGCGGATGACATCACACCCTGTATGGGAGAGGTTGTATCTTAGCTGATTACCTCAACTTGGGCACAGTGACAGAAGTACTCCATATAAAAACCTAACTGTGCGTGATGTTGTGGGGTCTATGCAGAATTCTTGTTTCTGTGCTATTTTGGGGTACACTGTCCAGTGGTGTTCAGGGAAGATAGTAGTTGAGTGCTGGTGCACTGGGCAGTGCCAGGGTAGAAATGTTCCTTGAGTCATAAACAATAGGATTCCCACCCCAGATCCCACCTCAGCTTGCATTTTCCAAATGTTCATAGTTTCTACTTTTGGTTCAAAATGCAGCTTAAAAAACAACAACTGATAATGCTTTTTTTAAAGCAAAATTTGTTTGGAAATGCAGATTTTTGAAAAAAAAATACTTATTTGAAAGATGAGTTTTCATGCTGATTTTTTTAAAATTCTAATGTAGAAATAGGGCAGGAGACCCTCATGGGTGCACACATATGAAGATGCAGCAAAGATTCATTCCCTTTTACTCACTGCTATTCCAAAGCAGCTGCGATGCCATACTAATCCATATTCTCAATCAGAAATGTGTATTGGAAACCTCATTTCACCTCTAAGATTGCATTGGAATGGCTGGACAATATATCCATCCTTTAATCATTCTGGTTGAGTAGCATACTTTGTTTACATTTCTTTCTTTTAAGCATTTGTGCACTGCCCCTTCATTGCTTAAGCTGACATTCAACAAAAAATAATAACGCAGTTAAAATGAAAATATCATGAATACTCATTGATTGTAATATTTCTATATAATCTACAGCAGGAGGAACATAAGGCCACACTCTGCTACTGTAAATACCCATAGGCTTACTGGGAGAGGAGTTTTGCGTCCTACTCAAAAAGCTAAGAAAATAGGGCAGTGTTAAACTGCAATGGGATAAATCTTTTTTTTAACCTTTGTTACAGTTCAGTCAAGGCCCTACATGGTGTCCTCGCATGCAGTGTAGGCATGTGGAATAGA
This sequence comes from Podarcis vaucheri, assembly GCF_965113315.1. Taxonomy (NCBI): domain Eukaryota; kingdom Metazoa; phylum Chordata; class Lepidosauria; order Squamata; family Lacertidae; genus Podarcis; species Podarcis vaucheri. The sequence goes on from NC_138763.1 coordinate 64,288,955, forward strand.
GCCCCACCTTGCAGAAAATTTGCAGTGGCTGTACTTCTGTGTGAAGAGGGCATGTGGGTCCCTGGCCATGAAGAAATTTTAAGGTTGCTGCTGTGGGATGTTATCCAATGAGAGCAGTCAAGTACAACATTCCTTGTTTTGCTATAGTGGACATGCGAAGGAATGTTTGGTCCAGCCTGGCGAAACTTCCTGTTCCTTTTGGCCTGGAGCATCCTTCCTTGCATGTGGGTGGGTGTGACCTTTCCAGACCTGGTAAAAGGACAAGGCATGCTGCCACTCTCTCTCTCTTTTCCATCTTCTTTTCATCCTGCGAACTTCCTGGAATGAACTGCTAGCTGCCAGCCAAGCAGTCCTTCAGGTCATCTTCTTTATGGGATAAACCTGTTAGTATAAGTTTGTAACTTTAAGCCTTGAACCTGCCTTCAGGGATCACACTGTGCTCTGCCCGATCATGAGTAAACTTTCTTTTTATTGCTTATGAATAAGACTGTGGTGTTTTTATTCTTTTAGGAGGGATTCAAGTGGTCTTACCAGGAAAACATTAGAACACATTTCAATCTGGACAAGCCAGATTGAATTGCGTATTGTCTTAAGAAACTCATGAGTTTGCAACTAGTTTTCTGCTGTGAAAAGGGGAATGCACTCTGCTAAGTAAAGAAACTTGCTAATGCAAGTTAGAAAGGATATTAATAAACAACATATTCTCTCCTGCCCTGCTGAACATTCCCATAGCTGCTACACATAATGTTTGTGCGCGTGTTTTTTATGCCAATTGGCTTGGTGACAGTTGCCAGTGTGATGAAAGAAATGTGATGAACATGTTTTCACACAACTGCAGTTTCTATTGCTGGCATAGATGCAGATGACCTCCCACAAGATAATTCTGAAAAGGAAGCCAAATCACAGGAAATTGGAGGTGGAATACAAAAGAATGGTGGAGAAATTTTGCAAGCCAACGAATGTTACCTCCGTGCAGACTTGCCAGCAGAGAACCAAGAACAAGAGCAGGTTCTGTTAAAGTTGGAGGAAAATGTTTGCACCAAAGCTCCCTGCTTATCTGAACTGTGTGGATTTTGTCCTGGTTGGAGCACTGCATTCTATGGTTCGGAATGTTTTAGTTTGGAAGTACATCACTACATAAGAAAACTTGGAAAGCGGAAAGTTAATGATGCACAAGACATAGATGCGAAAAAAGCGGTAGGTATCCTGATTTTCAAGAATGGATGAAAAATCAGGGACACTTTTTTTTTTTTAAAGGTGTAATATAGAGCATGAAAAGCAGGCTACATTTCAATTCTTCCAGATGTAAACTAGTACATTACATATGCTTTCTACAAGGTGCATTCATATGGGTGATTTAAAAGCATTGGATATGCTTTAAAACCTATTTTCTCCAGTCCTATCAAGATGGGTTACTCTAGTTACTATTGTCCACACTATTGCAATATCCACTTGCAGTACATATAAGTACCAGTGCAGGTTTGTGTAATCTGGACAGTATCATGAGCAATGTTGGGGTAGGGAGCTTCCCTGGGCTTCATGTTTAATCAGCATGAAGGGGAGTCATGGAGAATTGCGAAGCTGTGCCTTAAACTACTCTGCCTGATTATGAAAGTTGAGACATTTGTTCGCAAGAGAAATGGAAACGTTTTGGAAATACTTCCAGTCATGTTAGCCCCTTGCAGAGTAAACAGCAGAGTATTGCAACACCTTAAAGACTACGAGTGGAATTTAATGTCACACTGTTACAGACATTCCATCCTCAAAAGCATATTAGCTTGCCAGGCTGAGCAATCCCGTGTCCCCTTCCCTTACAGATTGTACTGGGGACCAATCTCAGGCCCCAGGGAAGGAGATGGGGTAGCCCTTTTGTGGAGAGCTGCTGCTGGAGTTCATTGGTTGAGTTGCCATTCAACTTTACAGTTTGCTCCTTTTTGTATCTGCCAACTAAGATTTCACTTCACACATCTGACAAAGTGGACTTGAGTTTGCAGCAGCTTATGCAGTAATAAATGTATTCGTCTTTAAGGTGCCATAAAAAACTCTGGGGTTGTTGTTTTTTAATGCCGTCTCTTCTGTACTCCAAATGGTTTACTAGGCTTTCACTACCAGCTAATATCAAGGGTTTTGTATAGTCTTACAATGAGCATTACAATTTCAGCGATCAAGCTCACAGAAATCTAGCACACTTTTGGTGTATAATTCTCTGCCTACATAGTAGGTCAAGTATTTAGCAGAGACATCATTTTTGTGAGGACATGTTTTGAATCGAAGAACGTTGACCTTTGATCTTTAATATGTGCTTAAATGCAAAGGCTGTTCTCAAGAGCCACTGTATTAGTTCACACATCACCTTGTGTTCTTATCAAAGAAATTTTAGCCTTCAGGCATCTTTAGCTTCAGGGAGAGCAATGGAAGATGGTCCTTACTTTAACAGATCAAAAGCTTATGTTGAGTTAAACCTAATGATTTTTTTTTCCAAACCAGAAAGAGAACTGGTTTGTCTTTGAGTTTGTTGGCTGTATTCCCATTTCTTTTATTTCACAAAATGCTTTTCAGTTTACAAACACCCACATTCACCTAGAATGCTATAAGGCAATGCCGCTGCTATTTAAGGTAAACAGCCCTAATCAGACCTCACTTATTTGATTTAAGAAGTCATTCATTCTAGAATTAACTACTGTGCTTTGTTGATAATTGTTTCCAATGGAAATAATTAAAACACCAGGCTTTATTGCATAACTGCAGGTGTGTCAGTCATACAGCTTGTTTTCACTCGCATGCTAAGGCCACCCTCCAGACGGAAATGCACCAGGACTTCTGTGTAATTCTTCTTTAATAGGATTCTTGCCTACCACTTGAAAACATGTTTTTGAAACTCAGGGAAGAATCTGAATTATTGTTGTTTTCACTTACTCTTTCCACCCTTTAAGAACTGTTTGCTCAGGGGAAACACACATCAGTTAGTGTGCCCCTGAATAGGAATGTATACCCTGGTGCACAAAGAAAGGAGTCTGGATTCACACAATGATATACAACCATATTAGCATACAGATCTCCCTTGCAGAGCTGGGAAAAGCTACCTTTGGTATCTCATGATAGAATTGTGGAATATAAATCTTTTAATGAAAGCAAACAGAGCAAAGTCTTTATTTCCTATATGACATTGACTTGTTTTGGGACACATGACTAGTCTTGATGGTTCCTAGATATTTTTATAAATACTTTGTTTCATTCATCCTGATTTTTTACACTGTTCGTTGAAGTCTACTTCAGCTGGCATTGAACATTCAATTTAAAACAGACTATAGACTTGTCAGTATTCCTGGAAAGAAAGAAAAGAAAGAAAGAAAAGAAAGAAAGAAAGAAAGAAAGAAAGAAAGAAAGAAAGAAAGAAAGAAAGGAAGGAAGGAAGGAAGGAAGGAAGGAAGGAAGGAAGGAAGGGTTATATGATGTGCATATAATATTAATGAAAATAATTATGTTCATCAATAATTTTAAAGGCATTTAAGTACAATTTATGTGCTTAAATGAGTTTAAGTACCTATTATTCCGATACTATGACCCCGTTCAGAGAGAATTTCATTTCCAATTAACCACAGTTTAGCAGATTGGGAGCAAACCATGTGTCTGTATGCTTTCTTCTTTTCTCTCCATCCTTTGTATGCCTGGCCTTGTTGAGGATATCCTGCTCTATTTAAACTACAGTTTCTTGCCATAGCCAAGCATGTAGGGTGTTTAAGGGCTCATTCCGTATCAAGATGGCCCTCCATATCCTTGTTTGGAGTGAGCCCTTAAACCACAGTTATAATTGGATGTTCCAGCGAAGAGGTGGCATATAGGAACACAACTCAGTTTCGGGTCTGATAAACCATTGTTTAATCGGAACAAAATTTATACTTTTGAACCAGACCCATATGGTTTGTTAGAATTGTTAACAGACAGTTAAAATGTGATAATGTTTAGCTTTACCTTTTATGCATATTAGCTGTTAGGGGCAATACTAGGTGTTATTGTTGGTTGATTCTTATTTGCAACCAGCTTCTGCTTATCAGAAGTAAAACCACTACATCATTATACTTACTATACTTTCACTTCCCTCCGTCCTTCACACCAGGAACTTGAGCAGCTGATAACGATGGAGACAAAGAATTATAGGAAGAGTATAAAATTCTACCAGAGGTTGTTGCATAAGGAGAGAAGAAGCAAAGGTATATCTGTAGTTTGTAATTTTAAGAGCTTTGTTACAGTAATTGTGCATCTGTGCTGACGCAAAGTGGCCCTTACTGCACTTTTTAAATCTTGAGGTGGTGAAGTGAAAACAGTGTTGCCCAAGCTGAAGGGACAGCTGGAAGAAATGAAATCAAAGGTGCAGTTTCTTGACCTGGTGAAGAAGTATCTGCAGGTAATTCTTTGGCTTTCTTTTTGAATTAGAAATTGGTATCTACTGTTTCCAGATCAGTGCAGCAGGAAGTAGATTTTTTCCCTGCATGCCACACTTCAGTGCTGGAGGAATGAAGTATGAGAGCCCAAAGTAGCATTGCCATTTTAATGTGTAGAAGTGGCTCCCTTTGATCAGCACCACTCCCATAGTTCCCCACCAGTTCTTGGACCTGTTTATTGGTCACACAAGAAGGAGCAGCTTCCTTAGAGGCATCTGGCTGGGCAGTGTCAGAATCAGGGTGGTGGACTTTGAGCTAGTGCAGTTCCTTCTCCAGCACAGAGTTCAAAGATCTCCTGGGAGGGCAGTGAGGATGTGCATGTCCAGCTTTTGCATGCCCAGTGATGTGCAAATTAGTAGTCAGGGCCGTCTTTACCTGGGGGTGCACCCAGGTGCCAAATTCTGTGGGGCGTCAAATGTATACCCGCTGTATTCCAGTCCCTCTCAATTGGCAGCAGTGAAAAGCAATGGAGTGAAAGTCCCTGCCCCCCTCCTCTGTCGCTCTGTTACTCCGTAGCGACAAATATTCCCGATGAGTCAGAAAACAAAAGCAGGTTTTCCCCCGCTGTGTTGTTTTTACAGGTGAGCGGGGAAAAAGGTCAACAACTTTGGCTTCCCCACTCAATAGAAGTTAATTTGGGGGCGGCTAAACTAAAATTTGGGGGTGCTGGGCAGATCTGTGCATCCGGGCGTGGCATATGCTAAAGACGGCCCTGTTAGTAGTGCCTTTGTGTCCCGTCCCTTCTCCTCCCCATCACTGGGATAACCTTGTACCATTTTGTCTGCCTTGTCTCCTTCTGCTGCAGATTATGTCTATAGAGAAATGGGGAGTTGAGGCATGCAACCTTCTTGCAGTTGTTAACATGGCAAGCAGTGAAGTTCTGGGCATTGTTAGCTCCTTGGACTGCATGCTCCTCTTCTATAATATAAATAAAACCCAGTACAGAGCCCCGTGTAATGACAATCAAACTCAGCCAAGAAATCTACAAGCTGGAACACCACTTGGGCTGATGGCATATCTCTATTCCAGGTACAGCCTGTTCTGCAGTCTCACAAAAGGTGATGTCTGTTCTCACCCCCCCCTACTGAAATGAAGGTTTAATTCTATTATCAATCTCCATGCATTTTATGCTGCAAGAGTGAAAGGAAAGTGTCTCTCTCACTGCTTTGCAAAAGTAAGGTGAGAAAGAAGCTAAGGAATCACTCCCAGGTTAACACAACTCCTTTCGACAATTCTTTTCCAAGTTTAGGCAATGGAGAGTAGGATGGTCTGTTTATCATTTTAAGTACTGGAGCAAGGGGGGGTCCTATAGTTTAGAGTTAAATTTATTTTATCATGTCATGGTTGGGGAAGGCAAAGGGAGCTCTTATTTTTATGAAATTCTCATCTTCTGGATTACATTGAGTATTCCAGATCAACATTTAGAAATGAACACATTGGGATAAAACACGTATTTAAGTACCAATTATTTCTGCATATTTTTTTAAAAATCACAGATTAATGTTGGAATGAGACAGAACAGACTTAAGAAGTGAACACATTTAAAATTCACATGGACTGGAAATAGGGTATGTCCAGTGTTAGTCATAGACCCAATGAAATAATGGGGTTTAATCACAATAGACCTGTTTACATAAGAGGGTTTGATAAATCATTTCAGTGAGACTACTATATTACTTAGTTGGATATCACTCGGGATTATCTATTCCTCGTTGCAACTCCTGAAAATGTAGGATTGTGCTTTAATGTCATTAATTTTTTGAACATGGAATTTCTAAAAACAAAGGATCTGTTTTAAAAGAAAATAGAGATTGTGGGAATACAAGTGACATCAATTGAATCTCTTCCTTTCACTTTTCAATCTTTCGCTGTACTTGATTCCAAGAAAGCACGCTTGAGCTTACAATATTGATTTTTTTCTTGTACTCTGTAGAAATGCATTTTTAGAAGGCTATGTACAGCAATTCCTCTTCACCTTTCGTTACTTCTGCTCCCAAGAAGAATTTTTTCAATTTCTTCTTGATAGAATCAGAATCACATTACCCAAGTAAGTGTTGAAATAAAGCTGAACTCTTGATACATTCCAGTTTACTAGCATAGATGTATCGGTAGTCTTTCCTTGTTCCTTTGAAATTGTGAATGATCGCTTTATTTTGAAACTAAAAGCATTCAGTTAAGTTAGATGGGATTTATAAAATTTATTACAAGATACAACTGCAAATTAAAGACAAGAGTCCTCTTCTTGGCTGAGTGTTTTGTCCAACAAATACATTCTTATTTCAATAGCTTCCCCTTCTTATCAAGCTACAAAAAAGGAAGCTACACTTCTTGTTTGTGTTCTGGAAGAGATAAACTGAGACACATAATCCTTTCAAGTACATAATTATAATTGGTGGAATATTCAAATGTCAGTTTATTCACCAACTTTCTGTTGTTCCTAGATCAAGCCTGGAATCTTGTTCGTTGCTTAGCAAAATATGTCATCGTAGCTTCGCCATTCTGCAAACCTGGATTAAAGACTGCTATGCTGTAGACTTTGCAGTAAATCCTGATTTTATGAGTACACTAAAAGGCATTATCATTTCTAAGGTAATTCACTATGTTTACAGGAAATTTAAGGTGGATATCATCTAAGTAAGTCATGACATGCAAAATTGCATCAACGTTATACGATATAATTGAACTGAGAGGAAATAACATGCCTTGGGGATCCATAAGTTTTGTTTCCTAAATCACACTAATAAAGCAGGGTTTATTTTGGAGATATTAAGGCCATTATAATCTGAAGAAGACTCTAATAATGCCCTCTTTGTAGGTAGGTCCACTCAATGGCTATGGTGAATGGTTGCTGTCACTACTGGGAAGCATTACTAGCAGGAAGCAAAGCAATGTTTCTGAATACTACCAGACAGAAAAATGGGAAGAAGAAGAAGAGGAGGAGGAGACCAGTGAAATAAAACCTTTACACTTTCATTGCAAAAAGAGCTCAAAAGATGTTTTGCAAAAGGTACGAGGCTTCTTTAACTTGCTCTACGGACAGCAGCACCTGGCATGTGCTCTTCTGTCTGTCTGTTTAGTTTTTATTACAAGTTTTCCCCAAAGCAATACAATAAACATCAACAACTGTTACAGGGTCTGAGAGTTGCATTCACAGCCTAGATTAAGACACGCCAGATAATAGGTCGTTCCTGGCTGCTGTTCTGGTAGTGTAGCAGACCTCCGCTTGCACAATGGAATTTCACCCCTCTTCTCCCCTACAGCATCTGTCCCCATCATACTTCCTTAAAAGATTACTAGTATGGAAAATAATCAGTTCAAGAGAGAGAGATCTCCAGTATTAGGAATAGAAGATTGTAGGCTGTATGGAGATATGCAAGATGAGCATATTTTTGACCAGAGCTAAATTAGTGTACAGAGATTAATAGCGTGGCAACTGTGTCAAAATATTCTTTAACCAAAGTTGAAATATTTGCTGTTAGCATATCTTGTTACATGTTAATAAACCCAAGCTATAGCTTATTTTCTGGCTAAGGCTTATAATTAGTCTTTCAACTAGGCAAGAATGGAGAATGATGTAAAAAACAAAAACCCAACTTGAAGTATTGAACTAAAAAGTCAAAGTTATTTTAATGCAAGGGGGAAGCAGAAATAATAGGATTCTATAGAGCCCTGTTCAATTAGACTTGTGGACTGTGCTCTCAAATAGATATTATTGTATTAGGGTATGATGGTATAAAATGTAACCGCATAGATTTATTGTACAGGTACTAGTCTTTGAACTTAACTTACATATTACATTATGTAATAATGTGTTCATTTTTGCCTGAGTAAAGTTATAGACAGAGCAAATGCCTTTTGTTCTTTTTGTACAGAGCTTTAATTGGAATATCTCAAAGGAAAGTGAAACTGTTGCACCTTTTCAGAGAGGCAAGCATAGTATTACATCAGCTTTAGCAAATCCATGCTATTCAAATGAAACAGAAGAATTCTCAGGCTTTTACTCTAAAATAGATGGAATGCCATATCTCTTAACAGAATATACTGCACAACAACTTTGCCATCAGCTGACACTACTGGAACAGGTAAAATTGCATTTTTGGATAAAACCGACTTTCTGGGTCAGTTTCTTAGTTGAGGTTCTGGCCTGGTTCTGGCACATAAACTGCCTTTCTTGCCCTGTAGAATGACTCCTGCCAAGAAACAGGGAGGGTAGGGTTGCCATATTTCAAAAAGTAAAAGCCAGGGCACCTTTGACTGCCTTGCCTAAGATTCAGGACAAAGCGCTGACTTTCTGAAATTCCCCCTGGGCATCAATTCCACCTTTGAAATCCTGGTAATGTCCGGAAAAATCCGGACATATGGCAGCCCTAGGATAGAGTGAGTGTAACTGTGTTGATTCACCTGGACCTCTTCAGTGGTTTTTGATACCATCAACCATGGTATCTTTCTAGAGAGGTTGTCAGAGTTAGGGGGTCAATGGATAAGTAGTGTACACCAGATCAAATGCATCAGTCGCCATTTTTGTCTGTTTTAGGAAATGTTCCAGAAATGTCACCCAGTGCACTTTCTAAATTCAAGATTCCTTGGAGTCAATGATAAGAGTGTGTCTTTCCAAAAGTAAGTTTAGTGCTTTGCCTAGCCTAATGGCATACTGATATGTATTGGGGGAAAATTTATTAGCATGAGAAAATTTGTTGTAGACTTAAGAGTATGATGAGAGACTTCAACAAAGCACACCAACCGAGACAGGGCAACATTATCCAAGGACATGGCTACTGCCTGATGCTGAACACTGAACATACTTTTTTTAAGCAAAACGTTTTGACAAAATAGTAGCATACATCTAGTTTGTAAAATAGATATTTTTCATTTATTAATAGTCTAGTGTTAGCCAGAGGCTTATATAAGGCAACTTAGTGCTTATACTTCTGAGAAAACTTTTTGGTTAAACATTCTAAGGTCTCTCACATTTTGAACGTACCTCTTGCTTCCAGTTCACGATTATAATTTGTTACACCTTTGACATGTTTTGTAGGTTCTATATTTTGCTGGCTCAATTTAAGACTGGAGCCTGGGAGCTAAGACATTTTCTCCATTATTTTCCCCACTATACATAATTTGGGATTAACAGAAGTAAATTAGCGAAGCAGAAATGGTAAGGGACTGTAAATCAAAGGTACCTGTGCCAGTTACTTTACTGACACAGGGAGAGAGAGAAAAGGGAAAATAAATATATTTAGCCTATTTGGCTATTCACACAGGGGTTCCATCTGCTGGAATGAAGGCAGGAGTGCCCCTCAGTAAATGCCTCCCAGACACATAAGCAGGTGGCCAGGAGGAAGTGGTACTTGCTTCACTCTGTTGCTTCATTCAAATCTCTCCTGCCAAGCCTTGTTACCCACTGCATTGGCTGCTCCAGAGTATCTTGTTTGACTCCTCACAGCCAAGAGGAGGAGCCTTTCTTGTACTAGGAATGTCTCTCTGTAGCCCCATCACCAACACCTGTCTCTTTGTCTGAGCCACTGGGTAATTCTGGGAGCTACACTCAACTAATTGTAAGGAAATAATGTTGCTTTGCCCCCTTTGTATGGATATAATCTAGTATTTAAATTTTGTAGATGCTTGTCTTTTACAGAGCTGCTTCCTCTGAGCAATTGCCTCCTCAAGCCTATAACCTTTTTGCGGAAAACTGTGACCAAGATGCTTACCTTTTGCAGCTTTTAAAATATGCAGACAATGTCAGTAATTGGGTTGCTGCTGAAATTGTAACAAGCTACAGCTCTAAGGTTTGCAGTCCTCTTTTTCATGATTGCTTTTCATGTGTATTGATAATTTATTTGTGGTTGACCCTTCTTATTCAGTTATTTTGTCTGTGTATGATCTGAATGGATGTGGCTGGAGCTGTGGTCTAAACCACAGAGCCTAGGGCTTGCCGATCAGAAGGTTGGCGGTTCGAACCCCCGCGACGAAGTGAGCTCCCGTTGCTCGGTCCCTGCTCTTGCCCACCTAGCAGTTCAAAAGCACATCAAAGTGCAAGTAGATAAATAGGTACCACTCCGGCGGGAAGGTAAATGGCGTTTCCATGCGCTGCTCTGGTTTTGCCAGAAGCGGCTTAGTGCCACATGACCCGGAAAAAATGTCTGTGGACAAACGACTGCTCCCTCAGCCAGTAAAGCGAGATGAGCGCCACAACCCGAGTCGTTCGCGACTGGACAACTGTCAGGGGTCCTTTACCTTTATGATCTAAATAAGGTTCTCAGCCAGTAGGATGAAGTAGCCATAGTGGCTGCAAGAGATTTAACATTCAAAGGAAGAGGCTTCACTTGCAACGCAAACATTAGCTCCTGAGAAAAGAATTTTGTTTTTTGTTTTTATAATACTATGGCAGGGAGAGAGAGAGTGAAATTTCCGCTGGCTCTCCCTAACAATCCCAATGCTTCTGTTTACATAACAAAATATATGCTTTATTCTTTCTCCTGGTTAAACTGCGGGTTAGAGTATACAGTTGCTTTAAATCATTGTTTTGTGTGGTTGCTTTTAGTAGTGTTGAGATGTATGTATACTGCCATTGATTTATTGACATTATGTTGATATTTGTATCTGTTTATATTACATTTTGATTATCTTTAATAATATTGTTCACACCTGTAACACATATTTTAATTCACACATTTATACCACTTTAAAACCCATGGCTTTCCCCCAAGAATCCTGGGAACTGTTGCTTGCCCTGCACAGAGCTACAGTGCTCAGCACCCTTAACCATCGCAGTTCCTAAGATTCCTTGGTGGAAGTCAAACATTTCAAATAAGTTCTACACAAGAGTGGAGTCAGTGGCATTAATGAACCTGAGTTAGTCCTTAACATCAGTGGATTTGCTCTGAGTAGCACTAGCATTGAATACCACCCCATGTGCTTTAAAATGTATGGTACAGATGCGGCCTAAGAAATGAATGAATACATTCAGTATGTTCTGGCAGAAGGCAGCACCTCTTCCTATAACAGTACAGAGATAAGCTGGAGAAGTGTTGCACAGGACTGAAATGCATCTATTATAGGCACCTTTGTTTTTAGGGGTTTTTAAAAGGGATGGATTAGCTATAGAGGCTTTAGAAATTCATAGCTGTTAGAGATTAGGTTCATTCATTTGCATCCTTGCAAAGGCCTGCCATGAGCTTAGGCATGTAGTAAAAATTTGTTTAGTTAGCCTTCTGTTTCATGAATGCCAAGATTTCCTGTTTATATTCTTGCACACACAAACACACATGGTAGCAGCTGGTTGGGCTGTATTGCTCTTCTGTTTTCCTCATGAGCCACAACCAAATACCAGGAGGCGCAAGAAGCAGAGACCTCAGTGTGGTGTGGTTTGTGCCAGCACACTGTGCTGGGCTACAGACACCTTCTCCTCTTCCTCTTGGCGAGGGCAGTGATACATGGTGTTGGAAAGCTGGCAGAGCAACTCAGCTCTACTTGCAGTACAGCTGCTGCTGCTGCTGCACAAACAGATAGGAGAGAGGATATTTTGCTACGCAAAACACAAACTTCTGAAAAAAGAGAGAAGTAGTAGTTAGAGTTGCAAGTATGCTCCTATGACTTTCTGAAGTGGGTATTAGAATTCACCTTTAATCTTGCGTTATAAATATGTTCTTGCCATCAAGGGGCTTTTTCCCATGCTTGAGATGAAAAGATCTCTATCTAAAGTTAAAGTTTATAAAATGTTATTTCACACTAATTTGGTCAGGTTTGCAGTATTTAAGATAGCCACAGCTACATGGTTGCATGAACCCATCTCTCATTTTTATGATTCAGGGCATGATTCCACCTTTCATTAAATTTGCTTTATTGGAATGTTATGTTCTGCAAGTGTTGGCAGAAGTGTACAGTTGACATATCTTTCTATTAATGTTCAAAAAAATATCTGGGACCAGGAGCAGATCAGTAGATAAAACTGCTAAGCTGCTTGCCTTTCAACAATCCCCTTCTGGTTCAATAGGAGACTGCAATTTGCCATAATTGCATCTGTTGGCTTTACCATTCATACTGACTTTCCTTTTAAAAAGTAATTTACCAATAAAACGTCACCGTTTCTCACAGTGTGATGAAATATCTGTCATCTATTTGTACATGTGTGGCAGCAAGTTGAATTCAGCAGAAATTGAGATGAATGCTTTTCCTTTGCGCGTCTCTGCATATAGTCCATTGACAATGGGTGCAATCTTTTAGTACTCCAGAAACAAATGAGGCATAACATGACCAAGTCTATGGAACTCTTTAAGAGTATTATTCAGAACTATTGTTTTAGGATGCAATTTAGAGGGGAAGAGAGAGAGAAAGTGGAAATGCTTTTCTTGTTCTGTGTTGAGTGCCCCCCTGCTAAAGTGTAAAGGTTGGATAAAAGTCCCATAAATAAACTAAGTCATGGTGAAAGACCCATATCTCTGCCCCTCGGTTCACTCTAACAAGATGAGGATCCTCTCCTTGCCACTTGGTCACCCATTTTGTTCTTGCCCATGTAGAAATCTCTTATGGCCACAGTCTTGCAAGCTCCAGTTGTTTGTTTGCCTTTAGTTCCAGCAAATCAGCATGGCCTTTTCATTGGCAGTGTTGTAATTTGTGACTCTGCTGGTTGCAGGGATCTCCTGGAAACCAGCTGCTCTCCATAATTCTACAGCCACTGGTGAATAAACAATGTCCTGGTTGTCAATTGCCTGCAGGGGTCTTGCAGTGCCAGACTCCCAGCAGATGCATGCAGAAGGAAAGACACTGGAAGGAGTTCTATCTGCCCCATTTATATCCCAAAGGGAAATTCTAGTATGATGTATAAGAACCACTGCACTTCATTGCCTTTTTCCTTCATGTGCACAGATGATACATATTTTTTTAATGTCAGGATTTACTTGGAACCATAATAAGCTTTCTTATCCAATTTCAATACTTTAGGGAGGAAACATATACAGTAGGATAATTGATGAGCTGATGAGTTTCCTAACATAAAATAATAGAAATGCAATTTATATACCACTGATGCATGACATTTTTATAAATTGGGTGCTGTTGTGAAAGGCTCAATTCATTTATACATTTTTAGCAGGTTTAAAAGGAAACCATAAAAAGTTTGCATTGTTGACATGTTTGCTGAAAAATATTGGTTTTTGTTTTGTTTGCAATATTCAGTTCTTCAGCCAATGCAGCCAAGATGTGTTTATGCTATAGTTTCTTTAGCTGAGTCCAACTTGCCAATTCAAAAGGTTCAAATCCCAGATATTTCTATTAATAAAATATATTACCAGTGCCAGGTTGCTTTGCTGGACTGTTTTAACTTTATACTATACACGAGAGCGGCATGGGGTCCATACACCCTGTCTTCCTATTTCATATGTTGATTCATTTTGTCAATTTGAGAATTCTTGTTCCTATCATTTTGATAGCACCAACCTCAATCAAAGAATAAGTTAGATTCTTTTTTTTCGACATGCACAGCATGTTTCTATCTATAGCATTCTTCAGAAATGCACATAGTTGTTGACTGGCAACCAGAAAACAAGCAATTAGAGAACAGCCACTTTTCCTGTTGTTAAGAAATGTGGTCAATACAGGGTTTTACAGAATAAAGATGTCATGAAATAAGTGTTCCATGTGATACCTGTTTCCAACATGTAAAGCAATATTTGATAGCTATATAATTTTATATAGTCTGCTCTAAAAGTCAACCTTTTTTGCCAGCTTATAGATGGTAGATAATGCATTTCCACGCATTGGGTTGTTCTGCAGTTAGCTGTTTTCATTTTCCTCCTTAGAACAGCCCTGCCTTCTCTCATTGCCTAACAATATGCACAGTAATAGGTTCACTGGTGCCTCAATGTGAGGGTTTCCAAGCATACGTCTCACACACACATTGGCACTAAATATCAGCATGTTCTATAAAACATGTATTATTATTTTTATTCCAGATGCAGGTGAACTTGCTATCAAAATTACTCATCATTGCAAAATGTTGCTATGAGCAAAGAAATTTTGCTACTGCAATGCAAATCCTAAAAGGACTGGAAAACCTCATTGTGAGACAATTACCAGTGAGTAAGCATTCACTTTGCAATTCATCCAGATATTGTAGTTTTATAATATATTTTGGACAGGCAATATGTTGAATTGCAGATCAAAGTCCAAGCTTCAGAGGACTAACACTTTGCTTAATTTCCTTTTTCCACTAAGGTTTGGAAATGCTTGTCTTCTAAAGTGTCTGAAATAATGGAAGAACTAAAGGCTGTTGAGGTACTGCAAAAATATAATCTCTTATGTGAATTGTGGATAGGTACAGGAGCCAACTTCAAGTTATTCTTTTTTTCTTCTCTACCACTTCTCCGCTTCCCAGCAAATCCAGTTTTAGTAAGAAAATGTACATACTTTTTTTTTCTTTTCTAGGGAAATTTGAGGCATCTGTAGAAAGCTGAAAGCAGTGGAACTTGCACACCTCTCATTTTGGATTGTGCCAAATAGGTTGGATCCAGAATTGGTTAGGTGAAATTAAGTTCCATTGAAATCAGTGAGACTTAACTTAGTCTACTCTACACTTATTGTTCACACTGTTTTTAATGGGTCCTGAATCCAACACATTATGTTTAGCACAATATTTATTTATTTTACATTTTACACTTGTCCCAGTATTACTCCCAAGAAGCTCAGGTTTCCTCTTTTATCCTCTCTACAATCTTGTGATCCTAGGGGAGACTTTCTCAAACAGTGAGCCTTCATGATTATGGGGGAATTTAAACCAGATTTCCCTAGTCAGAGCTAGAGCCTCTTATCTTCTGAACAACAAAGCTTTTTGTTCTTTGCCCCTGCTGATTGGTTTTACCTGTCCCTCAAGATAACTCATATTCAAATTCTTTGCTATAAAGAACATTCACAAATTCTGGATAGTGATTGGTGGAGGAATTGGAAATTCATTCAGGAAAGGAATCCCTACCTTTGTTTCCGAATAGCTTTTATCTTAGATTCAGTATAACTGAGAAAGGCAATCAATCCATCAATTGTATGTTATCTAATACACACATCTGAAGCTATGTCCTACTGAAACTAATTGGGATTATTTCTGACTAGACATGCATAGGGTTTTGCTGATAATAATCTTTAACTTGTAAACAGAAGTAGTTGTCTTACGACTAACTTTGCCCCTTGGACTCTGGCTTCCTAAATCCAGAAGTGCTTCTTGTTGAAAATCTAGTAATTCTCTTGGCCTGACTACAGTTTCTGGAATACATTCCAGGGGACCCTCGGTTCCAATGAAATAGATATGTGGCCACTTCAATTGTTTAAGATGTTACATACATTGCCCTGTCCAGGTTCACCTGGCTGGAGATACCGTATTTTTCGCACCATTGGACGCACCGGACAATAGGACACACTTTGTTTTAGAGGGGGGAGAACAAGAAAAAAAAATTCTCCCCCTCTCTGCCCAGCGCCCCTTCAGTGAAGTGGCAGGAGGCGCTGCACAGAGAGGGGGAGAACTTTCCCCCTCTTGTTTTCCTGCTCTAAAACAAGGTGCCGTTTAAGGTTCGTTCAGGCGGCTACCTTGGAAGCCTGGAGAGCGAGAGGGGTCGGTGTGCACTGACCCCTCTCGCTCTCCAGGCTTCAGGTTCCTTTTGACCTGCTCTTTGGGGCTGGCGGGGGGGAAGCCCACCACCAGCCGCAAAGAGCAGGTCAGAGAGCAGCGGGTGCGCTCTCCCGGCTGGGGAGGTGACACGCGGCTATAGAGGCTCCTGCCATAGCTGCGCGTCACCTCTCCAGCTGGGAGAGCGCGCGCGGGGCTAAAGCAGCCCCCCGCGACCCTCTCCCAGCTGGAGAGGCAACGCGCAGCTATGGCAGGAGCCTCTATAGCCGCGCGTCACCTCCCCAGCCGGGAGAGCGCGCGCGGGGCTAAAGCAGCTCCCTGCGACCCTCTCCCAGCTGGAGAGGTGACGCGCAGCTATGGCAGGAGCCTCTATAGCCGCGCGTCACCTCCCCAGCCGGGAGAGCGCGCGCGGGGCTACGGCATCTTCGCTCCATAGGACGCACACACATTTCCCCTTCATTTTTGAAGGGGAAAAAGTGTGTCCTATAGAGCGAAAAATACGGTAAGTTTCCAGGCTGTGTCATGCCAATCTCTTACTCAAGTTAAGCTTCACTTACTCGTCTGCATTATTTCCTTCTCTAATCCCAGTTCTTTTCCCTAAAACACTCTTGTTGCACTGAGCATGTTGTGTACAGTGCCCTAAAGCCCCCATCTGATTTATCTTTTATGCCATGTACTAATGTGTCTGCATATGTATCTATACAAATTATACCAGGTGTTTTTAAAAAGTGACAGCTTGTGTTTAATGGAAGGAGAGAGATTTAAGACTTCACCAACAATTCCATCAGCCCATGTTCTGGCAATGCATGTTCAGCAGCTTGAAACTGGAGGATTTACGATGAGAAATGGGACATATAAATGGACTAAACTTAGGTAATCTTACTTATGCCACAGAATTCTTCACAAACCAATATAGAGCAATGGAAACCTTAAAAGTACATTCAGTATTTTGGCATCTCACTATAGGTATAAAGGTAAAAAGAGTTGACTTGGTTTGATTTCATTGTATAATGCCTTGTGTGCGTCTACCAAAAAAAAAATTAAAAATATTTATTATATACACATTAGTCTTTCCTGCCCTTTGTCAGCTGGGAAACTAACTCATTTCTTTAATTTGTTTTTGTTTTAAGAAACATTGCGAAAGTTGTGAGCCAGGTTCATGCACTGCAAGAAAACCACTACTTGTTCTCTCCAGATCACCGGCTGCAATCTTTCTTAAGACACAGAATAGCATCTTTTAGTGATGCAGACATCTCTGCCTTAGCAGCAGACAACTATGCCAACTTTTACCAGATACCAGCTGAAAAGCAGTCTCGGAAAATCCAGGACACACTGCATAGGATGAAGGCAATGTTTCAATAACTGCTTATATTTCATCCTCAGTTTTTTAAGGTTTAAATAATTTACTTTTTATAGTAATTGGTCCATAAATGTATCATCTCAGCAGTGACTGAGCTCTATTTATGAATGTTTCAGTTTGAAAAATCCGAACACTAAGCAAAAGGGGCAAGATTCCTACTGTGTTGCTCACTTGTCAAATAGCAAGTTTCCGTCATATGAATTTGTCAAAGCTGTGTGTCATGTGAGGAAATTAAATATTAAGTCCTTATTGTATTGTTTTGTTTTGATTTTGTCTGAACAGTGGAGTTTATTTGAGAATATGAGTGCTATATTTATATCAAGTTTGAGTATTTATTATCTTGTCAGGAGGTATATTAATTTTTGGTTGAGATTTGCTTTTGCTTTTCCTTTAGGAAAAACAAACTGATCTCTTGCAGTATGAGTTATTTCTATTGTAGAATAAGAGGTGCTAAATGTGGAAAAGGAAGGCCAGTATACATCTCTGCATTTCAGTAAGGCTTGTAATGCCTCAACTATTCCCTTTCCAAACAATGAACTCATTATCCACTACTGTTCTTTGAACTGGCCCCATTCTACTTTCAGAGCCTATTGAAGAAGTAATTTTATTCAAGATTTCACTTGAAATGAATGCTGTGCCAAAAAGGCATTTTGATGCTTTCTGCTAAAAGCTTATTCAAGCCATTATATGAGCCTCCCCTTTGGTGACCTTTCAAAGGACCTTACAAAAGGGGGTGAAATTATGTTTTTGCAGGCCTATCCCTTGGTCTGAATGGATTTTTTTGGGGGGGAGGGACACATCCCTGTTAACAAGCCAACCAGACCAACACCTTTTTATTTTTGCCACACTGTACTGCAATAACATAAATTTCACAGCATGGCAAAATATGGATCGTTAGCCTGGTTACCTCTTCAACAGGGATGTTTCCTATTCAACAGGCATGAAGGCAATGGATTGACTTTGCTTACCCTTGTTGACGTCTTCACTTGGGGCGCAATCGAGCAAGGCAGGCCAGAATTTCAGAATCTCAAGAGAGCTCTAACTCAGTGTCCAGACTGGACAGCATTCAGCATTCTGCTCACACAAGGCCTGATTCCCCCTGGTAGAAACAACAACCATGGGTAACATTAAAATCACAGACCACGCCCCAGTAGAAGCTACCCTCAAAATAGGAGAGGAAGCACAAACTACCCCATCATGGTTCTTCAGCCCCATCCTAACCACAAACCAACTTCAGGGGTCAGCAAACGTTTTCAAGCGGGAGCCAGACCACCATCCCTCAGACCATGTGGGGGGGCGGACTATTTTTTTTGGGGGGGTGAACGAATTCTTATGCCCCACAAATAACCCAGAGATGCATTTTAAATAAAAGGGCACATTCTACTCATGGAAAAACACGCTGATTTCAGGACCGTCCATGGGCCAGATTTAGAAGGCAATTGGGCTGGATACAGCCCCCTGGCCTTAGGTTGCCTACTCATGAACTAGCTAGAGAGGCTCTCTTAAAAACTCTCCAAAACTACTTTAAGGCAACAATGTGGGTGACATTGCAACCCACCTGGAACACAATGAAAGCAGTCATCAGAGGAGCCTGCCTAAAAGGAGAGGGCATCCCTTAAAAAACAAACCTCCTCAAAAATTAGTAAACTAGAACAGGACATTACAACCCTCTCATCACACTACAATCAATCGGGAGCCAAAAAACTCCTTAAAAAAAGAAGAGAAACTGACTCTCTAGAAATCAATAAAACAATGATTAACATCCTATACTCTAAACAATGCTTTCATGAATATGGAGGGAAGAACTCCAGACTATTAGCAAACAGATGCAGGAAAAAAAATCACTCAAAACAAGAATACACTGTATCACTAAAAAAGACGGTAACATAACATCCTCCACCAAAGAAATAACTTCAGAATTTGCTGAATTTTATGCCAGCCTATACACCTCCCGCAACCCATCTGAACAGGAAATTGAAAGATTCCTAACAGGGCTGACAATGCCAACCTTAACTGCAAAATGCAGAATTAACAATATGGACGCCAATACCAAAGAGGCACAAAACAAGGATGCCCACTGTCTCCCTTCCTAGTCATCTTGGCCCTGGAACCCCTAACTATCTGACTCTGAGCAGCCCCAGATATCAAGGGTGCAGAAATAAAAGGAAAAGCATACAAACGAGGGCTGTATGCAGACAACCTGATGGTCACAACACCAGACCCCATAAACACAGCAACCACCCTAACTAAAGAACTCAACACATTCGCAAAGGTGTTGGGCCTATAAGTAAACTTTGCAAAATCTGAGGCTATATGCTTCAACACCTGCCCACCCCACCCCTGCATACCCAAAAGGAATTCACCAACATCACAAAGATAAAACTCTTGCCGCACCAAATTCAGGTACCTAGGGGTTGAAACTATACCTCCACAATAACAAGCCCTTGTGGCTACAAAACAACAGAGCCTTGAGGAAATAGAACAACACCAACTTCACCCTCTCAGACAAAATAGCCATGATCAAAATGATTACCCTCCCAAAACTAACCTATTTATTCCAAACCCTCCCAAATCCGGATTCCCCCAACCCAGCTCCAGAAGTGGCAGAAAAAAATATACTCATTTATTTTCTCACACTAAAAGCCAAGAATAAGCCCCAAATACCTGCACCGCCCCACCTCAGAAGGAGGATGGGGAATCCCCAACATAGAATCATATTACATTGCCAACCATAATCCAGTATATTCTAGATCTAGAAGATGAGACGAAACAATGGGTCCACTTCGAGAGAGAGACCATCAAAAACATCCCCACAACAGCATACCCATTTCTGGTTACTGAATGACCAGCAGGGCATTATCAGAAGATCTTAAAGGCTGGCTTGGTCTGTACCAAAAAAGACAGCCTGATGTTTTTCCTCTCAGATTTTTGTGGTCCGTGGGTGCTCACTGTGGGGCTCATCCTCAACCTTCAAACACAGGGAAGACCTTAGCCTTCAAGCCATTAGGTAATGCTACCCAAATGAACGTCAGTGGTCCCCCCCCCACACACACCTTGAACAACACCTAAAATTTCCCTCCAACTTTGCCAATAGAAAACTATTGTGTTTTTCTTTACTTTGTTTTTTTAATAAGTACCGTATGTTTCGCAATATAGGACGCACTTTTTCCCCTCCAAAAATGAAGGGGAAATGTGTGTGCGTCCTATGGGGCGAATGCAGGCTTTCGCTGAAGCCTGGAGAGCGAGAGGGGTCGGTGCGCACCGACCCCTCTCGCTCTCCAGGCTTCAGGAAGCTCTGCGCAACCCTCGGGAGACCGGCTCCAAGGGTTGCGCAGAGCTGCCTGCAGTCCCCGGCTCAGCGCAGCTCTGCACGGCCATCGGGAGCGGGGCGCTAAGTCCTGCCCCGCTCCGGATGGCGGTGCAGAGCTGCCTGCAGTCCTGGGATCAGTGCAGCTCTGCGTGGCCACCGGGAGCGGGGCGCGAAGTCCCGCCCCGCTCCGGATGGTGGTGCAGAGCTGTCTGCCGTCCCGGGATCAGCGCACTTCTCCCCATCGCCAGCCCCACAAGCTCGGGGGACAGTGGGGAGGCAGAGCGTGCCTTCCCACTGTTCCCCGACCTGGTTCTTCCAGCCCCGCACCTGGGGGGGAAATAATTTTTTTTCTTTATTCCCCCCCCCCAAAAAAACCTAGGTGCGTCCTATGGGCCCGAGCGTCCTATGGGGCGCAAAATACGGGAACTTGTGTTTTGTGCTTAAGGAGGCAGATAGATCCTGGTAACTGCTGGACTTTGTTTTCAGAATTGGAATCAGCCATTGTTTTTCCATGCAAACCTAGGTGTAACCCGAGACCTGCATAGCAGGAGACCTGGGAGAAGCTAAGCCAATCAATTTTGCAATCTTCTTTCCTATCTATATTCCAGCCTCTGTATCCATGAACCCATCCATCTTAATGTAGAATGCCAGAGCAGCTAAGTGCCTTGAAATGGACTTTGCTGCCAACTGTTTCTCACTTCACTGCAGTAGCCAGCTGTGCATGTATAACTACCCCCCCCCCCACTTTGTGCCTGGACTCCTCAATTCTTTGAAACTCTTGCGTATCTCGCCCTAGTTCTGGGTGCCAGTGATAACTGGATGGCCCTGTGTCCTTGGCAGTCAACGTACTACAGTGCCTACATTGCATCAGGCAAGAATGAGAAGGCATCAGTTGTGATGCTTTTAAAGCCCGGCACATGTTTTGCTGTGAAGTGACTTTACAATGCTCAGAACACTTCATTGCTGTAAGGAAGGTTGATTGGTACTGTATTGTATAGAATGAGATTGGCTTGCTGAAAACCACATTGAGTCTACAGGCATTAAATCTTGCATTCCCATCAACCCCTCTCTCTTTCCTTCAAGGGCCTTAGTAATGACAGTTGTAGTTAACTGTTTCCTCTGAAGAGTTAACAAGGTAGAACTGTATGGAAGCTTCTATCTTTCAGTGAAAGTTAAACCTCAGTGAAGAAGCTGAGGTTTAACTTTACTTCTAATAATCAGACAAAACTTTGGTAATTACCATAGCTGAAATAAATAAAGCTACCCCCAGTATGTATACTAGGGTACTAAGATACGCACCCACTTAGGCAGCCCTGAAAGTGGATTATGCCCGCAAAGGCCTAAACTTGCCTAACCTTCCCCAGGTTATGAGTAGATCATGGATAGCTAATTTGTTGCCATCCAGATGTTAGACTCTCAACTCCCATCATCCCCAGCCAGCATGGCCAATGATAAAGGGTGATGGGAGGAGTTGTCCTGCAACTTCTGGAGGGCCAAGGGTTCCACATCCCTGGTCTAGTCCAATGAAGGCCTAGCAAGGCTTCCCTTCCCATGCTAAAAAGGGCGTCTGTGGAAATCCAGATTCAGAAGAAGAAGAAGAAGAAGAGTTTGGATTTGATATCCCGCCTTTCACTCCCCTTCAGGAGTCTCAAAGCGGCTAACATTCTCCTTTCCCTTCCTCCCCCACAACAAACACTCTGTGAGGTGAGTGGGGCTGAGAGACTTCAGAGAAGTGTGACTAGCCCAAGGTCACCCAGCAGCTGCATGTGGAGGAGCGGAGACACGAACCCGGTTTCCCGGATTACGTGACTACCGCTCTTAACCACTACACCACACTGGCTCTTCAGAAAAGCAGCTGCAGCAAAGGCCCCCCAGAGCCATATTATTTTAGAAATGGCAATCCTGAGCTTAGCCTCATCTCCTTCCTGACCCGTTGAGAGCAAAACATGCACACAATTAACAAACACTGATTTCTTGTGGTGTTTCATTCCAGTTGGTCTTGCTTTCTTTATATCCTCTCAATACATTTCCTTGGTTACTGAGCTATTTGTGTATAACTTTGAAACCGCCTTGCATTTCTTGTGTGTTGCCAGTTTTATTGCACTAATTTTGAGTGCGCATATTCTCCCTCTATTTTTAATACATTAATCCTGACACTATGGTTTTAGACAGCTTTTGTATTGAAACAAAATGAAAAGTTGTGACAAAATAAGTATCTTAAAATATTCATTATACTTTCTCATTAGCTATTTTCCTGTTGCATTTCAATAAAGTTAATTACTTTTTTCTGCCTGTATATATCTTTTGCAGCAGAAAATTGCATCTGAAAGAGTTAAAGCCATCATTGCTAAAAATTAAAAAAATGCTACTCATTCATAAGCAGTTCATCAAGCTCGAGTTCTCATTAAATTAACTGCAGTGTAAAATAAATTCTTTGCTTTAAAATACTCTATTTTCAGATGACAAGCCATAATATCCTATTTTATAGGGTTTGTGTGACTATGTAATATCTGAAATTCCTTTGAGGTTCCTTATACTGAAATCTGTTTTTTCCCCAATCCAGAATTTAATGTGCGCTTTTTTTTTACATTATAATTTATTTCTATATGAAACAGCCAATATGTAAAGTAACAAGGGTTTTAAAGCCAAATATTTTTGCTTTTTATGATACCACATGAAAATAAATGACTAGTTTGTATTATCTTTGTTGCTTTTGTGTTATTCCTATTGAAGTTTCTGCTTCATTTTAAAAACATAAATGGTGTCCTGAACCCCTGGCCTACCTGGCAGCAAGTCAGTATGTCAAGTTCAAAGTCCGAGGGTCAAGTCACGCAAGCAAAGTCCAAAGGTCAGGAAACGCAGTCCAGGGTCAATCCAAGTATCCAAGTCTGAAGTCCAACAGTCAAGATACAGGATACTGAAGCATCGTCCCCTAGAGATCCAGGAGCATCCAAGCCAAAGTCCATCAACATGTGCCATTGAACAGACACCTCAGCTCTGCTTCTCTTTTGCAGCATCTGGGCTTGATGAGGCAGGTTACCCTCACCTGCCCCAAGCTTACGCCAACTGAGGAATCACACCCCTCCTCCCAGAGCCAGCGAGCCCCACCTGGCCAGCTGTCCTAGGGACTCCACTCCAGATTTGTGTTGGGTTCACTCCTTACCATGGGTGTAGCCAAGGTGGGGGCACCAGCTGCCACGCACACATCCCAACATAAATCCTAGCTTCCTTACCCTTTTCTTTTCCTGAAGATATCCTGAAAGACAGTGGAGGTTTAGGATCAGTTTTCCTTCTCCTAGATGGGCTACCTTCCCAGGTTAACAAACTCCACTTACCTCTCACTTCCCCCTACAGCATGTGCAGAAACCACCACCAGATCCACTCTTGGTCTCATCTGCTCAATCCACCAGAGCTTGTCTTTGCATGCAGGGGAAGTCCCTAACTCACTGACCTGTTGGCTACCCTCATCTAGTTTAGCTGGCCAGTCAAAGCCATTCCTGGGTTGTGGCCGCTGTCGCAAGCTGACAGCTTCAAGGGGCCACAGGTGAGAGCCGAGTTCAGGGTGGGAACCAAAGGTGGACAAACTACCAGAGAGGGAGCATGACATGTCCCCCACCAGCGGTACTACCCCCCCTAAAGCATAAAATGGTAGCAAAGAATGAGAATAAGATAAATGATATAGAAGAGAGAAAATATGACACTAGAACTATAAAGAAAGATACATCCTATTTATTTCAAAATAGTTTCTCTTTGGAAACATTAAAAAAATAGAAAAATGACTTTTAGAAAAAGTACCAGTTCTCCCTCCCCCCACTCCCCTCTTTTCTGGTACCTTGTAATTACACTTTCTTCCAGAAGGTGGTACTGGAGCACCTCTGTAGTTTTTGCATAGCAATACCCTGAGCCTCTGTCATATCTAATATTTAATAAACAGAGTCCTGGTTGGTTTGAAATATTCAGCTGATTTATTGGGGCATAAGCTTTCCATGAAAGCTTATGCCCCAATAAATATGTTAGTCTTTTACCGCATCACAATCATTCTCCTTTTCTGCATTTTCAGTTTCATAGAAATCATAAAGTTACATAGTACCATATCCAGGGTGCAATAAAATATAGCCTGATGTTCCATTATTAGAATAAATCCTTCCATGTGAAGAGAGGAATTATGTTTCTACTGGTATTAATCATACTCTACTTTTTTTAAACAAGAGAACTGTTCAAAGACAGTATTGGCACTAGGGGGCCTCTTCAGATGATCTGAAAGCATCAAAAATGCATCCTTAGCAATTGTCCTCTAGCAAACTAGACCAGATGCCCTCTAGCCTTAAAAAAGCAGTAGGTGTGCATTAAGTTACCCTCTACCATGGAAGAGGTAAACCTGAGACACTTATAGTTGCTCATCAAAGCAGTATACAGTTGTGCCTTGGTTCTTGAACATAATCTGTTCCGGAAGTCCATTTGACTTCTGAAACGTTCAAAAACCAAGGCACGGCGTCCAATTGGCTGCAGGAGCTTCCTGCACTCAAGAAGAAACTACGTTGGAAGTTCAGCTTCTGAAAAATGTTTGAAAACCGGAACACTTACTTCTGGGTTTGCGGCGTTCAGGAGCCAAAACGTAAGAGTACCAAGGTGTTTGAGAACCAAGGCATGACTGCATATAGACCAGGACTTTTATCGAGAGTAGCATCAAATCCATTAGTGCAAGGATTTAACTTTGTACAATGAAACTTTCCCCACCCCTCTCCATGCCTCCTAAATCTGTTCTGGGGTTTCAGCAACCCTCTGGAACAGACTTAGGGACAACAGGTGGAGCATATATGGGAGAAAGGGGGCAAAGGTCTGTTGCACAATCATAAATCCTTGCGCTAATGGAACCAGGGCATTGGGTGCCACTTCAGATACTCCACCATCCCAGACAATTGCCTATGCTAGAGGGAGCTGATGGGAGTTGTAGTCAGACATCTGAAGGGCCACAGGTTCCACCTCTCTAATATGGGCAATCTTTTCATGACTGTGATTAGAACAAGTGGTTACAAACCAGCAATGCTAGGAATAGACTATGTTGGATGGCAGCCACTGTGTGTTGTGTAGCAGGTCAGTACTTTGTCACATACAGCTGCTTAATTTCAAGACAGAGTGGTGGTAGGCCTGCCCCATTCCACTCCTCTTCCTGGTCCAAAAAGACTCACACTGCGGCAATCGCATGTCAATCAGACGTTCCTAAAACGGTTGCCTCCTGTAGG
Organism: Podarcis vaucheri; assembly: GCF_965113315.1. Taxonomy (NCBI): domain Eukaryota; kingdom Metazoa; phylum Chordata; class Lepidosauria; order Squamata; family Lacertidae; genus Podarcis; species Podarcis vaucheri. Next base: position 64,314,921 of record NC_138763.1, read on the forward strand.
TAGAACCATGAAATGGAAGAGACAGAAATTGGGACAAGCCTTCTTCAGCAAGACACATCCAGCTATCAAGCAGCCTGCCACATTCTAGACCACAAGTCTACTCCTGTCACAAGTAGGAACCAGACAGTTGCCTGCACAGGCCACAATAGCACCAGATGACTAGACATGCACAGAAGTGTCCATCAGTTGACACGGCAAAAGATGTGCTTCATGCACATTCAAGTCTCACTGAAATAAATGGAGCCTAAATGTGCTGAACTCCATATTAAATTGTGAGTCATCCCAGTGGTGAAAATGTTGGTTTTAAAAGAAATGAGTCTGCAATAACAACTGATAAGTCTTTATGATGTTCTTAAGTCCTATGGAACCTGTAGTTTACCATCTCCTCTCTAGGTTTAGAGAAGCCACGTGTCCCATTAAATCCTGACATCATCTGGGGAGAGAGAGGAAAAGCAGCCCTCTTCTCAGTCACCAGAATGTGCTGGAGATTTATGTTCTGGCTCACTCCCGTTTGTGATGGATTAGCTATTAATTTGTGGAAAGCGGAGTTAAAAATAAACAGGGAATGGCTCTGGCGTAATATTTCACTAAGCGGAGTTTGACCACAATAGTGAAAGGCACCACATTGGCAAGCACAAATATTAGTTCACTGGGCAGCCTTGTGTTTGCTTAATGTGCTGTGAGCACTCCACCCTTGGCCAGGGGTTAGCAACGCTGCCAACTGGCACACTCATTTGCAATGTTGTGCTTTGTCCACTAGGTGGCAGTTTGTTTCCAACGCCTTGTCCAGATTGCAGCATATTTTTCTGGCTTGTCTCTCATTTTACACCTTTTGTTTTGTTGATCTTTGCATATTTCCGGTACACATGTGCCCATCTGCCTGCCCCCTCAATATAATTGTAAGAAAAATGGGTGGATGTGTGTGTGTAAAAGCAACAGCACAGACCATTTCAAAATTAGTTGACCTACTCGTTGGTGGATGTGAGTGTCTCCTATGGCAAGCAAAAAGTATGGTAACTACAGAAAATTGCCTGCTTTAAAATATATTCTTATTTAGATATTTATAAACCTCACTTTCATAGTAAATATATAAGAAAGCAGTGTACAAAATAAAAACTTTTTGACCATCCTACATCAATAACATCAATGAAAACACATTGGGGGTTTTTTTTGGGGGGGAACACGTTTTCGGATTTTGAAAGTATTGCACTTGGGCAAAAAAAATGAGAGGCACAAATGCAAGATGGGGGACACCTGGCTTGAGAGCAGTACATGTGAAAAGGATCTAGGAGTCTTGGTTGACCACAAACTTGACATGAGCCAGCAGTGTGACGCAGCAGCTAAAAAAGCCAATGCAATTCTGGGCTGCATCAATAGGAGTATAGCATCTAGATCAAGGGAAGTAATAGTGCCACTGTATTCTGCTCTGGTCAGACCTCACTTGGAGTACTGTGTCCAGTTCTGGGCACCACAGTTCAAGAAGGACACTGACAAACTGGAACGTGTCCAGAGGAGGGCAACCAAAATGGTCAAAGGCCTGGAAACGATGCCTTATGAGGAATGGCTAAGGGAGCTGGGCATGTTTAGCCTGGAGAAGAGGAGGTTAAGGGGTGATATGATAGCCATGTTCAAATATATAAAAGGATGTCACATAGAGGAGGGAGAAAGGTTGTTTTCTGCTGCTCCAGAGAAGCAGACACGGAGCAATGGATCCAAACTACAAGAAAGAAGATTCCACCTAAACATTAGGAAGAACTTCCTGACAGTAAGAGCTGTTTGACAGTGGAATTTGCTGCCAAGGAGTGTGGTGGAGTCTCCTATTTTGGAGGTCTTTAAGCAGAGGCTTGACAACCATATGTCAGGAGTGCTCTGATGGTGTTTCCTGCTTGGCAGGGGGTTGGACTCGATGGCCCTTGTGGTCTCTTCCAACTCTATGATTCTATGAAAAGAAAAAAAACATTCTTAAGGCCTGTCTGAAAGAAAGTACAGATGGCTCCTGCTGACTTTCTATTGGCAAGGAGTTCCAAAGGGCAGGGTCTGCCACATTAAAGGCTCAGGTCCTGGCAATAGCTGGCCAAACCTCATTGGCGGATCTGTGATCCAAGGTGCAGCATAAGGAATGAGGCAGTCTGAAACAGGATAATGCTGCAGACAGCTGAAGAGAGTTTTGCTGTGTTGGGGGGGGGATGAGGACACCAGCTCCAAAGCTCAGACACAAGACTTACCAGACCTTAGCAAAAGGTCCCATCTGAGCAAACCCTAAAGAATAGCCATCCATCAGTTTGGCCCCTTCTTACACAGACCTGAGGGGAAATTCCTTTCTAAACAATGTCATGGCAATCAGGTGGTCCTGAACAATGCAAAATAGAATACAAATCTGGACAAAGCAGCTGTTTGTCTGCAGATCAACGGTGTCATTTAAGCCCCTCCAGGGATATGGGCTGGGTTTATTTATTTATTATTGCTGATGGCCTTTGCTGAGACCAAAAGGATTGACTTTGCAAGGTGCTCTAGGTGCTGGTGAACAATGAAGCGGGGGATCATTTAAATGATCCTAGCTTTGCCATCTAGGGAACCAGAAGCCTATCTGCCAATCTTTACAGATAGCAGAATAATACATTGGCACTTTAATAGCCCTTGTGAACAATTGGTTTATGGCGGGGGGGGGGGAACCTCAGGCCTGGGAGCCAAAAATGGCCCTCTGGGCCTTTCTATCCAGCCCTCAAGACTCTCCTCAGGCCACAGCACCTTCTCACCCTTAACCCTGACCAATCCTACTTTCTGCCCTCCCTGAGTGCTTTTGCTTGGAATGTGCCCTTTTACTATCAAAATGCCCCTTGGTTGCCTGGATAAAGATAGAGAGGCCTACTGTACAATGCTGCCGACAAAGGTCCGTATAGTTAAAAGCTATGGTTTTCCCAGTAGTGATGTATGGAAGTGAGAGCTGGACCATAAGGAAGGCTGATAGCCGCAGAATTGATGCTTTTGAATTATGGTGCTGGAGGAGACTCTTGAGAGTCCCATGGACTGCAAGAAGATCAAACCTCTCCATTCTGAAGAAAATCAGCCCTGAGTGCTCACTGGAAGGACAGATCCTGAAGCTGAGGCTCCAGTACTTTGGCCACCTCATGAGAAGAGAAGACTCCCTGGAAAAGACCCTGATGTTGGGAAAGATGGAGGGCACAAGGAGAAGGGAACAGCAGAGGACGAGATGGTTGGACAGTGTTCTCGAAGCTACGAACATGAGTCTGACCAAACTGCGGGAGTCAGTGCCTGGTGTGCTCTGGTCCATGGGGTCACGAAGAGTCGGACACGACTAAACAACAACTATACAATGCTAAACTGCATGCTCAGTTTTGCCTGTGGTCCCCAGAAGGCTGCAGAGATGGGAATGTGGTCCTCAAGCTGAAAGACACCCCCCCCACTCCTTGTTTACGGCATAGGATGCAACCTTGTATCAGGTTGGACAATTTGTCCATTTCCTCCAGCCATTGTCAACTTTGACTCTTTTCCATCACTGATCCTTCTTAAGCTGGAGATTCTAGGGATTGAATCTGGGACCTTCTCATGGAAGGATGTCACTGATTTATGGCCCCAACCCCCCCCCAAAAAGCAAGAACCTTGTAATGAGGACAGCATTGCCATAGACATAACACTTTGGGTAGTCAAGGAAAGAAAGAACAATGACTGCTAGCATTTTCTGAAGCTCAGTGTTATTACCTGGCAGCATTAAGAAATGTGTTGCCATTAACCCTGTTTTCCTGCCAATGAACTAAATTGGCAATTCAGCAGACCTACCCAACCTAGCCTACTGGTCAATACTTTTCTTGTAGCAATAAATATGATTACCAGATTCAATTCAGGCCCAGAAACCTACCGTATTTTTCGCAATATAGGACACACTTTTTCCCCTCCAAAAATGAAGGGGAAATGTGTGTGCGTCCTATGGGGCGAATGCAGGCTTTCGCTGAAGCTTCCGAGGGTTGCGCAGAGCTGCCTGCAGTCCCCGGCTCAGCGCAGCTCAGCGCGGCCACCGGGAGCGGGGCGCGAAGTCCCGCCCCGCTCCGGATGGCCGCGCAGAGCTGCCTGAAGTCCCGGGATCAGCGCACTTCTCCCCATAGCCAGCCCCACAAGCTCGGGGGACAGCGGGGAGGCAGAGCGCGCCTTCCCGCTGTTCCCCGACCTGGTTCTTCCAGCCCCGCACCTGGGGGGGAAATAATTTTTTTTTTCTTTATTCCCCCCCCCAAAAAAAAAAACTAGGTGCGTCCTATGGGCCGGAGCATCCTATGGGGCGCAAAATACGGTAACTGGTAACAGCCAAAGAGAAGGCAAATTTCAAAAGATACAGCTCCCCTGCCCCCATTAAATCACTATCAGGAAACATGGCAGCTGCAATAAATAAATGATTAAAAAAATCCTTCCTCCTCTACAATCAATAAAAGCACAGGAGGTCTGTATCACATTACTGAATGTGGATTTGGAGACAGTATCATCCAGGGGCTAGGTTGGTTGATGATCTCACAGATAAATATTAGCTGCAAATTGAAAATATAGGGTATAGTGTGGGTAGGTTGTACTGATTTTGGAGGGGGGGGGTTGGTGAAAAAGAACCATGTTTTACAATGGTTACATGTTCAATGCAAAAACTCACCCGTTTACCAGTTGAAGGTTTACAGGCCCAAAATTCCTTGATAGTCTGTTTCTTTATAGAGATGCTGCTACTGTATTCCCTAAAAACATTCAGAAAATGAGTGCTAATCAGTGACCTGACTGGATGCCAGAGGAAAACATTACAGCGACTTCTGGCATGTTTTGGATGTGGTGCTCTGTTGTGGTAGGTATCGAAGCAAAAGGTGTAAGTGTGGACGTCCTTTTGGTTTATATTTCTCCTTAGCCATGAATTAATAAAATAGTATTAAACAATGAAGCCCTTGTGTCTGAGCTTCATCTACAACAGGGCTGGCAGAAAGTATATCAGGTTTTGCCAATTTCTGAAGGGCCATCTACCTCCTGTTGCTTCGTGGGGAATCTTCCAAAGAATACTAGATAGGGTGGGCCTTGATTGAATCCAGCAGGCCATTACTTAATATTGTTAGGCATCACTAACACAGATTAAGTTATTGCCTTAACTGTTAAAGAAATCCCCCATAAACACTGGTGCTTTGTAGAGCTAAATTGTGTAATGCACCACGAGGGTTCTGTTTAGAGTGGGGGAGAGTAGATCACAAAAGACTGAAACCATATTGGCCGACACTGCAGGGATTATAGTATCTTCTAGGGCTATTGTAAGGAATGCTTACATAATGTATGCAAATCACTACGTATTTAAATGCCACAGATCTACAGATACAGATCTATCCCTCCTTGTTTTCAGAGATTTCTGTTCAGGTGCTAAACTTGGAAAAGTTTCTCAGATCTACTTGGCTACAGATGGTAGTTTTACTAAACATCTGTACCACCATCTCACACAGAATCAGGCACCATCTCACACAGAATGAGACATGCTTTAAGGCCATTGAAGCCTATACAAGTTTAAGAATGCCTGGCTCTCAGTGATTTTCTGTGTAGCTAGAATTCACAGTGTTGTGACAAAAAGCTCCCTTGAATGTAGGGAGATGGGGCAAACATTAAAACAACTAGTAAACCCCTCCTGAGCACTTGTTTGGATGGCATGGCTAGCTAAGCAACCCCAAAGTGAGAAAACTCAACCCAAACTAGTTGACCTATCTGTATAAACTCAGAGAGCTGAAACCGAGTGATTGTGTGCAGATCACACAAGTAAACACTGGGCAAATGTTAATCTGTATCCCTTCTAAATTGCACTCAGGGAAGCTTTAATATGTTTTTCATTCTCTCCCTTGAAACTGCTGTTTTCCTGAACACCAAACCTTGTTGGCAGAGAATTAACCAAAATGCCAATTTAAGAATTTTCCGTCTCTTATATTATGTTGCTTATGGGGTGTGTCAAAGCTCAGAAAAGGAAACTGTGAAAACAGTGCCCTAGATTTCACTGTAGAAATACAGTGGTACCTCGGGTTAAGTACTTAATTCGTTCTGGAGGTCCATTCTTAACCTGAAACAGTTCTTAACCTGAAGCACCACTTTAGCTAATGGGGCCTCCTGCTGCTGCTGCGCGATTTCTGTTCTCATCCTGAAGCAAAGTTCTTAACCCAAGGTACTATTTCTGGGTTAGCGGAGTCTGTAACCTGAAGCATCTGTAACCCGAGGTACCACTGTAATGTTAAAAACAAACATATGCACATACCTGCATATCACAACACACAAACTATGGCCTGCCCTTTTCACTACTACCTGGGAAAGTCAACATGGTGTAAAGGAGGACTGGCAGTGTCCTAGGTTCAAAACCCCAACCAGTCATAAATCTTAAATTGCCATCTTAGGACAGCAACAAGCTCTCAAAATAACCCATATTGGGGGCTGTTTGTGAGAATTCTGTTCATTTACTTATATACAGATGTCTACGCCACCTCTCCTCCAAGGAGCTCAGTGTGGACTGCATGACATCCCCCTTCTCATTTCCCCCTTCACAACAACCCTGCAACTTACACTAATAGTTGGTGACTGCTCCCAGATCAGTGAGCTTTATGACAAGTTGGGCTTTGAACCCTGGCCTTCCAGGTCCTAGGAGCCCAACGTTTTAACCCAGAGTCCACCAACATAGTCCACTCTACATGTTGATGGGATTTGACTCAAATTATCCCTGACCACTTGCCATGTTGGCTAGACCTGATGGGAGTTTGGAGTCCAACAGCTATGACTATTCCACTATACCAAGAAGGGAGAAGAGCCATGGAGTGCCTTGAAGAGGCAAAACTGTTATTTTGGAGAGGGGAGAGGGAGGGAGATGGGTAGTATAACTAACAGCACAGAAACATCAAAACCTGGCTGGTGCAATTGCTGGGGTTTGTGGGGCTGGAGAGGTCTAGGAGCTTGGGGTCTGCTCCTGGATCTCTCAGCAATCTGCAATGGACCAGCCAGGATGTCCGATTCCCAACTGCTCAATAATGACAGCAACAAAGCAGCTCTTCTGACCCTCTCTGAATTATGAAGAAGCTTGGGGAGAACTAGGAAGTGGTGTTTTCCTAGAAGGCCTGTGAACTCCAGGCCTCGCACACAAAACAACTGCCTGGATTGTTTCATTGGAAGGGCCTTTCGGATCTTGGGGGTCCAGCAAAAAATGTAGCTTGCCTGGCCCTGCAATACTGAATGGAAAAAGCTTAACTCTGATCGAACAGCAACAACCGACGATGCTCCTTTCCCCCATTAAAGCTCACCTTTGCCTTCTCTGACATCCATTTTACGACCCTGGCAGCTCTTTAAGGAAATACACTCTGAAACGGGTCCTCATTCCAGTCTGAAGACGACGGTAAATGATATCCAGGCCCGTTTTTCTCCGAAATGTGTATTTGGAAAAAAAAAGAAAGAAAAAAGAAAAGAAGAAATGGCCGTTGCTCCGAGCGCGGGGTATTGAAATTCCCCCCGGTTGCCTTTTGAAGCCTCCTTCAATCGAGTCGGGCCGTAAGCGAACATTTGCATAGACGGATAAAGGATGTGACAAGTCCTGTAAATCGCTTACAATCCAATGAAATGACCTCTCGGCAGACACGGTGGAGCCAGCCCTGCCACGGCTTTGGAAAATGTGCGAACAACCTCTTTTGTCGGGGAGGCACGATGATAATGGGCCGGTACTTATCTGGCCTTTGATGTTGTGTTTGCCCCTGTCGCTGTTTGCTTGGGGGCGCCCCATATAAGGGAAGATGCGCGTCACGGCCTGCGCGTCCAAAGGCTTCAGCTCATCCAGCGCACAGGACCCGAGCTCGTCTAACCCCCGACGGCAAGCGCGCCATGACCAAGGCTCCCTTCTCGGTGGAGTGGCTCTCCCAGAGCAGCCAAGCCACCAACCACGCCCGGAGCAGGGAAGGAATCAGCCCAACCGCGTCTTCGGCCTTCCCCGACGGCATCCGGACCCAGCAGAGCGAGCCTCCGTCTAACTGCCGGTCTGCCGGGAGAGAACGAAGGCCGGTCGGGGAAAAAGTCGTTCCCAGGGGCCACGAACCGCCTTCTGAACACCTCCCTTCGCTCCAGAAGAAAGTGAATTCCTCCTCGACGTCAGCAGGTACTACTTCTCTAGCAGGCTCCGATTCATGGAGGAGAGGCTATCAATTTGCCTTCACTATACTTCCAATTTGCGTCCTGATTGATACCAGCTGCTGGGAAACGGAGGTGGGGAGAACGCTATTGAGCTTCCCATGGTCATCTGGTTGGCTACTGTTAAGACCAGGGCGCCGGACTTGCTGGGCCGCTGGCCTGATACAGCGCGGCTCTTATTGTTTTTATAGGTCTTTCCCATTGATCTCCGGGTTTCTAAACTCGCAATTCCTCGGAAGCAAGTGCCCCTGCTGTTGCTTTTTTTCGACGGAATAATGCAACTTTGGGGAAGGGCGAATCCTCATGCTCTCTAGAGTCTAGCCGGACTTTCCAACGTGGGGAATATTGCCCGTCGGGGCGCCAAGGGGTTTTCTGGGGACGCTGGTTCGAAAGCCTAGGAGGTTGGAAAGGCGGCTTCAACATTAATAATGGGGAGGCGAGACACTGGCTCGGTTTCCCTAACAATCGAGCACGGAATAGAGTATAGGCCACTTACTATTTCCCGGTTTCCCGGTCACTGATCAGGTCCTTTGCTTCCTTTCGATTCCTTTGACAAGGCCGAGCTGCGAAAACCATTGATCGCAATCCGCTTTCCCTAAAACCCATCCGAGCCCTTCTTTCCACCTGGAGATAGTGGCCTGTGTTTCCACCACTATCTGTCAAACTAAAAGCCAACTTTGCGGGGGAAGACCTGGCTGAAATATATCCCGATCCTGTGCGGGAAGTCCTAACCAGCTCTATAAGACTTAATCACCCAGGTGAAACTCTTACATCAAATGGCAAGCTCAGGTGTAGGAATCATAGAATCATTGACTTGGGAGGATCACTTGGCCCAACGTGGAGCTCGAAACCACGGCTCTTGAGATTAAAAGTCTCATGCTCTTATCAACAAACTGCCCAGGGCAGGGGAAGGGAATCGCGACTGTTGGTGTGGCGGTTTAGACCCTTTGCAACTTCCTCCCATCAGCCGGTCACCTCTTTTATTATCTTTTCGGCATCTATTGAAGTCCTTTCTCTTTTAACAAGTCTTTTAAGTGGAGATCTCCCCACCCCCAGTCTTCTCTGCATTGGCCTAGAAGTCGCTTGTGTGTGTTGTTATTGATGTTTTTATTGTGAAATAGTTCGGGGTTTTCAAAGAGAGCGATTGATCGAGCAAAATAAAATAGAGGATAATGGAAGTGTTTTCCCGGTGCTGTGAATGAACGGCGCTAAAACTGCAATGCGATGCATACTTATATTGGGAGTAATTTCTCTTCAGTGCAATGGGGCTCTTTTAAAAAAAAACAAGACATGCATGTAGGCTGGACGAATGAGCCGGAAATAGCTGAGCCCAGCTTACTGCCCTAGGATTTTGAGGGGGATAAAACATCAGTTTCTCCGAACATGGGAAATGTGTTCCTTTACCCGCTATTGATTTCCACGGTGGGCGTGTCCCTGACCATCTGGCTTTTGTCTCTTCTTTCTGCCAGAGGCGTCTGAGGCTCCCAAGCGGACGTGGAGTGCAACGGAGGGCAGCTCGGACGGCGAAGGCAGCCTCTCGGAGGGCCAGACCCCTGAAGACTGCAGCGGCAGTAGAAGCACCAACAGCCGCCGCTTGCGCACCGCTTTCAGCGTGGAGCAGATCAGCACCTTGGAGAACTCCTTTAAGCGGCACAGGTACTTGGGCGCCGCAGAGAGACGCAAACTGGCCAGTAAGATGCAACTCTCCGAAGTGCAGGTAAGCGACCAGACTGACTCAACTCCTGACAAACTCAAGAGACCCTAAAATGGCTATTATACTGAGTAAAAGACAATAAAATAATCTAGCTACTTTTGAGGAGGCAGGTGGGTATGGATGTGTGCATGAGAGAATTTCCTTGACTGACTTTTCTTAACTTTAAACAATTCTCACTGCATTTTATATTATGCCTTTCCTTCAGCGTGAGGTTCAAGGTCTCCACCCACCACCACCAAAAAAATGACAATCTGGAAATGACATGGTGGTGTGGGAAATTTTAAAGGAGCAGAAGGATTTCAACATAAAAGTGGTTGAGTGAGGGAGAATGCTGTGTTAACCAGTGAAGGGCTCCTCCATTAGTTCATCCACTTCTCTCTCTCTCTCCTGTCCACAGATCAAGACTTGGTTCCAGAACCGACGGATGAAACTGAAGCGTCAGTTGCAGGAGATGAGACCCGAACCTTTTCATGCAGTGCCATTTTACAGCCCCCTCCCTTTTGGACCTCAGAGTGGGCCTGTGTCCTATGTTTACTCTCCACACCAGCATACTTTCACTGGGAGGGAAGCTGTTCCTTCTGGCATCCCCTTCCCTCCAATGCCAGCTCCAGCTCTGGATCCCAGAAGCAACTCTGGAGGGCAACCTGGTGCTCTCTGGCCAATGCCTATGCCCATGCCCTACTTTGTAGGATGCCAGGACCCTAGAACTGTCTTCCTGCCCCTCTGAGTCAATCGTCAGGAATGCTGCTGACCCACAGAAGGATTTGCACTAAAGTCTGCTCTTCCAGAGCTATATTTATAGCTACCGAGATTCCGGAATACATAGGTTTTGAATATATTTTGCACAGAGATATGAGTGGGAAATTGGGATGACAATGTGTGTGTTTTTTTTTAAAAAAGCTAATTCATTCAGCAAGACCTTAACTGAGTTTTGACATTTAAACGAGGGCTTGACACAGACCAGCTTCAAGCTGCCCCTTAAATTTAGGTCATGGGGCAGAACAGCAACATCTGGAGAAGCCTGATATAAAATTAGACAAGAGCCCATCACCTGTGATCGATTTAGCAAGATCAGCTTATGCTTGATTTAGGGCTTGATAGTGTGTTGTTCGGAAAGTTGTGCAATAATAGCATCAGAGAGATGTTAAACACTGTGATTAACTTACTTCTTTGTAAGGGTGACCCTGAGAACATTGATGTGCCATAAAATTCTGGTGTTCATTCACAACCCACTGATAAAGTTGTCTGTGTTTGCAGTGCAATATATTGTACTTTTATCAATATATTGCTCTTTATGATAAGATGTAAGCCATAAGCTAATTCAAAATGCTTTCTGCATTAATAGGTATGTTTTTAGCTGGGGTGGGGATTGGACTTTTTTTTTTTTTGCAGTATCAAATACAGAAAATAACTGGAACCATTTATTTTGGTAAAGATGTATGCATGTGCAGAATTAATCAGATATACCACTTAGAGATTTTATTACAGTAAAGCAGTGCATTCATTTTGTTTTTGTTAAAAAACAGCTATATAATTTTAACATTTGTGTAGTGCTTTCAGGTATTTACATGCATTACCTAGTTGTTATGCTAACAACAATCCTGTAAACAAGATCCATGGGCAAAATGTGCCTCCAGACCTCTCTGGCGCTTGGGACTTTCCCCCAGGCCTCACCCCATCCCTAGTCACACATCCTCTCCCCAGCCATGTTTGGCACATTCCTTTGCTGTTTTTGCCTGGCTGGAATGTGTCTATGAACTCTGATCATGTTTTTTGCTTCCCTGGATGGAGGATAGAGGTCTGTGTGTGTGTGTAGAAACTAGCCTAATGTACAGAGGTAACATTCACTTGTTCCTCTGCCTATGTGTTCCTCTGGCTCTGCTCCCCATGGTCATGGGGCCTCCAGAAAGGCTGAAAAGGAGTCCCCAGTCCAGGTTATTGTTCCCCATAAAGCAGATGAAGACTGAGGGAACTTGCCACATTCCTTTTTTTAAATCCTTATGATACAGTGGTACCTTGGGTTACAGACGCTTCAGGTTACAGACTCTGCTAACCCAGAAATAGTACCTCGGGTTAAGAACTTTGCTTCAGGATGAGAACAGAAATTGCATGACGGCAGTGCAGGTACAGCGGCAGGAGTGGTGCTTCAGGTTAAGAACAGTTTCAGGTTAAGAATGGACCTCCAGAACAAATTAAGTTCTTAACCAGAGGTACCACTGTACTAGGCATTTATATAGTACTACTTTTATACTCGGGACGCGGGTGGCGCTGTGGGTTAAAGCCTCAGCGCCTAGGGCTTGCTGATCGAAAGGTCGGCAGTTCGAATCCCCACGGCGGGGTGCGCTCCCGTCGTTCGGTCCCAGTGCCTGCCAACCTAGCAGTTCGAAAGCACCCCCGGGTGCAAGTAGATAAATAGGTACCGCTTACCAGCGGGAAGGTAAACGGCATTCCGTGTGCTGCGCTGGCTCGCCAGATGCAGCTTTGTCACGCTGGCCACGTGACCCGGAAGTGTCTCCGGACAGCGCTGGCCCCTGGCCAATAGATGTGAGATGGGCGCACAAACCCCAGAGTCTGTCAAGACTGGCCCGTTCGGGCAGGGGTACCTTTACCTTTACCTTTACTTTTATACTCAGGTAACTACAACAGCCCTGCAAGGTAGATCATTAATATTCCCCACATTACAGAATAGGGGTTTATAGTGAGCTGCTTTGTTATTTGCAGGGCAGGCCTATTCATGTCTACTCAGAAGCAAATTCCATCAGGTTCAATGGAGTTTATTCTCAGGTTAAAGGACTATAGCTCAGTGGTAGAGCAAATGCTTTGCATGCAGAAGGTCCAGGATTTAGTGCCTAGCAACTTCAGGTAGGACTGGAAAAGTCCTGAAATCCTGGAGAGCTGCTGCCAGTCAGTGTAGGAAATGCTGACTTTGATGGACCAATAGTCTGTATAAGAGAGCTTTCTATGTTCCTAATGTTAGCACTTTAGACAAAGTGGCCCAACTGAAAAGAAATCTAATCATTTTGTATCTTTTGGATAGTCCACAGATATTTGAACTGTGATTGTATTTGATTTGATCTGCTCTGATTTAATATTACAGCATTTGTGCAAATGTTGAGAAGTGAATTATTAATCGGTTAATGAGTATTAAGAGGACATTTCATCTTTCTACTTTATTTCAATGTGTATATTTTTATATGCTCCCCACACAATAAAAAAAAAGTTTTGGAAGTTTCATTTGGTTCACTTTGCAAGCCTTCTCTCTCTCTTTTTTTTAATGGATTCGTTTAGGTTGTCTGTCTATCTATCTCTCTGTGTGTCTTTTAGCATGCCTCTTGACATGCACTGGATTCCCTGAGAAATAATTGAACCCAGATCTGGATCAAGTTGAGGTCCATGTCATTATGAAGTAGCAATGCAGAGCTGATCCTCCCTCCACTTCCAGCTGGGTGTGCTTCCATAAAAATACACATTTTCAAACTTGCATATATATCCAGCTAAATTATACTCCAGAGTAGACCCATTGATGTTAATGGACCTATGTTAGTCATGCCCATTAGTTTCAATAGGTCTGCTCTGAGTATGACTAGCAGTGGATAGAACCCTTCCAATTTAATTTACAAGCCTATGGATTTCATCTCAACACATGACATTCCAATGTGTCCGGCTTGAATGACCTATTCATATTTAATGGGTAACTTGAGAATGCAATAGGTGAAGTACCACTTTTTCTACTTTGTTCCTTAAACGGCATAGTAAAGGTAAAGGTACCCCTGCCCGAACGGGCCAGTCTTGACAGACTCTGGGGTTTGTGCGCCCATCTCACATCTATTGGCCGGGGGCCAGCGCTGTCCGGAGACACTTCCGGGTCACGTGGCCAGCGTGACAAAGCTGCATCTGGCGAGCCAGCGCAGCACACGGAACGCCGTTTACCTTCCCGCTGGTAAGCGGTACCTATTTATCTACTTGCCCCCGGGGGTGCTTTCGAACTGCTAGGTGGGCAGGCGCTGGGACCGAGCAGCGGGAGCGCACCCCGCCGCGGGGATTCGAACCGCCGACCTTTCGATCGGCAAGCCCTAGGCGCTGAGGCTTTAGCCCACAGCGCCACCCGCGTCCCTCCTTAAACGGCATACAGACGTGTAATTGCATTTCTATACAGCAGGCTGTTCCTAAGGGCACAGGAACACTGATTAGGTGTCTCTTCTGGCATAGTAAAACTTGAGCCAAGCCTTATGCATCAAAATGGGTAATTTCATTTGCTTTACTGGGATTCTGCAAGATCCGGCTCTTTGCTTTGAATAAAAGGCAAGGTATCTGAGATCAGAGCCCATCCCTAAACCCAAATCCTCATGCTGAAACGACTTCACATATCTTAATTCAGCTGTTGATTGTGTGTTTAAGATTGGGACCCTTAAACTCTAATCTCAGCCTTAATCCAGACTAGCTGGGGTTGATGGGAGTTGGAGCCCAATAAGATAGGGAGTCAGCAGGCAAAACCAGAATGAGTTGGCTCTGTCTGGCATTGGCTCCATCCACTGTTGACCTCTCCACTTTCCACCAGCTCCAATGAGCACTTATCTGCCACTGCCTGTCTGCTACTTTAAGCAGCAGGCTGCAGCCCTTCCCTTGCAAAGAACCACTTGTGAGTGTCTAGTGATATTCTAGTCCTTACCCAGCACTGGACTGGATGCACTTGAGAGGCACAGTTCCCCCCCCAAAAAAAAAAAATCTAGAGCAGCTTACCATGAAGGCCCTTTAAATGTCCTTTTGTACAGCCCCTACATTCTTGCCACTCTGAGCTCTTAAGGTCGGGTTGCCCTATTTCAAAAAGTAAAAACCAGGACACCATGAAAATAAAAATGAGGAACGCCCTCCCCCCCCAATTGTTGATCTTTTTAAAGGAAAACCCAGATGTTGTTGAGCTTTTTTTTTTCTTTTTACAAAAACACACACACAAAAAATTTGATTAACTTGCCTAAGATCCAGGACAAAGCACCGTATTTCAGAAATTCTCCCTGGACATCATTTCTGCCTTTGAAATCCTGGTAATGTTTGGGAAAATCTGAACGCATGGCAGCCCTGTCCTTAAGGATAAGATAGAAATAAATCCCAGGGAACAAGTGACTACCTCAATGAAAACGTATTCATAATGAAGAATACCCAGTAGTGAAATCCTATTTAAGGACATTTGATCAGGATGATGTATGGACGCATCATGTGGAAAACAGGTGGCATATAGTGCGTGGTTCATTCATGTAACTCAGTTCAGTTGCCCTTGTTCATTTATTCTTCCCTGTTGAGCCTGGATTGGAGCATAAATAGATGGAATCCTGCTATATCCTTCAGCAACAATGAACATATAACTGATGGGAACATCTGGAAGCTAATAGCAGATTGCCAGGGTGGTGGAATGTACCATTTCATGCTGCATCTTGTCTCTAGCCTTACTCATCCTTATGTGAATCAGTTACTGAGCAAAAAGGGGGAAAGAGTTTCTGGTGTTATATTTCTTCTCTCTTCAATGTGATGAAAGATTAAAATGTCTCCAAGGGAACCCTGACATGTGACTTTATCAGACAAAAAGGAGATTTAGCCTGGGAGAGTATAAAAAAATCAAAAGTTTTCTGATCAAAAAAATTCTAACCAGCTCTATTCCCACTGATGTTTTGTGATTCAGAAAACAGTCAGAGTAGCTTTGCTTTCTAATTCCCTATGGGGCTGTAAAATGGTGATGGACTTAGCAAATACCTGTGAAGGTATCCTTCCTGGCAATGTACACATCAAATTGTGCATCATTGTGAAAAGGTTGAGATGTGAAGTCTTGGAAATTGTGCAACACACAGCCCTCTGAAGTTACATTGTACACTTTTTATACTAAGAACTTGTTTATTTTTACAGGCTTTCCAAGAAGGATGAGTTTACACACAGGCAGAATTTGATGTGTGTTAGACCTCTATGACATTCTGTGATGTTTTATTTGGAATTCAAGATAAATAAAGTCTGGCTACCATATGGCAACAGACCTAAGTGTAACTAACTAGCAACTAACACATGAGTTTTAGGTAGCATGCATTTGTGGTCGATCAGTTCACGGCAGTATACATTCATTTCACAACAAACCTGTATGGTAGGGCAGGCTGTGAGAGAGGACAACTTGCTTCAAGTCATTCCTGTGAGTTTCACAGCTGTGTGGGGATATGAACGGGGTCTTGCTTGTCCAAATCTTGCACTCTGTCCATTGTTGTTGTTGTTGTTGTTTAGTCGTTTAGTCATGTCTGACTCTTCGTGACCCCATGGACCAAAGCACGCCAGGCACTTCTGTCTTCCACTGCCTCCTGCAGTTTGGTCAGACTCATGCTGGTAGCTTCAAGAACACCATCCAACCATCTCATCTTCTGTCGTCCCCTTCTCCTTGTGTCCTCCATCTTTCCCAACATCAGGGTCTTTTCCAGGGAGTCTTCTCTTCTCATGAAGTGGCCAAAGTATTGGAGCCTCAGCTTCATGATCTGTCCTTCCAGTGAGCACTCAGGGCTAATTTCCTTAAGAATGGATGCATTTGATCTTCTTGCAGTCCATGGGACTTTCAAGGGTCTCCTCCAGCACCATAATTCAAAAGCATCAATTCTTTGGCGATCAGCCTTCTGTCCATACTCTGTCCATACCGGCTCTTAAAACACTTTAATCAAAGTTTCTTGCTGCTGTGCTATATTTTCTCATTGTTCAAAGAAACTGGCCCTTCCAGGCCAAGATATTGAGACAACAGCAACACAGAGACAGAGAGTACAATTACCTGGGAGAACTGTTTTCCCTTTCCCCTATTTTGGCGGGGGAAGGATAAATGCAGCCACAGAAAAATCCCAGTTTGGATCAGGGTCGTAACAAAAGAAGGGACTTCAACTCCTTCCTTTTGCACCAGTTTCCTGGCCCAAATCTCCCTCCAAGAGCTGCTGGCAGTGGCAGGTGTTGTTCTGCAAAGCCAGTTGCTGCTCTGGCAGAGTGATTCAGACCAGGAAATGGGTACATGGAGGTAATAGTTTATCCATCCCCATCCCCAGGGCTGTGATCCTAATCTGAATTGGATCCCATGACACTACATTTACGTTCTGGGGGGGGGGGGGTTGTTATATATTTATAGGCTCTCTTTTTCCCTGATGGGACTCAAGGCAGCTTACAGATAAAATCAAGAATCACTAAAAACATGGAGGAAATAACCATCATTAAAAACAACTAAACATTAATAGAATTAAAAGTATATACATATAGAAAATCTGTTTAAAACATACAAATAATTACAATAATAAATGGTGTATGTAGGAGGCCGGGAGAGATGAGAGGGAGCCTGAGCTCCATGAACTGGTTAATCCTGTCTGCATCCAACAGCTGTTAAGCCATCCCTAGTTTTGGACAAGCAGACTGGGTGCTTGTACTCCAAAATACACCAGGGCTAGACTTGCAATGCTAACTCATTGAATTAAAAGCCCTGCAGAGTTATAGGGCTATGTAGTTCTCAGGTGGCCTTCAAAGCAGGAGATGATGCTTGTCTGTTTCACCCCAGGGCATATCTCCAGATCTTACTTGCTGAACTACAGTCATTAAGAAAGGGTGTTAATAAGGAGAGAATTTACAGCCCACTTAGCTCCCATTCAGAAAGCATTGGAGAAAAGCAGAATGAATGGGAGGAGCAGAGAAAACTGCTGATGAAGTCTTAGGAATAGGTAACAGTGTAGACTGCTGCCTTGTTATTTTTAGAAAACAAAATATATTATTAATTTGGGAACAGCTATGCATCGGCAGAATGAGCCCAGAAAGGAGTACCTCCAGAATCAATGGAGAACTGCTATGATCTAAGAAGGATCCTATTCATATCTCCCAACATTTTCCTAGTTTAAACAAGAGTTTTCATCATCTTTGTAATTGTTTGGGATAGAAAATAAAGATGGGGAAACTGCAGTGTGTCACTTTTTGTCGATAGATGCCAATTGTTTTCTTAGGCACCAGGCAAGCTGTTCTAGTTTCAAGGTCTGCTTGTTGAGGCAGCCATTCTTCCCCACATTGGCCTCAACAATTGACCTCCTTGAGGTTGGTATGGTGAACCAATTCTTTACCACAAGGCTCATGAGATCCACTGACAAGTTTTCTACGGCCATGATTTGGAAATCATAAACTTAACTGAGGGGAATGGAGAATTGGCAATGCATGCACAAATGGTACCTTCTGGACCCCATCAATACATTTTGGAATTGGTGGATTTCAGGCTTATTTTTCTTCTGTCATTTGAGTTAGGATGTGACACGCCAAACAGTGCCCCTCTCTCTCAGAAGGCACTGTATCCAGCTGTGTTGCCTCTTAAGGACCGGTGACACATGGTCTTAAACAAACAAGGAACTTGTGACATTCTGTGGAAGACAAGTGGATGAAAATGGAAGGGAGGTGAGATAAAGTAACATCAGAGAAGATGAAACAAAAAGGAAGTGGAGAGGAAAAATCAGACAGACGATGATAAGCTGAGTAACTTACGTTGTAGCAAACAAGAGGTGCCTTTATGGGTGCCAGAGAAGGTCAAGCATTTACCTAACTTCAGGAGCATAAAGCAACAAACACATTTCCTCTGTGCTGTCAAAGGAGATCTGCATTCAGAACCAGTTTAGAGATGTGTGCATATTATATACAGGCCCCAATAGTGAGTTGATGTAGATGAGAATACATGGCCCCAATTCAGTCATGCACAATGTGATCATTTGGAGTTGGAGCAGAGTCACTGTCTTTTAGGGACCAACTTCTGCTACAATAGGAGTCTTATTGTAAGCTTTCTGGTTACACAGAACATTCACCAGGCAGAACAGAATGATAGCTTAACTCTCAGATAATTATGTGTGATAAAGACTTCTATGTGACACATAGCGTTTCACCCTGTAGATGGTTCTACGCCAACTAACATTAGTGAAATAAAATAGGCTACTTTTTCTGTTATATGTCTTAATCTCTAGGACCAAAATGGCAATTACCATTTTAATGGCAGGAAATACAAAACAAACCATTTTGAAAGATAATTGGTTGAAAAATTCACCTTTCTTAATGACACTGAAGCATAATGTTTATGAACATAAGCAAGTTTAACTATGTTCCATAGGGCTCACTCCTAAGTACTGTAAATGTGTTTTTAGTATGCTAAGTCTGTATAGTGCCATAATGGGCAGTATGCACTACCATCCATATATATCACAAAGTTCTTTTTCTGTTGAGAAAAAAAAAGTGTTAAAGTATGAGGAAAATATTCCAGTTGCAATCTTCTTAATCAATCTCATTGTGCTACTTTCTGGAAAACTGTAATAAATTTCAAGCATCTCCCCATTGTTAAGCATAGAGTACAATACATTATCAAATATCTTTAGTGTGGTCACTGATTGCTTATTGGGGTAATGTTTAGACTGAGCCTTTGATCATGAGATACTGCAGAAAACCTGTTGTCCAAAGAGAATTCAAATCCTAAAAATACCTTCACCAGCATCTAGTGTTGTGTTAAGGAGGCATCGCCTAAGGCTATCATTTGGGGCACATCTGTGCAGAGCAACAACCAGTATCTCATTTGTGAAGGGATTTCCTGTTAACAAAACTTCTATCCAAACAGTTGCTCCATTGCTCAGATATAGTCGTATGAAGGAATCTGCAGGGACATTTCCAGATGGATTTTATCCATTCATTTTTTAAAAAGTGAGTATAACTCACTCTTCATCCGTAAAGACACCTGGGAGGGATACACAACATAAAATACAATGACACAACCAGAGCCATAAAATAGATGACAATAAAAGCATCTACTACAAAGAGCAGCAGCTAAGACAAGAGCAGAGCTGGTGGCACAGACACATCAAAACCAGAATTCTAAGCTTAGGAAGGCTTCAGCTGATGCTACAAAAAAGTCAAAGCCAACTATAGCATAGGATTGCATCATAATGTTTGTCTTTTTCCTTGTCTCCCCATCCCATGCTCTGCATGGCACCTGGTGAAGTCCTGAAGAGTTCTGCAGGACTCAGAAAGCTTGCCACTATTTTGTGACATGCTGGTTGGTCCTCATAAAAGTATTGCCCAACTGTCTATTTTGGATCTTATAGACCAATGCAGCTCCAGTTGCTTTTTATAGAACTGCAGTCACCTTTGGGAGATCTTATGGGTGCTGTGTGATTGGGATGCTTGGACACTCTCATTCAAGAGAGACTGGTCCAAGTAAAACACATATCCTGCCTGTGTGACTCATACTCAGCGTAGGTGCACTGAGATCAATGGACTTGGCTAACTTAGAATCATACAGTTGGAAGGGACCCCAAGGGTCATCTAGTCCAACCCCCTGCAATGCAGTCCCCTGATTTTAATGCCTGTCCTCAGAGTACGATGTAACTGGACACAGCCCATGGAGTACAGTTGAACATATGTAGTGTGCACTTTCTCAGCCACTGAGAAACTAAGGACCGGCCTATTGCCACAAATCTGCAACTCAGGACACTGGTCTCAGGCCAGGAGATCTTCCCTGAGAGGTCTGTGCCTCCTTTTCAGAAGTCAGCGCCCCATTAGGGAGGGGCTGCTTTGTGGGGAGGGGAGCCGGGTCTCCAAAGTGACCCTGAAGTGGGCGGAGATAAGCCGCCCAGGTCAGCAGGGTCCCTGGCCGTGTCTCCTTCAGCCCAACCAACTGGGCTTGCATAGGGGTGTGGCTTCTCCCGTGGCCAGGGATGCTGCCTTTTCTGCTTCCAGTCCTCGATGGAAGCCTGCCCACCCTCTGCTTTGTAGTTTGACCTTGCTATGACTTACGTCGGTTGCCTGGTTGTTGGGGCCAGGTAGGAAATTTTCCACTTGGCATAATTGACTCTAGCCACTTGGTTTTCACCTACCTAGTAGCAATCATCACAACTTTGTGAGGTTAGGCATTGGGTAAGCCTTTTGTGGGAGTGGAGGTTGCTGCTTCCGCCTGCCCCTCCATGGTAAGGGTACCCCGTTAAGGGGATCTGGGGGTGTGGTTCCTGTCCAAAGCCTGGGCATGGGCCAAGACACATCCCTAACAGTGACCGGGGGGGGACCTCATTTGATGTACATCAGAGGGCTCCCCCCTTCCAGTGGTTAACCTTTAAAGAGACTTCCTGGGGGCGTGCAGGAGTCAGGTTCTAACATGGGTTGGCAAACTAAGGCCCGGGAGCCGGAGCCGGCTCAATCACCTTCTAAATCCAGCCCGCGGATGGTCCAGGAATCAGCATGTTTTTACATGTGTAGAATGTGTCCTTTTTATTTAAAATGCATCTCTGGGTTATTTGTGGGGCATAGGAATTTGGTCGTTCCCCCCCCCAAAAAAAATATAGTCCAGCCCCCCACATGGTCTGAGGGACAGTGGACCAGCCATAGCTGTCAACTTTTCCCTTTTCTTGCATGGAATCCTGTTCGGAATAAGGGAATTTCCCTTTAAAAAAGGGAAAAGTTGACAGCTATGGGACCAGCCCCCTGCTGAAAAAGTTTGCTGACCCCTGGGTTATAGTCTTGCTTCACCCAATTGCCTAAGCCAATACATCTGTAACCAATAAAGTTGTGGCCTTATTTATCCCATTAACCCAATACACTTGTTTTTGTGTGTTTTATTCCAGGGAAGCTTGGGATCTGGGTCCTTGCCATGCAACTTTAGACCCCTACTGACTATTATTATTCCTTAACAGATACACTCCAGGGAAACATGACTGAATCAGCAAGGCAATCTGGGCTTTTTCTTGCTCAAGGAACCCTTCTGCAATGGGGCTAGGAAAGCCAGCAGGAAGCTGTGTCCTCAGGCAAACCACTCTGCCCCCTGCTGCCTTCCTACCAGGCAGGCGAAACCATTTCAGGCTGTGAGTTCAAGGAGAAAGATTTCGCCCTGCCAGGCCATTAGGTCTAATTGCCGCCTATTATCTCTCCCTTTGAAGCACAATTAACTGTCAGTTAAACTAGGATAACCCACCCTCTTCCCTTTCCAAGGAGGCTGGGTGTGGTGGTGGGGGGGGACTCAAGCTTTGGGTTTTGGAATATTTTCTTGACTCAAGGCAGTTTGGAATTGGAAGCAGCTGCAAGGAGGGGTGCCTGAATTTCATCCAGCTGTTTTCAACACATCTGCAACAAAACTGGGGAAAGGAAAAGTGGGGGGAGTGTTAAGAGAAAAATAATAGCACTGTGTAATGTGTATAGATTAAATAGTAAATAAATATATAATTTTGACATTATAAAGTATGGTGCACATATGATAAAAGGGGCACTGTAGAAAAACCCTCATGTAATCTTAAACAAGATATCACTCAGGATTTTTAGAGCAGGGGAGGTGGTCTACCCCCTTTTTCAGTAGTGGCTGGTGCCTAATAATAATAATAATAATAATAATAATAGTCATTTATTTATACCCAGTCCATTGAACTGGGTTTCCCCAGGCACTCTGGGCAGCTTCCAACAAGATTTAAAATACATTGAGAGGGTAGAAGGAAGGGAGTTAAAGCCAGAGGCAATAAACGACAGAGATAACTCATTCCATTTTGGTCTTCCTCTTCCTCCCTGCTGCATTCTATAATGGGCAACACCAAGAGGAAGGAGGTAGAAGCGGGCAGCAAGTATCAACCCCTGGATTGAATGGATGTCAGAAGATGTTGGCCGAGTGAGATTCATGTCCTCATGGACAATCCTTCACTGCTGTCTTTCGTAAAATAGGTTTCAGTCCTCAACCAATAGCAGACCCAGCTGTCAAAAATATATGTGCAGATGTGATCAACATGAATACAACCAGCACTAATGCAGATTCCATTCCTTCTCAATGGAACTCTCTTTTTGCTAAATGCTCACAAAGATGTTAGAAAAGGCCATTTCACCAAGTTGGGGGCATTGTGCGAGTGAGAGACTTACAAATCTCCTCTACTTTTTTTTGTAGCAATGCTGTTCAGCGCATTTCACAATCCCATCCTTTTGATCATCAGTCTCAAGCAAGGAGCTAATGAGATTTACTGAGATAATCACAATTTGAGTCCTCCCTTGAAACCAGTGGCCACCGCTGTGACTTATTTTTTTCAAAATCAGAAGCAAATGGGAAGGAATGGGATTCTAATTGGTAAAGGAGCAGGTAACTCCATTTGGGAAGAAAGAGAAAGTGTATGTCAAGCTATCCCAAAACCCTGTTTTGTGTGTGTTGCAACACTTTTACCAATGCCAAATATCTCCTTTGCCCCAAAGTAGGGAAAAGGCGAGGTAAGGGACAAGTTAGTGGGCAAGGGTCCCTTAAACAAAAGGTTTTCTTACCCAGTTAATCTCATTGAAGCCTAATTGACTATCTAATAGCAATGATAAGGACATCAAAGGCTGGACTAAATAAACTTGTTAGCATTTCCAAAGGAGGCGGTGAGTGTTACAAACAGCCATCAATTGCTTATGGTTGGTACTTAAAAGGGAAACTGTCCCTCTGGGCAGATAATGATGTGTGATCTTAAATGAAGCATGGGAGGGGGGCATTGTCTCCCATGCAAAGCCTGAGGACAATGACAGTCTGGAGGGGATGAGGTGGGAGCTGCCCTATTTTGGATTCCTTTGATCAGCCAAATCCAGTCCTGAGTAGCTGGGGATCATGTCAGACTCCTGGCGCCTGGCCCTTACAGGGCTCTTTTACAACCCCCTATGCTCTGTGGATTGGAAGGTATTGCCTAGAATGGAACAACAGCAGTTCTCCAAATAGCTGGTGTGACCTTGCAGGAAAAGGAAGGTGAAAAGAAGGCGTGTCTCCTGTCACAACAATGTTGGGAAGCCTTACCTGTTGGTTGTTGCTGGGTATAGGTAATCTTTACCTGTTGAATGGTTGCTGGCCATACTTAGGAACACAGAAAGCTACCTTATATAGCAAGTCAGACCATTGATCTACCTAGATCAGCATTGTCTACAAGACTCTACATTGACTGGCAAAATCACCCAAATGTTCTGCTGTGATCTGGCAAGAAAGAGGGGTCTAATGAACACGAACGGGGGATTATAGGCACCAGATCCTATGTAGCTAGGTAGAACGAAAGCCCACCTTTTTCAGCATTTTGTTTCTGACGTCAGCTAGGGACATATGCCTCTGGAAGCAACCAAGCACAAATTGATTTTAGTTGTTTCTGTTTGCAGCCCTAGCAGCTGGTATTTGGTGCTATACTGCCTCTGTTCATGGAGGCTCCTTAATGGGTTAACTGTGTTTTTCCTGGTTGAGTAACAGCTCTTTGTGGGTTAACAATGTGTTTGCATGGTAGAGATCATTATCATTCCAGAAAATCTTTTGACACCCCTCTCTGAAATGTTGACATAATAGCTCAAATGCATCCCGGGCTCAGTCCAGGAACTACTTTTGCACTGTCAAGTGTGCAGTCTTTGAAAACATATCTTGGTAATAATGGAAAGCTTGCACAGACTACATATGGAGTATTTTCTCACTTTATGCCAACGCCTCTGGAAGAACAATAACAGTGATGATAACAGGAATAATTTACATTTCAACCCAAAGGTTTATATTTGATAAAATGCAAGAAATCAAAACAGCAATATTAAAATGGTAAAACCAAAGATCACTTGCAAAGAAATATCAGGAAACAGACATCCAATGTAGCAGAGAGACCAGCAACGTAGCTCAGTTGTCTCCGAAAGCCTGAAGGAAAATACACACACATAAAAGTTGTTAATGTGCAAGACAGACAGTCTCCAGTGGAAGGGAGTTCCAAAATCTCTGTTAGTGGCTCAGATCATGGCCTGAATCCAGCAGAACTGTGTGCTCAGTATTGTGGGCGTGATCCAGTGGAACATCCTCCCCCTGCAGTCAGACAGCCCCCTTCTCTGTTGAAGTTCAGGCACCTGACAAAGACTTCTATTTCAGCAGCCATTTTAAGGATTTTCTGTTTTCATGATTAACTTTAATTGATTTTATCTACTTTCTCATTCTTGCTATATTTATGTACATCCCTTAGAAACTGTGGTGTCAGGACAAAAGGCCCTGAACCACCCACAGAGCCACAGCTGTTGAAAGGCAGTCTCCTCTGCAGAACTTCAAGCATTTGTGTATCAACTGTATCAACTTTTATGGACCAAAACTGACACTTTATATTGTGTCTGGTGGGAAACAGGTGGAGTATGACAGCTGCCTTCAAATATCTAAAGAGCTGTGACATGGAAGATGGAACAAGCTTGTTTTCTCCTGCACCAGAGGGTAGGACCAGAACCAATGAATTCAATTTACAAGAAAGGAGATTCCGACTGAACATCAGGAAGAACTTTCTGATGGTAAGAGCTGTTTGACAGTGGAACAAACTCTCTTGGAAGGTGACAGACTCTCCTTCCTTGGAGGTTTTTAAGCAGAGATTGGAAGACCATCTGTCATGGATGATCTAGTTGAGATTCCTGCATTGCAAGGGGTTGGACTAGATGACCCTCGGGGTCCCACTCAGCTCCACAACTCTATTATCACATTTTGCTGCATCACTCAGCAACCTTGCAGCTGCATTCCGGACCATCTTCAAGGGCAGCCTCATGTACAGCGCATGACAATAGACTAAAGTTGAGGCTTCCACAGCATGTATAACTGCTGCTAGGCTATCCAAGACCAGGAGGGGTGGGAAAATGCATTTATTTTCCTATTTTTATAAAACTTATACTTTGCTTGATTGGGGGGAAAAACACACCATCAAAGTGGTTTATGAAGAGTGGTTTACATTCATTGCCACTGGGGCTTCCTAGACCTCAAATGACAATGATGGCTCCGGTACAGATCTGTTCAGGTCTATCCCTATCCAGAACAGGCTCTCACCAAAACGTCTGGATTTGGGAGCCACCCATCACCTTCAACTAAGAGTTTTAATCTAGCCCATCGCTGCCTTTAGGCACTAGTCTAGCAACTAGTCTGAGAAGTGTGATGGAATGGAGAGATAGAGTTGGGT
The DNA here is from genome assembly GCF_965113315.1 of Podarcis vaucheri. NCBI lineage: Eukaryota > Metazoa > Chordata > Lepidosauria > Squamata > Lacertidae > Podarcis > Podarcis vaucheri. The sequence continues at coordinate 64,340,739 of NC_138763.1, forward strand.
AGTTAGGCAAAATCCACATACTGATGACAACATTGGTTGAAACTTCCTGGCAGCTCCATACATTCATATAGATGTTGCAAAGCATGGAGGACAGAATAAAGAGGTAAGGTTGTGCTGCTTGCAAATATGCAAAAAGTGTCCCATGCATTTTGCAACAGCATGCATTCAATATTTGGGATGCAATCACATTTTTAAGTTTTAAGTTTGAGGCTTTGGATAACTGTAAGGGATGTGGGTGGTGCTGTGGTCTAAACCACTGAGCCTCCTAGGCTTGCCGATCAGAAGGTTGGCAGTTTGAATCCCCATGACAGAATGAGCTCCCTTTGCTTTGTCCCAGCTCCTGCCAACCTAGCAGTTTGAAAGCATGCCCAAAAAGTGAAAGTACATAAAAGGTAACGCTCCAGCGGGAAGGTAACCGGTGTTTCTGTGCGCTGCTTTGGTTTCGGTGTTCTGTTGCACCAGAAGCGGCTTAGTCGTGCTGGCCACATGACCCGGAAAAACTGTCTGCGGACAAATGCCGGCTCCCTCGGCCTGTAAAGCGAGACGAGTGCGGCAACCCCAAACTCGTCTGCAACTGGACTTAACTTTCAGGGGTCCTTTACCAATTTCCTTTAAGGCAGGTCTTTCAGATCAGCTGTTTCTTGACATCATTTGAATTCTTCTGCTTGGTGTAGGTTTCATTGTGTTAAGTCTGTGTGGCGTTGTGAGGTCCTACTCAGTACTGACCCTCCAGCAGCTTTGGGATCCTGCAACCTTTGACAAAAAAAAAAATGTTTCCCACCCCTTCTTTGTTGAAGGTTCTGCTTAAATGTAATATTATGGTATGCAAGAGGTTAATGGAAACTCTTTATGAAATGGCAGTTTTAAAACACTATAGTTGTGGTCTGTAGTGTGGAACTCATGCATTATTCACAACAATGTCTGAAATATGGTGCTGGACACAAACCTTATAATATCAACAGGTCTGATAGCCATTCAGATGGTCTGGAGGCCTTCTGCCTCTTGGCCTTCTGCCTCTTGCAGTCTGTTGGGCCTTGTTTCAGTCTGGGAGTCTCTTTGGGATGTTGCCTCCTCCTGTGTTGAAACAAAACTTCCAGCTGTCTATGTGATATGAATGTTCTTCTGGGTTTGACTATCCAGAATGGGTCAAGTAAACAGAAAACAGGAATGAATGATCCAAGAATTCTAGGGAGAAACCGGTTCTGTGCTGCAATGGCTGTTTTAATTGAGAGAAAACAGAAGGGTTGGAGACTTTTGGAGCCAATGGCCTCAGAGGAGAATTGGGGGCCCATCCTTTGATTTCCCAATCTGCCTGCTGAAAGAAACTGTATTACTGCAACTTAGTTCTACTGAAGGGCTGAGCAAAGAAAAGTCACTTTTGTAGCAGGTGGAGACAGGTTTTCTAGACAGACTCCTAGCAGGCCTATCCATCATTTTCTATTTCATTGTATCCTTCCATCATCTGGTTCTTTTTAAGAAACAGCCCATCTCCATCTTAAATCCCGTATGCTGAAGTAAGTGCACAAAATGTGTCTAACTACATATTAGAATAAACTATACTGCATGTCACATCAAAATGGCTCTGGCAAAGCATGTAGCAATTTCCAAAGAGGGATTAAATAGCGGCAGGAAATGATGTCGGAAATTGCCAGCTGCTTATTACAATCTCTGTGTCTACTTGCTTCCATTTTGTGACCGGTTCTGACCTTGCAACGCCATTTTGTGACTGATAGGCCTTAGTAATCTTCAGCTCCTCAAGTTGGCCCTGGGGGTAGAAAACTTGTTTTGTTAAATTTGTAGGCCCCTTTATACATTTGGAAGCTAATCTTGCTGGATTATTCTTTTCAGACCCTCCCTTTAGATTCATGTTCAGATAGTGCTATCTTCCCTTTACCCAGAAATACAGTAGGCCAATCCACACGGGAAATAAATTTGCAGTGGTGAGTTGCAATTCAACATTGAATGCATTAGGTTCAAAAGATGACAAATGGAGGCTACAATCGTGGGTTCAATTGCTTCAGAATAATCACACTCAAGTGAATAAGGAGATTTCTAAGGATCTGGCTTCAGGGTACTGACAGGCTGATTTAAATCAAGTTCTCCTTTGATATGTAGTACTTCAGAACAATGATGAATACTACCTGTTTACTGAAACCAATAGAACATGTTAATTTACAACTAAATTGAATATTGCTGCTATTTAGAAAGCCATGATTAACTTTGCTATTTTGAATCTGTTAGCAGAATCTATTTATTCAAATGAGCATTGCTGGCTTTAGGGTGTTGCAGGCAGTTTCCCAGCACAAATGCTGAATGGAAGGGGCACATCATTAATAATAATAATAATAATAATAATAATAATAATAATACAGTGCTACCTCGGGTTAAGTACTTAATTCGTTCCGGAGGTCTGTTCTTAACCTGAAACTATTCTTAACCTGAAGCACCACTTTAGCTAATGGGGCCTCCAGCTGCTGCCGCGCCACCGGAGCACAATTTCTGTTCTCATCCTGAAGCAAAGTTCTTAACCGGAGGTACTATTTCTGGGTTAGCAGAGTCTGTAACCTGAAGCGTATGTAACATGAAGCATATGTAACCCGAGGTATCACTGTAATGGTAATCTGTACCAAAATGAATGATCGTGAAAATAAACATGGGGATGTTGCACAAAATGCTATCCTTGTTCAGGGTGCCATATTACCAGAGTCCATCCCTGAAACCACTAGAGCATTTTAATTTACAACTAAACAGAAACAGTACACTGCTGCTCTCTGTGAAGGTATAATTATTTTTGTCCAAGATTAAAATGATTTTAGAAATGTTTGCTTGATACAGTAATAGTGTTGCCCACTCATTTATTTATCACACATCATGTGCTTTGCATATCTCCTTCTACATGGACCTCACAACAACTCCATGAGGTACGTTGAGCTGAGAGACATTGGCTGACCCAAGATTGTTCAGTGAGTTTTGCAGCTGAGTGAGGATTTGAACCCAGGGTGGTGTTGTGGGTTAAAACCACAGAGCCTAGGACTTGCCAATCAGAAGGTAGGCAGTTCGAATCCCCGCGATGGGGTGAGCTCCCGTTGCTCGGTCCCTGCTCCTGCCAACCTAGCAGTTCAAAAGCACGTCAAAGTGCAAGTAGATAAATAGGTACCTTTCCAGCAGGAAGGTAAACGGCATTTCCGTGCACTGTTCTGGTTCGCCAGAACATGCCATGGGGCCACATGACCCGGAAGCTGTACGCCGGCTCCCTTGGCCAGTAAAGCGAGATGAGCGCCGCAATCCCAGAGTCAGTCACAACTGGACCTAATGGTCAGGGGTCCTTTTACCTTTACCTTTTACTCCTTAGTTCTAGAAAAGGAATGAGGAACCCGTGGCTCTCCAGATGCTGCTGGACTACAACTCCCATCATTCCTGATCATTGGTCATGTTGGCTGGGACTCTTGGGAGTTGGAGCCAATCAATCAATGTATCGTACATAGCCAAAGGCCTTTACAATGTACAGCAGAGGGCATGGCAAGGCTTTCCTCTGAAATTGCGTGGCATGCCCTATAAAATTTTACAACATAAAAAGTTTGTAAGATAAAAATAGAATAAAATTAGAGAGCATTAACAAAAGCGGAAGGGAGCTTCTTATCTGCCAGAGCAAATGTGGCTACCAGGTGTGTAATCTGTAGATCTTTATCAGCTAAGAGTTTGACTGTCACCTCCCGGGGGGGGGGGGATTGGCCTGAGAAAAGGTTAAGAGTAGATGACATTTTCCCCTCTTCTGGGCATTGTACATAGGGGGCAAGTCGTGCATGATATCATCTACCTGATTGCATCCATAAATGCATTTGTTCCCTATGGAGGATTCCCAGGTGTCTCCCCTCTAAGTATGCTGATTGCGTCTGTTGGAATCTTAGTCCAACAAATGCAATTGCAGGAAAGTTGGTATCTCAAGGTAGTGGGGCCTTGAATGGTTGATCTTAATTTGGGAGTACCAAGTAGAGTAACGGGCAGCTATAATGAATGCTCTATCTCAATTGGAATCCTGGTCAAAGACACAATTTTTAAGGCCAAATATGTCTCCATTTGGAGATTGTAAACCCTAAGCTTATTGTGACACCTTTGTGCCCAGCCACCTGTCCTTAGTTGCTCTAAACAGCAGAGCTCAGCAGGAATATGGTCCTCCTCAGAGGCATTCAGCCTGCACCAGTATCTGAGGTAGGGTAGTTCGATTCTGGCTGTTATCAAGAGGAGAGCCAGCTCAGCTCTGAGGTCCCCAGTGGAAGCCCCAATATCTGCCTCATGAACTTGTTTTGTTGGACTTCTAGTTCAGATTTAATACCACTTCCCCAGAGTTCAGCCCTGTAAAGCATTTGTGCAATGATCTTTGACACATAGATCTTGATGGCTGGGTTGATTAACTGGCCCCCCTTCAAACAGAAAAACTGTCCAGTAGAGCGGGCAGATAATAACTTGGTTGCATCCAGGTGGGGTTTCCATGAAAGCTTTTCATCCGTAAATAATCCTAGGTATTTACACCTATGTACTTGCTCAAGAGTATGACCACCTAATGTCTACTTGGATTTAGTAACCCTCTTACCAAATATGACCTCCTTAATTTTCACATAGAGAGCCAGTGTGGTGTAGTGGTTAAGAGCGGTAGTCTCGTAATCTGGGGAACCAGGTTCGCGTCTCCGCTCCTCCACATGCAGCTGCTGGGTGACCTTGGGCCAGTCACACTTCCTTGAAGTCTCTCAGCCCCACTCACCTCACAGAGTGTTTGTTGTGGGGGAGGAAGGGAAAGGAGAATGTTAGCCGCTTTGAGACTCCTTAAAGGGAGTGAAAGGCGGGATATCAAATCCAAACTCTTCTTCTTCTTCTTCTTCTTAACTTTTAGATGTTCTTTTTTGCACAGTTGGCCAGATTTGACCAGCATCCTTCTGAGTCCAATTTTGTTCAGGGAGAGCAGAACAAGGTCATCAGCATATAGTAAAACAGACAAATTGGAGTCTGACAACATCTGCAGGACCACAGGTTCCCCATTCCTGTATCCTAGGAGGACATTCTAACCACTAGACATGGGTCAAGCAGCTGACCCCCCCAGATCAAGTAAAACAATAGAAATACTTAACTGACCAATCACGTCAGTTCTGCCCCCACCAACAAAAGTCCTGCCCCCTAACAAAAATCCTGGCTATGCCCATGCCACTAGTGACTAGACCATCCTAGCTTCTCAGTGTTAGAATCAAGATACATAGTTTATATCAGAACAAAGGATTTCCACAGGAAGAATAGGGTTTTTTGCTTCCTTTTTTTTTAACAAGAGGAAATGTCCTACTTTTACTTACAAAGTAAGTATTTATGATTTGCATACATCAAAATAAATAGCCTTCGGCCCAGTATACCTAAAGGAGCATATCCACCCCCACCGTTCTGCCCAGACACTGAGGTCTACTTCCAAGGGCCTCCTGGCAGTTCCCTCACTGCGAGAAGCAAAGTTACAGGGAACCAGATAGAGGGCATTCTTGGTGGTGGCACACGCCCTGTGGAATGCCCTCCCATTAGATGTCAAGGAAAAAAACCAACTATATGACATTTAGAAGACATCTGAAGGCAGCCCTGTTTAGGGAAGTCTTTAATGTGTGGTGTTTTATTCTGTTTTTAATCTGTTGCCAGCTGCCCTGAGTGGTTTGAAAACCCAGCCAGATGGCCGGGATATAAGTAATAAATTATTATTATTATTATTATTATTATTATTATTATTATTATTATTGGAGGATAACTTGCTGAAGCCAGTTGGGGTACCAAGTCCTTAATATAAATGTTAAAAAGGGTGGAAGAGAACACTCTTGTTTCACTCCTCTTGAAGTTTTAGAGGCTTCAGTCACACTTCCATTTAGACCAGCTCTGACCCTCATTCTGAAGCCTCTAAAACTTCAAGAGTGAAACAAGAGTGTTCTCTTCCACCCTTTTCAAAGAATGCTCCAACTACCACACAATTGCACTCATTTCACACGCTAGCAAGGTTATGCTTAAAATTCTACAAGGAAGGCTCAAGCAGTATGTGGACCGAGAACTCCCAGAAGTGCAAGCTGGATTTAGAAGAGGCAGAGGAACCAGAGACCAAATTGCAAACATGCGCTGGATTATGGAGAAAGCCAGAGAGTTCCAGAAAGACATCTACTTCTGCTTCATTGACTATGCAAAAGCCTTTGACTGTGTTGACCACAGCAAACTATGGCAAGTTCTTAAAGAAATGGGAGTGCCTGATCACCTCATCTGTCTCCTGCGAAATCTCTATGTGGGACAAGAAGCTACAGTTAGAACTGGATATGGAACAACTGATTGGTTCCAAATTGGGAAAGGAGTACGGCAAGGCTGTATATTGTCTCCCTGCTTATTTAACTTATATGCAGAATTCATCATGCGAAAGGCTGGGCTGGATGAATCCCAAGCCGGAATTAAGATTGCCGGAAGAAATATCAACAACCTCAGATATGCAGATGACACAACCTTGATGGCAGAAAGTGAAGAGGAATTAAAGAACCTTTTAATGAGGGTGAAAGAGGAGAGCGCAAAATATGGTCTGAAGCTCAACATCAAAAAAACGAAGATCATGGCCACTGGCCCCATCACCTCCTGGCAAATAGAAGGGGAAGAAATGGAGGCAGTGAGAGATTTTACTTTCTTGGGCTCCATGATCACTGCAGATGGTGACAGTAGCCATGAAATTAGTCACCTGCTTCTTGGGAGAAAAGCAATGACAAACCTAGACAGCATCTTAAAAAGGTAGAGACATCACCTTGCCAACAAAGGTCCGTATAGTTAAAGCTATGGTTTTCCCAGTAGTGATGTATGGAAGTGAGAGCTGGACCATAAAGAAGGCTGATCGCCGAAGAATTGATGCTTTTGAATTATGGTGCTGGAGGAGACTCTTGAGAGTCCCATGGACTGCAAGAAGATCAAACCTATCCATTCTGAAGGAAATCAGCCCTGAGTGCTCACTGGAAGGACAGATCCTGAAGCTGAGGCTCCAATACTTTGGCCACCTCATGAGAAGAGAAGACTCCCTGGAAAAGACCCTGATGTTGGGAAAGATGGAGGGCACAAGGAGAAGGGGACGACAGAGGATGAGATGGTTGGATAGTGTTCTCGAAGCTACCAGCATGAGTTTGACCAAACTGCGGGAGGCAGTGGAGGACAGGAGTGCCTGGTGTGCTCTGGTCCATGGGGTCACGAAGAGCTGGACACGACTAAACGACTAAACAACAACATATAGTCCTCTAATCAACAGCAAGAGTCTGTGGTCAATGTCAAAACTTGATAATTTCTCCCACTTTCTTACTGAAATTTCAGCTCTGGTCGTCCGAGCTGATATGACTCATCTTCCTTTGAGCCCAGCAGAGCATTAAAACAACAAAGTCCACAATGGAAGGATGAGGTAGGTATGGTGCTACATTGCTATACTTTATTACTAAGCTATACAGAGAGCAAAGAAAAACACATCTTCTCTCTGTGAGAAGCAGAGAGCAACTGAACAAAGGAAGCGAACAGAACCAGTAACGTCACATCCCATCTCCCTTTCCCGTAAGAATCCATCAGTATTTGGACTGTGGAATGTAAACAGTCCTGTGACTGCAAGCAGCTGCTCAGTGAGAAACAGAAACTAACATCCTCCCCCTTTCTGTGAACACCACTGGGCAGCATGTTCGTACAATCTCAGTACAAACCCGATTTCTGTACATAGGTACAGTGTTGATCCCTTGGAACAACCTTGGACAATAAATCAGCAGGAAGGGGCATCTAGTCCAACCCCCTTGCAATGCAGGAATCTTAACACACCACCCTCAATCCAGCTTGAAACTATACTGGTCCCTGCTTAACTTTACAAATGTGCTAGCAGCTTTATTGCTGCACCACTAGGAGCAGTAGTTCCTGTTTGCTTTCTTAAAAATGGGGAAAATGCTGCCCATTTTCCAATTTCCCTGGTACTATTTATGGCACTAAATAGACCCACCAGGGTGGGCGCCCACCAATCTATATACAGTGGTACCTCGGGTTAAGTACTTTATTTGTTCCGGAGGTCCGTTCTTAACCTGAAAGTGTTCTTAACCTGAAGCACCACTTTAGCTAATGGGGCCTCCTGCTGCTGCTGCCGCGCTGCCGGAGCACAATTTCTGTTCTCATCCTGAAGCAAAGTTCTTAACCCGAGGTACTATTTCTGGGTTAGCGAAGTCTGTAACCTGAAGCGTATGTAACCCGAGGTACCACTGTATTCTTGATATAGCCCTGGAGGCAATATGCCAGTTTCACATTTCTTGATCTTATGTTTCCAGATTTTACGAAACCATTTTGGGGGGACATCTCTAAAAGGCAGTTACGCAATCACTGGGTGGGGGTGGGGGAGTTTCCTTCTCCGTTTAAATCTTTTATCTCCTTCCCCAGCTAAAATAAGAAGACGACCACCAGATAACAGCAGAAACGAAACACCCTTGGGACAGGGCGTAGTATATTGATACTAAGATAAGACACACCCACTTCGTGTTTGGAAATCAACTCTGCATTGCCGGGAGGGGGCGCTGTAGATCGGTCGGCCGCGATTGCCAGGTGTGAATCTTCCTCCTTAAGTGCTCGCTGTCGCCTATAAATTTGCAGTAGAGGGCCGGCCCCCTGCCGGAGAAGCGTGGAGGTCGGCGTGTTTCCTGCGCACATGGGCCAGCAGGCCTGCGATCAGCAGGGGATCGCGCGCAAGCCCCATATCTGCTGCGTGTCCGCTCCGAGCGTTCCCAATTTGGGCAAAGGAAGCTCCTGGTTAGGGAAGGCCCAGCCCAAGAAGCCATGCCCCTCTGCGGGATTGCGCAGAGGAGACGCCACCGCCGTCGGAAGTGGAGAGGAAGGATGCAGCGAGGCCCGTGAAACTGCCGCCGATGGCTCGCAAAACAAGAGTAAGTAAAACGCCGGACCAGCCTCACTGAGGACTAGTAGAATTACCCGGCAGTCACGTGGTGGTATTAACGCCGTAATCCTCCCCAAGCGCCTTGGCTAGTTTTTGAGCAGTACTGGAGAACCTCCTCTAGGGCGCAGTAGCAATGCTGCGCTATTTTTTTGGGGGGGGGTATGCTTTTAGGGTACACTTGGGAACAAGTCCTTTTACAACCAACAGGATTTAAGCAATGGATGTTGCCGCACCCCGAGTCTACCCGCGTTTAGGAGTGGAAATTGTTATTGAGGCGTGAGAGTTAAAAAGCTGGGGAGAGGCGCGGTGTGTTGCCTCTTCTCCCTCAGAAAGGGGCGGGGGAGCTTTCTATCCATAATGTTTGGCAAATGAGCCCTGGCGAGAGAAGATGCCCCCCGCTTGGGGTTATCTCAGCGAGACCTTGTTAGGTGCGCTCAGGAAAGGAAGGCAAGTTTGGCTCACACTTCTTGCTCTCCTGCTTTCGTAGCCGGCGAAGGACCCTGCGCAAGCGAGCCGGTCTCGGTCAGGGAGGCGAGCAAGAGCGCCGCTTCCGACGTGAACCTGGACCGGGAGGAACGACGGCACTACCCCCGTTTGCGCACAGCGTTCACCATGGAGCAGCTCCGCGAGTTGGAGAGCACCTTCCGGCGACAACCCTATCTGAAGCAGTGGGAAAGGCAAGGCTTGGCCGCGGAGCTGCACCTGACGGAAGAGCAGGTGAGTAACTGGCCTGTGCTGTAGGCAGCAAGTCTTTGAGACACTTACTCCTGAGTAGTCCGGTTGCCTCTTGAGGTGCGGTTTTGGAAAGCTCTTCCTGAACTACAGTTTCTTTAAGAAGCAGTTTCGTTATTGATATACAGTGTGATGGGGGGAAAAGCAGGGTATAAATGTAAGAGGGATTAAAATTTTAATAAGTAACAGTTCATGCAAACTAGAGAAGGAGCTGGTTGAAGATGAAAAAGTGCTGGATCTGGATTCAAATCCACATTCTGCAATAGATAAACTTTTGGCTAATTGCTTGCCTCTCATCCTGACCTGCCATACAAGGTGGTTGTGAGGATGACCTGCCCTGAACAACCATGAAGAAGGATGGGAACAAATGCCATATGAATCTCACATAGAAGGGTAGCCTACTTCCCAGTGGAAGAAAAGGCAGGCTATAAATGTAATAATAAAATAAAAAGCTGAAAAGTCTTCAGTTATTGCTGAAATCTCAAGCGCACTTACTAAAGTGTAAGACCATACAGTGTAAAGTACTATGATACAGTGGTACCTCAGGTTAAGTACTTAAGGTGGGACCAATTCGGATGGTCCACCCCCGCCACTTAATGGATCCAAATGGTTTCCAGAGAGTGGTAGGGGATGCTTTATCCCATGTTGATGGCCTTTCAGCTGATTCCCTGGTGACCCGCTGGAATGCAGAGTTAACCAGGGCTATCAACTGTCTGGCTCCGAAGCGCCCTCTCCGATTGCATGGAGCCCGGACAGCCCCATGGTTTTCTTCGGAGCTGAGGGCGATGAAACAATCGCTGAGACGGCTAGAGCGTCGGTGGCAGAAAACTCACTCCGAATCTGACCGGACACAGGTTAGAGCTCAACGTCGAGCCTACCAAGTGGCGATAGCGACGGCGAAGAAGACTTTCTTCACCGCCTCTATTGCATCTGCAGAAAATAGTAGCAGGAGACTCTTTCAGGTGGTCTGCAATTTAACGGAACCACCTTTACCACCGGGGCCTTGTAAAGACCCCAAGATCTCCTGCAACGATTTTGCAAAGTTTTTTGCAGATAAAATCACTCATATTCGGAAGGAGCTAGACACCACCGTGGGAGCAGGGCTGGGGCGGGAGAGTGCTAGAGACCTGTCTGGTCAAGTTGCATGGAATCAATTTCAATCTGTTACCTCCGAGGATGTGGACAGGCTGCTTGGACGCGTGAAACCAACCACCTGTCTCCTTGATCCTTGCCCATCCTGGCTAATAAAAGCAAGCCGGGAAGGGCTGGGCGATGGGCTCTGCGGGGTGGTGAATGCTTCCCTCTGTGAGGGAACATTCCCAGATCCGCTGAAGGAAGCGGTCATTAAACCGCTTCTTAAAAAACCATCTTTAGATGCGGCCACAATGGCCAACTATCGCCCAGTCTCAAATCTTCCATTCTTGGGCAAGGTGATTGAGCGTGTGGTTGCTGAACAACTCCAGGCACGCCTGGAGGATGCGGACCATTTGGATCCCTTCCAATCAGGGTTCAGGCATCATCATGGGACTGAAACTGCCTTGGTCGCACTGGTTGATGAGCTCCGGCGAGCTAGGGACAAAGGTGAGAGTTGTTTCCTAGTTCTGCTGGATCTCTCAGCGGCCTTTGATACAATCGACCATAACATCCTTCTGGACCGTCTAGAGGGGTTGGGAGCTGGGGGCACTGTTATACAGTGGTTTCGCTCCTTCCTCCTGGGCCGTGTTCAGAAAGTGGTGGTGGGGGATGAGTGTTCAGACCCTTGGGCCCTCACTTGTGGGGTGCCTCAGGGTTCCGTCCTCTCCCCCATGCTTTTTAACATCTATATGAAGCCGCTGGGAGAGATCATCAGGGGGTTTGGACTGGGTGTCCATCAATATGCAGATGATACCCAGCTCTACCTTTCTTTCAAATCAGAACCAGTGAAGGCGGTGAAGGTCCTGTGTGAGTGCCTGGAGGCGGTTGGAGGATGGATGGCGGCTAATGGATTGAAGTTGAATCCTGACAAGACAGAAGTACTGTTTTTGGGGGACAGGGGGCGGGCTGGTGTGGAGGACTCCCTGGTCCTGAATGGGGTAACTGTGCCCCTGAAGGACCAGGTGCGTAGCCTGGGAGTCATTTTGGACTCACAGCTGTCCATGGAGGCGCAGGTCAATTCTGTATCCAGGGCAGCTGTCTACCAACTCCACCTGGTACGCAGGCTGAGACCCTACCTGCCCGCGGACTGTCTGGCCAGAGTGGTGCATGCTCTAGTTATCTCCCGCTTGGACTACTGCAATGCGCTCTACGTGGGGCTACCTTTGAAGGTGACTCGGAAACTACAGCTAATCCAGAATGCGGCAGCTAGACTGGTGACTGGGGGCGGCCGCCGAGACCACATAACACCGGTCTTGAAAGACCTACATTGGCTCCCAGTACGTTTCCGAGCACAATTCAAAGTGCTGGTGTTGACCTTTAAAGCCCTAAACGGCTTCGGCCCAGTATACCTGAAGGAGCGTCTCCACCCCCATCGTTCTGCCCGGACACTGAGGTCCAGCGCCAAGGGCCTTCTGGCGGTTCCCTCATTGCGAGAAGCAAAGCTACAGGGAACCAGGCAGAGGGCCTTTTCGGTGGTGGCGCCCGCCCTGTGGAATGCCCTCCCATCGGATGTCAAGGTGATGGACAACTACCTGACATTCAGAAGACATCTTAAGGCGGCCCTATTCAGGGAAGCTTTTAATGTATGATATTTTAGTGTTTTTTGGTTTCTGTGGAAGCTGCCCAGAGTGGCTGGGGAAACCCAGCCAGATGGGCGGGGTACAAATAAATTATTATTATTATTATTATTATTATTATTATTATTATTATTATTATTATTTATTCGTTCTGGAGGTCCGTACTTAACCTGAAACTGTTCTTAACCTGAAGACCACTTTAGCTAATGAGGCCTCCTGTTGCCGCCGGGCCGCCGGAGCACGATTTCTGGTCTCATCCTGAAGCAAAGTTATTAACCTGAAGCACTATTTATGGGTTAGCGGAGTCTGTAACCTGAAGCGTATGTAGCCTAAGGTACCACTGTACTACTTTAATCATGGCTTCGCCCAAAGAATTCTGGAAGCTGTAGTTGAGCATGTTGAGGATTAAGAGAGCCGTGTTCCCCACACCTGGTTACAATTTCCAGAGTTCCCTGTGAAGAGGAGGGATGGATTGTTAAAACTACTCTGTGAATTGTAACTTTGTGAGGGGTACTAAGGAGCCTCCCAACAATTCGATAAACCCCTTAACAAACTACATTTCCCAAGATTCCTTGGGGGAAGCAGCTATGATAGTTTAAAATGGTATAATAGTGCGGTGAGTGTAGGACAAGAATGTGGCCCAAGTTCCATGGAATTCATGGCATCTTACTTAAGAGTCTGCAGTTTTTGGAGTGTCTCTCAGTGGGGCCACCCCGAAGAGAAATGGCAAGCCACAAGTCCATTTCTCTTTAAAGAACCTGCTGTGAGATTACTTTAGAGAAAAGAAGTGCCTTGTGGACTGGTGCCAAGCTGGCTTTTGAAATGGGAATTCTTGCTGAGTGCTGCATTGTGCAGATGGGAGCGCTGGCAACTGTCTTATCTACATGGCTTGTTTGCATCCATTTAGCAAGAAAGACCAACCACAGGATTATGCCCATGCCACCTCTTATTTATCCAGCTCGCCGCTCATCAAAAGACCTAGGGCACAGTCATTTGGTAAATCACTTAGGTTGGGCATCCTGAGGTTGTCAGTGAAATGCCTACAGATGTAGGACAATTATGCTGAATATTTTTGCACCAAGTTTGGAAGAGCCGCTGTGGCCCTATTCAGACAGTTTATAGACTGTGGAGGGGAAATGGTCATTTGGACAGCCTCGCTGCCCTTTAGTATCGTAGTGCATAATTAACAGTGCAAATATGCCTTCCTGTGGAATGAGCTCCATAGTAATAATAATAATAATAATAATAATTTATTATTTATACCCCGCCCATCTGGCTGGGCCTCCCCAGCCACTCTGGGCGGCTTCCATAAAAACCAAAAATACAGTAAAATATCACACGTTAAAAACTTCCCTGAACAGGGCTGCCTTAAGATGTCTCCTGAATGTCAGGTAGTTGTTTATCGCTTTGACATCTGCTGGAAGGGCGTTCCACAGGGCGGGCGCCACTACCGAGAAGGCCCTCTGCCTGGTTCCCTGTAGCTTTGCTTCTCGCAATGAGGGAACCGCCAGAAGGCCCTCGGCGCTGGACCTCAGCGTCCGGGCAGACTGATGGGGGTGGAGACGCTCCTTCAGGTATACTGGACCGAGGCCGTTTAGGGCTTTAAAGGTCAGCACCAACACTTTGAATTGTGCTCGGAAACATACTGGGAGCCAATGCAGGTCTTTCAAGACCGGTGTTATATGGTCTCGGCGGCCGCTCCCAGTCACCAGTCTAGCTGCCGCATTCTGGATTAGTTGTAGTTTCCGAGTCACCTTCAAAGGTAGCCCCACGTAGAGTGCATTGCAGTAGTCCAAGCGGGAGATAACCAGAGCATGCACCACTCTGGCGAGACAGTCCGCAGGCAGATAGGGTCTCAGCCTACGTACCAGATGGAGCTGGTAAACAGCTGCCCTGGACACAGATTTGACCTGTGCCTCCATGGACAGCTGTGAGTCCAAAATGACTCCCAGGCTGCGCACCTGGTCCTTCAGGGGCACAGTTACCCCATTCAGGACCAGGGAATCCTCCACACCTGCCCGCCTCCTGTCCCCCAAAAACAGTACTTCTGTCTTGTCAGGATTCAACCTCAATCTGTTAGCCGCCATCCATCCTCCAACCGCCTCCAGACACTCACACAGGACCTTCACCGCCTTCACTGGTTCTGATTTAAAAGAGAGGTAGAGCTGGGTGTCATCCGCATACTGATGAACACCCAGCCCAAACCTCCTGATGATCTCTCCCAGCGGCCGCATGTAGATGTTGAAAAGCATGGGGGAGAGGACAGAACCCTGAGGCACCCCACAAGTGAGAGCCCAGGGGTCTGAACACTCATCCCCCACCACCACTTTCTGAACACGGCCCAGGAGGAAGGAGCGGAACCACTGTATAACAGTGCCCCCAGCTCCCAGCCCCTCAAGACGGTCCAGAAGGATGCTATGGTCGATGGTATCAAACGCCGCTGAGAGATCCAGCAGAACTAGGAAACAGCTCTCACCTTTGTCCCTAGCTCGCCGGAGATCATCAACCAGTGCGACCAAGGCAGTTTCAGTCCCATGATGAGGCCTGAATCCCGACTGGAAGGGATCCAAATGGTCCGCTTCTTCCAGGCGTGCCTGGAGTTGTTCGGCAACCGCTCGCTCAATCACCTTGCCCAGGAATGGAAGATTTGAGACTGGGCGATAGTTGGCCATCGTGGCCACATCTAAAGATGGTTTTTTAAGAAGCGGTTTAATAACCGCCTCTTTCAGCGGGTCTGGGAAGGCTCCCTCACGGAGGGAAGCATTCACCACCCCACGAAGCCCATCGCCCAGTCCTTCCCGGCTAGCTTTTATAAGCCAGGATGGGCAAGGATCCAGGAGACAGGTGGTTGGTTTCACTCGTCCAAGCAGCCTGTCCACATCCTTGGAGGTAACAGATTGAAATTGATCCCACTCAACTTGACTAGACAGAGCTCTAGCACTCTCCCGCCCCGCCCCTGCTCCCACGGTGGAGTCTACTTCTTCCCGAATCTGGGCGATTTTATCTGCAAAAAACTTTGCAAAATCATTGCAGGAGAACATGTGGCCCGTACTGGGCCCCGATGTTGCAGGTGGTTCCGCTAAATTGTGAACCACCTGAAAAAGTCTCCTGCTGCTGTTTTCTGCAGATGCAATAGAGGCGGTGAAGAAATTCTTCTTCGCCGTCGCTATCGCCACTTGGTAGGCTCGACGTTGAGCTCTAACCTGTGTCCGGTCAGATTCGGAATGAGTTATCCGCCACCGGCGCTCTAGCCGTCTCAACAATTGTTTCATTGCCCTCAGATCCGTGGAAAACCACGGGGCTGTCCGGGCTCCATGCAATCGGAGAGGGCGCTTCGGAGCCAAACAGTCAATAGCCCTGGTTAACTCCACATTCCAGCGGGCCACCAGGGAATCAGCTGAAAGGCCATCAACATGGGATAAAGCATCCCCTACCACTCTCTGGAAACCATTTGGATCCATTAAGTGGCGGGGGCGGACCATCCGAATTGGTCCCACCTCCCTGCAGAGGGGATGGGTCGCAGAGAAGTCCAGTTGCACCAGGAAGTGATCTGACCATGGCACTTCTTTCGTTTCGCTTTTACTTAGTGTCAGATCACCAACATCCATAGAGGTAAACACCAGGTCCAAGGCATGTCCGTGGCTATGAGTTGGGCCAGACTTATTCAGGGACAGCCCCATGGAGGCCATGCTTTCCACGAAGTCCCGAGCGGCCCCTTGTAAGGTCGTGTCGGCATGGATGTTAAAATCCCCTAGGACGACCAGGCTAGGTGTCTCCAGGAGAACATCCGCCACGACCTGAAGCAGCTCGGGCAGGGAATCCTTGGTGCAGCGGGGAGGTCGGTACACCAAAAGGAATCCTGTACTGCCCCTATTGCCCAACTTCCAGAACATGCACTCAGAAAACTGGGTCTTCCCAATAGGACGCCTGGTGCAAACTAATGACTTCCTAAAAATCACTGCAACCCCCCCTCCCCGCCCACGTGACCTGGGTTGCTGTGCGTAAGAGAAACCTGGTGGACAAGCAGCGGCAAGGACAGGCCCATCTGCTTCATCCAACCAAGTCTCTGTTACACAAGCCAGGTCAAATCCTCCATCCATGATCAAGTCATGGGTGGCAGTGGTCTTATGAATCATTGACCTGGCATTGCACAGCAGCACCTTCAGGTCATGTGGGTATCCCTTGCTGATTCTAGTATCCATCCGGTCAGGACCAGACCCGGAGGCAGGGATAGTCCTCAGACAACGACTAAACCTGCCTCCTCTGTAATGACATGGTCTGGTCTTAGCGTAACTCCTCCTCCTACCCGTGATCACTGAGATCGGTTGTCCCAGTGCATCCCCCCCTGTGGAACATGCCCCAGCCATTTTGTTGGCTGGGACCCACTCCCCGGCAGCCCTGACCCCTCCCCCTAAAACAAAATAACACCTTAAACAAACAAACAAAACCAATAAAACAATACAAACAAAAAAATGTAAAAATTACAAAAACATCAAAATAAAAAAAATAATAATTCCCCAAGCCCAACCAAACATCCATCCCACCCCCACCCCCCACATACAAAAAATCCAAAGAAAATTTTAAAAAACATTTTAAAAACACTCTGTGCCTCTCCGGCAGTAACAACTGTCCTAGTGAGGCCTGTCAGGCCCCGCCCTGGGCCAGGTGGTAAGTGGCAGGGAGGAGCAGCGCCCTCAGGCACTCACTCAGGGGAGTCCTCCTGGGCAGCAGGCAGCAAGCAGCACACAGTCCTTGTGAGGCCCCAGGCCCCGCCCCAAGCCAGATGGTAAGTGGCAAGAGCAGGGCCCTCAAGCACTCACTCAGGGGAGTCTTCCTGGGCAGCAGGCAGCAAGCAGCACACAGTCCTTATGAGGCCCCAGGCCCCGCCCCAGGCCAGATGGTAAGTGGCAAGAGCAGGGCCCTCAAGCACTCACTCAGGGGAGTCTTCCTGGGCAGCAGGCAGCAAGCAGCACACAGTCCTTATGAGGCCCCAGGCCCCGCCCCAAGCCAGATGGTAAGTGGCAGGAAGGAGCAGGGCCCTCAAGCACTCACTCAGGGGAGTCCTCCTGGGCAGCAGGCAGCAAGCAGCACGCAGTCCTTGTGAGGTTTCAGGCCCCGCCCCAAGCCAGATGGTAAGTGGCAAGAGCAGGGCCCTCAAGCACTCACTCAGGGGAGTCTTCCTGGGCAGCAGGCAGCAAGCAGCACACAGTCCTTATGAGGCCCCAGGCCCCGCCCCAGGCCAGGTGGTAAGTGGCAGGGAGGAGCAGCGCCCTCAGGCACTCACTCAGGGGAGTCCTCCTGGGCAGCAGGCAGCAAGCAGCACACAGTCCTTGTGAGGCCCCAGGCCCCGCCCCAAGCCAGATGGTAAGTGGCAAAGGCAGGGCCCTCAGGCACTCACTCAGGGGAGTCCTCCTGGGCAGCAGGCAGCAAGCAGCACACAGTCCTTGTGAGGTTTCAGGCCCCGCCCCAAGCCAGATGGTAAGTGGCAAGAGCAGGGCCCTCAAGCACTCACTCAGTAGGTGTGTTTGGGGTCACTGCTTAGACTGCAGTTCTCTGCATGTTTATGTTGCTTGCTCAGTGGAGCTAGTTGCCCAGACTGCAGCTTTAAAAACCTGTGGGATCTTCCCTGCGATCACAAGTCTGCGCCAGGGCTCTGGATCGCAGAGAGTTCCTATGTTTGCTCCATAGAACCTGATTAGAAAACTCCCTTCTGACTAGCTTGCTAAGGTCTAAGCAGAAGGGTTCAAATTTGGGGGAGGTGGGATTCTGTGTCCTCCCTTGCCTCCATCCCCAACGGGAGCAATCACTGATTTTCTAGGCATTGCCCTGAGCGCATTTAGTGTCTGAGGGAAGTCCAGTTACCGATCACAGCAATAGGCTTGCCAGGCCCTTGATCAGACACTTATAACTAGAGCTTGACGGGACCTCTGAAGTCATCTAGCCCAACCCCCTGCTTGGCACAGGATGCAAGTACAGCCTCCTTGATGGGAAGCTGCACAGCGTCTTTATAAATA
Organism: Podarcis vaucheri; assembly: GCF_965113315.1. Lineage (NCBI taxonomy): Eukaryota > Metazoa > Chordata > Lepidosauria > Squamata > Lacertidae > Podarcis > Podarcis vaucheri. The sequence goes on from NC_138763.1 coordinate 64,359,143, forward strand.
CACCCAGTGAGGTATTAACAGCTCTCTGCTTCTGTGATAGTACCAAACAGTATGTAAAATTTGCACAGACTAGTTGGATAGGAAATGGCATCAGGGAGGGAGTCTCTTAACTGACTAATACCCCACTACCATATCATTTTGCCACTTTTATCTATTGCTCCATTGCCCTTCCCCGCTGAGCGCTGTGCTCACATCTAGGCACTGGCTTCTGTATTTCATAGCCTGTAGTTTAGGGGTAGGGACATGGGTGGTGCTGTGGGTTAAACCACAGGGCCTTGGACTTGCCAATTAGAAGGTAGGTGGTCCGAATCCCTGCAGCGGGGTGAGCTCCCGTTGCTCGGTCCCTGCTCCTGCCAACCTAGCAGTTTGAAAGCACGGCAAAGTGCAAGTAGATAAATAGGTACCACTCCAGCGGGGAAGGTAAACGGCATTTCCGTGCACTGCTCTGGTTCTCCAGAAGTGGCTTAGTCATGCTGCCCACATGACCCGGAAGCTGTACGCTGGCTCCCTTGGCCAATAAAGACAGATGAGCGCCGCAACCCCAGAGTCGTCCGTGACTGGACCTAATGGTTAGGGGTCCCGTTACCTTTACTACTTTAGGGGTGGAGAATCTTTTTTTGTTTAGTTGCCCCTGACCATTGGCCACAGTGGCAGGAGCTGTCAGTACTTGCAGTCAAAAACAGGCACCAGTTGGGGGAAGCTTCTTTGAGATCATTGCAGAGGGTGGTTTATGATCTGCTTTGGGAGACTCATTGTACAATACTAAATACGTGGTAGCGCTGCCATTTGGTTACGTGGAAACTGGTCTGAGTGGCCCATTGATGTAAGTGACTGTGCATTCTGAGAACATGAGGCTGTTTCTGTGACTACTAGCTTCTGAATTTACTTTATTATTTTTATTATTAGGTTAAAAACTGGTTCCAGAATCGCAGGATGAAACTTAAGCGACAGCTACAAGACTATCGCCGAGGCCTCTGGCCTTCATATCCCGGCTATCTGATATGTCAGCCCAGGATCCCACCCAGCCTTCTACCTTATATGCCAAATCCTGCTTTGTGGCCCAATCCTCCTGGCTGCAAGTACCAGCCCTTCCAAAATCCACCTTATCCATTTCCATTACCTGGTCTGCCTTATCACTTTCCAACCCAGTTCTCAGGAAATTTAACTGAAGAGTACAAGATGGATTCTTCCAAGGAAACTTTTCCTACTCCTGCATTAGGATATGGGATGGCGTGGTAGATCTTGTTCAGAAATATGTTGGTTTTATTGCAGAGCATATATAGGTGAATGTGCAAGAACACATAACATTGAATAAATTGAATAAAGATTGAATATTGAATCATGATTGAATAAAGATTGAAGAATTGAGAATAAAAAAATTATTTTTATATAAATTTTTTGTTGTTGATTTCTTTAGTTCAGTGTTTTCTAAAATCCTGCAACCAAAAGCAGGTGGTTATTTCAGCATTTTCTAAAGTTTGGGCTAGATGTCTAGTGAAGGAATCTGCAAAAAATTCTACAAAGACTGCTAACAGTGATTTTACATGGCAGCTCTGCAGAGTCTACAAAAACAGTTAACAGCTAAGTTAGAAAGTGCGATTAAATGTCAGTAAGTGGGTAAAATAAATATTGATTAAATTTGTATATCCGAAGATCGCAGGGTGGTTCACAACATAAAAATGAAAACACCAAATACACAAGACAATAACAAACCAATAAGCCCACCCAACAAGCACATTTAAAAGGCCATAGAATCATAGAATCATAGAATCATAGAATCATAGAGTTGGAAGAGACCACAAGGGCCATCGAGTCCAACCCCCTGCCAAGCAGGAAACACCATCAGAGCACTCCTGACATATGGTTGTCTAGCCTCTGCTTAAAGACCTCCAAAGTAGGAGACTCCACCACACTCCTTGGCAGCAAATTCCACTGTCAAACAGCTCTTACTGTCAGGAAGTTCTTCCGAATGTTTAGGTGGAATCTTCTTTCTTGTAGTTTGGATCCATTGCTCCGTGTCCGCTTCTCTGGAGCAGCAGAAAACAACCTTTCTCCCTCCTCTATGTGACATCCTTTTATATATTTGAACATGGCTATCATATCACCCCTTAACCTCCTCTTCTCCAGGCTAAACATGCCCAGCTCCCTTAGCCGTTCCTCATAAGGCATCGTTTCCAGGCCTTTGACCATTTTGGTTGCCCTCCTCTGGACACGTTCCAGTTTGTCAGTGTCCTTCTTGAATTGTGGTGCCCAGAACTGGACACAGTACTCCAGGTGTGGTCTGACCAGAGCAGAATACAGTGGCACTATTACTTCCCTTGATCTAGATGCTATACTCCTATTGATGCAGCCCAGAATTGCATTGGCTTTTTTAGCTGCCGCGTCACACTGTTGGCTCATGTCAAGTTTGTGGTCAACCAAGACTCCTAGATCCTTTTCACATGTACTGCTCTCAAGCCAGGTGTCGCCCATCTTGTATTTGTGCCTCTCATTTTTTTTGCCCAAGTGCAATACTTTACATTTCTCCCTGTTAAAATTCATCTTGTTTGTTTTGGCCCAGTTCTCTAATCTGTCAAGGTCGTTTTGAAGTGTGATCCTGTCCTCTGGGGTGTTAGCCACCCCTCCCAGTTTGGTGTCATCTGCAAATTTGATCAGGATGCCCTTGAGTCCATCATCCAAGTCGTTGATAAAGATGTTGAATAAGACCGGGCCCAAGACAGAATCCTGTGGCACCCCACTAGTCACTCTTCTCCAGGATGAAGAGGAACCATTGATGAGCACCCTTTGGGTTCGGGCAGTCAGCCAGTTACAAATCCACTGAGTGGTAGCATAGTCAAGACCGCATTTTACCAGCTTCTTTACAAGAATATCATGGGGCACCTTGTCAAATGCCTTGCTGAAATCAAGGTAGGCTACATCCACTGCGTTCCCTTCATCTACCAGGCTTGTAATTCTGTCAAAAAACGAGATCAGGTTAGTCTGACATGACTTATTTTTCAGAAATCCATGCTGACTATTGGTGATCACAGCATTCCTTTCTAGGTGCTCACAGACTGTTTGCTTAATGATCTGTTCCAGAATCTTCCCTGGTATTGATGTCAGACTGACTGGGCGGTAATTATTTGGGTCCTCTCTTTTCCCCTTTTTGAAAATAGGGACAACATTTGCCCTCCTCCAGTCTGCCGGGACTTCGCCTGTTCTCCAGGAATTCTCAAAGATGACTGCCAGTGGTTCTGAGATCACATCTGCCAGTTCTTTTAATACTCTTGGATGCAGTTCATCTGGCCCTGGAGACTTGAATACATCTAAACTAGCCAAATATTCTTGTACTATCTCCTTAGTTATTCTGGGCTGTGTTTCCTTTGCTGAATCATTTGCTCCAAATTCTTCAGGTCGGGCATTGTTTTCTTTATCGGAGAAGACTGAGGCAAAGAAGGCATTGAGGAGTTCAGCCCTTTCTGTGTCCCCTGTTTGCATTTCACCATCTTCTCCTCTGAGTGACCCCACTGTTTCTTTGTTCTTCCTTTTGCTACGAACATACCCATAAAAGCCTTTTTTGTTGCTTTTAACCTCTCTAGCAAGCCTGAGTTCATTCTGTGCTTTAGCTTTTCTGACTTTGTGTCTACACGTGCTGGCTATTTGTTTGAATTCCTCTTTGGTGGTTTCCCCCCTTTTCCATTTTTTGTACACATCCTTTTTTAATCTTAATTCAGTTAAAAGTTCTTTAGATAGCCACCCTGGCTTCTTTAGGCACCTTCCACGTTTCCGTCTCATTGGTATTGCCTGTCGTTGTGCTTTTACTATCTCCCTCTTAACAAACTCCCAGCCATCATGAACTCCCTTTCCTTTTAGTATTGCTGTCCATGGGATCTCACCCAGCACTTCCCTAAGTTTTATGAAGTCGGCTTTCTTAAAGTCAAGAAATTGAGTCCTAGTATGCTTGGCTGCTCCTTTCCGCTGTATAGTAAACTTCAGAAGAGCATGATCACTCGCGCCTAATGATCCTTCCACATCTACCCCACTAACCAGGTCATCAACATTGGTTAGGACCAGATCTAAAATGGCTGTTCCTCTTGTTGCTTCTCCCACTTTCTGGACAATGAAGTTGTCTGCAAGGCCAGTGAGGAATCTGTTTGACCTTATGCTCTTGGCTGAGTTTGACGTCCAACAAATATCCGGGTAATTGAAGTCCCCCATTACTACTATCTCCCTTCCTTTTGCATGCTTGGCCATTTGTTCCAGGAAGGCATCATCTATGTCCTCCGTTTGGCTTGGGGATCTATAGTAAACTCCCACAATGAGGTCTCTGTTATTCTTCTCTCCCTTAATTTTGACCCAAATGCTCTCACTTTGGCTTTGAGGTTCTAAATCTTGGATCTCTTCACAGGTATACACATCCCTGACATATAACGCCACTCCTCCTCCTTTCTTGTCTGGTCTGTTTCTCTGAAATAGATTGTATCCCCCCATTATTACATTCCAATCGTGGGACTTATCCCACCAGGTTTCAGTGATGCCTATTATGTCATATTTAGTTTGCTGTACCAAGAGCTCAAGCTCATCTTGTTTATTTCCCATGCTTTGCGCATTAGTGTAGAGACATTGAAGTCCATTAATCATTCCCCCGTGTCTCTTATTTAAGGATTTTTTCCTCCCACCACTAGGTCCGCGTGCTGTTTGCTCCATTTGGTCTATGACATTTGGATGATCATCTTCATTAATTGATAGACTCCTACCTTCAGGAGCACTGTCTCCCTCCCCCATAGTATGTTAATCAACCAAAATGGGTTGATGGAAGCAGTGGAGCTTCATTTAGTAAGTGTGCCAATGGGAACAGTGTTAAGGCATTGCTGCAGGATGGGGAAGGGGTATTCTTCCCGTCTCACATGCTGTAGTCACCCCTTGTGCACTTTTTTCTGTACTGCTAATGGGAGCTTTAAAGAGACTAATTTATAAGAACAAAATTAAGAAGAGACGGTTGGGCAAATGGCCCATCTAGTCTAGGGTCCTGTTCTCACAATGGCCAAACAGATGCCTCTAGGAAACCAGCAGACAGGAATTGAGTGCAATAGCACACTCCCAACTTGTGATTCCCAGCACACTCTTATGTTCTTACAATATTCCCTAAGTTTCCCAAGAATGGACCAGCAGCTGGCGGATTGACAGTGGGAGATCCAGTTAATGAAATTTCCATATCCTGTCTAGTTGAGCTCTTAGAAAAACCGACCCCCCACGGTTCACTATCTGTGCAAAATTCTTGCAGCTTTATTCTATGTACAGTAGTACCTCGGGTTATGAACTTAATTCGTGCCAGAGGTCCATTCTTAACCCGAAACCGTTCTTAACCTGAGGCCCGCTTTCACTAATGGGGCCTCCTGCTGCCACTGTGCCGCCACCACATATTTCCATTCTCATTCTGGGGCAAAGTTCTCAACCCAAGGTACTACTTCCGGGTTAGCAGAGTTTGTAACCCGAAGTGTTTGTAACCCAAGGTACCACTGTATGTTGACTTGCAAGTGGCCCACTAAGCTCAGTGGGACATACCAGCAAGTCCACCATCCTGCCTACTTGCAGCTAAGTCTTGTGACTCTGCCTCCCTTTCTCCTTTAACACTACCTGGTCTTTGCCATACCTTTGCCTTGCCTCTCACCTGCACTAAGTCAGCACCATGGACAGCAGTGTGTTCTTCCTGGTGCAGAGATGATCCAATGCTTTGAACTGCTCAACTGATAATTCGATGTGGCCTCAACCTGACAGGGTGGTGGTTGTAGCTGCAGAGCTGCTCCTGCTCCTGGCTTCCTAGGCATCTTTCTCCAGGAGGGTGAGATGGTTTTCCAGTTCACTATATACCCCATTCAGAAAGAGATCAGAAACCTCCCATTTGTCTAATAGCATCTACTGGAGGTCGGGCTATGAATGATCACCAAAAAAAAAAGAAGGGAGTGGGGAAGCTTTTCTTTTTCAGCTCAAGGGTATCTTATCCTTTGTTTCTGCAAACCTTAAATCTCTCTTGCCCCCAACCCCACTGCCCCATCTAAAGTACTTTGTCTGGCCTTGCACTGAATGCAGTATTTTCAGCCTAAGATCAAGTGATGAAAGACCTGCGGCAGGTGTGAGGAACCTTTGGCTTGCCAGGTGTTGCTGAAATACAACTCCCATCAGCCTCAGCAAGCATGTCCAATAGCAAGGGCTGATGGGAAGTGTAGTTCAGCAACATCTGGAAGGCCAAAGGTTCCCCACACCTGGCCTACAGTAACAAAACAGGTTTATAACTAATGCACCTTGAGCTCTTTGCATGGTTTAGGGTTGGTGTTGGGAGTTGTTGTTGTTGTTGTCGTTTAGTCATTTCTGACTCTTTGTGACCCCATGGACCAGAGCACACCAGGCACTCCTGTCTTCCACTGCCTCCCGCAGTTTGGTCAAACTCATGCTGGTAGCTTCGAGAACACTGTCCAACCATCTCATCCTTTGTTGTCCCCTTCTCCTTGTGTCCTCAATCTTCCCCAACATCAGAGCAGGGTTATTGTGCTTTAACAGTTGTGTGGAAATTCAGCAGGTGAAGCCAGCAGTGAGCTTGAGTCCACTTTCAAGTTGGGGGGGGGGGCTAGTAATTTACAGTCCTCTCAAGTGGGCCTTTGCAGTATAGAAAGTTTGAAGGGGCCTGGGTTAAAGATTGTTTGGTATGAAAATACAATTATGAGAAAATCTTCCCATGTTGACCTTCTATATATCTGGGATCCTATTACTTGCTTGTGGCAAGTAATTTTCAGCCCACCAATCAACCTGGAGGAGAGGATGCAGACTTGCATACAACACAAAGCATAGAAAAATGTTTGGCAAACTTGTGCCTTCTTTTCTGAGTGGAGCAGAGGGCCCAATCCACGCAGAGAGGCTCGTAAACTCTTGTTTGTACACCTGAAGAAACCCACTGCCTTCACTTTGCTCTCCTAGGCCTCCAGCCGACTCCCCTTGGCCCTCTGGGCTCACAGCTCTGCTGATGTGGGCTTGCTTCTCTTCCTTATATTGGATTCCCCAAACGTGTGGTGTATTTTTCTTGGGCCTGGCTTTATCAGAAAAGCCCACCTAGTCCAGCGTTCTGTTTTCAAAGTGGCCAGCCAGATAGATGCCTGTGGGAAGCTCGCAAGCAAGACCAGAGCACTCTCGCCACTTGTGATTCCCAGCAACAGACGTTCAGGAACTTGCTGTCTCAGAGAGTAGAGGTAGAACATTGCCACCAGGATGCACAGCCCCTGACAGCCTTCTCCTGCATGAATGTGTCCAACCTGCTTTCAAAGGCATTCAAGTGGGTGGCCATCACTGGCTCCTGTGCGAGAGAGTTTCATAGCTATGCTGTGCTGTGGGAAGAAGCGCTCTCTTTTGTCTGTCCCGAATCTTTCACAGATCCCTTTCTTGTGTAGTTCCAAAGGCACCACCTCGTCCTGCTGCTGGCTTTCATCGCTCATGGCTGTGATGAAATGTCACCGTGTGCTTAGCACCTCTCTTCGTGCCTAGGAACAAAGAGACGCCCCGAGTGCTGCGAAAGGTCTCTCTTTGGGGGGCGGCTGCGTTTCCCCAGCCATGTCTTTTCTGAATCCATCCCTCACGTATAGAAATGATGGAAATACACCTTTGCCGTTCTCGAAGCTGCTTATTTTTTTGGGGGGGGGGTTCAACTTAGAGAAGCAGCGTCTGGGAAAAGTCAATGAGGTGACTAGCATTGCTCCTATGCAAGCCAGCTACTTATGATGGGGAGCAGCAACTTGGCGATCAATGGGGCTGACCCACAGTGTGTGTGTTTTGGCGTGTGCAGGCTTGCAGCCTCAGGCTGCAATGTTATGTTCACTGACTTGGAAGAAAGCCCCGTGGACTCTAATGGGATCAGACTTCTTGCTGGGCGTGCATCGATTGAAGAAATCACAATAATCATATGAAATTTAGAGGTGTTGGGGCTCAATCTCCTCTTTTGATTGCAGAAATGGTAGGCAGGCAGCTCAGGTAATTTAGGAGCTAGGAGAATGCACTCTGCACGTCCTCCGAAGATGCCTTTCAAGATGCTATTCGAGTGCTGAACTGCAGAGCTGGAAAGAGGCTAGTGCCTCTTTGATTTCAGAGGGGGGGGTCTTTCTTTCAGAGACACCTCAAGCACCACCACGTTATGCTATGTCTCGCCCAGGGGTGCCAGCTTGAATACAATATTGGGGGGGGCAGGTAAGCCCCACCCAACATAGTCGATTACATGACACAGTGCACACACACCATTTGACTTGCAATGCACATCAACTGGGGGGGGGGAGTGAGCTGACCTCCTCAGATATTTGATTGGGGGGTGGGGTGGGCCCAGGGCTGGATTTTGATGAGGCCCTAAGCTACTAAAGGTAATGGGTCCCTTTATATATCCAGCTGTCCTTTGTCAATAACAAATTGTTGCTGTTTTTTGTGTTGAATATATGCTACATGGTAATTTATGGAGCTAATAGGTATCTAAAGCCATTTGCACATAACAAAATATGTACTTTATCAAAGTAATTGTTGAACTGAAATACAATTAAGAAGTATATTTATAGTGAAATACAATTAAGAAGAAGTATATTAATAGTGAAATAATGATTAAGCTCTAACTTAAAATGATTTTTTATTCATAACAGGGTTTTTCCCCTTTAATTTTTTTAGGGCCCCCAAGAGAGTGGGGCCCTAAGCTATAGCTTGTTTAGCTTATATGTAAATCTGGCACTGGGTGGGCCGAAGGGACCTCGGTCTCTAGGAGTTGGCTCCTATGTCCAGCACCATCACCTTGTGATCTATCTCGCCCTATCTCAGCCCTTCCGCCCACCTACATTCGCCTCCGCTGCTCAGAGTCTCCGCCATAGGGACTAGTCGATTGCAAGAGCCCAATTAATTGCTTGGCTTTGGCAGCGACGCGGCCGGCCGTTTGACTCTGGAAGAGGCTGCCTTCCACCGTCCGAGGCGACCCACCGCCCACCCCTTCTTTCTTTCATACATCCGCCCCGAGAGCCCATGCATTTCAAAGCGAAGAGCCCTCCATGTTTTGACAAAGCGCATCAAAGGCACGCCGCCTCCGTGCGGCTCCTCCGCCCCACCTGTTGGAGGGCTGCCTGCGATGAGGGTGGCAAATGCGCCACTCTTTTGACAGTCTGAAGTGTGGCTGGCGGGGCTGTGCCAGAAGGATCCCGCGGACGACGCGTTGGCATGTTCTGTCAGGGGAAACAGTCGCCCCTTCATGAATTTAGACAAGGCGGCGATAATGAGTCTGCCTGCTTTTCGGCTGTGATTCTGCAGCGGCGCGAGGGATCAGGAGCTTAGCACTTCAAAGGGGATTCCCGCTGCTTCGCTGCGCTCAGTGCCAGAATTACAGAGCATCCGGCTACCTAACCATCTCTGATCTTTTCGCTGTCAGTTTCGTGCTTCCCCGGAGGTCACATAGGCTCCATGACCGCCACCTACTGGACAAGGAATTCAACCGCAGTTCGGATCTGCATAGGAGAAGGATGTCTCAATCAAGTGGTTCACCAAAAAGAAAAAAGAAAAGCCATACACAAACAAAACCTGGCAAATTTCTTTGCAAATACTCCAAAAGTAGGGGTGCCTAATAAAATATTGGGAGGGGGCCAGGTAAGCCCCACCCTGCATAATCGATCACAAGACACACACCCCATTTGAATGGCAATGCCCATCAGCTTTAGTAGGGAGCCCCAGCCTCCCCTAAATGTTATGGGGGGGGCTGACGGGACCTCTGCCCCTAGACGTTGGCTCCTACGCCCAAAAGGAAGAAGAAGAAAAACTGTGATGGCAAACTCACAAAGCTTTATAATTTAGTTCATTCATTCCATGATATGTCTAACAGCCCTTAAATAGCCGCCCAGAGTGGCTGGAGAACCCAGCCAGATGGGCGGGGTAACAATAATAAATTAGTATTAGTATTATAGTCTTGTGGTGACAGCAGGGGAATAGCTTTATTAGAACTCCAAAGCAAAGCAATGAGCAAGGTTCTTCAACCCATTCCGAAGCCAAAAGACTGAATCATACAATTGGAAGTTGGAAGGGACCCCAAGAGTCATCTAGTCCAGGACCCAACTGAGATGATTTTCATTTTATGCACCACTTGTTTAATAAAGGCTGCAGCCCTAGACACATTACTTAAGAATACTTCCCATTGGACTTGTGGGACCTTACTTCTAAGGGAACCTTAAAACCAGTCTCCAAGTCACTTGTCAAACAGATAGTTTCAAGCCTCTTTTCAGGGTTGCTGGTATTTCAGCTAGCCACTGCAACTATACTTTCAACAGGATTTTGATGTGCAGAAATGAACAGGAAGAAGATCAGCATAAACGTCTGCTAATTGTAGCTCTGGACAGTTGAAAGATTTGTGCCTTTATCTTCACTTTGTACAGATAGGCTGCAACTGCTCTTGGTTTTGATTTGTAGGCCCTTTTTTTTGCTCTGAATATGTTTAAACACACAGCAATTGATTAATCTTGTGCTTGCTAATTATAGCTATTAGGCTCACACAGGGATGGCTCCATCTGAATTTGCTGTGCTGTCATAAGGTGTGAATTCAAGTGCTCAGTTTAGTCTGGTTGTCACATTATTTTCAGATAACGCAGACAGCAGCTGTAGTTTCAGAGAGAGAGTTCATGCACCAAAATAAGCTTCAAAAAGGTTTGCAAAGCACAATCCCTGTAGAAGTCAAGGATAGCACATCCCTACCCTTCTCAGAGCTGGCTGAATTTCAAGAGAAATTATTACCTTTAATATACCTATCCTTTATTTTAACCTCTTAGCAGTCAGACAATCAAAGCCTGTTTTAAACCTGATGCATTTCAGAGATGTTTGTAGAAGCTGGCGTTTCATTCAGGTTTATGTGAATGGCAAAAACAAGGACATTTGGAACAAGACCTAGAGGTTGTGGTAGGCATGAAGATGAAGATGTCCACCCACTGCTTGGCAGCTGTGAAAAAGGCAGATTCAACACTAGGGATCATAATGACAGGAATTTAAAATAAAAGCTTGCATCCTAATGCCATGATACAAATCTATGGTGCATCTGTATTTGGAATACTGTGTACAGTTCTGGTCACCTCAGCTCTGAGAATTGCAGCTATAGGAGGAGAATAGGTGTCTCCTAACAACTTTCAGTACCCTTAATAAACTACCATTCCCAAAATTCCTTGGGCAAGCTGAAACTGCTTTATATGCAGTGCTTTTTTTCTGGAGGGATGCAGGCATACACATACATACCCCTAAACACTTTGTGAATCTAAGTTTGGCCTCATTGATGGGCAGTATTTCAATATGAGTAGGAAAATGACAGTACAGTGGTACCTCAGGTTACATACGCTTCAGGTTACATATGCTTCAGGTTACAGACTCCACTAACCCAGAAATAGTACCTCGGGTTAAAAACTTTGCTTCAGGATGAGAACAGAAATTGTGCTCCGGCGGGAGCCCCATTAGCTAAAGTGGTGCTTCAGGTTAAGAACAGTTTCAGGTTAAGAACGGACCTCTGGAACGAATTAAGTACTTAACTCGAGGTACCACTGTACTCTTAAACATTTTTTTAAAAAAGGGGGGAAAAGCACTGTTTAAATGTATAGTGCAGGTGGGGTCATAGGCAAAGTATTAGTGACCACAAACAAACATAACGTTTGCCTCTAGCAAGCATAATTTTTTGTCTCTTGACTTCACTGAAATTCATATGATTTCATTCCCCCAAGTAAGGTGTAAACATAAAAAATGCTAACTGAAGCTCCTAAAATATAATTTGTACTTACAAAAAATGCTTAGAGGTTTTATTTACAATTTAAGTTGTATACAAATTCTATTCCATTAAATAAAATAAACCAGGAGGGGCTTCATAATTATTATTTTTTAAATAACAAATTATAGGCCCTGCCTATGGGCTTACCACTTTTTTATTACTATAATTACTGGAATAAAGAATTAGCTGGTATTATGTTTGATAACTTACAGTGAAATGTGTGGCTTTATCTGTAAATTTTAAAGGCTTTGATTAACAGACGAGAATGGATTCTTTTTTAACTTTTGCACAAAATGATTTTTTTTTTTTTTGCATGAGCTGTGCTAGAGGAAGTTCCATTTTTAGCATCTATTATATGCTTGAAATGCACATAATGGAATTCAATCCAAGGCATTCATTCAAATGAATAGTGAGAAATTGGGACACAGCATGAAGAATGTCGTGTTTTTGCCTCTTAACAATTTTAGCTCGAGCTGTAAGCCAAAAAAGCAGTTTAGAAGCCAGAACTACTTTGATTAGACAACTGATGCATCAACACTTTAATAGTATTATCTGTAGACTTACAATTTGAGAGTCACAATTAAATAAGTAATTGTTACTGTGTTGCAATTTACTGTTGATAGTGATGTGATAAAACAATGACTGCCTCCAAACTCTATTATCCGACAAACACAGTAGAAATCACTTTTAAAAAATACCCTGAATCAGAAAGGCAGTATTCTTATTCCAATCTCTAGTGTAAACTATTCCAGAAGAGTTCTTCTGAGGTGACGCTTTCATCTTCAGTAAAATAACTCTTTCTTAACTGGTTTGTAGCTTGCAGGATTGCCATTTCCAGACTGGTGCCAGAGTCTTGTGCTAGTTTTGCACTGTGAGCCCCACATTTGGTGCTGTCCTCCCAAACTGAGTAATTGACTTTCAAACCGGGGACCATAGGTATGCAAAACTTTGGCATCAGTTTGCAGGGGATCCAAAATTTCAGGGTCACATATTAATGAAGCTTAGATGGATTTTCTTATGTCAGATTTCATGTAAGGCACGTCACTTGATGATCAAGAGATGTCAGAAATCTTTGGTGGAAAACCACTGTATTCTTGTTCTCTGCCACTTGGAGTTCTGGAGTTAATTTTGCTGGCAAGTGAGCACCCTCCTAATGTAACAGAGCTATATAGAAATCCATTATACAATCCACTGATTATAACAATCTGCTCCAATACTAAGCTACATCACCTAGTAAGAACCATGGCAGTGCTTAAAATTTAATTTCTGGAAAACGTTTTGTAAAGCAATCTCAATCAACAAATTTTATGGGGATAATCCAGTCAGCATCATTCATTTAGGATTACTCCTTATTGAAAAGTGCTCTTGGCGGTACTTATCTGGGAGTAAAAGCTAAATAGTTCAGCTAACACAATCAAACTCCCTGAAGTTCTTATCTACCTGATATACATTTTGGGCATCAGTGATGGTCCTATTTAAAAGGTAAAAGGTCTATTCATATAAAGGGCAATTAACTGCGTTGTGTTTGGTTTTTTTGTTTACTCACATTTTACCAATGACAATGATGAAGACAGTTGAGGATGGTAAAACAGTTGAATTGTTCTTTGATAACTTAAATTCCTTATCAAATTAAGCAAGCTGTAAGCTTCTCTCCTCTCCCTGCAAGCGTATTTTCACTGAATTCATGTTATGAAAGCCGCAAAGCTTTGCAGATTTAAAGGTAAAGGTAAAGGTACCCCTGCCCGAACGGGCCAGTCTTGACAGACTCTGGGGTTTGTGCGCCCATCTCACATCTATAGGCCGGGGGCCAGCGCTGTCCGGAGACACTTCCGGGTCACGTGGCCAGCGTGACAACGCTGCTCTGGTGAGCCAGAGCCGCACACGGAACGCCGTTTACCTTCCCGCTGGTAAGCGGTACCTATTTATCTACTTGCCCCCGGGGGTGCTTTCGAACTGCTAGGTTGGCAGGCGCTGGGACCGAGCAGCGGGAGCGCACCCCGCCGCGGGGATTCGAACCGCCGACCTTTCGATCGGCAAGCCCTAGGCGCTGAGGCTTTAGCCCACAGCGCCACCCGCGTCCCGGGGATAAACCCCACCGAGCAAAGTAGGGCTTTTATTGGAGTGTGTATGCCTAGGATCAGACCTTCAAAGCCCCAGTAAAATGAACAGCATGAAAGGTAAACACAATGGATCTGGATGCACTCTGAAGATTCCTTCACCATATATTTATACTCCTGCTTGGACTACTGCAATACACTCTACATGGGGCTACCTTTGAAGGTGACCCGGAAACTACAACTAATCCAGAATGCAGCAGCTAGACTGGTGACTGGGGGTAGCCGCTGAGACCACATAACACTGGTCCTGAAAGACCTTTATTGGCTTCCAGGACGTTTCTGGGCACGATTCAAAGTGTTGGTGCCGATTTTTAAAGCCCTAAACGGCCTCAGCCCAGTTACCTGAAGGAGCGTCGCAACCCCCATCATTCTGCCCGGACACTGAAATCCAGCTCCAAGGGCCTTCTGGCGGTTCTCTGACTGCGAGCAGCAAAGTTACAGGGAACCAGGCAGAGGGCCTTCTCGGTAGTGGCGCCCGCCCTGTGGAATGCCCTGCCATCAGATGTCAAATATATATGTTTACTTAGGGAAGCTTTTAATATTTGATGAATTATTGTATTTTAATATTCTGCTGGAAGCCATCCAGAGCAACTGGGGAAACCCAGCCGGATGGGCGGGTTATAAATAAATAAATAAATAAATAAATAAATATTATGGTTTTTCAGCTATTTCTCTTCACCACTGCTAACCAGCACTTTCCCTAGTGCAAAGCTGGCATGTAAAAATTCTGAATTCAACTCTTGACACCGTGAGGTAGGACTATGAAAGATTCTTGTCTAAAACCGTGGGGAATAGTCACCGCCTGACAGTATTGACCAGTGATGAGGAACCTGTGGCCTGGACTTGATAAGAGTCCAACAATCTTAGTACTCGCATACAAAGCCCTAAATGGCTTTGAACCCAAGAAGAGTGCCTCTCCCAGTATCAGCCATTTCAGGCCCTGTGATCAGCTGGGGAGGTCCTGTTGGTGGTGGCCCCAATCGGTGCTGCTCAGCTGACACTGCCCCATGACAGGGCCTTCTTGGTGGTGGTTCCCCATTTGTGAATGCTCTCTCTGGAGAGTTGCACCCTCCCTCCCTCATGTTTAACATGCATGAGAAATATTAGACCATTCCTCTTCACCCAGGCATTTGATAACTGATTTGTGCTGTTTTCGAAATCCTTGAAAGTTTCAGCTGTGAGGGTATGTTACTGTTTCTTAATGAAAACCAAACCAAATCATGTTCTTAATATTTTTTAAAAAAATTCCAGTATGCTTTTGGTTTATTTTTAATTGTGTTATTTTGCTACTTTGTTGATTGCTGGAGTCCTTTGGAAGGAAAGACGTGATAGACATTTTTGTAACAAGAACAAGAAGAAGAACTTGTCAGGAATTCTGCTTCCTGTACTGTTGGAATAGGTGACCCTCCCAACTCTCAAATTCCATGATTCTGTGGGAATGAGTCATAGCTCAGTAGCAGAGATCTTCGAGATAAACACCTTTGCCAGAGATCTTAGAGAGATACTGTGAATCAGAGTAGACATACCAATATATCGTATCTTCACATCAGTCCTTGTTGAGCCATATTAAATAGACTGGATCATCACCCTCTCCCATCCCTCCAAACTTAATATTCTTTTTAAAATCCCTTTTACAAGACAACAAAAGCTACTTTTGATCAGTCCCATTGAAAGCAGAACACTGGGACATTCAAACGGGGCCATGTTTGCTCCGAAGTGCTTGTACTGCATTCATTCACAAGTATTTTGGTAATAAAATGGATTTGGAAGACAAAATCCACTGTTGATATCAAACTTAAACCTATGCATAGCAGAAGGCCTTTCAGGTGCCACATAACACAAAATGCACCAAGTTGTATCTACCATTACATTGGCTATTTTTCATTTTTGAACATACTGGATCATGTGTTACTATCCTCCCCTGCCCCTTTTTATATTACTTATGTTAAAGAAAGCACATTCTGTTCTTGTTTTGTTTTACAATCAGAAAATGGCAAAATGTAGCGTTTTGGTTTGTGTGTGTGCCATGATGTGCACAGAGGTCAGTCTGCAATGCCCCCTGCAGGACAACCTAAACATTTATTGGGGTGAATTACTGACTTGAGCATTTAATTCATGCGTTTGAGCTGTCTGAAATGCTTCACCACTCGCCTTCCCCATCTCCCCAGCCACTTTCATTTGCACCAGCTTCAGATCTCTCTCTGATATTCTCTGGACTGCTGGAACTGCTGGATGCAGAATACATCTTCCGAGTTTCATTTATACAATCAGGCTAACTGCAAAGATTAGGTACACATGGCATAAGAGACTGTACAGGCTGCATGTTTAGGACTCTATAGGATGAAAATTGTACAGGTTTCCTATTTAGGAAGGAATATAGGAAGCTGGCTTCTGCCAAGGCAAACTGTTGGTCCATGTAATTCATTCTTGTCTCCACTAACTGGCAGCAGCTCTCCAGCATTTCAGATAGAGGATAATCCGAGTCCTAGCTGAAGATGTCAGAAATTCAGCTGCTACACACAAACTACTACCACAGAACTACAGAATTCCAGGAAGTGCCGTTGGTTAAGGGTGCCGAGAGTTGTTAGTCTGAAGGAGCGCCTCCACCCCCATCATTCAGCCTTCTGGTGGTTCCCTCACTGCGAGAAGCGAGGTTACAGGGAAGCAGGCAGAGGGCCTTTTCAGTAATGGCGCCTGCCCTGTGGAACGCCCTCCTATCAGATGTCAAGGAAATGAACAGCTATCTGACTTTTAGAAGACATCTGAAGGCAACCCTGTCCAGGGAAGTTTTTAATGTTTGATGTTTTATCATGTTTATTCTGTTGGGAGCTGCCCAGAGTAGCTGGGGCAACCTAGTCAGATGGATGGCATATAAATAATAAACTATTATCATATTATTATAATACAGTGGTACCTCGGTTTTTGAACGTAATCCATTCTGGAAGACCATTCAACTTCCGAAACATTCGAACACTGAGGCGCAAAGGGTAGTATGCCAATTCGGTAGAGAAAATTGTGAAAAACAACAGATACATGCAGTGGAAGCCGTTCGATTTCCAAGGCGCATTCGAAAATGGAAGCATTTACTTCCGGGTTTTTGGCATTTGAAAACAGAAACATTCGGCAACGGAGACGTCCAAAAACCAAGGTACCACTGTAATTATTATTATTGATCTGCATCCTCCTCACAGAGCTATACTTTGAGAGTTCTCTGGGAAGAGAGATTGCCTGTTTAACTACTCTAGAAATGGTAGCTCTCTGAGGGGAATAGGGGGTCTCTCAGAACCCTTAACAAATAGAGTTCCCAGGATTCTCTGGGGAAAGCCATGTTTGTTTAAAGTTGTATGATGCTTATTTAAATGTATCATATCTTAGACCAGGAGGGCGCAACTTGCCTAATTCCAAAAGCCCTCTCGGGTGATTAGCAGAGTCCTCTGTCATTAGCAATCTGTCCCTTCCCTTGTTGGTGGGAAGGAAGAGGAGGTGAGCCCACCCACCACTGATATCACCCCCGGATGTCAGGGAACTGCCATCAGAGGCACGGGAGAAGGAGAGGGTCTCTGATTCTGCAGAAGAAGGTCCCAGCGCTAGGGGGAGACTCAGCTGGGAAGAAGGGGAAGAGAATGAGTGTAACACCAGGGATCCAGGAGAGCAACGGGACAGGGAGGTGCAGGGGCTCCAGGACTCTTCATTGGAAGTTAGTGAGGAGAGCCCAAGCACCCCGCTGCCCACGCCCACCCTGCGCAGGAGACTCCCGCGCAGTGAGAGGCGGAGACGATTGGGCGTCAAACAACTCTTATGTTGGCAGCGCTTTAAGAAACACCCACAGTCAGATTCTACGAGTGACTAAGGGCAGCCACGCTGAGATGGGCTGTGCAGTCCGGAGGGTTTAACCAGGCAATCCGATGCTCAAACGGGGCAGGATTACGCACGAGTAACTCCCAACCACTACACCACCCACAGTTGAGATGCAGTCTTCCTAGAAATATTGCCTCTGAGGGAATGCAAAGGAAAAGGTTGCTCACTACTCCTTTCTATTGCAAGCCTGCAGGCAAGGCTTGATTTGTTTTGAGTTGTTGTATATTCAACAGATACTGAGGGAAGTATATGTTTTATCAATGGGCCTTTAAAGCGTCTGTCATAGGCTAGAGTGTGCGAGTGACATTTGTCGCACTTGATAGCATACTATGAGGTATATAATTGAATCAGAATAAGTACTTGTTGCGCAAGGAATGTATCATGCGCAAAAGAGTCCACGGCAAAAGCCGTGTTTGGGTGAATACATTCAATGAACACATTCAACTTGTTTCCATCTCTTGGATCTATATTGCCCTTTAAAAACAATTCTGTTCTGCTTTTCTAAACTGGATGACCACAGAGTAATATAATAGGCAGTAATGTCAAATGGGGACGTATATGTGTGAAGGAATCATTATGGTAGGCTTCACAAACCTGGTGGCCTTTATCATCATCATCATTTACCCACCCTTAAGCTTGGGTCGCCGGGCAGGTTACAACAATTAAAAATTAAAAACTAAACAGATTGTGATCACAAGCATAGGGTAGACCCTGAAAAGAGGTGCCTCCTCAGCATTCAGTGAAGGTTGCACTGTATAGTGAAGAGGCCAGACACACCTCTATGGTTTACAAGAGATATTAAAATTATCAATAAAAACCAGCTAAAAACAATTTAACACATTCAAAAATAATTACGTTAACAATAAAAGATTGAAACAATCCAACTGGATAGGCTTGCCTAAACAAAAACGTTTTCAGCAAGCGCCAAAAAGATTAGTGCCTGATGTCAACAGGCGGGGAGTTCCAAAGGTGGGTGCTGTCAGAATAAAAAGTCCATTTCTCACAACTGCAGAATGATGTGGCACATCTGCCGATTGAAGCGGCTGAGTGGGTGCATATGGAGGAAGGCGACCCTGCAAGTAAACCGGTCCCAAGTATTTAAGGACGTCCCAGCTCCAGTTCAAAAGCACGTCAAAGTGCAAGTAGATAAATAGGTACCGCTCCAGCGGGAAGGTAAGCGGCGTTTCCGTGCACTTCTCTGGTTCGCCAGAAGCAGCCTAGTCATGCTGGCCACATGACCTGGGGAAACTGTCTGCAGACAAACGTTGGCTCCCTTGGCCAGTAAAGCGAGATGAGCACCGCAACCCCAGAGTTGTTCGTGACTGGACTTAACTGTCAAGGGTCCCTTACCTTTTTTTAAAAAAAAAACCTATAAAGTAACTGGATGATTAGTTTAAAGTAACTGGATGATTACTAATGTAACTGGATGATTACTATAAAGTAAAGTAACTGGATGATTACTATAAAGTAACTGGATGATTACTATAAAGCAAAGTAACTGGATGATTACTAATGTTGCAGTGTGGGATGTTCCTGTTCATCAGCCCTGTCCATGCTTTCCTTCACGAGGACCTGGGATAGCTCAGTCAGTAAAGCATGAGACCCTTAATCTCAGGGTTGTGGGTTCAAGCTCCACGTTGGGAAAAAGATTCTTGCTTTAGAGTGGGTTGGACTAGATGATTCTTGTGGTCCCTTCAATTCTGTGATACCCCATTCCATTCTCACCACACCTGGCTTTGCCTCCCCTTCCTCGCCGCAGCATTCTGTGGCGCCTGAGCACACCCAGTCTTTGCTGGATGGTTCTGAGTGTGTGTGTACGTTTTCCTGTTAGAGATGCGTTGCACTCCTGCCAACCTCAGGGTTGCCCAAAGCCTTCTGCGGCCTTCCCTCTTGTACGTGGATGGGTGCCCTTTTGCCTACACGCTGCCCCTCAGAGCATTTGGATCGTTCTCAGTCTCCATGACGACCCCAGTCATTGCAATTCAAAAGAGAGAACCCAAATTTTGTTATGACTGATCTGTCTTTTATGCAGGAAGATAATGCCCTTTCTACGTCTCTGGACTGAGAACGGAGAGGAAAGGTTGGCATGGCAATTATCAAAAGACCTTGAGCAAGCCGGCTAGGGAGCCCCACAGATATGCTGGATGCGTCAGCTTGGAATGAGGCGGAAATTGTTCAAGGGCTCTCAGAGAAGAACAGAACCAAATCTCAAACATTAGGCTGACAACAGAAAATGCTCTAGAGTGCTGTCAAAGGAACACAGGAAGCAACCTTAGGCCAGGTTAGGCTATTTGCTCATTTAGCTGGTATTGTCTGCTCTGACTGGCAATGGCTCTCCAGGGTCTCATACAGGAGTCTTTCCTATCAGCTGTAGTAGGGCCATAGCTTGGGGATGCTGTATCTGCCTAGTGTACAGAAGGTCCTCAAGTGGGGTCCGGGGTTCAGACTCCTGCTTGAAACCTTGGAGAGCTGCTGCCAGCCAGTGTAGGCAATATTGAGTGAGATGGACCCAATGCTTTGACTTGGTATGAGGCAGATTCCTACATTCCTACCTAGCCCTTTTACTGAACTTTCCTGGGATAGAACCCACTGGGACCTTCTGTATGCAAAGTATTTATGTTCCAGTAGACCCAGAAACAGAGGTCTACTGCAGTTGGCTGTGCCAACCAGATGCCTGTGGCAAGCAAGCAGGTTTTCAGCACAAGGGCCCTCTCCCCTCCTGTAAGGTAAAGGTAAAGGGACCCCTGACCACTAGGTCCAGTCGTGACTAACTCTGGGGTTGCGGCGCTCATCTTGCTTTATTGGCCGAGGGAGCCGGCGTACAGCTTCCGGGTCATGTGGCCAGCATGACTAAGCCACTTCTGGCGAACCAGAGCAGCACACGGAAACGCCGTTTACCTTCCCACCTATTTATCTACTTGCACGTTGACGTGTTTTCGAACTACTAGGTTGGCAGGAGCAGGGACCGAGCAACAGGAGCTCAGCCCGTTGTGGGGATTCAAACCACCGACCTTCTGATCAGCAAGTCCTAGTCTCTGTGGTTTAACCCACAGCGTCACCTGCATCCCCTCCTGTAGTTTCCAGCAGCTGGTATTCAGAAGCAGTGCTGCCTTCAGCTCTGGAGACAGAGTCGAGCCATCATGGGTAGTAGCAGCCATTCTGAATACCAGTTGCTGGAAACCACAGGAGGAGAGAGGGCTCTTGCACTTGGGTCCTTCTTGCAGGTTTCCCACAGACATCTGGGTGGCCACTGTGAGAACAGGATGCTGGACTAGATGGGTCATTGGTCTGATCCAGCAGGCTCTTATGTTCCTGCATACTCACCCATAGAACTCAGTGTGACTTACTTCTGGGTAGGACTTGCATAGAATTTAATTGTTCATTTCAGTGATTCTAGATTAAAGCTGCAAAGAGGTAGAATCCGAATACAGTGGTGACTCGGCTTTCAAGCGTCTTGGAAGCTGAACATTTTGGTTTTCAGACGCCGAAAACCCAGAAGTGTTTGCTTCCATTTTCAAACGCTTTTTGGAAGTTGAACGGCTTCCGCTGCGTTTTTTTCAATTTTCTCAGTTGACTTTGCCAACTGCCCTTTGTGCCTTGGTTGTTGAACATTTCAGAAGTTGAACAGACTTCCGGAATGGAGTACGTTCAACAACCGAGGTACCACTGTACTAAGTAAAAGCATAGATTAGTTAAAAGGGTTCAGAGCTGAGGAAT
Source organism: Podarcis vaucheri (assembly GCF_965113315.1). Classification (NCBI taxonomy): domain Eukaryota; kingdom Metazoa; phylum Chordata; class Lepidosauria; order Squamata; family Lacertidae; genus Podarcis; species Podarcis vaucheri. Next base: position 64,380,611 of record NC_138763.1, read on the forward strand.
AAGTACAGTGGTACCTCAGGTTAAGTACTTAATTCATTCCGGAGGTCTGTTCTTAACCTGAAACTGTTCTTAACCTGAAGCACCACTTTAGCTAATGGGGTCTCCTGCTGCTGCCGCGCCGCCAGAGCCCGATTTCTGTTCTTATCCTGAAGCAAAGTTCTTATCCTGAAGCACTATTTCTGGGCTAGTGGAGTGTGTAACCTGAAATGTATGTCACCTGAAGCATATGTAACCCGAGGCACCACTGTACTGTATGGTAGGGTAGGGAGTTTATGGATTAAAATTATACACAAATTATAAACACTACCTTTGAGTTACTCATAAAGCCTAGTTTGGCTCCCATCCTAAGTACATTTAACCAAGGAGTAAATCTCACCGACTGACTTCTGTGCTTAAGGTTCCACGGTGTGTTACTCAGGAATGAAAAATAATGGTCATCTTTTGGCTTTACTGTGCGGACCAAAGTCATGATGCCTGCCAGGGATGGCTTTGATAACAGGGAGGAACAGTTGATCTTTCAGCCGGCTTGGTAATCAAAAGAAAAACACTGTTGCGGAAACACAATGAAAAGAATGAAAGGACGGGGCTTTGCTACCGCCCTGTGAAAGCCAATTAAGTGTATGGAGGCAAAGAGGTGAAATCAGAGCCATCGATGGATTTATTAAGCCAGAACAACAAGCGCAAAGTCGAAGGACATTCCTCCCACACGTTCTGCTTTTAATTAGTTTCTCATGTCCCCTTGCCTGCGCAGGGAAAGATATGAGGTTTCCGGCTGCAATACAGTGCAAGGGTAAAATGTCTACTTGGGAAAAGCAAGCCAGGTAAGAGGCTACCTGGGTTTGAATATAGCAGCCTGCTGTATCAGGCCCATGGCCCATCTAGTCCCTGTGATCCTGTTCTCACAGTGGCCAACCAGATGCCTGGGGGAAACCAGCACGCAGGATTTAAGCACAAAAGCACTCTTCCTTCCTGTGGTTTCCAGCAACTGGTATTCAAAAGCATCGCTGCCTCCATTTCATGGCTAGTAGTAGCCACTGATGGCCTTCCCTGCCATGTATTTGCACAATCCTCTATTAATGCCATCCTTGGTTGCCTCAGGAGAGAGAGGAAAATTCTCAGGGATGATTCACACCCTGGCCAGCACTTTCTTGATCTCCTGCCCTCAGGCAGATGATATAGAAGCATGATTAGATGCACCAACAGGGTAAAGAACAGCTGCTATCCATGGGCTGTTAGGCTGCTGAATGAAACAATAACAACAGGGCAACTGACTTTCGGGTTTAGTGGGTGTGCGTCAGTAAACGAGGGGAATTAAGACTAAGAGAGCTGAGTGGGTGGGGTGTTCGTGTAATCTCACTGTATTCAAGTTGTACAAGTGACAATAAAGTATTTCAATTCAATTTCAATTCAATAAAGCCACCAGCTTGGCAGCCAGCTCTGTCCCCTATGGGAGTGAGTTTCATAGGTTGCCTATGTGCTGTGTGAAGAATTACTTTCATTAAGACTGCAGCTCTACATATGTGTTTATCTGGGAGTAAGTACCATTGAACTCAATGGAACCTGGAGGAAACAGGCATAGGATTCTAATGCAACACTTAATAGTGCTAAAATAGGCATAAAACATCACTTTGTAATTCAATTCTTCCATTGAAGAGTGATTAGTATTATGGTCCAAGAAATCTGTTGTTCTGAGGGGAGGCAAGGCAAGTAGGCATTACAGTGGTACCTCAGGTTAAGTACTTAATTCGTTCCGCAGATCTGTTCTTAACCTGAAACTGTTCTTAACCTGAAGCACCACTTTAGCTAATGGGGCCTCCTGCTGCCGCCATGCCGCCGGAGCATGATTTCTGTTCTCATCCTGAAGGTGCTTTTATATTGTAAACTGTCCTGAAGGTTCTGTTCTTAACCTGAGGTACTATTTCTGGGTTAGCAGAGTCTGTAACCTGAAGCGTATGTAACCTGAAGCGTATGTAACCCGAGGTACCAGTGTATTATTATTATTATTATTATTATTATTATTATTATTATTATTCATACTGCCCTTCATCCAAGGATCACAGGGCAGTTTACAATATAAAAGCACAAAAATACATACCATAATGACAAACAAAAACAACCCCTCGCATATAGTTTAAAAGGCCATAGATTGTTTAATTAGCCAAAAGTCTGGGAGAAGAGGAATGTTTCTGCCTGGTGCCTAAATATATGTAATGAAAGTGCCAAGTGAGCTTCTCTGGGGAGAATGTATTAAATGGGGAGCTGCAGCCACAGAAAAGGTCCCTTCTCATGTTGCCTCCAGGCATTTCACGGAGGAGGCACACTAAGAAGGGACTCAGGCGACGATTGCAGGGTTCAGGTCAGTTCATATGGGGAGAGGTAGTCCCTTCAGGCATTGAGGTCCTTGAGGCATTGAGGTATCAGCTGTTTAAGGCAGTATAGGCCAAAGCCAGCCCTTTGAATTGGGCCCAGAAAGTTAACTGGCAGCCAGTGCAGTCAGGCCAGGATTGGTGTTCTATGCCGAAACTGTCTTGCCCTGGTAAGCAACCTGACCTATGAATTCTGCACCAACTGACATTTCCAAACCTTCTTCAAAAGCAACATCACATATAAAGCATTGCAGCAACACACCCTCCAAGTGCCCTTATTTTCCAGGGACAGTCCTGGATTTACAGAAGCGGTCCTGGTTTCTGATTAGACCCCAGAATGTCCCGCTTTTCCTTTGTTGTTGTTTAGTCATTTAGTCGTGTCCAGCTCTTTGTGACCCCATGGACCAGAGCACGCCAGGCACTCCTGTCTTCCACTGCCTCCCGCAGTTTGGTCAAACTCATGTTCGTAGCTTTGAGAACACTGTCCAACCATCTCGTCCTCTGTCGTCCCCTTTCCTTGTGCCCTCCATCTTTCCCAATATCAGGGTCTTTTTCAGGGAGTCTTCTCTTCTCATGAGGTGGCCAAAGTATTGGAGCCTCAGCTTCACGAGCTGTCATTCCAGGGCTGATTTCCTTAAGAATGAATAGGTTTGACCTTCTCGCAGTCTATGGGACTCCCAAGAGTCTCCTCCAGCACCATAATTCAAAAGCATCAATTCTTTGGCGATCAGCCTTCTTTATGGTCCAGCTCTCACTTCCATACATCACTACTGGGAAAACCATAGCTTTTACTATACGGACCTTTGCTGGCAAGGTGATGTCTCTGCTTTTTAAGATGCTGTCTAGGTTTGTCATTGCTTTTCTCCCAAGAAGCAGGTGTCTTTTAATTTTGTGACTGCTGTCACCATCTGCAGTGATCATGGAGCCCAAGAAAGTAAAATCTTTTCCTTAGGATGTCCCTATTTTCATTGGAGAAATGTTGGAGGGTATTGAGTTATCCAGGGCTTTTTTTCTGGGGGTACGTATATCCCTAAATATTTTGTGAATCTAAGTTTGGCCTCATTGAGGGGCAATATTTCAATATGAATAGGAAAATGAGAGTACCCATAAGCATTTTATAGAAAAAAAAGCACTGGAGTTATCTGACCCCCGAGCCATCTGAAGGCAGCCCTGTATAGGGAAGGTGTTTTTTTAATGTTTAATTATGTTTTTATATACATAATCAAACATTAAACATTTTTTTAAAAAACCCTTCCCCCTTTTTTTTATATGGGACGCAGGTGGCGCTGTGTGTTAAACCACAGAGCCTAGGACCTGCCAATCGAAAGGTCGACGGTTCGAATCCCCGCGGTGGGGTGAGCTCCCGTCGTTTGGTCCCAGCTCCTGCCCACCCAGCAGTTCGAAAGCACCCCTAAGTGCAAGTAGATAAATAGGGACCTCTTTATAGCAGGAAGGTAAACGGCGTTTCCGTGTGCGGCGCTGGTGCTGGCTCGCCAGATGCAGCTTCGTCATGCTGGCCACGTGACCCGGAAGTGTCTTCGGACGGCACCGGCTCCCGGCCTCTTGAGCGAGATGAGCGCACAACCCTAGAGTCGGTCACGACTGGCCCTGATGGGCAGGGGTACCTTTATGTTTTTATATATGTTGAAAGCTGCCAGAGTGGCTGGGGCAACCCTGTCAGAGGAGCAGGGTATAAAGAGTAAAATTATTATTATGGACTAGAGTGTCCCTATTTTCATCAGAGAAACGTTGGAGGGTATGCAGTAATATAACCTAGAGGTTACCTGCATTGGTTCTAGTTGTTTGTGGGCCACATTTTACAAGGACTGCCCCTTCTGAGATCTCTGAAGTAGGTTACAATCTTACCCATCACGGCAGCAAAGCAGATCTGCTCAGAGACTACACTCACTCTGCTGCTGCCTGTTACCACTTCTCTTTCACTTCCACTTCCACCGAAGTCCTGCTTCGTAACTACACAAAGAAAGTTCTGGATTTTTGCCTTGAACAGCCAATTGCAAATCTTTTCTACAAAGCTCTTACAGGGACCAATGCAGCCCTTAATCAATCTACCGTACTTAGAAGAGACTTCCTCACACATTTCTATAGAAATTACTTCCAGCGGGTGGCGCTGTGGGTTAAACCACAGAGCCTAGGGTTTGTGGATCAGAAGGTCGGTGGTTCGAATCCCCGTGACGGGGTGAGCTCCCTTTGCTTGCTCCGTGCTCCTGCCCACCTAGCAGTTTGAAAGCACAAAGTGCAAGTAGATAAATAGGCGGGAAGGTAAACGGCGTTTCCGTGCGCTGCTCTGGTTCGCCAGGAGCAGCTTAGTCATGCTGGCCACATGACCCAGGGAAACTGTCTGCGAACAAACATCGGCTCCCTTGGCCAGTAAAGCAAGATGAGCATCGCAACCCCAGAGTCGTTCGCGACTGGACTTAACTGTCAGGAGTCCCTTACCTTTTTTAAAAAAAAACAACTATAAAGTAACTGGATGATTATTACTATTGGACAAGTGCAATATGTTGCAGTGTGGGATGTTCCTGTTCATCAGCCCTGTCCATGCTTTCCTTCATGAGAACCTGGGACAGCTCAGTCAGTAGAGTATGAGATCCTTAATCTCAAGGTTGTGGGTTCAAGCCCCACATTGGGTAAAAGATCCCTGCATTACAATGGGTTGGCCTAGATGACTCTTGTGGTCCCTTCAATTCTGTGATACCCAGTTCCATTCTCATCACACCTGACTTTGCCTTCTCTTCCTTGCCTCAGCATTCTCTGGCCCCTGTGTTCTAGATGTGTGTGTACGTTTTCCTGTTAGAAATGCATTGCACTCCTGCCAACCTCAGGGTTGCCCAAAGCCTGCTGCGGCCTTCCCTCTTTGTCATGCTGGCCACATGACCTGGGAGCTGTACGCCAGCTCCCTCGGCCAATAAAGCGAGATGAGCGCTGCAACCCCAGAGTCGGCCATGACTGGACCTCATGGTCAGGGGCCCCTTTACCTTTTTAAGTATGCTTAAGATTGCCACCTGGATAATATAAATTAGAGATAATAGATTAATAAGGGGCCCTCATATTTTTGGGACTAGAGACACAGCAGGAAATGTAAGGAATTGTTGTGGCAACCACAAAATACCCATTTCATAGAAGAAAAGCTAGTGATGCTCAGAACACTCCCCCTGTAGGTAAAGCGCCTATATTCCTAAAACAAACAAAGACAAAGAGTTCCCAACAGAAAACTCCCTCAAAGCCAAACAAAGCCAAATTTAAAATAAAAATGGGGAGAGGAGACCTTGTCAAACACCAAGGGTAGTGTCTGAAAGTAGCCCGGTGCCCAGAGATGTTGGCAGCCTCAGTGATGGAATAGTGTATTGATACATTATTTGTTTATATTCTTCCCTATTGCATTGGTTTCACCAAAATCCTGCTGTTGTGTGCTGATAGTCAGGTCAAAGGAGGACTTGAATCGTCTCTTGTTATAATTCAGAGCTGCTTTCTTTTATCAGCTGTAGTTTGTCACACAGGGGTCAGGAAAAAAGCTGAACTGGATGAAATTATCCATTTTATGAAAAGGTACTACTTTGACTATTTTATAAAAAGTTGTGGTTTAAAAAGATAATGGCACTCTGCATGTGCCCTGAGGCTCTCTTTCTTTGGGCAAACAGATACCACAATAGCTATACCTGGCTTCTGTAGAGGGAAGATCCTTTTAACCTGTTCTGCTACATTTGCATGGATGCCTGAGCCGCAACGTTATTTGCCAGCCACTAGTAAACCAGATTGTGCCAACCTTTTGGGGCAACCACTGTTTCATTCTAATAGCTGAACAGAAGTTTGGATTTAACAATACAACCTATGCCATGAGCATCTGAGGAACAATGCATTGACAGCTGCTTAAAGCACATCTGAAAAATGCATGTCTGTAAGGAGCCAAAGTGAGGAGGAATTAAAGAACCTTTTAATGAGGGTGAAAGAGGAGAGCGCAAAATATGGTCTGAAGCTCAACATCAAAAAAATGAAGATCATGGCCACTGGTCCCATCACCTCCTGGCAAATAGAAGGGGAAGAAATGGAGGCAGTGAGAGATTTTACTTTCTTGGGCTCCATGATCACTGCAGATGGTGACAGCAGTCACAAAATTAAAAGACGCCTGCTCCTTGGGAGAAAGGCGATGGCAAACCTAGACAGCATATTAAAAAGCAGAGACGTCACCTTGCTAACAAAGGTCTGTATAGTTAAAGCCATGGTTTTCCCAGTAGTGATGTATGGAAGTGAGAGCTGGACCATAAAGAAGGCTGATCGCCAAAGAATGGATGCTTTTGAATTATGGTGCTGGAGGAGACTCTTGAGAGTCCCACGGACTGCAAGAAGATCAAACCTATCCATTCTTAAGGAAATCAGCCCTGAGTGCTCACTGGAAGGACAGACCGTGAAGCTGAGGCTCCAGTACTTTGGCCACCTCATGAGAAGAGAAGACACCCTGGAAAAGACCCTGATGTTGGGAAAGATGGAGGGCACAAGGAGAAGGGGACAACAGAGGATGAGACGGTTGGACAGTGTTCTCGAAGCTACCAGCATGAGTCTGACCAAACTGCGGGAGGCAGTGGAAGACAGAAGTGCCTGGTGTGCTCTGGTCCATGGGGACACGAAGAGTCGGATACGACTAAACGACTAAACAACAACAACAAGGAGCCAAAAGTGGATACTAATTCTACCCCACCATGGTGCTTGTTCCGTTGTTTCTGTGCAGGATCAGACCAGAAAAGCAGCAGGTTCCTTGCCAAAGGAGGCTCCCAGCTTTCCTTCGGCTCCCTAGCTGCATTTTAAATATCTAGAAGCTTTCCCTGTTTTAAGCATTCACCATTATTTTGTTGAGATATACAGTGGTACCTCAGGTTACATACGCTTCAGGTTACAGACTCCGCTAACCCAGAAATGGTACCTCGGGTTAAGAACTTTGCTTCAGGATGAGAACAGAAATCGTGCTCCAGTGGCGCGGCAGCAGCAGGAGGCCCCATTAGCTAAAGTGGTGCTTCAGGTTAAGAACAGTTTCAGGTTAAGAACGGACCTCCGGAATGAATTAAGTACTTAACCCGAGGTTCCACTGTAGGTGGGAACGGGAGCGATAAATCAGCATTGGAGGCTGGGAGGAATTGAGAAACGGGAAAGATTATAGGGTGTTCAGATGCAAAGGGTGGGGGGGGGGAGCATTTTAATAGGTGAAGCTTTTTTCATCCTTGAGCTGAACCTCTATGGCAACCCACATTGTGCCTGCTGTACAGCCAACCCGCTCTCTTTTACCCAACTACTAGAGCTTCAGGAGTTCTGTCTACCTTTATATTAGTTTTCTTGGAAAAGAGAAGGAAGGCTGAACATCAATATTTTTGGAGATGCCCCCTGATCCCACCCTGAGTTCAGTGGGGCATGCTCCCAAGTACATGGGCATAGGATTGCAGCCTGATTCTCCCTGTATATACACGGGTAATCCACGAGAGCCCTCAAATTGTGTTGCTTTCCTCGAGATCCTCATAGGCTGGCTGCTTACTTGTACAGACCCCAGACCAGTTAAATCTATTATTTATTGCTATTTTTTTTAGTGATAGGACCCCGGATGCTTATCTCTAAGCTCTGCTACTCAGAGAGCTGGAGCTTCAACCATTTCGTTCGATAACCTATCAAGAGACATGTGCCCCAAAATATATCTGTGAATGAACGAAATGATTGGTTCCGGGCACAGAGCTAGTAACTGAGTAACAATTCACATATTTAAGCAGCACATTGCAAACGTGGGCTGTGATCCTGTGCAGACTTCCATGTAAGACCCGTTAGGACATAGTGAGAGTCAAATTCTGAGTAAATATACATAGGGTTGCACTACTGAGCTGTGGATTTCTCTATGAGCCAGATAACTTAAAAAAAAACCCCAAACCCAACAGCAACATGCCCTAAAAGTACACTACAGAGTTTCAAGGAAATATTGAAATAAATGCATTCTATGGCTTTTTATTCCTTATTATCACCGACCCCAGTTGTTCTTAATACTGTATTTGAAAGAGAGTGGGGGGGGGTTGCAGGAGAGGGGGTGTATTTTCAACTAAATATATGTAAAAAGAAATGCCCTAGCACCCCTTTTCTTTTCACTTTTTATATGGATAGAAGCATTGTGTTTTTAGCAGCTGCAAATAAATTTAACATGTGAAGTTTTTCCCCTGTTCAGAAGTGGGGGTGCTATGATAAGGAAAGCTCCTATTGATTTGTCTCTCAGGCAGTTGTTAAAGACACAAAGCCTCTGTCCATATAAATGGACAGATGAGGCTTTCCCTATCACTGCATCCTTATTCATGGAGAAAGTTTTACCTGTTGAGTTTCTACCCAATTGTCCCCTGCACTTAGCTTCTCTCAATAAATAAAAAAGCAAGGGGAATAGCTGTCACTCAGTGGCAGAGTATCTAGTTAGCAGACAGGTCATTGCTTCCCACCCTGGTGTCTTCAGGTACAGAGTGGAGGGACCCCTGTGTGAAACCCTGGAGAGCTGTTGCCCGTCAGTGTAGGCAATGGAGCAATGTATATAAGGCAGCTACCTGTGTTTCTGTGCAAGAGTTCCCAATTTTATCCCTCCCCAGCCCAGTTTGAACAAGTCCCATTGTTTTTGATGAGATTTCAACACAGAGAGCTGGTTTCAAGATGAGCAGCTCCTGCCCTCAATGCAGAGTAACCTCAGCACCCCGGAATGCCCGGTTTTGGTGGAACCTAAATGTTTTAAAGGTGTACTTAAATGTCTCTGGTTTCCATGGGGTTTAGGAGCATGTGTGCTGCCAAGCAGCCTTTTAAGAAGATGTTGAAGTGTTGCTATTGCTTAACCACACTGCAGGGAACCCTAAGTGCTATTGTGTTTCAATATACAATTACCACACTGTGAACTAGTGCACCAGTTGTTTGCTTGTTGTGCAACGTTACACTTTTGGGATCATTGGTTGTGTGTGTGTGTGTGTGTGCGTGCGCGCACGCGCAGAGGCACCTAGATTTAATTTTAAAGTTGTTGAAGCACCCACAAACACATTGAATCACCCCACACTCATTTCCCAGTCTGACTATGTGAAAGTATTGCTACAATAACACACGGTTTCTATTTCTTCCCTCGCTCTCACTCCACCCGTCTTAATGCAAAATAAGTAAGAGGCATAAGTGCAGTCAAGAGTTCTTTTTATTGTTCAGCAATTCAAAGGGGAAGCACATTTACAAACTGAATGAAGCCAGGAAAGGTGACACAAAACAATCAAAGCAACCACATTTCCCCACAAATTGATAGCATTTATGAACTTGTACTTTTTGATCATTATTGCAGTGAATGCTTAAAATTCAATACATCATTAAATACAGCACATCATTATGCAAAGTTCTGTCAGAAAACATATAGGCATATTACACAGCAATTTTATACAGATGAGTAAGAATTAGAAAATTAATTGAACTGAAAGGGATGCAACAATCTCGAAACAGATTTAAAAAAAGCAAGGCAATGATTCTCCCGCTGCTTTAACATTGAGAGTTACATGAAAAATGATCTGTGGATGAAACAAAGAAGAAAATTAGTTTTATGTTCTCTTATATTCTAACAATATAATATCACATAATCACACCCAGGCTTCCTTACTGAGAAACACTTGCCTTTAGCAAGACAGAAATAAACAGATAAAGCATTTCCTATTAACTGATTCCCTGTGCTGGGGAAAGCTGCACCTGTTGAATTTTGCCTACTATGCAGCCGTTAAAAGCACCGATCCTTTGACTACGAAAAGGTGGCAATTCTAAATGAGCTCAACATAACAGATTTCCTAAATCAAAGGCTAACTCACTTTTTAAAAAACATGATTCATTACTCTTTGAATTACAGCCAAAGCTAACCTGCTTATTCAGAATAAAGAAACTGTTTTTAAGTGCCCTTTCACATTCAAAAACCTAACTGGCATGCAAAATAATAATCTTTAGAATTCATGCAAGTTTCTCATAAAAGCGGTTTTGCAAATCAACCCTACAGCCCAGTTTACTCAGAAGTCCCCCCCGCCCCCCGCATTTTGCCTCTGGAAGATGTCTTGCCGCAGAAGAGCAGGGCGGTGGAGCACCTCAATCGCCCCATTTTCCCATGCCGTATGCCTCTTTAGATCAGATTCTCAAAGAAGTATATGCATAGGAAAAAGGAACAACGAGCAAGTATGGAGAGGAATCCTGCAGCTTGAAAAGAGGTCGCCAAGAAACCTAGAAGAAAAACATACATGAAATACACACAAATATATTCCCTATGCACCCATTTACATTTCCACATGAGGCAACATTAATTTATTTGCAGTGCCCCCATTCACTGCTTCTTTCAACAGCATCTAAAACACAAGAACTAGATATCTCAAAGAAAAGACACTCACATATGGACCAACGTGCGGCAGGAAGAAAAAGACTGAACAAAAAGTGATTTCGTTGCTTTAAAGTGTGGCACAATGCAAGAAAACTCCTCTGTAACCCCAGGAAATCTCTTACTAGTGCCACAGCATTGCAAGAAAAAGTAGAAAAATCTCCCCAAAAAGTGCCCGGAACACCGAAGGCTCTGGACTTGTCTCCTGCTCCCAATGCGAAAAGGAACTCCTCTCAATGAGTCTTACCTGATCAGTTGCCGGGGCTCTTCAGTGCTCCACGTCCCTCTGCCTCAGAATTTATCCTTTGGCCAAGACCTTGAGGAGGGATTACAAGACAGTGTTGCTGTTTTCCGAAGCGATAACCATCCTTCCCCCTTGCCAAGGCCTCGGCTGCACCTGCAGATGGGGGCCACGCAAGAACTGTGCTTTGCTGAAGGCTTGGGAAGTATCACTTTTGCAAGAGAGGGAAGGAGGGGAGGGAACGCAGCTGGCAAAGGGGGGGCTGATCCGAGCCATGGGAAGGCACAGCCCAAGGTGCCCCGTTATCGCCTGTTTTTCATTCACGTACGTCAGCAATTTCTGAAATGTTAGCCTGGGAGAGGACTTTCAGTTCTGGGAAAAGTTGTTTTTCATTTTCTTCCTTTTGTAAAAAAGAAAGGCCTTTCTTGCTCACATGTCTGTCAAGGCCAATGCTTCCCCCTGTTTTTCTAAGCGCTAGTCAGGATCCCTGAAATTTTATTCTTTATTGCTAATGAAGGAAGACATTCTTTACTTTGCACAGAACTACAGTTCCTAGAGTGGTACATTAATCAACCCCCTTTCCCAGGGAATGCTGGGAACTGCAGTTCTCTGTCAGGAGCAGCGGTCTCCTAACAACTCTCAGCATCCTGAACAAACAACAGTTCCCAGAAATCTTTGAAGAAATCCATGACTGTTTAAAGTGGTTTCAAATGCATGGCTTTAAATTTGTGTTGTGATTGTGGCCTATAGTGCCCCTACTCATGAACAGTTGGTGAAGGATTTTAGGCAGTCTAAATGTGACTTTTGTGAATGATGTGCAAATTCCAGAAACTCTAATAGTTGGTGATAAAGTGAGATTTGACTAGGAGATCCTTATTACAAAGATATCTTAGGATTGTGGTTGTTGTTTTTAACCAGCTCTTGAAACATGTTTATGAATTTATATACAACAGACCGTCCAAGTGTCCCTATTTTCCAGGGACACCCCAAATTTACAAAAGCCATCACAGTTTTTGATTTGATCCCATAAGGACCTGCTTTTCCTTAGGACGTCCTTATTTTCATTGGGGAAATGTTGGAGGGTATGGAGTTATGTGACCCCAGAGCCAAGGAGATAAGTAACTATACAACCTTTAGAAGATATCTGAAGGCAGCCCTATATAGTTTTATTATGCTTTTAAAGTGGTAACTCGGGTTAAGTACTTAATTCGTTCCAGAGGTCTGTTCTTAACCTGAAACTGTTCTTAACCTGAAGCACCACTTTAGCTAATGGAGCCTCCTGCTGCCACTGCGCCACCGGAGCACAATTTCTTTTCTCATCCTGAAGCAAAGTTCTTAACCCGAGGTACTATTTCTGGGTTAGCGGAGTCTGTAACCTGAAGCGTATGTAACCCAAGGTACCACTGTATATGTGTTGGAAGCCACCCAGAGTATCATCATCATCATTATTATTATGAAATAGGACATCCCTATTTTCATTGGAGAAATGTTGGAGGGTATGTATACATACTTTTCTAATTTTTTTGGTAAGCTGTTATGGGTATTTATTGCAGAAGACCAAGATATATTACTGTATTTTTCGCTCTATAAGATGCACTTTTCCCCCTCCAAAAATTAAGGGGAAATGTGTGTGCATCTTATGGAGCAAATGCAGGCTCCATGGCTTCAGCAAAAGCAATGCGAAGTCTCCAAAGCACAGCGGGAGCGCTCCCGCCGCGCTTTGGAGGCTTCCCGTTGCATTCGCTGAAGCTTGGAGAGCGAGAGGGTTCGGTGCGCACCAACCCCTCTCGCTCTCCAGGCTTCAGGGATAGCCGCCTGAAGCCTCCGGAGCACAGCTGCACTCCGGAGGCTTCATGTTTCTTTCGCTGAAGCCAGGAGAGCAAGACTCTCCTGGCTTCACTTCGCTGGAGAAGTGCTGCGCAGCTTTCCCTCTCTGCGCAGCGCCCCTTCAGCGAAGTGGGAGGAGAAATGGAAGGGGCTCCATTTCTCCTTCCGCTTCGCTGAAGGGGAGCTGTGCAGAGAGGGAGAGATTTTTTTCTTCTTGTTCTCCCCCTCTAAAACTAGGTGCGTCCTATGGTCGGGTGTGTCCTATAGAGCAAACAATACTGTAAATGGCATTGTCATTATTGCTGCAATTATATACCCACTTATCTGGCTGGAACTAAAACGTATTGAACTCTGTGGGTTTTTCTTCTAGGTGGACATGCACAGGATTGCACCTTTCTTTCATTGAGCTCAGGATAGTGTCCATGGCTCTTTGGCCCCTATTTTGTCATCACAGCAGCCCTGTAAGAAAGGCGAAGGTCAGTAACTTTTTATCCAGATAGTATTGAAGTGCTTTTAACCACATCTTGATAGGGTAGATGATACTGTTTATCAGCCTGCTGTGGAAAGTTTCATGCAGCTGCTAAAGGCCAGGTGGGCTTTTCTCCAACTTGGCAGTGTTAGCTGCAAACTCTATCTGAAAGAAAGACCTGCTGAACTTAGGAGAACTTTCTTCTGGACAAGATATGCACAGAATTGGGCTGGAGAGATTTTTAAGCAGTCAGAACTGCGAGGTCAAAACGTTAATATATGATGGCTGCATATACAAAGACCACATAGGCAGAGAAGACTGCCTGGGATTTCAAGCTCTAAAGTGGAAACATGTAGGGACCCTCTGTAACATATGAAGTTGAGAATCATATAGTGCCCAAAATGATCAAGTTCAGTTCTCATGAAAGATGATTTTCAGAACTTAGCTCTGCAACCGTCCCTTCATGCTGTCTTGTGTGCATTGCAGGGTTTGTTTACTTGTTGGTGGCGACTTTAGACATATTAAAATTGTGTCCCTTGGAATGCTGGGGGTATTATTCAGCCAATAATATGCTAAGCTTCCTCCACAGACACCTAAAGGGAAGACAGAGGTTTCTTTTAGTACCCTTTTAAAAATCACCCCATAAAAGCGGCCCTACTGTTAGGCAGATTGAGGTGGCCACCTTGGGGGGCAGGTGCTGGGGGCAGAGGGTGCTGGGGCCAGGCTGTTCCTCCTGATCTCTTCCTTCTCTTAGAGGAGAGACCTGGGTGTGCCAGACATGCTGTCCTGTGCCCCAAAACTAGCATGCTGTCCTGAGGTGCAGGAGAAGATGTGATTCCTTCACTTTTGTGGGACAATTCAGGAAAAGGCGTTAAGCCTCTTACCCAAGTTGGGGAAACAGGGTCCTTTCAGACATTGTTAACCCTTCAGACAGGCTTCAGACAGTACTCACACCCCAGATCCCTTTAACAGGGTACCCTTACTGAGGAGGGCAGGAGAAGGCAACCAAACGAAGGCTTACCCAGTGCCTAACCTCACAAAAGGGTTCATCAGCCCCAACCAGCATGGCCAAAATGGTCAGGGATGATGGGAACTGGAGTACAACATCTGGAGCGCCACAAGTTTTCAAACCCTGACCTAAAGAAAGCTCAGATATTTTAAGTTGTTTTATTCTGCCCTTCCTCCAAGGAGCTCAGAAAGGCATATACTATATGCCACATATAGTTCTTCAAGTCACTTTTATATAATCCTGTGAGATTGGTTGGGCTTGTTTTATGGATGACTGGGAATATCTTAGACCGCCACTCGAACTATTATAACCATAGGTAAAGGTAAGGGGACCCCTGACCTTTAGGTCCATTCGTGACCGACTCTGGGGTTGCGGCTTTATTGGCCAAGGGAGCGGGAGCCGGCATACAGCTTCCGGGTCATGTGGCCAGCATAACTAAGCCGCTTCCGGCAAACCAGAGCAGTGCATGGAAACGCCGCTTACCTTCCCGCTGGAGCAGTACCTATTTATCTACTTGCACTTTGACATGCTTTCAAACTGCTAGGTTGGCAGGAGCAGGGACTGAGCAATGGGAGCTCACCCCGTTGTGGGGATTCGAACCGCCAACCTTCTGCTCGGCAAGTCCTAGGCTCTGTGCTTTTACCAATAGCACCATCTGCTATTATTTGGGGAAAGCTGGCACTTTTCTTAGCACTTCCAGGTGCCCCAGTGTCTTAACCTTTTGATTTCTGCCTGCAACGAACCACATATTATAGGCTAATTGATTTTTTTAAAAAAGCATGCCCTATCAGAGTATACATTATTTTGTGCTGCATAATGATGACAAGGGAGTTAAAGGCGGGCCAAAGACTTTCAGCACTCCTGCATTTGTGCACCAAGACACCCGAGCCACAAAGTTCCCAGGAGAACAATAAATCACACTGAAACGGAATATTTTGGTTTATGGGTTCAAATAGGCCACAACTTTTACAGATGTGCATGGTTTGGGTTTGGCTTAGGCATTGGGGTGAAGCCAGGCTATATCTTGGCTCCTGCCCATCTGCAGGGAGTCCACAGAAGGGTAAACCATTGATATAACTTACATCAGATAGTGGCACCACCTCAAGGGTTCCCCGTAGGGGCTGTGACATGGCCCTGGCCCACGCCCAGGCTTCAGACAGTACTCACACCCTGGATCCCTTTAACAGGGTACCCTTACTGATGAGGGGCAGGCGAAGGCAACAACCTCCACTCCAACCAAATGAAGGTTTACCCAGTGCTTAACCTCACAAATGTTGTGATGGTTGCTACTAGGTAGGTGGAAACCAAATGGCTGGTGCCAATTTGCCAAGTGGAAAAAATTCCTACCCGGCCACAACAATATGGAGACTGACAATTGCCATAGCAAGGTCATCTCAGAGCAAAGCATGAAAAGAGGGTGGGTGGGCAGGAAGACCCAACGAAGAGGCAAGGAAGAGGGAGGTGGCTGGCTGCACCAAGATTAAATGGCTCACAGCCACACCCACCCTGCAAGCTGATTGGCTAGGGCTGTCCCTCAACACAGGTGAAGTGGCCGGCTGTTGCATAGGGGTGAGGTGGTGTAACTCCACCCCTACACCGGAAAACTATTGAGGTCATGAGCAGCAAACAGGTTGTGCCCACACTGCCAGCATACGAGGTCTTAAACTGAGTTAGACCCTTGGTCCATCAAGCTCAGTACTGTCAACACTGCCTGGTAAAATCTCTACAGGGTTTCAGGCAGGACTTTTCCAGCCCTATCTGAAGACTCCAGGGATAGAACCAGGGACTTTCTGCATGAGAAGCAAGTGCTCTAACATGGAGCTTCTCTTAAAGCCAGGTAAGTGAATAGGAGTGCAAACCTAAAGGTAAAGGTAAAGGTACCCCTGCCCGAACGGGCCAGTCTTGACAGACTCTGGGGTTTGTGCGCCCATCTCACTTAAGAGGCCGGGGGCCAGCGCTGTCCGGAGACACTTCCGGGTCACGTGGCCAGCGTGACAAAGCTGCATCTGGCGAGCCAGCGCAGCACACGGAACGCCATTTACCTTCCCGCTGGTAAGCGGTACCTATTTATCTACTTGCACCCGGGGGTGCTTTCGAACTGCTAGGTTGGCAGGCGCTGGGACCGAGCAGCGGGAGCGCACCCCGACGCGGGGATTCGAACCGCCGACCTTTCGATCGGCAAGCCCTAGGCGCTGAGGCTTTTACCCACAGCGCCACCCGCGTCCCAAACCTAGACTATGGTAATTATTCTTAGTTCATTAATTCATAGTTGAAGGGGTGAATCTCACGTGTATAGCACATGATCTTTAAAAGAAACCCTGGAGAAAACGAGACCTTTATTTTATGAGAAATGGAAGCCTAGCCAAAGGGGGGGGGGAATGTGTGTGTGTTTAGAAAAGGCTTCATATCTTTGTGTACATACAGTGTGAAATGTGAGGAGTTTACCAGCTTGAAACTGTTCTTTGTTACATGCTTATCAGAACATTGCTTTCTCACTCGGGTTTTCTGTTAGATCATCTAAAGCTGTGGAGGCATGGAATGCATAAACAAGTGATGCCCAGATCTCTTTGTAGGTAGCACAAATGCAGATGGCCCGGAAGCGCTGGGGGGAGAAAACAAAACAAGCAAGGTATTGTGAATCTGAAGTGTAACAGCTAGAAGAATGCAAAAATATAATCTGTATTCTCTTCCATCTGCGATTTCTCCACTTGGCCCAGAGAAAGCCTGTACAAGAAAGGGGCAGACAAAAGAAAAGGGGAAGCTCAGCTGAACTGTGCTTTGAAAGAATCAGAAACATATTAAATGCTCCCTGTGACGACAAGTTCCTATTAACTATAGGATGTATGTGACTCACTCCTCAATGCATATTCTGGCTAGGACAGTAGTTCCCAAGGTGTGTCCATAGCAAAAACTACGATAGAGATATCAACATTTTCAAAAGTAGGGGGTCCATGGCTTGGCTTTTAAAAAACAAGGGTTCTGCAGTACTTAGTTAATTGGGAACCACTGGGCTAGGATGATCAAATGGATGCAATGGTGAGCTTCTTCGATTCTTTTAAATCCTCATCTATGGAAGAAGGCATTTCAACAACTTTGGCTGGTCCTGCAGCACTGGCAAAAATGGCACAATCTTACCTTGACTCCTTTACACAACTGTAAAGGACACACAGAACCTAAGGTATCCCTGGCACTAGGGTTTTTTACACCTTGTCTCATTGGGGGCATGGTCCGCTATGCAAGATCAGTACTGCATTGTGCACTGCATTGCATCGGCCTTAATAATAATAATAATAATAATAATAATAATAATAATAATAATAATAATATGGGTGGCTTCCAGCATATTAAAAAAAATAGTAAAACATTAAACCTTTAAATGCTTCCCTATACAGGGCTGCCTTCAGATGCCTCTTAAAGGTTATATAATTACTCATCTCCTTGACATCTGATGGGAGGGCATTCCACTGGGTGGGCACCACTACCGAGAAGGCCCTCTGCCTGAATATTACAATTAAGGCTTCAAACAGCTTTCACAGTTCCTTACAGTGACAACTGCACCCTGTTGTCTGAGCTTAAGCAAGAGCCTTTTGTTACTTCTAGGTAACAAGTGTGTAGCCTGGCAAGACTATCCATCAGGCAGATGGGCCAGGAGGTGCTAGTGCTCTGCTCGACACCTCTAGGTAGGACCGGGAGAGACACGTGCTTGAAACCCTGGAGAGCTGCTGCCAGTCAGGGTAGACAGCACTAAACTAGATGGACCAGTGGTCTGACTCAGTAGAAGACAGCTTCCTATGTTTCTGTGTTCCTATTCTAAAAAATGTTCGTGCCATCTCATCCCATCCGCTGCCAGCACAGAAATTGACCCAGCCACCATGCCCCACTGTTCTGAAGTAGAGAGAGAGCCTTCTTCCACTTCCAGAGAGGTGTTATGTGTTTGGGGAAGGAAGTGCCATCCAGCAGCTTCTGGGCTAACCTTAAAGGCAGCCCCACACAGGGTGAACGATGATAATCCGGTCTTGAGGTTCATAGGTCACTGTGGCTAGGCCATCTGTGTCAGAGACCAGTTGTTGACTGCACACCAGCAGAAGCTAAGAAAATGAACTACTTTCCACTGCAGCCACTTGAGGAGGGTTGATGGCAAAAAGTTAAAAGGTAAAGATAAAGGACCCTGTTATGTACTGAGTTGAATAGGATCCAAACTGCAGCAGTCTGATTGGTCCTAGAACAATAGGATTCAGAATGCAGCAGTCTGATTGGTCCTAGAACAATAGGATTCAGAATGCAGCAGTCTGATTGGTCTTAGAACAATGCAGCAGTATGATTGGTCAGCAGGAGCCACCCAATCCAGCTCCAGATAGAAGTGAATCCACAACCTGATTGGCCTACAGGAGAATTCCAGAATTAGCCAATCACGTGCAGCCCATTGTGTAAATAATGTATATAAAGCAGATACTCTGAGGGGACTTCCATTCCCTCCTCACCACTATGAGCTGAATAAAGAGCATGAAATCCACTCTCGACTCTGAGTATATTTCAGACCCCTGGACAGTTAAGTCCAGTCAGAGGTGACTATGGGTTTGCAGTGCTCATCTCGCTTTCAGGTCGAGGGAGCCGGCGTTTGTCCACAGACAGCTTTCCGTGTCATGTGGCCAGCATGACAAAATCAATGGAACACTGTGATGGAAACCAGAGGGCACAGAAACGCCATTTACCTTCCCACCACAGCAGTACCTCGTTATCTACTTGCACTGGCATGCTTTTGAACTGCTAGGTTGGCAGAAGCTGGGGCAGAGCAACAGGAGCTCACCCTGTCGCAGGGTTTTGAACCACTGACCTTCTCATCAGCAAGCCCAAGAGAGCACTCCCAACCTGTGCACTTGCTCCATTTGGGGTGGCTGTAGTACAACATTGTCCAGAACAGGCAACCACAAGGCTTCCATTTGGCTTCCATTTTGCCAGGTTAAGGCTAACCTGTCAGAAATGGATTTCTGGACTAGATGGATGTTTCTCAGAACCATTAAGACCCATAAGATCATAAGTACCATCCAGCAGAGACTACCTTTTACTTACTGTAGCTTGCTCCTCACCAAGCTCCACTTTCCGGCACCCTTACCACACTACATTTCCCAAGATTTTTTGGAAGAAGCCAGGTGCTTTAAAGCCAGCTGTGATTCCTACAAGGGGTTGGACTACATGGCACTTGGGGTCCCTTCCAATTCTATCTTTCTTAGATTCTACAGTTTTATAGTTATAGAACCAATGATGCACCTGTTAACTAATGACATATGCAAAATTTATTTTTGCTTATTTTTGGAAAAATTATTTGAGGGAAAATACATAGTAACCTGCATGGAAGCTGCAATTTTAATCCATAGAAGCTTAAATAAGGAGACTGTTTTTTCCTTTTAACCTTATTTTGAAGGGGAGTTCTGTACAGAGGCGATTTAGCCTTCAAGAGAGAAATCTAAACCAGGGACCTTGATGAGAGAGGAAGAGTTCACATAGCCTTGATGCAAGTTACAGATATCAAACAGGTGGAGGAGGGCGGAAGACAGGCAGGCGGAAGGAGAATTATCTTTTAGCTCTTGATGTGGGAGTATCAGGAAAACGAACCTTGGAAAAGGGAAAGTATCTGAGCGAAAACACAGTGACACAGCTGCAGAGTTATGGATACAGCAAAGCCAAAGGCCTGTAATTGATGAAGGTCACTTGCTTCACAAGCTGTGTTTTCGTAAGCGATTGCTGAACATGTAGGCTCCAAAGGCAGTGGGAAAGAGAGCAGAGCTTGGGCAGGATCTAGCGGCTCAAATGGGGTTGGGGAAACTGTGCCCCTTCAGATGTTCTTGGACTCCCATCAGCCCCAATCAGAATGGTCAAAGCTCAGGGATGATGGGAGTTGTAGTTCAACAACATCGGGGGGCTGCAGATTAGCCACCCCCGGGCTAGAAAGAGAGAGCTAAGAACCAGGATGTCCCTGGGCAAAATCTCCCCTTCCCTATGAGCACCAAGCAGCAAGGAGATGTAGGAACTCAACTCGGGGTGCCTTAAGTTGGATATTCATTTACCATGTCAATGTCCATATACTTTTTATATGGATGATGCCATGCTCATCTGTACCTTTGCTAGGAGCATCCAGGAACTTGTTCTTCCTCAGCACGCACGCACACACACACACACACACACACACACACACACACACCCCGCCACTGCTGCACTGCTGCTTTTCCTGGGAATGACAACGAAGCGGCAAATGTGATTCAATGCATGAAGCACTTTGCAGTAAATAGAGATGCACACATGCACACACACACCCCAGCTCCACATATACTGTACTCTGATGGGGTCTGTGTTGGTGGTGAGTGACCAGGAAAGGGATCTTGGCGTTGCGGTGGATCATTACGTAGATGCACATAGGGACTCAGCGTGCAGTAGCTGTGGAAAAACTGAAGTCACCTCGAAAGAAGGTATTGAAGCACCCCAAATTGTTTGCTCATGTGCATGCACCAAAGCAGGTCTACTTGAAAGGCAACCCATGGAGGTCTACATTGTTGCATACCCCTGATTATTATTTTTGTACAATAATACGGTAGAATAGAAGACTGTCTAATCATAAAAGGGATGTGGGTGTGAGGGGGCTTGGCTGTCACTACAGTAGCAAAGGAGGGCAGGGCCGGAGGGCCAGGGTGCACCAGAAGCTGGGGGGGGGATTGTAGGGAGGCAGGGAGAGATGCAGGGCTGGGAGTTGCTGGGAGTCCCAGGCACTGCAGGAGGGTGGAGCCTCAAAAGTCCAGCAAATGAAGTTTTGACGATATTTCCCTAAAAAGCTCAACAGCTCTCCATCAAAGCTCTGCCCCAGGCAGAGTCCCTCACTTCTGAATTTGGGGGTCCCACACTTCTGAATTTGCCACCACTCTACTATCCACAAACGCCAGGTGTCCAATTGCGACCCTAGTAAATAGGGAAACAAAAAGTACTGTGAAAGAAGATACGTTTTTGTTTTTGTTTGTTTTTGTTCTTGTAACTGTTGCCAAGGTCTTATTAATGACAAGATTCAACCTATTGGGTCATGCTGCAAATTAGGTGTAAAATGGAAGAAAAGCAGGCGAATGGGGAGGAACGAGTCAGTTTAGCTGGATGCGACGAGTGCATTTAAAATAATGATCAGAATGGCCAAAACTTCTGAGGAATAGGATCAAGCAGATAATGAGGGGAAAGTGTCATTAGGAAAATGTGATGAGAATTAAATTGCTTTTTAGCAACAGGCGTACTCTGGAAACAATTTAATACTCAACTGCAATTCCCACATGACAATCTATTCGCTTTATCTTGCTTGATCCTGCGTCTCGGGATGGTAATTTGAAAATGTCCTCAGCCCTTCTGATGCTTCCTGGACTGGATGTGAGATTTTAAAAGTTAAAAATGAAACACAGCTGGTCCAAATAACAAAAGCACTTCCCTTTGAGCCTTTCTGATCCATAAATGCAGCAATGCTTCTGAATACCAGTTACTGGAAACCATTGGAGGGGACAGTGCTTTTGTGCTCAGGTCCCGCTTGCTAGTTTCCCACAGCTTTCTGGTTGTCCACAGTAAGAACAGGAAGCTGGATTGGTGGACCACTGGCCTGATCCAATAGGCCCTTCTTATGCTCTTAATAGCAAATATGGTGAAGGCAGAATATGGCTACCCTCAGATAGGTGAATGGACGTTCTGTTCCCAGAGAGGAAATAAGCCTTCTCTCCCAAAAGCGTTGCTGATATCCAGGGCAGAAACTGGATGTTTTAGTCACTGGAAGCCAGTGGCCACTTACAGAAAAGCAGCTTGGGGATTATTTAGCACAGACAAACAGCAAGTCAATAGTGGGGATGCTCAGTCTCCTCCACACAGTACTATTACCTCTCCAAAATGTGGGTTGCGAGGAGAAGCTACAACACGGTCTCTTGCTTTTCTGTGTCATAAGATGCTTGTGCAGGGGTGGGGAACCTGTGGCTCTCCAGACAATGCTGGACTTCAACTCCCATCATCCCTAGCTACCGTATTTTTTGCTCTATAAGACTCACTTTTTCCCTCCTAAAAAGTAAGGGGAAATGTGTGTGCGTCTTATGGAGTGAATGCAGGCTGTGCAGCTATCCCAGAAGCCAGAACAGCAAGAGGGATTGCTGCTTTCACTGCACAGCAATCCCTCTTGCTGTTCTGGCTTCTGAGATTCAGAATATTTTTTTTTCTTGTTTTCCTCCTCCACTTATAGAGTGAAAAATACGGTATTTACCATGCTGGCTGGGGCTGATGGGTGTTGAAGTCCAACAACAGCTGGAGCACCATAGATTCCCCATTCCTGACTTAGGATGGGCAGAGCTAATTCCAGCTTTGAGGAGTCTCTGGGCAAAGCACCCTTTGATGTCACCTTCCTTCCCTGTAGGGCCCTGTTGGCCTTACTTTGCAATTACAGGCAGCAGAGAAAAATTTAAGGCAGCATTACTGCCTTAAATAACTTCCGACTCACCCACCATCGATGTTTGTAATCAAAATTTCAGACAATTGCGTTTTTTAATCCCACCAAATCCATTTTCGTCCTCTTTAACAGGTTTCTTAATATGTTCTGCTATTTCCCCCCTTAAACTTCAAAGCCTGCTGTGGACTTCACATACGGAAAGGTTTCCAGACCTCCTTAAAGGAATCTAAATTTGTGTCTCTTATCAGTGTCGTAGGTTTTGCCATCTCTGCATACTCCAAGGTTTTCATCAGCTATTCTTCCTTTGAGGGTATTCCCTTATCCTTCCACTTCTGTGCATAGAGATTCCTTGCCGCATACATAAATGCAGTTGAAGCTTTCTTTGACATAGTGAATTGAGCAGAACGGAAGGCAAAGAGGTGGGGGGGTTGCTGAATTTTGAGCTCGCATAGGGCGCGGCTGAAATTTGAAAGACGGAAGTCCGTCCCTGTGGGTAGCAGCTGTGCTGGGTGACTGGGCTTACTTGCCATTTTAATTTCCCACAATGGCTCACATAGATCATCCAGGGGCACTGTGGAAAATAAAAATGGCAGCTAGATCCAGCAACATGGTGCTGCTTGGAGATTAGGAGGTTAGTTTAAACTTGGAGGTTAGGAGGTTTAGTTTAGTTAGGAGGTTGGAGGTTAGTTTAAAGGTGGATTATGGAGCTGATCTCTGTGATTGACTTGCCAGGTGCTGATGTCACCCTGCAGTCAGGTCAACTCAACTTGGGCTAAAAGGTTTGAGTACATAGTCAGTCATGTGACTTCTCAGACAAAGGCTGTACTCCTCTCCCCCCCTTTTTTTACACTTCTGCTTATCTGGGAGTAAGCCCAATTGTGCAGGAAAGGACTTCTGAGTAAAAATGCCCAGGACTGCATTGCACATACTGGATAATAGCTGAAAGTTTCAGGTTTCTGTGTGTGAAAGTCAGCATCTCATTAGAAGTTACCAACACCTAAAGTCTGGGTAGTGGTTGTGTCCCATCATTTTCCTCTAGGGCTTTTGCCAATGCCATTTATTTATTTATTTTTTAAAAAGAATCTTAGGCTTATTATGTATTAATTTTCATTTACTGATAGTTGCTTTGAAGGCCTGTTAGGGCCATGAACATTTAAAATGAAAATGAAAATAAAAGCAAACTAATGAGGAAATGCTAATCTTCCTGAAATGTCTTTCCTTTCCCTAAAGTACCTCCTACACTACTTTGCATTCTGCAATATAGATACATCTGAAGCCGCCAGTGAAAATTCTCCTTCCCCCAATACGAAGCTACTTCAAGATTGAAAATAAGGGTGCTGGTTTTCCCAAGCCCTGTGATCTGTCACACGTGTGGCTTATCTAGTGCGGACTAATACATAATTATGACATAGAGTTCAGATCATTTCAAAAGGGAGATGGCAAACTGTCCTGTTTTCAGACTTGTTTATGGTGAACAGGATGACCTCTGTTTGTGTGTGTATGTACCAAATTTTAATACACAGACTCATGCTCATAATTTTGATGCCCTCAGTAAGCAATGCCCAACAGCCTTTTATATGCACAGATCTACACCACTAATTTTCCTGTCTTTCTCTGTATGTGTTAGTGGTTTTCAGATGATATGTGCACACCATAGCAAAAGAAAAATGGGCATATTGCAGGGCTGGCCCTATCATTAAAGTGAGTGAGGTGGCTCCCTCAGGCAGCTGAACTTGGGTGTCATGAAAAGACAGCAAATGGTTTGTTCCTCAACTTGTTGTTACTGAGTTTTTATTGCCAGGTTGGGAGAGAAGTGCTTGTGGATTTCCTGTCACAAAATAGCTTGAAGGGTCTTCTCTACTGTACACCTTGACTTGTGGTGGTGATGGCACTATTTGCTGCTCTGCCTCAGACAGTGAAATGTATTGGGACAGCCCTTATAGGCCTAGTGTGTGAAGACTGGCACCACAAATAAGCAATGCACAAATCAGCAATTATATAATATGAAGGTTTGCTCCAATGCCAACTGGTTCAGTTGCAACATAACCCTAGGCATGTCCACTCAGGGGTAAACTACGGTACTCTGAGTTCAAAGTTAATGCCATTTAATCCCAGGTAAATGGGTTGACTTAGATTGCAAAAACATCATGGCATAGTTTGAGGGAAGATCCGCAGGCCATGGGAGCAGATTCTAAAACTGCTAAAACCCAATAAATTCAGTTTATGATTCATGGAGACTCATCCATGAATCATACAATGAATCTAAATGTCTCATAAACTGAGTCTAAATGTCCAAGTGGCAAGTATAGCCTTGATTCAGTATCATATGTGGTTTGGGAAGCTGTTCTCATAACAACTAACTATTTTTCTTTCTTTGAAGCAGATTGGGAATGTTGCAGTCTAAACTGGCAAGCTTGTATATATTTTTCTCAACTTTTCTCAGATTGTTGTCCCTGGCGCTATCTATGTTGGCCTGCTTGCATTATCAGTTTCCCAGCGATTTCTGTAACGGCAGAAAAGAGACAGGGCAATTAAAATTCCTGCTTGTATGAGGCTGCCTTTAGGAGTGCAGTTGAAGGCCAGAACTGCAAAAAGCTTGCTTGACACTATTTTTTATTGATTTATTGGTTCCGTATCCCACCCTCCTTCCTTCTAGGATCCTAGGATCTAGGCTTACAGCAACCATAACATATTATCAATCTGAAACAACAATTAAAATCATTATCAACAATAAAATACAATGCAGCAGACATTACTGAACTCTTCTCCAAAGACCTGAATGAACAAATATGTTTCAAGTTGTTACCCGAATGACAGCAGTGTAGGAGACAGTTGGATCTCCATATTGAATTAATTCAGTAACCAGGGTGCCACCACTGCAAAAGCCCTGTGGGTACTGAGGAAAAGACTCCTATAAGTACTTGGGTCCCAAGTAAATAAGAGTTTTGTACAGCAGTACCAACACCTTGAATTGGGTCTGGTAGCTCTCAGGAGATACGAGTGGCTACAGAACTCATCATAAGGGAACTCCCAGACAATCCAGTTTGAGAGTTCCCATACGGCTGCAAAATTCTTTGTGTGATTTGAAGGTGCAGATTGTCTGCATATCTTCCCTGCTGGATCCAACCCAAGATTATATAGTCCAGCACCCTGTTTTCCACAGTGGCCAAGCAGAAGCCTATGAGGAGCCCAAATGGAGGACATGAGGACAGTAGCTGAGTGCTGATCTAGTAAAAAGGTTGAGGGGGAGAATAGAGAAGACAAAAAGATGGTTTGCCCCATCATGCTGGGTGCTGATGCCAAGCCAGAAACCCACCATCCATATACAGTGGTACCTGGGCTGGCAGACTGCAGTCCTGAACACCCTCCGGAAACTGGGTTTTGCCCCTCAAGCCCTTCTAAGTCTGGGCTTGGGCCAGGCAAATGCTACGGTCAGGCAAAGAATATTAGACACTGAGAGACAGCAGGACTGTGCAAGGTGCCCCGAATATAGAATTGGAGAAATTCTATAGTCCGCACCGGCAGTATATCTCTTCTTTCTCGTATCTAGGGATGCAAGAAGGGCCTTTACACTTGCCAGAAGCTCGGCTCTTCCCTCGCCGGTCCTGGATGGAGCCTTTAGAAGGGTCCCGTATGTTCAGAGACTTTGCACCTGCCCATTGGGAGAGATAGGAAGCCCAGAACACTTGCTCTTTAGATGTCCCTTTTATGAAGAGGCACGTAGTAAGTTCTTGGATCCCCTACTGGTGAGGCTCGCCAACCTCCCGCAAAAGCAAAAATGTGACCTTTTGCTGTTAGGCAAAGATCAGAAGATGACCTGGATGGTCACCAGATTCCGTGTACAGATCTGTAGGTGCAGACCATTGCCCAACTCAAAATAGTCCGGCATGAAAATCCCCAAACACGGCTCCATGGATGATTCTGAGTCAACTCCCTGGGACAGTTTATTGTTGTACATTGTTTTAATTGTCTGTTTTAACCATATCTGCACAGCAGTTTCTAATGTTGTGAGTGTCCTCTATTTAAGAGGCTTCTACTCTGCAGCCTCTTATAGTTGTTTTAACTGTGAGTCTATTAGTTCTTTTGCCCTTACAGTTGTTTTAACTGCGTGTCCTTGTTTGTTTTTAGTTCTTATCTGTTTTAATTATCAGTTTTTTATCCATCCAATATCCGTGTTTAATCTTGTATTTTATCCAGATGTTTTATCCTATGCCTGTTTCCTTGTCCTCATTTGCTCTAACAATTATCGGTTAAAAAAATTCTAACTGCTATTTTATCTATATGCTTTTTTAATCCTGGTCTGAGACCGTAATAAAGTTCATTCATTCATGCAGTGGTACCTTGGGTTACATATGCTTCAGGTTACAGATGCTTCAGGTTACAGACTCCACTAACCCAGAAATAGTACTTCGGGTTAAGAGCTTTACTTCAGGATGAGAACAGAAATCGTGCTCTGGCAGTGTGGCAGCAGCAGGAGACCCCATTAGCTAAAGTGGTGCTTCAGGTTAAGAACAGTTTCAGGTTAAGAATGGACCTCCGGAACGAATTAAGTACTTAACCCGAGGTACCACTGTATTGGGGACAAACAATATTTTCAAAAGCAACTACAAAACTTTTTCTGACCCTCCCCCAACTCTCTCATTCACCAAAAAGAATCATTCAACAGACATACACGGGCTATTGTCACGCCCAAATGCGCATGCATATTTTAGATATGCTTCTAGGAACTAATGTCGGAGACTTCAGCTTGAAATGTTGCAACACCTTGAAAAATGGGTGTGGCCAGCAATCAGAGCAGGCCACATGTGTGCACTGCAGGGATTAAGTCTCTACAATACAATCTCCAAACATCTGGGAGCTACAGTGCATGCTGAGCCATAATGATCTCTCCTGTGAGCATCAGTGCCGATGCCCTTGACTCCCCAGGGGAAAGACTCTGATGTCGATACAGTTCCAATCATTCCAAAGCGTTTCCCTCCAGCTGTTAAATGATTTGTTACCCATTTCTGAAATGTTAACACCAGATATGTTGCAAGACTGCAGGTTATGATGAAAAACACCGACCTCGATGACAAATCTGACACACGCGTCACAAGAGATGGAGGCCCCATTATCCACTTTTTCATAAGAGCAAGATTAAGAAAGGTTTGAAATTCGAGTGGACTTAAAATATAGCTGGGAAGGGACAGATAAGACAGCAATCTCCCTTGAGGCTTTCACCTACTTCTTCTCCTTCTGAGCTTCAAGCTACCCCTTAATGTTTGGGGCTTAATCTTTAATGTGCTTTTTAGACTCCAGACAGAATGAAGTCCCTGTTCTGTGCAAGATAAAACCCAATTCCACACTAAGAGCAGCTAAATTGACTATATGCAGGTGCACAATTGTGCATCTCTTGAGAGGAATGAAAAGCAGGGAAAAAGGAAGGATGACACAGAAATCGACTGCTCACTTGCCATAGAACAGCCCACGCTACTGCAATGCTCAAAACATTATTTGTGTGTGTGTGTGTGTGTGTGTGTGTGTACACACACACACACACACACACACACAATATGAGCTTTGAAGGCTCAGAAGACCAGACTTAAATATTTTGCAAGCGGGTCACATGTGGCATAATTTAAGTCCTGCTCAAATCAGAAGCAAGTTAAGTGAGAATTGCAGTTTGTGGCCTTGGAGGTACTTGGTCCATGTGGGACAAAGTAGGGGAAAACCAAACTTTTCTGAGCTCTTGCATGCTTTTGGCCTTTGCCAACTCCCTTGCTTCACCTCTGTGTGGCACCCCAAGCCATTCCAGAAGGTCCCCTCTACCCTAAGGTTTGTAGGTGCAGGGGGAGTACAGCAGAAAGGAAGAGAGAGGAAAACCCTGTTTAGTGAGTGGGGTTCCATTCATGAGAAATAAGGCCCAAGCCATTGTCTTTGCTGCAGGCAATCTCTGTGCACACAAAAGAGTGGATGGCCCACCACCAAATCTCAATTTCACTGGAAGATCATCAGGGGGTTTTTTTTTGCCACATACATTTCCTGCAAATAGTCTGGGCTGATGTACGGATCCTCTCCATCCTGCCCTGAGAATCATCCTTAGACCCTACACAGGTGGATCAATAGCCATCAGTGGGATGGAGCTGCTCTTGTGGTGCTCTGATAACGGTCAGGCCTGCTTTCCTGACACCGATACAATGTCCATTTGTTTATTTATCTTACCATTATATCCTGCCTTTCTATAGTCATGGAACCCAAAGGGGCTGTGGTTCCAGGCACTGGCCATACCCAGTCATGCTTAGCTTCAGCAAAATGGCGGACCATATCTTGGGACCAATCATTTAAAGCAGGATGGGGAACCTCAGGCCTGGAGGCCAACACACAGTCAGTGAGAGGTGCACCCTGGGGGGTAGCTGGGGAATGGGGGTAGCCTGGAAGGAATCCTAAGGGTCATCTTTAAAGTCTAAGCAACACTCACTCCCCAGCCAACCCCCATCCCTCCAGGCTGTAGCTCTCACTGACTGTGTGTTGCACTCTTCTTGGTTGTTTTTTTCCTGCCCAGATGGTGTCCTTGAGCCCTGATAATGCCTCTTGGTTGCCTGGAGAACAGAGAGGAGTGAGCGGATGTGTTTTAAAAAAACCAGCTTGGGTAAAATTAACATTCACTGCTCTGCCCCCTTTGCATCTGGCCCTGGAGACCACTGGATTGTGGCCCCCAAAAGGGAAGGTGGCCTTCCGGTTGAAAACGGTTCCCCATCCTTGATGTGAAGGCAAAGCGCTCTGCACAAGCTTTAAAAAGCAAATGTGGCTCCCTGCCTTCCTCCCTGTGCTTACAGGCTGGTCCTCTCGCTGCAGTAACACGAGCTTCTGCTTATGTAATTTCAAGTGGAAACAGTGGCGTTTGGTCAGATGCTGTGACACAAGCTTCCAAAAACATTTGCATATATATATATATATATATATATATTTGCTTTCGTAGATTTTCACGGGTACAGGAATGCAGGTTTTGGTGTCTTCGGGTGTCTTCCCGTGTAAGAGTCGGGGTGTCTGTGCGACGTTTCGACGAGGTCTCACTCGTCATCTTCAGGCTGGTGCTTTCGGCTTCTTGTTACTGGAACAGAGCAGAGTCTGGTGTTTGAGTTCCTATAAATACTGTTGAGGGGTGTGGTGTATAGCCTCCAACGTTCTGGGCAGAGAGGAAGTTCCTAGATTAGTGTGCCTTTTCTTCTTTTGTTCCTTAATTACTTGAGGGATATCTTGGGTGATTTCATGAGTGATATTCTGAATACCACTGGGTGGGTCATTAAGTGTAGATTAGTTGCTAAAGCTTTCGTGTCTTGACCTCTTGAGCTTGTGAAGAGTTTTTCTGAGAAGATGGCTGTGCTGCATTTAGTTGTGCTCTGGCTTGGCTTCGTGTATAGGGGCGAGCTGTGGTTTTGTGCCTTGTGCCAGCCAGATCTGTGTAGGGATTGCAGGGGGATGCTGCACCCCCCTGCAATCCCTACACAGATCTGGCTGGCACAAGGCACAAAACCACAGCTCGCCCCTATACACGAAGCCAAGCCAGAGCACAACTAAATGCAGCACAGCCATCTTCTCAGAAAAACTCTTCACAAGCTCAAGAGGTCAAGACACGAAAGCTTTAGCAACTAATCTACACTTAATGACCCACCCAGTGGTATTCAGAATATCACTCATGAAATCACCCAAGATATCCCTCAAGTAATTAAGGAACAAAAGAAGAAAAGGCACACTAATCTAGGAACTTCCTCTCTGCCCAGAACGTTGGAGGCTATACACCACACCCCTCAACAGTATTTATAGGAACTCAAACACCAGACTCTGCTCTGTTCCAGTAACAAGAAGCCGAAAGCACCAGCCTGAAGATGACGAGTGAGACCTCGTCGAAACGTCGCACAGACACCCCGACTCTTACACGGGAAGACACCCGAAGACACCAAAACCTGCATATATATATATATATATATATATATATATATATATATATATATATATATATATGGTTTCTGCTAACCAGCAACTCATTAACAGTTAGCTGGGCATGACTTCTGCCACTGATGAGTCACACAGAAATTTAGCTGGCTGATCCTTGACCCATGGGTCCCTGGAATTGTAATGCTTGGGGGTTTTTTGGTTCTTGTTTTTTTTTAAAAAAAAATGTTTTCCAAATGAATGGTTTCGAAACCAATTTGTGCTGAAAAGGGTATTTAGAATGGGGGTCTAATTTTTTGCATTCTGCTGAAGTGCTTATAACAAATGGGAAATTAGTGAAATAATGGGTTCATGGCATGATTTTTTTTCTCTCTCTCTCCCTCCCTCCCTCCCTCTCCCTCTCTCTCTCTCTCTCTCTCTCTCTCTCTCTCTCTCTCTCTCACACACACACACACACACAGACACACACACACACACACACACACACACTGGAATAAGGAATTTAATTACATTGTATTGGAGGTGAGAACTTGGCTTTAGGGTCCTGTTTTGTTATTATCTTGGATATGGGGTCCCCCCCCCAAGTTCTCCAGCTGACACTAAGAAATCAATCAGTTGTGATGGACTGGTGGGCAGCTCACAAGACAATGGCCTAGAGGCAAGAAAGGTCAAGGCTGAAATTATTTTTTGGCAGCTGACACATTTCTTCTTTACCAAACAATATAAAAGGTAGCTTGGCAAAGCAATACGAGTCATTACTTCTGAAACGACCGTGGAATACTTGCCTACATTGTAAATGCTTGCACATAATTTCTTTGTGTTGGTTTGTCAACTTCACCTTTTCTCCAAAGATCTCAGGATAGCGTTCATGGCTCCTCCACGTTATCATCACAATGGTCCTGTGATGCTGACATGGGACCTGACTGGAGGGCTGGGCTAAGCAATGGAGGGCAGGCAGACAGTAAACAAAATGGTGGCAGTTGGCACTGTGGAAGCAGCAGCAGATTGGCTGAGGAGGTGCCAGTCTGCCACCCCCTTCCGATCTGTCACCTGAGACATAGGGCTAAGCTTGGTCAATGAGATAACTGGACCCATCTCAGCTTAATCTACCTGAGTGGATTGTTTTTATGATAATGGGGGGGGGCACAAATATCTAGCTCTGGGCTCCTTGAAATAAGGACAGGATAAAAATGGGCTCAAAATTGGTTCCAGTGCAGGGTAATATTAAAAATACCCTCAATATATATTTTAGCAAACTGATGCCTTGAAAGGAAAGAGCCAACTGCCTTTTGATTATAAAAGCTTCCCTGCTTAGTTGGTGGAATAACCATTCCCTACTTACTACTGGCAACCAGTAAGGAGGTGGCTGTTTCAGTCCTGTTAAAGTTAGCAGGAATGCTCCATTATTCAATTCGATTCTATTCCACAGAGCATCTCATAAACATGGTCAATAAACACAGGGAACTATTCAGCAAGAGGTAGTTGGAAGTTGCAGCAGGTTTGTTGAAATCAGTGAGACAGAAGTGTCCAGTTAAATGCTTACGTGAGCCCCACTGACATCAATGCAACTGAAGCCTGTTTCTCACATCGTAGGTCCAGGTTGGTTCCTGTTTGTCTGCAGCCCGTGGCGTTTGGTAACTTAGCAATATAGAAACCACACAGATAGGGGTAGGGTCATGAGAGCGAGGGAGTTTGTGGCAGTGGGTGAGTGAATGTATGTATGGGGGTGTGGAATTTGTATGCATCTTGAGTGTGTGGAAGTGTACTGGGTGAGTGCAATCATACAGTGGTACCTCAGGTTAAGTACTTAATTTGTTCCAGAGGTCCGTACTTAACCTGAAACTGTTCTTAACCTGAAGCACCACTTTAGCTAATGGGGTCTCCTGTTGCCGCCGTGCCACCTGAGCACGATTTCTGTTCTCACCCTGAAGCAAAGTTCTTAACCTGAAGCACTATTTCTGGGTTAGCGGAGTCTGTAACCTGAAGCATATGTAACCCGAGGTACCACTGTATTTTATTTTATGGATGTGGAGGTTTTATTTTATATACTGTATTTAACTTTTATTGAGTTTAATTTTTGTTTGCTCTTCTTTTTAAACCTTTTCCGGTGAAAAGCATTATATAAATACTTGAAATACTACTACTACTGTTGTAGTAGTCATGTCCGACTCTTCGTGACCCCATGGACCAGAGCACACCAGGCACTCCTGTCTTCCACTGCCTCCCACAGTTTGGTCAAACTCATGCTGGTAGCTTCGAGAACACTATCCAACTATCTTGTCCTGTCGTCCCCTTCTCCTTGTGCCCTCCATCTTTCCCAACATCAGGGTCTTTTCCAGGGAGTCTTCTCTTCTCATGAGGTGGCCAAAGTATTGGAGCCTCAGCTTCAGGATCTGTCCTTCCAATGAGCACTCAGGGCTGATTTCCTTAAGAATGGATAGGTAATAATAGATAATTGGCGCTTGCAAAATTGAGACCACTGTTTCATATTACGACTGTTATGTGAAGCATTTCTTGAACATGTCCTACAGCACTAGATGGCAGTATTACCTAACTAAAACAGATACTTTCCCTTAGAGTTTATTGTCAAAGATGGAACTTTATCATAATTTACTGTCTTTGAACCATTATTTAACAAGAAGACAGAAACAAGGAATTCGTTGACTCACTTTGCTCTGAAGTCTGGGAACATTACTGACCACATCCTGAGAATTCAGCCTTGATCAAACTGCCTCATTAACTTGAGCAAGATGTCTGAAAACTGAACATTTGGGGGAAACACTCCTTTCTCTGTAAGTTTAAACTGAATGCAACATGAGATATTAGATGCTTTATAAAGTTGTAGTGGAATGGGGACAGTATAGGATAAGTTATAGACAGGTACTTGCCATGTGCATTGATTACTTACGTACAAGTAATACATCAAAATAAAAAGCACTTGCTGCTATCAATAATAAGGTGTTTCTCATTCACTCCGTCGGTGAATAATGAAGCCAAAATGGATGCAACAACAATAACACACTTGGAGTTTGTTTTTTAACAATTAGATTAAGCTGCCAAAAAACCCCAAAAGTCTAGCTTTCCCCCTGTCGATAGCACTCTTGCCAACAAGATGTTTGTAGCTGAGTAAAGATAATGGGTGCCACTGCCTCATTTTGCCTGGTACTGTTCCTGTGCCTTTTTAGATGCAGTCTAAACTTTGCAGGAGAAGCTTGCCCAGAGTGGAGATAAGTCATGAGAAAAGGCTGGATTTCTATGTGCCAGGTCAGGAAAGGGGAACCAGGTAGCAGCCCTGATAATGGGGCAGGGCTGTAGCTCAGTGGCAGAGGATCTGCTTTGTATGCAGAAGGTCCCAGGTTCAATCCCCAGCATCTGCAGGCAAGATTGGGAGAGGCTCTGAGTCTGAAACCCTGGAAAGTCATTGCCAGTCAACATTACTGAACGAGATGGGCCAATGGTCTGACCTGGTATTTTATTTATTCTAAAATACTCCTAGACTGCTTTAATATTTTAAAGTTCCAAAGTGGTATACAAAGAAGCAAAAACAGACCATGAATAATATACCGTAACCAGTTTAAAAATAATATAATACACAGTTCCAGACTTTCTGCCGTGACCAATAATCTACCTGTCCTATATCATTACTCTGATAATGCATGAGTAAATAAAAAGGTCTTTAGCATATGCTGGAAAGATGAAATCACCCAAGGAGAATGCTTTGCATGGCCTCTTCAGATGATCTCACTGTCTAGGCAACTCTTTATGGGAGAAGGTCTGTCTCTCAGGTGTCTCTGAGGCCTACCATTCTCAGGTGTAGACAATGGTCAATTTCCTTATGTCTTGCTTGAGTCAGGCTATGAGAACAGGTAGTTTAAGATCTGTGAGCTTGCTGGTTGATGATAAGGGTTTTCACAGCTTCCATCTCCAGGTATCCCACCACATGGCTGGCCTGGAACAGGCTTAATCTATCAGGTAGAAAGAGCTGAAGATTTGCTCACCCCCTGTCAGGTAGATCCTATCCATACCTTTCTTCCAGAGACTACCTGAAAAGGAAGTGGAATTGGTGGGAATATTAGGATCAGACATGGTCTACTGGGAGGTTATTTCCAGGGCAAGGGCAGAATTTATTTAGAATGCATGGACTTGGAATGAGCTTGCCTCCAGTGGACCTACCATACTAGCAGCCCATTTTCTGATACTCCTTTGTCCATAATAACTTCTTCCCGTTTTACTGTAAAATGTTGAACTTTGACATTTGAAGATAGAATCCTCATGCTGTTCCAGGTAACATATTATAAATGAAGCTTTAGAAGTACCCAGATGCACAGTGGAAGTATATAGACTTGTCAGTCAATATCTATTCCTGCCAGGGTCAAAATAAAAAAATTCCTTCCAGTAGCACCTTAAAGACCAACTAAGTTAGTTCTTGGTATGAGCTTTCGTGTGCATGCACACTTCTTCAGATACACTGAAACAGAAGTTGCCAGATCCTTCTATATACTGAGAAGATGGGGAGGGGTATTACTCAGAAGGGTGGTGGGAATGGGAGAATGGCAGATAGCTGAGATGAGCCTGTTGACGACTCTTAACGACTGTAATAGGTCTTACAGGAAAAGGCAAGGGGTGAGAAGGTGAGAAATGGCTTAGTCATGTATAATGAGATAAGAATCCAATGTCTCTGTTCAGACCAGGTCTCTCCATGGTTTTATTCCTGCCAGGGTCATTGTTGTTCATCTCACCATCACCACCACCTCAGCTTAAATGATCAAGGAACAGCACCTTCCCTTTTCGTTTTCGTTTTCTTTCCATTTCTTTCACTTTATTTGTCCACTAAATTTTTTTTCAATAAAATATAAATATTAAGAAATCTTCCCAACAGCCAGTTTCCTTCTTTAGATGCTAATAATCACTATGGTGAGTAGTCAGATCTAACCACAGTGATGTCTGCCTTGGTTATTTCCAAGTCGGATAAGAAATGCACCCTTGAAGATGGTTTGAAAATTGTAGCTGGTACAGAATGCGGTACCTCAAACACATTTGTGAGTTGTGCACTCATTCTACCAATCTTCACCAACCTGGTGCTTTCCTGATGTTTTGGGCTACATTTCCCACCAGCCCCAGTTAGTAGGCCAAAACTTTGGAAGGGTACCATGATAGTGAACACTGTATTCTACCTATTCTGTACTGGTTATTTTGGCTGCCTAGTCAGGAGGGAGAAAGGTTGTTTTCTGCTGCTCCAGAGAAGCGGACACGGAGCAATGGATCCAAACTACAAGAAAGAAGATTCCACCTAAACATTAGGAAGAACTTCCTGACAGTAAGAGCTGTTCGACAGTGGAATTTGCTGCCAAGGAGTGTGGTGGAGTCTCCTTCTTTGGAGGTCTTTAAGCAGAGGCTTGACAACCATATGTCAGGAGTGCTCTGATGGTGTTTCCTGCTTGGCAGGGGGTTGGACTCGATGGCCCTTGTGGTCTCTTCCAACTCTATGATTCTATGATTCTATGATTGACTTGCAACTATTGACTGGCTGGAAGTTGAAGGTGCTGGTTTTTTACTTTTGCCCTGAACAGTTTGGGACCAGGTTATACAAAGGATCACCTACACCTATTTGAGTCTTTCACAGTGATGGCCCCACACATTTGAACTCCCTCTGTAGGGAAATATGTACAGTATGGTCTGATCAGTGCTGCTCTCCCTCTCTCTCTCTCTCTCTCTCTCCCCCCCCCTCTCTGCGTGTGTGTATACAGTGCTTTTTTCTTTTAAAAAAGTACTCACATTTTAACTCAAGAAAATCACCATTTTATAGGTCAAATCAGGGAAAATAAATACAGTAAATGGACAAAAGTACAAAGATTCACAAAATGCTTCAGGGTATGCGTACCCCTGTGTTCCCCCAGAAAAAAAACCACTGTATATCTAGCACATATACATATACTTTTTTATTCCTGTGTTATGCTAAATTGGGCTGTACTTAAAGAATAAGTAAATTAGCTGTCACGCTGACATGAATGATTGCATTTTTAATATGATGTGCTTCAGAGACTTGTAAGTACAGTGGCACCTCGGTTTAAGAACAGTCCGGTTTAAGAGCGATTTGGTTTACAAACTCTACAAAACCAGAAATAGTGTCTTGGTTTGAGAACTTTACCTCCGTCTACGAACGGAAGCCGAACGGTGGAAGGGCACAGGCGGTGGGAGGCCTCATTACTGAAAGTGCACCTCAGTTTAAGAACTGATTTGGTTTAAGAATGGACTTCAGGAACGGATTAAGTTCGTAAACTGTATTAGGACCTTGCACCCTGAAAAGCGAGTTGCACATCTTTTAAACAAATAAATGTATAGACTCTGCTGGGATCTTTGGGCAGTGATCCATGCTGATCTGTAGAGTGTTTATGTAGCTGTGACCAAAGGAGGTAGGGCACATTTTGTTCCTAAGGATGGCTTCTCCCCCACACACCAAATTATTATTAATATTACATTTTTTATACTTCACCTTTTTCCTGGACACAGCAGCTGTTTCTACACTATCACAGATTATGTTGGACACCCAAAGAACTGCAGGGATATGGGTGTGCTGCTATCATAGGCTGCTATACTTATTCATTGGGGAGCAGAAAGGCAATTCGAAGCAATTTTGCTCAGCAAACTCATAGTATAATACCAGAAGAAGACAGGAGACCATTAGTTACTGTCTCAAACCCTTAGGGGCATCTCGGAGAATTTTCTTCCTTTCTTTTTCTTTTTCTTGTCTGACTGAACTAATAACATTTGGAAAGGCAAAAAGGAAGGTCAGCTCCTGCCCTCAGCTGCAATATAAAATGCTCCTTATCAGTGAAAAATGGCCAAGCAAATACCTCTGGCTATTAACTACTCAGGGTTGCATTATGTCTTGCTACCACTAATGATCTCTCCTCTTCAACTTAAATCTTTAATGTTTTTTTATATATATAAAAAACCCTTTGTCTTAACTTCAGTTGCATTGGAGACTACCGTGGATGCTACATTTTTAATCAGTTATTCTCCCTATGAGTAAAAGACCCGCCTGTCAGAGTATAAATTATAGCTCAGGAGAAGTCCAGGACATAATTAATTCCTTCTTATGAGGGAAGAGTTCCAGCCACTATGAAAGAGGCAGATTTTTTGGATCATAATTATTGGCCAGTCACAAATCTGTCCTCCTTGGTATTTGAGGTAGCACTAGCCATGGTACAACTCTAGATGATTTTGGATGACATGATTTGTCTGGACCCATTCCAATCCAGTTTCAGACTTGGTTTTGGCACAGGAATAGTCTTGATTATCCTGAAGGAGAGTTGATTCTATTAGACCTCTTATGGCTTTTGATGCCATTGATCATAGTACCTTTCTGGACTTATCTGGGAGCATGAACATTGGTCCTGACAGTGGCGTAGCGTGGGTTGTCAGCACCCGGGGCAAGGCAAGTAATTTGTGCCCCCTAACTCGTGGATTTGCGCCCCCTAACCCTAACCCCCAGATGTTGCACCCGGTGCGGCTGCCCCCCCCTGCACCCCCCACGCTACGCCACTGGGTGCTGACAATGGGAAATCATTCTCAGTTTCACCTCAGCACCCAAGATTCGGCCCTGGCTACGTGTTTTCAGATCTATGCCTCCTCATTGCAACAAGGGCAGACCACCTTATTTATTTTTCTTATTCCTACATGTATACCCCACCTTTCTCCTCTCATGGAAAAAAGGCAACATGTATGTGGTATGTTGTGAACCACCCTGAGACCTGTGGGTATAGGACAGTATCCAAACTAATAATAATAATAATAATAATAATAATAATAATAATAATAATAATAATAATAATAATAATAATAATGTACCCTGGTGGTTACTAATCCAGGCATTTACTATACACCTCCTTAGTTTCATCAAGGTGGTGGACCCATGTGCCTTCTGACATATCCTGGGACTTTGATGGTTTTCTTTTAACCGTTTCCTCCCTGCCCGCTTTTCTTATTTTCTTTCTATCTGCTCTTATAAAGCAGTTGGCACAATGTTGTTGCTGTATACCATCAGGTGTTCTGGTTGACTATTTGCAGCTGGGGAGAGAGGAGTGGCTGGAGATGGACTACACCAGGGGTCAGCAAACTTTTTCAGCAGGGGGCCGGTCCACTGTCCCCCAGACCTTATGTGGGGCCAGACTATATTTTGATGGGGGGGGGATGAATGAAGTCCTATGCCCCATAAATAACCCAGAGATGCATTTTAAATAAAAGCACACATTCTACTCATGTAAAAACACACTGATTCCCAGACCATCCATGGGCCAGATTTAGAAGGCGATTGGGCTGGATCCAGCCCCCGGGCCTTAGTTTGCCCACCTATGGACTACACTGAGCCTTATAATAAGAGTGGAACAGCTTCTGGTAAAAGTTTATAACAGCTCTCCCTTCTGTGGGTGAGTCATGTGGGGTTGTGGGGATGTGGGTGGCACTGTGGTCTAAACCACTGAGCCTCTTGGGCTTGCCGATCAGAAGGTTGGCAGTTCCCAGTTCCTGCCAACATAGCAGTTCGAAAGCACACCAGTGCAAGTAAATAAATAGGTACCGCTGCGGCGGGAAGGTAAACTGTGTTTCCGTGCACTCTGGTTTCCATCATGGTGTCCTGTTGCGCCAGAAGTGGTTTCGTCATGCTGGCCACATGACCTGGAAAGCTGTCTGTGGACAAACGCCAGCTCCCTCAGCCTGAAAGTGAGATGAGTGCCGCAACCCCATAGTTGCCTTTGACTGGACTTAACCATCCATGAGTCCTTTATCTTTTACCTTTACCTAACTCAGAAGAGATTTGCCCCTCTGGGATATCACTTCGGAGACTAACAGGGACTCACACTCCCCCCGATGCCACCCATTGGGATCTGGAATATTGGCCAGCTTCTGAGAGAGGGACAGGCCTGAGACCCTGAACTAGGAGGAGTGCCTCTCTGAGGGAAGTTGGGTATGTGTGGCATGTGACTAATTACCGGTAGCTAATATCTTCTGACTAAGCAGTGGGTGGGATCCGTTTGAACATTGGCTCTTATTTACTACCAGTGGCCCTAATTACTGGATTTTAGTCAGTCTGGAATAGAATTAATGCTGCTCGCACTATGGCCCCTTAATCTTTATTAATTGTTCCGTGCTGAAAAGCTGGCACTCTATACTCGAGTGTATTGGAAACCTGGCACTCAATGCTTAACGGCAATTGGCTGCTATAAAATATCCGTTAGGGATGCAGTCTGTTAATTGCTGTTATGCTGGTGGATTTGGCAAGAGGAGGGTGCCCCTTCCCTGGAGGAGCAAAGTCATGGGAGCTGTGACCTCAGCTGTGATAGGTAGGGGGAGGCATGGAAATGGAGGGCAGAGAAGGAGTGTTAGATACAGTGAAAGTATGACTCCTTCTGGTCTTCCCTCCAGCCAGCAGAATATTAACCTCCAACTTGGAAATGCCAGGGACTGAATGGTTTGGAAGCTGCAACTAAAGGAGCAGCACGTGTACAGTGGTACCTTGGGTTACAGACGCTTCAGGTTACAGACTCTGCTAACCCAGAAATAGTATCTTGGGTTAAGAACTTTGCTTCAGGATGAGAACAGAAATTGTGTGGCGGTGGCACAGTGGCAGCGGGAGGCCCCATTGGCTAAAGTGGTACCTCAGGTTAAGAACATTTTCAGGTTAAGAACGGACCTCCGGAACCAATTAAGTTCTTAACCTGAGGTACCACTGGCCCATATAAGTTCAGCACAAACAGCTGGGCCTGGTGAGCATTTAAGGTCCCCGTCCCTAATCTGTGGATTGCCATCTGATTGGATTTTATTCTGATCCTGATCTGATTTTAGGATGCCTGATTGCCTGCTTTTATGTTAATGTGCATTTTACCTGTACATTTGACGTTAGCCGCTCTGAGCCTGGTTTTGGCTGCGGCGGGCGGGGTATAAATAAATAAAAAATATTATTACTATTATTATTATTACTGCCTGGATGAATGGATGACAGAGAGGTGTGTGTGTGTCAAAACTGCCTACCCTGTACAGGTAAAATGCACTTTCATTCCTCCATCCACTTTTGCCTCTGGCCCTGCTCAGCATTGACATGTGGCCCCCAGAAGGGAATGTGGACTTCTAATACCATCCAAAGCCCCTCTTTCGAAAGGATTTCCAGAGGAGCACAGCAAGGCTTGTGCTTGCTTGCATTTGAGCTACCCTGCAAAGCGTCTGAGAAATTAAAGCAGGAGAAGAGAAAATCCCTCTCTTGCTGGAGTCGTTCACATTATGCCAGCCAAGGGATCCATTTATTGGAATTGTCTGTATAAATATCTCATCACCATAGCCCTGCATTTAATTTGGCTCCGAAGTGAAGCTTCCAGCGAATGGAGCTCTCTCTCTCTTTCTCTCTTTCTCTCTCTGATTGTTGCATACAATTATTACACTTCAGACTCATGCCACACTCACCCAGGTTCAGCTCTTAACTACAAGCCACCAGGAAATGAATTCGGTCTGTTTGTTTTATTCAAAAGAGTTTCATGTGAACATCTCCTGTGGATGTCTCTTGAACTCAACCTAATTTTAAAAGAGAGAGAGAGAGCAAGAACGGGGTGGGGGTGGAAGCTAAGACAACGAATGTGGTATGACCCTAGTCAAACGACCTAAAGAAAAATGAAAGTGCAGCAAAGCAAACCTTTGAGAGGGCAGTTCTATAGGTTTTTTTCTTTAAAGCATTCTGCCAAGTTTAGATAAGGCAGCTATAAGCTGTCAAGATACTCTCCTCCCCCAAACTGTTCCCTCCAATTCTCCCATCCTAAAGAAAAGCAGAGGTAGTAATTACACCGTTGAACCCAGCAGCAGGGAAGTTAACATCTCACAGCTTTTCCAACTGCACCTTGATTAGCTTTTCAGTGCTAAAATTAAAACTGTGAGAGCTCAAGATAAACTGCCTACTCAGCGAACCCTCATTTTTGTTTGCTTAAGAGAGAGAGAGAGGGATGGAAAGAAGGAAAGAACGAATAAATCACCCTGATCTTAGGAAAGTCCATTAAAAGTAGACAATATGCAAGATCGCTTTGGGCATTGCAACTACAAGGCTGATGGGGCGGGGGGTGAAGAGCAACGTGCTCTCTTTCACAGATTGCATCTTATTCCCTAGCAAAGAAACAGGATATTGGAGCCAGACTGACAAAATTCAAAAAACGAAAACAAAATTCCATCCTGCTTTCAACCAATTAACTTTAATTCTGGAATATATGTGAACTTAGTCTGACACACATGTCAATGTCTGAAATATAATTCCCCACTGCCTTTTGGTTCGTAATTCCAACAGCCATTTGTAAAAACCAGGAAACTGTTCAAAGCTAAATTCATCAGTAATGGAAACGGTGTGATGTAAAATTGCTTATTGGTTTCCATTATCACATTATATTTGAATTCTCCTTGTACTGAATTCTCCTTGATTAAAATAAAGAGATTCATTTTATCCCTACATTTTTCTTTTTGTGAAAAGAACTGTGGGACTTCTCCTTATGCTTAACAAAAAAATTCTTCAGATTTTCTGATACACTTTTTTAGACTGCGATATCCCATTAACGTAGGACCAAACCAATCACATTTACCATCTTTGCATTTAATGTGCAGGGTCTTTGTTGTTGTTGTTGTTTTAAAAAAGTGCATAGAGCATCAGCTGGGGACAGGAGTAGGGTAGGGTGGAGGCTGATAATTGTCAGGAACATAGTGGGGAATGATAGTTTAATCCTTTCCTCCCTGATGCACTCCTGAGGGAAATCCCCTTTCTGAGGCTGCTACTTGCATTGAGAGGAAATCCCCCATTTTTGCAAATGGAAATAGCCTATTCATTTGCAAATGCAAATGGCCTATTCAAGTGAGTACAGCAGGGGAGGAAAGGGTTAAACTGGCCTTTGCCACCTGTTGCAATTCTGATCATTATTAGGCTCCCTACTTGCCAGCAGTTAATTTAATATGCACATTAAATGCAAAGACACATTTAACATCACACTTCCTTCAGCACCCTAAGACATCTTATTAAAATGAACATGATCCCACCCATTTATGACTTGCCATGGAGTTGCCACCACCATTCCTAAAATGATGCTGACAAAGAGATGGTTGCTGGGAAGAAGTTTAACACTGGACAAGGTTTCAATGCCTAGTGGAAGAATTCCCCTGTCATTAAACTAAGGTTACCAGACTTTTTTCAAAGAATCCGGGGACACTTTTTTTAAAAAAAGAGAGAAAAAAGTTATTTAAAAAAAATATTTATTTTTTTAACAAAAGAAGTAATATCTTCTCTTATGTGGTCTCCTCTGTTGCGTGGCCCAGGCCTCCTCTCTTGGAGCATTAGTCACTGTGGAGTAGGCTTGGGTTGGGCCTGGGCTCAGCCACATGTCCTTGCCTTCCTGGTGCTCTCCTACCTCTCCTCCTCAGCGGCGGCAGGAGCAGCAGCGTGACAAAGTCAGGGCTCCCCTCTTTTTTCTCCTTCCTCTTTCTCTCTCTTCCGTCTCCTTCTCCCTGCTTCGGTTCCAGGGTTTCTACTGGCCCCAGAGCGCTGCTGGGCAGTCAACCAGGTGCTCTCGCTCCCAGCTCAATTTGGGTCACGGGGGTGGGTGTTAGTAGTTCCCCCTGTTGATGTGCTGGGCATCTCCGGTTCCCCTTGGCAGTGGTGGCGGCGGCAGCAGTCTCAGCAGCCCAGAGCCAGACTGGCAGAGCAGTTGGTTCTGGTTGGCTTCAGGAGCTGCTCGCTGCCGTGGCACTCGCCATTTTGCCTCACCGGAAGTCACCATATGATGTGTCTTGTTCCGCTGAACCAATCACACAACCTTCATTCCCTACTAATAAATCTACAACACTTAAAACATAAATCCAGGGACATTAAATGAAATCCGGGGACATTCCGGGGATGGATTTTGTCTGGGGACAGATTTGTGAATCCGAGGACTGTCCCCGGGAAATGGGGACGTCTGGTAACCATAAATTAAACCAGCCAGTAGGAATTCTATTTCCTTAAGAAATTCCCTCCTCTTCCTGAAGTGTTATAGTCAGTCACATTGGGAGGTGGGATGCCACACATGGCAGCTCAGAGCAGACAAAATTATTGGATTTTTATGAACGAGGATTCCACAGAAAGCCTGATCTTACAGTGTTCTAAACCACTACTCATTTATGAACACTAATGTGCATACTTCACAGAGGAGCAAAAGCAAAAAAAGAAAAGAAAAGAAAAGTAGAAAAAGAAAGAAAGTGGGTCCCTGCCCCACAGAGCTCACAATTTGAGAAAGGGAGAAACAGGAGTGAAAGGGAATGAACATCAACTTTCAAGCCAGGCTTGGGCCTTGTTCTAGTTGACAAAGAGGTCTGTTAGGTTTTAAAATTCACAGACAAGTTGAAGAGGAATTTGGGAGGATTTATTTTCTGTTGAGGGCTATGGTTCCTCAACAGTAATCTGTCAGGAACCTCATGTCAGCAGTGGGTGGGGCAGAACCAAGTGTGGGTGGGACACCACTCCTCACTACCCAATCCGGAGGTCTGGCTGCCAGGGGAGTGACAAGTCGCTCTTGCCAGAGGTCTGAATTGCTTGCTTGCAGGGGTTTTTCAAAATTACGTCAGCGGCAGGAGACCCACCCCTGTGTGAAAGAGCACTGGGTCTAGGAGAGAGTAAATGAGCTTGCATGCCTATTCCCACTTACCTAGCCATAAGTCCCATTGAACGCCATGAGACTTACTTCTGAGTGCACACGTATAAAGTTGTTCTGTCAGTCACTGAAGCTTTGCACCAGAAAGCAGCAGCTA
Source organism: Podarcis vaucheri (assembly GCF_965113315.1). NCBI lineage: Eukaryota > Metazoa > Chordata > Lepidosauria > Squamata > Lacertidae > Podarcis > Podarcis vaucheri. The sequence continues at coordinate 64,425,105 of NC_138763.1, forward strand.
GGATTGGATGACAAAATCACTGCAATGTCCCGGTGATTGTGTGAACTAACCAGGGATGGTATGCTGGTACAATAAGTCTTGTTGGCATTATTATACCAGAGACAGCAACTATTACTAACAGTTGCAATGCTTTTGTAAAAAAAAAAAAAAACTAGCATACATGTGCCTGAAATAATACATATCATGTGTCAGAGGACGTGCGTGACCAGGGGAAATTTATGGCCTTTGAAGACATTTTGGCCACTATGCAAGAATTTATATCAGCACAAGTCTGATATCAATATTGAAACTTGTGGGCAGGGTAGATTGTTCCTGGTTTGTAGTGTGGATTTTTTTCTTGGCTCAACCCATTCACCCAAGAGGGGTTAACCACTTTAGCATTCCTGGGTGACACAATTGAGACCTCAGAGCATGATTGGAAGCCTCCATTGTGTCACTTAAAGACAGGGCCTCAGCCTTCCCTGCCCCATATTTGACTTCTCTTCTCCACAAATACATTTGGGAAAGGATGGTTTAGAGAGAAACTGAGAGGAGGGAAGGCTAGGGAAGGCTGGTGCTGAGATGAGCTAATGTAGGAGAGTTTGTCTATTGTTTTCAGAACTGAGATTTCCAGCTCCACTTTCCAATTCTGAAATTTGTTGCCACCCCTAATTGAAATTAACAGGACTTGGGGGTGGGGGAATGCTTCACTATGGCTGGATCATCCCTGTGGTGTTTGCACCCTAGAAAATGTGAGCCTTAAAATGAAGTGTAGTTTCATGCTTATTGCACAGAAGAATTTGATTTATTCTAGATCCATTGCTTGACTAGGACTTGTCATTTCTAATCAAAGTCATTGGAAAAACCCCAGAGCTCAAATGAACCAAGGTGACTGCCTTGTTAGAAAGATCCCTGAAGGAGCTGCGATGATTATCAGCCTTTGAAGGGTAAGCTAGTTATTTCAAAATTTTGAGGGAGTGTCAAGCTCAGGGGCAGTAGGCTTTTCCAAGTATCTCTTGGAATTAATGTTGATGTGTTGTTGCGAGGTTTGCAGCAGATGTAAACATGCTTCCCAAAGTTGATCTGAGCTTTAAATAAAAACATGACAGGCTATCTTGGTGGAATTCCTGTCAGACATAGACAGCTTTGTGTCAAGCGTGCATCTACAGAAGATGTTATCTGACAATTACACAGGACAGACTCTGCTACCAGGGAAGAGCATGCAAGTAGATTTTATGAAGCACCTCTGGGCTGGTTAACCTTCACTAGGTTAATTTAAACTTTCAACTCCTCTCATACTGCCAGAATCACATGCAAGTAGGTCATATTTGTCTCAACAAGCAGCTGCGTTCAGGACTGGAGCCTCCGTGTCACCAAGGCAGGGAGGCAACATGTGAGTCTGCAAAATGAGGGGCAGCAAAATCATTTGAAGGTCAATGTGATTACAAATGAGCAGGGCAGAAACAGAAAACTTGTGGCCCTCCAGGTGTTCTTGGACTTCAACTTCCATCAACCCCACCTGATGTTGCATACTCAATGTTTGCACATGTGGGCTTTTGTAAACCAAAGTGCTGCACCAACAAGCACAAATCAACCCTTCTGCTGTGCCACAAATCTAACTTAAAGGTATAACGTTGGAAAATGTCAATCACTTCTCCTACCTCGGCAGTTATCTTTCCACAAGGGCTGACATCGATGCTGAAATCCAGCATTGTCTGAGCTCTGTGAGTGTGGCTTTCTCCTAATTGAAGTGCAGAGTGTTTGAGGACCAGGATATTCACAGGAAGACCAAAATGCTTGTTTACAAAGCTATCGTACTACCAACTTTACTATACGCTTGTGAAACATGGACCACTTATAAACGCCATCTCCAACTCCTCGAAAGGTTCAGTCAACGGTGTCTCTGAAAAACTGTACATATCACTTGGGAAGGCAGGCAAACTAATGTCAGTGTACTGGAAGAAGCAAAGATCACCAGTGTCAAAACAATGATTCTTCAACATCAGCTTTGTTGGACTGGCCATGTTGTTTGGACATCTGATTATTGTTTCCCAAAGCAACTACTCATTTACAAACTTAAGAATGGAAAGTGAAATACCACTGGACAACAAAATGCCGCCTCCCTACAAGACACTTGTGAAGAAGAAGAAGAGTTTGGATTTGATATCCCGCTTTATCACTACCCGAAGGAGTCTCAAAGCGGCTAACATTCTCCTTTCCCTTCCTCCCCCACAACAAACACCCTGTGAGGTGAGTGAGGCTGAGAGAATTGTGACTAGCCCAAGGTTACCCAGCAGCTGCATGTGGAGGAGCGGAGACGCGAACCCGGTTCACCAGATTACGAGTCTACCCCTCTTAACCACTACACCACACTGGCTCTCATTGTGCTTATACACCTGGATGTGCAGGAAGGAAGTACCATGGAGAGCTCCTAGGGAGCTGCCATGCCACAGTATATGTTCAAGGCACTCTTATACCACTCAGCTCCTTCCAAAGAATGCTGGGAACTGTAGTTTCTTAAGAGAACTAAGAATGGTTATGATACCCTTAGAAAATGACAGTTCCCTTGAGCTTGTTTGGAGGTTCTAGCAGGGGAGTGCAGCTATTGTATACCCTTGACCAAAGAACGGTACACTCTTTCTATCTGGGATGGTCATCCTCTTCCACCGAGCGCGCAGCTTCAGGAGGGACACACATGGAGCGGTGAGGGAGGAAGGGGACACCCGTCTAGCCAGCCAGATCAGCTGAATCAACCCTGGGGATCAATGGGGTGACAGCCAGATCACCCGCACATGTGCTTAAAGTATTGTGTGGATGTAGCCCAAGACTTTGCTTCCTTGTTGCCCTGCTGCCTTGCCTTGCGGGCTTTCCTTGGAAGAACAGGGCATGTGAGCATCTTGGAGGAAGGAAAGGATAAGATAAAAATATACAAAACTATAGCAAGTTTCAATTTGCTTTTTAACCGGCACTGCCTTGTCTTCAAAGAGATTATGCAGGTGTTAGTTTAATGTTTCTGGAAGATTCCCTGTTAGAGATCCCTGCTCTATAAGCAAAAATGTAGTTCTCAGCATTTTGGGAGGTGGAAGAGAGAAGAAGCTAAGGAGAATCTGTGTCTGTAGCACATCTCTGCAGCAAGGGGAAGCAGAGGACAACAGGGCAAGGGCTGTAGAACACAGCTAGGTGACATGGTTTGCATGTAGAAGGTCTCAGGTTCAATTCCCAGCATCCCCAGGTTGGGCTGGGAAGGTTTCCAGTCTGAGCTCTGAAAGAGCTTCTGCTAATCATTGTTGGCAATACTGAGCTGGTTGGACTATTGGTCTGACTGTGTAAACCAGCTTCCTATATATCTAAGGCTGGCATTCAAAATTGGGAAAGAAAGATGAAAAGCTACATGTGCATTATTGATTTTTCCTCTTGGGGGAGGGGGGAGAAACATGACTGAAAACAATGTTATTGTGAAGTAGAGTAATTGGCTCGAGTTACCACTTGATGTCATCCTGGCGTTACAGAAAGCAGCTGAAAGGCATTTGCCAAACCCTGACTTGTGCAGAAAGCATGCTGGGCATGGCTGTTGCAGGCAGCTTGGCATTTTTCTTGTCTTAAGGGTTTTTTCTTTAGCTCTCAGAGGAACTTTGCTGTCAGTCTCAAAACTTTACTGAAGACAGCTTAATGGGAATGCAAGTCTATTTTTCAGGCACAGATTCAGACGGTGGAGAAATACTCAAGGCTTTCCCTCGTCTGAAAGAATATAATGTGGGTGAAGATAGCATTCTGCTGAGAGATTCTTCCTTTGGCTTAAAGTCAGCTCTAAGTATTTGCAGAACTTTGGCATTAGTCTGCAGAGAAAGGTAGGAAGTGTGAGATACTTCAGAAAATATGGTAGCAAAAGGTTAAGGTGCTTCTGAATTCCATGGCACTAACAATCCATTTGTAACTGGAAACTGCCTCAGCCATACTGGCAACCTCAACCTCACAATCAAAGCATAGATACCCAAGCAAGTTTTAATGTCCCCCCCTTTTGGTCAGGCATTGTTATTGATTTGACTATAATTCTCTTTCTTTGGGCAGTTACTATTTTTGGTGACTGGTAGAACTAAAAGAAATCTGGGTGGCGATAGAGGGAAATTCTCTAGCTAGTTCTAGTTCAAATATATTTGCAAAAAATCAAATAGGTTTTCATTTCAACCTTCCCAATTGTGAATGTTGTTAAATTTAAAGACTGGGTGGGTAGGTATTGCTTTTAAAACTATTAAGTGTCATGAGTGTTCAGGTTTCTTTTTAATAAAAAAACATATTCAGTGCTAAATATGAAATCCAAAGCTTCAATTCCAAATTCCAAACCTTTGGAATTCCCAAGTATTGTCTATTTTGGGTTGTATCCAACCCAATTTCACTCAGAACAGACCCACTGAAATGATTTTTATTGAATCTGCTCAGAGCATGATTAATATTAGATGCAAACCTTTAAATCTGGGAAACATTTTCATATTGCAGTCCATCCATGCCTGCACTCAGTGACCTGGAAAAGTACTAGATGATCAAAATAAGGGACACTTTTGTACATACTTTTGCATATTAGATCTGTTTACCAATTTTGCAATGATGCACAACTGGTTCAATGGACACCCAGTGCTGCTTGGCACAATTGTTGATGTAGTAACACAATGCACAGAAATGCTGGCCATGCTGGTGCTAACTTTCCTATATCCTATGCCCATTTTCCTAGCGGCATCTATTTCAATCCACAAGAGTTTATTTTTTAAAAAAGAAATAGACATAAACGAATCAGGGGGATGGCCTCACTTCATGGTAAGATTCATGGCATGCTTGAACACAATGACAAAAGCTGCAAGATGAAATTCAACAAAAAATACATACAAAATCCTGCATTAACCCCCCCCCCCAAAAGGCACAAAAATATGGCGGGGGAGGCCTGGCTTGGCAGAAATATACGTGAAAAGAATCTTAGTGTCTTAATGTATCACAAGCTGAACGTGAGCTAGTAAGAGCGTGTTGAACCTGCTGAGAAAGCTAATGGAATATGTATGAACAGAAGCACAGTGTCTCAGGAAAAAAGTTCCACTCTATTTTGTCCTGATCAGATGGCATCTGAAGTACTATACCTAGTCACAGGTACCATATTTTATGGACAATGGCAAACCAGAATGCCTCCATAGGAGGGCTTCCAAGATGGTGAGGGGTCTGGAATGCAGAGCTGATGAAATAGCTGGGCATGTTTAGCCTGGAGAAGAGACAATCAGGGCGACATAATAGCTGGCTTCAAACCTCTGAAAGCTGTCATGCAGATTTCACATTGTCGAAGATGGAACAGATTCCTTCCCTGTTACCCCAGAGGGCGTGACTATGCATCTAGTTGGCCACTGTCAGAAGAGGATGCTGGGTGTAAATGCTTCTCTTTAACTAGGCCTTTGGCTGGTTAACATTCTATCCTTTGTGGGAAGGGAGTTATTAGTTTGTTTTTATTCTTTTTCTTCTTTTTATTATGCATGTTGTGTTCTCATTTTGTATTTGTATGTTGTGAACTGCTCTCTGATCTTCAGATGAAGGGCAATATACAAATTTAATAAATATTGATAATACATAATAATTCAAAACATTGGGGGGGGGCTCCAGGTTGGGTATGGCTGCAAAGGGATTGCATTGGAAGGAGTTAAAGTAAGCTTGTAGTGGGGGGAAGGAACAGGGGGTTGGGAATTCAACTGGGAAGCCAGATGAAAGTTGTGATGGGGGATGGAATCAGCTGTACTTCACATTCTGTCCAGAGAATAACAGGAACAGGAAATAATGTGTCCAGGGCTATAACGTTTTGCATCTCAAAAGCTCACCATTCTTTCCAGCTGCTACAATCCATGCATCATCATTACCGTGGTTACTGAAAACTGAAGAGATTTCGCTTTCTCCTGTTGATATCTTTTAGTAACGGTTTTCATCACACTTCATCAAATGACACTTTGTTATTTTCAGCTACCACAGTGATAAAGGCAAAAGATGGGCTTTAATCACTCTTCGCTGAAGGAGCCAGGATTACTTTAAATCAAACTATCTATACAATCCCCATAGTCACAAGATGCCAAATGTACAAAGCATTCATGCCGTATCAAGAACAAGCCAATCTGAATTATTTTAAATTGAGTGCCTGTATCCTTAGATTTCATTTCATATTTGCATTCCATTTTTCCACAGTCAGGTTGTGCTTCAAAGCTGTAGTTGCATAACCTCCAACATTTTTCTGATGAAAATAGAGACCTCACATTCCATAATGATAATTTTACTATTTACTATTTTACTATTTAGACTCTGCCCATCTTGCCCCAGCCACTCTGGGCAGCTTTCAACACATATAAAAACATAATAAAACATTAAACATTTTTTTTAAAAAGCCCTTCCCTATACAGTATAGCTTTCAGATGGCTTGAGGGTCAGATAACTCCATATCCTCCAACATTTCTCCAATGAAAATAGGGACATCCTAAAGAAAAGAGGTACATTCCAGGATCAAATCAGAAACAGGGACAGCTTATCTAAATCAGTGACATCCCTGGAAAACAGGGGCATTTGGAGGGTCTGTAGTTCTAACAGCATATAAATAACATTTCAATCAATACAAAATAAAAAAAAATCCTTCCAGTAGCATATCAGTATCTGAAGATGTGTGCATGCATACGAAAGCTCATATCAATAACAAACTTAGTTGGTCTCTAAGGTGCTACTGGAAGGATTATTTTTTATTTTGTTTCGACTACGGCAGACCAACACGACTACCTACCTGTAACTATTTCAATCAATATAAGTCAAGAAACAGTATCAGCACCAATATCTCAAGAGCACAATAATAAACCAATAAGCTGTTCTCTATATCTTGTGTGCAAATAAGTGTATTTCTCCATGGGGAATGACCATACATCCTGCACCCATTTATACAACAGGGGCTGACATTTTTTTGCTTTTTGCCCTCTCCAAATTCTAATCCTATTGTGATCTATCTATCTACATACACGCTGGCACAGTCCATCTGTAATGCTAAAATGAAATAGCACAACTGTGTAGGTGTGTCAGCTCCAGATAGGAGATTGTGGTCACTTTGCTCCTCTGGTCATCTGGTGGTTTTGCTGCTGAGATTTAAACCCATAGTTTGGCTCTGTGCGTCATCCCAACCTGGTCTCATGGTGCACCATGAGCTGTGAAGCCAGAGCAAAGTGGGATAATCCACAAGCCCAGGTTTGAATGGCATGCTAAGATAAACCATAGCTTAGTTTACAGCAGCAGGAGGATTGGGGAAAGAGCAAGCTGCTCTCCAGCAACTCATTCATTTGCACCAAGCAATGGTTTGGCCTAGCATTAAATTCAAATGGGTTCAAAGTTTTTGATTTCTGTGTAGAAACTCTTCTGTGACACAGCTCTAAATCTTTACCAGTTTTTAGTCTGAAAATCTCTTTCAGTTTCAGAATAGAACCCTGGGCCCCATGAAGGAATCACAGTGAACAGGTGGCCCCTGACCATGTGCAGAATGTTTTCACTTTACAGTTGAATAGCCCTTGCCTGCTCAATCCACATTTGTGACCGAAGAGGTAAGCACCTTGTCGAGAGACAGTTCAGCATCCAATCTGGCCTGAACCCTGGCACCAATTAACTTCTAACTATATTTAGAATTGAAGCACTGGTTCGGGTTAAGTCAGGGCTAACACCATGTTAAAGGAAAAGAGCTTTTTAAAACTTCAATCCCTGGAATGGTCAAATACCTAACAGGGTGCAATCTGTATTTGAATCAGACCTCAAGCGACTCAGATTGAGGTTCCTTAAACTCTCTCCAAGGTATGAGAAACAGAGTCACCAACATTCTGACCTTTCAATCCAGAAACTGACTTTATAAAGCCACAGTAAGGAGGGAAATACTTCTGAGTGCATTATCTGTTCGCTGTGTCCTAAATCTTACAATTTCCTTCAGAGGAAGGGAAGACTATTTTTAATGGTTGTTTGAGTGAATTCTAATAATACCTGTTAATGAACCTCACATTTTAAGGCCAAATTATCTTTATTTTTATTTATGGGGTTTTAACCCTGCTTTTCTTCTCCCAGAGGTATGATTGCAATGACTTGCAATATTCTAAAGCAACACACTCAGACTGAAACAATCAATGAAATAAATTAGGACAGAACAGAGCAAAATTCAGCCAAAAGCATAACAAACTGTCTGAAAAGGGAGAAGGGGGGGGAATAAAGCCCAAATAGTTACCTAAGAAACAGCAACAAGAAATGTATTCATTTGATGCTGAAAATTGCAATAATTGGGGGGGGGGGAATTATGGGCAAAGTGACTAAATACTACTACTACTACTAATAATAATAATAATGAAAGTCAAGGATCATGTTTCAGGGGGTACTTATGTATTACAAGAAAGGAAGAGATGCCTCACACACCCCAAAAGCTCAAGAGGATTCAGATTTGCATGAAATTTGCAAATTAAAATATGTAAATTTAGAAATAATTATTTTTAAAATATCAGAAGAAGAAGAGTTTGGATTTGATATCCCGCTTTATCACTACCCAAAGGAGTCTCAAAGCGGCCAACAATCTCCTTTCCCTTCCTCCCCCACAACAAACACTCTGTGAGGTGAGTGGGGCTGAGAGACTTCAAAGAAGTGTAACTAGTCCAAGGTCACCCAGCAGCTGCATGTGGAGGAGCGGGGACGCGAACCCAGTTCACCAGATTACGAGTCTATTGCTCTTAACCACTACACCACACTGGCTCTCTATCAGTAGCAATACAGTGCATCTCACCATAGTGGAGAATACTGATCACGTAACCTGGTGTCCCTGCTCAGCCAGCTTTCCAGGTGCTAGCGAGGGAGGGGCTCCTGCTCTCCCTTCTTACTTTATTTTTAAACTGGTTTTGGAGTGGGCAGCACCTTAAACAGCCCCTTAAACAGAGGAAAGGCAGAACACATGGCTATCCTAGCCAACACTCTTGGGTTTCCTTAATCTGGGTGCTGCCAAAGAGATTCCCCTCCCTCAGACCGTAGACTCTCCAGCTGACCACAGGGGCTGGGCTGGGCTGGACCAAACAAGGTGGACATTCCTTATGGTATCTGAAATTAGATATGGTGGCAGCCCATGGACTGATTCCACAAATGTATAACTTGATTTTCCTCAAGTTATTGTTGACTAGCAGCTCAAGAAAAAACCTGATAAATGTCATGTGATGCTATCAAGGTTTTATCTCACATATAAGCCATTACTTAGGAGACACACATGGGCAAACCACTCTTGTCTTGTACCATAGCTATAGAGGCCAATCTGCTACATGATACTCATTGTGGGGTTTATGTAACCCCACAAGAAGATGGCAGACTAGCATCTAGTTGTGTGCTGAACCAAATCTTCCTCAATTTGAAATGTGGAATAAAAAAGTTTCAACTTTTTTATTTATTTTCACAGTCTCATGTTTTTTAAAATTTGACCTTTGGAGCACATCCAAGTCTGTATTGGCTTTTGGCCTGGCTGTCCCAAATCAGAAAGTTGCCTCTCATAGGTTTGATTTCCGCTTGCACAGTCAAATTCATCTCCTCTCCCTGCATGCCCCTAACCCTTGCAATATTCTCTGAAGGTTTCCCCAACCTGCCCCCCAACAGCAGATATGGGGGCAAGAAGTGCATGCTGGGAGAATAAGGAATGGGAGTGAGCAGTTGTTATTCCACTTATGCAATGACTCTCTGGATTCAACCCACAGCTCTATCTGACCTATTACACCTGCTCCTGCTAGGCTCTGCCTTGCTACATGCAGAGCACCTCTATGAAGAGGGAAAGCATTTTCCATGGATAATATTATCCCTCCTGTGCTTGTAGACCTTTATCCTCGAATTGCTCTGCATTTCTAAAAAGATGGCAAGGCCCAGTTGCTTTGTCATTTGAAACTTTCACAGACTCAGGCTTGCATGAAAATCTGTGGCGGGCTGAGCACTCTGTGAGCATCTAAGTTAATACAAGAACATACTGGCTTTTGTTGAAATGGTTTATGGCATGACTGAGTGCGCCATCTCACATGTGTGGCTGGGAGCCCACAGCGAGCGGCTGTCACTCACATTGCTGTCTTTATGAGCAATTTTGTCAAGCATATATGATTCCAATGAGTTTTTAACAGCTGCAGAAGACAGATAGAGAAAACAGTGAAAGCCTCCAGGAATGGGGGTGGGGGTGGGGGGAGAACGGAAAGGAGAAATGTGACTGTATTACCATAAGAAAAACTAAGAGACACAAGCCCAGGATAATTGAGTGTAAAGGGGGGAAAGTAGGGATTGATTGAGGTGAAGAAGGTTGTGAAGCGCTTAGGAAGAGCTGATTTACCTTTTCACATTATGCCTCAGTGCATGAGGAAGGGAAGGGAGAGGGAGGGGGGGGGAGAACAGCATGGTGATGGCAGCTGCAGTTTTCCTGTGCATGCATTCCTGGGCCTATGAGCCTTACTTCTGAGGAAACATGCATAGGATTGAGCTGAAGCACAAAGCTGTGAACCAAGATGTTGGGCCTCATCTGCACTATTCATTTAATAAAGCAGTATCATACCACTTTAGATAAAAAGGTAAAAGGACCCCTGGACGGTTAAGTCCAGTCAAAGGTGACTTTGGGGTGTGGCACTCATCTCGCTTTCAGGCTGAGGGAGCCGGCGTTTGTCCACAGACAGTTTTCTGGGTCATGTGGCCTTCATGCCTAAACCGTTACTGGTGCATGGGGGGCTGTAACAATTGCCAGAGTGCACAGAAACTCCGTTTACCTTCCCACTGCAGTGGTACCTATTTATCTACTTGCACTGGCATGCTTTCAAACTGCTATGTTGGCAGGAGCTGGGACAGAGCAGTGGGAGCTCACTCCATCGCGGGGATTCAAACCGCCAACCTTCCGATCAGCAAGCCCAAGAGGCTCAGTGGTTTAGACCACAGCGCCACCCGCGTCCCACTTTAAACATACCACTTTAAAGAGCCATGATTTCCCCCAAAGCATCTTGAGAACTATATTCTGTTAAAAGTGCTGGCATCTGAGCACCTTCCTCCTTCCCATGATGAATACACGAAAGGGGATTATGTTCTCTTCCCGCCCCTGCGCCTTAGACTGCTATTAGTGAGAGGATACCTATGGCATCTCCAGTAGCAGCACCCTCAGGGAGAGTCTGTTTGGCCTCCCCAATAGCAGTATTATATAACATAATTCCCACTTTATTAGCACAGTGGTACCTTGGTTCTCAAATGCCTTGGTACTCAAACAACTTGGAACCCAAACACTGCAAACCGGGAAGTAAGTCCTCCGGTTTGTAAACTTTTTTCGGAAGCCGAACATGCTCCGCTTTGAGTGTTACACTTCTGATTTGAGTGCCACACTTCCATTTTGAGTGTTACGCTGAGGTCTGTCTGTTTTTGCTATTTATTTTGTGTTTTTGCGGCTCTTTTTTGCTTTCTTTTTGTAACTGTGTGGAACCCAGTTCAGCTACTGATTGATTGTGTGACTGCAGTACATTGTTTATTGCTTTCATTTTATGGATCAGTGGTCTCGTTAGATAGTAAAATTCATGTTAAATTGCTGTTCTAGGGATTGTTTTTAAAAGTCTGGAACGGATTAATCCATTCTGCATTACTTTCTATGGGAAAGCGCACCTTGGTTTTGGAACGCTTTGGTTTTGGAATGGACTTCCGGAACAGATTAAGTTTGAGAACCAAGGTACGACTGTATCAGAGTGGATGCAATCCTATGCTAAAAATACAAACAATATTGCAAAGAAATGTTGCCATTTAAACTGCTAGTATGAAGAACCCTATCAAAGAAGAGAAATATCCAGTCTCTGCTTAGTTGATTCCCTCATTGTCTGGCTTCCTCTATGCTAATCTCTTACCCAATTTTTTTTTAGCACACCCTGAATGACTCTTTATCTCATAATTCCCTTGCCAGAGTAAGGAAGACCCATCAATTACCTTGGTGTTCCAGCAGCTATCATTGCTGCTGCTCTGAAAAAAGAAGTCCCAGAGCTGTGCTCCCCTGCTTTTCCCTTCCACTGCACTACAGTAGTTCAGCTTCGAGAGACTACTTTGCTAGTGTGTTGAGTCTGGGGTCTGTTGCTGGTAGCAGCACAATGGCATCTGCTGAGCACCAGATGGTAAGAACATAAGAAGAGCCGGCTGGAGCAGGCCACTGGCCCATCTATTCCAGCATCCTGTCTCACAGTGGCCAGCCAGATACTAGTGGGAAACTCACAAGCAGGACCTGAGCATGGGAGCAGGTGGCGCTACGGTCTAAACCACTGAACCTCTTGGGCTTGCTGATCAGAAGGTCGGCGGTTCGAATCCGTGCAATGGGGTGAGCTCTGTGCCAGCTCCTGCCAACCTAGCAGTTTGAAAGCATACCAGTGCAAGTAGATAAATAGGTACTGCTGCGGTGGGAAGGTAAACAGCATTTCCATGTGCTCTGGCTTCCGTCACGGTGTCCTGTTGTGTCAGAAGTGGTTTTGTCATGCTGGCCAAGGGACCTGAAAAGCTGTCTGTGGACAAATGCCAGTTCCCTCGGCCTGAAAGCGAGATGAGCACCACAACCCCATAGTCGCCTTTGACTGGACTTAACCTTCCAGGGCTCCATTACCTTTAGGACCTGAGAACAAGAGCACTCTCCTGCAGTTTCTGGCAACTGGTATTCAGAAGCATTTCTGCTTCTGACCATTGAGATAAAGGGTAAAGGGGACCCCTAACCATTAGGTCCAGTCGTGGCCGACTCTGGGGTTGCGGCGCTCATCTCGCTTTACTGGCGTACAGCTTCCGGGTCATGTGGCCAGCATGACTAAGCTGCTTCTGGCGAACCAGAGCAGCGCACGGAAACGGCGTTTACCTTCCCACAAGAGCTGTCCCTATTTATCTACTTGCACTTTGAGGTGCTTTCAAACTGCTAGGTTGGCAGGAGCAGGGGGTGAACAACAGGAGCTCACCCCGTCGTGGGGATTCAAACCGCCGACCTTCTGATCGGCAAGTCCTAGGCTCTGTGCTTTAACCCACAGCACCACCCGTGTCCCATTGAGATAGAGTAGAGCATAATCATCAACATAGTAGTTACCATTGATTGCCTTATCCCCCAATAAGGCTAAAGAAGCAGAATTGCCCCTTAGTTAATCTTAAGGACTTGAATGAATCTCAACAGTTAACATTCACATGGAGATACTCATTAATACATATTTGAAATAATTCCTAATATTCTAAAAAGGGAACGGGAGCAGAAGAATGACAAATTGATGTATGAGGAACAATATATGTGACACGGCTGATAAATTATCTTCTAATATGTTAATGAGTTTCAGTTAAAGAAGTTGGCAAGAGAAGATTTATTAAGATTTAAAAAAATAATTAAAAAAATGAAATGAAATGGTATGAATGAACGAATCCCTCTGTACAGGGAGAGGCAGATGGATAACATTTGAAAGAAAGTTTATATCCTTTAATTTTCTATATCCAGGAAAAAGAAACGCTACGCTAATTTTCCAAGCCTTTCAAATATGCATACACGCTTACTTCATTTGACTAATTAAAAGTTTTAAAAAGGTTTTATTAACATAAATTTCTAACAAACAGAATGAAAAACAAAGTCTGTATGATTTGAAATCTACATATTTGATTAATTCTTTATTAAAAGAGATTAATATATATATATATATATATATATATATATATATATATATATATACACACACACACACACACACACAGTTTAGAGCTAAACTGAATATTAGATAAAAGTTCTTATCTGAATATTTTAACTGATTAAAATATTCTGTATTAAATTGTAAAAAAAAAAAATCCTCTATGAAGTTTTTGTGAGCTTTTATAACCAAACCAAAGCCAAGCAGCTTAATTAATGGTCAATGCATTTATGGAAATCACAGGAAGAGCCCAGCTGGATCAGATCAAAGGCCCACCTATTCTAGTTTTCTGTTTCTTACAGTGCCTCTACAGATGCCCATGGGTTCCACTGTCATCCCCCAGCAACTGATATTCAAATGCTTGGCCAGCATTTCCTTACATTATGTTTCCCACTCTCATTTCTAGATTCCAGCCCCATCAGACATTTCGAAGAGATAATGGACTAGTCCAAAGAAATTAAAGTACAACAGGACTTTCTGCTGTATAAGATGATACTGGTTCCATTGGATTTGATAGCACCTATTTCCTTTAGGTCACGGGTGCCTGTGCTGGAGAAATTAAATACAATTCACACATGCAAATCCATTTTGGCGAAAGGAGATTGTTGTTATGGGACCCAGTCCCGAAGGCCAGGCAACAACACAGTTCAAGAAGAAAATATGTCTTCTGAGTGCATATGGAGTAGTAGTCTTCTGTTACTGTTACTCTGCAACTGAGCAAATGCGAGAAGTATTCATGATGAAAGGAAGCAAGAAAATTTATCAGAAAGAAGGCTGCTAATATTTGTTCTTGGTCGCATGAAAACAGAGTCCCTTTCCCCCCCTTTTTTGCATTTTATTTATTTATTAACATTCTTCTATTACATCGGTAAACATTGTCATATTACATTACGGGACTTAAAGGTAAAGGTAAAGGTACCCCTGCCCGAACGGGCCAGTCTTGACAGACTCTGGGGTTTGTGCGCCCATCTCACATCTATAGGCCGGGGGCCAGCGCTGTCCGGAGACACTTCCGGGTCACGTGGCCAGCGTGACAAAGCTGCATCTGGCGAGCCAGCGCAGCACACGGAACGCCGTTTACCTTCCCGCTGGTAAGCGGTACCTATTTATCTACTTGCACCCGGAGGTGCTTTCGAACTGCTAGGTTGGCAGGCGCTGGGACCGAGCAGCGGGAGCGCACCCCGCCGCGGGGATTCGAACCGCCGACCTTACGATCGGCAAGCCCTAGGCGCTGAGGCTTTTACCCACAGCGCCACCCGCGTCCCCTTTACGGGACTTACTATAATATAATTTCCAACATGTATACAAAAATTATATACAAATTTTATATACCTAAAAAGAAAATGAAACAAACAAAGAAAAAGAACAAAGAAAAAAACACAAAAACATTTCCCCCAAAAAATCATATACATACCAACACACTAGACTTTCTGTCTTTCCCGTTGTATATTCCTTTTTTACAAATGAATGTACTCTTATTATTGTATATTTCTTTACATATTATCTAATACATTCCTATATCAATATGTGCTCTTAGTCTTATTTCTCAACTCAGTCTCACTCCAACGTCAATCAAATGCTAGCATAGGTAGCGAACCTTTACTGTATTTTTGAACATATGTTTTATATCTATCCCACTTTTCCATAAATTTTTGTTTTGAATTGCCTCTCAGATTCCCAATGATCTCAAATATTACATGTGAGAAAGAGCTCTCAGATGCTAGGTCCAAGAACTTCCTTTAATTTTCTAGATTTTTTTATTTATTTAATGCATATGTTTGAGTCACTCTCATAAACATGCAGAAAAGCTACATTAAAGTATATCAAGTATGGAATAAAAATACTGCGAGGCATCTAAAATGCAATACACAAATGAGTTTTTCAAAATAAAATACACAATGCATGAATTCAAAAATGCCTTCCAGTGAATCTGGAACAGCTTTCAGTTCTTGCTCCCTCTCTTGAATTCCCAACTTTGCTTGTCTCTTAGCACTTATTGTGGTCTTTGTGACATCACAGCAAATTAACCAATGGCGGCACATTCCATGGCAGGCCGGCCACACCATTTGCTCTTATATTTTGCCAAGAGAACATGTTAATTCATGCAAAATGGTTTGAGGAAACCAGCAAACATTCTGTTTGCCCCTGTTCTTCCTTTTTATTTATTAATTGTGAATCTTTATAAGAAATTTGAATAATTATGGCAGTAGGATGAATTCCACCAGGAACTGGCTTATGAGACTGACTCACCATTTGAAGTAGATACCTATCAGCTAACTAGTACATTATCATATTGCAGCATCCAGGAAAAGTAAAGTACTTGGAAGTCCCATTGATGTAATTGTGAAAGACCATGAGATGAATCCATATTGTTGGTGAGATTCCATAATGGAGCAATTGCCATATCCAAAGCCCTTCTGGCTTACTGTAGACAGAAGGGAATCCCTTTTTGGGAGATGGCAGGGGACACAGAAGACTCTCCTTGCCCAATTCTGGCCCCCACTGCTGGTGGGACTTCTATGGCTGCAAAGCTCTCTGGGCATACTGGTGTTGTGTGTACTCTGGTGCCATAAGTGCCATCCCTCAGGTTGACCTTCCTCTTCATTGGCAGAGCAGCAGTTATGCCAGTTTCAGCCAGTTTTATTTTTATAATCATATTTATTAAAATTTCCAATAATAACAGAATAGAAAAGATAAAAAAGATAAAGAAGAAAAAGAAAAAGAGAGACTAGTTTAAACCCTTCTTTTCATAGCCTTCTTTCTGGGACTTCCTCCTTCCCCTCCCGACTGTATTCCCCTTTCCCTAAGTTGGTTCCACAAGTTCTCATCCCCAAATTTAAGCCTAATATATTTTACTCATAAACCAATTTAAATTTACACAATCTTAACATCACTCCTCGTCTTATAATAAAACAAAATTTCCCCCCCAAGATCAGCTCTCATTCCTTCCACGAGTTCCCCCTTTCTAAAAAAAGAAAAAACGAAAACATATAGGATCAAAGTTATAAAGGATATAAGATAGAATATATAGAAAAGTTCAAAAAAATTGGTTACAAAGCCTTTGGATTCTAGGATTCCCCCTCCCTTCCCCGGTTTTGATTCCCCATGTCCATTTGTCTATATGTTGTCGGCCTGGAGATCTTAAGTCCACAGCCAAATTTTTCTCAGTCCATCTTGCCGGTTTCTTCAGATTTGGTTGTTTTAATAATATTTAACTTCATAAATCCAGTCTAATAGAGGCCTTTAATTTTCCTTAATCTTTTGTTGCTCCTCCCGTTGTTCTTTCCGTGTCGTATTTAGTCATTCACTCTTTTATTTCTTGTTTTCTCAGGTTTCTGTCTTGTTCAGCTGTCAAAACATTCTTGTTTCAAAACTTAGTGTCTCTACAGAGGTTTGTTATTCAGGGACAAAGACTTACGTCCAGTTCCTTTCTTGCTTCAATAGAAGATTCTATTGTATTATGGTCACCTCTGTAGACAAAATAATATTTCAGTTCTGCAGCTTTCCCAGGAGATAAGACCTATGCACATCCCAGAGTAGTTTTCCACATACGACACTTGTAATGTCCCGAAACCCCTCTAGGGGGATTGCAATAACTTTGTATCCTCTAGTCCAAAAGTCAAATTGTTGTTTCTTTTTCCCGACAGTTTATATCCATATTTATATCAAATTGTAACAAAATTAACCAGCAAAAAACTTGTAGCAAAGTCCTCTTTATATTTTCCAGCTTTGACAGCTCCTTTGACAGCTGTCAAATTCTCCATCTCTCTTCGCCAGGTTCTCCGAATCGCCCCGGTTCCCAGGGGGGGGTTGCCTTTTTCCTCTCACCCTCGACTCTTCTCCTCCAGCACAGTTCTTATAATTCACATCGTGGAGTTAGTAATTTTTGTCATCAATAAACTTCTAAATCGATCTTGGTTTCTCAGTCCTTGTTTTAGCATGTTTACAATCAGGGAGGGGACTGACTTCCTTTTTGGATCCCCTCCCGCTCGTGCCAGATCCGGAAAAAAATTTCTTTTTTCCTCCTTTTATACCCGGTTGCCCAATTACTCACGGGTTGTTGTTAATTGTCCAAATTTCCTTTGGAAGAAGCCAGCGCTCTCCGCCGGATGGCATGCGGCTGCGCCCGGCAGGGGAAGCGGAGGACTCAAAGCACCACGCCACTCCCCGGCGCCCGATCCGTAGCCTTTAAAAAGGCTCCTTCACGAGCCGGGAGGGCGATAACGGTGCCAGCCGAGTCACCATGTCCACGGGATCCGTTCCCGTGGTTTTTAAGGGTCCCCGCGTCGCCGGCGCGGTAGGACCCGACCCCTGCCGAGCCGACTCCCTCCGGAGCTCGGAGGGAGTCCGCCATTCGGCGATGGCGCTAACCCGGAAGCCAGTTTCAGCCAGTTTTAGGATGGTTTCCTAAAGCATGTCATCAACTCTCCCATCAGTGCGACTTTTGGCTGGATAGTGTCCACCCATTGTGGAGATACACCGTGATTCCTAAGGCATCACAGATATGCAAACATTTCTTCTCTATTATTGGGACAGCATTCTATTGCATCCATTTAAAATTCACTCCTAAGTCTAAAATGGGATGTGGCGACGGGATAGGCAAGAATCTTAATTGCTTCTGAAACAGCAGCAGATGAAACACAAGCCAGTGTAAAATAATGTAGTGGTTAGAGCACACAGTATCCACGGGGAGAAGTGGTCCTTGAGGTACAAAACCATAGATTTTAATTGAAGCTGGAAACTAAGTGGTAGCCAGTGCAGTCAAGTGAGGATTTATGTTGAATACGTACTGAATGTTACATGTTAACATGAAAAACAATACTGCATATTTGGATTAATGGGAAAATGACAATATAATGGCAGGGAGGAGGTTTAACTTTAACAGTTACAAAGTCACTTGCAAGTCAACAATAATCTGGTTTTTAAGCTGATAAGGAAAAATCCTGGGGTGTGGATTTACTTCACTGCCCAGCTCGTTGGGGTGCCACTCCCTGTGGTTCTCTCCGGTCAGCAAAAGGAGGAGTCTCCAGCCAAGTTAAAGAAGCAAACAGCGGTCATTAGACCTGATCTTTATTTGTTGCAAGAAGGTTCAAACACACAAAGAGTAGGAACCCCAAGTATGGGGTTGCGTGAACTTTTAAGACCTCTCCCCATTTCCCATAATACATTTTTCAACA
The DNA here is from genome assembly GCF_965113315.1 of Podarcis vaucheri. Taxonomy (NCBI): domain Eukaryota; kingdom Metazoa; phylum Chordata; class Lepidosauria; order Squamata; family Lacertidae; genus Podarcis; species Podarcis vaucheri. The sequence goes on from NC_138763.1 coordinate 64,443,946, forward strand.
GCATCATCGACACATCACAGATATGTCACAAAGTAGGAGTGTTTGGCATGTAGAAACATGAGCCCTTCACTCACCCCTGTCAATAACCCCAGTTCCCGATACTTTTTAACTACCCACTTCCTTCCAAAACAGTAAGAGTATTTACACATCCCTCTAGCTGCAAGGCTCTCATGTGCTTCTCCTTTGAAAATAGCAGGATTCAATCCACCATCCTGATGGGTTTCTGTCTGGGATATGTGCTGCCCTTGATTGCCTCCTGCCTCCTATTGTGTGCACTGGCAGAGGAAGGGGGGTGCGGGGGATGAGGTTCACCCTGGGTGTCATCCCTGAGGGGGGTGACATCGCCGTAAGCGGTGCCCCCCTGGGATGCTTGACACTTGCCCCGGGTGCACAGCATATGCGCTGCTTCAGGTGCCGGAGCAGCTAGCCCCGCCTCTGATTGTGTAGCTAAGTTCACACCTTGTGGAGGGGGAAGGGGCATGTGACCTTATGCTTAAGGGATTATAGAGACAGGGGGAGACCTGGATTCCCCTCTTCCAGAGGAGTCATTAGCCATTGGAACCAAGGAAATCTGTCAAACTGTTGAATTTTGGCAGTTATTTGATTCTGTATTGGATAGTTAGAGGAAACAGGACAATACTGTCAGAAATTCAGCCTACACTTGAGTAGGACCCTGGTAGAGACACATCCCCGACAGGCATGTTCCCTCCCTCCTGGTCGATCGTTCAGGAGCTTCATAAGCTTTCTTCTGCCCGAACATCACAGTGACCGATGCCAACCGACACCGGCACACTTAGGGATCCGCAGAGTTTGCACAGCATGCGTGTGGCAGAACTCAGCAACTCAGCATTTTGGCTAATCTACTTTATTTACATATAAACACACATGGAGCACTGCAACATGGCTCTCTCTATCTCTAGCATCAGACAACAAAGAGAAAAAGAACAAAGGACAATAGTCCCACTTCACAGAACACAGTAACACAAACATCCTGTCTCCGTCACATCCCACTCTGTGGAGTCAAAACATACACCATCATGTGATAGACAGAAATCCCATAACTGTAATCATGGAATTCTAACAGATAGATGGTATCCGCTTATTGCTACAATTTCATAGACTGTCTTTCTGAGCCTCTTTGCTGTTGTGTATGCATGGTGCCTGTGTCAATGGTCATTATCCTGGCTTTAGTTAGAGGCTGTGGTGGGGACTTGGGATTTGGAAGTCGCTTAACTGCCTCCCTATTCCTGGTTTTAACAAAGCAGAAGCTGAATGGCCATCTGTCATGTGTGATCTAGTGGAGCTTTCTTCATTGCAGGGGGTTGCACTAGATCAGTGTTTCCCAAAGTGGGTGATACTGCCCCCTGGGCGGTGCTGGAATGATCTGGGGGGGGGGTAGTAGCCTTGAGTGCAACTGGTGGGCGTTGAATAAAAAATAAGAGGGTGTTCGAAGCATTAAGAAAGAAGAGAATTTTTTTTTGGGGGGGAACACGTTTGTACATGTTTCATCTGTTGCGTAATGACACTTACCACCAGGTAAGGCACCACGGCGAGATGGTGACAATGCCTTCCCTGGATCTGGCAGGTGTGCTGAAGGTGAGGGGTTTTCCCCAAGCTTGGGTCGACCCTTTTTGGCTTCACCTGGGCCTGGGAAGTGCATCACAACTTGCCTGCCTATATGACCAATGGCAGGCCGGCTGCAGCGCTGGGCCTGCCCCTGGGGAAGATCTGACTGAGCCAGCAGACTTCACTTCTTAAAGAAGGTAGATTTCCAGGGGAGAACTCTGTTTTCTTTTTTTCTGAAAAGGGGTGAGCAGTAGGTTTGGGAACCTCTTCCCAGGACCCCTTCCAACGCTACAATTCTACGATTCAGTGAATTTTATGATTCAAATGAATTAAAGAAAGAAAAAAACAGAAATTACTATAGGAATCAATACAACAAAGAATCTATTTTTCATAATGAAAAACTTAAATATGCTTGGGAAGACAAACCAACAAGACATTTAGGGATAAATCCAACAAGGAAACTGAATGATCTATACAGAAATATATTGGAATAATTATGATTCATTAGTTAAATAGTGCATGTTATTAATTAAGTAGTAGGAAAATTACCGGTATACCCATCACTCTTTGACAGAGAATTACTCTAGTTTAAATGACACTGATGCCTAAGACAATCTTCCATTTCAGTTTCTCACTATTAAATTTTTGGTCCAGTAGCTTAACAGATGGGAGCAACTCTTTCTGAAATTGATCAGGAATTGGGGATGGGAGACAGAACTAGAATGAAAATGTTGGTACTCAGTGATAAAAAGAAAAGAGGTGGACGATTGAGTCCTAATATAACATTATACTGCCATATAAACTGTTGCCAGATAATAATTTAATAATCTAAAATTACACTAATTGGCAAATTGAATATATTGGCTAATAGATTGACGCATTGCAATCTCATTTCTTCTGTTTCTCTGTTTGAAAAAATCTTCGGCCAAAGTACATGCTATATCAGGCATGGGAACCGTTTGTCTCTCCAAATACTGCTGAACTACAATTCCCATCATTCCTGGCCATTGGCCATGCTTGTTAGGGCTGATGGGAGTTGCAGTTCAGCAACATATGGGAGACTAATGAGCAATATACAGTGGTACCTCAGGTTACATACGCTTCAGGTTACATACGCTTCAGGTTACACACTCCGCTAACCCAGAAATAGTGCTTCAGGTTAAGAACTTTGCTTCAGGATAAGAACAGAAATCGTGCTCTGGCGGCGCAGCAGCAGCAGGAGGCCCCAGTAGCTAAAGTGGTGCTTCAGGTTAAGAACAGTTTCAGGTTAAGAATGGACCTCTGGAACGAATTAGGTACTTAACCCGAGGTACCACTGTAATAGGGTTTTTAAAATTGCTTTAAAGAAAAAGGAACACAAATAAGTGTACATAGGATTGCAGCCAGTTTAGTTGTCATAGGAGGCTTTCTGAATGAGTACAGTGCCACACCTAACTATTTTAAATCTTGCGGCATGACAGTTTCCTGTTAAAGAATGGAAACTTGATTTTTTTTCAAGAGAGTATTTCAGGTTATTTTATATTTTAGAATGCATATATTTATTTTATATATTTTTCTATTATTCTTTTCATACAAGCTTGCAGTAATCAGATAAAAACTAGTAAAAGAATCAAAACTGCTTTAAAAAATCTATTACAGTGGTACCTCGGGTTAAGAACTTAATTCATTCTGGAGATCCGTTCTTAACCTGAAACTGTTCCTAACCTGAGGTACCACTTTAGCTAATGGGGCCTCCCACTGCCGCCATGCCAGCACCACACGATTTCTGTTCTCATCCTGAAGCAAAGTTCTTAACCCAAGGTACTACCGGTATTTCTGGGTTAGTGGAGTCTGTAACCTGAAGCATCTGTAACCTGAGGTACCACTGTACTGTAAAGACAATCAAGTGCAATGGAAAGGCTGTATACTGATTTTCCCATTCATTTCTTTGGAGCTCTGCCTGCAAATATGAGAGTCCCAACTAGTCAGAAATTCAGCCCTGTCTCCTCTCACTCCTCTCATTCATCATTAAGTGTATTGCCAAAGGCAGAGGAAGAAATTCAACTATGCCTGTTTCCCCCCACATTTGGTCTTGCTTCAGTTCCCTGAGAGAAGGTCTGACAGGGCAAGGGATCATTTCCTCTAAAGCAGCTGCAGCCATCCAGATGGTCAGGGTGAAATAATAAGACAATTATAATTAATTATTATTATTATTATTACACAAGAATGGGATTTCAGCAGGCTTGCCGTAGGGGAATCTGAAAAATGAATAGGTGGGCACTGACTGTTGTTTGAGAGGGATAGATACAAAAGCAGGTGAATGGGGGAATGGAATAGCTTGGAGGATGGCACTGAACAGAAACGCTCTGTACTGCAACATTTTGTTGTGGATCCCGCTTGCAGTTTTCAGCTGCCTGTTCAGGATAACAGTAGGTAAAGCTGCAACCCTGTATATCGCCTCTTTCCTCTTGAATCCAGGGAGTAAGGAGCAGGGCCTGTCAGAGAGGGCTCAGATGGGCCTCAAGCTCAAAAGGAGGCTCGGATGTGACGATCAATTCAAACGCTTGGGTTAACCTAGCTGAGCTCTGCTATTGAAGGACTACAGGGACTGGGCATCTTACTTCGCTCTTAGGGCCAGACCCACCTGCTACAGAACGAATCCAAGGGCCAGCTCTGCAGCCTGAGGAGGAAGAGAACCGGTTCCTATCACATGCTGCTCTGCTTTGCTTAAGATCGCAAGCTGCAGTACAGGCAGGTGTACTCAGCGCCCTGAACACTCACTCTCACACACATACAAAACTCAAGAAGCCAGTACATACAATGTATAAAACTTATGAGTGTGCTAAAAACGCACAAAACCCGCTGTGGCGTTTGCCGCCTAGGATGGGTCATAAGGAAAGGGTTAAAATAGGTGTGATGTGATTGGCCAGTGAGAATGCAAGGGGGGAATAAAAGTTGAGGTTTGGGAGTTGAAGAAGGAAAAGGGAGGTTTAGGTGTGGGTTGGTAGAGTTGTATTGTGAGAGGGTGAGAGGAATTGTTAGGTGGAGTCAAACAGATAGTTGGAATAATCAGTTTGGAGTTGTTATGAACTAAGAATAAGAAACTGACAAGAGAAAAATTAACTGAAACCATAAGCTTGTTCCTGCATTTAAAAATAAACTTGATTATTTGTTTATGTTAACAACTGACTGGACTCCGTGTGTCCCCGTGAGATACGGGGTGGTGGCAGCGGAAAAAGCAATTGCAGTGGCGGCACAGGGTCAATAGACCGTCAAACGTCTGGGGGCCCTGTGTGTGATCGCCACACCCGCTTTTATTTCTCACACTTCAGAAACGCTCAGCACCATCCAACTCAGAACACGTACCTGTGGCCACAGCAGTCCAGCTACACCCAGACTTGCATCTGAGAGGCAGAAGGAGCTGAAAGTCCTCTCAATAAAGGAGGACTCCCTCTTGTCCTGCACTACATCCTGGGGGGGGGGGCGGGTGTGCGTGCAAGAAATCTGCAGTTGATAAAGTCTTGCAGCTTTAGGCACCGCACCAAAATGTGTCACAGGCTCTCAGGAAAGTCCAGAAAAGCATTTGTTAAAGAAACACAAAATTCAAATTATGCTTCACTCTATTTTTTGTGCTTTCATTTGTTTCAGAGGTGTGATCATTTTAAATTTTACTTGGTCTTAGCAGCCTCGAAAGCTGGAAGTGGACTGGGCCTCACTGGATCTCCGAGGTGGCCTGACAAGGGACGTAGAAAAGATAGCTGGGGGCTTGTTTTCGTTTTCATCCTCTCAGCTTTGGGATAAACATTTTAAGGTCATTTCTCTCCATTTCATGAATTAGTAAAGTCAGAATTAATTCAAAATTTCAAAAAGGCCCTGTAAAGGGAGACAAATCAAAGCCAAGCATTGAGTGACAGTGAAGATTCCTGGAGCTGTCACAAAATGTGTGTGTGTGTGTGTGTGTGTATAGGAGAGGCATGGTAGTCCATGTGGTCCCTTTTGGCATTGGAGTGGTAGACATATTTTGTTCCCAGTGCAGTATTGTTCCCCAGCTACAGGTTCCCCAATAGCCATTCATTCATATGGGGGTAAATAAAAGGGGCATCCTGTATCCCTTCACAACCTAGAATGGAACAGACAGTTAGTGAGGTTGGGGTGGCATGCTGAAAATCAGCTTTCGTGTTACATCCTTTCCTGAACTTATGCTAATTTTAATCCTTTTATTAATTATACAAGCCTTCACTGGCAGTTGCTAGCTGGGACAGATTGGAATAACTTCAATGGAAGCTTTCACTGCCTACCCTCCAAACGATGCCTTTTGTGCAATTTCCCTGTTTGTTTCCACGGGTCTTTGATACCAGCAGTGACCGGCGGATGATGCCCGCACTCAGCAACATAAAGCATTTTACATTTCACACAGCTAATGTGCTCCGGCCTAATTAGGTTTAATTGTTATACATGGCTGCCTTCATCCCAATTCAGCAGAGGTCAAAGGATGCTCTGGAGTGCAAATTTGCCACAAGCGCTCTGTTTCGGAAATCCTTTCAGCTTCCTGAAGAATAGCATCTGGTCACGGGGACTCGTTCCTATTTTGGGTGCCCGAGTGTTGCATCATCTGCATTTGAGACATTGTGTCCGACACGGAGAGCAGGCCCTGAAGGCTTTCTGAGGACAAACACCGGCTTCAAGAACTCTCTGTCCTGTTCCAAAATGAGAAGTGTCATATATTTGAGAAGACGGACTTGTGACACTTTCAGCTAGAGATATCTGCAGCCTATTTGGAAAGAATGTGGCTTGGTTATTGTTTGACTGTTTTTTTGTAGCCCAGTCCAAAATAGTGATGGACAAATCTTTCAATTTCAGTGTCTCATTTTTCTGGTTTTAAGGTCCCTTAGTCACATTTCTGAATCAGTTTAGGTCCACTCAGAGCTGGAGGGCAGTTTCTTGGATCCCAGTTTCTGGTGGTTTTGAGGGTTGATAAATATTTGCTTAGATCCTAGTAGATATGGGTGATGTTCTGTTTTTGACATCAATTTGGGAGTTTTTAAAGTCCACCTGAATATCCACCAACATTTTAGTATGAATTTATCTTGATGTACAGTATTTTTTGGTATGCAACTTTGTGAATATACAACACATGCAAAGCAACATTCCCTAACATAATGCATTATTGTCTGTTATTTTCACTAATACATACATTTATAAGCACACTTTACCCTGGTGTATGCATTTCTGTACACATTATTTGGCTGCATAACTGCACTGCAGATTTTTAAGAAGTGTGCATTTCAAAGGATAGCTGGGTTTCAGTTTGCCTGTTGTTCCTGAAAGTGCAAATTAGGCAAATTTGCCTTTAAATGTGAATCAAATCAAATTTATATAGTTAGCCTCTGTGCTCGTCACTGGCTCTCTTCCTAACTTTTCTGGGCATGTGCAGAAGGCTCAGGGGGAAATGCAGGGATTTCTGGAGAGATTCCTGCTGTTATTTTATTTTATCCAGACCTCTGTGAAAGTGAGATGAGATCTGGCTTCTGTTTCAAGCCCTCTAGCATGGATAGGAGGATTGAGGGAAAGCCAAAGATTTCTCTCATTTCCTTTGAGATTTGTACAAGGTAGGGAAGAGCATGAGTCTCTCGCCTATGCTCAAGCTGCCTCTTATCTTCTGCAAAGTGTGTGGAAGGGAGAGCCTGGGAGATGGAATGGCCACCACTGGGCAGCCTTCTCACCTTTTGGTCTGAGGCACTTGGCCCTGTCAAATAGATTTTAGTGGATGCCTGGGCAAGACAAGGTTTAAGCCGCTTTGCTTAGGAGGAGGACCGAAGCATTAATGTGAAGAGTGAATTTGGACTAGGAAACATCTCAGATGTGGGAAAATGAAAGGAGAATTGTGTGTATCCGTGATGGCGAACCTCTGCCCTGCTGGTAGCGGTTGTGGTTGTTGTACTCCAAGTTCCATCAGTCTTAGATGGCATCTCCAAAGCTTAGGGAGTTGTAGTCCAGCAACACCTGAAGACAGAGAAGAATCCTCACTCCTGACATATGCAAACTTCTCCCTTTGGAAGAATGTACAGGCCACATTGAGAAAAACATGCAGGATCAATTTCTGATGGGAGAGGATGTGCAAGTCCTCTGTGCTTCCTCTCTTTCACTGTTCTCGTCATGTCTGAAATACCCTTAAAAGCAGAAGGCATTACCAATCTCCTAGTCTAAGGAAGGACCTTCTGCTTATTAAGGTAGTTAAAGTTAACAGGGTTCTTTTTTATTAAAAACAAACAAACTCCAACCACACCATTTTTATTACAGACAAATGATTGAAACAAGCAAACCGATATACAGTGGTACCTCGGGTTACATATGCTTCAGGTTACAGACTCCGCTAACCCAGAAATATTGCTTCAGGTTAAGAACTTTGCTTCAGGATGAGAACAGAAATCTTGCTCCGGCGGCGCGGCAGCAGCAGGAGGCTCCATTAGCTAAAGTGGTGCTTCAGGTTAAGAACAGTTTCAGGTTAAGTACGGACCTCCGGAACGAATTAAGTACTTAACCCGAGGTACCACTGTAAAGCAATCAAAACATTCCAAAGATCACACTGAGGGGGTAAAGAATAGATAAGTGAAGCGTGAGTCACCATTACTTTTGGAAAGAATACATCTATAAATGCCAAACATACAGGATCAATTACAGCAGCAGACTTGCAAAGTTAACAACAAGAGTCTTTATGCTTTGGAGAGAGTCTGTGTGACATGATATCTAAATAAAGAAAATCTGAAATATCAAGATAAAGTTCAGGATTGTGTTGCATCTAAGGGATAAACTGACGAGATCCTACCATTTTCTCAGTTATTCCAGCAGAAATTGCTGGTGGAAAATGTTCCATTTATCTTGCACAGTTGTCTCCAGAGTGCTCTATAAATAGCAGTTGTACCTGGCACCTGCTTCCCTCTTAACTGAGAAATGGAGCAGCTCCGACATAAGATTTACATACAGGTGCACATTACTTTTGGCACTTAATCACTGTGTTCAAAGGCCTCTCGACTGAACACCTGAGATCAAGGTTCAAACTAAGAAGTGAGGGCAGGAAACCCTGTGAAAGGCGGGACTGCCTCAATCAGATATAAAAAAGGGGTGAGGGGGGCTGATCTAAAAGATCAAAAAGCAGGAAGGTGGTGAGGTCCAAGCCCTCCCCAACTCATAGCTTACCTCTGTGCTGGGGCTGGAAGTGAGACAGCTGCTGCAGGCAGAGAGTCCTAGGCCTTCCTCCTCACCCTGTTGCAGGCAGCCATCCCACACTGTATGCCATCTAGCCTGGTGGGAGGACCCCTCCCCTCTGAACTGCATTTAAGCCAGGTTGCTGAGGTGTTTTTGAAATGCAATAAGACCTATACCAGCTGGGGGGAGAGACTGACCATCATTGCCTTCCCTGACATTAGTCTTTTGTTGCTGTCAGCTTCCTTTGGAGGCGAGATGTGGAAACCAGCTGTATGCCATCTGCCCCTCCCTGGCACCCGAAACTTAGTTGTGTGTGTACCTGATTTCTAGTGGGAGGGAGTGCTGTAGTTTGGGGTCCACTACACCAAAGGCTCCTTGCTGACCCGAGTTGTGCTTCTGGTCTATGGGGAACAACTAATAGTACTCCCCCAGATGATCTTAGTGATCACCCTGGGACATAGGGGATAAAGCAGTCCTTATTGTGCCCTGCTAGATGCTCGACGCAGGTGGTGCTGTGGTCTAAACCACAGAGCCTAGGGCTTGCCAATCAGAAGGTCAGCAGTTTGAATCCCCATGACGGGGTGAGCTCCCATTGCGCCTGCCAACCTAGGAGTTCGAAAGCATGTCAAAGTGCAAGTAGACAAATAGGTACCGCTCAGCGGGAAGGTAAACGGCATTTCTATGTGCTGCTCTGGTTCGCCAGAAGCGGTTTAGTCATGCTGGCCACATGACCCGGAAGCTGTACGCCGGCTCCCTCAGCCAGTAAAGCGAGATGAGCGCCGCAACCCCAGAGTCGTCCGCGACTGGACCTAACGGTCAGGAGTACCTTTACCTTAGATGCTCGACAGACTCATGTGTTTATAGTTCCAGACAGAGAGTGAAAACAAGAAAGTTTACTGAGCCCCTCACTGACAGCCTTTCTCAACTTTGGGTCACCAGATGTTGTTGGACTACAACTCCCATCACCCCTAGCCAGCAGGACCAGTGGTCAGGGATGATGGGAGTTGTAGTCCAACAACATCTGGGGATCCAAGGTTGAGAAAGGCTAGTCTAAATGTTTCAGCTGGCTGGAAGTAGTCTAACATTCAGTCTCCAAAAGTGACTAGCCAGATTCCTTCCAGAGCTCACAAGCATATTGCAATGGGTAATAGCCACCCCTTATTTCATATACCACCCCTCTATCCTTGCCAGCCTCTGCAAATGAGAGTTAAACTGTCACTGTTCAATTTAACTGTCATGTTTAAGACTTCTTCCCAAGTCATCCTGCATGACTTTGTCAAATCTTTTGGAAAGCCATATAAAATAGCGGCCCTCACCACATGACGTTTTTGTGTTTTCTGCAAGTTAATTACACATTGTGTTAAGAAGTACATTTTCATTTGTCATGTTCGGAAGTGGACTATAAATTGAGGAGAAAAGAAGAAAAGCAAAGAGCTCATGTTCTGGGAATAATGTTGTTTAGCAAACCGTCTTCATCATAAGACCAACTGCTGTCACTTTTGCAGATATGACAACTTTGAAATTGACATTCCCTTTTTTTAAAAAAACGGTTTAAACATGATCTACATTAAACAGCCCAAAATGAATTCCTAGTAGCAAGATTTTAAACACAAAGGTGCAATAAATTATTTTGTCAAACAGATCAAGATATTTTTTCTTCTTTGCTTCCTTTTCTATTTCTTTATTCTCATCTCTTGCTTCTCTTCTATTAATTTCTTTAGATCAGTTGGTTTTTATTGCATTTTATGTTTTAAACTGTCAGTAAAAATGGATCTTTTTAAAATAAAAAAAAGATCATTTTATATGTATCAATAAAACAAATTAGCTTGACAGTTGTGAATCTTGCAGTATTGTCAAAATGGGTGAAGAAGCATTTTACCAGTGGTGGGGAGGACAGAGCACAAGAATCATTTGTAATATTTAGTTCGGCTTTAGGCAATTATATTTAAGCATAATGGCTTTTTTAAAAGTAAATTTTCAAGATAGCATTAATGGTTCCTTCAGTGTGTGTATGTGTGTGTGTGTGTGTTAAAAAAATATGACTCAAATTAATTCAATATTAATTTATTTTAGATATGCCAGAAGCATCAGCCTATGATTATTAAGTTAAAACAGACAGCAGGAAATGGAAAGCCCTTCCTTACCCTGCCAGAATGCATCACTGTGTGTATCCAGAAATCTGTGTGAGATGTTGACAGAACAAGGACAGAGAAGCAAATAACAGCAACTCTTTCCTCCTCGCAGTAAATGTTGTCATTTATATTCCAAGTTTAAAAAACAACAGCAACCACAACTTCCTTGCTTGTCATTTGCTAACTCACTGAACTCTGATTTCTGCTGAAGACCTAATTGAGAGAAAAACCGATTACCCATTATTAGGAACATTACTATCAGATGTTTAATTCATACGCGGATGCTAAAAACCGTGCTTGTTATGGAAAGCCAAGATGCTCTTGCTGGCGACTGATTGTGAATAATCATGGATTGCAATGTGCAATTCTCTCTCTTCGACGAAAGAAAGGAAAGTAGCTTTCAGAGTGGGGGCTACTTGGGGTGAAGGGTAACTTCAGACATTGCCTTCTGCAAAGTCAAGACTACTGGTACATCTAGCTCGGAACCAACTATGCTGACCAGCAACAGCTCTCTAAGGTTTCAGAAAAGTGTCTCTACCATATGTAGAGGTGCGAGAACCTAGGATCTTCCTAGGATCTTCTGAAGGCAAATTGGATCCTCTGCCACTATGCTATGCCATTCTCCAATGAAAATAGGGACATACTATTTAATAATAATAATAATTTCTATATATAACATATATAAAAACAAAATAAAACATTATATAAAAAATCCCTATACAGGGCTGCCTTCATAGGTCTTCTAAAGGTTGTAGAGATACTAATCTCCTTGGCTTGGGGGTCGGATAACTCCATACCCTCCAACATTACTCTGATGAAAATAGGGATGTCCTAAGGAAAAGTGGGCCATTCTGGGATCAAATCAGAAACCGGGATGGCTTCTGTAAATCCTGGAAAGTGGGGACACTTGGAGGGTCTGCTATGCATATCATTGTTTCCTAAGTGGGCTGTCTGCAGTCCCCTTCTCACATGTCTTTTGTGTGACTCCCCCCCCCCATGCTGTGAAGATAATGTCAGGAACCCACACGGTGGTTCCTCCCTATGCCAGCAATGCTCCTCTTCTAACAGATACTAGGTCAAACAAGACCAAGGAGGGGAACCACAACAGGAGTCTCTCCTCTGTGGCCTTGTGCTTGGGTGAACATGCTAAGCAGTTATGGAGTGCTAAGTTGGGGAAGAAAAAGGATGGGGTGGGTATGGAGTACTGCAGGGGTGAGAAAGCTCTTTTGACTTGGGTGGGGTGGGCAAATTCCTTCTGGGTGGCCTTCCAAGGGCTACATGCTAGTGGTGAATGGGCCAGAGACAAACAGTGCATTGTTAGAGGCAAAGGTGGACAGAACAACAAATGTGATTTTTTTACTATTGTACGGTTGGCTAAATTCTTCACACTTACAGGACCCTTCCTATCCTTCATCCAGGCAAACAAGGATACATTCCAACCAGGCAAAGCCACGCAAGGAAAGTGGGTGCTGAGGGTTGTGGCTTAGGAAGGTTTGTAAGTGTCCCCTGGTGTAGCAAAAATTGACGTTTGAGGCTGAAGGAAATCTCCACGCGGCGGTGAGAAAACAAAGGGTGTTTATTGCTAGCAATAAAGGCTCAGTGGGATCACTCTCCAAAAGCTGAGCCAGCGCAAAAGGGTGGGGCCTGCTTAATATACCGCATTTTTTGCTGTATAAGACTCACTTTTTCCCTCCTAAAAAGTAAGGGGAATGTGTGTGCGTCTTATGGAGCAAATGCAGGCTGCACAGCTATCCCAGAAGCCAGAACAGCAAGAGGGATTGCTGCTTTCACTGCGCAGCGATCCCTCTTGCTGTTCTGGCTTCTGAGATTCAGAATTAATTTTTTCTTTTTTTCCTCCTCCAAAAACTAGGTGCGTCTTGTGGCCTGGTGCGTCTTATAGAGCGGAAAATACGGTACATAGCTGTTGTCTGTTAAAGCAATACATATGCATAAACTTCCTTCAATCTAAAGTTACAACACAATACTAATTATACCATTCCTTCATTACCTATTCATTAGGCAAGGAAACAAAGGACTCTCTCTCTAAGTGGCCCCCGCTGCATGTGGTCTCTTTGCATTCCTTTCTACCTGAGGGGGTCAGCACATTTGAGCACAGCATGTCTCATTGTCAAATGTAGACACTTAGGAATGTTGTTTACAACCTTGGGACTAAAGCTGCTCCTAGCACAAGACAAGGCAGAAGGCCTCTAGACTGGCTAGTTAGCTGAGCTAATAGGTCTCTATGTGCATCACTGGGAGATTCCAAAGGGCCAGACAGAGAAGTTTGGAGGGCCAAATTTGCCCTCCTGGGCCAGAGGTTCCCCATCCCCAGAATAGGGTGTAGCTAGCTGGATTTCTGAAAGGGAATGCTCCTGATGGAAGGTGAGGATAACACTGCCACATTTTGTTACAGGTCCCACTTAGAGCGGGGAAACCTGAGGCTCTCTGGGCATTGTGGTACTCCAACTCCCATTGGCTCCAGCCAAACGTTAGGGATGATGGGAGTTGTAGTCCAGCAGCATCTGGAGGGCCAAGCATTTAGAGGGACACTGCTGCTGTGATATTAGGAGACTTTTAATTCTGGGGAGGAAACTGTGAAGTCTGACTGCCAGCAACATTAATACAACAAGGCAGCTGGGGGGGACGGGGGACTTTCAGTTACAACTGAGAGCAGAAGTGGTGTGGTTAATGGGGGCTTGTTTTTGTTTTCATCCTCTCAGCTTTGGGAGAAGCATTTTAAGGTCAATTCTCTCCATTTCATGAATTAGTAAAGTCAGAATTAATTCAAAATTTCAAAAAGACCCTGTAAAGGGAGACAAATCAAAGCCAAGCATTGAGTGACAGTGAAGATGTGTTTATGTAAAATAAACACCTTGGGCTCCAGTATTAAAGCTGAGGAGAGGAATCCTGCTTCCTTTGATCAGAATGCGCAGAAGGGTTACCAGATCAAAATTTCAAAAATAAGGAGCTGTCTCAGAGCAGAGGTGTCTGTGCTGCACAGCTGGGTTCTGAATAAAGGAATCCATTACGGGCCAGCAGGGCCTTGTGCTCTAAAACAGACCTGATTAAGAGAGTTTCCCAAAGAGCATCTCAGGCAAGCTGATAGCCAGATCTCCTTTGGCAGGAGGGCCTCCGGGGAGTGGGTGGGATGCAGAAACACTGCCAAAGAGTCCTAACATAAATATATGCAAATTAATACATCTTCAGTTATTTTAAACACAGTAGCCTAATAGGTTTTAAGTGTGTTTCTTCAGAAGGAACAGCTGAGTAGAATACTGCCTGCATGATTTCCCTTTTATCTCCCCAGGTAGTGCTAGAGACTTATTTTTCCCTTTAAAAAAGAAAAGAAAAGGAAGAAACTGCAAAATTCAATAATTATATATATATATATATATATATATATGCAGGTTTTGGTGTCTTCGGGTGTCTTCCCGTGTAAGAGTCGGGGTGTCTGTGCGACGTTTCGACGAGGTCTCACTCGTCATCTTCAGGCTGGTGCTTTCGGCTTCTTGTTACTGGAACAGAGCAGAGTCTGGTGTTTGAGTTCCTATAAATACTGTTGAGGGGTGTGGTGTATAGCCTCCAACGTTCTGGGCAGAGAGGAAGTTCCTAGATTAGTGTGCCTTTTCTTCTTTTGTTCCTTAATTACTTGAGGGATATCTTGGGTGATTTCATGAGTGATATTCTGAATATCACTGGGTGGGTCATTAAGTGTAGATTAGTTGCTAAAGCTTTCGTGTCTTGACCTCTTGAGCTTGTGAAGAGTTTTTCTGAGAAGATGGCTGTGCTGCATTTAGTTGTGCTCTGGCTTGGCTTCGTGTATAGGGGCGAGCTATGGTTTTGTGCCTTGTGCCAGCCAGATCTGTGTAGGGATTGCAGGGGGGTGCAGCATCCGGAGGTGCCACTATAGTTTGGTTACTGGATGGAGTCTGTAATATGTCTGTGGAGAGGGTCTGGGTTTGGGTCTGGTGTGGTTGATTGGTGACGGCGTTCTGTGTGCCTCTGGTTCTGGTGTCGGTTTTTGTGGGGAGGGCTAATTTCCAGATGTCTGGCAGGCGGGACGTGTCGTCACCTGCAAAGTCTGCCCAGCCACGTACATTGGACAAACAAACAGACGAATAAATGCACGTATCGCAGAACACAAGAATGCCGTCAAAAAAGAAGAAAAAACTTCCTCTCTTTTCCAACACATGAAAGAAACAGGACACGAAATTAATTTTGCAGATTCCAAATTGCTCTTTAACATGGAACATCACCACAAGAGAATAATCATGGAAGCCATCGAGATAGAGAAACACCCTCACAACATGAACAAGCGTGACGACACGTCCCGCCTGCCAGACATCTGGAAATTAGCCCTCCCCACAAAAACCGACACCAGAACCAGAGGCACACAGAACGCCGTCACCAATCAACCACACCAGACCCAAACCCAGACCCTCTCCACAGACATATTACAGACTCCATCCAGTAACCAAACTATAGTGGCACCTCCGGATGCTGCACCCCCCTGCAATCCCTACACAGATCTGGCTGGCACAAGGCACAAAACCATAGCTCGCCCCTATACACGAAGCCAAGCCAGAGCACAACTAAATGCAGCACAGCCATCTTCTCAGAAAAACTCTTCACAAGCTCAAGAGGTCAAGACACGAAAGCTTTAGCAACTAATCTACACTTAATGACCCACCCAGTGATATTCAGAATATCACTCATGAAATCACCCAAGATATCCCTCAAGTAATTAAGGAACAAAAGAAGAAAAGGCACACTAATCTAGGAACTTCCTCTCTGCCCAGAACGTTGGAGGCTATACACCACACCCCTCAACAGTATTTATAGGAACTCAAACACCAGACTCTGCTCTGTTCCAGTAACAAGAAGCCGAAAGCACCAGCCTGAAGATGACGAGTGAGACCTCGTCGAAACGTCGCACAGACACCCCGACTCTTACACGGGAAGACACCCGAAGACACCAAAACCTGCATTCCTGTACCCGTGAAAATCTACGAAAGCATATATATATATATATATATATATATATATATATATATATATGGAATAAAATAATAACAGCAAACCAGTGTACCAAATTGCAATCTTACTTCTATGAATTGCAGAACTGTAGAGTTGGAAGGGACCCCGAGGGTCATCTAGTCCAACCACCTGCAAAGCGGGAATCTCAAATAAAGCATCCATGACAGATGGCCATACAACTTAGAATCATAGACTCATAGAATCATAGAGTTGGAAGAGACCACAAGGGCCATCGAGTCCAACCCCCTGCCAAGCAGGAAACACCATCAGAGCACTCCTGACATATGGTTGTCAAGCCTCTGCTTAAAGACCTCCAAAGTCGGAGACTCCACCACACTCCTTGGCAGCAAATTCCACTGTCGAACAGCTCTTACTGTCAGGAAGTTCTTCCTAATGTTTAGGTGGAATCTTCTTTCTTGTAGTTTGGATCCATTGCTCCGTGTCCGCTTCTCCGGAGCAGCAGAAAACAACCTTTCTCCCTCCTCTATGTGACATCCTTTTATATATTTGAACATGGCTATCATATCACCCCTTAACCTCCTCTTCTCCAGGCTAAACATGCCCAGCTCCCTTAGCCGTTCCTCATAAGGCATCGTTTCCAGGCCTTTGACCATTTTGGTTGCCCTCCTCTGGACACGTTCCAGTTTGTCAGTGTCCTTCTTGAACTTCTGCTTAAAAACCTCCAAGGAAGAGAATCCCCTACCTCCTGAGGGAGATCATTTCAATGTTGAACAGTTCCTAGTGTCAGAAAGCTTTCCTGATGTTTAGTCAGAATCTCCTTTCTTGTAACATGTTATATAAATGCCAGGTGCTATTTAAATACCCCTGACATAATGGGCCTGGGATATTTTTCTGAAGACAGGCCCTCACAGGCAGGGCTGCTGATAGCATCTGGCATCATTGGGCAACCACCAAGAACCCCCTACCCCCTTTACACCTGCCTGGTAGCCTTCGGCTCTGATGCTTCAATGACTGTGGCCAGTGGGAGCCTGCTTTTCACTTTGCATCAAATGTTGGAGATGCTCCAGCACGCAGTAGAAAATTCAAATAGTTTTTCCAATCTACCAAAGTGCACACCGAAACATGGCCTGTGTATTGGTACCCTTGTTGCTGGCACTGCCTACCACAGGCTAAGCCTGCCAAGATTCCTAGGGGGCAACAATGCAGGGCAGTCCCATCAGAGGGTATTATGGGAAAGCCCCTCACACACCACTCAGCCCCTTTATTCGAAGGGAAACTGCACATGGAAGTTAACTGATTGATGTTCATATATATATACTTTGTCTACAAAATACGGTTCTCATCACATCTTTACTTGCATGTGGAGTAAAGAAAAGAATTGCTTAAAGCTGTTAGTCTATGTTTCTGCTGCTCAGAACAACACCATTACTCCAAAATCCTACAAAGAAGAAATGTCAGAGTGGAGAATACTGAGCTAGATTGACCAATGGCCTTGACTTGGTATAAGGCCATTTTATTTGTTTGGTTTCTGCTCTCACAAACAGTTTTCTTCTGTTCAGCCCACTGCTTGAGGATGCACTTCCTGTGTTCTTCATATGAGAGGAGTTTTGTGAGTACAAGAGGCAGCAGTGCTGCACTACTAAGAACCAAAAGCCAGCTGGATCATGTCCTAGCATCCTGTTCTCACAGTGGCCAACCCAACCCAAGCAGGATTCAAACACAAGAGCACTTTCCCCTCCTGTGGTTTCCAGCAACTGGTGCCCAGAAGCACTGTTGCGTCAAGTTGTGGGGGCAGACCATGTTGTTGTTGTTTAGTCGTTTAGTTGTGTCTGACTCTTCATGACCCCATGGTCCAGAGCATGCCAGGCACTCCTGTCTTCCACTGCCTCCCGCAGTTTGGTCAAACTCATGCTGGTAGCTTCGAGAACACTGTCCAGCCATCTTGTCCTCTGCCATCCCCTTCTCCTTGTGCCTTCAGTCTTTCTCAACGCCAGGGTCTTTTCCAGGGAGTCTTCTCTTCTCATGAGGTGGCCAAAGCATTGGAGCCTCAGCTTCAGGATCTGCCTTCCAGTGAGCACTCAGGGCTGATTTCCTTCAGAATGGAGAGGTTTGATCTTCTTGCAGTCCATGGGACTCTCAAGAGTCTCCTCCAGCACCATAATTCAAAAGCGTCAATTCTTCGGCCATCAGCCTTCTTTATGGTCCAGCTCTCACTTCCATACATCACTACTTGGGAAACCATAGCTTTAACTATATGGACTTTTGTTGGCAAGGTGATGTCTTTGCTTTTTAAGATGCTGTCTAGATCATGGATTGGCATTGGCTAGTATTGGCATTGAGGGTCTTCCCCGCCATGAATTTGTCTACTCCTAATGTGATCCAAGTTGGTGGTCATTGCTGCCTCATGTGGGAGAAAGTGCCATAGTTTAACTATGTGCTGTGTGATGATAAACTTTCTTTTAGCTGTCCTGAATCTTCCGATGTTCAGCTTCTGGCCCCCTTCCTGCCTTGACCATGTGTTGAATACATGGACACTGGCAAAAGGAAAGGCTATGTGTGGACAACTTCCAAATGGGTAGGCTTCCCCAAGATATGGAACCTCAATCACGCATGGTTTCTGATCTTGTAGAGATATATGCATGTGAGCTTCCTTTTCACAAACGTTGATCCTCAATGTATGGAAGCAGTGGGGAAGCTGAGCCACTGGCAAAGGTGTATTGCCTCTTACTTTTATGGAACTCACTTTATATCATGAATGCATGAAGGCAGCTTGCTTAAGAACCAGATACCTGACGAAGCTTACTTTCTGCAAGCCTAATACATATTGTAAGATTGCTTAAAATCTGCCACTATTTCTATAATTTATACTTAACTTACATTTTTTAAAAATAATAATAATGGGTTGTCATAACAGAAGGCGGTATGAAATAATATCATTCATAGCCCTGAAATGTAACACTTCAAAATCGACCATTTTGCTCCTTTTTTTAATGCACACACACAAAAAAAATTACTCTTGGAATTGGACTATAGAAGAGCAAAATGAAAATCAAGTGCATTTACTGTTCCAAATAACTAAGAGATAAAAGTGTTTGGCCAATCATTCAGATGTTAGCCACTGGGAGTAATTTATTTAATGGATTACTTACTGGAATTAATTTGAAAGTGGCTGTGGTGTGTGTGTTTTTCACCTGATAGAAATAAAATTCTTTGGGGCTGTGTTCAATGAAGGAAAAATGCAGTCCAAGCTTCAGTGACAAAATTCTTCCCCCTCAAAAAAGACTTAAGCCTCTTTCTTATGTTATCCTAGTAATTATATCCCACCTTTTGTCCAAAGAAAGTTCAGTTTTATCCTCTCAACAACCCTGTGAGGTAGCTTAGACTGAGAGACAGTGACTGGCCCAAAGTCACCTGGACTTCATGACTGAGTGGCACTTTGAACCCTGGTCTCCCAGGTTGAAATCCAGCACCATAAACACTGCACCCCATTATCTCTCATGATCCAACTATAAGAATGTTATTGTAGCAATTTTAATACCCTGCAACAGACCCGCAGGAGTGGCTGTCATGTGGGAAAAACAATTCTGTAGCTTCTCCCTAGGCTAGCCTGTTAAGAAGCTAGGACAGCAGTGCTATAAGGAGTCAGTGTCAGGGCATCCCATATTGCTACAACAGCACAGAACAGGACTGCAGCAGGTCCCATCTCCATGTCCTCTGTGAAAAGCATCCCTGGGGACTTTCCACATGGCAGTGCACAACTGCAAATATCTTTGGTGTATGGCAGAGATGGGGAGCCTGTGGGTGCCCAAAGGTTATTGGACTCATATTGGAATAAAAAACATATCAATGTTGGGCATTTTAAAACTTGTGGTAGCTGTGGCAATTTTTATTTAATCATTTTTAAATTTGGCACATTTGTAGATCTGCCTCATCAGGTAGATCATGTCTGCCAAGTTCCTAGTGAAAGTACTATTCTTACATGCTGTAGAATCTAGAGGTTTATATTGGTTTTGACCCCGTTTTTAATTACAAAGGCTTAAAAAGGAGTTTCACAGTGCAATCTGTAGGGAAATCTCATTGTTTCTAGTGCAGCTTACTTCCAGGTAAGTGTGTGGATGTATAGGATTGCAACCTTAATTTTTTAAAGAAAGGCAAATGGAACAAGACTCCCAATAAAATATTCAGAAGCGCTAATCAATAGTAGCCAAGACGGTTGCATTCCAAGGGAAAATTAACCAACTGCTTTTTGCAGGAACCGATGGGAATGAAAGCTACTTGGAAGTTGTGAGAATGGCCCCTTGAGTGTTAAATTAGGCTGCTCCTCAAGTCTGTCTGCAGGGAATATAGGCGCACAAGGGAAAAGAGATCATTTTATTATCGCCACGGCCAGTTTTCTGCAAACTGAGTGAAAAAGGCAAGCAGCATCTTGATGGCTGTATCTTAGCAACGAGAAAGGGGATCAAATTAATTTTTAATAAGCAACAGCTTAAATTTTCAGTGTGCCAGAGACTTCTTGAAGGCAGAAGCTTAGAAATACATTTCTTCTTTGTGGAAGCTTAAGCTGAAAGGGAGCCCAAGGGTGATTAGGTGAGAACTTCTCTCCTGATCAGAAAAAAATCTACACCTGCATCATTCCTGGACAGGTGCCTTCTTCCAGCTTTTCTTTACCCCCCTCCAAGGAAGGTGGTTCTGCACATGCTTCCCACAGGCAGGTAATTATGGTGCTGATTTATTCTTGCAGGAGGGAAGCTTGTCCACGATACTTAACCTCATTTTGCTATCTTCTATTTTAAACCACTCCTTTGTGTCCTAAGAATGAATACAGTATGGTGAACCATTCCCCTCTCTCTGATCTCAAGAGCATATCCTCACTTTACATACCTGATTCTTAGGGCCAGTCTATTTGTTCAGCAATGTCTTATGGTCAAACACTCTTTTAGAACTGTACACTAATTCAAAACTGTGTTTTCTTTTGTGTGTGTGTGTAGTAATTCCCCCCTATCTAAAACCTTCTTTGATAAAAGTTTTCAGTAGACTTCAGTTCATAAAATCCAAATTGAATTGTCTTGTTGTGCTAGAGCAGAGATGGTGAACCTTCAAGAACTAGTAACATGTGGAAGGCTACAGGTTCACTTTCCCTCTGCAGTAGCTCCATGCTTTTGGTTCCCAGGCAGTTGGCATCTCTGGTACAGTTTCAAAATTAATTTTGCTACTGCTGGCTGGCTGCATGTGGCATGCAGTGGTTCCTCTTCCACTGACATCCTGTTTCAGGATATTTCAGAGCATCATTTGTGAAGGTTGTTTGGGTGTAGCTTGGGCCTCATGCCCAAAAGTGTGTATGTCGCTGTCAAGAATAATGAATAAAATCAGATCAGATCAAAGGGGAAACAATCTTGTCAACAATCCAAAAGAGAAGGGAGGCGAATTCTAGTCCTGCTTGGTGGGGTGGGGTGGGGGGACTTACCACAATACCGGAGGGATTATATAGGCTTGTAGTGTTAGCAAAAACGTCAGCTCTCCATTTTGCTGCTCAGATGTCTTTATTGTGAAATGAATTATAGGGAAATGGCTGAAAAGTTCCAATTCAGAAATGATTAAAATTGTCTCAGCCATATAAAACTTCAAATTCTCCCACTTCATTGCAAAGGAAACACAAAGCAACTGGGGAGAAATGTAATAAATTACGCATTGTTTGCATATTTTCTGGATCGGTTTCTGTTCTGGACATGAAACTGGATTTTCCACTCCCATTTCCATCAGAATTCTCTGACATCCCTAATGGACACATATCAGGGACAAAAATCCAGGGAAAATGAGGATAACATTTACATGTAGAAACTGATTCTCATTCCTACAACAATTACCTAACAAGGGGGACAATATTTCCAGTGTAACTTTCCCAATTTAGAGCTTGGTTGGCCACTGTAGGAATAGGACTGTTGGGCTTGATGGGCCTTTGGCCTTAACTAGCAGCGATCTTCTAATGTTCTTATGCTGCTATGGAATTGGATCCAGAAATGCAGCCCAAGGAACAGGTTGTTGTTTTTTAAAAGGTGGCTGGTGCAGTTATACGAAGCCCAATAGAGCAGTCTCCAGTATTAGTCTGTTATTTAATTGAGTTCATTCTCTCAGCAGTTTCCCCAGAACTGCTGAGCAAATAATGGATGAAGGCTCGGCTGACAAGTCTGGTAGATTTATGTATTAGTAAACCATCCAGATCAGCATTCCTTGAAATGGGTTTTTTAAAAAGAAAAATCAGACACTTAACATATTCACAGTTGCACACAAGGTTTTTTTGGCAACTGGTGTTGCTGCATCAGGCAGTGCAAATCTAGGGTTCAGCTAATATGGCTGTTGCTTTCTTTGCAGCTTAAATATCTGGTTCGGATCCTATGTGTTCCTAGTGGCACTGTCAAAAGCATGGATGGGGAACTTGGGTTCCTCCCGATGTTGTGCTGAACTACAACTCCCATCATCCCTGACCACTAGCTACGCTGGCTGGGGCTGATGTCCAACAACATTCAGAGAACCACAAGCTTCCCACCCCTTATCAAAAGCATGATAATAGAAGTAGAAAACAGAGCTAACAGAGCAGCCCATGATAGACTTGATAGGGTTTCTATCAATTCTGCCACCACCTACATGCCATGATGTTGCTCCTGATGATGGTTGCACTTTAAGGATGCACAGAAGCCACTAATCAATATGGAGCAATATGCAGCAACGCCATGATGATGCCCCTTGAGCCATTCTATGCCCCTTCCACTTGCTGCCAGGAAGAGTCCAATGCATAGCTGATGCTGTAGTTCAGTCATTAGGATATATGGTACCCATCAGAACTCCCTTCAGGGAACAGTTAAAAGTTCCCAGACACTCAGGACACAAGTTGGTGCTGTGGAACAGGAAGGAGGAAGTACAATTCCCAGCTGCTTCTTTTTTATTTAAAGCAAGAGTGAGGACAACCAGGACAAGTTGGTTTATCACAACACTGCTGGCTACTGCTCCATACAAAGCCCATTGAGTCCTGGTCTATGCAGCTAAATTGTGATTTGGGGATTATAAAGTCTGTACATATGTCTTTTACTTGCTTGTTCCTGCAGCAAGCCATTGATGTGTAGTGAATCAAGTACACTCAAACCTGAGGTGTTGAACGTCTCGGCAGCTGAACGCCGACAACCTGGAAGTGACTGCTTCCGTTTTTGAACATGAGGTGCATTTCTCATTTTTAAAAAATTAGATTTGCCGGCCTCCCTTTGATCCTCGGTTTTCAAACGTTTCGGAAGTCGAATGGATTACATTCCAAAACCAAGGTTTCACTATACTGTATAGGCATTAGCCTTTGCCTCCAACCTTCATTATTTTTTTGTATCCAGTAGCACTGTGGGTTGTTATTGCTAGGCAGCCAAAAGGTGGTCAGTTCAATGTTTTCCCATGGCAGGTATGTCCCGCAGCTTCTTAGCATAGTTCTTCCTAGTACATCACAGAATCATAGAATTGTAGTTGGAAGGGAGTTTGAGTTTCATCTAGTCCCCCCAACCCCCACAATGCAGCCCCACATCCAATTTGAAACCATACCAAACCCTGTTTAGCTTTGCTATTGTCATCTGGCAGAAGCTTGCTCCCCAGTGCAATGCTACTGTTTGAAGTGTTTCCACGACAGCCTCACTTCTACAACAGGACTCCAGCCGTTCTCGCAGCACCAAGGGGTTTTACAATCATGCTTCTTCCTGACAGAGCAAAGGCATGCAAGTTTTTCAATATCAGCCTTCCTCAAACTGAAGCACCCCAGAGATCTTAGAGTACCACCCTCAACAGCTCCAGCCATCAGGGCAATGATCACAAATAATGTGGAGTCCAATAAATAAAAAATACAAATCTGGAGCATGTGTGTGGAAGGAGATTGGAAAAAGCCACCTGTTTGCCTGGGGGAATGATGGCTATTTTCTGACTGTGTTTTTGCAGCCAGGTGATTTGAACCCCTGTATGCACATAGCCCTAAAGTCTGTTAGTTGCATAGCTCCTGTTTGCTATACCACGGAGGTCTATCCTAAGGAGTATTATGGTGTCTTTTAACAGTTGCATTCTGTTTTGCATATGTGGTGTGTAGGGTGATGGTCTGAGTTTGTTCTTCTGTCACCATGCATTCATTGATTGGTTCCTTTCATGTATACCTGCCAATGTTGCTGCATTATCACTTGTTTCCACTGGTACTGTTTGACTGGTTTGCCTAGCTGCTGGCAGTGTACAGGATCAATTGACATTATGTATACATTATGTTTGGACTCGTCTACACAGCTGCAAATAGAACGTTTTAAGTGTTGTAAAATGCAATATACAAATGTGACACCAGATGGTGACAGTGGGCTATGCAAAATTCAATGTATTTTTCAAAACGTTAAAAAAAAAGCATTTTCACAGCGTTTTTTTAATTGTGTGTAGATTCCATCTTGGTATAGCTGATGTAGTGAGTCTGCAGTATGGAGCCTCCTTTCCATGTCTTTGTCCGGACTGCTCTCTTTCTCTTTCTCATCTTTCCTTTGGCACCTTGCATTACCCATTCTTGGCGATCTTATTCATGTTCATAGTTTTGACATATTTCGACAAGTTATTAAAAAACTCTTTCACCACTGGTAGTAACAATCATACTTCAAACATTTCTTTTTTAACTAAAACATATCTTAAGATTTCTGTCTGATGCTCTGCCCAAAAGCTAGTCAACCACATTCATATTTGGATGGCATAACAATGCATGTGTCTTAGTTGAAGCTATCACCAATTCCCTTGCAACAAGTGGCATTTATATGAACTTATCAAATCCACTAAAGTAACCAACTACCGTATTTTTTACTCTATAACATGCATCCGACCATAACACGCACGTAGTTTTTAGAGGAGGAAAATCCGTAGGTATGCCACCCATAGGCATTCCCTCCATAACATGCACAGACATTTCCCCTTACTTTTTAGGAGGAAAAAAGTGAGTGTTATGGTGCAAAAAATATGGTAAATTTTACTAGCCAGCTTCCTTTACACCTATTTGTGTCAGCCATTTAAAGAGAACCAACTTTTGTAAGGTTTTCTTGCTTGGGCCCTGTGATGGGAGATGAAGCAAGTGAACATGTAAGTTGTTATTTACATTAGTCTGCTCCATCTGGAGTAGGGCTGCCATATTTCAAATAGAAAAAACCAGGACACCAAAAGAACAGAAATTCCCCCCAATGTCAATTTCGCCTTTGAAATCCTGGTAATGTCCAGGAAAATCTGGACATATGGCAGCCCTAATATGGAGCCATGCTTGCAGTTCTATAAATATAAAGTCCAGAGCATAATAATCTTCATTTTGGTGGATGGGTGGATATGAAAAGTAGCGAATTTAAAAATAGAGAGAAACATTACTTTATCAAGTAAAAATATATTATAAACAAACAAATTCTAATGCATTCATGTAGATGTATAGTTTTATAGATAAACCAGAAACCCATACTTGATATTTTGAATATTGTGTGTATAGTATACAATACCACATGAAGTTACTTTGCACTCTGAGTACATCTTATGATTTGCAAATAGATATTACAAAAGTTACTCCACACTTTGGAGAGCAGGCAATTAAACTTTTTTTTTTGCAATAAACTTTGTGCCAAATTAGTTATATAAACTATTGGAACAAATGGTTACAAAATACAAACAATACCAATAATTGTGTATTGATGAAGGGTATTTTTTTAATAAAAAAGTAAGTGGCTCATGATTTTTGTGATTAAATGGACACTTGTGTACTTCTTGATGTCTACTGTGTAAAATGGGATTATTTTAGAGCCCTCATTTGTTTGCATTGGAGATATGAAACGCTTAACACTTGTATGAACAGGTTAAACGGCTTTATACCCATGCACATGATGAATGTCTTACTTAATATAAAGACCCTACATAGAGGGAGCCATAACAGGGAGCAGCCTTGAGGCTCATTTAAGTGAGATATACTTTTTACAATCATTATTTCACAAAAAAGATTTTAAATTATATAATGGGACCACTTCAAGTCATCTTTTCTTCTAATATATAATTATTTCACTGTATGAAAAGTTATAGAAATCAATCCCACTGTCATGGAGCTAGATAGAAAAATAAAAGCAGTCAACAAAACCTGAAGGTTAGAATAATACCATTTCAGTTACACAACCCTTTTTTTTGTTACACGTCGGTTAAGGAATGGTTTTCTGTGAAACTCCATTTGCTTATAACTTTGAATAAAGAGAGACAAATGAGTCATCTCGGCTATACAAGTGTAAATCTGAAATAACTCCATTGAAGTCATGGACTTGGACTGGTGCAATCAAGTTCATTATTGTAGTTAAAAGCCAACACTAAGCCTATTGCCCCCAAGTACACTAAAGAGTGTCCGCCATTAATGCAATGGACTTCCAGTGTTAAACCCCAGGGAAGAAAACTCTGGTCTTCATATTAAGTTGGATGCAACTCAGAGTTTATGAGAAGTGCTCGAAAATAAATTACTGCAGGACATTAGAAAACAAACAAACTGCCTCCCCCCGCAAGTTACTAATGCCAGTCAAAGGAATGATTAATCATTCTGTAAAAATTTGCATTGTGCTCTCTGAAGTAGGAGTAAAGTTGCTCTAAAACAGTACTGTTGACAACAGGATGTGGCCGTCCTTTTGATTCATGTAAACATCTCTCTCTTCCATCACTCCTAATGCAATAGAATCCCTTGGTCTGGTTAAAATAAAAATTTGAAGACATAATTCTGGATGGCAGGTTCAGAAATCTTTCCACTTTTTGTAATTCAGGAAGAGGGTCCTTGATCAAGGTATTTCCATCTACTATGTGAATCTGATTCAAATGGAAATGTTTAAGCCACCTCTCCATGTGGATGTCATACAGACTTCTCTGGATAGCCTTGTATTTGGTATTAAGTGCTCCATTTTTAATAACAATGTCTTCAAAGAGCTGAACAGGCTTGTGGCTTTCCAGCCTGTTGTAATAGACTTGGGTATAATCAGAGATAACTCTCTCTGTGGGGTCTCTTAGAATAAGCAGCAGTTTAATGGAACTATTCATATCATGAATCCTTTCGGGAGCCTGTGGCGAGGTAAAATAGCCTGGTGTTTTCTCAATAGTTATTTGATTTTCATACGAAAACGGCATCAGGCCCCTGTACCAGTCAATTCCTTTCACGTAATTCTCATCCCAGTCAAAGAAGTGGACTTCAGTAGCCGCTACCACAATGTTTGGGTGAACATCCAACATTTCAAGTAAGGCCCTGGTCCCTCCTTTGCGAACTCCAATGATGATTGTGTGAGGTATTCGTCTGCTCGTTCCGGGAGGTCTCACTTGTGCTGAATAGTGTTCACTCTTATTGCTGAACAGCATCACTTGGGACTTCAGCGTCTCCATGAGAGCCCCGTTCTCAACTGGAGCGCCATGGGCATGAGTCAGCAGAAGGTATGCTGACACCAGTAGAAAGGCCATGTGGAGAAGAAGGAACTCTCAGTGCAAAATGCAGTTGTGCTGGTCTGGTGAAACAATGAGCACGTGTCTCCGCAAGGAGGCAGCTGATGGAACCGGGGCCAAAGCAGCAACAAATTTCTCAAGCATCTGTGGGTCAGAAAGAACAGGACAGCAATCAGCATCTTGTTTAGCTGAACTCTATAGCAAAAGATTTGCATATGGAACCTGACACCTCTAAAAAGCCATGACAGAAAAAACAAACATACATATAGAAATAGTGAGGCTTGTGCTTTCACCTGCAAGTTTTGAAGGCAAGTGAGGCTTGGTCACTTTGTTCTAAATAGTACCACTTCACAGACCAGGGATGGGGAGACCTTCTCAGCCCGAGTGCCACATTCCCTTCTGGGCAACTTTCTGAGTGCCAAAAGTGAGGGCTACAGCAATAAATGTAAATTTTTACCATTCTATAGTAAGCTAGTTTCTACACACACTCACAAACCACTTTCTTGGCTACATTGAAACAAGTACCGTATTTTTCGCCCTATAGGACGTACTTTTTTCCCTCCAAAAATGAAGGGGAAATGTGTGTGCGTCCTATGGGGCGAATGCAGGCTTTCGCTGAAGCCTGGAGAGCAAGAGTTCCTGCAGGGCTCCCTAGGCTTGAGGATAGCAGCCTGTTCTGGGGGCTGGGGTCGGGGGAAGCTCGGGCTTCCCCCGCCCCAGCCCCGCGCCTGGGGGGAAATAATTTTTTCCCTTTATTTCCCCCCCAAAAAAAAACTAGGTGCACCCTATGGGCCGGTGCGCCCTGTGGGGCGAAAAATGTGGTAAGAGGCATTATTAATGTTCAAGGACACAGGCCAGTCGAGCAAAAGTATTTTGGATGTGAAACAGGGTTTGTGTGGCCTAGAGAGAGAGTTCTGAGGCCAGATAGAGAGAACCTGAGGGCGAAGTTTGGTCCATGGGCCCTGAGCAGCTGACAGAATGAAAAAAATGTGAAAAATAAAATTATTCATTTATTGGGAAATCAAGAACCCTGTAAACATGTTGAAGTGGGGCTGTTCAGCAAGTCTTACTTAGTCTTCCTCCCCAAAAAACCTCCTCCCAAAAAAGAGACCAGAGTAATTATTTTTTCCCCTTTTGGATCTAATGGGAGACCTCCATATCATATCACAAACAGCTTTCAATCATCTCCAAAATATTCATTTTCTCTGTGGAATGAGGGAGGCTGCCATTTAAGAAATAAGCTCAAGCTCCCTTGGATGTGTTGAACTTGTTGTGCAGTTCCCATCCAGAGTTTGTACGTAATTACAAAGTTTATCATCCAGTTTGATGTTCAGCAACTGAGTCCTTTCATATATTCACGTGTTTCCTGCTAAATATGTTCAACATATTAAAGTTATAGACATATTTGTTTTGTGTTCTATTGTTTTGTACAGTTAATCCGTGCACGAATTTTTTGTTCCCTACTATGCTAGAAATCCCTGGGGAATTATTTCCACCCCTTATTGAAATCTAGACTTGCAGTGTATGAACAAAGTTATGAGCACCTTGAACTGTCAAGACAATACTCTTTAGGAGAGTTGGCTGTATTCTATTGTTCATTTCTCCTATTATTTTCAACCTCTATGATCATTAGAGTTAACATTGCAATAGAAGTTCAATGGCTCTAGCCCCTCAGGAGGATATAACTGTCTTTGGCATTGCAAGTTGGTAGTTTTTAGAAGTTTCTCCATGTGGTAGGTCACAGGCTCAGAGAATAAGACCCACACAAAATGTCAACACAAAGAATCCCTCATCTGTTATTTTGGGAAGGTTACATTTTCAATTTCAGCAGGTCAGGTTGAGACTGTAGCTCTGTTGAAGGTGTGAAGCAAATGATAAAATAGCAATAGGTAAAAGCTAACTTGGTTCCAACTACCTGAACAATAGTCCAAAGATAATGCCAGCTGTCAAGCAGTGAATCTTTTGTCTGTGCAGCTTGAAAATTTGTATATTTATGCAAAATGAAAGGCACTTCTTTGAAATGGAAATAAATGCCGTGTTTTAAAAAAATAATGACAATTTTCCAAAGGAAGATGGAAATGCCATTGAAAACAATGTTTAATCATTGGCTTTAAGTGTAAACAAGATCTGGTTTCATATTGATTCACAATGTCCTAATTAAGTCTATGGAAAGGCAAATCATTACACATGGGAAAACAGTTCCCTTTCAATATCTAGCACTATGGAAATGAAATGATTCTTAGTCAGACTAAGCAAGTATTCTTGCTGTAATAAGGAATATTTTACTTCCACTCCACAGGCTGTAACACACATTTTAGAAACTCAAATTATTATTTGCAGAACATCATCATTAATGTTAGCACAAAATGTTTACTCACAATCATATGGGTACTGATACAAAATATTGACTGCAAGTGTCATAGAATCATAGAATCATAGAGTTGGAAGAGACCACAAGGGCCATCGAGTCCAACCCCCTGCCAAGCAGGAAACACCATCAGAGCACTCCTGACATATGGTTGTCAAGCCTCTGCTTAAAGACCTCCAAAGTAGGAGACTCCACCACACTCCTTGGCAGCAAATTCCACTGTCGAACAGCTCTTACTGTCAGGAAGTTCTTCCTAATGTTTAGGTGGAATCTTCTTTCTTGTAGTTTGGATCCATTGCTCCGTGTCCGCTTCTCTGGAGCAGCAGAAAACAACCTTTCTCCCTCCTCTATGTGACATCCTTTTATATATTTGAACATGGCTATCATATCACCCCTTAACCTCCTCTTCTCCAGGCTAAACATGCCCAGCTCCCTTAGCCGTTCCTCATAAGGCATCGTTTCCAGGCCTTTGACCATTTTGGTTGCCCTCCTCTGGACATGTTCCAGTTTGTCAGTGTCCTTCTTGAACTGTGGTGCCCAGAACTGGACACAGTACTCCAGGTGTGGTCTGACCAGAGCAGAATACAGTGGCACTATTACTTCCCTTGATCTAGATGCTATACTCCTATTGATGCAGCCCAGAATTGCATTGGCTTTTTTAGCTGCCGTGTCACACTGTTGGCTCATGTCAAGTTTGTGGTCAACCAAGACTCCTAGATCCTTTTCACATGTACTGCTCTCAAGCCAGGTGTCCCCCATCTTGTATTTGTGCCTCTCATTTTTTTTTGCCCAAGTGCAATACTTTACATTTCTCCCTGTTAAAATTCATCTTGTTTGTTTTTGCCCAGTTCTCTAATCTGTCAAGGTCGTTTTGAAGTGTGATCCTGTCCTCTGGGGTGTTAGCCACCCCTCCCAGTTTGGTGTCATCTGCAAATTTGATCAGGATGCCCTTGAGTCCATCATCCAAGTCGTTGATAAAGATGTTGAATAAGACCGGGCCCAAGACAGAACCCTGTGGCACCCCACTAGTCACTCTTCTCCAGGATGAAGAGGAACCATTGATGAGCACCCTTTGGGTTCGGTCAGCCAGCCAGTTACAAATCCACTGAGTGGTAGCATAGTCAAGACCGCATTTTACCAGCTTCTTTACAAGAATATCATGAGGCACCTTGTCAAATGCCTTGCTGAAATCAAGGTAGGCTACATCCACTGCGTTCCCTTCATCTACCAGGCTTGTAATTCTGTCAAAAAACGAGATCAGGTTAGTCTGACATGACTTATTTTTCAGAAATCCATGCTGACTATTGGTGATCACAGCATTCCTTTCTAGGTGCTCACAGACTGTTTGCTTAATGATCTGCTCCAGAATCTTCCCTGCTATTGATGTCAGACTGACTGGGCGGTAATTATTTGGGTCCTCTCTTTTCCCCTTTTTGAAAATAGGGACAACATTTGCCCTCCTCCAGTCTGCCGGGACTTCGCCTGTTCTCCAGGAATTCTCAAAGATGACTGCCAGTGGTTCTGAGATCACATCTGCCAGTTCTTTTAATACTCTTGGATGCAGTTCATCTGGCCCTGGAGACTTGAATACATCTAAACTAGCCAAATATTCTTGTACTATCTCCTTAGTTATTCTGGGCTGTGTTTCCTTTGCTGAATCATTTGCTCCAAATTCTTCAGGTCGGGCATTGTTTTCTTTATTGGAGAAGACTGAGGCAAAGAAGGCATTGAGGAGTTCAGTCCTTTCTGTGTCCCCTGTTTGCATTTCACCATCTTCTCCTCTGAGTGACCCCACTGTTTCTTTGTTCTTCCTTTTGCTACGAACATACCCATAAAAGCCTTTTTTGTTGCTTTTAACTTCTCTAGCAAGCCTGAGTTCATTCTGTGCTTTAGCTTTTCTGACTTTGTGTCTACACGTGCTGGCTATTTGTTTGAATTCCTCTTTGGTGGTTTCCCCCCTTTTCCATTTTTTGTACACATCCTTTTTTAATCTTAATTCAGTTAAAAGTTCTTTAGATAGCCACCCTGGCTTCTTTAGGCACCTTCCATGTTTCCGTCTCATTGGTATTGCCTGACGTTGTGCTTTTACTATCTCCCTCTTAACAAACTCCCAGCCATCATGAACTCCCTTTCCTTTTAGTATTGCTGTCCATGGGATCTCACCCAGCACTTCCCTAAGTTTTATGAAGTCGGCTTTCTTAAAGTCAAGAAATTGAGTCCTAGTATGCTTGGCTGCTCCTTTCCGCTGTATAGTAAACTTCAGAAGAGCATGATCACTCGCGCCTAATGATCCTTCCACATCTACCCCACTAACCAGGTCATCAACATTGGTTAGGACCAGATCTAAAATGGCTGTTCCTCTTGTTGCTTCTCCCACTTTCTGGACAATGAAGTTGTCTGCAAGGCCAGTGAGGAATCTGTTTGACCTTATGCTCTTGGCTGAGTTTGACGTCCAACAAATATCCGGGTAATTGAAGTCCCCCATTACTACTATCTCCCTTCCTTTTGCATGCTTGGCCATCTGTTCCAGGAAGGCATCATCTATGTCCTCCGTTTGGCTTGGGGATCTATAGTAAACTCCCACAATGAGGTCTCTGTTATTCTTCTCTCCCTTAATTTTGACCCAAATGCTCTCACTTTGGCTTTGAGGTTCTAAATCTTGGATCTCTTCACAGGTATACACATCCCTGACATATAACGCCACTCCTCCTCCTTTTTTGTCTGGTCTGTTTCTCTGAAATAGATTGTATCCCCCCATTATTACATTCCAATCGTGGGACTTATCCCACCAGGTTTCAGTGATGCCTATTATGTCATATTTAGTTTGCTGTACCAAGAGCTCAAGCTCATCTTGTTTATTTCCCATGCTTTGCGCATTAGTGTACAGACATTGAAGTCCATTAATCATTCCCCCGTGTCTCTTATTTAAGGATTTTTTCCTCCCACCACTAGGTCCGCATGCTGTTTGCTCCATTTGGTCTATGACATTTGGATGATCATCTTCATTAATTGATAGACTCCTACCTTCAGGAGCACTGTCTCCCTCCCCCACATTAGTCAGTTTAAAGCCCTCCTGATGAGGTTTCTGAGATTTTTGGCAAAAACATTTCTCCCAACCATTGTGAGGTGCAGCCCATCACTTGCCAGAAGTCCATCTTCAAGAAACTGCAGTCTGTGATCTAAGAATCCAAACCGTTCCTGTTTACACCATTTGCGAAGCCAGCTGTTCACTTCCACTATTTTCCCCTCTCTCCCTGGGCCACGTCGTTCAACTGGGAGGACAGACGAGATGACAATTTGTGCATTTAGTTGCTTCAATTTCCTGCCGAGAGCTTCGTAGTCTCTTTTGATCTTCTGGAGGCTATTGCTTGCAGTGTCATTGGTTCCCACATGAACCAAGAGGAAGGGGTATTTGTCAGTGGGTTTTATGATTCCTTGCAGTCGTTCAGTTACATCTTGGATCTTAGCCCCGGGGAGACAGCACACTTCCCGAGACATCTTGTCAGGCCCACAGATCACTGCTTCTGTTCCCCTCAGTAGGGAATCCCCTATCACCACTACACGCCTCCTCTTGGGTTTGGTCGGGGTTCTTCCGTGAGCTGTCCATTCCAAGGTCGCCTGTCATCTGTAAACACACTGTGCTTGAGAACAGCTTTGCGTCTTATCTGAAATTCCTCTCTCTCTCTCACACACACACCTTACAGTACTGAGCGCACACACAGCTATGATATGCCTTTCATCAGTTTTGGCTGGTAGCCCAGAAGTGGCATAGCGTGAGTTGCCAGTGCCTAGGACAAGATGCAAAAGGGGGCGGCATTACCATGGGAAAGGGGGCTAGCACATCGCGGTGGATCCTCCTCCCCCAATTTTTAGCACAACCTCTGAGATGCGGGCTCCTCCAGGTGGTGCTGGACACAGACTCCAACTGCCCAACTGGAGCCCCTCCATCGCTGTGGCTCACCCTGCACCAGCCATATCAGCTCTCTATAGGATATTCACAGGAAGCTTCGCCAGTGCAGCCTAAGAGCTGGTGCACTGTCAGTCAAGGGTCACACAGCTGACACTCTGGCAGTGTCCCAACATCCCTGCCTGCAACTGCCTGCTCCCATACAGAGGCCTGGACTGGGGGCTCTGTGATGCCACAGGGGCCCTGTTTGCCTTTGTCCCAAAGTGGGGGCAGGAGAGAGCCAAGGGGGCCAACTGGCACAGAAGCAATCCAGGGAGCATGGCAGCCATAGCATGTGAGAAGCATGTGGTGCATGGTGCCTCTGAGCAAAGGATGCAGACCTAAGGTGCTGAAAGGAGTGGGCAGCGAGATACCTGGCTGCCTGAGAGACGCTCATACTGTGTTGCTGGACAAGGAAAGGGATACATCTCCCTCCCAGTTTTGCAGCACCTTTGGGACCGCTGCAGTGCAGTGGTGTAGCTTGGCTTGCGCCCCTAACAATTTTTGTGCCTGAAGCAACTGCCTCTGGGCCCCCTCTCACACGAACACCAATGGGCCCAGCTGCACTCCTATCTGGACAGGAATAATAATAATAATTTTATTATTTATACCCTATCCATCTTGCTGGGTTTCCCCAGCTAGTCTGGGCGGCTCCTGGCAGAATAATAAAAACACAATAAAACATCAAACATTAAAAACTTCCCTAAACAGGGCTGCAGAAGTCAAATAGTTGTTTGTTTCTTTGACATCTGGTGGGAGGGTGTTCCACAGGGACGACGCCACTACCGAGAAAGCCCTCTGCCTGGTTCCCTGTAACTTTGCTTCTCACATTGAGGGAACTAGCAGAAGACCCCTGGAAAAGGACGTCAGTGTCCAGCCTGAGCGATGGGAGGGCAGATGCTCCTTCAGGTATTCTGGGCTGAGGCCATTTAGAGCTTTAAAAGTCAGCACCAACACTTTGAATTGTGCTCAGAAAAGCACTGGGAGTCATATAGTGGTGTTTTATTATTTAATATTTTATACGTGTTTTTATCATTTTTAGTTGTTTTAAAGTTTTCTGCACTATTGTTTTTTGTTGCTGGTTTTATTTTGATGTTCTTTTATTGTAATTAAACACACGCACACACTGTTTATATGGTATTTTATGTCCATGTTTTATTTTTATACTTCCAGTTTTTCACTTCTATCTGCATTGTGCAGATAACGTTTTCTTAAAGAGCAGTAAAAAGGTAAAAGAGCAGTACAGTAATGCAAATAAATAAAGGATGACTTTATTTGTATCCTGCCTTTCTTCCATAATGACATTTAAGGCAGAATGCATGGGGTTCCCATCCAGGCTCTGACCAGACCCAGACCAAGAAGATGGTCCTCAGACCATGACCCACTTGCAGTTTCTTTGTAAATGAAAACTGTGATTCCCAGTATATTTTGTGCTTCCATAGGCTAACCATGGAAGTATGAAATACATTCAGTCCTTGGACTCAGCTATACAGCAATAAATAAAACATTTTAAATGTTTTGTAAGGTGCAATATACAAATGTGACAATAGATGGTGACAGTGAGCTATGCCAAATTCAGTGTATTTTTCAAACCTTTTTTAAAAAAAGTATTTTCACAGTTTTTATATGTGTGTAGATTCCACCCTTGTCACAGACAGCTCTAGCAAGTTTGCAGATTCATTTATTATTCTATATGGCAAAAGTTGCTGCTGAAATAAAACATTACGTAGGAATATATTATGAGGGATAATCTGATTCGGAATGCATTATAGAGCTGAAGACTAAATGGATCAAAACTGCCTGTGGGAGCAATTCCATTGAAACAACCATTCCAGATTCAGCCTAAGAGAATTGATTGATTTTGATGAAGCTCAGAGATGTTAGTTCCTGTGGTTATGTTATAATTGATATGTGACTATAAAAACGGTTTAAACTAGATTTAGATTACAATCCTATTACTTAGGAGTAAGTCCTATTGAACTCAATGGGGCTTACTTCTGAGTAGACATGTGTAGGACTGTGCTGTTAGAGCAGCTAATTGAAATGTGCTATCTAAATAATATCTGTATTTTATCATCTTGGTGGAATTAAATGCACAGTTTCAGAAGGCAATATGAATGAGTTTGTATAATAAAAACAATGGATTTGAAATTGCAACACTGCACATTCTCCCTATCTCACAGTACATTTGCAATAGCTCCATGGTGCATAATTAAAAAATTAGTTCTGTCTCTCCCACCCCCCAGGTCCCTAGTACAGCATCAGAATTATAGCACCTTATTACATGTTATGTTTTTTCTATTATTTGGTAATGTTGTTGCTTAGATACAAAATGATATTGTGTACATTAGGCAAAAAGAAAAAGTAACACATATTAAGAAACCAAGGCTCATGAATGAAAGATGGCAAGATATTTTGAACTGCAGGAAATTTTAATCACAATGTTTGTAAGAATGAGGCCTAACAAATGATCTTAACTACATAGACAACAGAAGCTGAATCAATTTAAATTTGAATTGTGGAACCCTTTAGTTTGGTAGATCTCATAGTTTAGATTTTGCTGCGTCGAAGTTTGTGGGTCTCTACTAAGTGTTTATATGCTGACACTTTTTTTAATTGCTGTGCCAAACCCTATTTCCTTGCAATGGTTTCATGAGGTAAATGAATATTCACATAGAAGGCCAAACAAAACTGAGCACAGAAAACAGAAATTGTGGAGGAAAGAATTGAAGGCGCTTGGCTAAGATCACTAGAACTTACTTTGCTTTCATAAATAAATGCCGAATGTTATCCGCCTTTTGCACAAGGGTGCAATAGGCAGCCACTGCTGTTTGAAAATATTCAAATATCCTTTCCACCATTCAGTGTAAGTTTTTTGTTCTAGCCATGGCCATGACAAACCCACAGCAACAGTATGAATAAAATACAGATCATACATCCATAATATGAACCAACATTCCCAATGGAAGAACAACCATGATGTAAAAGAAATGTTACCAGGGACACCAACAAACCCAAATCCAGCTTAATTTCAGATTAAACCTCTGAATCAGTGCAACAATTTAAGGCGATTTTATGTAATTTCTTTTTCCTGATTCTCAACCCGCCCTTTTTGCAGCCAGTGCATAGAACTGTGTGTTATCAAACTATTTTGTCACTCAAAAGAAACTGAGCTATTTCTACTGGACTGTACCTGGTTGCTTGTGTGAACACAGATTTCAGAAAATGATCTCTTCGGTCTCTATTTAGAGAGCAGGCCACTGCCAGTCTGTAAAGACAATATTGAGCTAGATGGACCAATAACTTGACTCAGTATAATGGATTTCCCAATGTTCTAGAATAAACCCATTGGAATGAATAGAACTGCTATTTAGCCATTGATGGGTCTGCATTG
The DNA here is from genome assembly GCF_965113315.1 of Podarcis vaucheri. Classification (NCBI taxonomy): domain Eukaryota; kingdom Metazoa; phylum Chordata; class Lepidosauria; order Squamata; family Lacertidae; genus Podarcis; species Podarcis vaucheri. The sequence goes on from NC_138763.1 coordinate 64,481,007, forward strand.
AGCATGACTAACACTGACTATACCCATGTAGTTAGTATGGCTAACTATAGCTAATGCTGATAGAAAAGTTACATCAAAGTGTGTCTTCAGGAATGTACCAATATATTACCCCATAAACATAAAACATAATTCATTTGTTTTGGCATAATTCATTTAAATATATTTGTTCTCAGAACACATGTTAATCTACGTGTTATAATCTGCTCTAAGGCAAAGATGCACTGCCGGTGAGTTTTCAGTCTGGAAACCAGAATTGTATTCAGATAAATTCACTGAACCTTGAAGCTGCAATAGCTAATAAGTGCTTAAAACACTTTCTTCAAATCTTACCAAGGCCCGTTGTTGTTCAGCATCTTTATAAATGAGTTGCACAAAGGAATTGAGGGGATGCTCGTCAAATTTGCAGATGACACCAAACTAGGAGGGGTAGCTAATGCTGTAGAAGACAGAATCAGGATTCAATATGACCTTAACAGATTGGAGAACTCATCTCAAACTAAGAAAATGAATTTCAGTAGGGACAAATGTCAGATTCTGAACTGAGGCAGGAAGAACCAGTTGCACAAATATAAGGTGGAGGACACCTGGCTTACTAATAGTACATGTGAAAAGGTGTCTTAGAAGACCACAAGCTTAACATGAGTCACCAGTGTGATGCAGCAGTAAAAAAAGCTAATGCTATTCTGCTAACCCAGCCTTATGAGGAACTGTTGAGGTAGTTGGGTATGTTTAGCCTGCGAAAGAGGCTAAACTGAGAGGAATTATGCTAGCCATCTTCAAATATCTAAAGGGCTGTGACATGGAAGATGGAGCAAGCTTGCTTTCTCCTGCTCTGGAGGCTATGACTTGAACCAATGGCTTCAAGTTACAAGAAGGGAAATTCTGACAAAACATCAAGAAGAATTTTCTGACAGTTCAGCAGTGGAACAGACTTCCTTGGGAGTTTGTGGACTCTTCTGCATTGGAGGTTTTTAAGCAGAGGTTGGATGACCATCTGTCATGGATGCTTTAGCTGAGATTCCTTCATTGCAGGCGGTTGGACTAGTTGACCCCCAGGAACCCTTCCAACTCTGCAATTCTGTGATTCTATGATCAGAACTACAAACATGCTATGGGAGTCCCTTTGGCTTCCTCAATAAAGTATTTGAAGGGTCTGCCTCCCAAAGGTAATTCAAATGGTGTGCCTGTATCACATCATTTGATTGATTATGTGGGGTGGGGCTTACATGCGCTCCCCAAATATTTTATTCAAGTTGGCATCCCTGACTGGATATATGGCAAATTGATACTTTACAGGGTTTTCAGATGGCCCAGAAAACTCCCTCCACTCCCAACTGGCCTTCCAAGCATGTTTATTAGGTGGGAGATGGTCAGGTTGAATTGTGTTCTTTCTGGCTATGTTAATGCATTTTTAAGTAGAGCAATGCTACATTATCATTTTAAAATTGTTTTATTTTTTTCTTCTGTCCCCCCTATTTTGTAACCCACTTTGGATAAGTTCCTGCTCAGAAAAGAGGTATAATATAACAATAATAATTATATGATAATAATAAGGCGTGTTTGCGTACATACATATCTGCTGCTCAAAGAAAAAAGTTCAGATACCCCATGTGCATGGTTCTTTGGAACATTGCTAAGGTCTCTTAATGTACATTTCAATTCCTTATTTTATTTTTCTTTTAAAGGCTTTCCCATTTTATTTAGACATTGCCAGAGAGCATTACAGATACAATAAAGGATAGTGAAGTGGTAAACTCAAGCACCCAAAGTCTGCAGTGAAGCTACATGGTTGGTACTTGTGTTAATGAGGCATCATTTCCATTAAAAGCTCAAGAGTCAGGAACCTTGAGGAATAAAGGGAAGGGAAAAAAGCCAACAACTTGGTGGCTAAAGATATGAGTTGCAAAGCAATTGCAATTGGCTCCAGGCTTCCTTCTTACCAGGTACACAGACTAGAATAGATTAAAAAGTAATGCTATGGAAGGCATAAACTATAAGTACATTAAATGGTTAGCAGGTGATGTTTTTAGATAGGCATTTTAGAAAGATTTATTTTCCCCAAGGCTAGAATTATTCCCCCCTCCCTATTCCTGATAACTTTAGGTGTAAAATTCCCTGATGAAAAAGTATAGCTTTGAGGAAATTATCTTCATTTTCTCTGCCACCTTGTCACAAAATAAATGCATGTATACGCCCACAGAGTTGTGTATCAAATTCAAAAGACCAAGTGTGATGGTTGTACATCAATCATTCTTTCAATATTGATTTGTGGTTTCCAAGCAATCAACAAAGAACAAATGATAATTGAAGCCATTAGAAAGGGAACTTTCCCCTGTACAGGTCACATTCTAGAAAAGCTAAATTGGTTTAATGAGATTCAGTCCTCTAAACGACGCCAGTTTCAAAATATGTCGTATATTATTGCAATAAAGGCTATATATGGCAGCTGTAAATTATACAGATCTACAACAGGTTCTGTAACTGAAGGGATTTGGTGAAAGATAAAGAGACACACTATTTTCCCCCTTTTCCAACTTTAAAAAAAAATTATTTAAGATGAAGTATGAATCTTTAAAACCCTACTGTACTTCAAGGGAAGAAAGACCAGCAAGATTTGCATGGCTTTTCCTACACGGCCTGATTCAGATCTTCATACTATGTTGGCCCAACCAATTGGAATGTGAGTGTTGGGAGTTGTCCTGGTTCACCCAGTGACTAATGGGCTTTTCTAGCAAAAGGAAGGTATAGCCAGAAAAGCTGCTGCCAGGAGACTCAGGTGCTCTGCTGCTAATTCTCACATTCTGCTAATGCAGTTTCCCATATTTAAGCAGGCTGAAGCTGTCTTTCCTGCAATAAAAGTGCTGGGTTCTTTAAGGGTTTCACAGACTGGGCCGTTAGACAATTCAACACATTCTTGAAAGGGTGGTCCTCAAGTCCTCAGAAATAAAAAAAAACCTTCAACTCTGGCAGATACTGCTGAGCATTCTGCACTTAAAAGATAGAAATCCTGTCATCTGTGAAATGATTATGAATCATTTTCCATTAGCAAAGGGAGCGGGGAAATGTCAAGAGAGAGAGAAAAAGCCAAAGAGCCAATAATTTAACAAGTAGTTAAATCCATGTTGATGCCATCTATTCTTGGTCTTTTTGGCCAAGCACATTGCATATTTTCAGTACTGAATGCAAGAAATGAACAGATGGTTAAATAGATAAAATAATAAAACATCTTGCTAATATCGCTATATTAATACATTCGGCTTTTTCTCACAGTAAGGGCTAGCACCTTAGCGCATCAAGCAAATGTGGAACAGCTCATTTCAGGCATATGAAAAAGGAAGAAAACTGTGTTGCTCCATAAGGAAAAACAACATCTTCCAAATCTGCAGTTGGGCAATACCTTTATTAGGAGAAGTATGTGGCAAGCTTTCAAGTTCTTCAATTCAGATTGCAGATCCCAGAGGGGGTGCCATTTTTCTGCCTCCTAGGTGACATCTATGGTGTAATTAACTGTGACCTCCAATTCACAGGTGTATATGTGATGGGAAAGTTATTTCAACTATTACCTAACACTAGCACAGCACACAATACCCATTGTATAAGTAGAGTACCAATATAAGGTAGAGAAATCACATGTATTCCAGCCTAATTTGGAATGGTGAGGATAGTACACTGCACAGATTCATTTTTGCCTGACCCTCCCGTAATTCTTTATTAATGTTTTCCTATCACATTTACAAAGGAATCAAATATATTGCCTGCACTATGGCTTACATTTGTTTGCAGACAGTCCAGTTCTGCCAAGATGAGCTGTGGCTTGCATACTTCCTTTAGATAAGGCTCTCCTCCTCAAAATGAAATTTTATTTGACTGGCCTTAGTGCTCTTAGTACTTTCCTTCTCAAAATGTTTCCTAAGTTTGAGATTTCTTTGAGCATAAAAGGTTGGACTAGCATAATACTCTTGTCTTGACCCATCTTTAGTACAAGGCAATTGATGGATGCCTCACTGCTTTCTCTAATCAGATCCATGGACTATTGGCAAACCTTTACATTTGTGCTCCATGGAATTGCTGTAGAATAACATTTGGCTCCTAAACTAGACTTGATGCCTCCACAGAGGCTTTTCTGATTGGATTTTTCTCCGAACAGAGCTCTTGCCTATCAGTCAACTGTCAGCTTTAACTGACTAAGATTAAGTAGTTGCTGATATGTACCACAGAGAGTGCAAGGAAATGGACAAGAGAATACACAGGACTTTATTTCAGAAGTCTGAAATCAATATTTCTAAAACTGTGTTGCATCCCTGAAATCTTTTGACTGCATGAAACAAGAAGGGTTAATGAAAGTACTGAGCAAAAAACAAAAAAAACCACACACTGAACACCTCAGGATCTTAGTGTACTTTTAAGTACTTTGTGCTAAAATGCATAATGAATCTTAAATATAATTAAGCTTTTTGGTTGTTGTTGTTGTTGCTGTTTTAATAAGAAAAGTCTATATTCCAATCACAGTATAAGAACATATCTATGCCAAGTGTCTGATGTACTGAAAATAAAAAGTATCACATTGAATAAACAGTTTTGAGTATATCTTTAACAGTAATTTTAGAAAACTCTAGGTCTTTCTAGTTTGAAGGCTGGCAGGCACGTCCAATATGGAAGTATTTGCACTGAGCATATTTAGCCCTCAAATCAACAGTTGCCGGGGGGAGCACCAACATCAAGATTCAGTTCAGATACCGATGTGGCACTTTGGGAAGCAGCTCAAGTTATCCTGAGGTGCTTCATAGTCTGTCTGGTTTGACTCAGGGTCCGGATCCCACTCTGCCTCAGGAAGAACCAACTTTTACCATCTCTATTGTTGAAGTCTCTTTTGAAGGATAGGAAAACTTCTGAGAAATTTCAACACACCACTTGCGCTAACCACAAGTTTGATTCATGTGCTGTAGTTGTACAGTCTTGGGTTCCTGTTTATGTACTTCCTCTCAACTGTCTTCCTTTGTACTTTCACAAGCCTCTGCTATGCCTGCACCAGCTGAAACCTTTACTGCACTGAGATCATTATGTGGTTTATTCTATGCCAAACATTTTCAGTTCAACAGTCCCCTTTACCTGGGGCTTTTGTCCTATGGCTACTATCTATAGTATATTTGTGACATATTAAACCATTAGTTTCCTGCAAGCTGTTTCCTGTAACACAAGCAGACGGCATGCCTTCAGATCCACTGCCAATTCAAAGCAATGCTAGAATATACTCTGCCTCTTGCTCCCACTACTGTTCATGGCAGCTTTAGAAAGAAGCTGAGTATTGCTCCTCTTGCCTACATCAGTGTTTGAGTTTGAGAGAATTCAGCACAGGCAGTGCTACTGATGCAAATACTTCTGCTACTGCCATTACCAGACCCACCAGTTATTTGTCTAAACCTATCAGTAGAGTTGGGGGCTAGGGCACCTGATGACTTGCCAGATGCATGTGCCTCTCATGAATAAGAGTGGTGTGTGTGTGTGTGGTGCTTAAAAATGGGCTGAAATTAACCAGTTCACTCTGGCAGAGTCAGAGAAAGGCACACACACAACTGGGGGCTGGGCCTGAGTGTATGAGAGAAACAAGTGGAGTGAAAAATAAGATAAAATAGCTCAGTTTAATTGAAAAAGATTCACATGCAAAGTCCCAGATCTAGCATGGGGCAAGGATAAAAATACTAAAAAGGAAAATACAGGAAGAACAAACTGAATATCACACATGAATAGCGGCCCTAAAACCGAAAGTAGGGAAAAGAGGAATAAGACTACACACTAATAAAAAAATTGTGCAGAAGTACTGGAACAGAAAAACACACACAATGAAAATAAAGGTGGTAGATGTAATGCGTTATTTCTGGTAGATTGAAAATGATTCAGAAGTATAGTCAGTAGGAAGAAGGATACTACCTAATCCAGCAGAACTCTTCTGTCTGCTCAGGAGAGAAAACTTGCTAAAGATCAATGAGCATTTGAGACAAATACATATGTGTTTCTCTCAACTTCTCTCCCATGAAGCAGTGTGATTGGACAGCCCTGTTAAATTCTAAACCTCTTCGTCAAAATGGCCTATCCCTCCTTCCCTCTCTGCCCACACTTTCCCACTCATTCAAGGCATTTCTTGTAAACTTGGTTTGTCACAAAAAAAATATGATAGCAATGGGTAGGTGGTGGGTTGCAACCAAGTCATCAGAATAGAACAAAGCTTTTGGGATTCCCCACTTCAACTTATGGGACCTTGTAGAAACCCTGTTTCACCTGGGACAAGCCCTGAAATGCTATGGGGCACCCTGGTTCAGAAGCCACCGCTAAAAAAACAAAAAACCAGCACTCTAGAACAGAGGCAGATGAACTTCAAGCTTGAGAGATCTATTTTGCTAGACCCCAAGATCTACCAGCTGGAAACAAAATAGTGGCTTAGGACAAGGGGCCACTTAGAATTAAGGAAGAGGGCATCTGAGTGAATCTTATCACAGGATTTCGTTTTTGTACAGAAGTCCCAATCCTTTCACTCAAAATGCATTCTTGATCCTGCCCCTCACCACACCCCAAAAACCCCAAGCCATGTGTTCCAGCAACGTAATTTGGAAAAAGGTTGCTGACATTTTTAAAAACTGGGAATCAGAAATCCTTGGTGATCTTCTACAGTACATATCATCCAAAGATCAACTATATTGGTGTTCTGCCCACTTCAGATTTATATTGTAATTAAGGGCTTGCATATAACAATGACACCTGTATTATTTTCAGGAGTTTTCTCTCACTTTACAACACTGTCAGCTGAACTACTTTCAGTGCTGAATTTCAGTTCAATCTGAATTAATATGGTGGAATTTTAAACCTATTCAGAAATTGAGTTTATAAAATGTTAAGAAAGGCCTCCAGCTGCATGAAATCCATGGGGTGCAATATAATTAGAGCTTGGAAAAGTTTTAGCTGTGACAAATAATTCTGCTGACACTGATACATCTTAACATTGAGGTAGGAGAATCTGGAGTGAATTGGGAGCTGGACAAAGCAGCAGTAATACTTTAGTAACTTTCCACACCTGTGTAGTTGCTTTTCTTGTTGCTAAAATCATATTGGTAGAAACCAACCTAAGAATCAATACATTCCAGTAACATTTTACTACAATGTTTCTGCAGATTAGCAATGGGCTACATTAGCATTGTTGATGTTCAAACTCTTAGATTTTAATTAAAGTTTTGGGGAAAGGGAAGAAAAGCACTCTTGTAGACATGTTGCCAACAAAGGTCCGTATAGTAAAAGCTATGGTTTTCCCAGTAGTGATGTATGGAAGTGAGAGCTGGACCGTAAAGAAGGCTGATTGCCAAAGAATTGATGCTTTTGAATTCTGGTGCTGGAGGAAACTCTTGAGAGTCCCATGGACTGCAAGAAGAACAAACCTATCCATTCTTAAGGAAATCAGCTCTGAGTGCTCACTGGAAGGACAGATCCTGAAGCTGAGGCTCCAATACTTTGGCCACCTCATGAGAAGAGAAGACTCCCGGGAAAAGACCCTGATGTTGGGAAAGATGGAGGGCACAAGGAGAAGGGGACGACAGAGGACGAGATGGTTGGACAGTGTTCTTGAAGCTACAAACATGAGTCTGACCAAACTGCGGGAGGCAGTGGAAGACAGAAGTGCCTGGCGTGCTCTGGTCCATGGGGTCACGAAGAGTCGGACACGACTAAACGACTAAACAACAACAACAACAACAGACATGTTGGGTTGCAATCCCACTCTGTTACAATAATGCAAGTAGGATTGCACCCTAATCTCAAGAACCAATAGGAGGAAATCCACATTCTTCATATTTAAAATAGCGAACATTACTTTGAATGTGCCTAGAAACTTAATGGCATGTATCCACTTAAGGAATGCTTCTCTAAATGGATGTAGTAAATAAATAGTTACAAGAAGTATAATTTGATGTAGTTATCAGTAGAAAGGAGCAGCACTGATAGCCACATGTAAATCAAATATGTACTATCATGGGAGAAACATGTATGCGATTGTACTTAGACATTCTGGACCTTTCTCTCCTTTCTCTCCTCTACCCATAGTGTCTCATTGTTCCCCTTTCAGTACTTTTCTGTCTCCTTCCCTGCCTGCATCTGGTCCCTGAGATCCATAATTTTTTTGGTCTTTTTTCTTAATGCACCATTTATTTATTTATGTTTGGAAGGAAGATGTCTTGTACCAACTCAGACAAAGGTCCATCTAGCTAACTATTGTCTACACTGTAGGACTGCCCTCCTGTGGAGAACTATTTATCTACAGTGACTTGCCATGCAGAAAAGGCTCCTTTCACCCTGTGACTACAAACTAACATTTTGGGTATGTGTTTAAGGACTTCTAGGATGCAAAAGGCTTTACCATTTTTTAAATCTCAATTCATCCTCACAAATGGGCATTTAAAAGGGTACAAGTCTCCATTATAGAAGGGCCTTGGTTTTTCATTGACATTATATAAAAAGGATAGCTGAAAGTTTATCTGCCATGCCTCTCCTATGAAGCAAGGGTAAGTCATGAAAAATAGGAATTTTCTGCCCGATTGCCTAGAAAGTCTTCAATGTGACATTTCAGTTAAGGAGACAGATTAGTGCTCCTAAAAACTATGGACACAGAAATGTCACAACAGTCATTATCCATTTGTATGTAACTATTCTATTTGTATTTAGACGTTTGATCTCCTTGAAGATACATGGGTCAGTGGTCTCTTTTTGGAGTTTAGACAGATGACCTTAGTGTAGTTTGGAACAAAGGCAGGTCTGTCCTGAGACATTTATACTTTTAAACAAAGTGTAGATCTGGTTTTGTAGAACATTTGACTAGTGATTTCAAGTGTTGTGAATTTGGAATCATATATGTAATATCAATAGTGCTAAATATCCGATTGTCCATTTAAAAAAGTTTAAGTTACATTTTTATCACAATCATAGTTGTGGTGGCACTTTAGGGCAGAGCAGTACTTTACTTCAGCAAACACCACAACAAGAAGAACAAATGGGCTGTAATCTGAACTTTGCTCCAATTGGCAGTGGCCCTGTGACAATTTAGCCAGTTGTAACTGGTGATGCCAGGGACCGAACCTGGGACATTTGGTATGCAGAACATGCACACTACCACTGAGCTACAGCTCTTCCTTTTCTCCTGCATTCTCTCCTCCCCATCCATTTTACTCCCAGTTTCCCCTAGTTAGGCTTCCACAGATGGCAAATGGTCTTGGGCAGAGGTCCTTCCTTCCTGAAAATGTTCCCATGCCTTCCTGTTTTTCTAGAAGCACTGCACTGGGAACGTAGTTTTCCTGAGGTAACATGTCTAGCACTTGGCACTAACTTCTTTAGTTTTAAAATTCACATTTTTGCCCTGGCTATAATATGGTTAGATCATAATTTGGGGAATTTAAGACCCTTGACACCTGAGGTAAATATTTTAGGGCTCACTCATATTATTTCATCTGTGAAATGTTTCAACTGACTTCATTTTTGTTTGTTTTTTAAATTGTTGTAACCCACCCAGGGACCTCATAGTGAGAAATGGGTAACAATATTATTAAAAAGTAAATGTGAACTGCTCATTTACTACATTGAAGTATGAAACCAACAATTCACGACAATTGCCAAACCTTCAAATGGCAATTCCAGGCTAGGAACTCAATTGTAAACACTAAAAAAACACACCTGTGTACATGCATGAATAAATGTTTACGATTATTTCATTTCAATTAATTAGGTTGGTTACACTGAAACTTTGCCATGAAATGCCTCTGATCTCATAATTTAGGCCAGCAAACAGGAAAACAACAAATCATTTAGAGTCATTTAATTTCTTTTCTTGTGTGCAACACATCGGGAAAAGAACAATCTTGATTGTAATCCACCTCAACTAACATGCACTCAGGGTTTTTTGTTTTGCTAAGGAAAGTGATACATGTGATATAAAATGATTTAATCTAGAAGCTGGAGGAAAGATGACAAGTGGATGAAAAGCAGCCAAGTCAAACAAAAGCACATGCCATAGATGCTCTAATACAAACTGACTACTGCCTTTCTGAAAAGAAAACACAGAAGTTAATGCTGATGCTGAAAGGCAACAGGCTGAGATCAGAAATACATTTTCATTAACAAAAATTACATGGCACCAGCTCAATCAGATACACAAGGAACATAATGCAAAGCAATGGTCTTACATTCTTCATGTGAACATAGGAACCGGAAGCAATAAAGATTAATTCAGAATGTGTTACTACATGATGTACCCCTTAACAAAGTCTTCGACAAGCCATCTGGAGGACATAGGAGCTATTTTATCCTTGGATCATATTGACAAATTCCACCACACACACAAATACACAACCATGTAAACCAGGAATGGAGAAAACCTTGCAGCCCGAGGGATGCATACCTTTGTGGGCAGCCTTTTAGGAGCTGTATCCCAGTGGTGGGCAGAGCCAGAGGAAAATGTGGGCAGAACAAGGAATGTAAATTTTACCTCCATACATCAGAATAGATTTGCACATACAATCCTTCACCCAGGCAGCCAAGAGACATAATCAGGGTCCAATACAAGGGAGGGTTCATTGAGGGTGTGGCCTGGGGATAATGGGCGTGGCTGAGGAGGAGGTACAACTTTGGGAGAGTCTTGAGGATCAGACAGAGAAGGCTGATGTAAACGCTTTGACATATAGGGATGCATACCGAAGGAGCTGGCATTAAATTCCATTATTGTAGCTGTACTGAAATAGCAGCTGGCATCCTTCATGCTAACATCTTTTTTACAACTGTATGAACTAAAGCACGGTTTAATGATGATGAAGAGACAGAACATTTCTTTGCTTTTCAAGTTGTGTCACACAAACTGTTCGATTTTCAATGGTCTCTGTGTAGCTACCTGGTCATATGCACCAGTGCTTAAACAGGTAACAGTCTAACAGTAAAATAAACTTGGCACCCATGTACCACTGAGTAAACCGGAACAACCATACATTTATAAAGAGAGCAGGTCAAAACGACTTAAAATCTCTACCTTGCCACAGGCAGCCCAACAGCAAAGAACACATAAATTGTAGTTGGCTGTGTTGGTCTATTAGGAACAAAAAATCCAGAATATCCCCAGTAGCATGACACCTTTACTAGGACCAAGTAAAAACCACAAACTAGTGAGCTTTCAGGTTCTCCAGAACTCTTCTTCAGACATGAAGTTCAGTAAAATGATATGGGTGGGAGAAAAGAAAAGGCTAAGCATTGGCAGTGGACACACACACAAATGCACCTAATTTGTCTTTTATTAATTCTTAACTTAGTGTACCACCTAAAATTAGTATCCAGCTTTGCAGATACCATATTTCTTTTTTTCTGCCTTAGCAAAGGTCATAGCTTGTGGGTTCTGCTGATTGCTGGAGACGGATCAAAGCACTTATTAGTGTTTATATTTTCCTTCTCCCAGTATGTCTCAGTTTAGCACCTAGCAGGGTCTGATCTAATTAAGGCTGCAGTTTATGTGAACATTTGCCCGGGAGTAAGTCCCAATGAACTCAGTTAAGAACTATTTCTGAGCAGACTTGCATGGAACTGCACTGTTAAATCTGCATAACACCTCCTGTGCTCCATTATAAGATTTAAAATAATCTGCTGACTTAGGGGCTTCGACATCATGCCTAGCTCCCCAGCCACTGTTGTTTTGCTTAACATTCCCGCTTAGCAGAAATCAATCACTTGCCTATTAGTTGGTGACATTTTAATTGGTCCTAGCTTCTGTGTTTTTTGAATAGTGTTAAGGGCACCAGTGAAGCAGTATGCAATATGAAAGATATACCCCAGAATTTCCCAGATATACCCCAGATGACTGAGCATCCTTCCCAGGTTTCACATGACTACGCTTGCTTCAAAAGCTGCATCCCAGTATCATCCAAAACATTTCAAGGGAAGCTCTGGTGTACATCTGGAATGATACATCCAAGCTGCTTGGGCCATGGCCTTGTCTTATCCCAATATAATGAGTATGGCCTCACAGTGCCACACCACACTGGTTGCTAATAAATAAAAAAAAGTAAAATTAGCCTTTCTTCCCATATAATGACAATTGCAAAAGGAAGGAAGAGGCAAGAAAAGCTAAAGGCTTCAAGGGAGTTTAAATGCAAGAGCACATCTCTGTCTGAGCTTTGTTGTTTGTAGTCAAAGGTCTTTACAATATAAACAATAAAAAACAAAGAATCCAATCCAAGAGCAAGTTAAAAACATATTGATTTTTAGAACTGCAAATTATCTAAACTTTAATCCTGTAATGTAATTTGGATATTTATTTATTTTTAACCCACCTTGACAGTATACTGTTTTAGGTTTATAAAAGTGAATGAAATCTGGCTGTGACATCTGTCACTCCATAGATCTTTAGGGCTGATCTGCAAATGCTCGTGCTTGGCTCTCTTTGTTGATGACCACTGGCCTTTTCACTTCTATATTTCATTTTATGAGATTAATGAAAAGTGTTGCAGTGAATGATAACTTAACTATTATCATGAAGTGCCCTTGTGGTCATTCAAGAAGGTAACATGCCGTCCTTCACTTGACAGGCCACACAGACACTCCTTTTAATCCAATGCCTCCAGAACTGATTCAATGCTGATTGATTTACCATACTATACCTTTCAACACTTATTTTCAGTATTCCTTTCTGGGCTAAAATTGCTTTTTTGTGCCTCTTTATCTGAACATAAAAATGTAGGGATTAAAGGCTTAGTGATCAGCTAAATATATGTTCAAATACTGTAGTTTCCATAGGTTCTTCATATCTTTCTTGGATCAAAAGACCAGGGTTATAGCAATCATTAAACATCAAAAAGACAAATGTGAAAAATATTTTGGTAAAAACGTCTGTTTAGAAATCATCATTGATCATATTATCTGACTACCTCTTACTTTTTGAGTTTTTTATTCCCTTCGTGCTTATGATCGGCAAAACTTGTTATATATTTTGTAGCCTATCCTAGTATCTCCCTCTCCAGTAATCATTCTTTTAAAATGATGCTCTGTTGATTTTTGTCATTACCAACTCTCTTTTTCAGAATTATTTATAAAATGTGAAATCTCCATACCTCAGAAACATACATACAGGGGACAATAAATCCAAATTTGAAATTGAACTGTAAGTTATACAATAAACAGAAAGAGTTATTTCTGTTTATAACTCACTAAGAAAGCAATGAAATTGAAGAATGCAGGCTATCAGTTAATGATGGCAGCTCTTTCTGTGTGTATATATGGATATTTCCCAAAAATACATTTAAGAAGACAGAGCAGTTTCCTTCTCTCAAAACCTTAACTTTTGTATGTTGAGCTATTCTTTCTAATGCTGTATTATCATTGCAAGATACATTGTGGTGGTAGCATTTACATTTACTAAGTAAAACCAGTTTCATGGTTAGGTCCTGCTTGCTATTCAGAGTGTGTATGTGAAAGAGTAATTAAATTAAACAAATGCAAAACTGACTAAAGGATACATTGTCAACAGTGATAATAGAAACAAAGAGGAGCTTCATAGGGGCTTGGAGTCTGCTATTGTAGCAAGTAATGTTCCAGGCATAGGAGCCAACTCCTAGAGTACAAGAAGGTCCCTTCACACACACACCCCCCCAAAAAATATTTGAGTGTGTTGTCCCGCCTCAAAGTTGATGGGCATTGCCATTCAAATAGTGTGTGTGTGTGCTGCATCTTGTGATCAATAAATTATGTGGGGTGGGGCTTACCTTCCCCCACCCCAATATTTTATTAAAGTTGGCACCTGTGGTTCCAGAGGCATCCAGAGTGCTATCTGGTCTGTGGTTAATGGATGAATTTTAGTTTCCAAGGATGGGTACTGGTGACCATTTTTTTCCTTGCACCTCATTGCTGATAAGTGGTGAGAATGGGCCTTTTTTGTAGTAGTTTCCTGTCTATAGAATGCTCTCTCCAGTGAGGCCTGCCTGGCACCAACTTTGTCATCATCTGGGCATGGGCAAAGATCCTTTTGTTTTCTCATGCATTTGGGCAGCACCGATGATTTTTTTACTTTCATGCCTATGTATTTTTAAAAAAGTTATTACTGTATTTTATTTTATTTTGCAAATTATTCTTGTAAATTGCTTCAGGACATTTGTTGGGAGAAGCAATTTATTTACAAGTTCAATAAGCTATCTGTTGTCAAGAACTGCATCAACTGAAAATTCAGGAACCATGAACTGTTTTAAGTGTAAGTACTCCCACTTTCCTCTGGCACATGCAAATGTGTGGGAGCCATAGGGCAACAGAAATCCAGCAGATTTATCTTGTTAATGAAGCAGCAGGAAATATTGCCTAAGATCTCTGAAGGACCAGGAATGCTCGAGAGGAATGACAAAGGAACTGTCAGAGTATCCCCCTTGCTGAGATTTAACATTTAACATGAACCTAGTATCAGGATTAGCTAATATGCAAGCATGGTGGTTTGAAACTAAATAGTAAAGATGAACTAAGATGGGGAACAGTTTCTTGCAGAAAAGTTCAGCCACTGTTCTACCCTCCCCATCTTGGTGATCTTTTGAGGCCATCAAATGGGGCAAAAATGTTTGACTCCTCTATATAACTATGTCAAGAATGGTCCACTTTTCCCACATTGTAAAACTCAGGCAGATGGAAGAGGATATAAAAGAAAGAGGAGTAGATGATCATACTAGCTCCTGTGAAGACCTGCTAATCCCTGGAATCAGTATGAAGCCCACAATAATATAAAAATAGAACACATAACTTACTGGGGAAGTTCAAAACTAACTTTTCTAATCCTCCATGCTTTAAGGATCAGGAATATGCCCCAATTATCTACCTTTTTGTTTAACACTAGAATTGCAAATGAACTGATGGTTGAACCATCCTTTCCAAAAGACATTTTAAAAAGTGCTTCACTCTGTCTTTAATTTCATTACCGTTTAACCTGCTTTAAAAGTTTCCAAAAATTCCTTTAGCACCCCTTTCTTTATCCCTCCTCTCAGTCCCATGCATGGTCAATAAGCAGCTGCGGATGTATGAGAAAGCACATATTTAGCACGGAAAACACCCCAGCCTTTATGGGCTATTAGGAACTAAGACTAGGAAGAGAAACATAACCCTGAATCTAGGTAGCCAGAAATGTAAGTGCATGAATGAAAAGACCAATGCAGGTAATTAGCTGACTCATGACTGAGTCATACTCCACCGCACCTTTCCTTCAACATCCTCCCTTCACTTCTCCTATAATCATTTGATCAACAGCCAGTGTCTTCTGGTTATTGTTCCAGTAAAATCTCCATTGCATGTCCTCTTTCAAACATCATCCCAACTGGCTACCCAGCCTGTCCTAGGAGCATAACCAACAAGGGAAACAAGAATGGTTAGGGTAACACTGAGCTAATGAGGTCTCACGCTTGATCATGCTCCACCAGTGAATCTCTGGGCAAGACAGATTTGTACTCCTCAGTTAGTTGGGGTGTTGTCCTCCATCATGGTGGTAGTTCTGTCCTGCCTTAGTGGGTTTAAGCTGGGCAAAAGACCACACTGGAAGTTTTCTATGAAATCCCTGCAACCACGTATTTATTCTGCTGCATTGTAAAGAGAGATAAAGCACTCAAGTTTTCAGTGAACAATATTTATATCATCACAAAACTCAAGGCAATTTTGCTTTGAGTTTCTATTAAGATGACTTAATAATAAGACTGCTTCAGGAACCATAATTATAGGACTTTCAGAGGAATAATTATTCACATTACAGTTGCATATTATATAGCTGCTTATGGGTTTCAGAGCAAGTCTCTTTATGTCACTGAGTAGGCAGCAAGATCCATAAAGACTGTACTTAATCATTAATTACAATTCTCTGAATATTAGTTATGAGAAGACTATAGAAACATTGATGCTATATTTAGGGGCCAAAGAAAGGAAACAAAGCATCCTTTAGGGTGCATAAATTAGATCATGAACCATATCATAAACCCCACAGTGTATCATATACGGAATGTTTGTGTGTGGTAGAGTTCCCTACAGAGAAAAAGGTTGTGACCCAGAGCAGCAATTTGCATGAATGCAAGCGAACTATTTTCCAATTAATAACTTTCTTTGTACTGTTCACTACTGCAGACAAAGAGGTAAGAGAAGCCAGTTCTTAAACTAATATGCCTGTTTTGGCTGGATCAAGCATGAGCTTTCCAGAATGCTCTTCTGCAGTATTTTTCTTCTTCTTCAGGGGGTACGCAAAGGTATGCACTGCAGGCACCTTTTTGTTGTTGTTGTTAAAAAGTGTGGCACTTAACTGTAACAACTTCATGGTGAGTACTGGCACCTCTTTTTCTCTTCAGTTATGTGTAGCTGCTCCCTTACATTCATATAACATGTCTATAATGTTAGCCAAAATTAATCCACCAAACCTTTCACTCATTAGAATCACATTAGCAGGAGTTGTTAGGGACAATGGCTCTGTATTATTATTCCAATCTGCATATATGTACCCTAGACAGAAATCATTGTCTCTCCTCTTTGGTTCTCTAAGAGTAACTTGTTTCCTTCATCTAACAATCTGATTAAAATATGCTGTAGCTGCTCATCATATAATTCAAATGAACTATAGAACTTGAATAAAATGTACTGTACATTTGATGGTTATAAAGTGCCTCTTTAAAAACAGTAAACAAGTAATGGGATAATTTGCAGGGCAGCCTTGGTCATAGGTTTGTCTACCTTGGTATGTAATTTTTTCCCCATCATCAGATTACCCTACATTTTTTCTAAATGAGTGCTTGGTGGAGTTGACTATTTCAGCACTATTTTCCTAGTTTGATCCAATGACCAATAGAACAGCCAGCATTAGAAATAGAATTAGTTCTCTGAAGAGTGCATCTTGTGCCTTTTTGTCTATCAAATTAAGCAGGAACAAAGCAGGCTTGACACATAGGGGGCTTCCAATGATGTTTAACACATATGCCCTGCGTCAACGTGAATTGTACACATTTGCTTAAAAGGCTAGTTCTCAGCAAAAATCCCAGCTGAGGCTTGATCCTGTTTCAATTGTCACCAGTTTTTTTGGCAGATAAAAGCAGATGTTTAACCAAAAGTACACCAGTTACAATAGATGCAAGGCACTGTATTTTGTACTCGGGAATCTGAATCTGAAGTACAAAATGTCACGTGAGAAGAATGTTGAGAACCAGCATTTTCTAATGTGTAGTTCAAAGTATTGTAAAGCTATATTTAGTATTCAGGACCAGGCTCAATAATTAGATCAAACTGAGCTTTAGAATATATTAAAATATAATAGTGTCAATGGGTTCACTGTAGAGGGTTCTTAATGGAAGAAATGGAACATTTATTCTGCGAGGGGCAAGAGACTTTGTGCTGGCCATGGTTTCCCCCACCTCCATTGCCCTACCCTCCAGCCTCAGGAACCTTTGGGGGGGGGTATTTCCAAAGGAAGAACTGTAAGGGGTGTGAGACATTGTCTGTTCTCATGGGGTGACTGGTTTCACCTGTGCTGCCCCCACCCCCAGCCTGAGGAACCTTCAGAACAGAGTTGCTGCCCTGTGCATTATATTGAGGCTTCAACCAGTCTGACATGATGAGTGAATAGGCAGCAGAAACAGAGATGAGGAGGAGAAAGGGCTACTTAAGAGAAATGACACCTTTAACATCTACTTCTGCCCCAGCATGCTGCCACCTTGCTCCCTCAGTAAGGAAAGGCAAAGAAGGGCAAGAGAGCCTCACCTCCTGTACCCTCAATCAAGTCTATCTGAGCAATAGTCTCTCCCAAGTCATTAAGAACAGCAGAAGCTGGAAAGGGAGAAGAGGAGTTCAAGATACATTTTTTAAAAAAATAGTTGTGTATCTTTGTTTCTCAATTTAATTCTTCTATGTGGTTTTGTATGTATTGTGGTATTTCATGCATTGCAACTTGCTGTTTTTTATTGATTATCGTTTAGTAATTATTTATTGTAATTGTTAAGACTGAATTACTGTATAACTATTTCCTAATATTTTTATATTTACTTTTATTGTGTACTATTGTATTATAGAATCATAGACCCAACTAAAACATCAATGACAGAAAGCCATGAAACCTCTAACACTACCACCTGTAGGGTGGCCATATGTCCTCTTTTTCTAGGACACGTCCTCTTTTTTTCATGGGTAGAGTTGTCATAGTGATCCATAGTTTAAGGTAGAAGTTGGCAAATGTGTCTTCTTTTTTGCTCTTCAGAATATGGCAACCCTATCCAAGAGAGTCTGTTCCACTATTTAACAGCTCTTACTGTCACTTCCTCCCAAGTTTCCCAATTCTTCAACTTCATCAATGAGTTCCTGATCAGTTGGTGAGGACCAGGTCCAAGACAGATGAACTCCTTGTTGCTTCTTCCACCTTCTGGGAAATGGAATTGTCAGCGAGGCAATGGAGGAAATGGATTACTGAACATTACTTTATTTCATATGAGTTGTTTATTTTAAAGTTATGTTTTTATTATATTACGACTTTTTGTATTGGATCAGATTATTATAAGGTGTGTGATTCTTATATTCTGTTGTTGCAAACCACCTAGGTGATATACGAATTAAAAGTGAAATGAAATGAAAAATTATCAAGCATATTAAACTAGATAGCCCCATCATTTCCAGAGGTGTTCCATCATCACCACCACCACCACCCCGCCCTTCCCTGGCATAAATTGTTTTGATATTCTTTTTTTAAAACTTAACTTGCAGTTAACAGAATGATCTGTTTCCCCACTGTGTTTACCCTTTGGGGGGGAAATGAATGATGCTTTATCTCCAATAGCATTTTAATTATGTATTGATAATCTACAAGATAATAGTTAAATGTTCATAATCCATGCGGGAGACAACAGACCACTTCAGGGATTGAAGGAAGAAAATACTTCTGTAATTATAAATGTTTAAAGAACAAGGGCCAATTAGTTGATGATTACTGAAATTATGTTGTCTGTTCTTCAGACCTAGCCAGGAACCAGCCACTGTGATAAACTAGTTTTTTGGGTTTTTTGCATTACAAAGGAACATGACAGGGGAGAATGTGCTCAACAAAACAACTTCAATCTTGGGCAGCATCTTTTCCAAATTACACAACTTACACACCACCACAATTTAATTTCCTTTTTTTCTGAGCACAATTTTAAATATCTGTATGTTTTAAGTGGTTAACAATTAAAAAGACCCTCCCCCAGGCAAAAACAGGCTGATGTACAAAACTATGATGCCAAGCATGACAGAAGATTGAAGAGAAATGATCAGCCTAAATGAAATTACTGGCCCAATATTTTATCTTGAAATTATGAAGAATGCTGCATTATTTTATCTAGGCATCTTCATTAGTATACAGTACACAGTCCTTTAAATCTATTTCCTAAGACCACCTCGTATTTTAACCTTACAACTCCGTATAGTAATACAAGATAATTTACAAATATGGGGTACAATTCAACCCTTTCCAAATACCAAGTATACCAAGCCTTTTATAGATAGATGTATCCAGAGGTCCCAGTCATCTTCAAGCATTGGCTTGCAGGCTACCATCATAAAAAGCATGCACTTCTCACAGCTAAGCAGATGAGCTGCAATGATCCTAACCCAGTAGCAGCACGTTCAGACGTTATGGGGATTCCCTCTCATACACAAAGAAGGGATGGATGGTGCTTTATTTTTCCATCAGCTTCTATAGTTCTTAAATACACCCAACAGTTCTTATTAAAGGTAAAGGTGCCCCTGCCCGTACGGGCCAGTCTTGCCAGACTCTAGGGTTGTGCACTCATCTCACTCTATAGGCCGGGGGCCAGTGCTGTCCGCAGACACTTCCGGGTCACGTGGCCAGCGTGACAAGCTGCATCTGGCGAGCCAGCGCAGCACACGGAAACGCCGTCTACCTTCCCGCTGGTAAGCGATCCCTATTTATCTACTTGCACCCGGAGGTGCTTTCGAACTGCTAGGTTGGCAGGCGCTGGGACCAAACGGCGGGAGCGCACCCCGCCACGGGGATTCGAACCGCCAACCATGCGATCGGCAAGTCCTAGGCGCTGAGGTTTTACCCACAGCGCCACCCGCGTCCCTACAGTTCTTATTACATCTTACAATATTATTTATTACAATGATAAGTATGCTACTCATATGTAGCTGTTCCTGTACATTTTTGAGTATAATACTAAATTTAAACTCCAGACATTTTTTAAAAACAAACAAAAACCAAACACAGGCAATTGTACAAAGACCTGAAGATATAAATTGCACAATGTGCCGTAAGGTTTCTTCAAATTCACAGTACTGCTGTACCAAATGGACAGATCTTTCTTATTTCAGTAAGTGGTTTCTGTTCCTCGAAGGGGGAAAAAAGGCATATATATTAATTATTTCAATATATTATTGTCAGTTGTACAACAAAATCACCCAGAGGCTGTTTTAATTCTCTGTTCCAAATGTGATACTTCACCACTGCTGAACTTGTCAGACCTTGATTAATATTCTTACAATATACATGACATGTTTGCAATTTTCAGCATTTGGTCACTTTTTAATTAATATTGGGAAGAACTTTGCGAATTGTTTCATCATTTATCTATCACACAGAATTGTCACCTACGAAAGGATAGCGCTGAAAGAGAAGAAGTTAATTAACTCAATTTTAGTAGTTTCTTAAAATAAGCTACTGTTTTATAAATACATGACATAATTCAAAGTTAAGAATAAATGAGAGAATGTGGGCCATTACATTTGCAGGTATCTATTCTAAGAAAAGCACTACAAATGCTTGAAAATGAAGAACCCGGTATGTTTTTTTTGATCTGGGGTGAGGTGGGGTTTGGCCGCTTTTACATACTTGGTCTTCATAATGCAGAGCTGCTTTTTAAATTATATTTTGTAAAGATCACCCAGCCCACCATGGACTTAGCATTTGCTAGCCTACTGTGGGATCCCCATGGGGCATGACAGAAAGTATTTCCCTGTTTTGCCACTTCTGCATGGAGATCAGGCTATAATGGGCAACTGAATGCCTGGTTATGCTTCTCATGGGACTCCAGATGTTCTCAGGTTTCATCAGCCCAGTTGGCACAGCCAATGACTGGGGATGCTTGCTTGTCCCTAGTGTGTAAGCTAAGAATCACTCTGTTGGATCTGACCAAAATGCCTATCTAGTCCAGCTTCCTGTTCTCAAGAGCGGCCAACCACACACAAGCAGGAGGTAAGGACAGCAGCACTTCCCACGCATACTCCCCAGAACTAACATTCAGAGACGTACTGCCTCCAATACTGGAAGTAGTACACAGCCATTGCAACTAGTAGTCATTGATAGTGTTATCCTCCATGAATTTGTCTGGTCCTCTTTTAAAGTCATCCAAGTTGGTGGCCATCACTAGGCCATGTAGTATTTAATCCCATAGTTTAGCTAGGTATGTGCTATGTGAATAAATATTTCCTTTTGTCTGTACTTAATCTTCCAATGTTCATCTTCAATGAATGGGCCTGGGACAAAAGCTTCTTTCTATCCACTTTCTTTATATTCCAATTAGGTCAAATACTTGAGAAGTGTCCTCCAGTTTGCCCTCTTACATTCCTATTGCTAAGAGTCCAGAAATATGCCAATTTCTGTAGTTCTGACTGCAGAATTGCTTTTTATATATTGCAGATTTCTTGAAGCCTGTCTCCAAACCCGTTTTTACAGAGGGAACCAGCATCTGTAAAGTAAGGGGATTAGTCTAAACACCTGGGTTCTTAAATTAGGGCTTAGAGTGGTATCTCAGTTTTGATTGCTATTCTGAACACTAAAGAAATATGTCCTGGATCTATTCTGTGCCACAACTGTGACAATCTGATTGCACAATATTAAAATAAGCTATTGGCAAACTATGCTGAGATAGAGTTGTACAATTATACCCCCCCTTTTACAAACTAGTAAATTCTCATTTTAGTTTTAATGAGTATACTCAGTTTTAATGAGTATAATGAGTCGAGCACCTTTATTTACACTGAAATTTGCAAGAAATGGAAAAGGAATTTTTTAAAAAGAAAGGTAAGCAGATCCTTGAATACATGCAGTTAATTATAACAGTAAAGCGGTATACATAAACACAGAGTCAACCGTAGTCAGTGTATCAACTCTGTGTTTAAACACACATGTTAATAACATAGCTTTCCTGTGGTAGGTAGAGAAAAGGAAATGTATTGATAATTTTATTTATTTATTTATTTAGGCCCCCTAACTTGAAGTAATACCAGACAAATCTCATTTTTAAAATATACAAGCTTGGTGGATCAGGGAAATACCGTGGACACAATGTATCTTGATTTCAGCAAGGCTTTTGACAAAGCCCCCCATGGCAGTCTTGTGAAGAAACTGGTAAAATGTGGACTGGGTGAGGTATCCATTTGGTGGATTTGTAACTGGTTGACTGATCAAACCCAAAGGGTGCTCACTAACTGATCCTTGACATCCTGGGGGGAAAAATGACAAGCAGGGTCCTGCAGGGTTCTGTCCTGGGCCCATTGTTGTTCAACATCTTTATAAATGACTTGGATGAAGGAATTGATAGGATTCTCATCAAATTCGCAGATGACACCAAACTAGGAGGGATAGCTAATGCCGCAAAAGACAAATTCAGGATTCAAAATGACAGTAACATATTGGAGAACTCATTTAAAACTAAGAAAATGAATTTCAATAGGGACAAATGTAAGCTTCAAAACCTAGGCAGGAAGAACCAGCTGCCCAAATATAAGTTGGGGGATACCTGGATTGCCAGTATTACATGTGAAAAGGATCTAAGAGTCTTAGCAGACCATGAACTTAACAGGAGTCAACAGTGTGATGCAGCAGCAAAAAAAGCTAAAGCTATTCTAAGGTGGCATCAACAGAAGTATACTGTCATGATCAAAGGAAGTCATAGTACTGCTTTATTTCTGCCTTGGTCTGACCACACCTGGAGTACTGTGTCCAGTTCCGCAAATCACAATTTAAGAGGATATTGACAAGCTGAAATGTGTGCAGAGGAGGGTGGTCAAGAGAGCCAGTGTGGTGTAGTGGTTAAGAGCGGTAGTCACGTAATCCGGGAAACCGGGTTCGTGTCTCCGCTCCTCCACATGCAGCTGCTGGGTGACCTTGGGCCAGTCACACTTCTCTGAAGTCTCTCAGCCCCACTCACCTCACAGAGTGTTTGTTGTGGGGGAGGAAGGGAAAGGAGAATGTTAGCCGCTTTGAGACTCCTGAAGGGGAGTGAAAGGCGGGATATCAAATCCAAACTCTTCTTCTTCTTCTTCATAATAAAGTGTTTGGAAACCAAACCTTTTGAGGGAATTGGATATATGTTGCCTGGTAAGGAGGATTGTGAGTGGTGGCAATGTTGCTCTAGAATCCACTTAGAAGTTCAGCAACCACAGTTTGTGCCAGCTCCTGTTTCAGAGAAGCCTTATGTACAGCACATTACAGTAATCCAAATGGGAAGTTATCTGAGTGCGCCTTACTGTGGCCAGGCTATCCATGTCTGGAATGAGATATAGCTGGGAAACAGTCCTCTGAACCATTGCAGGAACTTCGGCCTTCAGTAAATGAGCAATCCCAGACTACACAGTAGCTCCTACAAGTATAGTGCAACCCTATAAAGACCAGGCTGTTTCCTAATTTCCAAACCCAGAAGTTGTCCAGCCATAGCATCTCTTTATCAAGGTTTAGCTTCAATTTATTATCATTCAGATAGCCCACTACAGCAAATAGAAACTAAAATAGTATTTTCTACAAATAACATCTTTAATGCTATCTCCCAATTGTAAATGCCGCAATATTTCCAAATGTGGAAGAAAGTACTGTTAAATCATTTACATCTTAAATATAGAACTTAATTTTTAAGGAATATGATGATAATGTTTTATTTAAAAATTCCCTAGAATTGGTATTAAGGCCATATTTAGTTATTAAACAACCATTCCACAATAAACAAACAAAAATAATACAGAATAAGTATATGTACAAAGGAAAACATGCAGCATACAATAATTAAAATGCTAAGTATCCTTAACTTGAGTGTAACATAAACAGCAGCTGATGAGATTACTCCAAATAAAAAATATGCTTCCACTACACTATGTACCATATCAAGATTTTCTTAGCTGAGTTATATCATATCACCACTTCAAAAATTGTGCACTCTTAAGAACTATACTTATTTATGTGTGATTTGTAAATACTGAAATAAAGGAATATGTTATTTATGTTTCTTCCATGATGTCTGCATAACTCTTCATCAACCTTTTATGAAAAATAATTTCTTGATTTCAATTAGCCGATACTCCAAAGCATTTAAACTGCCAGAATTTAGACCACTGTTAAAATTATAAAAATATGGGCATATTTATGAATTTCTTTTCATAATTTATGCTTCAATAAATATGAAATGTGTGGCCATGTTCCCTTTTGTTTCAACGCTTCTATAGTGTTAACATCCATTAATTATTTATATGTTTTGAATACCACTAATTATTCAATTGTTATTTATAAGGCCTTCAAAGGGTGTCCTGTTTAAATTAAAAACCAGTATCTTCTTTGCATATAACATCTTAATTGTAAGGATTGAAGGAATGAGAATTTTCTGAATAAAAATACTTTATGAGGCAATGTTTGCATATTCTATAAATCAGT
This sequence comes from Podarcis vaucheri, assembly GCF_965113315.1. NCBI lineage: Eukaryota > Metazoa > Chordata > Lepidosauria > Squamata > Lacertidae > Podarcis > Podarcis vaucheri. The sequence goes on from NC_138763.1 coordinate 64,505,695, forward strand.
AAGCATCAATAGATCATATTTCAGCCAACCATCCAATGACACCACAGATACTGTTTAAGACAGATTATGCCTTTACAGTATTAAAGGATTTATTTATTTACGATTCTTCTGATACAAAAATGTATGATTGCAACCCTGTTTAGTTAACCAAATTCTGTGTTACTACAATTCCATGATTGCTGTGCACCTTCTATGATCTCTGGTGTCCTAGGTATCAATTTATAAAAGCTGCTTGTGCAGCTTATAGCAGGGGTTCCCAAACTGTGGCCCACAGACTACCAGTGGTCTGTGAGCTTCATTCAGATGGTCTACAGTATGTCTGTCTGCAAAGAACAGTGTAAAGCTCTATGGAATTCATATTGTATGATTTTTTTTAATATTGCATTTTATTGTACAGTGACACCTCTGGATATGCACACCTCTGGTTGCGTATCCTTCAGGACGGGAACGCGGCAAACCCGGAAGTATTTTTCCAGGTTTCGCTGCGAGTGCATGTGCAGAAGCAGCACGTCCGGCTGCAAATTCTCGGGATCTAACTGGAGCTCCAGAACGGATCCCATGCTCAACTGGAGGTACCACTGTATTACATCACTTAGCACAGAACATTACAATTGCTACAACAGGCAAAAAACATCATTTAGTGGTCTACCAAGACCTTCAGCAATTTTCAAGTGGTTGGGGGGGGGGGAGTTGGGGAGCAACTGGCATAAAGAATGAGACCTTAACAGAGCCTTGGAAAGTGATTAGTCTTATCTTTTCCATGCTGCTAATTCACTTCCATCTCTGTGTCACCCTCTGATCATATAATTAAGCCAGATATTGAATGAGCTAAGATTCTGCAATGCTTTCAGTTTCTTAACTATTTATTGTGAAGGGCCAATTTCTATGAGAGTTTTCTCTCGGAATCCTTTGCATTCAAGTGGATTTAGAATCTGAATCCCTATTCCGCCCCCATACCATTTCTTATTTAAATAAGAAAGAATATTTTTCTTAATGTATCAGTTCTAGGTTTTTTTAAAAAACCAATTATGTTTGGTTTGCATTGTGCCCACACACTAACAGCATGATAATCTAACATTTAGATGGTTGAGTAGTTTGAGGTTTTTGTTTTTTGTTTTAAAAAAGAGACATTATTCCTGAGCTGTATTTCAAATAAACATATGAATGCACAACAGGAGAAAAACAGAGAGCAAAGCATATAATTTGACGAAGGTTACTATTATTGCAAAATAGGATTTTAATTAGTTAATTGCAGTGATGTAGACAAGGGCAATAGGGCACTGGACACATAGTGAAGGAAAGGAAACACCCCATCTTTATACGTTTGTGGAAGTGGAGATGCAAGATAGCAAATTACCGTGGCAAAAATGGCAACACAAAGCAATCAACATGCTGCTATAGTAGCTTGCTATGAAATTGCATGAATACTCTAAACTTCTGCCCTGACTATCAAAGAATGGGAACTCTTTAAGATAAACTGCCCAACACTTAATGAGCTGTACATAAGTCAGGTTACAATGTCTTGGTTCCATGCTACAGTAGAGGTTAAAATACGTGGCTAAGTGGAGGCTAAGACATTGATCCAACGAGTAATATCTTCCCTGCATCTTCCTTTCAAAGTGCAGGGTGGGCACAGCTATTTGCCTACCCAGAAGGGACTCTTCACTGACAGGAGGTGCCAACAGAGGCAATTCCACTGCAGGTGGTTTTAGGCTTGGCCCCTCCCCAAGATCTGAACCTCTACCTCCCAGACCACTGGGCCCCTCTTCAGGGCCAGACAACTTCTGGGATTCCAGTCTTTCCTCCCACAACCTGCTAGGTCAGTGGTGGCCAAACTTGGCCCTCCAGCTGTTTTTGGACTACAACTCCCATCATCCCTAGCTAACAGGACCAATGGTCAGGGATGATAGGAATTGTAGTCCCAAAACAACTGGAGGGCCAAGTTTGGCCACCACTGTGCTAGGTCATTCCTCAGGTAATCCAGCTCAAACTGCCCCATCTTCCCCCAGTCATCTTCCACAGTTAACTACCCGCTCCAAGACGTCTCCACAGAACCCATGACACTTGCAGATGAGAACAATCTAAGTATGAATTAAGAGACCAATCCTTGATTGTGTCTGCTTTACATACGGCATTTCCCTGAAATAACACAACATCCATTCAGGGGACAAAGAATATATGGAACAGTTATGTCACTGTGTGAGAGATTTTTTTAATTAACACTTTATTGATAATTATTGTAAATCTATGGGGGGGACTAATTGGACAGCTCAAAAGTGTGCTTACCTGGATTTATTGTGTAGCAATTGTTAGAAACTCTTGGAAATGATAGAGAATTGTTACAGCAACTGTACTGTGACAGGAGGAAATCACATCATCAGCCCATAGAGTAATGTTTCTTTCTGAATTTATTAAGACCTGTAAGGAAAACATACACATTAATGTCTTGAAACACAGCAACATACCCCACAAAACTCTCACCTACTGGGCAAGGTAATCTTTAATAGAATTCTGGCTCAGAGGAAATCTTCCAGGTGACATGCTTAGCAACAGTATGTGAACATCTGATTTAGCAACTTTTGTTTTCAGTGAGCAACGCCCATTGTCTTAATGCACAGTGCATCCTGGCTGAGCAAGAATATGCTAAAATATGCCTTGGGATATTAACACACAGGCAGTGAAGAAGATAATAAAGTTAAGCATTTCCTTGTGTAGGGTTTAGAAAAAAAGTGTGTGTCCATTCTGAAGTTTATATATGGGCCACATTATATTTTAGTGGGTGATCAAGACTAAATAGGAATACTAGAATACAAAAAAATATGTTTCCCTCTACCCATGAGAAAGTTTTAGTAGGCCAATTAAAATTTCAACTGAGGTAGGCAAGAAAGAATCTTGCTATTATGAGAAAACGACGGTTTCAAGGGTACATCCATGATGCATGAAAAATCATCTGCACAACAGTAAGATTATAAATGCACACTATTTCCTCAGAATCATTCAACATAAGTTTCTTTTTCGCATTTTGGAGTTTCCTAGAAATTATTCCTTTTTAAATAATAGCAATTTTGAAGTACTGACAACATGGGGTTGATAGGATACTTTTTACAATAGCAGTTAGAGCATTAGCAATAGATTTCAGCAATCTCCTAACTGCATCTTCCAGGAAAACTTGCAGTCTAATATACAAAGCCACCCCACCTTGAAGGATGCTGAAAAAGAGCTTGTTTTCCGCTCCTTTAAGGATATCAGCAGTCATCTGCAGAGTTTACATGGCTTTCTTGTCAATACCTGCTGGTAGCAGTTGGTGGAGAAGTAGATTCTCTTATGAGGTGCTTGTTAATTAAGCATGGCAATAGCCATTCAGGATTAAAATTTCAACATCACCATTCAAGCGTATAACAACAACAACAACAACAACAACAACAACAACAACAACAACAACATCAACAACGGAACATCAGATACATCATCATAAGACCCTGATCTCTGAGTGAATACTTGCTTTCTATCGCTACTGCAGGGGAGATTTTATTGATTTATTTATTTAGGAAAACGGGAGCATAACTCACAAATCACACCACTTTGTTGCATAGCTGGAATGTGCGGCTGTGCCAAAAGTTCAGAGAATCAAGACAGAGAGAGAGAGCTGCTCAAAAGGTTTCAAAGACTATCAAAGGCAGATTTTCCTGGAAATTTGTATTACAATACTGTATTTGCACAGTAAATAAATGCAAAGCTATTTAAGCTGCTTCCATGTGAAATGTTCCTTTAAAGTTTTTTGGGAAGCCAAAATAAATGTTTGGTAGATGAATCTACCTGTGAAAAGTATTAACAAGTAATGCTTTTTCAAGTACTTCATAATGCCAGAACTGACCTGAAGGCAGCTCCCCAATGTCACACTGAACTTTATTTGCTTCATGTCTGACATGCTCCTGGATGTTTTTGAACAATGAACCTCAGTAGTGGCAAGGTCTAATACAGCACTTTTTATATTAAAGTGTGGTTTAAATATCAATTGCTCCTATGCAAATGCCAGGGAATAAAATGACATTGGTGATATTTTCAAGGCATAGACCACAATCCAGATAACTGTTCACTATGGGACTAAGCTAGGCAAGACAAGTGGGGCTTTTAACTCATTAGTTTTGAAAAGTAACCCTCTTTTCCACCCACATGGCAAATCTTTTATAAATTTAACAGAGTTGCAAAAGTGAAGTTTGAAATGTAACATTGGTGCTTGCTATTCAACAAGGTATTTTAAAGTCTTCTTCACAGGACTTTTGCTTTCCTTTCCAGGAGCTATGTTGGGGTTAGATCATAATTGAAACAATGCCCACCTTTACGGGGAGAACTCTATGGTGCTGCTGAGTCAGACCTTAACCTACTAGCCCATTCCAAATGTGCAATTAGTTTGGGAAAGCTGATAAAAGAAAACTATGTTCCTTATGCGCAGGTCATTAACTATGTTTCTTATGCAAGCATGACTACAAAAAAACTGGGGAATGTTTGCTTTACACACCAAATTGTGGTTGTCCTTCAATTATCACTAAGATGATTGTAAACTAAATTTTCTTTAATAGATAAGCTTAAGAAAGCAGGTGCTTTATAATCGTATATGAATAATATTATTTTTACTTAGAAACCAATTATTTATACTAAAACTTCATGTGTCAATAAAATGTTGCACAAATGAATTTGTTAAAATTCAAGGTCATCACAATATAGATCAAACAGAGGTATACCTATATTTAAGCTACGTTTTTAATAATCAAAAGTGTATTTATTGTAATTACTTCTCTAAATGTACTTTGAACTTGGGATGCTATTTTTATATATGTGAGAGAATAAACACACTTTTGTTAAACAGATGATACCTAGATAATTTGATATATACCTAGATATACCTAGATAATTTAAACTGATTCTAGTAAGTGGTAACTGGGGACCAAACTGCATCTCTTTTGGCTATATATGCCAATTTATGACACCAAGCTGGCATCTGTACATTAGTCTTAAGGATTATTAATCTGCATAAAATGTAATTATAAAGTAAAATTATTTAGAATTAGTAAAACATATTCTAAAACAATTACATAATCTGGTATGGCAGTTGTAAACTATATAAACTGGTACGGAAATAATCAAAATTCCACTTGACAGAAAAGCTAAGAGTTGATGCTATTACTATAATAGCATCCTCCTTGGGTATCCCTGCTTCAAACCACACACCCAGACCCTCCTTTGGCCTTGCAGATCAGAACAGTCCCTAGCTGCCAAATTTTGATATTGTGCTCATACTTATCCACCATAGCAAGCATTCGAAAATCCTTTGGTAACTTTGTTATTAGATACCTTTAAAGCCTTTGATACATCAGAGTGGGGCTATCTTTTTTAAACCCTGGAAGTGTATTATTTGGGAAGCAATTCTGTATAAGCTTCAGCTCAACTGTATCAGCGTAAAAGGTCCACTATATAGACTATTGGCCTGGACAGAAAACCATGGTTGCACTGTGGCACAAATCAGGTTGGTTATCTCTTTCTGCTGCCCCGCAAACCAGAAATACCTTTAAGGCATCACTATCAGGTGAAGGTCATTGCGCACCAGTTGAATTTATACACAGATGTGGCCCTAATGTTTTGTGATTCAATTGCAGTGCTCCTTAAGCTCAATGAAGAACTCCTGGCTTTGAACCAGTGGCAAACCTCCATACTATTTAAGATCTGAAATGATCATTAACCCACGCCTGAGAACACAGAATAGATTTGTATCTGACATAAGATACCCATTTGCCATAAATGCTTTTGTTACTTGGGAGTTCAAGTCCCCCCAATCTCAACAATTTTTTCACATTTTGCCACCGACAAAACAGATCAAGAAATATCTGAAGAAATGGTAAAATAAAAATTTGTCAGTTTTAAGGGAAAACTGCTGCTGTCCAAATGAAAATAGTCCCAAAATGCCTATTTTTATTCCAAACCATCCTCATATTGATTGTTCCATCTGTTCTTATGCGCTTCCAATTGGTTATCGATAATGTTATGTTTCAGTGCAAGAAGAAGGCACTTAAATTGCTGTATCAGAAATCACAGCATGGAGGTAGGATCTTTCCAAACTTGGCTAAATATTTTGCCACCTTTCATCTTAGGCAGAGCACTTATGTCAGGCGTGTTTGCATGTAATCCCTCTGTCCCTCTGGTTACTTTTCGATATGCAGGAAACTGCTTAAATGCTGAAGCATTCAAACAGGCATCTGCCACTCCCCATGTCGCTTGCAACCAAGAACTGTAGCATGCCATTCTGATTGTACAGTGTGGGACTTCATGGTCATTGCACAGCCTCATTTTTCATTTTCCTCTATCATTCACTGTCAGAGGAAATTCTACGGCAGCGTATTTGTATTCCCAAAATTTATGTAGCGATAGTCCTGGTGATTTAAGAAATCAAAGATCTTGTGACAGAACCAGAAATTGGACCAGCAAAGTCATCCCATTATTGCCTTTCCAGCCTTGGGGTGAGTTGCAGAACAAGAGAACTGTAATAGCTTAACCCAGTTTCATGCAGCTGCTTGAACTCAGAAAATAAAAATTGCCTTTGAGGCTCTGTCATGCTAGTTGTGCCAACTGTGAATGTTAATGCAGGACAGAATGTGAAGAGAAGAAACTGAATGTACAACATTAGTTTCATATGTTCCTCAGTGTCTATGCCACCCCCTACTATGCTGAACACAGATCTTTCAAATTGTCCTGATCAACTCCTACAGTCTATTATCTCAAGTAAGTAAAGGCCAAGCAGCAGGAGGCTTGCATGAGTTTAACCCAAAAGTGTGAATCGCAGAGGCAAAATTCAATAGAGATTTGTTTTAGTAGGGGAAAACAGTCAGACATAAAAACTGATAAAATGCAAAACAATTAATTGCTATCCCAGGTGTGTTTATTTCAGTAATACAGGGTGACACATTTTCAAAAAAGTAAACAAAACCCACCGCTTGATTTTCTACAAAAAAATAATTCAATTTTCAGAAATTTATTGTTTCTTCAAATGAATAGTAATGATGAAGGAATACATGTAATCCCGTTTAGGTCACCCCACCCCCAAATAAAGGCTCCTAGAACATATGCACCACCCACACACCTCTTTTTCTAAAATTAAAGCCACCCAAAAAACAAAAGAAAGAACTAAGTGAATACTTTTTAGAACTATCCCCATAGTGTAAGGGAAAACCACCACCCTTTTAAATGCTGGCAGTATTCATCCCCTTGGAAAGAGTTATCATGTCTGCACATTTAATCCAGTTCAGAAAAAAGTAGATGGTTTCTTTAAAATATAGAAAAGATGCCCAGCACAGAAGTCCTACTGCTAAGTCATCATTTACAAGATATTTAGAACTATTACAGTAAAACTTGGAATTCCTACATAAAACGTTGAATTTGTTTGAAAGTTAAAACTACACAAGTGTTGATTTCCCTATATATTCATATATTCTAGTTCACTTACTTCTTGCTAGCTTGTAGAAAATTTTAATATGTTGTATAGGCCATTTTAAATCAACATGACATGCTTTCATATATATATATATATATATATATATATATATATATATATAATCAACTAAGCATGACACACTAGATCTGCTTTGATTGATACAGCACAGCAAAATCTTCTGGAAAGTGTTCCAGAAACATTCTTATTCATAATTTCCTGACAACTGATAACATTGCTATATAAAAAATTTTTGGATGAGTAGTAGGTTACAATAGCTGATCAGTAGCAATTACCACTAAGTTTCTACATTCTCCCCTCTCTCTCATGGACAAATGCTGTATTTCTTTTCTATTACAGATAAGAAAGCATGAGAGGGAGACAGATCTGCTAGGGAACACAATTTCCACATTGTCAACACCATCATAACGTGTGGGTGGGCTTAGTGAAGAGCCAACTTGTAGATATTTGGTGATTTCAAAATCTTACACAAGCAAATAAGACTGGCAAGGAAGGTACGTTATATTCTAGTGTAATTCATTTGCCTTTATTAAGCAAAATTTCCACAGGGTATTCTTCTAATCCAGCCAATTGCACCACAGCATAAAGACTGAAGAAGCAAAAGACAACTGATAATAGTTTTAGATTTTGAGAACTGTCCAGTAAACTGTTCCTAAAGACCTAACTATTCCCTCACTCCTCAGGAAGGGTTGATTTGTTGTGGATAAGTAGAGGCAGGAGAGGAAATATTTAAATATTTTTCTTTGCTACTTCTGTACCCTGAATCCCCAAGACATCCCCCCCGCCCGCCTCACCATAGGCTTCCAAATACATGTTTACAAATATGTATTCGGACCATACAGGATGCTGATGCAGTTTTAGAGTGGAAAAGGTAAAGAAAGAGTTTAGCAGAGACAGCTGTAGGGAAATGCACCTCAAGTAAAACCATTTTTGTTTCATTTATCATTTTATTTGTGACACTCCCATTTGTTGTGTCTTTCATTTGTTATAGTTCTCATTTGTTTTGTTTTACTTCCATTATTGCTTCATTTGTTATTGTTGTTTGTTTCTCATTTGTTTTGTTTCCACTTTGATTACTGGGAAGACCCAGCCTTTCTTCTGATGTCCACACTCAAAGTTTTCCATCCTTATAACACTGAATTTTCAGGTGCTGTTTTACTGCATAATCCTTGCCATATTTCAGACAATTTGGCCAAAAGAGTCCTCACTTGTTAAGCATTTTGAAAAGGGACAATATCCTCTAAGTTTTCCAGTGCTTTATGTTTCAGATTTGACTATTTTCATGTGTTTTCGCCCTCTCTTTCATACATAATGTTATCTAAATGTTCCAATACTACCAATCCGCCATGGAATGCAATATCTCATATCAGTATCCAAATTCTCTCCTGTCAGAAAATGGGATGATAATAAATATTAATATTCATAATAAACATTATTATTTATACCCCACCCATCTGGTTGAGTTTCCCCAGCCACTCTGAGGATAGGAATCCATCAATATCGGGAGGGCCACAGGTTCCCAACCTTTGAGCTAAGTAGCACTCCTCTGAGGGTAAAGCTTGAACCTTGAACAAACAGTTGCTGATCTGTATATTAGAAGAGGAGGAGGAGGAGGGGTTTGGACTTGATATCCCGCCTTTCACTCCCCTTAAGGAGTCTCAAAGCGGCTAACAATCTCCTTTCCTTTCTTCCCCCACAACAAACACTCTGTGAGGTGAGTGAGGCTGAGAGACTTCAGAGAGTTGTGACTAGTCCACGGTCACCCAGCAGCTGCGTGTGGAGGAGCGGGGACACATACCCAGTTCACCAGATTACGAGTCCACCGCTCTTAACCACTACACCATGCTGGTGTTATAAACTCTAATAGTATTTAAACATTGATGAAAGAGTTTAATGGTGAACCCTTAAATCTGATTTAGAACTACTGGTTTTCAGTGTTTAACAAATGGAAGGATATATTTTAACTGGTAACACCTGATGTGTAAGTTTAGAATTTCTGCAATAAATCCAGCAACATTTTCATATGGCTAAGTAACACTGTTTTCTAGCCTTCTTTGATGGTTGATTTGGATCTTCCTTTTTTCAAGATGTTTCAAAAACAATTGTTAACATTAGTTTTCTTCAGAGATAAAAGTTAGAAGAAAACGCAAAAGCATCAGTTTTTTCTTTGATGGCATTTACAACTTGCATACATTATTCATATAATTGCATGGATATTAAAACCCAGCGAAAGCTGTTAAAGTTCCACATATTTTATTCTAGAGATATGGTATGATTGCTGTTTTATTGTATACTAATAAGTGAAACTTATATTTTAATATGGTACAGGCTGCTACAGAATCCACCTTCCTCCAAAATGAATATTGTTAATGAATGTGATGTGGCGAGTCATATATAATTTTTTAAAAAAATACTTATACTCCTAGCTTCTTCGCACATTTATTTCTTCTTCATGCTTTAGATCATCCTGTAACAATCTGTTGGTCACTGTTATGAAGAAGAAGAAGAAGAAGAAGAAGAAGAAGAAGAAGAAGAAGAAGAAGAAGAAGAAGAAGAGTTTGGATTTGATATCCCGCCTTTCACTCCCCTTCAGGAGTCTCAAAGCGGCTAACATTCTCCTTTCCCTTCCTCCCCCACAACAAACACTCTGTGAGGTGAGTGGGGCTGAGAGACTTCAGAGAAGTGTGACTAGCCCAAGGTCACCCAGCAGCTGCATGTGGAGGAGCGGAGACACGAACCCGGTTTCCCAGATTACGTGACTACCGCTCTTAACCACTACACCACACTTCATGTCAGGGAGAGAAGTAAACTTATCCTGTTTACTAATAATCAGGATCTGTTGGACTATTTGTATCAAATTACAACTTTTTATGCATTATGGAAGAATCATTATTTTGATAGCCCTGTTAAGGTGCAACTGAATACATCCGGGATATTTTAAATTTGCATCTATGAGGTAAGTTCAAAATTTTACTGATTATACCATATCCTAGTTGTCCTAGTACCTTGAAGGTTATAGCCCTCTGAGGGCCACTTTACCAGCAACAGAGAGTGGGGAGTATAATACTGTTATACTAATGAAGAGATGAGGAATCAGATAGAGGCAAAGCAGTTCTTTGTGACAATTCAAGACAATGAGATGAGTCATGGCAAAGGTTGAGGAGCAGTTTGGAGAGGAGAAGAATCTTAAAATAATGAAGTAACAATTGGGGGGTGGTGTTGCCAAAAACGAAAAAGCTGATTCAAGCATCTAGATGAGAGTTAGTGTGTCATAGAGGCTAAGAGGCTGAACTCTGAAACAATGTTCTCAGTTCAAATCTTACCTCTGCCATGCAAATCACAAGTCATTCTCTCTGTCTTCTCTCACACTCAATCAGCAATATAAGGAATGATACCTTATCACTGTTGTGTTGTAACTAAATAATGCGCGTAAAGTGCTTTGGACACTTGGAAGTATTGTAAAAAAGGTATCACCATCCTTTTATTAGATCTGATAAGAGATGGGGTTATGAGGCAAGGTAAGACTGTAATATGGAGTAGAGTGCATGACTGCAACAAGGAGGAGTAGATTCGTATAGAATAAACTTTAAAGGCTGAAAAGGGGCTGGAACTATTACAATTTAGAAAGACAGTAATGGCTATTGCTGCCACTACAGTGGTCTTCAAAGCAAGGTGCCTGGCAGAAGAAGCAATATCTAAAGGGGAAAAGTTGAATTTTGGTGAGAACAAATAGATGGAGATCAAGAGATGAAAATATAATGGAGGACAATTACTTTCTGGATGAAAGAGGTGCAGTTTCACAAGAAGCAGGAAAAGGGAGCCAGTAAATAAGGGTGGGATTTGGGAAGAAGGGATGTAGGTGCCATGATGGTAGAAGCAACAAGCAGTAGGCAGAAAACAGTACAGGGATGGATAGAATAGAAACTACACAGACTAAGAAAAGATTCTAAGGAGGAAGAAGCTGGGCTTTGTCAGAGCAGCAGAAGTAACAAGATTGAGTGTAGTTAATCAACTAATTTACTAAATATTTGACAATCCTATATTACATGTATATCTCTCTATGAAAGTCTATGTCAGTAGACCAAACTACAATCAGATTTATATTTAAGTTTATTGTCTATCTTCTGTGTCTAACAACTACATCCTGAATGCTGCATCTGAGAGAATGATTGCTCAGGGCACAAACTTCACACATTTTTCAGTTTTCTTGCCAACCACAAAAGGATTTTGCTTTTCGAAATGAATTACCAAAGCTAAAATGGTTCTGCTTCTGACAACTGTCCTAACAAATGGTACTATATGAATTTTCATTTTGTATACTGGACATGATTTAAGACAAGCAGAAAAATATATATGATTAAATCTGACTAGATTTATGCCTAATGTAAAAGGTGCTAGAAAAACTACATAGCGACTGCTGTTTTGTTTGCATTGCCTTGCTTTTCATGACCCCTTTTTGCCTTTTGATCTTCTATCTGCTTCTTGCCCCTCTAACCATCTACTGCTACCTTGGAATTCAACTTTTCACCTGTCTCTGACTCTGTACCCTTTGACCCACATCTTCTTAAGCCAGCGCTTGACCTCCTGTACTCAATTTAATGCCCTGCCAGCTCTTTCCAACCTAAGCCTGAACTCTAGTTGCATCCTGCCTTGGAGCTAAGTCAAGGCTTGACACCACCTGAAATTGCAGTCATCAAGTAATGAACACTTATGTGTGAACTAGCCTGCAAATTTAAAGGCGAGAGACATGTGCAAATAAATTGTAGAAAGAGAACCTACTCTGCATGGATAAAATCACAGAACCAATAAGAGATAATATAACACAGGGTGCAGCATTGTAGTCACTCTTTGGATTCTGCAATGAAGTCATGTTTGTGTATAAGGAAATGATAATAAAAAATTAGTAGCACACATGGAAATGATAGTCTTAAGGTCACAATTTCCTCTTCATATAGCTATTCTTGAAAAAGAAATTATGCCATCTAGTATCACAGATAAATCAATGCTGACTCATTCTTTTCCTTATTTGAATATTATTTTAGAAAGATTCCATCACCATAGTAGTAGTGACCTGCAAGTAATCTTTCTTAATGATTGATGAAGTCAGGCCTACATCTCCTAAAGCCAGCCTACACTATAAATATTTCTAATCTAGAATCAGCTATACAGAATAAGATCCAGAATATTGCAGCATGCCCTTCCATTTCCCCCCTAATGTTTTCCTAATATCTATTTTAAATGTATTATCAAGGTATACAGAATGTGAATTGCTTCTTTTTCCTCATGTATATATGTCACATCAAATCAAATTACAACAAAACAAGGCTCAAATCTGATATTAAGTCATCTGAAAACATAACAAAGAAGAGGAAGAATGCCAAGTAGAAATTTGTGTCCTAGATGCAATCTTACATCTAGTACGTTTTTAACACTTGAAGTTACTGAGGGCAAAATTTCCTCTCTAGTCCTTGAAACATCATTGGCTCGGTGTTACAATGGATGCTGAGTGGATGTTCCTTATAAGGGGAATTTGTGCTTTACTCATGATCTAGATAATGTAAACAGCACAACCATATAATTATTATTTTTCCTTTGCATTGACTGTGCACAAAACTAAACTTGCATTGTACAAAGAAATTATAAACTAAAAACATTGTCTACAACTGTACACAGTAACTCCATTTTGTAATGAAAAAATTCATATCCCTAAAGGAAACTGACGGGTATTACTCTTTGGCCAGGGAGGCAGCTCTGTGTGACAAGCCAATTTTCATGGTTCTAGTTACCCTAAAGGAAAATGAAAGGTCAGAACCGACATAATTTTTAATGGTGGCAGCAGATTAACTGTCTGCAATTTTCCTAGCCAACTAATCAAGGATTAAAAGCTTCTTTTCTGAAAGGGTGTTCTCTCTCTCTCTCTCTCTCTCTCTCTCTCTGACTCTCTGATTTTATGCCCACAAAACACTGTCCTAGTAACTCTGTTGTGGGCACATTTCCCCTCAAAGCAGGGAATGACAATCTGCTTTCAAAAGCCTATATTTTGGAATGAATCCTTGCCAGAAGACATACTATCATCAGGAAGTCCTGCCAGACTATATCTTTTTGTACCTTATAAATGTGAATAAAAATCCCCAGCTAACACGATTATAGCAATGAGACTGAACATTTGGGATATCCCTCAATTTCATTTCTTATCCTTTAAGCCACAAACGAAGGTGTACAAGAACCAGCATTTACTACTGCTCAGTAGCTCTCCAGAATAAGAACTTTCATGCATGCTTGGCAAGGGGCAGCTTGTACAGTGAAGTACCGGTAACTCTGGAGAATTTCTCTTTGCTCACCACAAGGATGAGCAGCAGAGATACCATTTCTGGTTTGTTTTTTAAAAAAAATATATTTATCAGCAACCTTTGCTGCCGCCTGTATTTTAAAGGAGTGACACAATCCTCTTCAGAGTGGTTATAGCTGAAAGACAATTCCCAAGAAACTGACAACCCAATAGTATCCATGGGATGGGGGATCAAGCGGTAGCAGAAGCACAATTTGGGTAGATCTAGGGATAATAAGGAAAGGCTTTGCTGGAAAAGTGGGATTTAAAGAAGAACTTTAAAAATAGTAAAGGTGTAACGGCTCAAGGAAAGGGCCTTGGCACAATGAAACCTACAAGACATAAAAGCAGTGGAAATGAACATAAGGTAAAATAAGTCAGAAACAGGAAAATAGACTTTGACAGTCAGCACCATTTGTAAACCATGGAACATAATGAAATCATCAAAGGGCAGAGAAAAACTATATGTATAGATGGGGAGGGAAACCCAGGGATTTAAGTAGGGCAGGGTTAGTTAACCTGTGCTGCACCAACATCTCAACAGGTGCCCGTTTCAGCTGAAGTATATAAACACCTGGACAGCCAAAGGTTAGCTGTAGAGTGGAGAAAACTAGACATTCCATAAGAGAATTCTGAATGCCTGAACCAAGTGTTTTAGCTTACATTATAAGGTTCACAGTGAGGTGAAAGCCATACAAACAGTGCACAAACAAGGTTGTGTGTCAATAAGAAGGTTATGCTATTAAAACTGGTGGTGGGTAGCTGACATCTGGAAGTTATCCCCAAAAGGGAGTGCAACTGGAAAACACTACCTTTTAGAAAAAATCAATCTTTTACACTAGCTTGCACGCCATCAAGATTACCACTTGTGCATTGAAATTTTATGGTTATGGGTACGCCAGACTAACCAAGTAGCGACATTTTCCATGGCAAGCTGCATGTTAAACAAATATTTTGACCACTGAGAAAAATCCACATGGTTGAAGCACATTTGATCTTAGGCATGATTCATTAATTATATATTAGTCATGTTAATTTGTTGATCAGGCATTGCCCTGGATCAACGAGTCCATTTACTATTGCATTTTTGCAATGTTATCTATTTCCTTAATACACTGTAACATTATTATTTGGAACTAATGCTGCATGTCATTTTTTCATACTATTTAGGTGTACTTAGAATAATATTTGTTCTCATACAATCAGTGTTTGAGTTTACCTATAAAAACTGTAGCCTGAAAGACAATAACTGAATAAAAGATGAAAACCATTTGTTTTAAGATGCAAGAATCTGCAAGAAGCAAAAGGTAAAGGTAAAGGACCCCTAGATGGTTAAGTCCAGTCGATTCAACTTTGTTGTGTGGAGCTCGTCTCCGCCTTCAGTCCGAGGGAACCAGCGTTTGTCTGCAGACAGATTTCCAGGTCATGTGGCCAGCATGACTAAACCACTTCTGGCACACGGAGGACTGTGACAAGTGCCAGAGTGCATGGAAAAGCCATTTACCTTCCCACTGCAGTGGTGCCTATCCATCTACTTGCACCGGTATGCTAGGTTGGCAGAACCTGGGACAGAGCAACGGGAGCTCACCCTGTTGTGCAGATTCAAACTGCTGACTTTGCGATTGGCAAGCCCAAGAGGCTCAGCAGTTTAGACCACAGCGCCACCCTGTATAAATCACTGTACAGTGGTATCTCAGGTTACAGATGTTTCAGGTTACAGACGCTTCAGGTTACAGACTCCACTAACCCAGAAATAGTACCTCGGGTTAAGAACTTTGCTTCAGGATGAGAACAGAAATCGTGGTGCGGTAGCAGCGGGAGGCCCCATTAGCTAAAGTGGTACCTCAGGTTAAGAACAGTTACAGGTTAAGAACAGACCTCCAGAACGAATTAAGTTCTTAACCCGAGGTACCACTGTACATATGGATGCTTATAATAAAGCTACCTGAATATTATTCCAATCTGGTTATTTGTTACCTTGGTAGAGAAATTCAAGGCAAGATTTTCCTGCTAGAAAAGACTAGCAAATCTTGTCTTATGAAAATACTAGCAGCCTTGTATCTGGTGCATGAGAATTCTAAGAAGCAGTGCAGTTTGGGAAGCAGTGCTTGAAATCAGTGTAGTTGTGAAAGAATCAATGCGCAATCTTTATTCAAAATGATGTTAAATATTCTCCCAAGAAACAAAAATCTGCTCCTTGATCTTAGGAACCATAATACAAAACTGGTTATTATATCTTAAGTGCTGTCCAACTGCAAGGTGAGCAAACATGTTCCCAAAATATATAGTACAATATATATTCCCAAAGCCCTCCACCAATACCTACCAAAAATGGATTAAAAGGGCATAAAGCATTCTCAGCAGAAAATTATGATAGTCCTATAAAATGTGATAAATTGTTTTGCGGAAAAAATCATCAGTGATATAAAACTGATTTCATAACTGATGCCACTTAATGTGTACCCATCCTCCAATTTGATATCCAATTCATTCCTATTTGCCATGTAGACATGCGAATTATCTCATACTGCATCATTCCTGCTAAAAGAGAATATTTCTGTTTGCCCACATTAGCGGAATAATTAAAAGCAGAAGCTTAGCAAGTTATGGATTACAGGCAGCACATGCCAAACGTGTATTTAAGAACCAGTGAAAGATGCAGCTTCAGAGGCTGGAAGGGAGAGGAGGAAAGGAATTCTCAAGAGCATCCATGACTTGAATGCCCTCAAGGTCATTTGGTTGAATGAGGTTGCTCTGCAGTCAGATGGCTCAAACAGGTTTAATGCTTTTATATGAAAAGGGATTAGCACAATGCCAAGTTTATGACTATGAGAAGGGAAAGACAGAAAAAACTCAATACATTCTCATAAAAGAATTATAAGATAATTTGATAATTTTTCATACTTTATATAAGTAATATAATGGGGGAAGGGGGAAGAGACATTTACACAATGCGCGTACTGTAATATCGATATGAAGCCAAACAAAATGCAATGAGCTTTGTTGCAGATCCACAGAAACTAAGAAGAATATCACTTCAACGGGCTTTATTAAATTAGTTTCTGAATGTGGCGAAGTGATGCCCATGGGGCAAGACACGATGCTGCACTACATCACTTGAAAAATGGAAAAAAATATTTGCATTCCCTTTCATACATATGAAGAACACTATCTTCATGGACTAGTATAAGATCCTGAATTTTGATGCTGTGGAATGAACAGTGAAGTAATCCACCAGAAAACAATTCTATCAAACTCTATCCATACCACACCCCAAGTATTAGTAAAAAAATACCTCGGCAGGACCTACTATAAGGTGAGGGGGTAGATCTTGAGACAGGGTTTCCAGTAGCCAATCTCTCGTATCTTAGCTCCTGGGACAGCAATATTCAGGTGTCTCAGAATTCCACCCAAAAAGGCATTAGCAGACAGCAACCTTGCCCTGCTTTCATACTGTCATATCCTAGAACATATAAAACCCCTGAGGTCAAGCCTGTTTGTTAGTGTGAACCATTTGCTACTACAACTGGTAATATAAACCATATTTCCCAAGCCTGACTTCAGCTATGTTTCTGCTTCTGTACCTATCTAAATCCCCTGTAACCTGATCATCAGCCAGACTTTGACCATGCCTTCTGCCTCTGGCCTTGCTGCTTGTGACAGAATCAGGCTCCCCCCCCCCCAGCTGTGGCTTGTCCAGCTACAGCCTCAGACCTGACAACCAGGTTGAGCACACCAAAAAGTATACCTCCTATTCTTGTAAACTTTTTTTTTTTGGAGGGGAGGGGTATAATCTGTCTGTGGAATTGCTGTTTGTGATGCAAACTACTAATATATAACTGCACTGAAGATTTACTTCTTTAGCAAAATAAGTAGATAGCAAATAAAGACTATTCTACCACCCAATCTGGTTCTTTGTATGGTAAAACAGGTGCATTCCAATTTGTTTTAATGACTGACATGTATAAATATTGTGTTATTGTTCAATAATTATATGGATATATTTATGGGTAAGACAATGCTGAAGATAAGACTTTAAAAGGATTTACCGTATTTTTCGCTCTATAACACGCACCAGACCATAACACGCACATAGTTTTTAGAGGAGAAAAACAAGAAAAAAATATTCTAAACGAAATAGTGGATATATGATTTTTGTGGTTCATGCTGTGGCCACAGACATGCGATCTGACAGTGAGTTTGGAGTAGCCCAATGCAAAAATCCTCTGCTCACAACTGCAGCAGATCCCCCCACCCACCCACAGGCATTCGCTCCATAACACACACAGACATTTCCCCTTACTTTCTAGGAGGAAAAAAGTGAGTGTTATGGTGCAAAAAATACGGTAGGTAGTTCTTGTACAACAAGCAGGAGCACCTCAGATCTGCAACGTAGGTGGTGTAGATTTCTTCTTTTAAAAAATCTCTATGAAAAGGGTGCTATGATCCCTGTCAGTTTTATTCTGCATAATGTGTGTGTGGGAAGATCAAATTACTTCAAAGTTAGCTTTAAAACATATCCTGCTCTTCTCTAATCTTATTTAATTTCCCCTTTCCTCTCTACACTAAAACAATTCTTACAGTAATGCAAGATTAATCATTATCCTATACAAGTTTTAATTCTATTGTTCTGCTCTTGTGGTGGTTGTGTGTGTGTGTTTTTAATATAGCAAAAATATTGAGTTAATCTCCATTTAAAAACCCCAAACCAAGCAGTTCTTAAGGTGGCGAGGGAGAATGGTGGAAGAGATGTTTTAGAGCAGGCATCCCCAAACTCAGCCCTCCAGATGTTTTGGGACTACAATTCCCATCATCCCTGACCACTGGTCCTGTTAGCTAGGGATGATGGGAGTTATAGTCCCAAAACATCTGGAGGGCTGAGTTTGCCTATGCCTGATTTAGAGCTCCAAATAGTTTAGAGGAAAGGTCTTATGAATTCAGAAATACATTTTGCTGCTAGTGAACTCTAATGACTATTCATAGCCAGGACAGTCTTGTCCAAATAGCATATTACAAGGGTACCACAGGTCATTTCTAATATATCCTTCAAAGGAAAATATAACCAGAAAAGGCTGCGCGCATATATATATATATATCATTACTACTTATGTGTGGAAGAGAGCAAAAAATATGAACTCCCCACTAACATGAGCAGTAAGTAGTTTCCGTGCAGCACTTGACATGACCAGTTCCTCTGGAGACAGGTGGTACTTTAGCAGAATCTGTCTAATCACACATTTTCAAGTCCAGCAGATTAGAAGATTAGCAGAACTGGGCAGGTACCCAGTCATATGATGCTAAACAGGAAAAAACATCATTCTTCCAAAAGCCAATCTGATCCCTAAAGCTGTTTCTTGCTAGTCCCAGATCTCAGCTCTTTCCCAAGTTTAAACGACAAATTTTCCTTCTATATCCTAATGTTGCAACAAAGTACCTTCAGCTATCAAGCTATACAGAAGTCTAGGTGGGGAGCATTTTGTATAAATCAATATTTTGAAAAAGCAGAAGCAGCCTAGAAGACAACTCCATGTTTCAATTAAGGTTCATTGGAGGAGTTCCTACCATTTTTGTGGACTAGTTTGATCCTCTTCTTAGTGGTTTAAACTAAAGAGCTTCTTTAGTGCCATTGACTGCCTAGAGGGATTCAGCATTTTCTTCTTTGAATTGAAGACTCCTACAATATATCGTCATGCATCATGGAAGTTCACATTGGAGAAGGTGGCGTGATGCTGTCAAAACAAACAACCCCCAAAACCTAAGGTGGAATTTCTGTGGGATGCACAGAATTAGTTGTACAGATTTTTTAAAAAAATACTGGTAAATAGATAATTACCTACAATTGATGCATGCACCAGGAAACTATGACACATCAAAGTAATGAATGAGCTTACACACACACAAAAAAAAGCCTCTAGGACAAGACGACTTATTCATTCCTAGAACAATAGAATCCTTTTATTATATCCTCAGTAGGAAGAGGCAAACAAAAAAAAAAGTTACTGTGCAATTCTACCCTTGGAACACTCTCCCAGGGATGCATACTTTACTGATTTCTATGCCAGGTAAAAATGTTTTATTCACATGGGCAACATTAATGATATTGTTAAAGTTATTTAACTTGGGTTTGAGTATGCATTATTCTAAAGTTTGCTGTATTGATAATGTGCATTATTTAATGTTTTTATTGTGTTTTGTTGTACTATAAAGGTAAATGTACCCCTGACCGTTAGGTCCAGTCGCTAACGACTCTGGGGTTGCAGCGCTCATCTTGCTTTACTGGCAGAGGGAGCCGGCATACAGCTTTCGGGTCATGTGGCAAGCATGACCAAGCCGCTTCTGGCGAACCAGAGCTGAACACGGAAATGCTGTTTACCTTCCTGCCAGAGCAGTACCTATTTATCTACTTGCACTTTAACATGCTTTCAAACTGCTAGGTTGGCAGGAGCAGGGACTGAGTAACAGGAGCTCACCCCATAACAGGGATTTGAACCGCCAACCTTCGGATTTGCAAGCCCTAGGCACTGTGGTTTAGACCACAGCGCCACTCGCATCCTTTGATGTATTATACATTCAAAAAAGTCTCAAAGTGATTTGCAATTTGTTGTACTATACACATTGCAAACCACTTTGAGTTTTTTTGATGTATAAAGTGATATGTGAGTCTAATCAAAATCAAATCAAGTAAGCACCATTGAGTTCAATGGGACTTCCAGTTTGTATAAGATTGAGAATGAGAATTGAGCATTGCTATGGTATTAGGATAACTATACCTGGGAAGGTAGCCCATTTAGGAGAAGGAAAATCAAATCCAAACTCTCACTGCCTTGTGCCTATACTGATCCATGGAGTAAACCCCAGGAAAAATCCATACCCGCTGCCTTGTGGGACATCTTCAGGGGAAGAAAAGGCTAAAGGGTAATTATTACACAAATCTGGAGTGGAGTCCCTCAGGAGGTTGGATGGTGTCTTGTATGCCTCCTTCTGACAACTGCTGAAGCCAAGCTGGCACCAAATGTATTGCTCTGCTTTCCTTTGGATCACATCAGCAAGGCTAAGAGAACGGTCTTGCCATTTGGGCAGCCCAGTACTTCCATATACACTGCAGAAGCATGCACCGCAGAGATGTCACTTTGGTTCTGTTAACACAGCATAAACAACATGGGAAGCAGCAATTATGAGTTACCGGTCTCTGCAAACACAGCAGGTACTGTGATTCTCCAGTGGTTTGACTTCACCCCTGGAGGTGCACTCCATTGTCACTTGAGACAGGTAGACACCAACAACACCTGTGGATTGGTTTCAACTTTTTTCAATTTATATTTTGTTGTATTTTGTCATATTTTCAATATCCTACCACCCACAAGAACCAGTTATACAGCTCTTTAGATACTGACTCTTACATTTCAAAGAGGTGAACAAAAAAGTTACCGGTAAGTGTGTGCATCTACAGGCTTTTCATTTAATTTCCTTAAAATATCATAAGATCAATTCTCCTAGATCAGATCAGAGGCCTAGATCTAGTCCAACATCCTGCTTTACATGCTAGTCAACCTTATGTTTATGGGAAACCCACAAGCCAATACATGAATGCAGCAGCACTCTCCCATTGGGGAAGGTCCATGAGTTAGTAGTAAAGCACACATTTCGCATGCAGAAGGTACCTAGGTTCATTCCACAGTATCTCCAAGTAGGGCTGTGAAAAACTTCCAGACTGAAACCCTGGAGAGTCGCTGTCAGTCAGTGTCAACAGTAGTGAGCTAGATGGGACAATGGTCTGACCAGGGGAGATACCTATGCTGCAGCTGTGGTTCCCAACCATTTATTATTCAGAGGTCTGCTGCCTCTGATCCTGGAGACAGAATAAGACATCACAACTAGTCATGGGTATAGCCAAGAGTGGGTGGTGGGTGGCATCTGCCCCCCAGGTCAAGTAAAACAATAGAAATACTTAACCAACTGACCAATCACATCAGTCCTGCCCCCCCCCCAACAAAAATCCTAGCCAAGCCCCTTGCAACTAGTAGTGATTGATAGGCAGAATATCTCTTGAGGAAAAGGTTCTTTTGTGTGAAGTAATTGACTAAAGTGAAGGCACAAACCATAAACCATGCAGGTTAAGTTTGTAACAGTCTGACTAATCTAAGTAAATCTTCAGGAGGCACGACTGCGAATCATAACCTATAATATACTCACAGCCATACTGGGTAGGGCAATTATAACGCATATTATGGGGCTTTTTAATATAAAAAACAATCTTTCATATTCCATTTCTATCCAATTCTCATACCTTTCCATTAAGCACATATTTCAGTTTAATCTTTACCCCCAAGAGCCATTACATATTAGACTGCATATGGCAGCTATTAACCTGAACTGAAGTTCTTCAACTCGAAATGTGACTACATTGCTCCTTCTAATTTAGTAGAATTTGCAAACGTGGAAGCCTCTCTTTCAGTACCACAAGCCTAACACCATAAAGAAGACAAAAGCTTTCCCTATGCAACTTTAGTAGCATCTTCCCTTTCTATCTAAAAAGGATTTATGGATCCTGTTTTAAGTCACTAAGCTTCCTTTTTAGGTGTGATATATACCTTTTTAAAGTCTCCCCGGATTTCTACATTTTACACATTAACCAGGATGACTATATTTAAAACTCTCAGTCCTTCTATCTGAAACTTCAATTTTTGAGTCAGAATACATTAAGAAGTATCTCAGTCAGCTAGCCCAGATATCTTAGCTGGGAAGGACATCTGCAAGGCACAGCAGCGAGTCAGAGTAATCAACAGAAATCATGTCAGAATAGACAAGAGTCAACCCAAGAGGTTATTTCACAGAAACCATGTGACTGCTGGCAAAGCAGGAACAAAAAATGGGATGGGTGTCATGGCTAGAGCCCAAGAAGAAATAAATAAGGCCATAAGAATGCTGAATACAATAGTCTGTTATCCAACACTGCAGTTCTGATGGCAAAAGGGACTTCCAAATACCTCAAGGACTGCTTCTTCCCATATGAACTGACCCTCACCCTGCGATCATCATCTGAGGTCCTTCTTTATGTGCTTGCTGCATGAGAGTTCCAGAGGCTGGCAACAGAAGAATGGGCCTTTTCTGTGGTGGCTCCCCATTTGTGGAGTGTTTTTCCCAAGGAGGCTCACCTTTTGTCTCTGTTACATATCTTTAGGTACCAGGCAAAAACATTCCTGTTCTCCCAGGCTGTTGGCTAATTTAACAATCTGTGGCCTTTTAAACTGTGATGGGGGTTATTGTTTTTGTTTAATAATTATTATTACTATGTAATGTATTCTAGTGATCCCCAGATGAAGGGCAACATAGAAATGGAAGAAATAAATAAAATAAAATATGTGCAATAGAACTTCCTTGCTCTCTCCTATTGTCATGGGCTGGCTCAGTCATATGGGATCCTCATAACAGAGGGTCCTGGTTGTGCGTGGGACCCAAGACCTCACCTGATAGGGTTAAAATGGGCAGAGGAGAAAGTCCTGATCCCTGGGATCACACCAGGCGATTTTAGCCAATAGCCAGTGGATGGCGTAATTCCAGGGGCTTTAAAAACAGCAGTGTGATACAAGGAGGGGCACTTGCTTCGCACTGTTGAACACCCTCCCTAGTTTAGGCAGAGTCGCTTGGCCTTGCTTTGGTTTGGATCGCCTGTTTTGGAACAGGGGCTGGGTAGGAATTTTTCCATTTGGCAGATCGGCTTTAGCCAC
The DNA here is from genome assembly GCF_965113315.1 of Podarcis vaucheri. NCBI lineage: Eukaryota > Metazoa > Chordata > Lepidosauria > Squamata > Lacertidae > Podarcis > Podarcis vaucheri. The sequence continues at coordinate 64,529,252 of NC_138763.1, forward strand.
TTGGTTTTTGCCAACCCCTTAGCAAATCATCACAACTTGTAAGGTGGCGGTTAGGCATTGGCTCAGTTGGATTCTGAGGAGGGGAGGTGCAGCCATCACCTGCTCCTCCTGGAACTGGGTATTCTGTTAAAGGAATCTGGGGGTCCTGGATCTTGTTTGAAGTCCGCTTGAGGGGCTAGGGCCATGCCAGGGCCACAGGAACCCCGGGGTGAGCTTAGGTTGGTCCTCATCGACCTAGCTCCCTCGTTTGGTTTACCCCATTTGACGATCACCCTGAGAGGTGGAGCCAGTTATAGTGGGGAGTCAACGCCTAAGCCAATACCGCTCACGTGATTGTATTTCAATAAAGTTGTGGCCAAAACTTTTGCCCAAAAACTTAAACTAATATAAGTGTCCGTGTGTATTTATTTTGGGGGTGGGTCTTGGGGCCTCGAGACACAGACTGACTTGGACAGCCCATGACACCTGTCTCCTTCATCCTCTCACATGCCCTCATGATTGGCCCCAAGGGGTTGGGGGGACCTCCCCCCCACAGAGCAGATTTGGGAAGACGAGAAGACATAGAAGTCCCATTGCACCAGCAGAACCCCACTGGTGTAGGACTGAATAAAACTCAATGAGGCTTACAATGCAATTCTATACATGTCTACTCAGAAATAAATCTCATTTAGTTTAATGGTACTCTTCAGTCTGTATAGGGTTGCAGCCTAAGTGAAAGAGCCATAGCAGAAATGCCTACTAATGGCCCAGGAGGATGACGACAGAGAGAGCATACAGCAGAATAGCTCAGAATTACACTACTAGTGCTATAGAAGTAGTAGCCCACATAATTAAATATTGTTGTTGTTGTTTAGTCGTGTCCGACTCTTCATGATCCCATGGACCAGAGCACGCCAGGCACTCCTGTCTTCCACTGCCTCCCGCAGTTTGGCCAAACTCATGCTGGTAGCTTCGAGAACACTATCCAACCACCTCGTCCTCTGTCGTCCCCTTATCCTTGTGCCCTCAATAATTAAATAATAATTAAATAGAACAGATTAATTGCTTTCCATATTATATGAAAATAAAGAAAACCATATCCTTTCAGCATTCACAATTGCTTTCCTTGATATTCCACAATTGTGAAATACCTGAATGGCTTCAAGGAAGCAACATTTGCCACAGAATAGATATCCTACTATGGGGGTCACCAACATGGTATTGAAGGGCACATATACCCTTGCATAGGCTTTCTTCCCATCCGCTTGCTGAAAGTAGGCTTGATAGAAACATTCAGCTATAGCCAACAGATCCGGCTTGGGTTGTGCTTGGCTGCAGTACGTGTTGTAGCGCTGGCATTAGTTTCTCCAATATGCCAATACACTCACAGACCACAAAACGTTGTCACCCTTGCACTACTATGCTAAGTTAAGCTGATGTCTGAAACCATACAGCAATACAGTATTGCAACAGGGAGAATGGGTGGGACTTGATGTCGCTACTGCCTTTAATTCTGTATTCCAGGGGAAAATAATAATACTTTTTAATTTTAGCACAAACACTGCTCAAGATAAGATTAAAAGAGTTCAGTTGAATTTCTGGGAGGGTTTGGGGGATACAGTTCTATATGCTCTACAACTTTGATTTTTAAAAATGCTTTTACTGCATTTCTTGGTTGTACATGACAGAGTTAATCCAAAATGTACCCCACTGGGCAAAATAAAACCATGCTAGATGTTTTTGTATCCCCATTGGCTTTCACTTGATTAAAGGAACTGCTTCATTATAGGAGCAAAGTAGAACAATTCCCTATGGGATCGAAGGACAATTTTCTAAGTGCAGCACCATGCAAGTATAAGAAAGGTACAATACCATTTTCTACATACACAGCCATCAAAATTGGATTTTATTAATATTTTGATGAGATTTAGAATGATTGGCTTATCTAGAAAAGATTCCGAATGCAGGAGACTCCTAATATTTTTTCCTCTATTTTCCCCAAGGCTAGGGTATAAAGCTTTGAAATTTCTTTCTGCTACCAATGACATATTATTACATTATATCTACTACAGATGTGCTAAACAGACATGAATATCACAAGCAATGATTCAAATTATTAGATTACTTAGGTAATTTGATTGTGTAGGCAGTGGCATCACTAAGATGACATTCAGGTACTTTGGAGTTTCTACTTCATCATGCCGAATTGGGCCTTGGAGCTGTATTTCTCGAAACAGGCAGCCCCCATTCAATATGCGTGTGACCGTGTATATGTGAATTGTGCCAAACCTGGAAGGGACCTAGAAACATCACAAAGATGTCACTGAAATGTCACCCAAAGGGCGGGGCAGGGAGGGCGGGGGCAGAACAGGGTCTTTGCAGCCTTTTTCAATGGGTTTTGATTATACAGGATTGCACCGGCATGCACGGTGCATCAGAACTGCTGACAAAATTCTCAGGTAAATGACTATGTTCTAAAAATACAGAATTAATGGAGCTTCAAGTAAGTTAGCTTTGATCTTACCTTTAAAGCTTTATTTGTGTGCCTGGCACATACATCTGGACAAGGACATAGGATCATATAAGTAACATTTGCCATGATGTTCTGCAAAGCAAAAATGTTAGCTTACTTAGGATTAATTAATTGCTTTGTAAAGACTGCAAGTAACATGAGCATATACCACATTTTAAACATCCTTTAGTAACTAGAGGGGCCCTTCTTATTGTAAGCTATATCTAAATGTAGTACTTTGTGCAGATGTCCACCAATATCCTATAATAGGTAAATACCAGTGTCTTAGAATATTTTGTATTAAGCGCCAGAATTTAGTACAATACAGTCGTACCTTGGAAGTCGAATGGAATGTGTTCCAGAAGTCCGTTCGACTTCCAAAACATTCAGAAATCAAAGCATGGCTTCTGATTGGCTGCAGTAAGTTCCTGCAGCCAATCAGAAGCCCTGTTGGACGTTCGGCCTCCAAAAATAGTTCGCAAACCGGAACAGTCACTTCCAGGTTTGCGATGTTCGGGAGTCAAAATGTTCGAGTACTAAGCTGTTTGAAAACCAGTTAAGGCATTCTGTTATATGCCAGAAAGTTAATTCTCCTTCGAAGCCAACCTCTTATCCTACAATAATTTATTTCTATGTTTCAGCCAAATACTTAGCCCTCTTAATGATTTCCTTTAAAAAAGTTGTTTAAAATCTTGTGTATATATGTTCCCATATTAGATATGTATGTCTGAATGTAAACAATTGTGTTTCAGCTTTAGAAACTGTCCAAATAGCAAAGTCTCTTTTACATATGTGGGATGTTTATGATTATAATGCAATTATGGCACAAAAGAGACATTGCCCCTAGAGATGGGTTGCTGAAGACTGCTACAGTTATCAGTTGAGAAGAGATCTTCAGTGAATTCAGTCTTTCCTTTGACTGGTAGAGTAAAGACATTGCTTCAGACAACTTGGTTTATATTAAAGCACAGCTGGTAATCAGTAAATGTGTGTGTAATTTCATTTTTACATTTTTGTGTTTATACACTACATTGTAAACAACATTGTTACAGAAGATGACACAGCAGATGGGAAGAATGTCATCTAACAAACTGTCCTGAAAGACTAGTGTTCTTTATCGTTCATTCAAACAGACTTCTCATTGTGAGCTTCTCCCCAAAGGATTTAGAAGTTACCATTCATTTGGAGGAACTTGGTGAAATTGACGTTTCACTGGTGATCTCTTGTTGGTACTCTTTGCTATTTAGCAATTTTGTACATGACTGAAAATTTATATTGGTACGGTACAGGTACTATTTGGATGTAACAGGGTCCCTTTATTTGTTAAAAGGTTATGAAATAAAAGGGATCCAATAATAAAGTTAGGAATATATATTATTACTATAGAAGTAAAAACAGATAAACTCAGATTAGCTATTCATAAATGTATCATGGATGCTTTAGCTGAGATTCCTGCATTGCAGGGCGTTGGACTAGATGACCTTTGGGGGTCCTTCCAGCTCTACAACTCTATGATTCTATGGCTAGGAAACAACTGCTCTGAGATTCAACAGAACTAGGGTGTCAGGGGATGATTAGCTGCTTGTGCTTAAAATTGTGCCCCTTCAGAGTTTGTGCGGCCCCACAAACCTCTGTGTGTGACAGAGCTCCTCAGACATGTCTGCTCTAGTCACTAGTAGAGTCTGACAGTGGCTGCCTGCGGAAGCGCTTCCAGCAAAGAAGTTCCTTAACGGAAACGCGTCTCCTGGACTCACGACGTGGCAGCTTCCGGCGAAGCATGGGTCTCCCTGCAGTTGCTTCTGACACCTCCCCGCTATTTTCGCTGGAAGTGTCTCTCACCCCTTTCTCTCCCCTGCTGTTTCCTGCCTGGGCTGCTGCGTCTCTCTCAGCATTACTGAGATCCTCCTCCAGAGACCCCTCGCTCCCCCTCCTTGTCCCTGCTTTAGCTGCTGACTCTCTCCCAGTCTCTGGGAGCCCTACCACCTCCCTTTCCTCTGATGTCAGTTCCCTGACATCCACCTCCCCTCCAGGGCCCCCTTCTCCCCCGCCCCTACTCTCTCCTCTGGGCGGTGAGGAGCTGAAACCCCGAAAAGAATCCTCTTCATCTTCAGACGTCTCGAACATTTCCCTCCATCGGTCTTCGTTCCGACTCGCTGAATCCTCCTCCACCTCGGAATCAGAGAACCCCTCCAACTCTTCTTCTTCGTCGGTGGTGGCGAAGTATTCCCTCCGGAACCTCGCCACTGGCTGGGGTTTACGAGGGAATCTCTGATGAAAAGTTTCAATCAAAACCTCGTCATCTACATCCTCTGCCCTGACCCACGTGTTTTCCGACTCCGGCTCCCCTTCCCACATTACCAAATACTCTACTTGCTCTCCCTTCCACCTGGAATCGAGAATCTCCGCTACATGGTAGCTGTGTTCTTTTTCCTCCATAGCTGGTCCCCTATTGACCCTCCCCTCTCTGTCCCCTATATACGGTGACAGCAACGATCTGTGGAACACTGGGTGCAACTTCATGTGGTTCGGTAACCGGAGTCTGAAAGCCACTGGGTTGACCTGTTGCGTGACTTCAAATGGGCCCAGTCTTTTGGGTCTTAACTTCTTACAACCTCCCTTAAATGGTAACCCTTGGGTGGACAACCACACCTGGTCCCCCACCCTAATGCTTTCCCCTTCCCTTCTGGTTTTGTCTGCCTGCCTCTTATATTCCTCCTTCGCCCTGTTTAAATTAAGTTGGAGCTGGCGATGGATCGCTTCCATTTCTTCAACGAACTGTTCTGCGGCTGGAACGCTCCAGTTCTCCCCCTCCCCCCCTGGGAAGGCTCGGGGATGACACCCGTGATTAGCCAAAAAAGGGCTCATCCCCGTGGACACGTTCTCTGCATTGTTGTAGGCAAATTCTGCCAACGCCAGCTTCTCCACCCAATCATTCACATAACACCTCAAATATTGCTGGAGGACACCATTAGCTCTTTCCGCCTGCCCGTTGGTTTCTGGATGACGGGCAGTAGAGAAATTCACCTCTACATGCAATAAGCTCATGAGCTTCCTCCAGAACCTGGAAGTAAATTGTTTCCCTCGGTCAGAAACCACCCTCAAGGGGGCGCCATGCAGCCTAAACACATTTTCCACAAACAATTTAGCGGTTTCTTCCGCTGTGACCGCATGTGAGCAGGCTATAAAGTGGGCCATCTTGGTTAACAGGTCTACCACAACCATAATGGCTGTTTTCCCTTTGGACCTGGGCAGATCAGTCATGAAATCTATTGCCACTGCCTCCCATGGCCTTTCCGGCGTGGGTAGTGGTTCTAATAAACCTGCCGGTGCCCGCCTCTCCCCCTTGGCTCGTTGGCATCGGTCACACCCTCTCACATATTCCCGCACATCTTCCCTGACCTTGGGCCACCAGAATTCCCTGGTAACCAGCCACATGGTTTTGTGTTGCCCAAAATGCCCTGCTGTGGGGCTATCGTGCAGTTGCTTGAGTACCTTTTCCCTCAATTCCCCTTCAGGTATGTATAACGCTCCCTTGTAGTACAACGCCCCATTTCTCTCCTCAAAACCCCCGGGTTTGTCTCCCTCCCTCCTGAGACCCCTGAGTTTGTCCTGGGCGTATTCATCCTGCACCGTTCCCTCTACCAGTTCCCTTTGCCCCACCAATGCCGCCCCACACACCCAGCGGTCCTCGGGAATGACATGGGTCTCTTCGGGTGCCCCCTCTCCCTCCAAATATTCAGGTTTGCGTGAGAGAGCGTCCGCCCTAACGTTCTCCGGGCCTGGTACGTAACAAATCTCAAAGTTAAATTTGGAGAACTCCTGGGCCCATCTCAACTGCCGTTGGTTGAGCACTCGCGCAGTTCTCCAATACTCTAGATTCTTATGGTCCGTGCACACTTGCACCTTCTGTTGTGCACCAATTAGTAGGTGCCTCCATCTCCGGAAGGCCTCATGAATCGCAAGAAGTTCCCGGTCGTACACCGTGTAGTTCCTCTCAGATTTGTTCAGCTTTCGCGAAAAGAAGGCACACGGTCGCCACTCTGACCCCTCCTTCCCCGGCTGCAGAAGAAGCACCGCCCCTATGGCTCTGTCAGAAGCGTCTGTTTCGACCCTCAGCTTTTTTTGTAAATCCACATGTAGAAGTTGTTCATCAGAGGCGAAGGCCCTTTTCAGTTCCTCAAACGCTCGCTCCGCCTCCCCCGTCCAAACAAACTTCTTTTTGCTGCTGAGACAGTCCGTGATGGGCGCCGTCAGGTGGGCGAAGTTTCGGATGAATTTACGATAAAAGTTTCCAAACCCTAGGAACCTCTGCACATCCTTCTTGGTCTTGGGTGTTTTCCATTCCAGCACCGCTTGAACCTTGCCGGGGTCCATGGCCAACCCCTTGTCTGACAAGCGGTACCCCAGGAATTCCACCTCCTTGGTATGAAACTGACACTTCTCCAGTTTCACCCACAGTCTGTTGGCTTGCAGCCTGCTCAACACTTCTCTGACGTCTCTCACATGTTGCTCCTCATTCTCCGAATACACCAACACGTCATCTAAGAAGGCCACGCAATTCTTGTAGAGCAAAGGCCCCAGTACGTGGTTCATGAAGGCTTGAAAACACGCGGAGCCTGTTTGTAATCCAAAAGGCATAACGAGGTATTCAAATGCCCCCAAAGGGGTGAACATGGTGGTCTTCCATTCATCCCCTTTCCTTATACGTATCAGGTTGTACGCCCCCCCTTAGGTCCAGCTTTGTAAAAATCTTTCCTTTTCGCACCCTGGTCAAAATATCATCAATCCTGGGCATAGGAAAAGCCGCCGGCTCTGTCACTGCATTTAGGCGCCGAAAGTCACATACCAGCCTAGGCTTGTCCGTGTTTTTTTTATCCACAAAAAACACTGGGCTACCCCCCGCTGCCTTGGACTCTCTGATGAAGCCTCTCTTCAGGTTCTTGTCAATGAACGCTCGCAACTCCTGCATTTCCCTGTCTGACATGGCATACAACTTGCCTACAGGAAGCTGTGCTCCAGGGAGTAAATTGATCTGGCAATCAAAGGGCCTATGCGGGGGTAGTTGGTCAGCTTCCTTCTCGCTGAACACGTCGCTGAGATCAGCATACTGTGGTGGCACCTTCCCCTTCTCCATTACTTCAGTCCCTGCCAGGGTGGCTTGGGCCCCTGCTGACCCCTTTTCCCCCCTGCAGTGTTCTAAGCAATGTGCGGAACCGAAGGAAACCACTCTTTGATGCCAGCCCACCAGCGGATCATGTAGGGCTAGCCAGCTCATTCCCAAAATAATGGGAGCGCCTCCCAAGGTGGCCACATTAAACGCTATCAGTTCTGTGTGCCTTGCCACCCTCATTATCATTGGGACGGTCTGCAAACTGACTCCTCCTCCCAACAGTTCCCTGCCATCGATCGTGGTCACCTGCAGGGGGTTGCTTAAAGGGATAGTCTGTATCTGGTGTTCAGCAGCAAACTCCTTGCTCATAAAATTGCAGGAGCTGCCTGAGTCCAACAGCGCCTTTATTTTTAGGGGGTGTCCATTTTGCAGCTCTAGCGACACTTCAATCACTATAGCAGGTCGAGGAGCTTCTGGCACGGGCACTTTCACTGCTCTTTGGCCTGGCTGCAGTGCCCTGACGGTGGCAACCAGGCGTTGGCTTTTACCTGCTCCGTTTCTCCCTGCTCTCCCCCCTCAACAGCTCCCACCATCCCTTGCCATTCCTTCCTCTGGGGGCAGACTCTGGCAAAGTGGCCTGGCTGTTGGCAGAGATAGCATTTCCGGGCTCCCTTTCCCTCCTTCTTCGCCCCCTCACTGGGCTTTGAAACTGCGCGCGCGCGGGCTGTTCCGATTTCCATCGGCTCTGCCGGCGGGAAAGCTGGCTCAGGAATGTCTGGAATGCGTAACTCCTTCCAACGTTCCCCTCTCCCTTCCCGCCTCTCCAAGGCTCTTGCCTCCTGGCGCGCTCCAATGGTCAGCGCAGATTTGGTCAGCTGATCCATAGACACCGCCCTGGGGCTCCTGGCCAGCTCGTCTTTCACAGCTGAAGAAAGACCTTCTTCAAATAGCATCTGAATGGGTGCTGCCGATAAATCCCACCCCAATCTGTGAATCAGCATGGTAAATTCAGTCCAGTACTCACGGACAGATCTGCTTCCCTGCTTGCAAGCCATTAGCTGTCTGCGCACCACCCCTTCCTCAATATCGCTGGAAAACATGATATCCATTGCACGAAAGAATTTCATAGTGTCCTTTAGGATATCGTTGTGCGTTGCCATCAGGGGTCGAACCCAGTCCCGCGCCCCCTTCTCAAGATGCCCAATTACGAAAGCAACTCGCGATTCCTCATCAGGGAACTCATCAAACTGCACATTCAGAGCATATTGCATCTCCGTCCTAAAGGCATGGTAATCCTTGGGGTCCCCCCCAAACTTCTGCACCAATCCTGGTACCTTTCTGGGGAACTGAGTGGTTCTCCCCTTTTTGTCAGCATCCTGAGCCCTTCTCTCCTCGAGCCTCGCCGTCTGCAGCGCAAGTTGGACCTCCAGAGCTTGATACCTTTCTTCCAAGCTTGGACCAGCTCCAACCCCTGCCTCTCCGGTTCCGACTGGGTTGCTCATGATGCTTTCTCCTGTACAGGCAGCGTACAGAGACTGTCAGACTGCTGTCAGGGGATGATTAGCTGCTTGTGCTTAAAATTGTGCCCCTTCAGAGTTTGTGCGGCCCCACAAACCTCTGTGTGTGACAGAGCTCCTCAGACATGTCTGCTCTAGTCACTAGTAGAGTCTGACAGTGGCTGCCTGCGGAAGCGCTTCCAGCAAAGAAGTTCCTTAACGGAAACGCGTCTCCTGGACTCACGACGTGGCAGCTTCCGGCGAAGCATGGGTCTCCCTGCAGTTGCTTCTGACACCTCCCCGCTATTTTCGCTGGAAGTGTCTCTCACCCCTTTCTCTCCCCTGCTGTTTCCTGCCTGGGCTGCTGCGTCTCTCTCAGCATTACTGAGATCCTCCTCCAGAGACCCCTCGCTCCCCCTCCTTGTCCCTGCTTTAGCTGCTCTCTCCCAGTCTCTGGGAGCCCTACCACCTCCCTTTCCTCTGATGTCAGTTCCCTGACATAGGGTAATCCTCCAGAATAGAATGGGCTAGCATGTCTCACTGAAATGAAGAGGAAAACAGGATTTGCATTGGCAGTAAAGTTCCATTGTTCTAATAAAACTGTGTCACTTCATATTTCAGTTTTAAACAATAGACATACTTGCTATATTCAGCCAGGGTAATTTAAACACATACTTCAGTTTAAGAATAAATCCTGATACCCCAAAAGACCACCTGTGATTCATGTACTTTAAAATGTGAAAGCTTTCCTAGAATTGAAGACCTTGAATACAAACATACAGTGTTCTTTCTTCCTGGCACTGTTTTTTTGAACAAAATATAACGCACATTGATAATACTGAGGACTTGATTCTAGAGTCTAAACTAGGGGAAGCAATTGAAAGAACATGGCATACTAGAACGTCACAATCAGTCCTACTTATGGCTCGATGGCCTTCAGTGGAAGTTAAATATTCAGGGATTGTCCACACCCTTCATATAAACCCAACTCATGCACTTCCTACACATTTGGCAGGGTTGATGGCAGGGTTGGTTTATCCAGCCATTCATCAAGGCCTCTACCCCTACAGGTGAGCACTCTGCCCCTAGTACTGTGGTTTAATACTGCTACGAACCTGCTTGTCTGCCCTTCCCAGAAAGGGCCAGTGGATGACGGGTGATGGTAAATAGGTGAGAAAGCTGTAGAACCAGATATTTTCCCCAGGAGTTCTCACCAGGCTGGTGAGAAGAAGCAAACAGCAGCAAAGATGGAGTGACTTGCCTGTACATAACCCTGTTTGAGGCTGTACCTCAAGAACTACAGCCAGCATCAATATGTTCCACTAAGCCTTCTTGGGTCTCTATCCTTCCATATTTTCTTAAATCCAGTGCCATAATATTTAGAACTAAGTTGTGATGGCAGAATACACAACCCAGTGACATTACTGTGTTTCTTATAGATGGTTATGATTTGCTGAGTGCCATCAAAGCTGTACACCATCAGAACTGCTTCAAAGTTTCCACTCAACTTCATCATCTTCCAAATCTGACCATGAAAGACAAACCTGACCCCACACTCCAATTCTCACTACTTCACTCCATAGGAAGCATATATGATTTACCCCAGACACAGAATTCTCATATCTCAGTCATGAGAAAATTTTCTTTCCCAATGTCCTCAATGTGTTTCCAAGGTGGAAGCTTCAATGAGGCACTACTGAGTTGCATCGATCTTTCACTCTTCCAAGCACAGCAAGAAAAAAAACACATAGGCAACTGACCCTATCCTCTGCAACCTTGACAATTTTGTAAGCCTCATACTGTCTGCTAGTGGCAACTGAAATTATGCACTTGACTCTTATAATCACACATGCCTTTTAATAAGTAATTTATGAGGTGCAGTACTGTGATACAACATAAGCAAATGCCTATCACTTGCATAATGTCCAAGCAGAAACACATGCTGCTACTCTTGAACAAGTAGGTCAAACATCTGTTGAAATGATTTATTACTACTTATATAGCACCATCCAGGTATATAATGAGGGGGGCAGGTCCCTATACCAAGGCAGTTCAACTTTAAAAATTGGAAAAGGATGAAGTTTAGTTTCACTTCATATTTACCTTATTCTTGCTGAAAACCAGTAGCTGTGTAGGAGCTTAAATATTGCACTTTCCCTATAGTAATCTGCATATTGTCAAGGGACCATGATTCAACAAATAACTTTGCCATGGCAAATAAGCCACTACCCTCTAAATGGGATTAACTGTCGTTCCCCTAAACACTAGAGATGCAAAGATGGCTGGAATCATCTGAGCAGCTGTATAGCAATCCCTGCCAACTCCCAGGTTGAGAGGAAGGCTGGGAGGTTGCTAAGCAGGTATATGGTGAAGGCATCATTACTTAACCACATAGGGCCAAATCAATAACCCTCCCTCCAATAAAAAGTTGGAGTGGCAGTTGGGGAAGATGCTAAGGGTGCTATCCAGCCAGTGGACAGCAATCTATCCAGCTTTGGACAGCAATGCCAATAATGCATGCTTACAAAGCCTTTTCCTCAGGCTCCCCCTTTACCCACTTTTCTCTAAGGCAAGACCACAGGCATTGGGTGTTGCTGTACAAAAGTGCTCTATTCACCTTCGTGAAGCAGTGACCAACCATGCATGATTTGCCCTGTCCAGCCTTTCCCAAGAAATATAGGGAGGAGCCCTTAACAACCACATATTTTGGCTTTGCCAACAAGACCAACCGACAACCATTGACTCTTGCCAAAGATACAGATGCAACACTATCATGATTATTATTTTTATGCACAACCAAACACCTCTGTTTAAGAAACAGACGGAAACTACTGCATTTTCTTTTATCAAATGCAGCATTGTCAAGATGCATTCATAAGATTTTGGGAAGATATTTTTTCTAGTTTGGAAAAATAAGGCTAAAGATCAAAGACTGGAAGTTGCTTTGTTCTATACCGTTAGCGGTGCTTCAGTTCAGACTTGATTGCCATTGCTGTCAACCTTACAGTCATTTCTCCCCAATTCTTCACGTTTCAACGTTCCAAAGAGATTTGTCTGCTGTAAAGAGCAAATACAGCAACACTCTTTGTTCTCCCCAAAGGACTATGCACCAGTTTCCAGACATTTAAACAAAATTATATTGAAGTGAAGAATCGGAAGCTCTGCTCCAGCTTATTCATGAAGAGATTTCACAGTCTCTGAGAAATGAACTGGAACAATAACACTTGGGCTTCAAATATGGTTATTATCACTTTTTAAAAAGGGTATACAATGACAAAAAAAAAATAATACAGATGAGGGAGAATAAACAGCTGTCAAAATCTCTCTAGTTTCACATATTCTGGAAGGGTGTGAATCTGGTCCTCTTATTTAAATTATTTTCTCTTTCTTACAAAGGAACTGACTGAGATATCCATGATCTTCAGCAATGAAAGGCTACTCTTTCTGATCTGAGCAGCACAACACCGTTTCCTTCCTTTCTTTGCTTGAAACATAAAATAATCTCATGTGTGCATACAAATATACACTACACAGATCACCAAAAGCTTTTCTCCCTGTTGAAACAATTAACTGGAAAATCCCTGTTGTTACCAGAGTGCTCTCTCTCCTACTCTCTCTCTCTCTGTGGACCCACGTCTTACACATCAAAGTACTAATTTTTTGGGGGGGTCTCTCCTGTAGTTGACGTTAGTGCACAGCCTAAGATTACTTCAAAATATACCTGTATCATACTGGTCAAACTTGGAGAGTTAGACTGTGATCAATAAATGCCAATGTTATTTTACAAGCTATGGGGAATAAGCAAAGGGAATTAACAAGAACTACAGAATTTGTTATTAGTGTAATATATATTTACACCAAATGGCTGACAGGAAATAAAGACAGCTTTGTGACTTGAAGTGCAAGTACAAAAATATGAAAGAATAAATGGTTATTTGTTACACCCCACACTGCCCAGACCATACAGTTAAGCAGTTTGTAAGCAGAGATGTGTCTGATATGCATTTCTGTAACAGGAGGTTAAATAAACCAGGAAGGCTAAAAGTTCACATGCAAATAGTTCAGCTTTGGTTCTCACTAGAGCAAGACTTGTGAAATCACAAACACAGACAGAAGTGAGATGGATGGAACACAATGGTTACTTATCTATTGAGAAAATGGGAGAAGAAGGAAGAGGTTAGACTCAGGTTTTTTATGTTTTTACTGTACACAATTCATAGATTGGACTTGAAAATGTCAGCAGGATGTGTTGCATGAGACGCTAAAGTTAAGATAATCCTTCTCCTTGCCAAAGTCCTGGAAGGGGCAGCTGAAAAACCAACTTGAGGGCCAAATTTTATATTTGCCTCTGGAGTCCTATATAGTTAGGGGGGAAATGGGGCAACTTCCTTGTAGAAAGACACTGGCTGCAGCCCTCTATGCCATAAACTGACTAGTCCTGGGGAAAACAACAAACGTGGACTAAAAGGCAAGGGAGAGGGTGATAATGCTAACTAAAGCTGGAGAAAAAAAGAGGAATGTTCCTGCCACAATTAACAGTGTCAGAGCATCTCAAAAGGAGAAGAGTAAAAGCAACCTAGGGATGTGTCCTAAAAGTTGAAAAAACTCAGGATGTCTAGTTATAGGATACGGTTTATCTACAGGCAGAAATCTAAATTTGCAAACTGATCTCATTAGTGTCTGAGCTGGGCATGTGCAACATTAAATAACAGAGACATGATTAATGAGCTACCCTGTACGGTTATGAGTTATAGCAATTGTGTTTCCTGCCAAAGAGTTGTGGTGGAGTTACATGGACATTGTAACAAATCAGGTTGTGTTTAGCAAGTATCCCTGTGATCCTGGTAAGGACTGAGCTTTGATTCTTCAGAAGAAGCTAGCCAGGGTGCTTACTTTAGTTAGCTAGGTGTATGCTTGCTGGAAGGAAGCCATCATTTACTAGAGATTATTAATTACTGGACTTGGGAATTCCTTGCATTGGATATGGCACCAGGTTCTGGGGGGTTAATTAGGTTTATGAAGACCTGCTCATGCTTGTGGCTTACCATCATCCTGTCAGGATCAGACTTGGCTTAGACTATACCTGCTGTCTCTGATTTGACCACAATTACTATCCTTGCTGGCGCTATGGGCTAAAGCCTCAGCGCCTAGGGCTTGCCGATCGAAAGGTCGGCGGTTCGAATCCCCGCGGCGGGGTGCGCTCCCGCTGCTCGGTCCCAGCGCCTGCCAACCTAGCAGTTCGAAAGCACCCCCGGGGGCAAGTAGATAAATAGGTACCGCTTACCAGCGGGAAGGTAAACGGCGTTCCGTGTGCGGCTCTGGCTCGCCAGAGCAGCGTTGTCACGCTGGCCACGTGACCCGGAAGTGTCTCCGGACAGCGCTGGCCCCCGGCCAATAGATGTGAGATGGGCGCACAAACCCCAGAGTCTGTCAAGACTGGCCCGTTCGGGCAGGGGTACCTTTACCTTTACCTTTACTATCCTTGCACTCACTGCCCTGAGCAAAGCTAAATTACATACAAAGTCTTGGGGCACATGAAGAGTTCCGATTAATCCAAGCTTATTGGTAACATTGACTAATATAGTTATTATAACAGGCACTCAAGTGCAGAATGGCATCTATGCATCCAGGGAGTCTTGTCTGGCACCTTCATTGTATAACTTGAGGCACCAGGTGAAAACGTTTGTCTATAACCAGGCCTTTGGCTGATTAACAGTCTATGGCCTTTTAAATGTATGGGGGTATTGCTTTATTTTTGTTTTATTATGTATTGTGTGTTCTCATTTTGTATTTTTATGTTGTGAACTGCCCTGTGATCTTCGTATGAAGGGCGGTATACAAATTTAATAAGCAAATGAATAAAGTAAATTGTGTGTAAATTATTTGTGGTGTTTGAAGGACTTGTTCAGACAGCATGCATTAATTATTGCCCCCCACCCCAAATTAGTAAAATGGGTGTTCCATGCATGAATGAGCTAGCAACAAAATGAACCAACAAAGAGTGTGGGACTGAAGACTGGTGAAGAGAAGGGGACTTGGAGGTTTTGGTACAAATTTGCTTTTTAAAAAAGCCCTGGAATGAACAGGAAAACTTATCTGGATTCAATAATAGGGAAGGCGTTGAAGAAGTAAACATTCTGTTCAACCACTCTCATTTCCCACAACATTCATACACACAAAAATGATACCTTGATAATAATAAAAAATGGGGGGGGGGGTCCTTATCACTGAAGAAAGGGGAGCACTGACAATTGAGGATTGTTGGCTTAACTTTCTAAGCAGACTGTAAGGAATATGTACCATTAAACGCAGTATTTTCTTTCTAAATAAATATGCTTCTTTATGACAAATCCAATGAGGAAAAGAAGGGTTTGGGGTTTTTTTTAGCATACTAAGTGCTACACACACACAATCTAAAGCAAAAGCAGTGAGCAAGGAAGAAGGAAAACAGTCCTGGATTTAAGTACAGTTATGAAAAAGCAATTATAGTACAATACACACAAAAGAGTGTGTTTGCTGGGGTAGAACTATAAATGTTTCCAAAATTAAAGTAACAAAAACTTTTGAAGGTGTATTGTCAAATGAGAAGAGAATGCAAACAGCAATGTAGAAGGTTCAAACAGTGCAGAGAATGGAAGCAGTTGAAAAGGACTGTATAAATACAGTAAGAGAGAAAGAGAGTGATGGAAGCCTAAGTAATGGGACTAGAAAGAAAGGCTCATCTGTCTTGATGCAGTTTTCTTCAGGATAAACTTGCCTGAGATTGTAGTCTTAGAGAACTACTGTAAAACAATCTCTAATAAACATGAAAGCAAAGAAGACAATAATAAGATTTAAAAGGTAGATTTGCTAAGTAATTTTCTTAACTGCGGTTGCCACCATGGAATTAATAACTCCTGTTTTCTTCTATTAGATCTTGTAGTAAAAGTACATTGCCTTTCACCATTTTCTTCCTGTGGCATATCCAACTGTGAGTTTTTTTGTATCCTTGTCACCTTCGCCTTCCAGTTCCAATTCATATTCATGTGCTCTTGCATTTGTCAGCATTCTCTAAATTTCCTCAAAAAAATTGCTATCCTCCATTTCAGTCCCAATTATTTTTGTTTCCTTACATGTCAAGGAAAGAATAGACTTCCCACATTGCATACTACTTCATGCACCAGTTGAGAACCTATGGATTATAAATATACTATGCCAGGTCTCTGACAATGAAGTTAAAAGTGACATTTGGATGCACAAGGCACAGATTCCATGTTGTCCATTGACAATACACACTATGTACAACTTAATAGTTTTTATAAGGCTATCTATCCTGTGATGACCATATAGCTATTCTTTTTAAAAAATACTGCACATGAGCAACCCTTGTAGGAGTTGGTGCCTCAGGTCCTGCAAGTTCATTATTGTATACAAGGCTCTCTTTCACCTTGATATTTGACTAATGAGTTGCAACTGCTCAACTGGGGCTTGTTATTTGGGATTATTGATATGATTTTAATCTGGACTCAAATGTGTCCCTACAATATATGAATGTGACCTATTTCCTCTGGTTTAGAGCACACACTGGACCAGGACTTCTCCTGATCTAGATCAGGTCTCATTATTGTCAGAGAGGTTTGAACATTACAATCATATATACCAAGAAAGAATGAGTGATCTGTAAAATCTAAATTAGGAATCTGTGCATTAATTCTGTGAAGAGACATTACAAGCAGACTTAAGTAACATTTCTCTATGTAGTCAGCATTAGTCAGCATTTCAAAAGCTCACTCATTTGCTTGTATCAACAAAACCTACTTCACTTATTTTCACAGAGTATAATTTATGAAAGATTGTATTATGGCTGGAAAGTTAATCTTGGAAATACAAAGGACAGCACTGTCTTCCTGGGTGTGTAGAACAAAGGCTCTCTCGCTGCTGCACAAAGTTCTTTCTCAAAGCCTCAGAAAAAGAACTGACTGAGACTATTCTGTTTTCACCTGCTGTCATACAAAAGTCTATCAAAGTACTGAAGCACTTTCAGCATCACTCCATGAAGACAAAGCTGAGAGCAGCTGCAATAAGTATACATTTTAAAGAGCAATGGGGAGAACAATAGCTATTCTTGCAAGTCTTCAAAACTGTTCCTGCTATAGCTAAGAAAATAATTTCATGGAAGTTAGAAGAAAGCTTATTTTGCAAAGGTTAATGCTGTAGAAGCACACCTGCTGAAATGTATACTAAACAACTTCTATACTGGAAAAAAATATGGAAGAACAAAATCCCAGGTTTAATATTTGTCGTATTTTCTTCTCTACCAATCTTCAATATTATACTTTAAACTTATAAATTGGTATATACATTGATCTATGCTAAAAACAATGGCTTTTATCCAAATATCCCATTCTGTTTGAACAAGAATTGCAGATTCCCCTCTCAATTTTCAAGTACTCTTCTATCTTTCTTTCTTTCTTCCTGCACAAAAGCTAGCTATCTTGGCAGTAATCTGAGGAAATTGGTTAGCCAAAAGGTAGCCAACCTGCAGCAAGATTATCTTCTATCTCATCAAACTGATTCCAGAGGACTCATGTGACTTTCTTTTTTCTTTTGGGCCCAGAGCGTCATGGAAGGGACAGGTAGAATAGGTGACTTCCATCTTAAGTTCTTTCTACCCACATACTTTTCACTCCACCTTGGTAGCCATTTTTATCACCATCTTTAAGTGCTCTTCATGTTCCTAGGCAGTACTCAAGGTGGCTAACACCAATAATGAAATCATATGACAAGAACAATCAAACCAGCAGCAAACAAAGCAGTTAATTTGGAGCCAACAACAAATTGGGGCTCAAAGAGCAGAATACTGTCAAAATGTTATGCCGCTGCTATAAGAATTACATGGCCCTGCCAAGTAGCCACTGAGCTAACTTCAAGGTGCTGGTGTACAAAGGCCTTTACAGCTTGAGACCAGGACACCTAAAAGAGAGTTTCATCCTTTATATACCCAACTGACCACTGCACTCTGCAGGAGAGGGAGCCCTAAAACCATATCATCTTAACAAGAAGTCCATGCTGCAGAATGTAGGAATCAGGCCTTTTGTGTGGTGGCAGCTGCCCTTTGGAGCTCTCTCCCTTTACATCAGACAGGCACTGCCTTTGTTGTCCTTACGGTGCCTGTCAAATATTTTCTTCTTTTCAACAAACCTTCTAAGTGGATAATTTTCTTATCATAGTCAGTAACTGTACTGAATTTTAAATTGTTTTAAAACATGTAATTGCTTTAGCTGTTTTTATATATGTGATTGTTTTATTGTGAAATGGCTTTGATATGCTTTGCAGAAAGCAATTCATAAATAAAATTAAGAATCGTATATCCACAATTTACTTAAACAGAGCGGAAATGATGAAAGAGGAGGTCCAAGCATACATCTCGGGGGAGGGAGCTCCATATTCTGGGTATCTCAACTTAGAAGGTGTGTTTCTACCCACAGAGCCTGAAAAGCTGGTACAGTGGCACCTCAGGTTACATACGCTTCAGGTTACATACGCTTCAGGTTAAATACTCCGCTAACCCAGAAATAGTGCTTCAGGTTAAGAACTTTGTTTCAGGTTGAGAAAAGAAATCGTGCTCCAGCGGCGTGGCAGCAGCAGGAGGCCCCATTAGCTAAAGTGGTGCTTCAGGTTAAGAACAGTTTCAGGTTAAGAATGGACCTCCGGAACAAATTAAGTACTTAACCCGAGGTACCACTGTAATGTAGAAAGGCGCCAGCACCAGCATTGCTCTGACTGAGAAACAATAGAGACAAAATATCTGGGAAATGGGCACAGTGACTTATATATTGAAAACTGCCTATATCACTGCTATAAATTGTATTATGCTGCCTTGCTCCAATGGCTGTGTCAGAGGCAGAGGCTTCTTACCCGAATGATAGCTTTCCCATGGAAGGTGGGAAGCCAGTAGCATTACTAGCTTCCAACTTCCCAGGGCTAATTAGTCATTACTTCAAGCAGGCTGAGTCTATAAATAAAGAGGACTGCCAAGACAGTTAAGAACAGGAGCTGTTCTCCTTATTGTAGCCTTTTATTATAAAAATAGATTTTCTTGTATATTAATAAAACAGGATGGATCAAAAAGTCAAGAGTAAGGATGGATCAAAAATCAATAGTCCATAAAAATACAATCCATTCCTTCCCCACCTCTGCTAAAAGTCCCAACAACTTAATATTAAAGCAGGCAGGCAGATAAACAGAGCACTGACCCACATGTATCATTTTTTGCTCCAGTCTCATATCTTAACCCCTTTTCTCTCTCCCACCCCTATTTCAGCCAGGAACTCAGCTATGCAAGGAAAGCCAGGCTTAGCTGAAGGTTTTTACATCAGGCACCATGATAACACTTAAACTTAGCAGCCTCCCAAAAATTTCCATCACATCACTTGTCCATAAATGGATACCAAAGTGGCTTTCCCTTGACCCTCCTTTGGAGACTTCTCTATTTGGAGAGTTCTCCATTAAATGGCTAAATACAAGCTGGGCCATCTGGGATATTTCACAGCTGTGTATATGGTATTCTCTTCTGCCCCATCATCTATATCAGTGATGGCCAAACTTGGCCCTCCAGCTGTTTTGGCACTACAACTCCCATCATCCCTAGCTAACAAGACCAGTGGTCAGGGATTATGGGAATTGTAGTCTCAGAACAGCTGAAGGGCCAAGTTTGGCCATCACTGATCTATATCTAGGGATCCAATGCTGCAACTCTGCTGGTTCAAGTGACTTCTGTGCCTGCAATGGGACATCCTCTCCATATCCTGTCCCTTCCAGTCCCCTCTCTCTCATACACCCTCACAATCGGCTCTGGAAACTTCACCCTTTGGAGTAGATTTTGGTGGCACACAGTAGAAGAGAAGGAATAGAAGTCCCACTGGTCCAGCATAACCCCACTGGTTTAGCACTGAATGCAATCCCTATATCTACACACACATACAAAATCACCATATAAAATAGATCAGCCTGCAAAAAAGTCCCAAGGTCCTTGAGGGAGCTTTATATCAGGCTTCCTGATTCAACACTCTATGAGCCACGCCACAGTGAATGATCTCCATTTAACCCTGAGTTAGTAAGGTTCATTTGACACTGACAAGAAATAGAGCCTTTAGTGTCATTGGCGCAGTCCCGCAGAATGGTCTCCCAATAGTGACTCATCAGTTGTCTTCTATATTGGCCTTTAAACATTTGCTGAAAACTTCCCTTTGCTGCCAGTCTTATGCAGACAATTAGGCTACAAAGTTTCTATAATAGCTGGTGATACGTTTTGCATCTTTTTATGTGGCTTTTATAACTCATACATAGTTGTTGTAAACTGCTTTGATTTTTTATAATGCTTGCTCAGGAGCAGCTTATTATGACTTACGGTTGTTTCATGGTTTGTTATGAATACAGCACTGTACTAGGAAACTTTACAGCTGGGTCTCCCTGCCTCAACCCACTAAATGACAGGAAACACCATAAGTGTGCATGCACACGAAAGCTCACACCAAGAACAAACCTAGTTGGTCTCTAAGCTGCTGCTGGACAATTTATTTTATTATTATTATTATTATTATTATTATTATTATTATTATTATTATTATTTTGTGTGTATGTGTGTATATATATATATATATATATATATATATATATATATATATATTTGCTTTCGTAGATTTTCACGGGTACAGGAATGCAGGTTTTGGTGTCTTCGGGTGTCTTCCCGTGTAAGAGTCGGGGTGTCTGGGCGACGTTTCGACGAGGTCTCACTCGTCATCTTCAGGCTGGTGCTTTCGGCTTCTTGTTACAATACAATTTATAGGAACTCAATACAATACAATTTAATTTATACAATACAATTTATAGGAACTCAAACACCAGATTCTGCTCTGTTCCAGTAACAAGAAGCCGAAAGCACCAGCCTGAAGATGACGAGTGAGACCTCGTCGAAACGTCGCACAGACACCCCGACTCTTACACGGGAAGACACCCGAAGACACCAAAACCTGCATTCCTGTACCCGTGAAAATCTACGAAAGCATATATATATATATATATATATATATATGTATGTATGTATATATACATACACATATATACATATACATATATATTTCTACTGCATCAGACCAACACAGCACCTACCTGAATCTAGAACAGTTTTTAAATGTTACACAAACACAGAAAGAGTGTTGCATAGACATTAACTGCTAAGAAGGCTTACCTATATAATTATAAAATCTCCACAAGTTATGAAAATCCTACTTTCTAATAGTAATAATTTTTTTAATAAAATCTGAGTATCTTGTATACATTCTGCTTCTATAACTTAGATTACTTAAAGCATTTCAACCTTTTTAAAAACACAGGATTATGATGACCAAAGGGAATGAATGTGAACAAGGGTTTGGGGATTGCGCCAGTAAAAGTAGGCACCAGCAGCTAAGGAAAAGAGAAAGATCGCTTAAATAGCAAGTTTCAAAGCATTTTCTCCCTAACCCATATGAAGATTTGCCGGCCTACAAATGAGCGCTCTGTACAGTTAACATGCTCACAGACTTAATATGTTTTTGTAAGAAATGTTTGCAATAGCAGACAACTTTGTTTTGCAACAGAAGTTGAAATGGTTGTTCTAACCTGTAAGACAGTAAAAATAAAAGCTATCAAAGAGTAAATAGCTCAGCTAAGCACTCCTGAACTGTCAGGTTTGCAGTTTGAAGACAGATGATGCCATCTAGTAAGGTTCTGTGCACACACAATTCTTAAAAAATGTATGGCTGCAGCTGACCCCTGAGAAACATATTACTGACATGTTAATCTCTAAACATACTGACGTACAATTTATGATGCCAAGCACCAGTGAATAATGTTCAACTCAAAACTAGATAGCTAGAGAGAACATGCTCATATCATCACCCAAACAGGCTGGTAGTCTTAAGGTGAATTGTGCATCATTTACAGTTTGTTGAGCAATGTTGTGGCTAGTTTCGCCCTGCTCAGCTCCTTTTAAACCATGCATCATCTGCAAACATGTAGCACCAGGTTTTTAAGATTTAAAAAGACAAGCAAAACTAAAGCTGCAAGAGTTGAAAAAGCAAGATAGAACTGTTTTGTCACACATCATTACAGAAAGGTATTGATATGGATTGATCAACAATACAAAAGGTAATATATTCAACTATACTTGTCCAATGAGCTCTAACTAGCATGGAAAACAAAGGTGAGAAACAACACTAAAATAAAAGCACACTAATTAACCAACTAGTCATGTTTGCTTTTCTGTTCTGTTACTATAAGAAAAATAAGTTTTCAGTCCCCTTTTTGTATCAGAAACCTACTAAGTTTCCTCATCCTGGCATATTAGTACAGCATACGCCAGTCACACTCAACTTAATTCACAGACTAAATTCCAGTCTATTGAAAAGCTCAATAGCTACAAAGTTCTCCAACACTGTCACAGCAAATTTCCCCAAAGGCAAGAAATTAATGGGTTTTGATCCTTTCACAAATATAACCAAGACAAAACTCAAATGTCAAGTATATTCTCATGCCAGACATTAGGGCAGGGAGAGGAGCAAAAGGGAAGAAACAAAGAGAAAGAGAGAGAGAGAGAGAGAGAGAGAGAGAGAGAGTGTCAAGCAAGCATAAACAGGGTCAGTTTTTCCAGTGGGTTCCAATAACTTTTAAATACCATAATAAACGGGAACAGTCAAACCAACAATCATGTTATTAGAATATGGCAGCAGAGAGAGGTAGAACTGCAGTTTGTATTCTAACCCATTTATGAGATACGAAAGAAATGGGTGGAGGTAAACAAGAAGAAACTTGTGTGTCTGTAGGGTGGCCCGCCTCATTCTTTAAGAACATTCATTATATTGTGTGTGAATATGAAATCCTGACTCTTTTTTTTAAAGTGCAAAACTCACAGCGACATCAAAAGTGGAAGATTTTCATTATAACTGGCTTACAACAAATCACAAACCTCACATCTGTTATACTCCATGTGATCTGCCATGTTGTTTCAATGCTCTGAACTGCACCACTGTTAGATAGGGGAAATTAGGAGTAACGAAGGGCACGTTCTACAAAATCACCACGTGATTTTGTTTATTTAAAAAAATACCCTGTTCAGATTTGAGGGAGCATGTGGTGAGCTTCTACATGTACAGTGGGATTTATGATTACCATTTTGAACATGGTTCCTTTTGCTACTAACCTAAGTAGCTACACCACAAATTGAAGGGGAACTTCAAGAAGTGCACCCAAGAGAAAATCCCTAGTCCAGTTTTATCACACGATTAACTGTTTGTCTAGATTAAGGGTTGGAACCCTATGGCCCTCTGAACTCCATCACTCCAGCTCCCATCAGCTCCAGCTAGCATGGCCAATCATCAGGGATGATAGAAGTTGTAGCTCAGCAACATCTATAGGGTCACAGGTTCCTTCCATCCGCTGGTCTAGATCATGCCTCAGGCATGAATGGAAGACCTTTGCAGGTATCATTCAGAGTTTTGAGTTTAGCAACTTTCTCGTGCATAAGTAAAGCAGTCTTCTAGGTCACAAGAACCCCAACATTCCTGGATTGACAAAGCCCTGGCCCATTTTTTATTTTTTTTAAATCCCACATAGAGTGGTCCCATCACTGCAGCCACAGGAAGGTAGCAACATACATGTCATTGCCACAACACCTCTCTCGGTGATAAAGTTCCAGGATGCCCCCACTGTCACAAGATTTGTCTCCCTTCTTGACAGAAAAATTTGAGCAGGGCTTCCAGAGACTCACATCTCAGCATGGGCAATATATGTGAAATAATAACCTCCTTCACTTTCTAAAAAATTATGAGCTAGAATAAAGCACCTGCAGCACAAGGCTAATAATGGCGCTAAAGGTATTTCTAAACCTCTGACTGTTGAAAGCTGGGAAAGAGAGGAGAATTGTGTACTTGTTTATTGGGCTTACTGTAAAGCATCTTCCTTTGTAGCCGCAGAGGTTGGGAACTGCAGCCACATGACATCAGGTGATTGACAGACGGGAAGCCCCACCCACTGATCAATGTAGCTCACAGAGGGTTGGCCAGCTGTGAATCCAGTCCTCTGGTCAGTTCCAATTTCCCACCCCTGCTGTAAAATAACAGTCAAGCTGGTATACCAGTAGTGGTATAACTAGGTGATTATCACATTTTTATTTTTGCTGTCGTTAACACTAACCCCTATCTAGCAGAACTTACATAGCACTTCATTCCCACATGATGGATTGGAATGGGGATTACCCACCCTTGCTGCAAGGAAAGGGGGAAATTGCCATGCTGTCTGGAACTTTAAACACACACACACACACACACCATAAGGACTTCAGCACTGGCTATGCAAAGCAAGGGAGCGACAGCCAGAAACGAACAATTAAAAATCCAAACCAAGAACAGTAACATAAACAATTATTATGTTATTTATTTATATCCAGCCTTTCCCCCTGAAATTGACCTAAGGTGGCTTACAGTTAAAATAGAAACAACGGGGGCAGTTAGCAGAAATACAACAGTTTACTCTTTCAAAGCACCACTGGATGAGCATTCCAAAACCAAAGTATGCCACTGAATACCAACCACTGGAAATAAAGTACAGGAGAATGCCACTGTGCTCATGTCCTGCTTTGGGTCTTCCCATAGGCATCTGGTTGGTCACTGTGAGCACAGGATGCTGGAGTAGATGGGCCTTTGTTCCGGTCCAGTAGGGCTCTTCAAACGTTCTTTAGTAGCATACCAGTTCATAGTCACTGGAGTCATTTTTAAGACTGAAAAATTGGAGTTCACAAAACGATAGGCACATGAAGGGGAAAGTTGTGTGCAGCCATCATTTATGGCAACATAGACCACAGCTAACAGATGCCACAAGCAATGCATTTGCAAGGTGGAGGAAGAACTGCATTTCCCCAGCTATAAAGCACATCATATCCACCAATGGGGAAATGTGTTGTCTCTGCAAACATTGAAAGGAGATTCTGGATTGTCTACAATGAATAGGTAATAGTGGCATATTTAATGCATCAAGAGCAACCTGAAAATGTCCTTTGGGGAAACTATTTGTAATTTTGCCTCTTGGTGAAGTACAGCTGTAAACAGCTGGGAGCTGTCTATCTAAACAGACACAAACTGAAAGGAGGTTTAGCACCGTACAATAGATTCTGTAACTTGATCCTAACCACATTTACCAAGCAATAAAGTCCACTGGAGCAAATGAATTTACTCTCAGGAAGGTAGTTACGCATGGTGCTCATAATTTAGCAGCTAGCCTCTTGAAATTAGGAAGAATTACACTGTCTGACATATTCAGTTATTTATGTTCATCTTTCATGGTTCCCTTTCAAGAATTAGAAATGGCCACAACCAAAGGTGACATATCAGATGGATCATGTTAAATAAGTTTTCCTTCTTAAGGTGACAGGATGGGTTTTGCTGTCACACCAAGGAACTGGCTGTCATATTTGGCTCCAAGATAAAGGCTGATTTTGTAACACTAGGGAAGAACTTTCAGAGTCTCTTCTCTCAGGTGTCCGCATAAATACTGGATATTGCAAAGCTGCACAAACAAACTTGAACTGACATTGCTCATTTTAGACAGGTTTTGTGCCATTGCTTTTAACAGATGCTTTGCAGATTTCTCTGTAAAATATGCCATTACAACAAACGCAAGTTTTGCTGATGTTCAATTACAGTACATTCCATCCCTTCCCCATAAAATGGGCTTTGTAAAACAGATTTTAAGGGAATGGCCAGGTCAAAAAGTCAGACCACCAAAAGAACCCACAGTTTAACCATAAGCAAAAGGCACTGCCAAATTCATTCATTTTAGTTTAATCACAAACTGAACTAAGAATGCATAACAAAAACACACACACACACAAGGAGTGTGACCTATTAAATGGATAAGATGATACTGAACAATATATGGCAGCTTTACAAGACAGTACTTCTAGGAGTGTCTACAAGTTCTTACCCATTATACTGAATAGAGCGCTTGAATGTACATGATTACCTTTTAAAGAACCAATTGAAATTCAACACATCGCCTATTTAATGACAATCATGCTATAGTTTAAGTCTGACACAGATTTCACTTTTAAAAAAGAAGTAGCAGCCCATTTTACATTGATTAATGTATGTGAATCAGTGCTCAATGAAGAGCATAGCTCAAATAGAGAAACTATTTTCAGTGCTGGGGGCTCAGTCATGGAACACGTGAAGCAATAAGCATAGCACACATCTGAGCACATGCAGAGTTCTTTCCCACGCTGCAGAACCAGCAGCACCATCCAAAACACAACTGGAAGGAAGCAGTTGAGCCACTGGATGCACAACTGCTAGGCAGGTATGAACCCCGGGGCAGTTGACCTCTTATAAATTAAGCAAGTGAAGTAAATTATCTGTGCTTAGATTAGAAAAGACAACTCTCTCTCACTCCAGGCTTGCAACAAATGACTGCAGCTTACTGCAAACTAAATTAGTTAGCCTGCAATTGACACCACTTCAAACGGCACCACTCTTTCCCCTCCCCAAGTAGGAATTTTAACACAGTTCTCTGGAGATCTGCAGGGCGGGAGAGGGGACTAAAGCATCACCGCCAAAAATAAAAGGTATCCACTATGATTCTAGAAGGTGTCATTCTTATGGGATGGAGAGGTGAGCTGGCATTTCCCTCTTCCTTCCAAGCCAATTCCCAGTATGTAAATTCATTGGCAAGCCTTCGTTACTCTTGTGTAAGGAAGGGAACAGGAAGTCAGAGAGCCTCAGCTGCGTTTAGTACACTTCATAGCCCCCCACCTACCCCGATGCCATCGCCCAATGACCGGCAAGTTTGCCCTGGGTTTCCCCATCCCCATTTCAAAGGGACAAGGTATTTTTGTCCCCTGGCAGCACCAGCGGAGAGAAGTCGAAACTCAACCTGCGCCTGGCAAAGGCGGGTTCTCACGGCTCCGCGGAGGGATTTTTTAATTTTTTTTTTGGGGGGGGAGGGCGGACATCGTTTTCACACACCCGCGCGACCCATTTACACGTGGACTCCTCTCCCTCCCCGTGACTAGAGGCAGCCAAACCCTGAGGGAAGCAGTTGGCGTCGACGACGCCCCCCCCCATGCCAAGCACCCCTTCCGTGGCTTCCCCTCGAAATTCCAGGTTCTTCCTTCGCTGGAAGAGAAAGCTGGCTTCCTTCGGAGGGCGTCGGATGGGGAAGAGACCCACAAAAAGAAAGAGCCTTGACGTTCTTACCTCCTCAGGAGCCATGGAGAGCGGCGGTTCTTGAGCTCCTCTCTTTCTATGGCGGGAGGCAGGCAGGCGGGCGAGGAGAGCAGCGGGGTCGGCTGCAGGTGTCGGAGCCCGCCGAGAAAGCGGGAGCCTCGCGCGCTTGCTTCACCCCGCCGTGTGAAGGCTGAAGGCTGCGGTACAGTCTGTCCCAGATAAATGCATTAACAGCAGCCACCTCATGATTCATTAATCAGTCCCAGTGACCAGAACCACAGAAAGCGGCGGGTGCTGGGGCTGGGGAAAAGGGGGGGGGACAGAAGAGAGAGAGAGAGAGAGAGAGAAAGCGAAAGGCTCGGAGGAAACGCGAGCGTGGTCCCCGCTGGAACTCCGACGCGCGCGGAGTTCATTAATGGATTCATGACTCTCGCATTCTCCCGCCTTGGCGCTCAGCGGGAGGGGAAGAGCGTGCCGGCTGCTGCCCTCGCGCTTCGCCAGCCAGCTGGAGCGCGCGGCACTTGACGGCCGGCGCCCGGCGCGTGCCACACACACGCACGCACGCACACACACAGGGGCGCCTCGCCTCTTCCTTTGCCCGGCTAAGGCTAGGGCGGGACCGGGCTGGGGAAAGGGGAGGAGCTTCGGGGGCAGGTGACTCCCCTCGCAGGCGCCCTCGGCTCCTCCTGGGAAAGGAGCGCAGAGCTTGGCTCTTGCGGGGGGGGGGGGGAGAGAGAAAGAAAAAGAGGGCAGCGCCTCGCACGCGATGCAAGCGCGGATTTGTCCAAGGTTCGTCAAGGGGGTGAAGCGAAATTGGACGGCCAATCAGAGGCAGGATCGCGGTCAGCGAGGAAGGAGCGCGGAGTGTTAGCTAGGGAGCTTGCAAGTGAAGCGGCCCTCCAGATGTTGCTGGAGTCCGGCTCCCCCCAGTATCAGCCTGCATGGTCAGTGGTCACCACACTTGCAGAGCCACAGGTTCTCCCATCTCTCTTTCCCGCCCTCAGGCACCGTTGCATAAAATAAGAATACGCTGCGTTAGGGAAACATCTGGGGAAGTGTCCCTCACAGGGCAGGGCTATGAGGGGTGTATGTTCATACTTAAATCGGTGTTTTATTTATTTCACGAAAATTATATAGCCACTTAATTGAAATAAAACCTCAAGGTGGTTAACAAAAAAAAAAATTCTCAGTAAAATAAAAAGTTAGAACAGTTATTTAAAACATTAAAAAAATGAAATTAAAGATAAACTGAAAACCAGATTAAAACACGGGTTTTGGATTGGCTTTCCTAAACAAAAATGTTTCAGCAGGTACCAGAATGAATACCTACAATGAAGGCACCTGCCTGATGTCAATAGGTAGCAGTATTACTTAAACTATAATCCCATACATACGGGAATAAGCTCCATTGGACTCAATGTGCGATTTCATTTCAGAAATGTAGAAAACCTAATTTCAGAACAGAAATAGAAACTTTTATGAATCATGAGTGTATTATGGGATGGGGTTGCAGAATGTGTGTGGGAGGGTGGCCATGTTGCAAGTTTGCTCCCCGTCCCCCAAAAGTGATGATTGGGC
Organism: Podarcis vaucheri; assembly: GCF_965113315.1. NCBI lineage: Eukaryota > Metazoa > Chordata > Lepidosauria > Squamata > Lacertidae > Podarcis > Podarcis vaucheri. The sequence continues at coordinate 64,558,163 of NC_138763.1, forward strand.
CCTGTTCCCAACAACAATGGCCAAACATGTCTTTCAGCGTCTTATTGCTGTGAGCACAGTTGAAGTGCTGGTGATGAGATTTAAGGCCCTACATAGTTTGGGCCATGTGAACCTTAAGGTACACCTTCTTCATGGATACCACCTTCTTCTGGCTCAGATACATGGAAAAGATGGTCCTCCATGTCCCATCTATGAGAGAAGAGCATTGTCTATGGTGGACACCCAACACTGTGGCACCCACACTGTGAAAAAGCTCTCTGCTAGCTACATCCTTGCTGGTCTTTGGTGCTTAGTTAAGATGCTGGTCTTCCCGAAAATATTTTCTTCTTTTTTTTGTAGGTTGTGTGTGGGGTATCAAGCAAGCAGGTCCCAGTGTCTTAGCTCCTATACCATTGGCACTCTGCCGTCTCTGCAACTTTGGTTGACCTAAGCTACAATCCTATACACCCTTCCCACTACAGTCTGTGGGGCTTACTTCTGAGTAGACTTGCATACAACTGAGCTATAAAACTGTTGCAGTGCACTTAGGTAAAGATAAAGGTACCCCTGACTGTTAGGTCCAGTCGCAAACAACTCTGGGGTTACGACGCTCATCTCGCTTTATTGGCCAAGGGAGCCGGCGTACAGCTTCCAGGTCATGTGGCCAGCATGACTAAGCCACTTCTAGCGAACCAGAGCAGCGCATGGAAACGCTGTTTACCTTCCTGCCGGAGCGGCACCTATTTACTTGCACTTTGTTGTGCTTTCGAACTGCTAGATTGGCAGGAGCTGGGACCGAGCAACGGGAGCTCACCCTGCCTGCCGCAGGGATTCAAACCACCGACCTTCTGTTTGGCAAGCCCTAGGCTCTGCGGTTTAGACCACAGTGCCAACCGCAACTGCAGTAACTGTCAGCTGCCCTTACCCCTCCCCCAATCCAATCACTATTCAGCCTTGGCCAAGAATAGGGAACCTGTGGTCTTCCTTATGTTTGCTGAGCTCCCACCACCCTTAAGTCCCGGACAGTGCAACCAGTGGTCAGGGATGATGGAAGCTGGAGTCTAGCAACATGTGAAGTACTTTTAATGATTGCATATTTAAATTCCATTGTAAAACAGTAGCAAAACAACACAAAATTAGATGCAGGGAGGGGGGGAGGGACTGCTCTCAGAGGATTTTTGCCTCTACAGTATTTATTAGCTTTTTATAGTTTTCTCTCATTTCTCTCTCCCACGCCCTTTAATATAATTTTTTATTTGTTTCCTATAGAAAAGACATCTATGGTTTGAAATCCTAGAGTCAAATTTCACTTCTACTTGTATTGTTAAATTCAAAACTCTATATTTCATGCTTGAAAGCTTGAATTTAAACCCAGTTTGAGAAAGCAGTTATTCCGAGGACAATTAAATTCTTGTAGATAGAGAAGAAGGTTTTAAATGATCCACTTTAAAAAAGTGTAATCTGTTGAGTTTTTTTACTCCCCACCCCACCGTCAAGATTTTTGTTTTAATTTCCTCTTGTTGCAGCCGATGTCCTACAAATCTACAAGCCATGAAGTTAACTGAGATAGAGAACTGAATAAATATGGCTGTAGACATTAAGCATACATATACAGTAATACACTTTAGTCACACCCTAAACCAAACACATTAACGAAAACCTTCATCTGGATATATCTTCCATTGCTTTCAGCAGAACCAAGTTCTTAGGAGGAGTTTATAGAACAGGAGTGGGGAACCTGTGGCCTCCTGATGTTGTTGGACTCTAGCTCTCATAAGGCGCAACCAATGGTGAGTGTTGCAGACAAATAACATCTGGAGGGACACAGGTTTCTCATCCCTACATCCCATACACAGCTGTATATGTCTGCATGCATGTTTACTCAAAGTAAACCCCACTTGGCCAGTTTTTGGAAATACGCCATGTTGAATTCAATGGACCTTACACCTGAATGGATGTGGATAGGCTTATGCTGTTAGGCAAGCACAGCAATAAGGTGGCCATACGCTGAAATTCCCTCTTCCATTACAGCTGCTGGAGTCCTGTCCCCTTTTGCATATGGAAATCTATGACTTCTGCACATAAAACTATATTTTCACAGCTAAAAGTGAACCTTATAGACTACAAACCATATGAGTTCCTTGCTTGTGTAGCAGGAGAGATTTGGTTTCTAAATGGAAAGATGAATTACCACAGTATGAAAAGTTCCAGACATCCAGACACCTATGATTGTGTGAATAATGTGTTGATGGTCCCTGAAAACCAGTCTAATTTAGCTACAGGGAACTAACCAAGAGGGAAGGCATCTTTCTTTTGTTATTTCATGCTGTGATTCATTTTGAATTATTAGGAAAAGCAGTGTAAAAATGTTTTAAATAAATTCCTAGGTTGGGAAATGAACTATGACTTATTAAATCTAGTTCCAGAAGGAAACGGGAATAATTCATCTTTGATGCATCTTGTCACCTGGAATTGATACAGTTGATACTCTGATACCAAAGGCACCACAGAATATATTTTATCTGGTGCAACAGACTAAATTCTGAAGCAGCATCAGAGACCAACAGTATGGCTGGATGAGGATGATTAAGCTGAAACTTAAACCAGATAAGACTGAACTACTGTTGGTTGGGAATATGATTTATTTAGATACAGATTTACAGCCTACTGGGTTGGGCTTTTGGTAACTAACAACTGAATTTCTACTCAGAAGTAAGCTTCATTATATTGAGTGGGACTTACTCTCAAACAAGTGGGAACAGGATTTTAGTTTCCTTATAACAGGGATGGATAATCTATGGCTCTCTAAATGGTGCTGGATTCCATCTCCCATCAGCTCCATCTAGCATAGCCAATGGTCAGGAATAATGGGAGTTGTAGTCCAACAACATCTGCAGAGCTGCAAATTCCCAACCCTACCTTATCACCAAGTGCCTTCCAAACATTATTCAGTGGTGAAAAAGAAAGAAATAAAAAAATCTCTCTCAAATATTCCTTCCTCATATATTTTTCTTTTAAATGAATTTTTATATTCCCACATCTCTAAGTCTTATAATGCTGCTGGCCACACTAACAACATGTTAGTTTCAGGAGGTGTTTTCCCCAATCCCTCATGCTGCCTGCTTTAGTAAGATGTTCTTCTAAAGTTTAAGGGACTAGATAAGCTGAGACTGCAGCTCTGTGCATACATATCCATAAATAAATTCCAGTGAACCTTTGAGTAGACATGCACAAGGTTGTGAAATCAGCCTTGTTAACCCTTCAGTTGGTATGGACTTTGAGCAGAAAAGATAACTGCTCAAGATAATTTTGTGACAGACCCTAATGTGGGTGTTCCTTTGGAATTAATTTTTGATGTAATCTAATGGGAGCTGGTGGAATTTATATTGTATTGGCCTAGGTTTCCTAAAGCACAGCTCTGTATCTTCAGGCTGATATCTAAATATTGTGTGTAGATTTTGTAAAAGACAGATGAACTTTACAATATCAGAACCCAGGAGGTTGGCTTCTACTTCAGTTGGCATTTACAGAACACTAACCTTTTAACGCCTCCAGAGAAATACATTTTGTATAATGTTTCATTAGTAATTAAGCGCTATAATCCTTGACCTCTTAATTAAAATGAAATAATGTTTTCCACAGAAGACATCCAGCCAGTTAGAAAGTGTTATTAATATTAAAGTGACAGACTGGAAATACTGGGAGCATGCCAGTAAAAACATATATTCTGAGTTGATTTATGCCTGTCTTGAATGGTTAATGTTAATGATATAAAATTTGACATTCCCTGTCAAATTAGGGACAATTTCAGAATTGTCACACGGTTCTTCAATTACTCTGCTTCCCACTTTTTTTAAAAAAAAAAAGATCCTTCCTGATTTTACAAATTCACATCCAATTTGCACTGAGAATGTAGTTCTATGGCTAAGTGTGTGCCATAAAAATGGACATACAATTGCTTCAACAGGTTTTAAGGTGGGTGACCCAACCTACATTTCTTCTGTAACTCATACAGTCTACTTTGAACAGCTTTATTTTTATTTAGTTGTATAATAATTAAATAAATAAACCCTGTACTCTCAATGCCAACTGGCACTCCTGGGCTGCTTAGATGGATAGAGAAAATGCAATTTTATTATTAGTGGTAGCCTGATATATGCTGATCAAACTGCATGTGTGTGGAAATTATTCAATGACAGCTGCTGCACATGCCAAGTTCTGCACATTTCCAATCAAATGGAAATTTTCCATGTGCCAGTCTTGTCATGTATGTGGCTATCCACACCCAAGTGCAAAATGTTAAAGAAAAATTATCCTTGCAAGATTTTCAATGTTGAATCAAGTAAGAAATTAAGGATTTTTTTAAAAGCAGGTGGAATCTGCAGTGTAAAATCTCTCCTGAAACATGTGCTCTAGGCAGTGACATAGCAGTGGGTGGAGGTCCATACGGCTGGTTGTTAGGGGTGCAAAATTTCAAAACCCAGTGCTGCCTCAATACAGTGCTGTATTGAGTGACCTCTCAAGACAACAGAACGACTCTTCTTTTTTTATCTCTGTGACTGTAATCTCCTGGGTGACTTGGATGTCATTAGGGGCAGTTGAATGCACCTGTGTACTCCCCCCTCCATGCAGCCCTAGGTGCTGGCAACCCACGCTACACCACTGGCTCTTGGTAAGAGCCTGGTAAGCTGCAGCCTCTGCTTGGATCCCATAATAAGCGATAAGGGGATGAAGCAGGGCATTCCACTCCCTCCTCCAGTTTCTTCTCTGCCCCTCCCCATCTGAGGTCACATCCACTCTATACATTTAAAGCATTCGGATATCACTTTAACACTTATGGAGAACCCTGGGACATGTAGTTTAAGGGTGCTGGGAACTGTAGTTCTGTGAGGTCAGCATCCTTAGGAAACCACAGTTCCCAGGATTCCTTGGGGGAAGCCATGACTGTTAGAGTGATATTACAGTGCTTTAAATATCTGGTGTGGATGTGACCTGCCACTCAATATTCGGTGGCTACTAACCATGCCCAATTCTCATTGTGCTGTTTTTGCCATTGTTTTGAACCCTTAAGTTCCCTGTTTACACACACAGACACACACACAAACACGAAGCCGAGTTTGCTATTAGAGGGAAACAATTGAAGTAAAAGAAAACAATAGTCAGAAAACAGGGCACCAAATGCAGATAACACCTGGCCTTTTCTCAAAAATGGTTGTTTTAACATGACCTATGATTCTCATTCATGGATCATCAGCAAAGGGATTGAAGATGTACATTTCAATTAGCCTGCAGTTGATCAGTCCTAGATGCAATCCTACAATGCATTCCAAGACAATTTTTTGCTAATCTCAGTTTTTTATGTGGGAAGAATATGCACCCCATGAATGATCCTGGTCTTCAGTCATATAAGGTGGTTCTATCTCCACTTCTGTGGGTTCCCATATAGCCTGAGAAAATGTCACAAGATTTGAAAGTATCTCGTATGACCTTTTTCACCCAGTTCCTCTGTGAAATCACTGCACCAAGCTAACTGATTAAACTTCCATAATAAATTAAAATTTGAAGAGACTGGAAAATGCTGAAGTTCTGCAATATGATTACTGTGGGGCTGTAAAGCATACAATATTAACAAATGAGAATTGTAGCTGCTCCCTGATAAATTGCCCACAGCACAATCACAGGCTTTCCATTTTACTGAGCAGATTCTTCTGTGCTGCTGAAAATTAGCAGCATAGCACAGTCATGAATTCCACTTTTTGCTTTGCTAGAATGCAGCTCCTACCACAACCTTTGCACTCCCTGCCAATGTGGATTAATGTAGTAACTTTATACCATGATAGTTGCTTTAATAAAACCACATGTTTATAGTTAATCCATAAGTCCCAAAAGTGCTATACACATTAACATATAAATAACTATTGTATAGCCTTTCTGCTGGAAGAATAGTCTGCTCAAAGAGTTATACCGTTGTTGAGTGTGAATATGAATGCTCTACCACAACAGCAAAATTAAGTCCAAGTGTTGGCTGGATTAGGGGCTAAGGACTTATTTCGATGTCCAAATGTCACTAATTTTATTGAATACCACAGGTGATGTATTGTTTAGCTATGTAAACCCTACAGCATAGTTGTTACTGGTAGTACAGCAGAAGCAAAGCTATGCAGAGGCAACAGAAAAGTTATACAAATGGCATTTCACTGCCATACCCTCCAACATTTCTCCGATGAAAATAGGGACAGCCTAAGGAAATGCAGGACATTCAAGAATCAAATCAGAAACCGGGACAGCTTCTGCAAATCTGGGACTGCCCCTGGAAAATAGGGATGCTTAGAGGGTCTGTGCTGCTCCTGCTTCCCCATGTAAGGACCCTTGAACATAGTGCATATGTGAGAATTCTCTTCCCTTGCACCCCAGTGCAGGTAGGATTCTGTTAGCAAACCTCAGCAGACATATATTTTACATACACATGTTCTAGGAGAGTTGTGAATTAGGATCTTTAGACATTGGCAATAGCATGTCTTGGCAAATTTACCTAGTGATTTACACTCACATGTCTTAAAAATTGGGATATTTATTGCACTCGTAGAGAGAAAGAGAGAGAATCACAATATACACATTCATCATTTCAATAGAGAACAGCTCAGCAAAAATGCAATCTATTAACATCAGTGGGGGATAGCTCAGTCACAGTATCCTTATGTTTCTAAGGCTTGGCTTAATAATACTACAGTGGCCTAGGGCTTGCCGATCAGAAGGTTGGTGGTTTGAATCCCCACGACGGGGTGAGCTCCCATTGCTCGGTCCCTGCTCCTGCCAACATAGCAGTTCAAAAGCACATCAAAGTACAAGTAGATAAATAGGTACTACTCCAGTGGGAAGGTAAACAGTGTTTTCCTGCACTGCTCTGGTTCGCCAGAAGGGGCTTAGTCATGCTGGCCACATGACCCAGAAGCTGTACACCAGCTCTCTTGGCCAAAGAAGTGAGATGAGCACCGCAACCCCAGAGTCATCCGCAACTGGACCTAATGGTCAGGGGTCCCTTTACCTTTTAAATGCTGAGGGCAGCATTATTCTCCATATTTTGCAGGTGGTGGTGGCCATTGCCATCACCTGCTGCTTGTTCGTGGGCAATGCCAAGGATTGAACCTTCTTCATGCAAAGGATGTGCTCTACCATTGAGCTGTGATCCCTGCCCCATTAAATGGCTAAGGTGGGATTTGAATCAGGGATTCAGGGATTCCCACTCATAGTGACTACATGATATCTGCTAACAAGTTTCAAATCTTCAGCTCCACATCAAATGCCCTTGGTTTCCCTGTAAGGCCTCCAATCCAATTACTTAGCTGGGCACAACCTTCCTTGCGTGTGAGATCTGAAAAGATCATAGCCTGAGGTAGTAGGGCTGCTGGGATTTAGCATTTATTCACAAATCTTAATTAGAGTTTCTTTTTTGTTGTGTTGCTTTTCTCCTGATAATTAAAAAATAACAAACACAAAACAAAAGAGTCATAGTGAAACCTGACAGCCGGCAAAGTTAAATGCAACAGAAACAGCAGTGCTGACATTAGCACTTCAAAAGAGGGTAGCTATTTGAAAATTTAACTGCCTAACAAACACAGGCAGAGAGAGAATAAAATAAAGGGTGGAAAAGGGAAGAGGAGGAGGAGAAATGCAAGGAAGGTAAGAGGATGAACTTGACTTGTTAACAGATGTGCCAACTCTTTGGTTTTAAACTGGTCTGATGGTTTTGCAAAACACCAATTTAAAGGATAAAAGATTCTGTTAATAATGCTCAACATCAGGCAGTTTTGAATATATCTATCTCCTGCAATGAGATATGGTTGGATTTTGTCTTTTATGATAGGCAGAATTCTGCTGTCTCTTTATTGCTCATTGACATCTCAATAACAAGGGGAAACTGAACTTGCCTTTGCAATACAAGATCAGACTAGATGGCATCAGGTGCCTGAAGCTTACTCAATGTAACTGGCAAGGAAGAATCCCAACTGTACTGAATGTCAGGCTATGTTCTTGCCAATTGTTGTATCATTATGATGCCTTATGTTTTCTTTCCTGTTTGTGGCTCTGTTGCTCTTAATTTATTCATAAGCAAAGGAAGAAGGCAAGAACTGGTACAGTGCAATTTGCTGAAATTAACCATGCTACTGAGTAGATTTCCCCAGTGAATTAGGTCCAAACTAGAGAAGATATTTGCCACATGGGATGCCCTAGCACACAACATCTTTTAAAGGAAAGTTGGCAAGGGGAGAGCCATTTATGCACCATAGTGGGTAAGGGTTTCCTGCCCACTTCTGCTATTTAGGTAAAGGTAAAGGTACCCCTGCCCGAACGGGCCAGTCTTGACAGACTCTGGGGTTTGTGCACCCATCTCACATCTATAGGCCGGGGGCCAGCGCTGTCCGGAGACACTTCTGGGTCACGTGGCCAGCGTGACAAGCTGCATCTGGCGAGCCAGCGCAGCACACGGAACGCCGTTTACCTTCCCGCTGGTAAGCGGTACCTATTTTATCTACTTGCACCCGGGGGTGCTTTCGAACTGCTAGGTTGGCAGGCGCTGGGACCGAGCAGCGGGAGCGCACCCCGCCACGGGGATTCGAACCGCCGACCTTTCGATCGGCAAGCCCTAGGCGCTGAGGCTTTAACCCACAGCGCCACCCGCGTCCCTCCTTCTGCTATTTAGAACGAGAGAAAAGCTCTCTCTGGCACCAATGAGAGGCTTACCTCCTGTTGTAAATAGCAGAGGTGGGCAGGATTCCAACCAGAACTCCAGCAGATGGCAAAGGGTTAAAGCCCCCTGCTTCCACACCATATTCCTGATCCAGTCCGTCACTTTGTGTTAGCTACATACACACCAAGCACATATACACTAGGAGTGAAGAATCTATCAGTTGCGGCTTCTCTCTCTCTTTCACTCTTAAATTCCATTTGCCCCGTTTCCACATTGGTTTGCAATTTTTTAGTAAAAAAAAATGCACACTTTTGTGCACAATTCTCATAAGCATGCTTTTCGTGTATTTAGGTTTCCTATTGTGTACATTGTTTTTACTATTGTGTGCATTTTCACACATTTCTGTATGCATTTTTGGTTGGAGAACTTGCAGAGCAGAATTTGGAGACGTGTGGATTTCAGAGGATAACTGCTGTTTGGTCTGTGTGGAAAACGCATATACTTAAGTAGGTTTTCCCTGAAATGCAAACCAAGCAAATTTCTCCTAGATAGTCCTTGGGTAACAGCTCATAGAATTTTGTTTGCATATGAAAACAAGGCATTAAACACTCTCTGGACACATAGAAGAGGGATGGTTGCTTAGCACAGGAAGATTTGCCACAGTAGCAGCTGTTTAATTGCTGTCCAGAACAAACGGAATAATAGTAGCGAGAAGAAGTTCTTGGAGTGGTGCCCAGAGGTTCCATCTACATTAGGATTTGGTTTAAATGTTACATCAATCTATAACCCTCTTTGTGTATTCGGGCAAGAAGCACTTTCCCATGGTAATGTGGTGTAATAGGCCAACCTTGGCCAACCCAGTGCCTTCCAGATGTTTTAGAGTCTAAAATTTAGTCTACAAGTAGACTGATGAAAATTGTAGTCCAGGCTGGTGTATGCTGTACTATAATATCAGTCTGTAAGATCCCCTGCTCATCTCTTTAGAAAATCACAATTACATGGTATTTCTGTTCTAAAGCTACTTTTTTTTAAAATGAAAGGATATTCGGTGCATGAGCTGTACTCTTTATTGTCCTTATCCTCTAGTCATGGTAAGTGAGGAAGCAGTGTCAGTACAGTGGTACCTCGGGTTACATACGCTTCAGGTTACATACGCTTCAGGTTACAGACTCCGCTAACCCAGAAATAGTGCTTCAGGTTAAGAACTTTGCTTCAGGATGAGAACAGAAATCGTGCTCTGGTGGCGCGGCAGCAGCAGGAGGCCCCATTAGCTAAAGTGGTGCTGTTAAGAACAGTTTCAGGTTAAGTACGGACCTCCGGAATGAATTAAGTACTTAACCTGAGGTACCACTGTAAAGAAAAAGTGATTTATATGTGTTGTACTGTGATATAACATTGTGCCACCAGATGGTGGTGTGGAGTCCTGTTTTTCTCTACCTGTTTTCCCTGTTTAAATTCACAACGCTTTAAACTGAAATGTTTCATTGATGCGTCTAGATCCAGCCCAGTTCTGAGCTCATTGAATTCAGAACAGGAAACAGAGCAGCAAAACCATGGTCTCATACCTTGTGTCTGACCACCAATTATATATTCAGGTCCATATCCTATTGATACATAGTTGGGCCCTTGACACCTCTTGGCTCTATCAAATACTGTATATATCAATTCATATGAGTGATATAGTACTATGGATATATATATATATATATATATATATATATATATATATATATATGCTTTCGTAGATTTTCACGGGTACAGGAATGCAGGTTTTGGTGTCTTCGGGTGTCTTCCCGTGTAAGAGTCGGGGTGTCTGTGCGACGTTTCGACGAGGTCTCACTCGTCATCTTCAGGCTGGTGCTTTCGGCTTCTTGTTACTGGAACAGAGCAGAATCTGGTGTTTGAGTTCCTATAAATACTGTTGAGGGGTGTGGTGTATAGCCTCCAACGTTCTGGGCAGGGAGGAAGTTTCTAGATTAGAAACTTATTAGAAGTTTTAGATTAGAAACTAATTTAGATTTAGAAACTTATTAGAAGTTCTAGATTAGAAACTAATTAGAAGTTTCTAGATTAGAAACGAAGCCAAGCCAGAGCACAACTAAATGCAGCACAGCCATCTTCTCAGAAAAACTCTTCACAAGCTCAAGAGGTCAAGACACGAAAGCTTTAGCAACTAATCTACACTTAATGACCCACCCAGTGGTATTCAGAATATCACTCATGAAATCACCCAAGATATCCCTCAAGTAATTAAGGAACAAAAGAAGAAAAGGCACACTAATCTAGAAACTTCCTCCCTGCCCAGAACGTTGGAGGCTATACACCACACCCCTCAACAGTATTTATAGGAACTCAAACACCAGATTCTGCTCTGTTCCAGTAACAAGAAGCCGAAAGCACCAGCCTGAAGATGACGAGTGAGACCTCGTCGAAACGTCGCACAGACACCCCGACTCTTACACGGGAAGACACCCGAAGACACCAAAACCTGCATATATATATATATATATATATATATGATAAATTGAATGGTGATTAGCCTTATGAAGAGGTAAGCAGCAATGTGCATGTCCTGGATCAGGAGTGGGTGATGATAAGACTTCAAAATTCTCGGTCACTAATGCTGCTAAGTGACAGAGGTGTGTAGGTGGGATACATTTGTGGGCATTTCATAGAAAGGGGCTGGAGATCATACAATAATTGCAGTGTAATAGCAACTTTAAAGGAAGGGTCTCAAATGCAGGCCTTGAAGGATTATTATCCAGTCTTGTTGGCAAAGCACTTCCCCTGGCTAGAGGTGACCCCCCCCCCCAATTATTCGTTATTTGTGGAAAGACTCAGGAGTAGATCAAGAGTTCTTTTTCCTCCTAATCCGAAACCCTTATTTTCCTGCCTTTCAAAATATCTCTTGGGGATGTATTTTGCAGCCTGGATCTTAAGAAAGCACAAAGGAAACACACCCTTAACAAAAATTGCATGTCCTGATTGAACAGTTGGCTTGATTGGAGAATATGACTCAGGAAGGTAGGAGAAACCGCAAGAAGGGACATGAACTCTCTTGGTAAAAAGTAATGGGACTGTGAACGTTAGTAGACTTTGAGGATTTGCAAAGGGAGCAAAGTTCTTAGGGTTTGTCTGTTGGGCCTTGAGTAGCTGGTCTTGTTTACATACCCAGGCTATACTTTATCATGTTACTTAGAGACCAGAGAGGGATTTGCTTCATGTCACACTGAGAGATGACCTATATTATCATAGCAGCATCCTTTGCATTGTTAGGCTGGGCTGTTGCAGTTATCTAGACATATCTTTCCAAGCAGGACAACCAGGGTTAGCAGCACACTTCAGTTCTTCAGTGTAATCGTGTTTGCTTGCCTGTTACATTCTTTACGGGTAAGGAAAAAAAAGGGATTTGGGAGACAGGAAGAAAACCAACACTAGTTATTTGTTGCAAAGTTTATTGTAAGAACTAGTGTTCTAAGTTTGCTTTTTCCTTCCTTCCTCCCTCCCTCCCCAAACCTTTCCCTTTTTTGCCTTCCCTTTTAGATTGGAAGTCTGACGGCCGTCTTCTTACTGAAGTTTGTAAGTTCCTCTGTGAGTGGGGTAAACATGCTTCCAATAAGGAAACACATTTTTTATTTATACTTTCCCCAAGCCCACCATCCAGGTGGTGAAGGATTCTACCTTGGCATGGGAAGGAGGGGACTCAATTGCCTTTGAGTCCACTGGTAGTTCTGCTGTTCCAGATTCTCCAGAGGTCACCTTGTCTCACAAAAGCTAATTTAAGTCCAAGACTGATTGTATGTATAATGACACGAAGGAGACACATATTTCCATTTTTGTGTCAGAGGGTTATGGAAGAGATACCTTATTTTAAAAACTGTTCCACATTAATTTTTTGGTGCTGAGAAAATTGAAGCTGGGAATCTTATTTATCCAGGCATTGGGGAATGATCATTATCCTCTTTATCAAGTAAAAGATTCATTATGGTGTAACAGATGACAAGGAAACTTGCAGAAGAAAGAAATGCGGAGAACAAAGGGAAAGCTTGCTGGCATTACTGCTTTCGAAAAGAGAATGTGGAGCCCCATCAGTCAGTGAGGTAGACTAGAGGCTGACTGATAAATGGTTATATTTTTGAATCTGCTAATATACTGTCCCTTCAACTTATTTGTTCTGACTTTTGTTTGCTTTATCTTAGCATGTATAGGAAAGTTCCCACATGAAGAAAAAAAACAGAACACCATTTTGATTTCCCATTTTATCTTCATGATTGGGTTACCATCGTTTAATTTTTTTAAAGGTAAAAATTGGGATTTGATTGACATGCTTAAGACTTGAATTTCTTTGTGGTAGCATTTGGGAGATCCTGGCAACAGGACTGGATATGTAGAAGAAGTATATTTTGAAAGAAATCTCTTTCCTAAAATAAAATAATAATAATAATGCATATCAAAAGGTCAATAGTAGGCTCCCTTAGATCAAAGGCTTTATCTTTGCTTCCTGCACAAATATACCCATTTTAATTTAAAGGAATGTGAGAAATTGTGAAGTGTTATGAATATACTATGATGGGAGGGGAAATAATGACAATGAATGGGTTGGTTGGTTAGTTAGTTAGATAGTTGACTGAAATCAATGTCATTTTAAGGCCTTCCTGCAAAATTAGTACATGCCTTTACGTAATAACTTTGTCCTTTCACTTTGAGAAGGAAGCAGATCAACACACATCTTCACAGTAACTAAACATGCATCATGCACCAACCTGGCTATACTTTGATTCTGGGATATACTTCCTTGGGATGGAATTAGTTTCAGCACCCAGAGCTGGAGACTCAGATTATTCTACCACTCTTTTAAAAACTGCTGGCAATTTGACAGAACGTGGCAGAACATCTTGGGGAGGGGACTTTTAAATGTATTTGGGGGGGAATGATTTAAGGAGTGTCCTTTATAGTAAGTGACTACCCATCCAATCCTATCCCCTATCCTATCCTATGGGAGTCGTACTATGAAACATTTGGAGGGCACCAGCCCAAACCACAAACAGCTTTCATTGCTACGAAAGGATACGGCAACGGAGTCTTTTCACATGCTAGATTGCAAGAGAACAAGTTTAGCTTAACTGAGCTATATTGAGTTTCCGACTGAAAAACAAACCATATATTAATACAGGTCATGAGGTTCAAAGCTGCCTGCAAGGAAACACATGGATTGCTTCTTTGAAAGTTGATAATGAGAAAAATATCTCACAGCTATGATTGCTACATGAAAGGCTTCAAATGTCCTAATTTAAAACTATATATATATATATATATATATATATATATATATATATATATTCAGAGCAAGAGTGAGAGCAGGTTGTGTGTGTGTGTGTGTGTGTCCCCTCTATAAATGGTGATTGTTATTTCATCTCAACAGCAATGCTAAAAAACCATCAATTTTATGAAATTTGCACATGATTAAATTGATTTACATGTGCAAATAGATATTTGGATTTTTGCAAATTCATATTAAATAACAGTAACCAGGCATCCCTTGCACCTTCCACAAACAACAACAACAACACAATTTCTTTTTTTCTTCTTTTTTTTTAAAAAGGGATGCGGAGAGGCCTCACTAGGAACCAAGGGGGTTGCCATGGGTTGGAAATTCTAGACATGAAAGCAGACCCTAGAAATGTTGGAATGATGTGGAATGCTTACCTTGATTAATAAATAAATAAATAATAAAGGTGTTTATTACCTGTGTGACTAGCTGTGACCTTCCTGCTTGTCTAACATTTGCATCAGTTCTTTTATCTGTTATAATCCTCCCCGCTGTGAAGCAACACCTCACCTCACTTGTTCTTCTTTTCCTGCCTTTCTCTCTCCCCTTCTCCATCTGCTTCATTCTCCTGATCTGGAAATAGAAGCTCGGGCTGCTAACACCTTCAACAAGACATCAACATTTGCGGGTGGGGTGGGGTGGGGGGGGTGGAACTGAAGTTCTAACAAAACTACATTACTGACCTAAAAAAGGTGAACTATTACTTTTTTAAAAAACCAAAGTTTCTCTCTTGTGTTTAGTACTAATTAAAACACTAATTGCAGGAACGCTATGATGGGAGGGTGTTTTCAAGGCCATAGGACTTTGTTGGTCCCTCTTCCTCCCGCTGCTGGTGTAGACGGAGATCTGTGAACCTCTTTGTGCAGCCATGGAAGTTTTCCCCTTTGCCAACGGTGATAGGAGGGAGAAAGGGGTGTGTCAGGGCATGTTCACGACAGATCATGGTAGGTTTTGCAAATGCTGGGTTTAAAGTCCTGTTTCCCCCTCCCAAAGTTAAGCCACTATTTTCATGTCTGTTATAAGGTGCTGTGAGCAATCTAAATGCGTTAGAACAGTGGTATAGAAATCTTTTCCAAGCACAATTCAAAGTGCTGGTGCTGACCTTTAAAGCCCTACACGGCTTCAGCCCTGTATGCCTGAAGGAGCATCTCTACCCCTGTCGTTCAGCCCAGACAGAGGTCTAGCACCAAGGGCCTTCTGGTGGTTCCCTCACTGCAATATATGAAACTACAGGGAATCAGGCAGAAGGCCTTTTCAATAGTTGCACCCGCCCTGTGAAATAAGCTCCTGGCAGATGTCAGAGAGTTAAACAATCATATAATTTTCCATAGACATCTGAAGGCAGTCCTATTTCGGGAAGCTTGGGATGTTTAATGGTGTTGTTTCCAGTGGATTTGCCAGTTCATCCACTTTCACACAGGCACACACATGCTAGGAATGCTGTGGAAGCTGACATCCTTAACGACAAATGTAAAGGCCATACATGTCTGCAACATGAGGTTGAATTCTCTCTCCAGGTCTATAATATAAGAGACCCCAGCTTTTATCAGCTCCTCTCATTTCACCCTAACACTTCAGGTAGCCAGTGATTAAACCTCCACAAACATCTATTAGGCAGCATGCTATGTGAACTTAACCTGAATATTTTTGGCAGACATGTCTTGTGTCAACTACAAGGGATTTGGGAACCTATAGCTCTCCAGATGTTGTAGTTGGACTCCAACTCCCACCATCCCTGACTACAGTCATACCTTGGAAGTCAAACGACCTTGCAAATCGAACGTTTTGGCTCCTGAACATGGAAAGTGGAACATGGAAGTGAGTGTTCCAGTCTGTGAACGTTCTTTGGAACCCATGCGTCTGGTGCAGGTTCCATAGCTTCCGATTGAGCAGCAGCTTCACACACGTCTGCTCTGTCTGAAAGCAACGAACAAAGAGAGCAGTTACAAAAAAAAACATAGGACGGGAGTACAGTGTCTGTCTTCCGTTCTCACTCCTATCACAATGGAATGTAAATGGTGGATCACGAGATCCAACAGCAATTGAGAATGAAAATATTAACGGGGCCAATGCCCCATCTAGTCCAGGATGCTGTTCTCACAGTGGCCAACCTGATGCCAGTGGGAAACCTTCAGGCAGGACACAAGGACAGAACTGTTCTTCCTTCCCATAGTTTCCAGCAACTGATATTCAGAAGCATTACTGCCTTGGACTGTGGAGTCAAACAAAGAGCTACGTGTTCCTTCACTCTGAACTAAATGACAATGCTTAGCAATTAGACCACTTTCAAAGTGATTTGTGTGCATTATATTTTTGTATTTCTTACACTGACCCTGTAAAGCAGTTCACAGCTTTTATTCCGATGCTGCAGATGGGAATCCAAGGCTAAAAGAGAGTGGCTTGAAATACTCAAATGCAGTGAATCCACAATAGGAGATTTAAACCAGAAGCTTCCTTTTCACTCCCCAGCCTCTTAGACTGCAATCTTTTATGCACTTTTCTGGAAACAAAGTTCACTGAATTCAATTGGACTTACTTTGGATTGCACTGTTAGCCATTATGCTAGTTGTATATCCTTGGATTTTTGCTTAAGTGTTCGTTACTTCAGCTGTCCTCTGTGAAAACTTCTGTTCAAATGGCATCTAAAAAAAACTTCCCAAGTTAAAAAAAATAAATCTATGTAACCTTCAAGGTTGCATAGATTTTGTGTGTGAGTTCCTGCTGAACTCAATGGGAGATTTTTTTTTAATATGCAAAATCAATTGCCTTTTGTTCAAAGAAAAATAGAAGGCTTGCCAACTCAGAAATGCAGTAAAATAGAAAATAAAGACTTAATCCACATTGTTCTGCCAAACTGTTCTATTTGGTAGCAGGGGTTCTCAAACTCTGTGGTGTGAGGGGTCACTTGGGAGTGCTGAACTTTCACACAATTAAAATGGTGGTTCAGAACAGAGCTAGTCACAAAATGGTGGTGAGGTGGGGGTGGAACCAGTCGCAAGGTAAGTCATACTCCAGAGAAGCACCCCCCCACTCACTCACTCACACACATACCAATTCATCCATTGACATGCACACACCTATGTACATCATGTCTCCTTACTTCCCTATTTTCCCACCTCCTTACCTGCTGCTACTTCCTGCTGTGTCACTGAGGCAAGGTGATGGCTCACTGAAAACACAGTTTACAGGATAGGTGGGAAGGGACATCTCCTTTCCTCCAGCCCCCATCACCACCATTTCGGTACCCCTAGGATGGAAATGGAAAGCAAATTGATGTGCTCCCGCGGTATGGCAACTCAACACCCCAGCTGCTCAACACCAGAGCCAGTGTGGTGTAGTGGTTAAGAGCAATAGACTCATAATCTGGTGAACCAGGTTCGCGTCTCCATTCCTCCACATGCAGCTGCTGGGTGTCCTTGGGCTAGTCACACTTCTCTGAAGTCTCTCAGCCCCACTCACCTGATAGAGTGCTTGTTGTGGGAGACGAAGGGAAAGGAGAATGTTAGCCGCTTTGAGACTCCTTCGGGTAGTGATAAAGCGGGATATCAAATCCAAACTACTACTACTACTACTATTCTTCTTCTTCTTCTTCTTCTTCTTCTTCTTCTTCTTCTTCTTCTTCATTACTCCTGCTGCTATCGGAGTTAGCGAATCAGCAGGCCAGCCAGTGATCGATGAGGTGCACCTACTTCCATGCCCCCACTCCTGCTACAACTCTCCCACACCTATAGTGCTCTCCTTCCTTTTTAGGTCAATTGGAAGAGGGGGAGAAGGAAGGAGGGCAGGCCTGTCTGGGCTATTGGGGAAGGGAAGATGGCGGATGAAGCTGTGTTAGGCCCTTCCAACTTCCCTTCTCTTTGGATTGGAGCAAGCGGCTGGCTAACTGTTCAGAGAGGGAACAGCAGCTGCTAGGCTTCATCCCAGAAGAGAAAGCCTCACACCTAGGTAGGTCTGCATAAGCTTTCAGTCTTACACAGCCATCCTAACCCCAGCTGGACAGCACTGGGATGTGATGGAGCAGGATAGCTACTGCAACATCCACAACATCCACAGCCGCACCTCTCATGCTGGCTGGGAAGGGGGTAGCGAGGGAGGGTAAAATCATGCTTTGCTAGGATTGGGCCCCAATCATCACTCTGCAGATGCCCCCCAACCCCAGCCCTAATATGACAGATTGGGGATTTGTAGTGCAGCCTTAGTCTTGTCACAACGTGCCCTTAATATTTCTAGAGCAAGCCAACAGTGCTGGTCCCCAGGAGAATCAGTAATAGTCACTTTATAGGCAGTTCCTCCCTGAATTCTTGTGCTTTCTTAAACTTGTGTTTATAATCTAAATCAGTAATGCTTTTTATGTCCCAGTGTACCCCTTCTTTAAAAATATCTCTTCCTCTGGGCTTTATTCCCATACCTCTACATTAAAGGATAGGATTCATCAGATCACAGTCATGCCTGTCTATTCAACAGTTCAAAGTAGCCCGTACCTGTGAATCTTTCAACGGCATCAGTAAGATTTTATGTCAACGAGTCTAAATCCATCTCTCTTTTTTGTACCTAAGCTTTGCCATTATGCAGGATAACAAACACCTATACTACTATTTGAAATAGTAGACAACAGCCAGTTATTACACTTTAACACAGATTGCTTGTGTTGCCTGCTGAGCCAAGAGGATGCAACGCTGGTCACCTGGAGGTTTTTCTGATCAATTACATGACAAGGTGAGGGTGACATATTTATACTGGCAAATCTTCCAGCCCTGGATGGGCCCCCAAATCCCTCGGCTTTCAGAAGGGCATACAGCAGTGCTTTTCTCCCAGACAGATGTTTTGTGCCTTTAACAGCTTGTGTAACAGGCAGAAATTTAGCAGGCACAGCTTTCTCTCTTCACTTCCTTTCTGTATAAGGGCACACATGTTTTTATAGTTACAGCTGCAGTGTAGCATAGGTTTTATTGGATTTAAGACTACATAAACCATGGTTCATATGCATGAATTTAATTTTTGCATGAATGAGTTCAAATGCCACAAAAATAAAAATGGCTTAATTTGCTGGAATTCAAAATACAAGAACACAGATGACCTGGCATGATTTTGGAATTACATGTGTGCTTATCTGTGTCCGTAACTGTATTCTAGAAACATGATTCTTCTTCATTTATTTTTGTTTTCAAAGCAAATTCCATTGCAGCAAAGCTACTTGGTACTTTTTATAGAAACAGCACCTTTGCCAAAGACACTTCTGTAAATATAATACATTCCGTTGTTGAAATTACTTTGGGTGAGATGATGCTTGTGTGGCCTTTTTTCTTCCTTGTTAAAGGTTAATATTTTCATGCATTTGTGAAGTACTGTAGACTAGCTTGCTGGCATGTGGGCTGCTCATTATCAGATAATTGTCTCAAAGATTTGCTGAAAGTGCTTAAATATTAAATATGTGCCACTTATAAGCAAATAGTCACAGGGATTTCAGCGCTGATGCTCGAAAAAATGTAGGTTAACTGATAATGGTGGCTGAACACTCAAGATAACAAGGCTGTGGGAAGTTATAAAGTTATGCTGCAAAACATACCTTGTTTTGTATTTATTAGTCATTTGTATCAACAATGGAAAAGATACCAATCAGCTGAATACAGGGGAAATCTCTTCATAACACAGACGAAAGTTTCTGCCTTGAGAGGTGAGCAGGAAGAGGTTCAGAAATCATCCCATATAATTCCAACGTTTTGGACGTGCGCGTCATTGCTTATGTAGCGAAAATGGCACCATCCACGTGCAAGAGGGAGATATCAGCAGGCATGAGAGAACCTGAAATATAAAAAAATGGCTTGTTTCCATTGTACTACAAAGTAAACATTCAATCAGTACAAGGATTTCTGCCCCACACTCTCTCCCAAATCTGCTATGCAGGGTTGGGGAAAACCCCAGAATAGCATACCGTGGTACCTCAGGTTAAGAATTCGTTCTGGAGGTCCGTTCTTAACCTGAAACTGTTCTTAACCTGAGGTACCACTTGAGCTGATGGGGCCTCCCGCTGCCACCATGCGATTTCTGTTCTCATCCTGAATCAAAGTTCTTAACCCAAGGTACTATTTCTGGGTTAGCGGAGTCTGTAGCCTGAAGCGTCTGTAACCTGAGGTACCACTGTATAGGACAAGGAGAAGAGGTGAAGCCCCGTTGCACAAGCACCAATCCTTGCATTGATGGGATGGTTACTTAGCTCTACACTGGGTACAAGCCAATCTTTAGGGGACAAAACCATAGAGGGCCATCTGAAAACAGCCCAGTGAGGACTGCTTAGTAGCTATGCACTCCTGACTGTCGGGGAATCAAACATAGAAATGGGAGTGGGGTGATGGAGTGCTTGGAAACCTTAGCAGCCACACTCCCCACACTACAGCAGCTTGTTGCAGCTCCCGTTTGTAACTCAACAAACCAAATCTGAATCATACAGTCATATGAAGCTGCTGCTGAACTGCATCAGACCACCGGCCTATTTAATGGCCAGGTGGCTTGCAGTGGTTTTCCATGACCACATGAATGGCTCTTGAAAGGTAAACACAGCCTTCCAGAATCATCACTGACATAGACTGATGATGTGAGAATGGGAAAGGAAGGACGGGAGGAGGACTCACATGTAGTATTGAGAAGGAGGGCATGGCTGACTGACTGGAACAGTGAACAGCAACATTTTGGTGCAGACACCATTCGGGTTTTCTTTTCTGTTCAGTGCGTCTGTTATAAAGGTAAAGGAACCCCTGACCATTAGAATCATAGAATCATAGAGTTGGAATAGACCACAAGGGCCAACCCCCTACCAAGCAGGAAACACCATCAGAGCACTCCGGACATATGGTTGTCAAGCCTCTGCTTAAAGACCTCCAAAGTAGGAGACTCCACCACACTCCTTGGCAGCAAATTCCACTGTCGAACAGCTCTTACTGTCAGGAAGTTCTTCCTAATGTTTAGGTGGAATCTTCTTTCTTGTAGTTTGGATCCATTGCTCCGTGTCCGCTTCTCTGGAGCAGCAGAAAACAACCTTTCTCCCTCCTCTATGTGACATCCTTTAATATATTTGAACATGGCTATCATATCACCCCTTAACCTCCTCTTCTCCAGGATAAACATGCCCAGCTCCCTTAGCCGTTCCTCATAAGGCATCGTTTCCAGACCTTTGACCATTTTGGTTGCCCTCCTCTGGACACGTTCCAGTTTGTCAGGGTCCTTCTTGAACTGTGGTGCCCAGAACTGGACACAGTACTCCAGGTGAGGTCTGACCAGAGCAGAATACAGTGGCACTATTACTTCCCTTGATCTAGATGCTATACACCTATTGATGCAGGCAAGAATTGCATTGGCTTTTTTAGCTGCCGCTAAAAAAGGTCCAGACCATTAGGTCCAGTCGTGACCGACTCTGGGGTTGCAGCACTCATCTCACTTTATTGGCCAAGGGAGCCAGTGTACAGCTTCCAGGTCATGTGGCCAGCATGACTAAGCCGCTTCTGGCGAACCAGAGCAGCGCATGGAAACACCGTTTACCTTTCTGCTGGAGCGGTACCTATTTATCTACTTCCACTTTGACATGCTTTTGAACTGCTAGGTTGGCAGGAGCAGGGACCGAGCAACGGGAGCTCACCCTGTCGCTGGGATTCAAACCGCCAACCTTCTGATCAGCAACTCCTAGGCTCTGTGGTTTAACCCACAGCGCTACCCGCGTCCTGTTATAATTTATCAATATTGTATAAGCATAGGCGCCGACTCCATGGGGCTTGAGGGGGCTTGAGCCCCCTCAAAAAAATTTTTGGGGGGGCTCAGCCCCCCCAATAATCTCGGGCGCCGCCGCCGTCCCCCGCCTCCTCCCCACCTGCTCCCTCGCCAGCCAGCCAGCCAGCCGCGCGCCCTAGCCGGAGAGCCCCGGCCGTCCCCCGCGAGATTAGGGAATCCCCGGGGGCGGGGGCTCCTGCCTTTAGCCCCAGGTTTCCCGCCTATCAGCTGTTCCGGAGCTGATTGATAGGCAGCAGCACGCTCTCCCCTATTCGCTCACGAGGGGGCGGCGCCACTTTATTTGCATATTCATGAGCTTATTTGCATATTCATGAGCTTATTTACATTTCACGAGCTTTCCCGGGCCCCCCCCCCCAATATTTTTTATAAGTCCGTGTCCCTGTGTATAAGTCACAAGGACAAGCAGCAATTTTATTGTACTAGCCACTGGCCATGGATACTTCAGAGAAAACAATGCAAAATTTGTGTTACACAAAAGACAAGTAAATGAAAGTTTCAAATTCGGTATAATAAAATCCTGCTTTAAACTAAATGAAAAAGATCTGTTATCTGCTTTAGACTCCCCTACATTAACTCTCTGTATCATTTCAATTTATTCTGCTCAGAATTTCTTTTCCTTTGAATAAGTCTGAGGACTCTTCCAGATGACCAGTTTAATGAATATTCATCCTGATTTTCACTGCAGGGAGATTAGATGGCGTTGGCTGTTTCATCAGCATCCCTTCGTATTTATTTGTGGGGAGGTTAGATGACATTCATGCAGCCCATAATTACCCCATGGAACTCCCTCCTACAGGAGGCAGTGATAACCACCAAACAAGACTGCTTTAAAGGAGGATTAGGCAGATTCATGGAAGAGAGGGTCATCAAAGGCCATTATGGAGGTGCTCTGTCTCCGCAGCTGGAGGCAGTTATGCTTCTGGGTACCAGTTGCTGGAAGCCACAGGAGGGGAGAGTGTTGCTTGTGCTCAGGTCCTCCTTGCAGGTTTCCCACAGGCATCTGGTTGGCCACTGTGAGAGCAGGATGCGGGACTAGATGGGACATTGGCCTGATCCAGCAGGCTCCTTTTACAGTCTTATGTTCTTACACAGTGTTAAGGAAAGTGTTGTCCCACACTTCCACATGCATTTTCTCACCATTTTCCTTAGTATCTTTTGGGGAAGCAAATTTGTTGTGCAAGACCTCCCAATCAACTGTTAACCGTACAACCTAAATTTGCCACTATGTGATTGAATCCCATCTGAAAATTACGACAGTCTGGAAACACTTCAAATTTCCTTCGTTTAACGAACTGGGTGATTCTTTCCAAAATAGTAAAAAATGGCCATAGTTCTCCCTAATTCATTTTCCATTAAAAATGATGAAATAGCAGAAATTAAATCTAGAGTACATTATCACCCTGTACTTTGTAGATGTATTTTCAGTGCTAACCTTCTATTTAAACCTTGCAGTATAATTCCACTGACAGGAGTTTGTTTGGCTTTTTATTTATTTTCCACCTGTTGTATCTTTGTGTGTGTTTGAATGGTATTTTTCCCCCTTCATTGAGTTTAATAGAGAGTGCATTTGTATAATGCTTTCATTCAAGAAACTTACACTAATAGCAGTAAGTATCCTTATTCACGTCTGACAATGTCAGATCTACCTGAGGAGCGGAATCCCATTTCACATTATGCTGGTTTGTTATTAATCTGTGCTACACTCAAAATGAGGTATCTTATATTGATTTTCACATTCTATCACAGTTGTTCAGATTGCAAAAGTATGGGATTCCGCATACTTTGGGAGGTAAATAGTTGCAACCATACATAATATGCATGTATCTACAGTACTTAGCAATTCCAGTTGTAGATTTCCACACCAGATCAGAACTGTAGGAGCAAAGGAGGAGCTGAAAGATTTCTCTCACAATCTGGCAGGATAATACAGGATGGCTACATGCTCTTGGTGGGAACTTACCACTTGTTAAGTGATGTGACTATTTCTGTTCAAAGGCACTGGTCATACAGCTCCACGCGTTTCTCCAGCCGCACTCCCCAATAATTCAATTCCACCATGAACTTGTTCCTTTAAAGCATGGTTGAGGGAAGCTGTGCCCTTCCAGATGTTGTTGGACTCCAACTCCCATCATCCCTGACCAGTGACTATATGCTGCCTGCAGCTGATGGGAGTTGAAGTCGAGCTACATCTGGAAGGGCTCAGTTTCCCCAACCCTCAGAAAAGGGGGCCTAAATGGTGCTGAGTGCCTCAGTGAATGGAAAGGAGGGAGAGGAGAAATTTGGACCGTTACCTAGTTTGATGAAGCATAGGTGCCCTTCTCTCTTTCTCAGAAGTTAGCTGCTCCTTTCTCTAAATATGCTGACCATGGTGGTTCTGCCAACCTGCTGTTGGGCCCGGTGGTGCTGTACTGAATGCAATGGAGGACAAGTATCACAGATACCTGAGTGGACGAACAGGGTGCAGTTGACCTAGGTCAACTATGCCTACCTAGGCACTCAGTTCACCATCAGCTTAAACCTGAAGTGGTGGTGGTGTTTTGCTGCATTCTGTAAGGATACCACTCATCCTTCTCCCCCCCCCCCATCTCTAGGCTTCTTGGTGGACTGTGTACCACTTTTCAGTGTTTGTATATTGGGCTGGGCAACTGGGACAGATTGCAGCTTCTGCCCACTCCACTGTGCAGCAGTATTCTTTCCTGAACTGATGGAGATGGTTTCGGTGCTGAAGACTACCAGGATGTTGATTTGGGGAGACTTCAGCATCCATGCCAAGACTTCCTTATCTGGAGCACCCCAGGACATCGTGGATGCAATGCCAGCCTCAAGGCTTTCCCAACATGTCACTTCCCTGACACGTATATTGGAAGGATGTTCATTCAGAAGGAGGACAGGGTTTTCAGTAACTCCTTTGTTGTGGTCAAATCAGTTCCTGCCGAACTCTAGACTTACAGTGGCTCTTCCTCTTTGCAGGAGCAGATGACCCATTAGCATAGTTCATACCCCAGAAGCAGATGGACTCTACTGGTCTCTACTGGTTGACATGGTTGACACGCCTGTTGATGCCCTGATCACCCTGGAGATGTCTCAGGAAGCTAACACAATCCCTCCCAAGCATCTTTTCCAGGGGCCAGTTGGCTCTTTGGTGTAGGGAGATGGTTGGAATGCAAATGGCATAAAACTGAGCCTGACCAAACAGTAGTAAGAACTCAGTGGCAGTGGTAGGGACCAGTTCTCCTCTGACATCATTGCATCTTCATAGTGTGTCCAGCAGAGTATTTCTGGGGGATTCAAGGCCTCTCATAATCTGGGCCATCTGTGACTACCATAGGGCCTTAGAAGCATGCGGCAACAAGTTTCTGAAAGCGTTCAACAATACGAACACATCTGAGGACACACAACAACATGACTCCAACACCCCAATTATTTGATCAATTTTCACTTTGCATTTGCGACCACACTTGGGCCTTCTTGTGCATACTCCTTCTTGTGTGCTTCTGCATATTATGCATGCATGCCTTGTATTGCTGTTAGGCCATTTCAGTTGCAAGCAACAGCAAAATTAATGACACAGTTTCGTCAGCTTAAACTGCCACAAGAGGGCAGCGGGTCTTGTCCCTCACCTGCATGCGTATGGTGTGCGATACACTAAACTGCAAATACCACTGACATTCAGAAGCTTACCTGTCATAATCAAGCAGAGAACTTGATAGAAGAATGTATTAAAGTTGCATCTGTTTGTTTTTAAAATAGCTGCAAACTAAAAGAAAAAGATGAAGTGCGGAATTGTCAGCCTCTGGTGTGAGAATATAATATGTGTTGTGGCATTTATTAGCACATCATTAACATATGAGTTAGAATACAAACATGCCATACATGGAGAATTTATTTCCCCCCGAGCTCATTTGCATTTATATAAAACCACATCAGAAGGCTGGTTTGTTTTCTAGAAAAGGGTGAAAAATTTGTGCCCCAAGGTCAGATGCTAATTTTAAAGCAGATCACACATTGTGAATAATCTGTTTGATTATTTGACCTTATCCACGTTATTTTCCAGAGATGGAGCTTTGGTTAACTTTTCAGTAGTGATACTTAAAAAAAGAAAGAAAATATTTCCTCTAAGATTTGCAAATTTCAAATGGTAAATACATTCTCCTGTCAAAACCAAGTAAGGTATGTTTGACGTAGTGTTATCCATGAACTAGGTCTATGTACCAGTTATGGCTGCCTTCAGATGTCTTCTAAAGGTTGTATAGTTACTTAGTACCTCAACATCTGATGGGAGTGCATTCCACTAGATTCAATGGGAGTTTTTCCTTCCTCCTGGAAATAGCAGGGGTGGGGAACCCCAGCAGTAGGTATAGGGTTAAACCCCCCAGGATCCCCAAGCCTGGGTCCCAAACTGGATGAGGGCTCCCATGCCTACTATTTGTGCTATAAAAGTTACGTGCTCAGAGCAAACTCCTTGATAAAAATAGTATCTAGTTTGGTCCCTAGCATACCATTCTATGTTACCTTGTTATGTAACCTTCATTTCAGCACAAAGTGCTGATGGAACCAGGTTCCATTCCAAAGTGCAGCTTGGAATGAGTTTCCAACCGGGTCCACTTTGTTCCTAGGATATTCCTAGGAACTAGCCTACTTATTGTGATAAGAACCTAAGAGAAGCCTGCCAGTCTGTGATCATATATGGAGGCTCTAAAAGCAGAGGGGGGCCCTTGTTATGTAGCCCATCTACCTCTGTGGTTTGCCTATCTGCTTGGTAGTAGTTCGGGGACTGTGGCGCTCTCTCCCATTCAGTACCTACCTGCCACTGGTATCTCTGCCACTTATCTAGAAGGAACTGGGGCACAGCAGGGTAATGTGAGGTTAAGGCTCAATGGGGCATGTTGGTTTGACTCCATCAGTACATCTGAGTAGTGCTGACTCTGTTGCTGTTCTGCTGTGCCCCAGCACCACCCAGATAGCTGCACTGACGCCAGTGTTGGGAGGGCAGCTTTGCAGTGCTAGCCCACTACGCTGGCTCCCACTGTTCTCCAGGGAGGTTTGTCTTGTCCCTTCTTTACTAGCTTTCTGCGAGATGGCAAGGCTTTCTTTTTTAAAGAAGGCCTTTGATTTTATGAGAGGTGTCCAATTCACTCATCCCTTCAGTGCAAGGATTTGTGCAATGGGACTTTGTCCCCTCCTCCTTCTCTTCTGTGTGTTCCTCTCTCCAATCTGCTCTGGAGGGTTAGAAGAACCCCAAACAGATTTAGGGGGCATGTAGGTGATGGGAAGATGGGGGGGGGAATATCCTGTTGCACAATCAGAAATCCTTGTGCTCATGGGATGGTCACCGTACTTTGTGCTACGTTAGGTTACTCTGTCTGTATTAGTTTGTGTCTGGTCTCCATATCAGTGTTCAACCACCAGTGGAAGAAATAGCTTGCTATTTTGGGATTGTTTCTCTAGGGTGATATATTGTATTTATATTTTTATGTTTTGGAATTCAGCAGAGTATAATACTTTTAACAACCCATAAGAGCATAAGAAGAGCTTGCTGGATCAGGCCAATGGCCTATCTAGTCCAGCATCCTGTTATTGCAGTGGTCAGCCAGATCCCTGTGGGAAACCTGCAAGTAGGATTCAGCTACAAGAGCCGTCTCCCCTCCTGTGGTTTCCATCAACTGGTATTAGAAAGCATGATGGAGGCAGAGCACAGCCACCATGGCTACTAGCCATTGACAACCCTCGCTTCCGTGAACCCAGGATTTAGCACAATCCTATATGTGACAACACAGAACCAAGACCCATTGGGT
Source organism: Podarcis vaucheri (assembly GCF_965113315.1). Taxonomy (NCBI): domain Eukaryota; kingdom Metazoa; phylum Chordata; class Lepidosauria; order Squamata; family Lacertidae; genus Podarcis; species Podarcis vaucheri. Next base: position 64,585,734 of record NC_138763.1, read on the forward strand.
CACTCACTGGAAAGGATGTATAAACAAATAAACAGCTATTTCTATCACTAGTTCCAGCTTTGGGGCCTATATTCCTTACCAGTCTGATTTACTTCTGAAACTTTTGCTTACATTTTCTCAAGAATGACTAGAAAGATGATTTCCATTTCCCCCCACAGCAAGACCTAAGATTTTCAAGATTCTGATGCAAACCTCTGGTGGCTGCATCAACTGCTGGAATCAATATTACCTGAGGATGGAACTGATAGTTCAGCAAGAACTGTGCTTAGGGCTACTTACAATAAAGATCCTATTTCCCTGAGCATTGATTTTATATGAATGCTCAGAGTTACCCATAGCTTGTAATCAGCTGAACGAGCAGCAGGATGAACATCAAAAGCTGGTATATGTGCCAAAAGGGTTTTCAATCAGCAGCATAACATGGCCTATTTTTGTACCCATTGAATTATCATAGTAATTTATTTAGATGCCATTGTTTCCATGCAGTAAGGAGTGGGCTTCATTGCTTTCTAACTATGCAAATCATGAGGACAAATTATAGTTTATTTTACTGTGTTGAAGGGTGAGTTGAAGGGTAGTGGTGTGCATGCACAAACTCTTTCTATGTACAGGATTTGTGATTTATGGAGTGCTTCAAACATGCTTGACCAGTGACATTTTTTGCTTCATCAGAGTTTCTTCCAAATGATTGGTAGCAGTTGCTACATGAAGAGCAGTCAGAAACAAGAGCTTGTTTTTGCTAGCCCTATCTCTTTTCATTCCACCCAGTCTTTGATTTACCAGTAAATTCAAGCTGAAAAGGAAGGATGGTTCTAGACAAATATTAGACAGCTGTACAAAATGAAACATATATCCAGAATACTCATAACCCATTTGTCACTAAGCAATATCAGCTTGGGCAAAGTTGGGAAGTTTTGTTTTAAATGAACTGATCTCACTGCAGTGTAGCAAAAAAACATAGATTTCCCTAATAGGAAAAGAACTACTAGCTTGGTAAAACAGTATGCTCCAGAGGCAAATGAAATGTGGATAGCTAAAACAGTTTCCAAGTTAAGAAAATTACAGCCAGTATTTTTCTGCTTCGGAAGCTCAGAATGAGATAGCTGGGAATTTATTTATTTTTATTAGATTTTTATCTCACTTTTCAGACCAAAATCCTGCTTTTCCTTTCCCATCATGGCTTAGAGCCATTTGGATACCTTACACTGGTCCTGTATACAGAATATTGGTTCTGTAGAGTAATCAGTGCCAGATTTACGTATAAGCTAAACAAGCTATAGCCCCACTCTCTTGGGGGCACCCCAAAAAATTAAAGAAAAAAAACCTGGATGTACATTTCCAAAATACAAGATAAAAAACAAATAAAATAAAACCTACATGCAGCAACAGTGTTTTGTGTTGTGTTGTGTAGGCTCCTATTTGTTATGTGCAAATGGCTTTAGATACCTATTAGGTCCATAAATTACCATATAGCATATATTCAACACAAAAACAGAGACAATTTGTTGTTGACAAAGGACAGCTGGACATATAAAGGGCCCCATTACCTCCAGTAGCTTAGGGCCTCATCAAACCTAAATCCAGCCCTGAGAGTAATAGGAACAACTTCCCTCCTTAGCAAACATTGCTGCTGTGTGGTGAACGATAGACACTCTTTGCTCCTGGTCCCTAAGTGCAGATGCCTTCTCTACTGAGCTCCATTAAGGGCTAGTGGAAACCTGAAATTGACTAGAATGGATCTTAGGAAGCTTCTGACCCGATCAGCTGCACATCTAAAAGTAAGGCTGAACAATTTACATATAAGGAAATGGTCTGGAATGGCCAGGCATTGCTGCTGCAGTAGATTGCCTTCCCTCCCCACTCTGTCCTTAACCAGTGTGAGGGCTGCAGATGCAGAAGGACTTCTGGCTCCATCCAACTTCATCACTTCCTGGCTAGGGTTTGACTTGTGTTTATCCTCCTGAAGAGCTTGAAATAGGGTTAGAGTTCCCATTAAATTTTGTCTTGCATCATTTTGGGCTTTCTTTGCTTGAGCTGGATCTATTAATTCTTTTAATTTTTGTTTTGTTTATTTATTTATTTTGACCTACCTTTCACAGTCAAGTTCCAGTCCTTTGTGGAGAGGGAGCTCCACAATTAATGGGATTAATCTTACGGTGCCATGCTATCATATTGTATACTGACCGTGCACAACCCAAAATGCATTGTTTGAAAACATATGCCTCTCGTTTCTAATACTTCTGAGCATTCTATTTAGGATTGAGGCACATGGCTAGAGGACATAACCTCTTTTTTCATTGCTTTGTTCAGCTCCGGAGCTAAGAAAATTGTCAACCATTGTAGTGAACATGGTCAACAAAACTGTACAAAGTGTATGCTTGACTGACCTTTGTTGATTCTTTGGTGTAGAAAAAATATATATATTGTAAAGTCTTATTTTGAGGACAATTTATTCTTAAACTGGGGGGAAAGCATATTCCATAACTATTCTTTAAAAGGTCAGTGCTCAATTCAATTTCCAATCATATAACATGAGTTCTCTGAGACTGTCAGCCTGGCAGTCAACATTGGGCATTGCCATTGCTACCAGAATGTTCCTTTCCAACTAGGAAACATGGGGGGGGGGGGAGAGGAACTGGAGATATATATAAGATCAAAAACCCAAACTAATACAAATATTTATTTGACACTGGTACCAATAATTGCTTCCTACTTTTGCATTGGTCATTGGTAAATATGCCTACATCTTGTCTACTAAACAAGGTAGAAAGACAAAACCTGACACAAGTAATACTTGGAAAACTGCAAATCCTGGCTTTATAGAAGCGAATCCCCCCCCGCCCCATTTCCATACAATGGATTTTACAACACCTCACAGTGAATGCTTTCAGACATAGGGATTATTGTGCTGGTTTTCCTGGTTATAATGCTAGTGCTTCGGTCCTCATTTCTAACATTCCTTTACACTGTTACATTATGGAACTGTAGCTTTTTGGTTCCTATAGTGCCATGTCACACCAAATCTCATTCACATCAATGAATGTGGTATGACACAACAAAGGACGTAATTGGACAAATCGCCACTTTCTATGTGCATGTGTGCTTCTGTTGCTGCCTGCACCTGGCTGCTGCCTTAACAGGCCAGGGGCAGGCTGAGTACAGGCCCCTGCCACTGGTTGGCCTTGTGGGCACGGCCTACCCATACCTGAGAGGCTGTTGTGGCTGGAGGCAGGTGGCACCAGGTTACCATCTCCTCCCCTGGCTCTGCTGGAAGATGGCAGTCTTCTCAGACCCATTGCGGCGACGCCATGCGGCAAACGTTGCCCCTCCCTCCCAGAGCCTCAGGCAAGTGGTTATTCCCCATGATTCATCCATGAAAAGTTGGGAAGTTCTGCCTGCCTGAATACCACCCCCAATTTCATCACATGGTGTAAGCCATGAAAACTGTGTGAAAATCGCAGTGCAAAACAGATTACATGGTGTAAGCCATGAAAACTGTGTGAAAATTGCAGTGCAAAACAGATTTCGCAAATGGATGTTTTCTGGAAGCAATCAACATGGATAAATGCACTAAACTTCTGCTGGATTCTGCTAGATTTCCAGAAGTGACTTTTAAGTCATGTGAAAGATTGCATAAAATGTGGAGGTTATCGAGTAAAGGAATGTTGGGGAAATGGAATGATGTGATCTGAATGCAGCCAATGTTCAGGGGTGATGATGTTCAAATTCAGTTAATGAAAATCTGGCAGAAGAATTTTGATTTCCAAAAAAACCGGGGATGTTACTCTTCGCTCCCAGTTCAAGAAATTGTTGGTTTTTAAAACCTATTTTCATACACACAAAATCATTTGGTATCAGTGAATTTGCAATAAGATTTTTGACTTCTCCTTTCCAAATCTAAACCCTATGGTTACATACCTAAGGATAACTGGTGTCAATTGCATTCTAAATGACACACTAGAAGAGGTAAGGAAAATGACTCATTTTTTCCCTCCTAAAGCTAAGTCATACTGGTTATAGGCAGTTGACATGAATTTCAGATAGTCACATTATGTCACTGAAATACCATCTTGCTCGAATGCCAAATTAAAAAGACTGACATTTAACACATCATGTTTGTATGACTGCTGCTACTTCATCACCCAACTGGCATTAAGAAGCTGAGTATAAATAACACAGTTTTACATCTTTCATTTACTTTGTTGCACACTTGACTAGCATGATCTTTTATCAAAATCCAATTCAAAGCCTTTGGGGAGAGAGACCTTGAAGAGATCTTATCCAGTTCTTAGATAAAAATGGTCAATTGCAAACAATTGTCTTTTCCTTCCTACCTATCCAGAAGTAGGCACAGAATGGTGTGTTTTAACAGCAATGTGCCCCAGAAAATAAATAAATCATACTGTCTGTTAATAGGTTTTCTCCCACACTGCCATGAAATATTACTGACGAGTACACACAGAATCTTCAGGCATCATATTGTGGAATGGCATATGTGTCAAGAGCATTGCAAATTGTACATGATTAAATTATAATAGAAAAATCTAGAGCAGGGAGGAAATCCCACCAAAAAGTTCTCTTTCACAAAGTTGGTGTTGAGGTTTTTTCCGATATTCCCCTGACATTTGACATCAGTATTAGATCATCAAATAAACACCCATTCCAATATTTGATAGCTGGTATTTGGCAGTCAATGTGAAATAGTATTTAGTATCTGATGGTATATTGCATTGACATGCAATAAAGTTTTCGCATTTGAGTGTATTTAATGGTTGATGTGCATTGCATTTAGTATTTGATAGCGTTCAATAGCTGATATGCAATTGTATTTGACAATATTTGATAACCTTAATGCAATAGTATTTGATGTTTGAAATATTTCCCAGTTGCCACCTTATGACATGTCATCATGGGCAGTTGTTGAAACATTCAAGAAATGGCAACACATCAAAGCACTCACATTTCAACCTTTTAAAAAATTCAGGTTAGAATACAAATGGGGAGGGGGGGCACTTGCACCAAGAACTTGAATTACAAAACATAGAATTGATAAATGTAAACATATTTGGAAAAACTGTTTCTCTTATAGAAGCACTTAAAAGAATGAGACTACAGTGGTACCTTGGGTTAAGTACTTAATCCGTTCCGGAGGTCGGTTCTTAACCTGAAAGTGTTCTTAACCTAAAGCACCACTTTAGCTAATGGGGCCCCCTGCTGCTGCTGCTGCCGCGCCACTGCTGAGCGATTTTTGTTCTCATCCTGAAGCAAAGTTCTTAACCCGAGGTACTATTTCTGAGTTAGCAGAGTCTGTAACCTGAAGCATATATAACCTGAAGCGTATGTAACCCGAGGTACCACTGTATAATGCAGATCACGAGAAATAATATCCTGCAATGGAGTCAGTAGCATAAGAGCACAGTGTTTGTATGCTTTTCTGCCTCCACTGTGAAAGGCAGCATGCCCCTGAATGCCAGTTGCTGTGAATCACAGGTGAGGAGAACTCACTCATCTCCTGCTTTGGGGCTCTCCATAAGTATTTGGTTGTCCACTGTGAGAAGAGGATGCTGATCGAGATTAGCAATCGAATCTTCTTGTGTTCTTATGATGGCCAAGCCTGACAGCCTCCTAACTCTTCTGGGCCCTGGGTTTTTGAGTAACACCAACTTGCCCACGTGTCTGAAAATGCAACTATAAAGATGCAAAGCAGAATCCAGGTCTTTGTACAGTTGCCCTGCACATACACACGGTCAGGGCTTGCTAATTACTATATTCAAAGAGCTTTCTTGGCAGAGAAGTACATATACTAATCTAATGACTTGGAATACTCGAGTGATTTGGACGCCAACCTAGTGATTTGGACAGCAAACTGCAGATTGCATTAAGTGCTTTGTTTTGTCATTTGATGGCTATAGCTTTCTGGGGGACATGGGCATAGAACGGCTGCAACAGGATCAGTGCTACAGCTATCAGTAGAATAAAGCTAAGAATAAAATCCCTCCCCCCATTTTCTGTCATCTGGGAAAGTCTACAGAGAATTTCTTGGAGCTGTTCCCAACCATTTCTCTTGTGCTAGATGAGTTATGCAGAGCAAATTCATAACCTCCCAGTGGAACAGATGGATGCAGAAGATCCTCCCACCTTCTGCCTCAGGATAGATCATGGCTGGTGCTATAAGAAATTAAGACATTTTTCAGCATACCATGGCATGCCCTTTCCCTCGGCTTCAGATTTAATCATACATTAAATATATGGCCTAATATTTGGTAAAGAAAAATTACTTATCTATATAAGTGATGTTCTGTTAGAAGGAGTATTCTCATGAAGCCAGCTATACTGAAAGCTGCTTCATATATTACATCTATCTGAATCAACATGGATATTAAGATCCATATCACTCTCATTTGGGCATTTTTCATTTTACTTCTCACTTCACTGTGGTCTGCAAAGCCCAGACCAAGCAGAGGTGTTTATTAAACATCTCCACTTCAGTCCTACAGCTGGTTCACATAAAACATCCAAAGAAATAGGTAGGAAGCAATAATCGCCCAAAATTTGTGAGGGTCAACATGGGTACCCTCAAACACCCTTTAAAAATACCAAGCTGCATGGCTGCTGGCAATCAGAGCTAGGGCGTTTTCTGGGGTAGCACCCACCCTGTGGAATGCTTTGCCTAGTCAGGCTTTGTCAGGCCCCATGACTATATGATGCTATGGTAAGGATGAGGCTGCTCAAACAGGCTTTTGGCCAATTTAAGGTAAAGGTAAAGGGACGCCTGACCATTAGGTCCAGTCATGGCTGACTCTGGGGTTGCAGTGCTCATCTCGCTTTATTGGCCGAGGGAGCCGGTGTACAGCTTCCAGGTCATGTGGCCAGCATGACTAAGCCATTCTGGCAAACCAGAGCAGCGCACGGAAAAGCCGTTTACCTTCCCGCCGTAGCGGTACCTATTTATCTACTTGCACTTTGACGTGCTTTCGAACTGCTAGGTTGGCAGGAGCAGGGACTGAGCAATGGGAGCTCACCCCGTCACGGGGATTCGAACCGCCAACCTTATAATAATAATAATAATAATTTATTACGGCCATAGGCCCATACAGATAAAAACAAGACATAAATAACAGCTTGTGCACGTGGGAAAAAACAGCCGCTAAAACACTACTATAACAATAAAATACTATAAGATGGAATGGCATACTACGCCTTAATTAGCTTGTGGTGCTCCTTGGCAACGCTTTTGGGTAAGGACAGCGACCAGGAACCTAGCCACTTTCAGGGTCGTGTGGGTATCCTTATCCTGCAAGATTTGGGCAAGGTGGAATTTTGGTGGGGTACCCTCTAGTTTCTGTATGATTGATCCCAACAAATTTGCCCGTGGCACCTTGAATAAGGGGCAAGTGAACATAATGTGCTGAAGCGACTCCGGCGTCTCCTTATCACATTCGCACATGGCGGAGGCTTGGCCCTTTGAGAATCTATGTCTCAGGACATTGGAGGGAAAAACGTTAAACCTCGCTTTGGTGAAGGCCAGCCTATGGGCAACAGTCGAAAGGGAGGAGAGGTATGATGGAACGCAATAAGTTAAAGTGATACCAATGTTCTGGGGCGAACAAACACCTCCCCCCAGCATATAATTTCGCTGTAAATCGATGTCATCCAGTCTTTGGCGGATCAGTCTTTGAGCAGTGATTAGATCTAGTTTTAGGGAATCTAAGGGAGAAATTCCATAGCTCAGGAGTTTGGCATGAATTCTACTAGTCCAAAGGCTGGAGAATTCATCTCGCCATAAGCATTGGACAAGGTAATGGTCTGGTAATCTATGCCACAATGATAACCAACAATTGAAGACTTGCTTCCACAGGCAAGTTTCTAAGGATGCGATCTTCAATTCTAGTCGCATGGCTGCGTTGCTTACGCACAGGGGGAGCATTAGGAGCCGACGTAGGAATTGGTTTTGCAGAGTCTCAAGTGGAGCAAGGTCTGTCATCACGGCCCAGAGCGGGGCAGCATAAGCAAGCACGGGAACCACTTTTGCCTTGAACACCTTTAGGGCCGAGGGAACATGCAAAGCTCCATCCGAAAAGAAAAATCGGAGGAGCGCATATGACAGAGTTTTGGCCTTGTTAAGGAGGTGTTGAATTTGTGCTTTCCACCCCAAATTGTATTGAAAAATAACTCCTAGGTATTGAAATTTTAGGACTTGCTCTATTTTTGCTCCACCAAGCTTCCATTCGTATAATCTCCGACTTCTGGCGAAAATCAGAATCTTAGATTTAGCATGGTTGATGGTTAATTGGTTGAGTTGACAATACATGGCAAAGATCTTCAGAGCTCTGGTTAGTCCAACACGTGTATAAGATAGAATTACCGCGTCGTCCGCATATAAAAGGAGTGGACAGCGGTAATCCGCTAGTCTAGGCGCGTGTGTACTTGGTGATGCATTGACTAGGGGTGCTCGCATGTCACTGATGAATAGATTGAATAGGCAGGGAGCCAATATACATCCTTGGCGCACTCCCTTGTTTATTGGTATCGAATTTGTAAGGTCGCCCGCAGGAGTAAGTCTCACTCTGGCAAAGGTACCTTCGTGGAGCTGACTTATAAGCCATAAGAGTCTTCTATCGATGCCCTGTTTCGCAAGTTTCTCCCAAAGGATATTTCTAGGAACGCTGTCAAAGGCTGCCTTAAGATCTAAGAAGGCAGCACACAGGTAGCCCCGGGGAGGGGAGGAGTACTTCCGTGCCAGATGGTAAAGAACTATCGCATGATCAGTTGTAGAGTGTTTAATTCTGAACCCTGCTTGTTCGTGGCCAATCTGGTTAGTCTCATTTACCCATCGCAATAGTTTCGTCAACAAAAAGCTGGCATAAATTTTCCCTATGATCGAAAGGAGGCTGATGTTACGGTAATTTTCCGGCTCCATTGGAGAACCTTTTTTGTGAATTGGTACTATAATGGCCTCCTTCCATATTTTGGGGATGAGACCAGAAGCGTTGATTGCGTCGAAGGTTTTGGCCAGGATGCCAGCCCACCATTTTGGGTGTAGTTTGATGGCTTCAGCAGGGATCAGGTCGGGCCCTGGGGCTTTGCCCGATTTCAGCTGGGCTATTAGCTTGGCTATTTCGTCAGGATCGGTGGGAGGCCAAATAGGTAGGTGGGAAAACAGATGCATCAGATGGTCGGAGGGAGCATCTGCCTGTGAGAAACATTTCTTCAGGAACAATTCCCATGTCGGTGCAGGGATGACCGCCACAGCGGTACCTATTTATATACTTGCACTGGTGTGCTTTCGAACTGCTATGTTGGCAGGAACTGGGAACTGGCGACCTTCTGATCGGCAAGCCCTAGGCTCTGTGGTTTAGACCACAGCGCCACCCGCGACCCTTTTGGCCAATTTCTTCCTGCCCAATTCCTTGTTGTGTTTGAATTATGACTGACTTGGATGGGAGTGACTTAAGACTGAGTTGAACTTGGGTATTGTTTTATGTTTGAATTTTTATTTTTTTATTTTTTGGCATTTTGATCTGTTAGTCACAGATCAAAGTTCTCCAGAACGTTAAGTTTTTAAAAGAAACTAAATAAAGCAAAGCTACAGAGCCTGGTTTCCCCAGTGAATCTGGGCATTGATGCATTCTGCAAGAAGAGGTTAGCCAAATATCCCAAGGCAGATTCTTTCTATACAGCAAGGGTGAGACATTTATACATGAAGACAATTCTTATCAGAACAAAGGTGGCTTCTCATAGAGTAAAAGCAGTGAAAAATAGCACAAAATAAGATACTGCATGATTAGTTGGGAATTTTGACTTTTCTAAATAATTTGGATAAGATAGTATTCATATTTTAGCAGGTTTCCACAAAATTACATAGGCTCCAAGGTAGGTATCCATCTCAGGTCATGTTCCCACAGACTCTAGAAATTTCAACCAAGAAAGATGCACTCAAGAAGACACGTAAAGAAGGCAGAGAACTGAATGGCCCAGGAACCAAGAGTTCTGTTCTTGAATAAGAAAAGCCCATGGAATTGGGCAGGTGGATCTGTCTAATCTTTAGAGACCTACAAAGCAATGCTTTTCAAAATACGTTCCACTTGGGCTTGCTGGAAGTTTATCAGAGATTCCTCCATGATGCCACTGAACCTCGGTGATGGTTCAAATAATCCTGGGGCAGATTCTGACTTGAGATGATGCGTTAGAAATAGGACATAAGCCCAGACCTGCACATTGCTCCTGGAATGGGTGGAAGGTCCTTGCATTGTGCTGCCCTAGGCTACATACACACCATGCAAATAAAGTGCACAATTTCCCACCATGGAACCTGGGGCTATAGTTTATCATTCAGAGCTGCAATTCTTTCAGAGCTTTACTCCAAAACTTGGGAGAATGCATTATAACCCCATATGAAAAAAGAAGGTATGAATCAGCATTATGCATATTCCTTGGCTGTACGTCATGCTGAAATGCACCAATTATGCATCAAGAGTGGTCAAAGGCTTGAATTCATAAAAGTGAATTACTTAGAGCTGTTCTGGGTTGTTTCAAAGCTCCAGACTAGTAGAAAATGCATTAAAGGCTGAAATATGTATTAGTCTCTTTTCCATTGGGGGAGGTGAGAATCTTACTGTGTGGAGTTAAACCTCCAGTCTAGCAAACCCTTGCCAAATAATGTCTATGTGATAACAAAATCAGAGCTACAACATTCAAAAGCACATCAATAATCTTGTTGCTTAGGTGCACTGTGGCATCCATTGTTGGATTCTGATTGTAGAGTAACTAAAGAAAGGCACCTTCTTCTTTTCCCATATAAGATTACACATATTCAAACCTGAATTGCTATTAGTAGTCAAAAGTGATGTAAGCTAAATAAAAACAGCATTTTATTTTATTTTTTAAAGTGATGCTAGCTACAGTTGACAATATTGAGAAGTGGATACAAGCTGACCATTCCTTATATGTTGAACTTAATAAATGATGTGTGTTTATTTAGAACATCTTGTGAGTGCCTAGTTGCAATCTTAAACAGGGGAATGTCATTTCCTCTCTTCTATCAGGGGTGCATTTGCCCTTACTCCCCTTCCTGAAAGATGACTTGGAAGATTCACTCCCAAAGGGGGGCGTTGAAGGGTCATACCATGTGGGGCCTTTTGGCCAATAGGGAATTCTCATTAATGCAAGGAGGAATTGCTCAGAGGAGAAGGTAATGAAATATTTGCCCCATACCTCTCACCCTGGCTGTAGCAAACTGCTCAGGCTATGGGCAGAATCTACACATGTACACACAAAATATTAGTGCTTTGCCCAGGACATGGAACACAGTGGGGCTTGGTTCAGAATGAGCACGCATAGAACTGAGAGGTACATATATTTTAATTAATTCTGCATCATGTTGTAATTTTAAATTTTTAAGTACGAACCTTCCCCCTTTAAGGGAGTCAAGTATCCATTGCTTTCTTTAAAAATAAGAACAGGTTGTTTTTTCTCTGTTGGAAATAGCAGTTCCTGGTTTAAATGGTTAGTGTTCACGTTTTGAACTACAGTTCCCATAATGCTTCATTTCCTTCACCTGTATTATTGCATCTCAGGTAGGCTGCTGCTCTTTTGGGTGCTAGAGTTCCCAGAATGCTCCAGATTTTCCATCACCATTGATAAATCTGAAGCTGGTTGCTGCTCATTTTTGCCCAACAGTTCCCAGAGTCCTTCAGCGCCGCAGTATCTCAGACTCTCACCAAGTCTAGGCTCTATTCAAACATGTGCGAATGTATTTTTGTCCCCCACTTTGTACTTTGAGTGCACAATCAAGTGATAAGACAGCAAGTCCACACATCCATTTGTGAATCTTCAACCGTTGAGTGATCAAGTAATGAAATGAGGCATAGAGCGAAGAACATGAAAGCACGAATCACCCCCAAGTCATTTTAATGAAGGCTTCATTGCTGGTTTGCTACAATATTAAACTGCAGTATGCAGGGAGGCTTCTATAGCCAGCTTCTCATTGCTTTTGCCAAGCATAGAAGCCAAACCAAAACCTTCCACAAACTGTCAGAGGCACTAAGCTTCTGAATACCAGTTGCTGGGAAACCAACTGGAAGGGGAGAAAGTTACTGCACTCAGATCCCAATTGCGGGCTTCCCAAAATGGTTCCCTGGTTGGCCACTTTGAAAACAGGAGGCTGGACTAGATAGGCCACTGGCCTGATCCAGCACTCTCACCATATGTTCTTACATTAACAACAGCAGAACGTATCCTTTCTGCTGAACAAAGCATGGCAGTTTAATTAATCTGACATGCCATTTAATTTGCCTTTCTATTAGCATTCTTAATATGATTCTCAGCCCCCTCCCTTTCTGGGGAGACCATTTACAAAAAAAAAAAAAAACCCTAAATTGGAATTCTGCTTCCCAAAAGGTTTAATAACACTGAAGCAATAAACAGCAACAGGAGGATCTGACAGGCTCTGCATGACTGCAAGCTTTCTATGTTGCTCCATGAGTGCTTTTGAGAAATGATAGAAGCAGACGGAATTAAAGGGGTGGGAGGGAAGACAAGGTAAACAGAAAAGGAGTCATGGAGCTGGGAGTTAAATTGCAAGGGGGGGGGGAGTGAAATCTCACAAAGTGAGATGTTTTGCCCCGTGAAAATTCTAGGGACATGAAGCAGAAAGATGACCAGAGGCTTGAAATTTCAAAAGCAAGGAATAGGTCTTGAAAGTTCTCGGTGCGAGGAGACAAAATGGGAACTCAAGTACAGAAAAAGGCATGTGACCTCTGTTTCTTTTTCTACCAAGGACAGTAATGGGAGAGTGCTATTCTTTCCAGAAGAATTATTTAGGTTTAAAGACCTAGATTGGTGATGTTCATAAGTAACAGTAGGAGATGCTGCTTGCCGTTGTGTCGTGCTTCTGAGCTCCCTGCAAGCATCTGGTTGGGAGATGGGATGCTAGATTAGGTAACATTCTGCAGACTTGGGGCAGGAAATGAGACAACCTGAATTTCAGCTAAAGTGCACAAGTTCAATCCTGCTTTCCAGTCATAGAACTTAGCCAACTCTCTACCTGCTCTACACCTAACATCTCATGATGGAGGGCATAGTTATTTTTGGGGGGGAGGGAACCAGCTCGTGGGCCAAACGGGCAGGCCTGGTTGACTAAATTTGGCCCATCCCTGATCTAAAGTATATGTGTTATGTGTTTGAATAGATGTCAGCAGGGCCAGATTTAGGTTTGATGAGGTCCTAAGCTACTGAAGGTAACAGGGCCCTTTATATGTCCATCTGTCCTATGTCAACAACAATTTTTCACAGTTTTTTGTGTTGAATATATGCTATATGGTAATTTATGGACCTAATAGCTATCTAAAGCCATTTGCCACTGCTGCTGTATGTAGGTTTTATTTTATTTGTTTTTTATCTTATATTTTGGAAATGTACATCCAGGTTTTTCTTTCCTTTAATTTTTTTGGGAAGGGGCCCAAGAGAGTGGGGCCCTAAGCTATAGCTTGTTTAGCTTATACGTAAATCCGGCACTGGATGTCACTAAGTATGTAAGATCACGGGACAGCTACCTCAGCCCTTGTTCTTCAAAATCTTACAAGTGGCTGAAGGACAGAGACACTGGATATTTCTAGGACTGAGGTAAAACTGTGAAGCTTGCATGTTATTTTTGCTATTGTATGCTGTAATCTTGATATATTTATAGTATTGTAATGTGGATTTGTTTTGGTAAGCTGCTTTGAGCATGATTTTTGTGTGTGTGGAGTATTTGTATTATGAATAGATGTGCTTGACATCAAATGTTTGCAGATGTACACTAGTGTTGGTGTATGACAAAGAAAGAGTATATAATGTGGCCCCATCCATCCATTTATTTATAAAAATATTGATATACCACCATTTCATAGAAAATATCCAAAAGGGGTTTATAACAAAAATACACAAAACCATATAAAAACCTGAGAACAGACTTCACTTAACCATTTTGGAAATATGTATCCTTAATTGCCTTCACGGCCTGGCAGAATATGAATATTCACAATCCAATTTGTGGCAATTCTTTTCCCCAAATGTCAGAATTCCCTCAGTTCCTGCTTCTCAAGCAAACCCTGGGGAAAGAAGCAATTTTATCTGGGTGACTCTTAGCATTCACTGAAGGTATCACTAAGCTTTTGGACCACTACAAAATGTCAACATTTTCCACATTTTGGACCTACACTTTATTTATTTGTGCAGAGATTTATATCGTACTGTTTCAGTCCTTAAACACCACTTGGGGTGGCCAACAATAATTATAATGAACTCTGAAAAGCAGTAACATTACAAAAATACATTATAAAAAAGCAGGGAGAGTTTCAGCAAATAAAACCGTTTCAGCAAATAAAACAAAGGCACCAGATAAAACAAGTTACCTATCCAATGAAAACCAAAATCCTGCCAAAACAAAATAGATTTTGTCATATGTTAAAATACTGCAGGAAAGCAGGACAATTTAGATGCAGGCAATGAGAAGATGCTTTGAACCTCCACCACAGGACACAGAGGTCAGTGGGTAGGCTGGTACAGCAGACTTTAATATATCTTATACTAAAATGAATTGAATTTTCCCTTGCTTGTGTAACCCCAGCCATTGATGTCCCTCCCCCTGAAAAAAAAAGTTTTCTCTTGTTATAAAGCATCCAGAATATGCTTAGAATCAGACTTTGATGAATCACAAGGGGAAAGAGCTTCACAAATGTGGGTCAGCCACAGGAGAGATCACTTGGCTAGATGCAGAGAGAGAGAATGCCTGCACCAGCAATCTGAAGACAGGGCACTGGCAGGGAAATAAATAAATAAGGTCTAAATGTGGTGTATAATTAGGGTAGCATAAACAGTTGGAAGTCACGGTGTTCTGTGTGGGATTATAAAACACATTTCTGGAATCAAGGGACCTTTCTGCAGGCATAAGAAAGGTGGCTATATAGCAAAGGTGTGTGCTTATTTTGAAATGGATCTTAGAACGAGGAACAATGTAATTCCACATGCATAGGAAAGAAAAATGAAGACTTGATTTAGGCTATACGTTGTCTCGGAAACTAAACAACAGGCACATTTCAGGGACTGCTCCACTTTCCGTAATTGCACTCTGGTTTATTATTCTGATTAATTCACTTTGAAAGATAGATTGCTTTCTAAACGACAGTCACAAAGAGGGTCAAGATATATTGGGGAAAGTATTAAAATATAATACTTTAAAAATATTAAAAGTAATCTCTTCTTGGAAATTTGAAATGTCCTAAATTTCAAAATAGACAATACTGAGCAGTATAGACTAGTGTCGCAAATAAAGGCAGATGCGCTTTGTTGACAATGCTGAACACTGGTATGGCTATAGTTTTCACAGAATCATAGAGTTGGAAGGGACCACGAGGGTCATATAGTCCAACTCCTTGTAAGGCAGGAATTTTTTTGTTCAATGTGGGACTCGAACCCACGACCCAACTGACTGAGCTACTGGCACATACATTGTGAATGGTTTCAGGTGCTATGTCTTTAGTTTTTGATACTGGGAGACCTCTGTTTGCGCTGCCTTAGGCTCTGCCCTCAGGATCCCCCCCTGAGGTCAGGGTGACTTACGCCTTGTCCCCTGTTTCTCTCTCTCCGGCGCCAGGTCTGCCTCGAGTTTGCAGGAGCACAGATCCCCTCCCGTCTCGTCGGCACGCTGCTCTGGAAGCCTCCGGAAAATACGATTTTGGTCCAACAATTCACCAAATCTGTCTGTCTGTCTATCTGTCTGTCTGTCTGTCTGTCTATCTATCATTTGCAGATAAAATGAAAGACAAAGGGCTGCATGCTAACAGCCTACCACACAACGAGGTTTAACTGTTAAGACTTTGAGTGATACTATAGCATATGCAAATGATAACTATAGTGTGTCAGAAGAATAATGCAACCTATATTTCATATTATAATTTTAAAGACCATAATATAGGAGTATACCATGTATGAGAATTTTGCCTTCGGCTCCTACATTAAGTTAATTAGACTGTGGTTTGTATTGCCGGGTGAGAACAAAATACAATTTTTTACTTCCATTTTTATTACTGCTGCACTAAAGATTTTACTAATATCTATAAAAATGCACACATTCTCTGGGATTTATTTGACCCTAGGCTCTTAACACTTAAAATGCCTTCCTTTTAGGTGAAAAGGGAAACCTAAGGAACACCTCTAATCTTTCATAAGCCTTAGGCAGTCTTCCTTTGAGAGAGACCGTGCTGTGGAAAGAAAAATCAAATCAAGGCAGCAGAATCACAGTTTATTGGCACATTACTATAATGTTCTTGCTGGATGCAAGTATATATTTCATAGCTTACTTCACAGCATATAACTGAGTCTCAGGAAAGAAAATAGTCTGCTTAGGTGTTTTTTTAACTAAGAAGCTGATGGTAGTAGTTCAAAGCATCAAATGCCTTTCGCTGCAAATTTCAGGATATTGCAAGGTGAAGTGTATTTTTTTTAGACGGAACATGGTCAAACTTTCATATTTTTGCACCACTATCTAATAAAACCATGGGGACCTTATTCTTACCCCAGGGGCAGCAGTTCAAGTCTCAGCAAGGCTGTTTTCAGTATAATAATATTTGCAGTAGAAATCCTTGATATTTTCATGATTAAATTGCAAGCACTGGTAGTGCTGGTCAAGAGTACTTCTTGCGGTTACTTTTTATATCTCACCATAAAGAGAAACACAGGCAATTCTGTAGAAGAATGGCATGTGCCCCAAAACAAGGGGAAACAATTCCCCCTCCTGCCCTCCCTAACCCCTTTTATTTGAGTCAGTATTCTCTAAAATAGGGTTGCCATATTTTAAGAAGCTGGGGGGGGGGCCAATCATCCCAAGTTGTTGAGCGCTCTCTCTCTCTCTCTCTCTCTCACACACACACACACACGCACACATTTTGAAGTTTAAGCTATAACAGAATGCTATGTAACCCACATAGTTAAAGCAGTAGTTTTCCTAGTACTGATGTATGGAAGTGACAGCTGGACCATAAAGAAGGCTGATCGCCGAAGAATTGATGCTTTTGAATTATGCTGGAGGAGACTCTTGAGAGTCCCATGGACTGCAAGAAGATCAAACCTCTCCATTCTGAAGGAAATCAGCCCTGAGTGCTCACTGGAAGGACAGATACTGAAGCTGAGGCTCCAATGCTTTGGCCACATCATGAGAAGAGAAGACTCCCTGGAAAAGACCCTGATGTTGGGAAAGATGGAGGGCACAAGGAGAAGGGGACGGCAGAGGACAAGATGGTTGGACAGTGTTCTCGAAGCTACCAGCATGAGTTTGACCAAACTGCGGGAGGCAGTGGAAGACAGGAGTGCCTGGCGTGCTCTGGTCCATGGGGTCACAAAGAGTCGGACACAACTAAACGACTAAACAACAACAAATGTAACCCACAATAAATCAAAGTATTATGCATGGGTAGGTAAACTAAGGCCCGGGGGCTGGATCCGGCCCAATCGCCTTCTCAATCTGTCCTGGGGGTGGTCTGGGAATCAGCATGTTTTTACATGAGTAGAATGTGTCCTTTTATTTAAAATGCATCTCTGGGTTATTTGTGGGGCATAGGAATTCGTTCATTCCCTCCCCCCCAAAAAAAAAAAATAGGGACAGTGGACTGGCCCCCTGCTGAAAAAGTTTGCTGACCCCTGGGTATTATGCATGCTACAAATAGAGAGAGCAGGAAAAAAGTAATTGTACCAAGGCAAGAGGAGAAGCAGAAGTCAATTTGATAAGTGATGCGACAATAAGCTCAAAGCACAAACTTTACCAGGAGGATCCAGGCAGCTTCCTTCCCACATGCCACAATGGTAGCTCATTGGAAGAGGAAGTTGACACAAGAGCATAGCTGCAAAGGGAATCCTATTGGACTCTTGTGTCATGGGGTAACTCAAGGAACCAATAGGGTTTCACTTGGTCATATAAAGCACCTGGCTGCCCTGTCTCTACACCCCAAACAATTTATCATGGAAACCCAACCTTGACATAACATTAAAGGAGTCTAAGCATTTATAGTGCTTGGGTTCTGTGATGTAAATAGCAACTTCAATTGTAGGGATGGGATGAGTTGAGAGGGAATGGGTGCAGGATTTGGAACCATAGCAAATAAGCTATGGTCATTAGCTGTACTTTTACAAAAAAATAATAAATGGTGTTGTATTAGTTGTATTTTTACAGATTTTTTATTGCTGGAGTTAGTGGGAGATTTTTTTCCCCTAGTGCTAATTGGCACAGGTTGGTGTGGCAATTTTCACACAGATTGCCACTGGGGAGGGAATGTTTAAATACCCTCTTATCCACTGTAGTGCTGATGACAACTGTCCCCCACCTCCAGGGGAGATGTTTCTGGCATTTCATAAAAAAAAGGTAATTTCTAATCACACTGTTAACATAACAAGTAATTAGGCCCTGAGACATCATGACCCAGACATAAATAGTACAGATTTTTCCATTCAGAACGCAGCTTTGCACATATAACCAGCACAGAAGCTCATATTCCCAGTGGGAGGCAACGTATTTCACTGGGATGTAAAAGTTGATTTCCCTTTCGTGCATCTGAGAGAAATGTTGTACCCAGGTGTAGTCATCTCCAGATATGAAATATTTCATTAGCCCCCTGAGTGAACCGTGGGGTGTAAGAGATGCTTGGTGGATGGCAATCAGAGAAGTTCCATTTGATTTCACTGGCTGATGCAGAGTTTGCTTCAGAGGACTGCTTGCTAGAAGATCTTGACCTGAAGGAGTCCAGAACAGAACCAAAGAGCTGTTCATAAGCAGCATGTAAAACGACGATTCCTGCATTGTTCTTCATATGAGCTTTGCTGTGAGAAAGGAACTAGCCCCCCACCTCAGTCTTGAATCTTGCTGTGCATTCTCCATATCCCTAAAAAGGGAGAAGTGCATTTCCTTTGGAGCAAAGAGAACAATGAGTGTTTGTTTATAAAAATAATATTTGCTTATAACTATAAAGGCAGAGCAAAAAGGAGGCAAAAAACATGTGCTCCTATGAGGTTGCCACCCCACAACAGATGCACATTTTTTGCAAACAGTTCCCCCTAATATACAGTGGTACCTCGGGTTAAGAACTTAATTCATTCTGGAGGTCCGTTCTTAACCTGAAACTGTTATTAACCTGAAGTACCACTTTAGGTAATGAGGCCTCCCGCGGCCGCCGCACCGCCACTGTGCAATTTCTGTTCTCATCCTGAAGCAAAGTTCTTAACCTGAAGCACTATTTCTGGGTTAGTGGAGTCTGTAATCTGAAGTGTCTGTAACCTGAAGCGTCTGTAACCCGAGGTACCACTGTAATGCTACACATTTGCTTCCTTGCTACGTCTATGCAGATGTCTGTGGCAGCTGGCATAGGTGCCTGCTATGCTAATGGCTTGCACAGTTCAGCTCATTGGCTGGCCCTGGGCAAATTATCACATTAAGGCAGGTGCGCAGAACCTTTGACCTTCCAGGCATTGCTGTGAATTCCCATCATCACTGGACATTGACCATGCTTGCCAGAGCTGGTGGAAGTTGTCGTTCAGCAACATCGGGAGGGCCAAAAGTTCAGTTACCGTTTTGTAAACTTGAAACACAGCAGACTTTTAGGGAGCAGTTGTGAAGACAAACGTGCTATGGATTGTAAGGCGCTTAACACATGAAAAAGGCTGTGTAAATGATTAATCATAATAAAATTATATGCTATAAATAATGCCAGTCTACAAAAGCTAGGAGAGAAGATGCACTAGCAGCACTAATGGAATGTATTGAAGGAAAAAACCAATTCCTTTACCTTTAGGCTAAGATAAACAATTATAAGTGGATTGCCTTAAATCATGAAATCACTGAGGCAGGGACTCTTAGTTACAAATATGCGAGAGTGCATGCAAAACATATTCAAGCTCCTTGCAATTACCGTACTCTGCAATGCGAGGCTCTCAGCAGTGATTTATGTCTTCCCCTCAAAGATGAGCCTCCTGCCCTGGACAAAGATTTCAGCTGATTCAAATGGCAGTTGCTACAGAATGGGATGGCCCTTTTATTAACGTACGAAGCAAGCAGGAAATCATTTTCTCCAGCTTCCAATATTGGCACCGCAGTCCTAATAAGTGAAAGGACTCAATTAGATTTCTCTTGGGGGACAATAACTCTGTACAGTGGTACCTCGGGTTACATACGCTTCAGGTTACAGACTCCGCTAACCCAGAAATATTACCTCAGGTTAAGAACTTTGCTTCAGGATGAGAACAGAAATCGTACTCTGGCGGCACGGCGGCAGCAGGAGGCCCCATTAGCTAAAGTGGTGCTTCAGGTTAAGAACAGTTTCAGGTTAAGAACAGACCTCCGGAACGAATTAAGTACTTAACCCAAGGTACCACTGTATCTGAAAGTGGAAAAGATGCTTGAGAAAGACTCTGATCATTTAAGGCCTGCTTAAAGGATACTTTCAGCAAGGAAAAGGAGAAGAACCAGAAGAGATGTCAAAGGACATCCCTTTAAGGGTTTAAAGCACACTGCTTCCTCCAAGGAATTCTGGGAACTGTTGCTTGTTAAGGGTGCTGGGAATTATAGCTCAAAGAGGGTTGCCAAGATTCTTTTAGGGGAAGCTGTGGACTTTGCATGTATGGTGTTGATGTGACTGAAAATTAGAAAGTGAGATAAAAGGTGAAATAAAACTGGGAACAGAAAGGTGGGGATAAGAGAAGAAAGCTGCTACAAAACAAAAAAGTAAATGCAAAAGGGCCAGAGGGAAAAGGATGAAAAAGAAATTGGCAGGTTGAGTGTGGTGCAGGGAAGGTAAAGTACAAACTGAGTGTGAAAGAAGACTTACAGGAAATGTGTAAGAAAAAGGAACCAGCAAATTCTGTCTAAAATAGGAACGACAATATCTCCAGAGCTTGGAAAGCTGAGCAATGGAACTCCGTGTCACAAGGAAAATGCTATGGCAAAAAATAGCAATGTCCAAAGGTAGATTTGATATGAATAGAAAATTATGTCAGTGATTGCCAATTGGTCTGTACAGATTCCACTTCCATCCACCACCATGTTGTGACGGACTCTGCACTTGTGCCACCATTTTGTAACTGGGTGGGGGGAGGTCAGTAACGTCCAGCTGTCTTCAATGGTCCTTTGGGGTTGAAAACCCCTGTTCTGATCCAAGGGAAGAAGAAGGATCGTGGTGGGTCAAGCCTGGAGGATGGTAGTGTACTTAAAGGGAGTGTACACTGTCAGTTTCGTGTGCCTCTCTTCCTGTGAGGGTCCTAGGCTTAGTTGGAAAAACACTAGGAAATAGTTGAACTGAACAAAAATGTTTTTCCTTAGAAACAAAATTATACAGAGCAACAAAGTAACTGCCTACATAGAGCTAAATTCATTAAGTCAGTATAATTAACACAACAACAATGCAACCAACTGTCGCTCTTCATCCAAACTGAAATATGTAATTGTTACATGGAAAGCTCTGTAGTCAGGCAGTGTGCACGTGTTTCTTGGCTTTCTCAAGCTACTCCTTTGCAGACCATTTTAGTCCCAGAGCAACGGGACAACAGCAGCAAGTGAAATTTGTACATGGCTGCTAAGAGTGGTTGTCAAACTTTTTTCTCTAGGGGGCCACACTTTCAGAATAAAAAAAAATTACTCCATCCTTTCAGGGCTAAACCCTGAAGCTTACTGCCGCATCCAGAACACCTGCATGCACATGAGTGTGAACATAATTTCTCGCACACCCCTTTCCTCAGAAGATTATATATATGGCCTAACTTCCTCAGCACTGATGGTAATGCTTATCTTCCAGCAGGAAGGATATGCTACATGGAGTGATCGTGTGTGACACACAATACACCTAAAAACATAAGAAGAGACTGCCCATCAAATCCAGCATCCTATTCTCACAGGGCCCACTCAGATTCCTGTGGGAAACCCACCATCAGGAACCAAGCTGAAAAGTGCTATTCCCCTCCTGTGGGATTCTGGGATTTAGAAGTATTTCTGCCTCTGATTGTGGAGCCACACAGAGCCACACAGAGCAGAGCCACCAAGGCTAGTAGCCATTGATCATTGGACAATGAATTTGTCCAATCCATTTTAAAAGCCAGACAAGCTGGTGACCATAGTTCATCATTCAACTATGTGCTATATGAGAGGAAGGATTTGCTTTTCTAAATCTTCCAACATGCACTGTGAATAGTATGGTGTATTGGCTTAGTAAGTCAAGCTTCCATGTCACAAACCTCAACTGTTTTGTGTAAGGAAACTCAGGGAAACAATGTGATGTCTTTCACCCTGGCTCCTAGGTTGACAGTGCAATCCTATCCATGTCTAATCAGAAATCCCATTTCATTCAGTGGGACTTGCATCCAGGATTTTAGCCTTAGGTTATCATCCTATGGACACTTACTTGAGGGTGAGTCCCATTGACTCTGGTAGGACTTATTCCTGGTGTACTCTAGATATACATAGGATTGTGCTATCAAAGTGGGAGCCACTTGACATAGTACGACTTAAATGAGAGCACACATGCATTGTATTGTATTGTACATCCCTAGCAAGAACAGTAGAATTCATTTCATGTGCAGAAATTCCCTGTGTTTTTATTGTCATTCCTCATCCTGGATAGTTAAGAGTGTGGACCAAAATTAATGCAAGTACAGCATTCAAAGACAGAATCACCACCCCCCACTAACAAATATAATATTTGGATCCATAAGAAAGCACATGGAGCCATTATCTCCTATTCATCTACACATTTCCCCCACACATCATTAGCTGAAGCTGGAAAACTGGTGCCTCTTCTAACAATATGATCTTTGGCATGGTAGCAACCATTTTCTACTGATTCCCATATGCTGTCAGCGTACAGATGCCTTCTACCATGCGGGATAAGGCAGGTCAGATGCCTCTAATAGACACTGACCCATGGTGAGCAATTCATGTAAAAATGTGCTGTGCTTTTAACCCTCATGGCTGGGTAAATAAATCTCAAAGACAATAGCAGCATATGCTGATGTCTCAGAAACCAAGATATGAAATCAAAGCAAGCCCATATGCAGGAGCTCTCTCTCCCTCCCTCCCTTTCTCTATATAAAGAGATGTTGATTGAGTTTCTCTCTCTCTCTCTCTCTCTCTCTCTCTCACACACACACACACACACACACACACACACACACTGTATGTATGTATACACACACACACACACACATTCTGTTTTACAGTTTAAGATATTCATTTAAACTATCTTAAAATATCAATGACTTCCCTTCTTCTCTTTCCATGGTTCACTTTGCATAACACAAATTCCTGCATATTTTACATAAACTAAACCATTCAGTGAGGGACGCGGGTGGCGCTGTGGGTTAAAGCCTCAGCGCCTAGGACTTGCCGATCGAAAGGTCGGCGGTTCGAATCCCCGCGGCGGGGTGCGCTCCCGCTGCTCGGTCCCAGCGCCTGCCAACCTAGCAGTTCGAAAGCACCCCCGGGTGCAAGTAGATAAATAGGTACCGCTTACCAGCGGGAAGGTAAACGGCGTTCCGTGTGCTGCGCTGGCCCGCCAGATGCAGCTTTGTCACGCTGGCCACGTGACCCGGAAGTGTCTGCGGACAGCGCTGGCCCCCGGCCTATAGATGTGAGATGGGCGCACAAACCCCAGAGTCTGTCAAGACTGGCCCGTTCGGGCAGGGGTACCTTTACCTTTACCTTTAAACCATTCAGTATTCCATCATTACATCCATAAAAGCTTATTTACACTACTGAATTTATCTTAATGCTGCCAACATTTTTAAATGTACACAATTACCCCCCCCCCATATATTCAATAATCATTTTCCAATCTTCTTTAAACGTATGTTCTTCTTGTTCTCTTATTCTATAAGTTAGGTCCACAAGGTGCATATATTCTATCAGTTTAAGTTGCCATTCTTCTTTGGTTGGGACCTCACTCATTTTCCATTTTTGGGCTAACGAAACACAGGCCACAGTAGTGGCATACATAAATAACCTTTTTTGACACCTGGGAATTTCTGTCTGAATTATCCCCAACAGAAAGGACTCTGGTTGTTGTTTTTTGAAAAGTGCCTTTAAGCATTTTTTTAATGCTTAAATTATTTTAATTATAAAATAATTATATTATAAATTATAAATTATTTTAATTATAAATTATTTCCCAATACTCTTTTAATCTTTTACAGGTCCACCAAATATGAAAGAACATACTCTCGACCTCATTACATCTCCAGTTTCTTTCCACATAGGGGATGAGAAGATATACTACAGTATAGATGTGCATATGAATTTGATGTATATAAACACAGAGAGGCAATTTCTGGTGCATAAGGTCATCATCATCATCATCATCATCATCATCATCATACATAGCATTCCTATAAAGCTTTATGTTACATGGTCTTACTGTAATCCTCCCAACAGCTCTGTTAGGTAGGCCAGTGTATTATCACCCCCAAATTGTAGATTGGATGAATGTGCTTGTGGGGGCTGTCTGCTTAAGGCTGCTTGATAAGTTCATGACAATGGTGAGAGCTGAATCAATGGCTTCCTCGTGCTCTTAGCTGCTGTGCTGTACCAGTGCTCTCAGTGACTCTAGAGTAGTCCTGTACCCCATCACTTGCATGCAGACAAGATGCTAGCCATTTATTTATTTAACACTGCATTTCTTCCACGCAGTGGTGTTCCAGGCAGCTCTCAGGAAAATAAAAAAGCCATTAAAATAACAATACAGAAGCAGTAAAAACCCAATAGCAGCAGATAAAACAAGCCCATATTTCCAAAGCAGCAGTAATCAAAGCAATGCCAGCAGTCCACAGACCATAACAGACCACCAGTGCCTTCCCAAATGGCGCTAATAACTCACTAATAACTCTGTCTACTAATTAATACAATGTAGAGCATCAGGGAGTAAGGGCCCTTTGGAAACAGGGTAGCCTTTACCTGGAGCATAGGAAGATAGCAAAGGTATGGGCTATTTGCAAATTATCTACCCATGCACATACACACTCCATTTGTGATATGATAGAAACATGGCAAAATCTGTTTCTTTTGTGTGGCATTTTGTGTGCACTTTGGCCCATGGCATGGAGGACTTCTAGTTTTGTACGCTGAACTGGCTGCAGGCTTGTAAGTCATTGTCAAGGAGGCCTGGAGCTTAGTGCAAGTTTTGTCTGTTTTATATACGCTGGCACCAATAAATTAATAAATGCAGCCCTGCGAGCCCCACGTCTCGGCAAGTCTCCCAAGAGCCCTTTCCCATTTTTTTCCTGTATGAAATGTGTGCTTTTGTAGGCCATAACTCACAATCATGCTGCTTTTGTATGTTTACTTGCTTTCTGCAATAATACGTTAATGTAGTTCACTTGGGGTTTTACGGGAGTTCTATAAACAACAATGTGATTTATTCTGCATCGCAGGTGGCCATTGTACTACAGCAGACAATGGAAAAGGTCACCCTCACGCAGAATTTGCATCTGAAGGTCTCCTTCCCCAGTTATGGGGCTGCAAAAGCTCAGGAAGGGAAGCTCTAAAGACACACAAAGGAAATGCCTAGATGTCTCTTCAGGGCAACTTACCAGCTAATTTGTACCGCCTGAGTTCTAGCCTAGAGGATTAAACTTACGGGTTTGTGCTGAAGGAAGCACACTGAATGAGGCTTCTGGAGTTTGCCCTTACCCCTCCTGAAATAAATTGGGAAGTTTCCATATTGGGAATAGAAAAGGCATCAGATGCTGTGAACAATTTTCGTAGTAGTATACACAGAGGTCTTTTTAATGCAGATGCTCACTGAAAATATGGGCAAAGACACAACCCCCTAAGCCGTAAGTGTCCTTGGCTGCTCTTCACCACCCATCTATTCTAGAGTAGCCCTATGAAAGTCAAATGAAACCACCTTGGAATGAGTGAATTGTGGATTATGACCCTTGAGAGACAGGGAAACCTAAGGGTGTGAGGATTTTTTAATAGACCAACTATTGAGCATATACTGTTTGCTCAGAGAATGTATTCTCCAGATTTCCATCTGCCTGCCCAATAACTGTGAGCATATTTCCCATTCTGAGCGCTACTTCCTTCATTTCTGTGCAGTCAATTTCTCTGTTGCGTCCAAGGAGCACACAAGAGCATGTGCCCACCCCTCAAATTATGTGGACTGTGTGTTAGAAACAGTAAACATATATATTCTATTCCTCCTGAAATAGTAACACCTCACTACAGACGTGGACAGCCCCCATCCACCTGAGCCACCAGAAAACCTACCGGGGAATTTAGAGAAATGCTTTCGTTAAATCATATTTAATCTGGGACAGCCCAATGGAAAATACCTGTCTGGTGCTCCACTTCTGTTCCAGGTAAAGATTCTTATTAAGAATTATCCAGGATGCTTTAGCTGACAGAATCTTTCTCTTTTTATTCCTTGAAAAAATAATCCCACAGAAGTCTGTAATGTAAAATACTGTTTACTTATATAAAGCTTCAGAACCGATTCAGCAGTAAGCAGCTGTGAAAAACAAGTCAGGCAGATTATACTTCTAGATTACAAAATACATAGGTTTTTTTTGGTTTTTTTTTATTTTTATTTTATTCAGGATTTTCTTGTTTTACAGGAGTGTAGTGCCTCGTATTTTTTTCCCCCATGTAACATTTTTACAAATACATAGTTGAAATGAAATGGAGTTGAAATTAAAATAGAGTCTGTGTTCAGACGAGCATGGGACTAGCCTCCATTCTCATCAGCGACTTCCATGGCAATGAAAGAGACTGAGCTCTGAGCAGGAAGGAATAAGGAAGTAATAAGGACTGTAATGGGCTTAGGGGTTCCTCGTGAGTAAGTTGCCGCCACTCCTGGCTAGGTTACCGGGTTAACCCTTTCTGACTGAACAGCCTCCAGCATCGTGACTGTCTCAGTCGCTGGCAGAATCCGTCAGTGGGCGTTTCTTAAACCTTTTCCAGCATAAAAGTTGTTTGACGCCAAGTCTCCTCCTACTCTCCCTGCACGGAAGCCTTCTGCGCAGGGAGGGTGTGGGCAGCGGAGGACCCGTGCTCTCTCCGCTGGTCTGCAGCAAAGAGTCTTGGAGCCTCCTCCCCGATTCCCCCACCTGCCCCCCTTCTCCACTGGTGTTACTTTGATTTCCTTCCCCAGCAGATGGGCTGCCTCTCTCCCTACTGGGACCCTCTCCTGCATCCCTTTGGAGCCTTCCCTCCGCCTCTGGCTCCCATGTCAGTTCCCTGACAAAGGACCATTTTCCTATTGTTACTTTTCCCACCAGGGCAAGCAAGGGATGTAATCTCACAGAGTATCCTCTCTGGGAATTTACCATGTCATAACCCTTCGCTTATTTAGCAACACCTGAAATTTTATTTTGGCTGCATCATTATTTCCCACAAATGGCAGGGCCAGCCTTTTTATTTACAGCAGGATATTCTTTCCCCCCAAGAAGCTATGCTACAGCAGCAGTTTTCCGAAGAGAAAACTCCAAAAAGCACAAGCCTAGGTGGGCTATTTACTCCATGCCAAGTATTTCTTCAAAGATGACGTTTTCCATGCATACGGCGATGTAGCAAGAATCATGCACACTGTCCTTGGTATACATTCAGGAACCTGCTATACATTGCCACCATGTGTGCACCTATCAAAATGGACATTTTCACAATCTCTTTACACTGAATGGAACCCCGCTACACCCACACACAACTTTCCTTGTGTAGGGTAAACATTTGGTGTAGGTACCCCCCCCATCCTATCCAGGGCACGATAGACATGCTGGTGATTTGATTTGCACTGAGATTCTGTGGCTCCTTTTGTTTGACTCCCTTGTTTCATCCGCCAAAGTGTGAAGTCTGACAGTGTTTCAGACGCTTATATTTTTGGCAAAATCCCAAGCGAAGACGCAGCAGAAGGGGGGAGGGTGGAAAGGTAATGACTTTTATCAATGTTTTGTTTCTTCAGAAACATAGTGCTGTACATTTACATTGCGCAAGTTAATAAATGATGGCAAATTCCTCCAGGCATTATCAAACTGTGTGAATTTGTGTATCTGATCAAATATTTATCAGCTGCAGTCTCTTTCTCATAGAATATCTTTCCCCCCTTTTCATTTATTGCTCTAGGCCTTACTCCACAGCACTGTGGTGATACTCATGGGTTTTTGCCCCTGAAGGAAGGCAATCATTATGAAAAAAACAACAACCCTTCTTTAAAACCACAGGCAGGATGAATTTTATTTTATTTTATTTTTTATTTGCTATTTCTCTGCTTAAGTAAACTACTATGCTATTTAATTATCTTTTCCAGCTAATTTGCTTGACCTATATTACAACTATGCTAAAACAAAATTTCATTACCAGAGCTGAAAAGACATACTAATTTCCACTGATATGACCTTCTTTTTTGTCAGCTTACTCTTAGATGAAAGGGATTCTCAGTCCTACATGATGTCATAGTACAGAAAGAATGATACCTTTGTCATCTGTGTGCTGCTACAGTTCAACAATCTCAGTGTCAACACTGAAATAAAGTGTCATGTGCATAAACATATAAAGTTGCCTTACTCTGGAGACGGATGAATCTGTCTGTGCCAGTTTCTCTTAGTTTCTCACTTATAATTTTAGTTCTCCTCATTTCTGTAACAGCATGTGCTTTTTTTAAAAAAAAAGTCTGAATGAAAGCGTGTACACATTTGTGTATGCATTTCTTTCGCACACCTGAATTTTTGTATCTATTTTTGCCTAATATGCACATTGTTGCATGCAGTTTTCCCCATGATACATTGTTGTACATTATTTTCATTAATATGCACACTTTTGAGCTCACTTCCCCTTAATGTATGCCTTTGAGGATGTATTTTTGACTTAACCACATCTCAAAATTCAGAGAGATGTGAATCTCAAATTATATCTGCCTTTGGGAAGTATGAATAAAGTAGGTTAGCAGTAAAAGGTGAACCACATGCATTTCCCCCTTTACATTGCCTTATACTGTCAGAACAGTGGCTCATCTAGCTTAGAATGGGCTACCTTGATTAAAAAGTCACTGTCTAGACTCACAAAGCAGAGATCATTCACTTGTTGTACTATCAATGATCTTTTAAAACTATAACTACAGATGCTATAATAGAGCTTCTGCATGCAAATAATGTACTCTCCATCACTGAGCCATGCACATGTGTGTGTGTGCGCGCGTGCGTGCGCATGTTATTTCTTTATTGCCAATCCAAATTATCTCTGTTGTATTCAGCTAACTTTTCCTGACTAGACCCATTGAGATTAATGGCCATGAATTAGGCCCATAAATTTCAGTTTTTCTATTTTGAGTAAACGTTGGTTGAATGCATCCCATAATATTTAGGATGTGGCTTTTTAAAGGGGGAAGGGTGTGGCGGAAACAATTGCATTTCCTAAGTATTATTTCCTAAGTGTAGAAGCCCATAGATACTTTACACAATAGTGTTGCTTGTTGTAGCTACATTGTTGTTGCCTAGGGACTGAAGTGACTAGGACTTCACAACAGTCTTGGATCAGGTATAAATGAGGGGAAATTTCGGCTGTGGTTTCTGTGCAGTGTTGTAGAAATAACATGGCATTATTCCAGCTCAGGTATTAAAAACAACTAGGGACAAAGCAATTCAGGGTGTGCTGAGAAAAGCTCAGACAATCTGAGCTGAAGGGTCAAGATGTGTTATTTCAATTAAGATACCCTTATCTTACTTGGAAGAAACCATTGCCTTACTCACACAATATATTGTTACACACCACTCCAATCTCCACAGCAGTGTGAGATTCTAAGAGTTCCAGGCACGCTCACCCAGAGTCTATGTTGCCTTTTGAGCAATGAGGCACAGCAGAGACTGTGGTGTCTTTAGGATACAGTGGTACCTCAGGTTAAGTACTTAATTCGTTCTGGAGGTCCGTTCTTAACCTGAAACTGTTCTTAACCTGAAGCATCACTTTAGCTAATGGGGCCTCCTGCTGCCGCCGCGCTGCCGGAGCACGATTTCTGTTCTCATCCTGAAGCAAAGTTTTTAACCTGAGGTACTATTTCTGGGTTAGCGGAGTCTGTAACCTGAAACGTATGTAACCTGAAGCGTATGTAACCCGAGATACCACTGTATATGGTTTATTTACACACATATACAACCTGAGCCTATGATGGGTAGGTCCCCAGAATTATAAACCCCCAAAGTCTTGCATCTTCCGTAACCACAGTCTGGATTCAAGTAGTCCACAGCTATTTCTCTGCCCTCTACTTTCTGCTTGTCCTGGTCACGAAACTCCCTCCTCCGAGGGCCTAGATCACATGGGTTTATCTGTGGAGTGGAAGGGGCCCTACCCATCATTTACAGAGTTCCTTTCATCTTTTTTGTTCCTTTAATGCAGAGCTTTCCAAACTCTGTGCTGCGACACTTTAGTGTGTCAGTTGCAGTGCGTAGGTGTGCCACGCAAACTCTCCCTGCTCTCTTCACAGTGATGGAAAGGGGTTAGTTTAACCTCTGGTTTGCTAGCAAAACTGGATTACTGTGTCGTGAAAGGATGCATGTCTAAAAAGTGTGTCACCAACATGAAAAGTTTGGAAAGCTCTGCTTTAATGGCTCATCCCCAGGCCCTACCTCATGAGGAAGTTAGCTTTGCTTAATTAGCCCTCAACACATGCTAATTTCAGAGGATCAAATGTGTCTAGTTTAATTAACTTCTAACATTTGATGATTGCAGAATTTAGAAGCATCTAACACAGCTTAATACACACAGGTCTGTCCTAATACACATGTGTCTAACACACAAGGTCTGACTATTTCCTGGTTTTAATGCTCCAAGCGTTGATTAAATTCTAACACCTATTAGACCCATGAATTTAGGGCTAGAAGGGGCAGACCCCCCCCTTTACAAAATCCTTGAGCGTTTCTGCCAGTCAGTGTAAGCAATACTGAACTACATGGAGATGTAATCTTTCTTTGTTCCTATTCTGGATAGAATCCTCAGCACGGTATCACCCCCTCCTAAAGCTTCATTTCTCCCTCTATATTTTTGACGGACTGCATTGCCTCTGATCTTGGCTTTGCCTTTTGCTTTCAGAGCAGCAAAACTATACACCATATGAGACATATGGCTGTCACCCAGAACTGTAGAGCTGCATCACTTCTCTTCTCCCCCTTGGTAATGCGGAGCAAAAGAGATTTTTGGACGTGACATCATCAAGTCCTGAGTTTTCCTCCTCTATTGGGGGGGGGGGGCTGACAGGGTCAGGCACCTCAAATACATACCTCTGAAGCTTGTAATCTTTATGAATGTGGATTTCACTTTCTCAATTCCCAAAAACAGCAAGTGCTGGGAACCTTGAAGAGGTGACTATACTTGGAAAAGAGTGAATAACTTCTGCCACTCAAATCCTCCTGCTTTTGTCAATTCAGAAGGCTCACTGACAGATCTGAAGTAACTCTCGCTTAATCCTCAACGAAAGGACAGGACAGCAGAATGAGCACAGAAACATTTAAAAGCAACTTGGAGGGGTTAAAAGGCTTTCAGGTCAGACCTTTGGCTGCCAGACTTCTTGGGCTCTCCGTGAGGCACAGAAGAGGAAGTAAATAGAATATCCTTTCTCGGACTATTTGGCTGTGTACACATTGCCAGCTTAAAACACAGACTGATTTCTTCCACTGAATTTCAAATCGCATTTCCACATCAGTATGGTTGGGTGTGTTTTCAAGTTGCCTGCTGTCTGTCCACACCAATGGATGTTTTCATATGGCTTACATTTTCAAATTAGATCAAAGCTGATTTGGGGGGGAGGGGGACACACACCCCCAAACACAGCAATTTACAGGATAGATGTGGATTGTGGCTAACATTGTGTGTGCATGGTTTCACAAACCAGCCGTGGGAGCACATGGATGCAGAATAAATGGGAGCACGCGCACAGCCGCCTATATCTAATGAATAAGCCTTATTCCATTGTGGTCGCACAACAATAGATATTTTGGGGGGGTATTCAAAGCAAGAGGATGGAAACCCCAAATCTTCCTGGTCACCCTCCATATGCATAATAGGTACAAAAGAAGTAATAATCCATATCAAGGTGATGGCTGAAAATGATATAGTGTAAGACTAGAACAAGAGGTGCATATTGACATACATATACTTATATGATGTTCTGATTATTCAAAGGGGTTCAAGATAAACTCACGAGACTTACAGCATATCTTAGCTAAAAGCAGTTAGGAACTTACAACATGAACAGAAGCAAGGCGAGGACATATAGCATGCTTGTGCAAGACTTTAAGACAGAAGTTTATTTTTGTAAGGACAGTCAAAAGGAGATAAAAAGATACAGATGGAAGAGGGGTAAGACTGGGAAGGGAGGAACTGCCTAGACTGTGATCAAGTGCAGGAGAGAAGCAAGAAGGACATTTGTATGTGTTGTTAATTCTTTGGTGTGTTATTTCTGATTCTTTAGTCTATCAGTTCTGTTCTAGCTGCAGCTTAATAAATCGTTAACATAATGTGAACTTGTATGATCTGTTCCTGCTTGATTCAGATATTGGGAAGGCTCCAGCAAACTTCAGATTCGCACCTTTAAGTGAGATAGTAGGATCCCTGTTGGAAAGTGTACTTTGAAGAGCCTCATAAACATCAACATAAAATTCCCTACAATAGATGGATGTCATCAGACTATGGGGGCAGATAGTCACCAGAAAGTTGGACAAGGCATGAAACAGTATCAACCAGGAAATCTGACTCTGTTGAGCCAGGACAAAGCCTAGGGCTAAGAGACTGATAATGGCACAGGGAGCCAATGGAAATTTTTGAGCCGGGGGGGGGTAGGGAGGGGGTAGAGAAAGTGGCACTACATTTGGACTGAGCTCTTTTTCAAAGGTTAGAGTGAGTCTAGGAGCCTTAAAATACACTTCTAAAAGTCACTGTACATGATATGCAATTAGATGGATGAGATTCTGTATAATTTGGCATATGTCAGGGAAAGAAAATGCCCCCGCAGAACACCATTGTCTGGAGAACAGAAACAATGTGACTTCCCCAGTGCATAATGACAGTCATGTTAAGGTTTAGCCGGGGGGGGGGGTCTACTCTTCATTGTTAAAGTATTGAAATGTGTTCCAATATAATATATATTGCTGAAATAATAAAGAAGCACAAAAACCACATTTCTTTATTTCCCACAGTTTTCTTGTTAGGTAATATGTCCAGTCCTGAAATGGCTTTCAGATCTGAAATGAGAATCTGGAAACTTAACTGGAAGTCAATGAATGATGCTATTAAAATGCATTTAATCTAATACATGTAATACATGACATATATGTAAGCAGCATCATTTATTGACTTCCAGTTAAGTCTCCAGAATGGGGAGTGGCTGCATATGCACAACATTTTATTCTGGAATCCATGGAAACTTAGTGTTGGGTCCGTCCGTCCCTACAGTCCACACACAATCTATATCTAATTGAAAAATTGGCTTAATCCTGAAGATAAAAACTCATTGCAGATTGTTCTATATCATATATGGATGTCAGGGGACTGCCATCGGAACAGGGGAGGGAGGCAGGGGGAGACCGCTGGAATACAGAGAGCCTCTGAAACTCCTGAGGAGCAGTTCTTCTTCCAGCATTGGGAAAAGCCACACCTCCAGTGGAGAAGAGAGGGAAAGGGCCAGCCAAGTGAGGAAAGGGCTCGAGGATGCTGCTAAGAGCCCCAGCACATCACCTCGCCAGG
Organism: Podarcis vaucheri; assembly: GCF_965113315.1. Classification (NCBI taxonomy): domain Eukaryota; kingdom Metazoa; phylum Chordata; class Lepidosauria; order Squamata; family Lacertidae; genus Podarcis; species Podarcis vaucheri. The sequence goes on from NC_138763.1 coordinate 64,619,467, forward strand.
CTGGCCAGGAGGGAGGCATGCCACTTCTATCACCCAGCTTGCACAGAGGGGTGAAACGCAAGGAGGGGGGGAGGAGTCTTGGGGTGCCAAGTTCTTATGTTGGGGGAGAAGCCAGAAGGGGCCACTCCAGGAATCTGCAAGTGACTAAGACGGACATGAACTTGGTAGATCTGCACTGTAAATAGTTTGCACAATAAAACCTGTAAAAGACAGGTTGGAGTCCTGCCTGGTTACTCACGAGCAACCACCATCAGCATCTGACAATGGAGATTGATTCTGTACCTATATAGTCATAGGAGGGCTTTTACACTTGAAAGGTGTGCTGCCCTTCCACCTGCAGTTCTAGATTCTGTATCTTTTTAAAGGTTTAAACTGTTTAGAAGCCATCATCTACAAGGCCAGCCCTAATGTTTGGCCAAGTGAGGTTGTTACCTCAGGCAGCAGATGCTAGGAGTGCCAGTGAAATAGTGGAGGACAGAACTGCCTAAGCCAGAGGTTTTCAGCCTTTTGGGTTCCACAGCTCCCTTGACCAACTACATTCTTTCTACAGCACCCCCATGGGGCTCATCAGTCAGTTTATCTTCCACTCCTTGCCTGCAGAGCTGCCAGCCTTTCACCCTTTTCCAAACACCCTCCCTTGTGGAGGGTTCCCTCAGCCTCCTTTCCTCTCCCCTCTCTGGGCCTCTGGGCAGCCGCAGCTGCTGCCTCTGGTCTCTGAGCTGTCGTACCCCACCCACCCAAAAGAGAGGTGCTCCTCACACTGCCCCATAGGAGCCTGGGAAGCATTCCCTGGCCAGCCCCAGAGGCACCATTCGCCTGGGGAGCTTGTAGCCAAGGCTGCTGCAATGAACAGCTGTGCAAGCCTTTGGGAGGCAGAGACGTGAGAGGGCATCAGAAGAGGGAGGAATGGAAAGAGGGACAGAGGCCAGTGTTGCTTTGCTAAACCCCTGACCACCATTCAAGGCAGCCCAGGGTGCCATGGCACACTGGTTGAAAAACACTGGCCTAGGCCATGAAGCCTGCGCTTTGCCTCCTATTCTAGTCTGCTGCCTGCTGCCCTCAGTTATGGTGGAAGATGCTGTGTCATTGTTAGTGTTGAAGTAAGATTTAACTACCATTCCAGTTCACTTCTGTAGATGGAATGCAAACGGGATGCTGTCTTGGGCCAGCCCTGTCACCAGGCCCATGAGACAACCAGAATTTTTGTTTTGAAGAAGAAAACCCTTTGCAACATGGCTGAGAAAGCAGAGAGGAATTTAGGAAGTGAGCTGTTAACAATCTCACAGAGTTATTGACACATATATCACAGGGGTAGCGGCTAGCCAAGGGCTACTTTTATCGAAAATATGGAGGTCTATAACTATTTAGTAAAAAAGCAGGGGGGGGGGGAGAAGAGAGAATGTCAAGCATTATTTGAAAGCAGATTGAATTTTCAAATCTCTTTAGCTTGGAAGCGAAGAAAAACAGAATGTTTGTCAACTTTGCTTTTTGAAGTAAACACACAAGCAATCTCTCCCAGGAGGCAGAGGCCTTTGGAAAGTAGTTTCACACATTCCTGTCGTCCAGTAGGCTGAGGATTATTTGCAGTACACTGTCTAATGAATAAATTTCACTGCTTCCCTGCATCTCCAAAGGAGGCATGAAGGAGGTGTGAAGACAAAAGGAGTGTGCTGAGGTGTGCACATTGATCATGCGTCTCCTAAAGGTGGCATTCAATAAAGACAAATGTTAGCAAGCAAATGATGTAGCCACAGGAGTCGAGGGAGCCATGAAAAATGAATTAACCTTTCCTCTGCTGGAATCCCCGCGACATCATTTTCAACTCCATTGGGTGTTCCACCGTACTCAGTGGCGTTTCAAAGCACGACAGGTACATCTGGCAAACATCTGTCAGACATGCCAAGGAGGTGCAAAGAAGCCCAGAGCTCCTGCAGGAAAGTGCTGCCATATGGATAACTATGACGCACTGCAGAAGAGTCAACAGGAAAGAAACTTTTATGCAATCTGTACATTTTCACAAAGGTCAGTGCATACGTTCTCCCCCCCCCCACCAAATATCACTGCACATATATGCATCAGTGCATTGCTGTGCACCTTCAGTCTTCTGCTCTCCTTGACCTAACAAATCTGGATGCCGCCGTATTTAGAGGCTTCCAAAGCAGGACTACCTGTCGGCTAAAGGAAGAATGTTCTAAGCAATCCTGACAGCAGCACTTAACAGCTGCCATAATCCTTGCAGCAACTGTTATTATCTCCTGGGGCGATGGAGCACAGATTACAGTGGTGTGACTAAGGCAATGGGGCATCTTGAGCTGAGCAAAACTAGGGTTTGAACTTTGTGGCCTGGTATCACTTGTGCTTTGCAGGAAGGGGGATGAAGTTTTGACTATTGTGCTCTTTAAACACACACCACTCTTTATCCCCATGTTATTTCTTTTCTGGATTTTTGCAGGCATGGTATTCATCACAACCATTTGGTTCTACAATAATAAAATAGAAGACAGAGCTGCCTGGTTGCTTACACAATGTGAAGCCACTTTGAGAGTCCTCCTGCAGGCTGGGAAAATGTAGTTCCATTATCTAGGTATCCAGGAAGTTCTTTCCAGTCTTCTGCTGCTGTGGAACAAATGGCTGTGATGATTGTTATGGCTCTTAACAGCTACAGAAGACACAAACACGAAGGTGCACTGGGCTTTATCCAGTCTAACTTAGTTGAACATAGTTCCCATGGACACCAGTGGGACTTGGCATGATTCAAGCCCAACCATGTCTACTCTCTTCAATATGGATTTTTTCCCAGATAAGTGGGGTTAAGATTGCAGACATGACTAAGTTTTCGCACTGATTTCAATGGGACCAAAGGTCAGACTATTTGCCTAGGGTCTTCTCCCTCTGGGCCCAAACTGCAAAACCACTCAGAGCAAACACAAGGCAAGCAAAGGTTGTTGCTGCAAGTGGACCTCCTCATTCTAGCCTTTCCTTTTATGATCAGCAAGACATGAGAACAGGTAATAACAATGAGGAGAATGAGGAGCAGGGTGGCCAGGAAAATCCCTTGGGCGAGCAGTGGCCTTCTAACAGGGGCAATGACCTGGACAGGTGCCTGACAATGGCGTTGGGCCTGGACCTTATATAGTATTCTCTACTCTCAGCCACTATCCCTCCCATGCTAACACAATCTCTCACAGTGATGCAATTTCTCCACTCTTGTCAGGTGCGGCGTGAATCCAATGTAACCAACAGAGATGAGTATGTAGTAAGCAATCACAAAGCTACAAGTTGGCTTGTCCACTTCTACCATAGCAGGCAGAAGAAACTTTTCCAGCACGAGGACTGCATTCCTCTCTATGCAACTTTCCAGAAGCCACATGACAGTGGCAGGCAGGACCAAACTGAGCGGAGCAACAAATGCGAATTTTCCCTTTGTACAGTAGGTTGGTTTCTACACACACTGGCGCACCCACCCTCTTTCCCCCATCCAGGCAAACAAGAGACATTCCCAAAGTTCAGAGTTCCAGTCAGGCACAACCACTCAAATGGTATGTGTGTGCAAATAAGGTCTAGAAGGGTGTGTGGCTTTTGAGGGGTAGGGTCTGGGGAGAGTCCCAAAGGCCAGATAGAAAGTCCTGAGGGCCGTATTTTGTACCCTGTACTGAGGCTTCCCATCCCTGGGCTATAGATTGGGGGATTAAGTGTCTAGCCCTTAAATTTTAGCCCTTGAGGTGAGGAAGGAGAGGAAAGCAAAGCTCTTCTCTGCTGTTCCCCGTATTCTTATACTCCTTGAAAAGAAAAGTGAGTTATGCTGTGAAGGAAATATTTCCATGTGATCATCAATAAAGTTGCTCTTCTCTCTGATTTTTCCTTCTCTCATGATGATATCCTTTCTCATTTGGAGGGAAGGGGGCTGAGCAAATTTGGCCAACAAATGTTCTTCTACCACAGTATTCACAGTAAACACACACAGAGATTTTTTAAAAAAATTAGGGATGGGAGAGAAAGGGAGGGAGGAAAAGTAGGTGTCCTACTGTTCTGTTTTTGAAAGAAAACAAAAACAGCTCAGGAGCATAAAGAATTGCACTTAAAAGAGATATCCTTTTATTGTTCATGTAAAAAACCGTTCTAACTTATTGCCGATATAAAAGTGTTATTTAAAGATTTAAAACTGAGTCAATCTAAACGGGAAAATAATTGCTGGAAATTCTCTGAGGTAAAATTTTTAGAAGCACCTCAGTGAGGCAGAAGCCCCAAACCTGCTCGGTGAGATTTCTGCTCTGCTCTGTTGTTAATTAACATTAAACTAATGCCTGCTCTGGGGTGGACAATCTTAGTTAGTGTCACAATGGAGTTGTGGGAAGAATCCATGGCAGAAGAACCACCACCACTTCCTAAACTCCACCTAGCTACACACAAGCCAGAGTGGAAGGTGAGGGGCCAGCTTTTTCTGTCCCATCTTTTTGTTCTTTGACTCAATACAGATAAAATAAAGCACTTCTTCATGCAGCACATACTATGGAACTTGCTCCCACAGGAGGCAGTGGTGGCCACCAAGTTGGGTGGCTTTAAAATACCGGGCAAATCTATGGCGGATAAGGCTCCTAGCTGTGATGGCTAGGCTTTGCGTCCACAGTTTGAGACATTAATGCTTCTGAATGCCAGTTGCTGAAAACTGCAAGAGTGAAGATTGCTGTTGTATCTGGGTCCTGTCTGAGGGTTTTCCACAAGCATCTGGAAGGCCATTGTGAAAACAAGATGCTCGACTAGATGTGCTGATAGAAGGAAGTCACTGAGAGATAGACAGCAATTTAATGTCAAAGAAGATTGTTTGCACTTGACTTTCTCGAAAAATTAGAAACGCTAACATCTAGTTGGAAATAGATATTAATTGGCTGTTATTGGGAATTACGGAAGTTAAATGGAAAGAGATGTGAAAATTGCTTAAATATCTCATGGCATTATATCAGGGAATTATCGCTTAATTAAGAGATGTTTTCCCCTGCAAAGCATTCTCCCTGGAGACCAGAACTGATGGAAAAAGAATGAAAGAAAAACAAAGGCAGCTCCCCTCATGTTATGCAGAGATTATCTATATTAGGGGAAAGGTGCATTTTGAATTTGAGCTTTGTGAGCATGAGCTGAAATCCTGGTGTCAGCTCACAAGCTGTTTAAAAAGCTAGATTTCACTTGTGTTGGCCATGAAAGTGAATTCTTCCCAGAGCTGTTTCACTATAGTTCAGGCTAACCTTTGGTCCTTTGGATGTTCCTGAACTACAACACTCATCAGTCCCAACCAGCATGGCCAATGGCAAGGGATGATGAGAGCTTCAGTTCAGTTGAAGGGTCACAGATTAGCCACCCCTACTCTACATGCAGCAATTGTGTTTCTGGTTGCTGTGGTGGCATTTCCTATGTCTAGCGCCAGCATAGTACAGTGTTTAGAGTGTCCCCTAGGACTTGGGAGACCACAGTTCAAAACCATGAAACTCACTGGGTGCCATTGTCTCTCAATCTCACCTACCCCATAGGGTTGTTAGGATTAAATGAGGAGGGGGGTGAACCATGTATTCTACCTTGAGCTCCTTGGAAGAAAAGGTGAGCTATAAATGCAACAAATGTGCAACAAAATGTGCAAAATGTGAAGGTAGACTTGTAACCGTAAACATGTGAACATCTGAAGAGCATTGATTGGTTGCAACTCTCTAAAATGTGTCTAATTTGTGTTTAGGAAATTAGCTAGGTTCCTGCTACGGAGGGCATGTGGAAGAAGTATCTGTTTTTTAAAAAGCTGTTTCTTCCCCCTGGTACTTTCCTGCTATACAGTGGTACCTTGGGTTAAGTACTTAATTCTTTCTGGAGGTCTGTTCTTAACCTGAAGCACCACTTTAGCTAATGGGGCCTCCCTCTGCCGCCACGCTGCCACTGCACGTTTTCTGTTCTCATCCTGAAGCAAAGTTCTTAACCCAAGGTACTATTTCTGGGTTAGTGGAATCTGTAATCTGAAGCGTCTGTAACCCAAGGTACCACTGTAATAGCCAGAAACTGACTGCATAAACTGATCTGATTATTGTTCTTTTGGATGCTAAGGGTTCTGGTCCTTGACAGTCTTTGGGGTACACAGACTAGAAGGGTTAGCATGATTCCTGAAATCAGCACCATGAAATTTTGCACATATGCAAAGTAAAAGAGAGGTGGGGGACATGCTGCCCTCCAGATATTGATGGACTACAACTCCCACCATTTCTGAAGAAAGGTCATGCTGATGATATTTGGAGACCAACATGAGCTGGAGGGCCAGAAAATCCCTATCCCAGAAAGTAAAGAATGAATGCTGCTTCCTCAAAAGCAGCAGCTGGGAAAGGACTGGGCTTTCACAACTAATGCAGTTCATGCACACAGTATTCTGCCATCTGCTACCTGAGCTTGCATGGAAAATGTAAGGTGAGAAGCTACCCCCCTCCCGTGCTCTGAGGCCCACCAATGATGAAAAAGCCCAGCATCACACATAAGGTTGTCAGATCCTGAGAACTCAGGAGCTTAAGGGCTCAGAAGCTTATTGCGCTTTTCCCTGTGTGGTTTCAAAATATGCCTTATTCATGTTTACCTATCAGGGTGAAGCTAGATGTTAATGTGGCTTTGCACGTAATGTCATGTTTTAAACTTGTAAATAACAGTCGCTGGTGGGTGTGTTTGTGGTGATAATGATCAGAATTGCAGCAAGTAGGAAAGTGGGGGGAGGGTTAACCCATTTATTGCCTGCTGTATTCGTGATGAATACTCCTCTTTTGAAGCTGTTAATTGCACTGGGGGGAATTTCCCCCCTCTGATTTATCAATTCATTCTCCATGCTTGATATAGTCCTGATAATTATCAGCTCCTCGGAGCATGTCTGCAACTGTCCTCATCATTTGCTGCTCTCTGGGAGGGATTTGGAAGATGCTGGATTCTAACCCCAAAGTCTAGCCCTAGCTGTACCCCTTTCTCTTAGCTTTTAGCAACTAGTTTCTTTCCCTGAAATTCTGGGTTCCCAAAAATCCTGGGCAGAAGGCAAGCAAACAGCGGATCCTAAGATCTGACAACCCTGCAACACAGAAGAGGCATTCAAAAACAATCCTCCTATAACTGAATAATCAGTGTCTCCTTGGCTATTCACAGGCAGACTGTTATGTGTGCAGCCCTGACTAATTCTGAGCTGGGAAAATAGAATGAGGGAGAGATGTAAACATGAAGCCTTATTAACAAGGCAGATCTTATGTTTCATCTGTTCCCCCAAAGAATCATGGGAACTGTAGTTTGTGAAGGGTGCTGGAAACTAACCACCTGAGGGGCAAATTACAGTTCCCAGAATTTTTTGGGTGGGTTTGAATTAAATGCATGGTGACTGTGTACACCACCTAAGTTCCTTCTTTCCTAGCAAATTACTGGCTAGACAACTGCCTATTTGACAAAAGCTTTGGGGAGATTTCAGCTGTGATCCGACCATCAAGGCCATCAGTTTTTCCAGTCAGTATTTTTGCAGCTCACACTTGCCCATACGACTCCTCATCACGTTTTCCTGCATTCATGTCTTCTTTTGTAAATTCCTGATCCAAGCACACACGTTTGTTCCTTTTATTTTATTCTATTGATTTATAGCTTTTTCTTTTGGTTCAAACCACAAAAGGCAGCTTGCATTACAGCATGACGGCCCCCATAACAAAGCAAACACATTAAAGATTAATAAAAACAACGATTAAAACTTCAGCAAAGTCAACAGACCCAACAGCATGACTATTGAGTGAACTTTGTTGTTGTTGTCATATTGTTACGGCTGAAGGTCAACCACAGTTTTGTTATATGGGTGGCCGTTTCACAGTCTGTTATGGTCAGCTGAAGTTTTGTCAAAATGGAGTTAATGGTTAGGTTGGAGTGACTTTGTTTTTGAATGAGAAAGCTCATCAGGTCTGGGGAAGGTAACACACACACACACACACACACACACACACGTTGAGGGAAGAGGAAACAGGAACATTTAAAAAAGCTGGTCAAAGGTCTATCTAGCCCAGCATCCTGTTTTCCATGGTGGCCAACCAGATTCCTGTGAGAAACCCAAAAGCAGATCATGAGGGTATTAGCCTCTCCAACTGTTGCTCCCCAGCAATGCCATGATTCAGGAAGTGTCATGATGGCTATATATTTGGCAGCCATTTATCCTCCATATTATAATGTCTTGCATTATCATATGACATCTTGGGGTAGCAAGTTTCATAGTTTACTTAACTACTTGCCCTGTGAAGAAGCATTTCCTTTCGCCTGTCCTGAATCTCCCACCATTTAGCTTCACTGGATGGCTCCAGGCCATAGTATAATGAGAGACGGAGAAAAAACTTCGCTCCATCCACGCCAGGCATAATTATATCAACCTCTATCCTGGACACTGAAACCCACATCAGGCATAATTATATCAACCTCTATCCCACCTCTATCTCACAGGAAAGTTGCTTCAGCCCCTGATTACGTTGGCTGTCAAATGCCAATACATAAATAAATAAAAATGTGTGTATGTGTGAGAAACAGCAATTGGCAGTTTTTTTAGAAAGGAAGGGGAGAGCTGAGAATTTCTAGCTGAAGTTAGCTGTTACTGAGTGGGTGGAACTTAACAGGTGGCATGCCTCTGAGTCCTAGTTGCCGAGAATCACAAACAGAAAGAGTGTTATTGCACTCATGTCCTCCTTGAGGCCTTCTCACAGGCATCCAGCTGCCACTGTGAGGGCAAGATCTTGGACTAGATAGGCCTTGGCCTGATCCAGCAGGGCTCGTCTTCTTTTCATGCTGCCCAATGTGCTCTTTGAGGAGCACTTAGTAGGAGCACCCATCTTCCTCCAAGCATACTTGTATATTTTGTAAATATAGCAACCATCGCAGCTAGACCATATGTCTCTGATATGCTTTCATCCAAAGGAAATTGAATCCAGCAACACCACCAGCCTTCTTCCTGTGCAGAAACTGTGGCGCGTGCAACAAAATACTTGCTGCACACATGCCAAGTCACAGGGAACACAGACCTAAAAGGCACATACAGCATTCAGAGACAAGTTTTAACAAATTTAGGTACTGCAAAAATTTCATTTTTGTTGATAATGAACTCTCTGCAGCCAAGCAAATGTTGTTGACATGCCTGAACTGCATGCTTAATAGAATTTTTATGGGGAATAATGGCTGGTCTGAGAGCCAATGCTGATTAGCACATATTCCCAGCACTGTGTTAATAGCTAATAATGCCGCCATTAACCTCTGTCACCACAGCCTTGTGGATAATTCATGTTAAATGGACAGAATCTTTTTCAAATGCAACAACCAGAATTCCAGACCATACAGGTGCATGGTGGTAGTAACATAAACAGGAGTTGGCTCACTAGCAGTCAGATATTGGCCTAAATGATATTCTTACTTGCATCAGCAAACTGGCTGCTGTAAGTGAATTGAGAGCTAAACAGAGAAACTGCTTCAAGATGCTTTATGCCATGCGATATGAGCGATATAACAATATATGATGGAAGATAATAGAGTGGGAATGGATGACTTACATTTAGTGATGCAAGACTAATTTGGAGAGTGAGTACTTGATTTCAACCATGGTAAATGCAGTGCTTGAATGAACTCATCAAGGAAATGTCCTTAATGGCCCCTGCTGCAAATGGCACATTACTCAAAATCGTGTTGCCTTTGGAATAGCAGTGACAACAAGGGATGGGGGAGAAATTCAATTCAGTACACATTTAAAGCCAAATCTGTCAAAGTAGCACTTTCTGAAACAATGTGAGAACCGCAATACAGCCATCCTTCACAATTTGCACTTATTCAAAATTTGTGAAGCAGTTCTCCAAACAACCAATGTTTACAAAAATGCACATTCCAGGGTAAACAGTGCATAAAAAGGTATATTAGTGTAATACAAAAATAAATTATATTGTGGGGAACCGCTTGAAAAACTGTGTGCATTAGTCAAAAGTGCATACAGAATTGTGTTTATTCGAATAAATTCACCACAGAATGCTGATTAAGTTTAAAATAAAAAATCAGAAATTTTGGCAGAGATGAGGAGAACCGAATTTAAGATTAGTAGATCCCAGGATTAGATTACCACTAGGCCACAATATCATCAGAACTATAGTGTCCAGATCAAGGGAAGTAATAGTACCACAATTTTCTGCCTTGATCATGTCAGCTTCGCCTTTGAGCCAGTGCCAATGACTGGGCTCAACCTCTTCAGCCCCGACTGGGCCAGGCGAGCTGGGAAAGCACTTCCAGAGACCTTCCACTGCAGGGAGCAGGTCTAAGTACTGTGGACTCACAACTTAGAGCTGTGAGCACCAAACTCAGTTCCAAAAGTCAGCGGAGCATGAACCACACGAACGACAGCTCTGAAGTATAACTTCTTTTATTCTCTACAGCTACTGCATAAACTAACTAAAGACTAATCGAAGACTCTGGACTGCATGAGTGTTACAGCTGCTTGAGCAGTCACCTTATCTATATACAGATAACACTCAGACTCCCACAGACTGGAGCGGAAGAAGCAATGAGCAAAATCTGCCCCCTCCTTTCCGAAACATTGTCAGCAGATTCTTGCGATGGGAGGGGTAAAACATCCTCAGATCAGACCACACCTGGAATACTGTGTCCAATTCTGGGCACCACCATTTAGGAAGGATGTTGATAAGCTGGAACATGTGCAGAGGAGGGCAACCAAGATAATCACAGACCTGGAAACCAAGCCTTATGAGGAATGGTTGAAGGAGCTGGGTATGTTTTGCCTGGAAAAAAAGAAACTGAGAGGAGATATGATAGCCATCTTCAAATATGTCCATTAGTGACAGGTCAGTTGTGACCCTCCACAACAGCAGTAATTGGTGATGACAGTATCATTCTAGCATTGCTAAGTTAATTAACTCAGTTAATTAACTATCATCCTAGCATTGCTAAGTTAATTGTTTCTAACATATGATCCTTAGTAGTACTTCTTGTCAAAAACAGCCCGCAGCCATGATTTTTTGGGTAGATGGTCTACATCTGTGAATTTTCAGAAATTGAACCTTGAAAGTAAGCTGGAGGCTGTATAATATTAAATTCACATATGGAGGATCCTTGCTTTTTAACTGCAGCATTGTCAGGCTCGTGTGTGTGTGTGTGTGTGTGTGTGTAGAGAGAGAGAGAGAGAGAGAGAGAGACATCACAGACAATTGTCAGGAGTTTTATACTACCTCCCATCTTCTACTTGACTGAGGTTTATACTGGGCAATAGTATGATGGAGAGGCTCCATGGCTCCAGTGGTATACCATGTGCTGTGCATGCAAAGTGTTCAGTCCTTAGCACTCCCAATTCAAAGGATTTCAGGCTATAGGGATGGGTAAGACTCATCGTCAGCCAGAATAAACCAGGATTCCGCAACCTAGTGTGCCCTTCAGATTTTGTTGGTCTATAATTTCTGACCATTGGTCATGTTGGCTGAGGTCAATAGGAGTTCAACAATGGGAGGGTATAAGAATGGCGAAGGATGACATAAACTCTACTGGACTAGACAGACCAATGGTCAGAATAAAAGACTTTCTAGTGCTCATATTTATTTCCTAAGATGCTTTTCACTTCTTTCTCCATCTCGGATCTAAACTTTATGCTGCTCACCAAGCCCAATTTCCCACATTTTTCTAAAGTCATGCTGTGGCTTCGGTTTTGTGATATGACAATATTTCACTGTTGGTACTTTTGATAGGATGTAATTTATTATTTTTGATGATCTGTCACAGGTAACCCAGTGAAGAAAATCATTGTTGTAATACCAATTTTGTGTTCCCTCTGCAATTAATTGAAAATGTAGGTCAACATCTACTGATTATATTAAATGCAAGGTAGGGGTGTAATAGTTATTGTTATGCAAGCTGCATAACAATAACTATTACACATTTATTATGTTTTAAAATAACAGTACTCTTTCAACTCTGGCAACTGATTTGTGAGCGTACAAGGGATTTTTTGATGCATGTAAACATCCCATTTCAAGAGAGCAACATAATGAAAGCACTATTTTTCCTTTGGAGATTCAGTAATTGCCGTGCGATAAACACGCAGGTCTGGGTACAACTAATGAGTGGACTTAAATATAGAAACTAGTAATTAAATCGTGCTTTCTTACCACTCTAATTGGTATTTAATTCATGCACCTGATTTTTCAGGTGTGTGTATGCACTCATTAAACATGACCTCCAAGAAAGTTAGAGATGCCAGAGAGGAAAGGAGGCAGAATGACAAGTCTGGTGAAGTGAAGGTTACCCTTTTCCTCTTGTGCTGGGAAATGCTTCCCTAAGTACTGTAATTACACAAAACAGAAACGGTGGGTCAGCTTCAGGAACTTTTCACATTAGGCAGCATGACCACAGTGCCTGCTACCTCCACTGCTGTTCAAAACTTGTCAGCATTTCTCTTCTAAATCTTTGTTTAGAACTTTTTTTATATATGAAAAATTGCACTCTAGCTGCAAATGTGTTTCGCTCGCCTGCCAGAAACTGTTATTTAAGGTGCTGTTGTGCATGTATTTTAAAAAGCATCTCCCCCCCCCACTTTTGTGCCTTCAGTTTCTCAGACAGAAAAGCAGTTTTTCTGCTGGTGCCCATCTGAGCACAAGTCCAGGGCCCCAGTTAGCAGAATAAGCAGGAGTATCCCTCCAAACAATGGAGCTGCCTAGACACATTTTGAAGTAAGTATAGCAATGTGCATTACCATCTACAGAGTTCCAGAGCCTAAAATGACCTAGCTGCACCCTTGGTTTTGCATAGAGCTATTCAGGGACATCTAATTTATTGATGGCCTACCAGCAACTTATGTTCTTCTTCTTCTTTTTCCTCTGGCAATTTGGTGGGCCTTTTAGAAGCCATACAGCATGGATGAAGAGTATTTTGAAGGCTATGGGTCACATTCTCTTATGAACAACCTTCCAAGGGCTACATACCAGTGGAGGGTGGAGCCAGAGGCAAAAACTTGCCAATAGGCTAGCTTCTACACACACACACACACCCTCTCTATCCTTTATTTAGGCAAGCAAGTAACATTATCAGAATTCAAGGACACATTTCAGCCAGGCAAAAATACTCAAGTAAGATGAGAAGCAAGGTTGGTGAGTGTGTGCTCTGGGGAGAGGGATTGTAGAAAGTGGGGGGGGTGGAAAGTGGCCCAAATAGAGTTCCAGGTCTCAGGCAGAGGCTCCTCACCCTTGCCGGATTTGACCAAGAGGCTTCCAGTTGCTGACCTCCACATTGCCAACATTTAGAAGAAAATACACTAAATTGAAATGTGTGAACATCTGGAGTAGGAAGACAAATGAATTATTTTTATTTGTGATTCTATCCTGGTTGGGAGGGCTAATGAATTTGGAATTACCATACCCTTCCATGTATAAGACGAGGTGGGGTTTTTTTTACTCAAATATTATGTTTAAAATTGAGGGTCGTCTTATACATGGATAGTGCATTGGGGGGACATGGGATTGGTTGGTGCCACAAGCCTGATATTGTCTGCAGCATGTTATTGGTAGCTGCGGCAAGGGGTGGTGCTGATTGGCTGTCGCTGCGGCAATTGGGCCAGCATTGGCTGATTCTGCCAGCGATGGGACAGACGATTGTTGGCTTTTGCTGGGCAATCCTCCCCCCAAAAAGCTCAATAACTCTGGGCAATTTGGAGCCCCCCAAAATAGGGGGCATCTTATACATGGAGCGTCCTATACACGGAGAAAACGGTAACTAAAATATTTATTATTACCACTACAACTGGTTATATCATACACAGAATCATTATCTTATTTCTTAGGCCACAACCCTCAAATGGTTTTGGTAGCACAGACAATATCCCCAGTTAACTAAATACCCTATGCAAATGATGTACCATTAGTAGGGGAATGCTTAATTCACAAACGTATCTTAAATATTACATGCCTGCAAATTACACAGAGCAAAGCTGTCACAAACTGTGCCTCCAAAGAAGAAAGATTCCCAAAGGGAAAATTGTTGTTTTCATAAATAAATTGTGTACACAGGGATCCTCTTGTTCTCCAAATATCCATGTGATTAATCATTAAATATCCTTGCGTTATCAACGCAGGAAGCAAATGCCTTAATATTCTCTTTGTTTCCTTTCCAAGTTGTGGAAAAGGGTGTATGAAATGACAGCCATCTTTTAAGAAAAAGAAAGTTAACAGAAAGTGTTCCAAATTAGGCCAGTGGTGGGTAGGATGCTACTCTGGCTCTTGTAGCAAATCATATGGTCCTGCAGACTAGGGATGCACATATCTGTCTGTTTGGGGTTTTCTCAGTTTTTCATTTTTACAGTTTTAAGTTCAGCTCTCCACATTTCCACAACAATTTGCCCTCATGACAGTTAATCATAACATTTATATGCAATTTTGCATAATATGCATATTTTTGCAAAGCTATCTCCCCTAAAATAATGCATTTTTAATCTTATTCCCCCCTAATATATGTATTTTTACTTGCAAATTACACCAGTGTGTGAATTTTTGTGCACATTACTTGGCTGGGGAACTGAAGGGCAAAATTCACAGATGTGCAAATTTCAAAGGCTGTACAATGCATTGTTTTGAGAAGGGCACATTGTGTAGGTTCACTTTTAAATGTGAGCTGAAACAAATTGCGCCCCCATTGGCATTTCAGATTCAGTTGGCATTTAACAGTTAAGCACACCATAACAGCTGGTATAGGGGGAGCTATCTTCTCATTGAATGAATTGAGATGTCTACATGCACAGAAGCTCTGCATGCATACTGGTGAATACATGCTACTGAAATATATGAGTTTCAACTTGTTGTGATTTTGTAAACAGTGAGAGAAACTCATATTTTGCTTTGCAAGCCTGAGATAAGGACTACGGATGATAAATCACCTAGTTCAATTATGATAGCAATGGCAATGGCATACACAAATCCCATTGCACATTCTTTTTCTGGATTTCCTTTTTCTTTTTCTAGATTTCAAAGTTGTAGTGTGCTCTCTTTGTTAACTTTTGGCATGAAAGTGTATACCAGCAGCTTTCATCCTTTAAAGAAACTCCATTGGCCATAAAAGCAAGCAAAGATCCCTCTCTTGCAGCATCAAGTCGCTTTCTCTTTACTCCCAATTTTTATTACAGTGGCAACATTAATGAGTTGAGCAGCCACATCTATTCTTCCTCCCACACCATTCTTGGGAACAATTTGCTTTTAGACTTGGTTTGGGATTTCACTTCTGGGCAATGTTGCTTGCAGCAAGCAGGCAGTGGTAATATGTTATGAATCATGTTTGAATGGTTTGCAAAAAAGAAAAACCCTCCCATTTTGTTTTATTTGAAAAATAAAATATTAATGTTTTAATTAAAGAAATTGCAACTCTTTAGGCTAGGAAGGCAGAATGAGGTCGTGGAAGAGAGGCACTTTTAGGACAAGTTTTGTCCAGGAGGTAAGAAAGGATCCTTTCTCAGTGGCAGCTGGTGACCACTAGACCTGGTAGGGCTGCTAGAAGGCCATGGAGTGTAACCAATAAGGTCATGTGGGCACGGCCAAATTCTGGTTTTCTCCCCATTCTTCTCCCTTGTAAACTAAACTAAAATATGTTCTACTTTGGTTCAGAGGGGGGGTCCCTACTGCCACAGTTGCTTTTCTGACATGGGAGAAATGTTGTGTGGTCTCCACCTTTTCCAGTTCTTTTCCGGTCCTTCTTTCTAGAGAAACAGTGGACACAGTTTTATTAAAACTTAGTATCTCCAGAGCTTTAGTCCTATCCTCATTTCATGAATGTGCACACAGTTAAATCATACCTCCTTGATAGTAAACAGGTACCCAGGTCTCTGCTCATTTAATAATGCTTTCTCAATCCTGGTTTTTTTGGTGTGTGTTTTAAAAAAAAACCAACACAATGTGAGTGAGTTGCTGGAAACTTACATTTCATAAGTCATGGATCTGATTCGTTGGGGAGACTCACCACAGTCCTGTTGGCACTTGAGAAGTACAGCACACACACTCATTGATTTTATTTCAAACCATGCAGGCAAAAACAAGCTATGTCATTGTGATTTAATATGATTGAGAAGTTAGTGGCATCGTCCACCTATCAAATTTGTCCCATGGAGATGTGTGAAGAAAAGGACCTGGTCTGTCATCCTGCTCTGGTTCCCCTTACCTGCGCTATTGCTTCAGAGGGCAGGACTAGAAATAATGGGTAGGAATGGCAAGGAAGCAGATTTTTTAATATACTGTATGAGAAGCTTTCTAATGGTAAGTGCTGCTGACAACAGAACAGGTCAACTTGGGCTGTATTGGACTCTTCTTTGCTGGAAGAATATAAGCAGAGGTTGGACTTCAAGGATGCTGGAGTTGTATCCCTACATTGTAGGCCCTGTACAGAGCAGTGATCTAGGGTAGATGGCATCCAAGATCCCTTGGAGAATTTCAACACTGGACTAAGTTAATGTCCCATAGCAGCATACTGCTTGTGCTAGTGGAATGGCTTGTGCAAGAGAAGGGCAGGGAGGCAGTATGGTTCTTGTGACTGGTTGTGCGACAGATTGCTGTATCCCTGATACTACCGCACCACAAGCTTCCACTAACCCAACTGTTGTGTTGGATTTCACATTGTGCAACCCTTCTTCTCACCCTTATGTTAGCACAACAGCCCCTGCACTAGCAGTCACAAGAATGTTGAATGCAGGTATAGCTCGGCTCTCCTGCTCAATCACCCCTTTTTGTTTCATATCTCCAAAACACACCAAGCTCTGAACTGAGATTGTACAGAAGACGTCCCCAACCTGATGACCTCCAGGTATTTTGAACTACAACTACCATCATCCACAACCAGCATGGTCAACTGTCAAAGTTAACAGGGGCAGGTCATAGTCCAATACATTTGGAGGACATCAGGTTGGGGGAGGCTGTTGTTGAGAAATGCGTTGGATCTATTTTTATTCCATTCCACTATCATATCTCACTGCTGCCAAGTCTTCAGATGAAAATGCCAGAGGAGAGTAGACATCCCCAAATGTTTTCCATCTGTATTAGTCAACCACTGCAAAAAAATGACAAGCATGTTATGTAACACCTGAGGGTATGAAATTACAATGTCAGGGCAGGCAGAACTTTAAACCCAAAGATAAAGGTCTACAGTAGAAGAAGCAAATATTTAAGAGTTATTGAGAGGTGTAGAGAAGATGCAACACACAAACACACACACCCAAAACACTAGGTAATGCAACACACAAACACACACACCCCAAACACTAGGTAATACTGTAGAAATGTACCTATAGCTGCAGTTTAACCCAGGTCACTTCTCAAATGTATCCCTGCT
This sequence comes from Podarcis vaucheri, assembly GCF_965113315.1. Lineage (NCBI taxonomy): Eukaryota > Metazoa > Chordata > Lepidosauria > Squamata > Lacertidae > Podarcis > Podarcis vaucheri. The sequence goes on from NC_138763.1 coordinate 64,636,825, forward strand.
GATGAGAATTGTCTGTTTCACGTTATCTCCACTCTCTAGCTTGTAAGAGTTCTGTTGATCTAATGTGCAGGGAATATAAAAATGTTTCGACTTCTAGCTTCTCTGCATTCCCTTCTTGATACTTTGCCTCTGGGAAGATATAATCTGATCCCTCTAGCAATGCCACTGTTTGTAATCTAATTAGTGCTGACCCCCATTCACACCTGCCATGTAAAGGTTTTTTTTTTATTTTGACATTGAACATTTCCTCTCTTACATGCACACATAGAGTGTGTTGTGTAGCCTGAAAGGTCACATTTCTAGTCCCCCCCCCTTAAACATTTGCTGACCCAATAAAAAGACATTGCTTAACTTGTTCTGCAGTAACAGCAGCAACATCATCCTAAGTGTGGCTACTCAGAAGTAAGTCCCATTGACTCCCAGGGGAGCTTAATCTCTGGTATTTGTGCTGAGAAGCACAGCCATGCAGCCCAATTTTAGTTCTCAGTATAATGGGACTTAATCATCTGTAAGAGTGATGATGACTGTAGCCTCAGGCTGCAATATAAAGTGTTGTCTATTAGGTCTTAGAGAAACCAATGGACTTCTTAAGAGATAGGCTTGGACAGGAGGGGTGGGGAATCAAGGGCTTGAAATCCAAACCAGAGAAGAATTGCTAGCTTAGGCCTTGTGGAATTTCTGCCCCCACTCTTGCCCCATGCAAGCTAAATGGACTGGCTTTGGTCCATTAGTTTGCATAGTGGTGGGTCAGTGAACCATGCAAGGGTGATTTTTGAATTTGGAAAAGGAATCCAACCTCATTTGAGGACCCGTCATATTTCACTCTTGCTGGGTCCCCTTCCCCCAATACAAGACAATAAAGTGATTTCACTCAATTGAATTCTTCACTTATATACTAAATTATATTCCGCCTTTCCATGAGAATGTGCACGAGGCCGCTAACAGCAATAAAATGAATGCAAAATAAACTATCACAATAAAAAAGTCACCATATAAAAATGAGATCAGATAAAAACAAATCAATGAAACAGTGGCCAATTAAAACCAGCACAAGGACACACACACACATGCAACACATAAGTTAGCTAGTGAGAGCAAAGAATGGTCTAATTAAGAAGGGTTGTCAGAGGAAAGTGATGAGAGAGGGATCTAAATGAGCATCCCCTGGGAAAGGATTTTCAGAGCCTAGGAATAGCCATTGAAAAGGCCGCCTCCCTAGTTTCTTGGGAGATTGGAATGCGCACTTGGTATATTGGCAGGAAAGAAGTCATTTCTCCCAAAGATCTTAAAAATCATGCAGCTGTGCATGGGTTGGTCTTTTAGGTATCCTGGTTCCAAGTCATTTAGGGCTTTAATAGAGTTGGAACCAGCTCTTTGGATTGTGTCTGTTATAATAGCAGGTGCTGTCTCCAGTCAGCCATTGGCAGTTTCTGAACACTTTTCAGATTCAGCTCCGCAGGGACCTTAGCTTTTGGAGGGGGCTAGGAGTCTGGACAGGTGAGATGAGAGGGAATTTTTATGAGTCCTTGGATCATCTGGGTGAGGAATGGGGAATTGTTCAGCAACACCCTCAGCAGTATGGAGGCGAGGAAAGATTTCATCAGTACCCTGGACAGCTCTGTGCAGGTTGGAGGCTACATAAGAGCAGAGCACAAATGTTAACTGAACAAAGCCTTTGTGTCAAAATCAGCTCCTGGGGCTTGGTGGTAGGGATATCAGAGAATTCTCATGGAAACAGAAACAGGAGCTGAAATTGCGGATGTTCACATATTCATTCAATGTCTGGAATGGAAATCAATCCACCCAAACCCATTGGTATTCACCGTTGTTGCTGCTCTCAGTCCACAAACAATGCGTAGTGGATAACATCCCTCACTTTGCATTACATTCCTTTGCATTGGAATAAATGGGGCGGAATAACATCATGATAATAAAACACACATAACTTACATAATTATGTAAATTATGTAAGTTTTGCAATTTTGCCATGGTAGACCATGAGACAAATAACTGTTTTTGGCAGAAGATGAACTGTTACTGAATGGAAACAGCACTGCATTACAGAAGGGAAATGGACGTCTCCTTACATTCGTAGCCCAGGGCACAATCTCAGCTTCCCTCCACATATTCATATAATATATTTCACATGAATAGGGTTCCAAATACAACTCTATTTGTTTTTCTTGGCAAAGATTATTCTTTCTCCAAACACAGTGATGCCAGCTCGTAATTAACTTTTGTACTCTCAGATTGACCCAATAACAAATAAATGCATTCATCTTAAATTTAGTAGTCACATCCAATTTTACAAAAAATACCAATAAATCTTTTATTTCAGATACTTTTAAACCATTATTTATTTAGCTGCTTACCCTCGACAGCTTAGTGTACATTTGCAAGCAGTAAGAGATGTCATATAAAGGCACTGAATACCTACATATTAATGCACTCTGTCTGCTAACCAATACCAGAATGATCAGAGCATTAACCATGGAAACATAAAGGTTTGGCCTTCTGAAATATGCAGTTCAGGGACTCAGCAATGCCCTTTTACATCTAGACCTTGATTTAAGAGGCACCGTGGCTAAAAGCTTAGGAGATTGTGTGCCTGCTGCTGCTGCACTTTAGAAGGCTGAACTGAAATGAGTTCAGGGTGAAATGCTTTTCTTCATTTTAGTGCAGAATGGGTTAGGAACGCTAGTTAAATCTACATCTCAGGGTTTTGCTCTCTAAAGAACAAATTAGAATTTAGATCACAGCCACTATTTCATTTTCATGCACAAGAGGGATCCTCTTGGCAGGATCACTGTGCCTTGAACAGCTGCTTGGCTGGAAGAATTTCAAAGAGGGCACTTTTCCCATCACGGAGCTGTCATTCTGGGAGCTGTGCTTTTCAAAAAGGGAGCCCTCAGCCCACCCTCAACCTGGGAGTAGCCAGGGGCACCAACTGCTGGGGGCTGATTCAAAAAAATCAGGGGGTAGAGGAGACCAAGGTGGCACAGCCTCAGTGGCCAAGTCCTGCTCCTCCTCCTGCCATAGAGGGGAAGGAGGGTTGAAGCAGGTGGCAGCAGCAGGAAGAGGAAGAGGAGGAGCCACCAGCCATTGAAGCCATGCTGTCGTCATGTTCAGCTCTACATGCTGGCTCTTTCCGATGTCTTGATGTTGCCTGGGTGATGTTGGGACATCACACACATGCGATGTCACGTGCACAACATCACTGCTGCCCCCATCACCCTTGCAGGTTGGTGCTTCTGGGAGTAGCTATTTCAGTTGCAGCTTTCGATCATTGCCAAAGTTATTCAAGATGAAGCTGCCTATAGAAACTATCTTTTTTTTAAAATTGTCACTCTTTCACCAAGCACTCAGGGAAACTTACTAATAAGAAGACTAAAATCCCAAGGGGTGGGAAGGAAATCTACCCAAATCAATTTAGCACACAATAAAACAGAATAGTAGCAGTACGAGAATCACAATTAACTGGGACAAATTTAAAAGGACAAAAACAAAGCCTAGGCTGGAAAAATGGTAATAAAGGTTTGTTTTGGTTTTGGTTGTACATGTTTATGGGTATATTGTGCAACATATTCATGCAGTAATAGTGCATTCATGATGGATTTATACTGGACCATCCACACAGCATTCAACTTTATTGGTTGCACTGTGATACATCTCTAATGTTGTGCCATCTGGAGGTGCATGTTTGTGCTATAGCACAATAAAAAAGGGACACCCCCCCAAAAAAAACCCATGAAAAATTTCAGCAAGAAGCTGCGTAACAATCACAGCAACTTACAATACATATCATAGAATCATAGAGTTGGAATAGACCACAAGGGCCATCGAGTCCAACCCCCAATATGTTACGGTATGTGTTCTATGTGACTTACAAAACACAAATAGCTGATGTGGAAGGGGAGGAAAACGGTGAATTCAAATTATCAGACTAATGGAGGTTCTGATAATGCCCTTTAAATATTTGCATGCAATTTGGCCTACTGTACACATTTTTTGCAACGGAATTTCCCTTAAAACTGCATTTTAGGTTATTTTCACTAATATATGCCTTCCTACAGACACACCCAGTATATGCATCTTTGTATAGATTACTTAGCCAAAGAACTGCATTGGAAAACAAATGGAAAAGTGTGGATTTCAAAATAATAGCTGTGTTTTTGTTTCTTGCATTGTTCTGAAAACTGTGGGTCAGGTGGACTCACCTTTAAATGCAAATTAATTTCCCCCACAGTCCTCAGCAAACTCTTTCAGCTTTTGGCCTTTCTCCCTAGCTATTGCTGCACTCCAAGGATATATTCACTTTACTATTTATTGTGGCTCCAGTGAACTCCCACATTAGCCACTAGCCCTCTGCATCCTGTAGCTTTTAGAGAAATACTCCTCTTTCATGTGCTTTTTTCCTCAAACAGGCTTCCATGTGATTCAGAAACAGAAGTTGTGGTTCCATTGTGGGGCAAATAAGTGAACATGCAGATGATGGCATGTGTGTGCAGATGAACGTTTCTCCAACTTTAGAGTTCAGTGTGGGGAAAGAAATGGTTGGGTGAAGACATACCCATCCCTGTTCTAGTGTGAACAGCCGGGGGAAGAGAACTACTTGGAAATGCAGTGGTGGGAAATGGCCTTGTTGCATTTCAAGCCACTAAGGTGAACATAGCCCAAAGAAGATGATCTGCATTCAACCAGAGTGGGATCTTGAGCACCACCCTTCCTCCTCTCAATCAGCCTGTATACCTCAATGGGAAATGACTTGTTGATATTCACCCCATGCTGCATCTATTCTAGGGGATCTCTCTGGCCTTAAACTCGACAATTGTGAGGTTTGTTTTGCTGAATTTCTTGGTGGGATTATTGTGCTTTAGCTACAGTGCATATGCAAGGTTGTGATTTGGGGCCTGACACTGCAATAAAAGAAGATAAATGGAAGATATGAACTCCCTAGGCAAAGTGGCAATTAATATGGCAGATTGATGCTAACATAGTGGAATCAGGGACATGTAGAGGAGAAAGGCAAGAAGCAGAGAGAGAGAGAGAGAGAGAGAGAGAGAGAGAGAGTCCAGCAAACCTTGAAACGAAAGCATTAATATTGTAGAATCTGCATGATCAGGACCTCCATTAGTCAAAACCTCCGATGATTTCCTTCCGTTCCACAGCAGCTACATATTTATATAATCCTACAATGATCGTTTGTTTGTTGTTGCTTTAAAAGCTTCCTGTTTATGTTTTGGAAGAACATTTCATTCTTCACATTAGAACTAATGAGGTTGTTCTGTTTTATGAGCAATAACATAATTTCTATTACAGCTCTTTCCTCTTATTCCCATTATTCCAGCTTGTGGTTCATTGTAGAATTAGGCACACTGGACTAGACTATGTTGTTGTAAGGTCAAGCCAGAATCCCACTGAAGGAAATAGGCCTTTCCCGGAATTGGAATTTGTGGATCATTGTGTCTGCATATGGTCCTGCATAAAACAACAACAGTTCTGAAAGGCTTTGGGGTGATCCTGCCATTGATTTCAACAAGAAGAGACTGAGGTCCTTTGAGAGGCCTGTGTTTGAGATCGATGTTGCTCTAAACCTTTCTATAATTCACGAACTCATGAGTTGAATTTCAAGATGTAACACTCAAAGTTAACACAGGAATCATCTGTACTGGGAAATATGACCCTTTATATAATTAACTGTTCAATAATACTTAGAATTCTGACAGTATGTTTCATCTTCAAACAGTTTGGCAAGCTTCATCTAATTAATCCTCACAACTACCCAAAGAAACAGGTAATCTTGCATTTATTATCTTCCTTCGCAGGGGATAATAAATTCACACTAATGTAACCAAAAGAGACTGTATAACAACTTGTTGTTATGTGCGATATACTACAAGCAAGGAAATTGTTGTTGTTGTTGTTGTTTTATGTATTCATTCCTACTAGGACAAATGTAGTGGGCCCCCCTTACCCACACACTTTAATTCCCACAACAGTGCCATTTAGGAATAGCGACTAGCCCAAGGTCACCCCCTTGGCACCCCATATAAAGACACAAATTGCATGTGGCCTTACATTTAATTGGTCTGCATCTCAGAGTGAAAGGGAGTAGTGTCCTTTCCTGCTTTATCCGTTTTAGCTGGGATTGCTGAGTGCACTGAAAGATTGGCTCTTTCCTCCATTCTTGGGCTTTTCCTTAATTGTCCGTCAAACAGAGAAATAAGCACAGCCAAAGAGAGCAGCTTCCATTTTGTCAATTATAATTTAATACGTATTAATTGCCTCATCCTGTTCTGAAGATATGCTGAAAATGAAATCCTGTACTAATGATACTCCTGGCTAAGGGGAGAGGCAGGATTCTTTGTGTGCAGGGTGGGAGGAATCTGGCTATGGTGCAACGTAGTGCTACCGCATAGCACTAAGCTAAGCCAATTCTGCTTCAAACATCAGTTCTCATGTCTTCTTCTTCCTTCTTGCTCAACATGTTCTGTTCTACTTGTTGCTGTAGCTGGACTTGTGTTTATGTAAGTGCTGTGTTGTCCCTTTTTAGACTACCCATTCTCTTGAAATATTTGTTGCAATGGATTCGTTTTAAGGGCTCACCGGTGTGTGTGTGTGTGAGGGGGGGTTTCCAGACCTTTCTTCTGGGCCCAGTCTGACCACCTTCTTTCTATGGGACCTGTATGTAAGCGGCCTCTTTGGCTCTTTCTATCGGCCCATATGGGACCAACATGAGTGGCTGGGCCTGGTGAACTTTAAATTCCTTACCCCTACAGTTATGATTTGTGGGTTCCCACTTAATTTTATTTTGATTTTAAATGTGATTTGAATTGAATTAAACTAATCATTTGATTTTGTGTTTTTAATGTATTATATATTTGGTGTTAGCCATCCTGAGCCTGGTCTTGGCTGGGGAGGGTGGGGTATGAATAATTTTGTTTATTATTATTATAATTATTCTTATTATTTCTGAAGAAAAATAGGTTCCAGTACACACCATGCCTTCACCACCACCCCTGCCACCACTTGCCTGCCCCACCTGCTCGATCGTTCCTCCCCCCTCCCACCTTTGCTGCTTCCTCCTATTCCATTGCTGTCAATGGAATAGGAGGAAGCAAGAGGACAGGCAAGAGGCAGCGGCAAGATGGTGGCAAGGGGGAAAGAGGTGTGGTACGCTATACCGTCACGTACCAACAAAAAAAAAGCGCTGGGGGTCACCCACACTTCCTCTTTCCTTGCCACTTTCCCCCAGAGAAAACTACTCTTTAGCACTCAAATGGAGCAAACAGCAATTTGGGTCTTCTCCGGACTGACATTTGCTCTGATTTAGCACCAAAGAGCAAGTTTTCCCTGGGAAAGGAGTGGGGCAAGGGGGAAACCGCTCAGAACCCATTGCTTTCTAGACACAGGACAAGCAGAAGTGTGGATCAGCCCGATATCTAAGCATATTAAAATTTGTGAAGGTAAAACAGGTCCGCAAATGTAGCAGAAGCTTCCTATTTGGCAAGAGAACTGATTCCCCATAAGACAGAGTTACAAAATCCTTCCAGAATGTGCCTTTCCAGAAGTGTAGTTAAAAAATAATAATAATGGATTCCTTCTCTCTCAACAAGTAACTAGGAAGGCACTTCTGGGGATTCCTCCACACAGATGCAGTATTCAAAATACTGGCATTTGTTAATCAACCTCATAATTATGAGAGGAAGATTATTCCCAAGGAAAGGTGTTTCTATTAATTCAGCACATGGGGATGTAGGAATTTCTGGAAGACAAAAACATAAGAGAAAGTGTGCGCATCACAAGAAAGATCACCACAGGAGGGGGAGTGGAGGTGCGGGTGGAATAGTGAACCTCAGAGAAAATATAATGAGTCAGTCTGGGATTAAGCTACCAGATAGTGCTAAAAATAAGGAAGGCAGTGGTGAAGTTGTGCAGATCTCCAGGGTAAAAAGGAACATGAGAATAAATATTGTACTCAAAGACTATATGCCAGAGGGAGGTAGGTGTGTGTGTGTGTGTGTGTGTGTGTGTGTGTGATTGGGTAATTCCAGCTCCTCTCTAATTGCTAAGAACTTCTGAGACACAGAGATAGTGAAAGATACAGAAATGAAGATGCAGCTAATGATTCACCAGAATTAATTAGGGATTCAAAGACTTGTCACTAACAATAGATGCTCTGTTGGTGCTGCATTAGGCAATAACAAAGATCTAAGCGCTTTTAAAATGTTGAAACAATGCTGCAGAAATATATATCTAATTATCCCGTTTTGATGGGACCAGGAGTCACAGGGTTTAAGTGGATTTTAAAAGAGCTGAATGCAAACCAATGCACCGCAGGATGAGCCAGTGCAAATTGGCACACTGGTAGCTTCTTCACTATAGAGTAGCTGCATCATCGCAACTCAAATGCTATGGAAAAATGGAGACTTCTCACTTCCTTAGTCTTAAAACACAGTGGCAGAGGTGCATTCCACATTCAAAGAGGTCCAAGAGCCTAGCTATGAGTATGTTCATTAGTCTCTATGCATGTTGAATAAGCGGCAGTATTTTCCAAGTATGTTCAGCTTGTCAGTCTGTGATAAAGCCAGCTCAGCCGCTACTTTGCAGAGACACATCACCGCCAGATGAAGTGGGGAAAGAAAGCCACAGAGGGGTTCTTCTGTTGTTACTTATGCACCCAAAAATAATGCAAGGAGCACAAGGTGTTCGGTTTTTTATGATCGGGGGAACTATTTGTATGAATTAACCACAGAATGACAGAGATTTTTCTCCAGTTTGTGATAAAAGCCCTGCTGCAGTCTCTCTTTTTTAAAAACAAAAATCATCGAATGTGTAAACTGCTCTTTAGTTTGGAGTACCACTTACTTGCCAGTGACTTTTTGAGTCAGTCATGCCTACCTCCATGTAGCTGTGTCTTTGTGGTTGACCACTGGGTCATATTTAATTTACTCAGAGGAAACCCATTGAAATGAAAGAATATGACTAATAATTCTTAGACAATCAGTTACACTGACTGTCAGTTTCATCGACTGGTTAAAGTTGCATAAAGCTGCATATAATTAAGACATTGAATGGTATTCAGCTAAATTTAACTCAGAGGAGATGCATTGAAATTAATAAGCATGGCTAAGTTAGGTTAATAAAAATCATTGTGTCTACTCTGAGTAAATCTTAAGGCATGGCAAGTGCTTGAGAATCAGAGAGGTCCTTGCAAAAATATGTTCTGGATGACATGGGTGTGGAAATATCCCAGATGTGTGATGCAGTCATGTGACTTGCTATCGTAAATGTTATCAAGAGGACTCAAGGAACGGAACACAGGATTGTGGTAGCCACCCTTTGGGGCATATCTAGTCAGCGGTCAGCGGTCTATGACTAATCCTCCCTCATGTTTCCACCAATATTAATGTAACAACTAAGTCCATAAGCAGGTTCCCACATTGATGCAGCACTTGGTATAAAATATTACAGGCCATCAACACTGGCTCAAATTGGTATTGCGTAAATGGAACTTGTACAGCAGGCTGGTTTCTGGGTTCCCCATTTATTTCTTTTGATGGCCTTTCATAACTCACTTGCAGTTCTGCTTTGCTCCATCACTCCTGAGTTATGAGGTCATCCATAACTCCTAGAAATAAATGATGTGCCACAAGTTATTGCTCTGTACAATATTACATTAATGTGTGTTACTCATATCATTTAGATTTTCCATTGAAACTCACATAAATTTGTTTACAATGTACCAGTCTATTTACATCTAGTAGAGGAGGTTTTCTAAATGCAGCCAGACAGCTGAATGCTCTCTTAGCCTAAAACCAGATGCAGCTATAAAGAGAGATTGGCATCCTAAACCTAAACGCATTGGGTAGAATCCAAGGTAGCTCTGACTAATGTATGCAGTTCCTATTGGCAAGTAAGTCTGTGGAACTTACTTCTATGTAAACATTTACAGGCTAGGAATGCATGATCCACTCCATAGGTTGCAGTAGGATTTTTGTCGCAACTAATTCATATTGGATTGTATTAAATGAGAGTTTACTCTTCGATGAACTGTAGTAACTGCTTGAAAACATCAAGATGCAAAACAAAAAACACCTCTCATACAAACAAGATTAGATTTCAAGTAAATATATTTAAAGTAAGGTACCATTGCAGGGACGTGGGTGGCACTATGGTCTAAACCACAGAGCCTAGGGCTTGCCCATCAGAAGGTGAGTGGGTTGAATCCCTGCGACGGGGTGAGCCCCCATTGCTCTGTCCCTGCTCCTGCCCACCTAGCAGTTCGAAAGCACATCAAAGTGAAAGTAGATAAATAGGTACCGCTCTGGCAGGAAGGTGCCAGTGTGCTGCTCTGGTTTCGCCAGAAGCGGCTTACTGATGCTGGCCACATGACCCAGGAAAACTGTCTGCAGACAAACGCCAGCTCCCTTGGCCTATAGAGCAAGATGAGAGCACAACCCCAGAGTCATCCACGACTAGACCTAATGGTCGGGGTACCTTTACCTTTTACCATTGCAGGGGCTCATCATAAGGTACTCATCGCAGGGAAGGAGACTTTTGAGAGTCCCATGGACTGCAAGAAGATCAAATTTATCCATTCTTAAGGAAATCAGCCCTGAGTGCTCACTGGAAAGACAGATCCTGAAGCTGAGGCTCCAATACTTTGGCCACCTCATGAGAAGAGAAGACTCCCTGGAAAAGACCCTGATATTGGGAAAGATTGATGGGACAAGGAGAAGGGGACGACAGAGGACGAGATGGTTGGACAGTGTTCTCAAAGCTATTAACATGAGTTTGACCAAACTGCGGGAGGCAGTGGAAAACAGGAGTGCCTGGCGTGCTCTGGTCCATGGGGTCTTGAAGAGTTGGACACGACTAAACAACAACAACAAACCATTGCAGGAATGGGGAACATGTGGCTTTGGTGTTGGACTACAATCCCCAGTAGTCAGGGATGATGGGAGCTGTAGTCCAACAACATTGGGAAGACTACTAATTCTGCATTCCTGACCAAGAGTAACTGTTTCAATAGGGAGATTGCCCAAGCACACAGCATTATTCTTTTGAGAGCCTTATGACATTTGTTGTTTGCTAGTTAGAATACTGTAAAGTCTAGTAGTCTTCTCCAAGAGTTCTGATCCCATGTCTTATGTTAGCTATGCCACCTGATCCTATCAGGCATAAGCTCCAGTGATTTTGATAGGATTTGCTCTTAAATAATAACCTGAGCATAACTGAATGATCCTAAACACAGTTAATTGATAGGCTTAGGAAACTGGGTGGAATCAGACCAAGGACTTTAGTATATTTATGACTTCAGTATTACAAACTACACAATTGCCTGAGATGGATTCTAAATTTATTTCCTGAGGCTAGAGGCCTTTATAACAAGAGAAGTTACCTTTCATGTCACATACGGATTAGTTCCTGATTACAAAAGGAGCTGCATCAAAATATTGTTAAATTCATTGGGTAAATGAATATTGTAGAAATACTTTTGATGCAGTTACTTTACCACTTCTTGAGCACCAAGGATTCCAGGATATGTGCAGTGCAATGTTTGATAGAGAGATGCTTTTTGACACATTCTATATAGAATTCAAAACATGTCTTGCAAGATGGCATTTGATAAGGCCATATGGAAAGTAAATGGCCTCTTTTTCCAACCTACTCCTAGAAGAAATACATCATGATTTTAACATTAAGGTAAGAAATATCAGAAAATGATAGCTTGAAGAAGCCCTCAGACTGAAACTATTTTTAAATACCATTCATAAATTGTATTTAAGTTGCTCATAATGAACTGGAGTCAGGGGCAAGCGGCAAGATAGCCAAATTTACGAATGGCACCACATTATAGTGAATACTCAGGCACACTGTGCAGAGCTTGAAAAGGATCTCACCAATATGTGAATGGAGAACATGGCAGGTGATGTGCATTGCAGTTGTTTGTTAAAATCTAACCTATGTTCATTTGCATGGGAATAAGTTCTATTCAATTCAGTGGGGCTTTCTTTGGAGTAGGTAAGTTTAGATTTGTGCTGTAAGCTGCTTTTCTAGCAAGAGTAGCAAAAGACTCAATTTGTGCCCTTGAATTATGATAATGGATCTTGCTCACCAGGAGGAAGGATGGAGAGGTATGTGTAGAACCCTCCTGACTTTGTGTGGCCTGCTATACAAAGTAAGAGTAACATCCATTGCATCTGGCTTCACTTTACTCACTGCAGGCATGTGGGCCCCAGATGGTTGCCCATGAAGGAATGTGGCCCTCAAAAGACTGAAAAAGGTTGCCCACCCATGGTCTGTGTTGACTAGCAGCAGTTCTCCAGGGTTTCGGGCAGAGATCTTTCATACCTTGAACGGCCAAAGATTGGACTCGGGGACCTGTTGCCAGCAAAGCATGCATTCCACCACTGAGCTTCAGAACTTCTGTGTTGGGGATAATTGAGAAAGTGATTGGTTGGGGGAAATCACCTATATTTTTATGGCATTATGTAAAGCAATGGTGAGGATGCAGTTGGAATACTATGTTAGACTGAAGTGTGGCTAGTCAAGGAAGTAGCAGCCAATTCCACTGTGCCCACACCATACCAAGCTCCATGCTGCCTTGACTTTCCCCCTCTGCCTCTTGGCAGTAATGCTCAGCATTGTGAAGCCAGGTCAGTGATGTGGTCCTGCTGGGCTCTACTGGGCAGAGGACCAGATGGTGGGACATCCTAAGGCAGAAGGCCCATGTTACTGCCTCTGAACTGGATTTCAGATGCCAGGTAAAAGCTATTATATTTTACTGATGCTTTCTCATTTAGTTGAGTGTATCTGAAGAAGTGTGCATGCACACGAAAGCTCATACCAAGAACTAACTTAGTTGGTCTTTAAGGTGCTACTGGAAGGAATTTTTTTTATTTTCATTTAGTTGAATCACTCCAATTTTTCCTACATATTTTTCTTTTTTCTTGCAGTGCTATTTTCTTCTGCTCTTGCTATGTTATGTTAGCTTTTTCTTTTTCATTTTAGTGTTTTTAAATTAATTTTTAAATTGTATTATATTTTAATATGCTTCTGTAATCTCATTGTCTCGAGGATGGAAAGGTAGGATGAATATTTGCTTAATAAATGATAATATAGTTCTGATCAAGCCATAGAATCATAGAATCATAGAGTTGGAAGAGACCACAAGGGCCATCGAGTCCAACCCCCTGCCAAGCAGGAAACACCATCAGAGCACTCCTGACATAAGCCATCTCAAAAAAGAACATACAGAGCTGGAAAAGAGGGATAAAACGGAAACAATAATCATCCAATGACTTCGGCACCTTTGCCAAGAGGAAAGGCTTAAGTGTTTGGAGCTTGTAATTTGGAAAAATAATAACTGAGGGAGGGGAAATGACAGAGTTTTCCCACCTCTGTCTCATAATTAGGTAAGCCACCAAAATGTGGGATTGGTGGGGAGAGGGATTTAGGAAATGAAGTTCCACAGCTTAAAATAAAGCTTGACAGTATCCTGAGCAAAGCAAACAAACAAGCACAGTTCTTCAGCTTAGAACATAATCTGAGCTGGAGAAGAACTCCTTGCTCAGTTGGTAAAGCATGAGACTATTAATCCCAGAGTTGTGGGTTTGAGCCCCATGTTGGACTAGATGACCCTCATGGTCCCTTCCAACTCTACAATTCTATGATTCTATGATTCTACCAATAGTGCACTAGTTAAGCTGGCTTGACAGAAGACAAGTCAACATTTGGGAGCAAGTTTGGGTGGGTCACGCAAGGGACGCAGGGGGCGCTGTGGTCTAAACCACTGAGCCTAGGGCTTGCCGATCAGAAGGTCAGCGGTTCGAATCCCCGTGATGGGGTGAGCTCCCATTGCTCGGTCCCTGCTCCTGCCAACCTAGCAGTTCAAAAGCACGTCAAAGTGCAAGTAGATAAATAGGGGAGGTAAACAGAGTTTCGGTGTGCTGCTCTGGTTCGCCAGAAGTGGCTTAGTCATGCTGGCCACATGACTTAGAAGCTGTACACCGGCTCCCTCGGCCAATAAAGCGAGATGAGCGCCGCAACCCCAGAGTTGTCCGTGACTGGACCTAATGGTCAGGGGTCCCTTTACCTTTTAAGGGTGGGTCACACACACAACCTCTCCCATATAAGATGAGAACTTCAGGTTCTATTTGGCCTGTGCATGTGAATATCCCTCTGCACATCAGCCTACATATACACACAAAGAGACACAAAGGAGTTGATGAGTCGAATAAGTAGGAACATATAAAACTTGTCACAAATCATGATCTAGGTATAGTGCAAGTGGCAGATTTGTAAGCATATTTCCATGCTCTTTGGGAGGAAAAACATGCCTAGCATTTTCCTGAGTGAGTGTAGCCATGCTTTCTGGAAATGGAATACAGATGCCCTAAAGTGGGGGGTGACTGAGCTCAGGCCGAAGGCCAAATGCAACCCCCCCCCAATGTCCTCTAGCCTTCCGGACTGTCCCCAGAACACCCCCCCCCCAAAGAGCTGGGCTCCAAATTCACCTTGAGTGTTTTTGTCTGGGTGGAATGTGTCCATGAACTGCAAATGCTTTTTGCTTGCCTCGTTGCGGCATTTGTGTAATGATGAATATAAGAGTTGCATCTGTTGCTCTAAGAGGCATCTGTTGCCTCTGGCCATGCCCATCACCTGCACATGGGCCCTGGGATGCAGTCATTGGGCTAAGAAAGGTCCCACCCCTGCTCAAGACAAAAGTAGCAGCAAGGAATGGATTGCATGCAAGTATACAGAAGCATCTATGCAAAAATAAGAAACTGTATGCCCATCCTTAGGCACTCCAAATAACACTAACATTTCCAAGGACTGTCATTCAAGCTAGTCCAATATATATATAATGGGACACGGGTGGTGCTGTGGGTTAAACCACAGAGCCTAGGACTTGCTGATCAGAAGGTCGGCGGTTTGAATCCCCGCGACGGGGTGAGCTCCCGTCACTCGGTCCCTGCTCCTGCCAACCTAGCAGTTCGAAAGCACGTCAAAGTGCAAGTAGATAAATAGATACCGCTCCAGCAGGAAGGTAAACGGCGTTTCCATGCGCTACTCTGGTTCGCCAGAAGCGGCTTAGTCATGCTGGCCACATGACCCAGAAGCCGTACGCCAGCTCCCTTGGCCAATAAAGAGAGATGAGCGTTGCAACCCCAGAGTCGGTCACGACTGGACCTAATGGTCAGGGGTCCCTTTACCTTTATAATGCTAAAGGGGAGGAGGAAGAATGGCATCTATAGCATCACAGAGAAAACTTACCATTCTGCTACAAAAAGAAAAAGGATATATTTAGGCCACATGTCACCTACACGTTTCTAGGTAATTAGCAAAGAGAAATAGCATCAGATAGATACTTTTTTTTTTTAACAAGGAAGACTCTGGAGAATAGCAATAATTTAATAAGAGGTACTGTAACTGGCATGACAAGGAATTTCAAGCTTTCTGCCATTCTTTCTTTCCAGATACTTTAGAAGAGGTCTTAAAGTTCTTAATGGCAGATGGCATTACTTATTCATATTTTTAGAAATCTTTTGAAGAAGTTTCCAATGACAAACTTTTCTTAAACCTTAATGATTGGAATCTAAACTCAGACAAGCAAATGAATGAAGATCAAATGTGAAAGGAGACTATTGGTAAAACTGGGTTTTTGTAGAGTGGGTCAATACATACATGACTCAGAGGTAGACTCCTCAAGTGAGCACTGAAGCCTTTGTCTGATATTGCTATTGAGCCAACAAAAAATTGCTGCAGAACTAAAAACACCACTTCCATCGTCCGCCCACCCCCCCCATATGATCATTTACTTAGTAGGAGAACATTTCACATGTGGGTGCTTTCAAACAAATGTGAAACATGAAGCATCAGCTGGTAGGTTTCCTGTATGAAGCCTCTACCATTATGTATATATGCATTGGCCTTCAGAATAACAGATAGGTTAGGGATGTGCATTCATTTTTTAGATGAATGGGGGAAATGAACAAATGAGCCCCATGCATTCATTGATGGTTATAGGCACCGACAAATGGGAATCTGAATGAATGACAATGAAACAAATGAAAATTCATTCATTCCGTGCTTTGCATTGAATATAGCGGTCATTATTCTGTGTACAGTTCACAG
The DNA here is from genome assembly GCF_965113315.1 of Podarcis vaucheri. Classification (NCBI taxonomy): domain Eukaryota; kingdom Metazoa; phylum Chordata; class Lepidosauria; order Squamata; family Lacertidae; genus Podarcis; species Podarcis vaucheri. Next base: position 64,652,968 of record NC_138763.1, read on the forward strand.
AAAGGTCATTGGGTGGGTGGAAGAAAGTAGTAAAACTGACTTATAGGAAAACTCTATCTAGTAAAGATAGCCGTTATGATGCATCTGTATTCCTTTTGAAATTGCCTTAACAGCAGGAATCCTTTGTCTGGAATTTGGCCAGCAGGTATGGGGGTGAGAGATGCAAGGATAATGCCATTTAATTTCAAACCATTTGCATAAAAAATGCTGACATTACAGTTGACAGTAGACAGTTACAGGGTATCTGCTTTGCATTAAGAAAGTCCCAGTTGCAATCCCTGGTATCTCCAAGAGAACAGCACCCGAAATCCTGGACAGCTGCTACTACTCAGTGTAGACAATATTGACTAGAGAGGCCAAAGGTCTGACATAGTATAAAGCAGATCCTATATTCCATAGAGTGCAGAATCACTGTGGAACTCCATACTGGAGAACCCACAGGGTTTTGCAATACTCTGCCCCCAGCAGCACCTTCTATAGCCGGCAATCCAAGTAAGAGTGGAACCACTGCAATACTGTGGGAATGTTAAGGATAGTAGGAAAGAATATATTGAACAAGTATTATCCTTCCTTCACTCATACTAGTAATTGATGTAGCAGAGCAGATTCCCCTCAATATAGCTGGAAGCTAGTTTGCAAATTCATTTGAATCTCTTAGTTAAGATTATTTCCTGGTGTCCCCTTTAATCCCTCTTGAAAGAATAACGACACAAGCGTCTTTCTGAATAAAGTAACAAAAAAGTTTGCTCACAGTTCAGTTCACGATTTGATCCCTGAAAGGCAGGCTTTACTTGGTAGTTACATAAAGAAAGGATGAGTTCATCTCATAGGGTGACTGAACTCATGTGCTGCTGGCTGAGAGCCAGCAGACAACAAAATTACATGAAGACAACAAAATGGCTGCAGGAGAGCAGCAACAAGACGACAGAAAGACAAAGCTGCAAGTGAGAAAATGGCTGAAGGACTTGGCTCTTTTATAGAGTCAGCCAGAGCCACACCCATCTCCAGGACACATGCAGGGGAAGGAAGCTCCAGACCAGTGGAACAGGAAGTTACACTGTATGGATATTGCCCTGCATGACCCACTCTAGGGAAGAAGGAATCTTGCATTTGACTGTACTAGTGGATTGCATCCCACAAATAAGAATACAATGATAGATAGTATTGAAAAGAGATGGTGGACAACAAATAGAGTCACACTCTCCCTGTTGTCTCTCTCCTGACACCAGTCACCATACAGCGTGACCAGGGTAGTTTCTATACCCAAACCGGGGCTGAATCTTGATTGAAATGCATCTAGAAAATCAGCCTTCTCCATAGCATTGTGGATTTGATTTTCCATCATGCATCTAAGACTATCACAGAAATAAGTATATATCAACTATTCCCAAGGTTCCCTCATTCTCTGATGAGCGATGTACAGTGTGATGATTTCCCAGCATGTTCAATAAGTACACATTCTTCATACATTATAGAATAAAAGAACTCAATATGAACATCATTTTAAAAAAAAGTTATCCTGAACTGGCACCCTAACATGAGTAAATTGACAACGATGCATTCAGTGGTCCTTATTAAAGACATTCTCTCACAGGCTATTCCAACATCCTGCACTAATCTGAGGGCTAGTGTAACTATATGTGCATTTAAATTAATATAAGCAATTTGTTTTTGTTCTCTGGGAAAGGAAGCAACCCAACTTTGACTCAAACAGACCTTGGACAATGGTTAGGCTTCTGCAATCTGGAGCATGCAAAAGAGACCTATTCATGTTTTGAGAATAAAAATAGGATAGCAAGCCTTTTTCTATCCTCCCTGTTCCTAAGAGCAATTTACATCTGAAAGTACAATGGCAGGATAGGTGGAAACTATTTTCATAAAGGGTTCTTTGGGTGGGGGGAGGAGTCTGCCATACAGACACGGTTTCAAATGGTACCATTCTGCCTGTAACTAGCTTTGTAACACTTTGCTTTAGAAAACTCAAAGTGTTCAGCATTTTCACTCAAACAGAAGTGCTTTCCTAATCACATCACTTGAGCCGGGGATTCTTCCCACATTGGAAAAGGTTAGAAGTGTTTTAGGATATTATCTATTGAGCTTTCAGTTTAGAGAGTGTTTCAGTTCTGTGAAGTGCTCTGTTATTCCCCATATTACAAAGAGTGAAATGAAGTGGTAGAGTTCTGGGGCAATAAAATGAACGGTACCATTTAGGGTGCTCATTTTTTAATGTCACCATATGTGAGAAACTCCCAGGAAGCAGAAAACCAGCATAGCAAATGACGAGATGGACTAGAACCTTCATTTTGATGTACTATTTTTTAAAAAAAAAAAAAATTCACAGGAGCTCGTTCTTTATTTTTCTAAATTCAGGGAATTTTTTAAAAAATGGTGTTGCCCAGATGCAGTATTACAGTCATCATACATTATTTTAAAACATACAGTATTTTTCCATGTATAACACACACACACACCCGTGTATAAGACGACCCCTATTTTGGGGGACTCCAAATTAAGAGAATGGGAGGAGACTGCCCAGAATTGTTAAGCTTGGCGGAGGGCATGCCCAGAGTTGTTGAGCTTTTTGGGGAATTGCCGAAAATCACTCACCCAACTGACCAATCACCCGCCCAATTCCCACAGCAGCAGCCAATCAACAGCAGACCCTGCCACAGCCACCAATCACCAACCCAATCGCCAATTACAATCTCCTGCTCGAGGCTGCAACCAATCGCCCATACACCTCTGCACTATCCGTGTATAAGACGACCCGCAATTTTTAACATTATTTTAGAATTTTTTTAAAAAACATCTTATACACGGAAAACTATGGTATATATCGACATTCCTATAAGCAGCCAAACTGTGTGACCATTGCTAACATTTTTCTCTTAGAGCTCATATGTCATCATAAACAGACAACAAATGTCTTTGAAATAAGAGCATTTGTTTCGAACAGTTCACTTTTTGTCATTTTGCTTATATTTGTACTGAATCAAGAAACTCATGCATTCCCACAGTGTTTCAGCTGTTGAGGTGCTGCAAGATCCTTAAGAGTTGCTGCTGAAATTTTATGTGATGTGGAAAATGCTATGGTCATCACAGCTTGCAAATAAAATGATCCACCAAACCCCAGCGGAAAAATACAATTGCATATGCAGTCCATTCAGGATCTCATTCTCTCTCTCTCTCTCTCTCTCTCTCTATATATATATATATATATATATATATATATATATATATATATATATATATTCAAAGTAAGCAGCAGAGCAGCATGGTTGACAAGCCGCCCAGAAAAAAGTACATTCTTTCAATTATTTCTAGTCACTGATGAATTGGAAGTATAATCTCTTTGGAGTTTGGCAAAAGTGCAGCTGTAGCTTTACTGATGATTGCTGCCAATATTTCTTAGAATTCAACACAGTGGATTAGAAGGAGGGGGCAGAAGTGGGATGGAAACCTTCCAGAGGGTAAGATTGTCAACATCAGGCTTAGTATGCGTGGCTTGGCCATCAAACTAAGACAATGGGCTCCATTCTACAGAATTATAGAAACAAAGCCTTAAAACACAGTTCAGTTGTTCTTTTTCTCAGTTTGGATTGAAGCTGCCTTGGGGGGAAATGCATCACAACACAGTATTTTCATAAAAACCACAGGATATATATGGATTGTAGCTAACATCATATGTGCGCCACTACCCAGCACAGCAGTGGGAGTGCTTTGGATACAGAGTAAACAGGGATGTGTACTCAGCCAAAGAGATGACCAATGTTCTACCTTGGTAAATGACCTGATTTCTGTATTATGAGGGTCGAAACAATATAAGATGGGGTGGCCATGTTATAAGCCCACTCCCAGTATAACTTATCTCTTTACTTTATCTCTTTGGCTCTTAATTTGAAGGCTGGAATTTTGGCCTCCTTTAGTGGGATGGGACCTGTAAGTCCTGCCTTTTATCTGTACAGTGGTACCTCGGGTTACATACGCTTCAGTTTACAGACTCCGCTAACCCAGAAATAGTACCTCGGGTTAAGAACTTTGCTTCAGGATGAAAACAGAAATTGCGTGGTGGCGGTGCAGCAGCAGCGGGAGGCCCCATTAGCTAAAGTGGTGCTTCAAGTTAAGAACAGTTTCAGGTTAAGAACGGACCTCCAGAATGAATTAAGTACGTAACCAGAGGTACGACTGTATATAGCTGTGTTTTTAGATTTTTATTGAATGTTCTTAAATGGATTTTAATGTAAGTTACTTTGGGTCACTCTTTGAGAAAAGTGACTAACAAACTCCACTAACTAATTAACAATCTCAAGTTGAGCTCAGGTAATTTGTACCAAAGTGTGGGTACCAGAGGGCTGCAGGCAGGTCTGAACGCCAGCAAGGAGACCAGACCAGGAGGGGCAGTAACTCCACAGAGTCATATTCAGCTTAAAAGTAGCTTGGAGATGGCAGAGGAAAGCCTGGGAAGAGATGGAGGAGGAAGAGAGAGGGTGGAGGTAGGGCAAAAACCCCCGAAGGCAAGGTGAGATTGGCGGAGAGGGCAACACTTTTTGGGTGCTTGGGGAGCAGAGAGATGCCACCATCTGTGGAGATGGTGGAGAAGGGGAGCATGGAAGAATACAAAAGAACAGAGGTTGCCAGGGGAGTGTTTACCACCTGTAGAAACATCTGAGGAGGAGTTTGTTGTCCTAAGGAAGGCATGGATTTTGAACTGCTTGGACTCTGCAGCAGGCTACCTGAATAAGGATACTGAGATTCAGTGCTTTTCTTCTAGGGCAAAAAAGGTGCCAGTATTGTTTAACCCTTGAGTACCCCCCATTAAAAAGCGCTGCTGAGAATGGAACTCACTAGCCCCACTTCTCTCATGTGAGCTGTGGTCACTCACAGGCCACACTGAAGATGCCCCATGGGTGAATGGCAGAGATTCAGTGGCTAAACGTAAAAGAACTCTCAGAGGAAATGCACATACACCAGCTCTCATCCTGCACACAGTGACACTGCTTAAATGCCATTAGATTTGGTAAAGTTATCCATGAAAATGAAATGTGGTCATTCCTCCAAATACAATGGGAACCAAGGAAGGATGTGCGCCTCACAGATGTATTCGACTGACGGTTAGTAACGCAACAGTGAATCAGATGGACCCTTGGACTGATCTTTTACATGTTTAGTGGTGTTTGAATGGCCTAATTGCGCACAGGATTGCAGTGTATGTCATTCTGAATCACCAAAATGATTATTGTGTAATGCCATAAGACGTGAGGTTCTGCCTCTGTAGCAGATCCTGGGCCTGAACCTATTATTATTATTATTATTATTATTATTATTATTATTATTATTAGCCATTGTGGCTAAGGATGGGTCTCACATCATCTCCATGCAGCAGCTTGCTGGAATGACAGGTGGGAGTGGAGTTCATTATATCCTACAAACTGGTAACATTTTGTGGTTTATTAGCAGGGTACAAATATAAATTGTCCCCTTACTTTAAATCTATTAAATTGCCCTGGGCATTTTAAACTAAGATGTTTAATCTAGACATGTTTTAAATAAAATAAGTAAACACTGTTAAGACAAAATCAGGGAAATAACATCTAAGAAATATTCAAGGTGTATGCATTTCCTGCAATGCATCTTGTAGTAGTGGGATAGATGCATGAGGAACGTAAGCACCTCAGACGTTTTTCCAGTTTAGAAAAATAGGCTCTAGGGTGCTTTCTCCCATTAAAGATATATTTGTGCCAGTCTTTGACATCCCTTTTGACAACTATTAAAGACATATCAGTTCTAAAGGGCCTTTGGGGACTGAAGAAATGGCCGGCTAGTTCTGTATTGCTGCTATTTTGCTATTGGGTGATTTTATGTCATATTTTACTGTGAGTAGTAAGCAACCAAGGTTTACCCCGAGTAGACTCACTGAAATTTATGAACATGACTAAGTTAGGTCCATTAATTTCAATGGGTCTCTTCTGAATAAAATCCAGGGACCTTTGGCTGACAGGTAGTCTAATAACAGTAAAGAGGAGGAGTTTCATTCCTGATTTCTGTTATGGGTGTTTGGTGCCCACATCTAAATTTCTCCTTAAGTGAATCAGTAGTCTTCTGTGACAGTCTTGCCTGTTCCTGTTGAGACCATGTAAACTATTATAAGACTGTTGTTCATTCTACCACTATTGGTAAATTGTTGAACTGCCACATATTCCTCTTTGATACCGCTTTATCATATCAAACATACTATAAAAGCATTATAAAAATAGGTTCCACATCCAGAAAAGCAGGCTTTTTCTTTACAGCCTGTATTTCAACACAGTATTTACCTTTCTCCCAATTGATACAAAAAATGCAAAATAAATGTTACATATTTCTGGCTTCAACAACTTAATTTTACGGGAAAAGACTGGCATAAGATAGAGGGCTGCTTGGAGTTTTGAACTTGGCAATTTGTCATTTTTCTATGAAGGGATTGTCTGGCTCTCTCATGGCTAGTACAGAACAACTGCATTTTACATAATTTCCTTTTCCTTTTGCTGAAACACATTGTTGTATCTAGACTGAATCAGTTTGCATAAAGTTTTAAACAGCAGGCTAAAACCAATTTACCGAGAAATTGAGTCTTTAAATTTTTTTATTGGAGTGACAGAGTCCTGGATACCATATAACCTTATCCTTTGCTTGGGGTAATTTGATTTTGAATATGTAATCTGGTTTTTCTTTTCTTTCCTGGTTCGTTTGGTCTGACTGTTTACGTATGTTTAAATAGTCAATACTGTAGCAGTTGTATAAGCTAGGATTCTTTATAAGATGACAAAATGGTATATCAGTGTGTATTCATCTGTTTGGGGAGGGGGGAATAGTTCTTTCTATCTATATTATTAAAAAAAAACTATTTAAAAATAGGTTTTGAGTGCTCAGTTTACAACCATGTGCACCCAGTTCCACACCTTGTTTCCTGAAGTAAATGGAGGAAGACTGAAGAGAAGAAATAAAAGGTCCTTCATTTTCACTGGGGATCACTGCCAGTAGTGGACAGCATGGTGGGTCACCAATGCTTACCTGACTTCCACTTGGTTGCATCACTGCTGCTAACAGGAGGTAGAGGGAAGGGACCATGTCAGCACTGTGCAAGTGCACTAGCAGAGCCAGTCTGATGCTCCAGCTAATGCATTAGCACAGCACCAGCCAGTGTGGTGTAGTGGTTAAGAGTGGTAGACTCGTAATCTGGGGAACCGGGTTCACGTCTCCGCTCCTCCACATACAGCTGCTGGGTGACCTTGGGCCAGTCACACTTCTTTGAAGTCTCTCAGCCCCACTCACCTCACAGAGAGTTTGTTGTGGGGGAGGAAGAGAAAGGAGATTGTTAGCCACTTTGAGACTCCTTCGGGTAGTGATAAAGCAGGATATCAAATCCAAACTCTTCTTCTTCTTCTCCCCCTCTCAAGCAGCAGGAATGTGACCAACAAGAGGTCAGGTAAGTGCCACTGCCCTACCATGCCATCAGCAACCAATCGCTGTCTTAGAGTGATGCAAAGTTTTCCCCATTGGAGTTTCCATTCTGGTACTTTACCTTGCAAATTCACGTTGCCAAGAATAGATCTGAAATGCTCCTCACATCACCACTTCGCACAATCAGTTATGAAACACAACCTGAAGTACGCAGCTACAGAACACTCTTTCCTGAGTGACTATCTTTTAATTCTGCAACAGGAAAACTGCTGAGATGCAGTCATCAAATACTATTTGCCGATGCTGTCCCTGCACATTTTATCCTGGTATAAAATGATCACATTTGCCACTTCTTAAGCTGTAAAGGCTGCAACCCTAACCCCGCTCACCTGGGAGTAAGCCCTGTTGAATTTAGTGGGACTTACTTCTAAACAGACTCGGTTAGGATTGCAGCATGAGTTGTGCTAAACTGCAAGGGCTGCAGAACAAGCAAGCTTCTGACAGGCTATATGAAAGCATCTCCCCATTTCAACCTGTCTTTTGAAAAGAGGCAAATCATGAAGGAAGGCTTCAGTGTAATTGTATCCGGTGAAAATTAAACAGAGCTGGCACTAGCAGAACTTAACTGATTCCCATTGTGTAATAATATGACAGCCCAAAGTTCCGAGGCCTGTCAAAGTGGGAATGAGTACAAAGGACTTCATAACGAAAGGAAAGGTGCTTCATAAGAAAAATCAATTGACTTAATCTATATGTATATGGCATGGAAGCAAAAGGAAGCTTTCAAAATTCTAGATAATCATATTAAACCAGCAGTTTTGAAGCAGGAGTCTATTGATTGCATTGGGGAGTTGTTAAAGGAATCACCTTACAGCCTGGAGTGAGAAATTATGGCATGTAGATTTCCACTTGCCTTTGTCCTGTATCTATCAGCCGCAGGCTAGGCGGCCAACCATAGATACAGAGGTAGACAAGCCCTTGTTGTGACAGCCATATCTCGAACAAGTTTAGTAATAAGATATGCTTATTACTTTGATGTTGCTCTCTATTTTTCCAAGACATTATTATGTTTTTACATTTGTCGGAAGCTGCCCAGAGTGGCTGGGGCAACCCAGTCAGATGCATGGGGTACAAATTATTATTATTATTATTATTATTATTATTATTATTATTATTGATGGTTAGTTTTTCTACCGGTTAGGATGTGGCTTGGATCAGGCAGATTTGCAATTAGAAGTGGCCAGCGAGTGTTTTGGTGGAGGTTTTCACAGCTAGCTGGCAAAATGGATACTTGCCCTGAAGTATTCTAGGGGCATGCTGTTATATTTGGGAGGGAAATAATATTATTTCTTGTAAAGCACACTGGGAATACAATTGGAGGCCAAATAAAAATACCTCTAGCACAAACTTCCTGCCACTCAAAAAAAGTGGTTGGCGTTAACAACTATAACAATATAACGCATGAATTCTCAAAACTATCACATCTTCATCCTTGTGTCTTCAACAACTGTATCTCAGAAATTCAACAGCCACATGCAGCCTATGCTGAGGATGCAATGATGGAGAAAAGTTTGCCTGCTGAATTTCTGACTATCAAACAGCATCTTTGTGGTAAAGTAAGTAGAACACTATGATGCCCTCCCTCCTCAGATGCGCTCTCTCTCTCTCTCTCTCTCTCTCTCTCACACACACACACACACACACAAACACACACACGTAAAACTATAGCCCACAGCAATCTGTTCCTGGGTCTGCTTTAGCTGTTGAACACGACTCTCTGCAATAATGTCCATTGTTGTGCTATACAGATCCTGACAGCTGACAGCATCCATGTCAAAAATTTATTTTGGCAAAATGTATTCACAGTATCTGTCCACATATTTAGTAGAGATAACTAGGGAGAAATCTGAATGTATGTTTTAATAATCTTTGCTATCTCCTGATAAATTTCATTCCAGAATAAACAGAGCTGCTCTTTGAAAATTGCAGTTATCTGATTTTTTCAGTGTGGTTCTCCATTCAAACAAGGTTTACAACCATTAAGGGAAAATGTGCATATAAATGCACATATTACTGCAAAGAGCATATAAAAATGCATTATATAAGGGAAAATTGATTGCAAAACCTGTGTAAATTAGTCAAAATGATTCATACTGGTGGGAGAACATATGTAGTGCCTGGATAAAATGCAGTTGACTACTGCAATGCGCTCTACGTGGGGCTACCTTTGAAGGTGACTCGGAAACTGCAATAACAATGACAACAACAACAACAATAATTTATTATTTATACCCCACTCATCTGGCTGGGTCTCCCCAGCCACTCTAGGTGGCTTCCAACAAAATATTCAAATACAATGGTCTGTTAAACATTAAAAGCTTCCCTAAACAGGGCTGCCTTCAGATGTCTTCTACAAGTCTGGTAGTTGTTCTTCTCTTTGACATCTGGTGGGAGGGCGTTCCACAGGGGGGGTGCCACTACCGAGAAGGCCCTCTGCCTGGTTCCCTGTAACTTGGCTTCTCGCAGCGAGGGAACCGCCAGAAGGCCCTTGGGGCTAGACCTCAGTTAATCCAGAATGCAGCAGCTAGACTGGTGACTGGGAGTGGCCACCAAGACCATATAACACCAGTTCTGAAAGACCTATACTGGCTCCCAGTACATTTCCGAGCACAATTCAAAGTGTTGCTGCTGATCTTTAAAGCCCTAAATGGCCTCAGTCTCCACCCCCATCATTCAGCCCGGACACTGACGTCCAGCTCCAAGGGCCTTCTGGTGCTTCCCTCCCTGCGAGAAGTGAGGTTACAACGAACTAGGCAGAGGGCCTTCTCAGCAGTGGCGTCCGCCCTCTGCAATGCCCTTCCATCAGATGTCAAGGAAATAAACAACTATCTGACTTTTAGAAGACATCTGAAGACAGCCCTGTTTAGGGAAGTTTTTAATGTTTAATGCTGTATTGTGTTGTTAATATTATGCTGGGAGCTGCCCAGAGTGGCTGGGGAAACCCAGCCAGATGGCTAGGGTAGAATTATTATTATTATTATTATTATTATTATTATTATTATTATTATTATTATTATTATTAAATGCACATTCCCCAATACCTGTTGGAGATAAGGTATATTGACTGGGAAATATGTGCAATTCCCTTTTTTGTGGACAGATTAAGCGCAGCTTCCCCATGAAGTCTGGTGAATGAAGACCAGTTGTTTTGCCGAATAACTGCTCAATTGACATCACCCCTAAAAATACGTACTGTTGTTACCATTTTCCTAATGAAGACACTGAGGCTTCAATAGCTATATGACAGGCAGAAATTAAAAAAATATATTGCCACTCTAATGTGACAGGAATGGGAGTGGGATTGAGACTAAGGATGAATGGAAGGTACAGCAAATGAGAAACACAGTATTATTGATATGGCGTTGGAAATTCTTAAATACAAGTAAAAGCTGCCTTTAAAAAAAAATCAAAAGAAGAGGAAGCGTCATTCTTTAAAGAGGCATGGAGATATATACCCGTGAAAATCTACGAAAGCAAATATATATATATATATATATATATATATTTGCTTTCGTAGATTTTCACCAGACTCTGCTCTGTTCCAGTAACAAGAAGCCGAAAGCACCAGCCTGAAGATGACGAGTGAGACCTCGTCGAAACGTCGCACAGACACCCCGACTCTTACACGGGAAGACACCCGAAGACACCAAAACCTGCATATATATATATATATATATATATATATATATATATATATATATATATGCTTTCGTAGATTTTCACGGGTACAGGAATGCAGGTTTTGGTGTCTTCGGGTGTCTTCCCGTGTAAGAGTCGGGGTGTCTGTGCGACGTTTCGACGAGGTCTCACTCGTCATCTTCAGGCTGGTGCTTTCGGCTTCTTGTTACTGGAACAGAGCAGAGTCTGGTGTTTGAGTTCCTATAAATACTGTTGAGGGGTGTGGTGTATAGCCTCCAACGTTCTGGGCAAAGAGGAAGTTCCTAGATTAGTGTGCCTTTTCTTCTTTTGTTCCTTAATTAGTGTGCCTTTTCTTCTTTTGTTCCTTAATTACTTGAGGGATATCTTGGGTGATTTCATGAGTGGAAAAAGAAGAAAAAACTTCCTCTCTTTTCCAACACATGAAAGAAACAGGACATGAAATTAATTTTGCAGATTCCAAATTGCTCTTTAACATGGAACATCACCACAAGAGAATAATCATGGAAGCCATCGAGATAGAGAAACACCCTCACAACATGAACAAGCGTGACGACACGTCCCGCCTGCCAGACATCTGGAAATTAGCCCTCCCCACAAAAACCGACACCAGAACCAGAGGCACACAGAACGCCGTCACCAATCAACCACACCAGACCCAAACCCAGACCCTCTCCACAGACATATTACAGACTCCATCCAGTAGCCAAACTATAGTGGCACCTCCGGATGCTGCACCCCCCTGCAATCCCTACACAGATCTGGCTGGCACAAGGCACAAAACCATAGCTCGCCCCTATACACGAAGCCAAGCCAGAGCACAACTAAATGCAGCACAGCCATCTTCTCAGAAAAACTCTTCACAAGCTCAAGAGGTCAAGACACGAAAGCTTTAGCAACTAATCTACACTTAATGACCCACCCAGTGATATTCTGAATATCACTCATGAAATCACCCAAGATATCCCTCAAGTAATTAAGGAACAAAAGAAGAAAAGGCACACTAATCTAGGAACTTCCTCTTTGCCCAGAACGTTGGAGGCTATACACCACACCCCTCAACAGTATTTATAGGAACTCAAACACCAGACTCTGCTCTGTTCCAGTAACAAGAAGCCGAAAGCACCAGCCTGAAGATGACGAGTGAGACCTCGTCGAAACGTCGCACAGACACCCCGACTCTTACACGGGAAGACACCCGAAGACACCAAAACCTGCATATATATATATATATATATGCTATGAAAAGATTTCGGGTATTTCACACTCACTAGTTACTTCCTTCAGAACATCATGGCTGTTATTTTGCTAGATTGCTCTGGCTCCCTGCAGCTTATTAAGCACCAGCACAGTTTCTCCTGCAGTTCTTTGCTCCATCTACTGCGTGGATTGGACATCTTTGGGAAATTAAAGTGGAGCGGGCTACAGAGAGAATGACAGCCGCTGATGCCAAAGTTTTGAAATCAATCCATCCGTCTTGATTTCTAAAGGAAAGAGAACAGGACATCAAAAATATGAGACAAAAGACAAATGGCTTCCTTAGTTGATCAGAGCAGCACAAACCTCTTTTAGACGTATATTTAGACAGATCTGTGCCCGTCAAAGAAAAGGCAGGCAGCGGAGAGAGCAAAGTGGAAGAAAATGAATTACATTAAAGAGCAGAGCACATTCATAAAGAACAGTAGATGATGACCCCCAGCGCCTAAGTCATTGATCTCTTCCCCACTTTTTCTTGACATTATGCCATGAGCCAAATTAGCTTGCCGTATTTGCTGTTTAACAGAGCACCAAAATACGGTAGTGGCAGTGGTAAGCATAGTAGATTTATATTTAATTGTGCTCTTCTCCATTTTCTGTAATCGGTATGTATTGTTGTGACTCAGCTGCAGTGTAGTACTTGCTGTTACACTCATCACACACACACTTTCAATGTAGGCGCTAAAACTAACTCCATCGCTCTGTGTTTCTATTTGTCCACTCCACCGCAGCCACCCACTGAGCTGATCAGCAAGAGACGGTACCTTTGCTGAGCCTCCTGTCCTCATTAAGGAAGATAAAACTGTGGCACATCTGAACCAGTCACCATTAAATCCATTTGAAAATGCCTCCTGGCAAAGATACCCTGTGCTCAGAATGTTCTCTTGTCCCAAATGTTGAGTTGAACTGTGATTTCCTCCAGACTGCCGGTATTTTGCGGGAAAGTTTCAAAAACACACTGGATACTTAGGTTTGCACAATTAAAACACATTAAAGTGCTCCATCACACTGGTGCAACAAATAACTTTCATATATTTTTTAAAAATTTCTCTGGAGACACCTCAAAATACATTATGAAAACCTGTTTTCCAGGACATATAACACAACTTACAACAATATACATCTGTAAAAAAATTATTATTCATGGTAGAAGTGTATAAATTGATGCACGGTGTAGAGAAAATGGACAATGACACTTCTTCCTTTCTCATAATATTTGAACTTGTGGCCATCCACTGACACTGAAAGGGTTAGCAGATATTCCGCCTTCTCTCTATCATGTAACTGTTGACTACTCACATATACCCTTTCTTCATGATTTCCCGTTTCTTCCATTTGTTATACATGCCTTCCAAATTTGTCTTGCTTGTTTCCCATACTCTGTGTATTAGGATAGAGCCAACGAAATGTTGAGTCATTGCCTCTAGCTTTTTCTTTCTTATAGTTTCCTGCCATTTGGCAGGTTTCAGTAACACTACTTCAGTTTCCTGTGCATCCATGAAACTATTATTCCCTGTACCTGGTGTTCCCCTGTTGTCTATAATATTATCTTAATTTTAAACCTTCCCTCTCAGGGTTTAATTTAAAGCTCTCCTGACCAGGTTTGTGAGACTCTTAGCAAACATATTCTTGTCAACTGCTGTTGAGGTTCAATCCAGTTCTTGCCAGAAGTCCTTCCTCAAGAAAGTAGAGACCATAGTCCAGTAAGCCAAACCTGGTTTACTTCCAGTATTTTTCCTTTCTCTTCCTGGGCCATGGCCTTCAGCAGGAAGGACTGGTGAAAAAACCACCTGTACCTAGAGTCTCAAATCCCTTGATATACATTGAAGGCTGTGTCTAGCAGTATTGTTTGTACCCACATAAATCAAAACGAAGGTGTTAAGTTCAGTGGGCTTTTTACGACTTGACAACTTCTGTGTCACATCATGAATTTGGCACCTGTAAGACAGCATACCTCTCGGGACATCCTGTTACCTCCACCCTGTCCCCCTCAGTTGGGAGTCACCCATCACCACCATATATCTCTTCCTCCTCTGGGGAGTGGCAGAAATCATTCTGTACATTGTACATTCCACAGCTACCTCGGTATGTTCTGAGGTCTGTATCAGGTGTCCTTGCTCCTCTGACCCAGAATTGGTGTCCAAGATGAGGAATCAAGTTTTCAGCTCCAGTGACACAGCATGGCTCCTGACAGTCCTGCTTCTGTGTGTCTTATTCCTCCAGGGGTTTGTCTCGCAGAGTGGGCAACCTTCCTCTTTCCTAGGGGCACCCCTCCTGTCCCCTCAGCATTGCTGTTCCAGGCCAGTCCACTCTGCTCTAGCAAGAAAATCCTCATCTTGCCCAATGTCCTGAAGTGTGGATAGGCAGGCCTCAAGTTGCTGTACCTTCTCTTCCTGCAAAGCAACCAGCTTGCATGTGCAGCTTCATATTTTAAACTCATTTAAATCATAGCACCACCATGACTGCAAGAATAAAATAGAGTTTACTTCAGTGCAGGTGGTGTTGTGGCCTAAACCACTGAGCCTCTTGTCTTGGGCTTGCCTATCAGTAGGTCGGCGGTTCGAATCCCCAGGATGGATTGAGCTCCTGTTGCTCTGTCCCAGCTCCTGTCAACCTAGCAGTTCGAAAGCACACCAGTGCAAGTAGACAAATAGGTATTGCTGCATCAGGAAGGTAAATGGTATTTCTGTGCGCTCTGGTTTCTGTCACGGTATTCCGTTGCACCAGAAGCGGTTTAGTCATGCTGGCCACATGACCTGGAAAGCTGTCTGTGGACAAACAGTGGCTTCCTTGGCCTGAAAGCAAGATGAGTGCCACAACCCCATAGTCACCTTTGATTGGACTTAACCGTCCAGAGGTCCTTTACCTTTTACCTTTATTTCAGCTGCCCTGATCCTAAACACATTTTTAACTTGGGAATATGCATCATTTTATTGTAGAAAAAGGTAGTATATTTTCAAAGCAAAAAAAATTAAAATAGTCATGCAGACAACTGGCCAGCTGCCTCCTGACTATGTGTTAAAGAGGAGGAGGAGGGAGGGAGGGAGGGAGGGAGGGAGGGAGGGAGGGAGGGAGGGAGGGAGGAAGGAAGGAAGGAAGGAAGGAAGGAGAGATATGGTAATGACCAGCATATCCCCAGTGGGCTCTGGCATGCTCATACTGTCCCTGGTGCTGAAATGGGACCTGATCCCACCATATGTTGTTCTCTGGGTGTCAAGACTTCAGGGAACCCAATCCCTCCCATGGTGGTAGTCAATAAGCAGAAAAACAAGAAGAGTTCTTACCAGTCTTTATTCAATATTCACACAGAGAGAGACATAGAAATGTCATCTCTCTTTGATAATGGTGTTGCTCCAAGTAAAGTACCACCCCCTCCATCTCTCCTTTTCAACATCACCCCTGTGCTGGCTAATCTGGGCTTTCTGCCTCTGAGCTTTCTGCTCTACTACTTGCAATGCACGCCATGTCCTGGGAGAGGGGGGATCAGGAATGCTGTCTAAAGGCACTGAGTCTGTCGGCTGTCTCTCCCCTGGTGCTTCTTCTTCCTCCTCCTGCTCACCCCCAATATTTCCCAGCTTCTTCCCTCTGCAGCCTCTGAACTATGACCTTCTGCAAACCACTATTCTGTGGGGGGGAGTGGACTCCACCATTCCTCCTCCAATGTCAAGTCCCTGACATCGGGTGGTAATTTGGATGTCCCCTGGTCTGAGATCCAGGCCTAGCTGCACCATTGAATGAGAGCAGTTTCTTCTATACCCTTTGGCTTGAACACAACAATCACAGCTGCAACCTTAAACGAAAGCTCTAAAATATAAGCCATATCATTTCTTACTCAGGGGAGGCCATTTTGCCATTACCCACATTTCTAGAGAGCAAAACCTAGTTTTCCTTCTATTGATGTCAGAGAAAAAGCAAATTATTCCCTGTCGTCCTGGATTTGGAATCAGCCATCATGATTTGCCATACATGATAAGTTCACATATTCACAACCCTCAGGCGTGATTATTTCAATTATCTGGACTGAAATTGCTGACATGTGCAATGCTACAATTGTTTTGGGACCAGAGTGCATATCATACCGGCACTCGCTCTGCTGACTCTCTGAGGAATTTCGCATCAAATTCAAGGCCTCATTCCTCATCCTTAACCTGTTTCATCAGATCGGCCCTGATTATCCGAGGGACCGACTCACCTGTGCCATGACAATATCTCATGACAGCTCCAGCCCACTGCCAGACTCAGATATGAATTCTGTAGCCCTGGAGTCATCAGACTTCTTGCTTAGTACATGGCCTGCAAAATCTGGAACTCTGCCCCTGAGGAGGAAAGTGTGGGCACGTACTTCAGATGTAGCAGGCGAGCAATTGAAGGACCTCTGGCCCTTCAAACGTTGCTGATTCCGATTCCTATCATCCCTGGCCAGCATGGCCTTTGGACATGATGGGAACTATAGTCCAGTAACAACAGGGGGGCCACAAGGTCCCCATGCCTGCTGTAATGAAGAGTTTTGATTTCACAGATAACTATTGTTCCATTACTGCACCAGGAAAGGGATATTTTATGACCTGTAATATTATTTAAACACAGACCCATTGGAACTTTGGCTGCAATTACCCCATGAAATTGAAGCACATTTAAAGCACATGGCTTCCACCACCAAAGAATTATGGGAACTATAGTTTAGCCCTCACTTTTCTCCAATTCCCAGCACCCTTAACAAAATACAGTACCCAGGATTCTTTGTAGGGAAGCCATGACTATTAAAATGGTATGAGAGTGTGGATGTGACCTAAGAACAAATGCCTGGGTTGGCTTTTTTCTTCCTCCCTCCCAATCCCTTTTGTGCTGTGACTTTTAGATTGCAAGCCCGAGGGCAGGGTCTGCTTTGTTATTGATCTTTGCAAGCTGCTAGGGGAGGGGTTTTTTTGGCTGAAGAGCAGGGTTAAAATGCTTCAAATAAATAAATGATGGATGCAATTTTCTTTTATCAGGCTCAAGTTAAAATATAAATATCCACATCATTATTTTTAAAATTCATAGCCCAATATAAAGGAATGAACAATTTAAAAGTTTCTGAAAGTTTTATTTCTGAGCAGGGCATGCTGCCTAAGACCAAACAGACACCTAAATGCATATACAGGGGTTGTTCTTTAATAATGACTTCTTCCTACTAAAAAAGAGTTATGAATAGCTCATGGGCACTGATGATATAGCATGAATATAACAAATACAATATTTATAGCACAGCATATGAAATCACATCTAAAACTCATTTGACTAAATTTCTGATTGCAATTTTGGGGCCAAAATAATATGTTGTGGATTAATGTGAAATAACCTGGTGGTATATATTCCTTGTGATATATTGGGGTATGTGGGAATACAAGAACATCTGATATAACCAAGTACAAGTCTGACTAGCATTTTATGGACACTTGGAAATGGCAGTGCTCTTACTGACTTGCTGTCAAGATGGGCTGCTGTTGGGCTCATAATTGGTGTCTTATGGAGAGAGAAAATGAGAAGCCCCCCCCTCCCCCCAAAAAGCCAGGGCACAAGATCTCCAGATTTAGGCATGGGCAACTGGTGGCTCCTGGGCCAAGAAGGCACATCCTCAGTGAGCAAATGGGTGGAAGGGTGTGGTGGGATTCTGCTCTGCCATCTGTCTTTCACTCCTCCAAGTAGTCCTCCTTTAAAGCTTGTTGTCAACCAGCATTCTAAGCCAGATGCATGGAAACTTTGGCCCCCAGATCTTGACAAGAATCAGTGTGGCGTAGTGGTTAGAGTGTCAGACTAGGACCAGCTATGAAGCTCACTGGGGTGACCTTGGGCCAGTCACTGCCTCTCAGCCTCACAGGGTTGTTGTGGACATTCAGTGAGGAGGGGAAGAACCATATACCCCTTGTGCTCCTTAGAGAAAAAGGTGCTTGCCCAAGGTTTGTGGTACATCTACATAAATGTTGGCTTACTTCTTCAAAACATGCATAAGTGTAATCCAATCTTTTTTTCAGCCTGCCATCCATTCAGAAGGGGAAAGACCTGATATGTACCTGTATATATGCCCTTCAAATCATTTCGAGTTATGCATGTTTGGTGCTCAGTATCTGTCAGTTCAAAACAAAAAGATCCCATTTCATAAGAAATGGCTTTTAAAGAGCTTCTTCCCCTCAACTTAATGTCCAGAGATTGGAGGGGTGGCTGGGTGTTGCAATTGCTGCCATGTCAACTTGCAAGGGATTAAGTGAATTTTCACAAGCAATTAGCTTCTGGAGATACCTGTGAAAGCAAGTAGGCCTTCTGTGTGCTGCAGTAATTGAGAATGGCAGGTGCCGAGGTGAAGGTCAGGTATCATGCTGCTAAAATGCAAGCAATCTGTACATACCTACCAGTGATGAGTGGAAACAAAATTACATTCTGGATATAACGGCAGGCTGCATAGTTTGTTTTAAACTCAACAGTGAAACAAACAGCTATGGAAAGCCAAGCTGCCTGCAGTAATTGGCAGAGAGCCAGATTAAACGATGGCAGACTGCCTTTCATGACTAGGAAATGATGACTAGGGAAGCACCATAATCCAAAAGGTGGGGGTTTTTAAGAAGCAGTGTTTGGAAAAGCTTATGTGTGCACATAGGAAATGTGCACCTATTGTATTCAGCTGTTTGAACATTAAGCACACTACTTTTTTCACTGTGGGGGGGTGTGTGGCTTGGGGAAACCGGTTGTCTGTATCCAACAAAGAGATGTTGGAAAGGTATTTACATTATGCGAGATCCAAAACTTTCTGAAACAGACAGGTTTGGGGGTTCAACAGTTGAGAAGGATTAACCTCAAGTAGGGATGAAGAAATCTGTCAGTTTGGGTTCTCTAGGTATCTCTTTTTTCCGAGTTTAATCTAGAACTTTCTTCCTGACACACAATTTTCCATTATTCATTTTATTTGCAGACTGTTCAAATTTGTGAGTTTCTGCTGGTGGTGGTGCTACCCCTTATGAATTTCCAGTACTATTCAAAGGCCTACTAATTTTCTTAGGCTTTTTGATGAACCGTTGAACCACTGAGTTTCTCTTGAAATGTTAATGTTTTACAGATCTATCTTTGTTACCGATGTGTATGGTTTTAATTCATTGTGACTGGATCCTGTTTTGGGGTTCCTTTGTAGTGAAAAGCACACAATAAAAAAATCCAGATAGATAAACAAACAAATATATCCTTACTCTTAAAATCACAGAGATCAGAATAACGTTTTCACACGTAAATACACTCACACTAGTGCAACTCACAACTGTGGGGAAAATATGGAGGAAGATTGCACTGCAGAAATATGAAGGGGAAGAAAGAACCCAGCCTTTCACATCTTTGACTATATGATAGAAAGAGCAATAGAATATTAAACATACGATGCGTGCTACTTGCACTGTTTCTGACCCCTTTCCATTAGCATTTATTGTACGTATAATTAAAAGAGGATACACTGCAAAGTACATTTGCAGTTCGGGAATGGTTGACGTTCTCTTGCTACTCATGTCTAAGTACTCAGAAAATACAGTTCTGGCTGTGTGTTGAATATAGGAAAACATTGATTTTTCCAGTTTCGACCTCTGTCACTGAGACACTCTTAAATAATTCCACAGAGAAAATCTTGCAATGTGTATATTCATCACAGCCTGACACATGCTGGTAATATTTGTCAAATCATTTATGACAAATGTTACAATACGTTTTTCAATACATTTTCTAGACAAATTACCTTTCTGATCTGACAGGGCTAAATACAATCAAGTAACTAGTTAGAGAATTTGTTCAAATTTCACAGAAGAACACTGTACTAAGCACAGCCTATAAATCCAAGCACACGGAGACACTTTTGGAACTGATGGAAGCTTCAATCCAGGAGTTTGAAAGCAGCTGCAAGTGTGTCAGGGCTGAGCTGTGAGCAGCAGCTGGTGGTCATCCCAGAACCAGGAGCTGTGGAAAAAGTCCAAAGACAGGGCCAAAGAGCAAATCTGAACTGAAAGACAGACCAGGAGGCCGGATGGAGCCAGACCCAAAGGACAAACCAGGAAGCAGGAGCAAGGAGCAAGCCAGAAGGCATAATAAGCACTAGAGTTCAGGAAGGCCTTGTTACCCTCTTCCTGTCCTTCCTATCTAGATGGAGCCAATGGCCATCATGGATAGATGGGTTCAACCCAGCACCCAAATATACCTAACTGCCTATGCAAGTGGTTCAGCAGGCAATGCTGGCTCACTGCATTGGGCAGGTGTGTACACAAATGGAAAACCTCCCAGTTCTAAGGGGGGGGGGAATTTTTGTTGTGAATTCAGTGGGGGAGGAAAGGGTTAAACACATGGGAACCCCATCCCATGTGCCACAGATCCATTCCTGATTGTCTGCTCTCTCTGCCCCCACTTCCCTCTGCTGCTTCCTATTTAGAGTTGGAAAAAGCACCATGAAACTTGAAGTGATGCATATAAAGTCACATGTAGATTGTTCATTTGTTCACCTTGTTTTGGTTCTGGGAGCAATCTCTCCATCACCTGCTCCAGGAATGGGTAAGGTAAAGGGACCACTGACCATTAGGTCCAGTCGTGGATGACTCTGGGGTTGCGACGCTCATCTCGCTTTACTGGCCAAAGGAGCCAGCATACAGCTTCCGGGTCACGTGGCCAGCATGGCTAAGCCGCTTCTGGTGAACCAGAGCAGCGCACGGAAACACCATTTACCTTCCTGCCGGAGCGAAACCTATTTATCTACTTGCACTTTGATGTTCTTTCGAACTGCTAGGTTGGCAGGAGCAGGGACCGAGCAACGGGAGCTCACCCCCTCGCAGGGATTCGAACCACCAACCTTCTGATCGGCAAGCCCTAGGCGAGAGCCTAAATACATGGTAAGAGCACCCTGCAGGAGTCATTGGAGAGATCTCAAGACAAGGAAATGAGGACAAGGTTGTTTAACCTAGTTCATCATCCTAAGGCTACAGTCCTCTAGCATTATCCCAGGCCTATGCTTTCATAAAGCTATAGAGGTTCTTAGAATCAAATAGCTAGCTGCATGGTCTGACTCAGTTAAAGGTAGCTTCCTATGTGGCATCAAAAGAAACTCTGGATACAGTGTTTGGAAACAAACCAGGTATTTTCTAGATTTACATGCTGGAATGATGACCTCTGTTTCTGAGTAATTTCCATCAGGAATTGATTCAGGGTTTTTGGTTTGTTTGTTTTTTAAAGGAAGATTTAATTCTTTCTAGGTCACTAAAACTTCAGCACAATCTATCAACGTCCATCATAACCTATTCCATATTGCATAAATATTCCGTCATGACAACTGCTCTTTTCCAAATGAGAATTGTGCCTCTGTTTTGTTTGTATAGTGAAGATTATTGGGGGGGGGGAATAGGATATTTCTGATTTATTCTTGTGTTTATACAAACAAACAGCATCAGCAATAGAATGCAAGGAATAACTTTGCTGACCGTGTAGAAAAAAATCTAATGGGAAAAGTCAAAGGAAGGTGGATTAAGGATATGGGATTGCTAGTGTTGCAAAGCTGACCCTTACAGGAAAAACTCTGTAAGAAAGCAAATTAATTGTAGCTATTTTACCACTCCAAAAATATGGCAGGTTTTATTATTTAAGACATTTTAGTTGAGTAAGTTTCTTTTACTCCTATAATGCTGCAGCTTGTTGGCATATCGCCATGGAAAAATTACTTAAACATATTCGCAAATGAGTTTACAGAGAGGTAAATCTACTGGATTAAATAGGACAGTTATGCACATGTTTAGATTATATCTGTAAGAAGCACATTTTGAAAATATTTGTTGTGTGTTTCATATTTCACAAATGCAACTTTGGGCATTTTATGATTGTGCATTGACATTTGTAGCGACAATGGGAACAGAGTTAAGTAGACCTTGGGTATCTGAAAAGTTCCAGTGGATGATAAACTCAAGTGCTTGTTGGCCATTTTCCAGTTTACAAATTGCCAACAAATGTTGCCTCTGGGTTCCATTCTGCACTGGACCATTTCAGACAAGTTGTTCTGTTGGGTTGTCACCACATAGTTACAGGCATATCTTCCAAGTATCCACTGAAATGGAGTGCAGGAAATGGGACTACACCTGCTGGGCACCTTCCAGCAGTGTGGTGTAGAGAGCCAGCGTGGTGTAGTGGTTAGGAGCAGTGGACTCGTAATCTGGCGAACCGGGTTCGTGTCCCCGCTCCTCCACATGCAGCTGCTGGATGACCTTGGGCCAGTCACACTTCTCTGAAGTCTCTCAGCCCCACTCACCTCACAGAGTGTTTGCTGTGGGAGACGAAGGGAAAGGAGAATGTTAGCCGCTTTGAGACTCCTTAGGGTAGTGATAAAGCGGGATATCAAATCCAAATTCCTCCTCCTCTTCTTCTCCTCCTCCTCAATGTGCTGCATTCACTGGCCATATTCCTCAGCAGGGATGCATTCAGTGTTGATGAGAAAATGCTCTTTCCTAAAGTGGGGTGAGAGAGAGGGTGCCGGCTGGCCGCGCCACGGTTAAATCGCCTATGGCCACACCCACCCTGAAAGCTGATTGGCTGGGACTGTCCCACAGGGAGAAGAACCCCAGCAACGATGACATGGCCAGCATGACGCAGGGAGAGGCGGCATCCCTCCGCCCCTTAGGCTGTTAAGCTGTTGTGACCCGGCTGCCAGGCCACAACACTGCCCACTGGGAAAAGGTGAGTGGACTTCTCAGTGAATGATGAATGGTAACATTCTCAAGGAATGATAAAGAGATAGGTCAATATATAATACATCGCCTTTATTGTACAATATACAAAAGAAGTGGGTTGATTGCGTTAAACAGCTCAGTATTTTAAACAGGAACCTATAGGATATGGGATAAGTTTGCGGCATCTTTGGAGGCAGTAGTAAAAACTATATTAGGTCAGTACAAAATATTTGTAGCTCTTACAAATGCTAAGAGAAGCAAGGCAGCTTCTGTCCCATAAGATTAAGAATGATGTTAATTTACTTCAGTGCAGTGCAGTGCATTGAAATATGGACAGTGAGATTTATCATATTTCATTGACAAGGATTTCTCTCATTGGTGAAAATTGTATTTTCAAAGGCATTTGCTTTTATCATTATTTATAATATTGTAATATGAATACCTCATCTAATAAAGTCAGGGTGTTTACTCCAGGACTATAAAAAAGTAGCATGAGTTAATTCAAATGACAGTTATTCTAGTGAATTACCATACGTCTGACAGGAAAAAAAAAGAAACTGATAACTGTTAGTGATGGCAAAATCTCTCAGTTTCAATTTCTCTGTTTCTTATTTTTCCATTGTTCAGTTTGTCATATTTCTGCATCAGTTTGTATTTTTTTTTAAAAAAAAGCTCTCATGAAAGCCAGCATTTTAATGCATATTTGTACTAATATACTCATTTTCACAAGCTATGTGCCCCAATATACTTCAATTTTGCTCGTTAGTTTTTCCAATGTAAACACTTTAATGCACTCTTTCCTCTAATATATAATCCCCCACACACACACACACAAGATTTGTTTGGAGAACTGCATTGCAAAATGCTGAGAATTTCAGTAGCTGTATTTCAGGTCATGGATTATTTCTGTGCAAATGAGTTAGGTTCACTATAATATACAAACTAACCAAATTCCTCCCACATCCTTAAAATGGAAATTATCAAACGGTGGTATGCAGATCACAGGTGACTTGCAAGCATCATTCAGGTGAGCTGCAGAAAAGTTGCTGAACAGCTGGGAATATCTGTATTTGGCCCTGTCTTTTCTGATAACAGAAATCAAGGCTATTTGGACTATCCAGCCAGCTATGAAGGTAGGACCTGCTATTTCATTTTTTTATTTTTTTAAAATGATATTTATTACAATTTCAGAGAAAAAAAGAATTACACAAAAACAAAAAATAAAAATACAAGGAAAATACAAAATACAGAAAAAAGGAACAAAAGACACTTAAAAAGAAAAAAAGGAAAATGAATCAATCTTTCTATAGCTTACATTCATATCCTTGTTTCCCTGACCTCCTCATACCTCCCTTTTTTGTATTCCAGTTCAATTATTTAAGTCAGCAATTTCTTTCCCTCTTTGTTTTCTCATGATCCTTTAACTTAATATACTATAACTTTAAATTTTCATCTGTTATCAATCCTTTTTTACATACACCTTTATAGCATTACTGCTTAAACCACCTAACTTCATTCCAACATCATTCTAACATTCATTAATTTTGCAATATTTCTGTAAATAGTCTTTAAATTTCTTCCAATCTTCTTCCACCGACTCTTCTCCCTGGTCTCGGATTCTACCAGTCATTTCCGCCAATTCCATGTAGTCCATCACCTTCATCTGCCATTCTTCCAGAGTGGGTAGGTCTTGTGTCTTTCAATACTTTGCTATAAGTATTCTTGCTGCTGTTGTAGCATACATAAAAAAAGTTCTATCCTTCTTTGGCACCAATTGGCCGACAATGCCCAGAAGAAAGGCCTCTGGTTTCTTCAGGAAGGTATATTTAAATACCTTTTTCATTTCATTATAGATCATTTCCCAGAAAGCCTTAATCCTTGGGCATGTCCACCAAAGGTGAAAGAATGTACCTTCGGTTTCTTTACATTTCCAACATTTATTATCGGGCAAGTGATAGATTTTTGCAAGCTTGACTGGTGTCATGTACCACCTGTATATCATTTTCATAATATTCTCTCTTAAGGCATTACATGCCGTAAACTTCATACCTGTTATTTCATAATATGGAACTGGAACAGTCTACTCTGGTCCATTGGGGGTGGAGTTTGACAAATGTTGGCATGGAGTCTTCTTTTTAGAGGGAGAGGATACTTGTAATGGCTTTCCCATTTGTATCTCTCCCTCCCTTCCTCTATTAAGGCAGTTTCTTAACTTCCCCGCATAGCACTGTTCTGTAAATTGCCTTTGGATTTAAACCTTCTGCATTCCCCTTTGCTTAATTTATTGTTGTGCTCTACTAGCAAATTGCATTTGATTTTGAAAGCACACAGATACCATGAAGGCTAAATCAAACACTGTTTTGGATGGTAGCAAGTGACAACTACCATTTTTATTTTTTATTCTTTAAAAAAGATATAACAAGTAAACCACTTGTGGGAACAAGGGTTGCCCCACTTTGGCTCAGAGCCCCTTGCAATTTTTAATTACCCATCCTAGCTTAGAGACTTTTATCTCACCTCTAGCCACTTCTCCCCCATCCCTTCTGTGTTTTCCAGGAAAAGGTTAGTGCATCTCAGATACAGTTGAAAAAGTTAGATAGGTCATTGATCAGCAGACTTAAGCCCACCCCACTCACAGCTTCTGTTTTTCTCTGCTATTTTTGTCTATACAATTGCCTTGCTTTTCCCATAAACTTTTTCCATATGAAATATGATACTGTCAAGTTGAAAATAAAGGCAAAAATAGAAATATGACAATGAGCTTTTAAAAAAATAAAATCAAAAATAAACTCAAATGGATAATTTATAAAGTTGAGATGCAGCCTTTGAATAAATAACCTTTTTTGAGTAAGGACATTGCAAAGCAAAAGTGCATTATCCAATTTTGCTTTACTGCTGAAGTGTAGATGTGTGTGTTGATAAGAGCCTTCCATAAAGAATCTTTTATACCAATGGCAGACCGTCTTGCTTGGAAGAGCAAGTCTCTGCAATGAGTAATATACTGCATTTTATTCAGGTCTCACTTCATTACATGGATCAGATTGCTAGCTTCTGATCCCATCAAACACACTGTCGCCTACCATCCAAATCACAGGCCTTTTGGTAATGTGAAAATGCAAGTCAGTTTTAGGTTCTCTTTGGAATCAACAGAAAGACTAATGATGCTCAGAAGAATAATTTGTGGTGGTAATTCTCATCTCTGTACACTTCTCCCATGGATTTTTTTATAGACAAAACACAGATTGTGCAATCACTGAAATTGCCTTCCTTTTTAATCATTTTGAGCTTTAAGTGTTTGAATCATTAAAGTTTTGTTCACTTTCAAAGTCAGAGAGAGATCTTAAAATTGTCTCTATGCTCACAGAGGCAACTGTTGGGAGGAAACTGTCAGACTGAACAAATATTACAATGAGTTTATTTCACAACTGCTTCTAATAAATCAGGTTTTCTGTTAATCCCAGTCAAATTTTGTGGCCTGGGATCACACATTGGTTCTGAGAACATGGGATTTCCCAGAGTTTCCATTAGCACATTGAAAGTTCGTCTGCATAAAACTTTTTTAAAAAAATCACCCACTGCTTTGCTTTAACAAACAACAAAAACAGCCCAGAACTCTTCAGTACTCTGCAGGCAACATTTTGGACAGCTTCACTGCTTGCAAAGCCCGTTGACTGAGAGACACAGAGAGTTATAGGGAAACATAATGGTATAAGGCAGGGTTGTATCCCCCCATCTGCCCCATGGCTTCAATCTGTGGTTCCTGGATCTGGCCCTCTGCACTGTGTTGACTAAGGCTCCACCCACCTCACCGTGGATCCACCCCTGAAGCAATTCAGGGCTGGTGCTGAGGGTTTTTTAAATGCTCTTTTCAACATAGGGTCAGGAGGTGGAAAAGGTACATGCTGCATCTCCGCCCACTTCCCAGAGCAGGCGAGTTCAGTCCTGCAGGGTGCTGCTCCCTGAATACTTATTTATTTGCAAGTAAAGATTACAAATATTATTCTTGAAGTCTTTTATCTCGTTTCAACTTAAAAATTACCACATTAAGTAATGGGTGACTCTAACTTTGGTCATTTGCAGCAGGACTTTGCCTTCCTTTTCTCTCCTCTGGAGGAGATTCTGAGGTCTTGCTCAGAGTGAAGGCCATTTTGCTGATGCACAGAGAGAGCAGTGGATACAGCGGGGAGGGGAGGGGAGGGGAAGAAATGAGAAGCTGAAAGAACCTTATTTCAGATTTGTTTAAATATTTCCATATGGCACCTCATCTATTTTGCTGCTGAGATCATCAAGAGGGGAAGAAAGATGCTGTGAAAATTCTTTTGTTCCTCAGTAAAACTCACCGACTGTTCTCCAGTAATGAACTGAAAGGCCCAAAGTTGAGATTTTCAGGGTCCCTCAAATTGCTTTTACTATCAGGAACTAAAATTAGACCACTGAAAGTTCCATGCTACCAATATACTTCAGCACAAAAGTGATCTTCCCTCCAAGTTAATTATAATGTGCCCTGAATGTTAATGGATAATGTGGGAGGCCATTTGCCACTTAACAGAAATGCTGAGAGACGATGCTTTTCGGAATGCCAGCTTTCTAAGACTTACTTGTGTGTGTGTGGCGGGCAGGGGGTGCCATTATTATTTGCTTCTCTGGGGCTGCAGAATGCAGCTTAATTGCAATTCTATTTGAACTACAGGGATGGCTTTTTTTGAGAAAAGGAAAACAGAAAAAACAGACAAAGTGCTAATTGATTTAAGATTCTTCAATGCTTTGGGGAAAATGCTGAGAAGTGCTCAGGGCAAAGTATGTGGTTGTTTTTGTTTTCTTGAAAAAGCCTAGTATAAACAAGTGTTTAGTTTTAGAGTGAAAACTTTAGAGTGAAGTCTTCTATAAGAAGAGCCCTGATAGGTCAAACCAAAGACCCATCTAGTCTAGCATTCTGTTCTCTCAATGGTCGGCCAGGTGCCTGTGAGAAGCCCTAATAAAGAATCATTTTTATAAGTACTCCCTTGAGTTATCTGGCATGCGTGAGGTCTTAGGAGAAGCATAGCAGCTGATACTCCCAGTGTATAGTCAAGGAATGATGCTCATGCTGCTGTTCTCGACAACTCAAGGAAGCTTGTCCTGGGCTCTAGAGTAGGGATAGCAGGAGTGCCAACTTGGCCCCACAACCATGGGTACCCAGGGCCATGGGTGCAATGCTGCGTGCATGACCCTGGCACCAAAATTTGTGAGCGCATGGTACTTTCATAGGGAATTTTGCAGGTGCTCTGGCACCTGGGGCCTCAGTGTGTTGGCACCTATGAGGGGTGGACAGACCAAAGGTGGATCCATGGTTGGAGGCAGGAATGCTTCTGAATATCAGTTGCTGGAAAGCACAGGAGATGAGGAGACTGTTGCATCCATGGCCTGTTTGTTGGCTTCCCATAGAGAAGCTGGCCTCTTTGAGAACAGGATGCTGGAAGAGATGGGCCATTTGAACCAGCAGGCTGTTCTTATATATGTTCTTAGGTAGATGGGGAGTTTCTACTTCTACTTCTATACCTGAAGGAGCGTCTCCACCCCCATCGTTCTTCCCGGACGCTGAGGTCCAGCGCCGAGGGCCTTCTGGCAGTTCCCTCATTGTGAGAAGCAAAGCTACAGGGAACCAGGCAGAGGGCCTTCTCGGTAGTGGCGCCCGCCCTGTGGAACACCCTCCCATCAGATGTCAAAGCGATGAATAACTACCTGACATTTAGAAGACATCTTAAGGCAGCCCTGTTCAGGGAAGCTTTTAAACTGTGATATTTTACTGTATTTTTTGTTTCTATGGAAGCCGCCCAGAGTGGCTGGGGAAACCCAGCCAGATGGGCGGGGTACAAATAATAAATTATTATTATTATTATTATTATTATTATTATATTACAGGTAACAGGCTTTGTGGAAGCCTGGTAACATGGATTTCCCTTTTCAAATATTTATTTTTCTGAGCTGTGGTTTGACAGTTGCAGAAGGACATTTGCATCAGCCTGAGCTAAGCAGCAACCACACAGTAGCAAATGGGATTCCATTTAAGATATACTATTAATAGAGAAAGCTGATTCTCCCCATAATTAATATTGCCCATTAAAATTTGATGGTAATTTAATGGTAATTTGATGGTTATCCTAGTGCCAGTTATTTATTATCCTTAACATTTCTTAGATGCAGCTATTTAGGGTTGCAGTATTTCAAAACACAACAAAAGTTGTTGTGAATTTAAGCTTTTTGAGCTGTTTCTGCTGCTTTTCCCATCGCGTTTCCACACATCCGGGTTTCCCCTGAAGTTTTGCCAATTTGGCAAAAATCCACACACACCCTTACACCATTTTTACACCCCAAAACCAGGACATGTCAGGAATATTTCTGACGTATGGCAAGCCTGAGCTATCAGAATCTCTGGCAAAAACCTGGAGAGTTAGGGTTCATGAGATGCATTTTTGTACAGACGCTGAATATATGTGTGTTAGTGTAAGTGCCTTAGGTTGCACATAAACAAGGGGAAAGAGGGGAACTAAGCTGGTAAGTAGATGCTGAGCTAGTAGGCTTTTGGGTCTCCCATTTCCATAGATTTGCAAACAAGCTACTTCCCCACACTATAGGAAATGCCTTGTTGATAATGCTTAGTGCCATTTTCAATGAAATTCATGATGTCCCAAGCCCTTAGGATGGATTAGGCTATAAATCTAAATATCTTGTGTACAGAGCAGCAGAAGTGCTTGTCAATGCAGCTTCTATTGTGGCTAAAATCCAGGATGCTATAAATGCAAAAGAAAATGGCAGTGTGACCAAGATCCAAGTTTAATTTCAGAGTAGATTTAATTAAGCTATAATTGGCTCCAGCACTGTGATCAATAAGGAAGAGGCAGCTAGGCAAAGGTCAGTGAGTTTTTAAGTAATATTTCCCCATATCTTTGAGGGTGTAATACGTGTGGAAAGAAAAATGATCCCGTGAACGGGGTATGAGACAAGATGACAGGAAACCTTTCATCCTTGCTTTGTCTCAAAAGTTGTGAGTGACCTTTAAGATCCTCACCTCCTCCATTTTTCATCCATCTGCCTTTGTTAAGTTTAGAGAAGGCAAAAAAGGGGGTGCCATATTAAATCAATGCTATGGCTTCAATGAAATTTATTTTGAATTGCAGCAGAGAAAGGTTGAAAGAGACATGATGTTCACTGGGTGAAGAAGGAAGAAGGTATTTCAGGACTTATGACCAGCAACAAGAGACAACATGGGAACTGCCACAAGAAGGGCTGGAGATGCTAGCAGTCTGCAAGCACACCCCGAGAAATGTCACTAGTCTTAGGGAAACATTTTGCACCTTTCAAAATTCCTTGGGTATTTTGGCCAACCAGGATGCCCCCAATTTACATGGGACTTTGTTTTATACAAAACTAAGTTGCAACTTATTCATGTGAGCATCCCACCTGAGAAATTGCACTGTTCTTTCCATCTCTCTTCTTTGCTTTTCATATGTTTTCTTATCTTGGGAACTGTAGTTCCCCTTCCCAGAGATACAATTCCCAGAACCTTTAACAAACTACACTTCACAGGGATATTTTTTTTTGGGGGGGGGAGTCATGTGCTTTAAATGTGTGGCTCTGTGCATGCACACAGTTGAGTTGACTGTTTTAGTGACTGAAACAAAGCCACTTGTAAAAAAGTGGTACAATGAAAACATGTTGCTTTGAATTTCACTTTACAACATTAAGTACTGTATTTTTCGCCCTATAAGACGCACTTTTTCCCCTCCAAAAATGAAGGGGAAATGTGTGTGCGTCTTATGGGGCGAATGCAGGCTTTCGCTGAAGCCTGGAGAGCGAGGGGGTCGGTACGCACCGACCCCTCTCGCTCTCCAGGCTTCAGGAAGCTATCCGCTAGCTGTGGGAGGCCCAGCTCTCCCAGGGCTAGCGGAGAGCTTGCCTGCACCCAGAAGCTTGGGGCGCGCTGAGCTCCGCACGCCCCAAGCTTCGGGATTAGTGCAGCGCTCCACTAGCCCTGGGAGAGCCGTGCGGCTCTCCCAGGGCTAGCGGACTGCTTGCGCCCACCCAGAAGCTTGGGGCACGCTGACCTCCGCACGCCCCAAGCTTCTGGTGTAGCGCAGCGATCCGCTAGCCCTGGGAGAGCCCCGCGGCTCTCCCAGGGCTAGCGGACTGCTTGCCGGCACCCAGAAGCTTGGGGCGCGCTGAGCTCAGCACGCCGCAAGCTTCTGGATTAGCGCAGCGGTCCGCTAGCCCTGGGAGAGCCGCGCGGCTCTCCCAGGGCTAGCGGACTGCTTGCCGGCACCCAGAAGCTTGGGGCGCACTGAGCTCCGCACGCCCCAAGCTTCAGGATTAGCGCAGCTGTCCGCTAGCCCTGGGAGAGGCGCCCGGCTCTCCCACGGCTAGCGGAGACCTTGCCGGCACCCAGAAGCTTGGGGCGTGCTGAGCTCCGCACGCCCCAAGCTTCGGGATTAGTGCAGCGCACCTGGGGGGGAAATAATTTTTTTTTCCTTTATTTCCCCCCAAAAAAACTAGGTGCGTCTTATGGGCCGGTGTGTCTTATGGGGCGAAAAATACGGTAGTTCTCTGTATCTCAGAGAAATGAAGCCAAAATGACTGATGAACATCTCATAGCCAGAGGATATTTATAAGAAATCTGTTTCTTGAAAGGCCAGAGAGAGTGTGTGTGTACTGTGCTGCATTTTGTTGCAGCCAGAAATGAAGAGTTCTGTATCACCTTAAATAACATGCCAAGGGGGTTAGTCTTTAAGGTGCCATAGGAATCTTGGTTGCACTCAATAAATTGTTTGGTGAATAAAGGTCACGTCCAAAGGTGCTTTGTACCTGGATGGGGAACCTGCAGCCCCCATAAATGTTGTTGGACTCAAACTCCCATCGTTCCCGCCCATTGGCTATGCTTGCTAGCACTGATGCGAGTTGGAGTCCCACAACATCTGGAAGACCGCAGATTCCACTTCCCTTTCTTAGAAGAAAAGCATTTCTGTTTATGCAAGTTGGAGTATCTCATTTTCACTGAACCTCCTTACTCACTCAATCCTCCTATCGTCCCTAAAACGCTGCTTCTCAGGGTTGGGGAACCCTCTGGGGAAAAATGAGATATGGCGAAGAGTGCTGCAAGTAGGGGCATAACCTTAGCAAAAATCAGGTGCCTCAACTTGCTAGCAAGAAGTGCTTTCCGCTAAGGCAAAACCTCCATTTTATACAACCACTATTGTGATGCACCTCTTGTGGTTTGTCATGCTTGATCGCAACTTGGTGGTCAGTTTTATATTCCCACACCCACACACCCCACACACAACATAGATACTTAAGGAAAGTTGGGGAGGATTTGTGAGATTTTTTACACCTGTAGTAGATTGAACTGAAATGAACCATAACATTTCTCAACAGTTTATTAAAGGAGAAGTGTGGATTCAGCTTCAGAATACTGAGCAAGCAGTTAAGAAGATGCATCAGCAGCCTCTGTAGCACAGCAGAAACAAAATTTAAGCGGTATCGCGCAGTACTATGTATCACCTAAGGACTCATCACTGGGATTTATATTGCAAGTTAAACTATTTTAGTGTGAACATTATGAAAACACACAGCTTTCCACTTGCTGTTCAATGAAGATAGCTAGTATATGCTTACCCCGTCTACTACAACAACAGCCCCTAACCAGTAGAAATAGAGCCCTGCTCAAATTTGGTGATAATTGAATCAGTGCAAGCTTGAACAAGGATGGTGTCACTAAGGATTAAAGCATTGCTAGTGTATCTCAGGAGAGCTGCGATCGCATATGTTTGAAATGAGAAGTGATAATGAGTTTCAAGATCTTTTGCTTTCCTCTTCTGGCGTAAGCAACAGCCCATCACACTGTTTTGAATGATAAGTTTTCAGCATTCGCCTACAATCAAAGACTTGGAACAGGAGGGATGTTCTAATCGGAACCGATTCCACAGCTCTGGCAAAGTTAATAAAATATCAACTTAATTTGTTTTTTGCAGTGAGGTTTTCCTTCTGGTGTCAGCTCCCTGATCGTAAACACTGTCTAAGCAAACCGAGTCTGACTGTTCAAAATTGTTATGCTAAAACAATCATTAATGAAGCCAGCTATTAAGAAAAAGCTATTCTGATTTTGCATCAAATAGGTTTCCTTTAAAATGCATATACCTCTCACAAACTATGATTCAGGGGTGGGTAACATTTTTGCTCCTACAGAACACAGGACTCTGGGCTTGGGTGGACTGGAGAGCTTAGGGTGCTTGGAGAGCTGCATACCAATGGGCCTCACCCACAGAGGGCATGGCTGGCACTGGTGGTGAGAAGGCCATTCATGCGCATTCACATATGCACTCATTCTCTGACCCTGTGATAGAACATCTGCCTTGTATGCAGAAATTGCCAAGTTCATTTGTCCCCATAATAATGGTACTGCTCTATTCTGTCTTGGTCCGACCACACATGGAATACTGTACCCAGCTCTGGGCACCACAATTTAAGAAGCATATTGACAACCTGGAACGTGTGCAGACAAGAGCAACCAAGATGATCAAGGGTCTGGAAGCCAAGCCTTATGAAGAACAATTGAGGGAGTTCGAGATGTTTATCCTGGGAAAGAAGAGACTGAGAGGAGATATGATAGCCATCTTCAGATATCTCAAGGGCCATCACATGGAAGATGGAGCAAGCTTGTTTTCTCCTTCTCTGGAAGGGAAGACTGACACCAATGGAGTCAAGTTACAAGAAAGGAGCTTCTGACTAAATGTCAGGAAGAACTTTCTGACAGTAAGTCCTGTTAGACAGTGAAATGGACTCTCTTGGAGGTTTTTAAGTAGAGGCTGGATGACCATCTGTTATGTATTCTTTAGTTGAGATTCCTGAATTGCAGGGAGTTGGAAAAGGTGACCCTTGGAGTCCCATTCAACTCCACAATTCTTTGATTCGATTATACCCTGTCAAACTATTTTCAATTGATTTGTTTAAGAATATAAGAAGAGCTCATATTTGTTTATTGATAACTACAGCAGCAATGGCTGACCTAAGTGTACACATGGAAAGCCATAGATGTAGGGGGTGCCTCACTCTTTGTAGATGGGGGAATCCTCTCCACACAAAACAGAATCCTCATGTAGCATGAAGAGCTAGAAACCCCGCAGCATATGAGTCCAAAGACCCTCTGGGAAATGTTTCCACTTCCCTGTTCCTTAAGTTGTGTGAATCTTAATGCATTTTTCAAACTATTGAAATCTTCCATCCATTTAATAACGTTTCCTCCCTTCAATCTAACATCTAAGCTCTGATTAATTTCATATATATAAATATATATACGTGTGTATGTGTTTTAAACAACACCTTACAAAACATGTCATTCTAAAAGATGCTATTTCCAAGTGATGATTTATTGTTCTAATACTGTACACTATCTGAGAACAGTTGCTGTGATAATAGATGGTTGTAATATATCATCCAAGTGGCATTATCAAGAACGTTACAGAGACAAACTTATTTTACATTTTAATTGAGCTTTAACTTGGCAGTTTAAAAATATGTCATTAAGAAACACAATTATATTCACAGCTGCACTAATACAAATATTGAAGGGCTTGGAGCTTTTCCAAGCCATTTGTAGTACCCCCAAAAACCCAACATCTGTTTCTCATTTAATGGCTGCCACCCTCACATATTCCCTGAGGGTTGTGTTTCTATCACTGAGATATTGCATTTCCCCAGTGCTCAAATCCATATTTTTATCATAGAAAGAATGTAGTCCTCCCCTCCATTTGTCAAAGGAAAGGGGAACTTCAGGCCTGGGGCCCTGCAAGCTGCTCTATGTGGGCTTTACTACTTCAAAACATGTAAAGCATGCAGAGAAGAACCCTGTTACTACATTACGTGAGAGCTCTTCCACTCGCTTTTACTGACTCTTAAAGGGGCCATGGGCCAAACTGCAGATAAACAAAACCTGCAAGCCAGCTGCAGTTTTGCCCGTGGCACCTTTAAGAGCAGCTTAAAGTAGCTTGTAATGGGGAATTTGGGACTCTGCATGGCAAAGTGAGGAGCTGTGGTGGCTTAAGGATTTTCATGAACGTTCTGGCATTTTCGTGACAATTGAAGACTATGTCAGAAATCTGCTGGTGGAGATAAGTGTGGTGGAAGGGAAGGAGGAGGGATGTTTGAAAGATCAGACTAAATCTGCAAGACTCAGTTCAGACCCTTACAAGGGTACAAACAGCAAGAGTTGGTGTATCCAATCTGCTGCAATATTGCAAACAGTGCTGAGTATTAGGCTCAGGTAACCAAAGTTTTTTAGGCTTTGAACAACTAGTGTACAGTCCTTCTATTCAACTGGCTCGTGACAGGGCAGGACATCACTGTTTCTCATTATATTTTGGTTCACACGAAGAATTTGGTGGATTTAGAGAGAGAGGCAACTCTATTTTATCTGATACGGTGTGCAGCAGAAAGTTATGATTAAATAGGCCACAGTAAGCAGGTACTCTTGAGGAGCAGGAGGGAAATGATGAGAGTAATGGTGGGCATCAGGAAACATTGGAAGGATAAAGAGAAGCTTGCCTGATCCTGGCTTGGGGGTAAGGAGATTTGGAGCCAGCACCAGAGGCAACCAACTTGTTGTGCCCTAAGTTTACTACTCTTACTTGGAGGTAAGGACAGGGGAGAAATTCAGGTGGGTTCACATTAAAGGCAGCCTTTTAAAATTGCACTTTCGGGGGGGGGGGTACACAAACTGAATCACTGTCAAAAACCAAGTGTGCCAAAATTCACGCTTCTCTGAATTTTTCACTGTAGTTCTCCGACAAAGTCATGTGTAATGCACATAGTAGGCTAAAATGTGCATCAAAATGTATGTATCATTGAAAATGACATTTAAAAATGCATTAAACTGGAGAAAATTGCTTTGCAAAAATGTGTATTGTGGGATAAATTCACATGAAAATGCTGGTGAATTTTCATGAGGGCATTTTAAAAAGAATAACAAACTAATGTGAAAATATGAAGAACTGAACTGGGGATTGGAAAAATAAGAAACTGAACTTGACCGATTCACCCATTGCTACTGGGCACTGACTGACCGTGTATAATGTGATTTATTCCCATGCCAGTGTATAGAGGACTGTACCCTTAATATGTTTCATTTCTAACATGATTTTCCCCTTAGAAACATTAAAGCTTTTCTAGATGATGCTATTTGTGAGAACAAGGCTTCACTAGGACAGGTAAAATGTTTCACCATAGTACAATCAATTTTGTCTAAGTATATGTCCCTGTGAGGAATCCCCCAAAGGGAGAAAAGTAAATATGAATCTAATAAAACTAAGTCATGTTGTTGAAATTTAGGAGAAGCCTACAAGAAAGTTGCAGTGTGTGTGTTATTGGTATAATGAATGGATGGCAAAGCAATATAAGAAACCCATTTCAGTCTACCTCTCACAAGAAAAGCTATTCTTATTAATTTAGAGGACTCCTAATTTAACTCAACAGCCTTTGATACGGTAATAAAAAATACCATAAAAAAATTTAAAATGAATCTTTCCAGAGGCATTTTTCAAGCAATATGTTAAAATAGGACATATTTTATAAAAGTCATCCAAGTAATTCTGATTACATCTTAGAAATAAGAATGAAAACTATATACATACTGGGCAGTCATTTCCCAGGAGCTCCAAAGGCATTTTATTTCAAGCTATTATGAAAACCGACCCACTAATGCAAAACATTGTATAGTATGCATAACAATGGTACTAAGGATTGGCAGCAGTTAGTGAATGCCTGACCTCAGCAAGCGGGCGGGAGGAGAACTCGCCATAATTCACACTGCACTCTAGGCCATTTTTTAAAATTTGTACATGATCCAGTGTTTAAAAGCAAGTTAACATTTGATATTATGCATACGGATCAGATCTCAGTGCAAAAACCTCAAAAGGTACTACAAAGGAAGGAACACAAGACATTACATTCTGTATGCAGGGCAATTCCTAAATATAACATATTAGCCCATGGTGATATTCTTAATGGAACGGGTCTGAGTCGGTTCTGGCCACTGCTCATAATGCTAAGCCAACCACAGTGGATGGCACTCTACAGAGTTGCACAAAACAGACACATTGCTGCCCACATCTCAACTTTTGTGGGGAGCCAAAAGCTGGATAAGGCAGATCGCACACCTTCTTGACCATCACTGAGGATAGTAGAGTTTATAATCCAAAATAAATACAATCGTACCTTGATTTCCGAACAGCTTAGTTCTCAAACGTTTTGGCTCCCGAATGCCACAAACCCAGAAGTGACTGTTCCGTTTTGCGAACTACTTTTGGAAGCCAAACATCCAATGGGGCTTCCATGGCTTCCAATTGGCTGCAAGAGCTTCCTGCAGCCAATCGGAAGCCGCACTTTGGTTTCCGAATGTTTTGGAAGTTGAACGGACTTCCAGGACGGATTCTGTTCAACTTCCAAGGTACAACTGTAATTGGAAAGTCAACAGAGGGTGAAGAAAGAGACACAAACCTAAGGAGACAACATGAACCATAGCCAATATCAAGCCCTAAATAAGTAATCAGAATGCTTAACTGGACTAGGGTTTTTCTTTCAGAGTTCCAACGAAGCAGATTCCATTAAAATAATTCAATCACAGGGATATATACAGTTAGTGGTAATCAGTGATGGCACTGATGCCTAGAACATGTTTCCTACACAAACCTTGGAATATGTTTATAGCTAAACTTTCACTCTAGGTGCAATGGATAAAATAAGAGACAGCTGGCATGCCTTCTCCTTACCTTCTAAATCTACCCTTGGATGTCCTGAAACCTTTCTTTGGAGTGGCAGGTGGGAGAAAAACATCAGAAGCCGTTAGGAGAAAATCAAAACCAGGAAAAGCATCAAATAAAAAGAGGAGAGATTATTACACTGCTAATGTATTAGAAGTCAATTAATTATGGTTTATCATTTTTGCACAGTCTAATCAATAACCTGTTTAATAGAGCCATCTGTGTCCATGCTGACACACGTGTGTCTTTGTTTGTTTGTTTGTTTGTTTGTTTGTTTGTTTGTTTTGAATGACCGCTCCCCACATCAAATGGGGGTAGTCTTTTGAATGGTCGTGTGCAGCCCCTCTGATCCCGTGTGGCTCCTGGCAGTACAGCCCGGATTCACACACACCTACCTCTGCCAGTTATCCAATCCCTGGAGAGATGTTGCCAGGAGAGAGTTGGCCAGGTAAGGGGAGGGACCGCCCTGCCCACACAATAGAGGGTGAAACTTACCCAGGAGTTCTCAGTGAGCTCCAGAGCTTCTCCCACCCTGCCCTCCCTCAGTTGAGCCTTCTTTTGCAGGTTAACTTCTTCACAGGTACGCGGGCGCTGCTACGTTATGGTCATTGTTAAAGGGCCGGAAGGAATTTTCCTGCATTGGCAAGTTTTGCCTTCCTCGTAGCAAAACGTAACAACCTTGGGAGTTTCAGGTTTCGGGAGGAATCCTTTAGTCTATCGTCCCTAAATGGGGGGGGCGTGAAGCAGTGACCCACACATCCCCTGTGGTGGCGATCCCAGGGTTCCCCGTTAAAGGGGTTCTTTAGAGGGGAGGCATTGACCATACGCTCTCCCCTGCGATGGCAGCGAAATGGGGGGCGGGCTCTCTGCTTGAACAGACATTCTCTAGAGCCAGCCCAATCCCCTCTCATTTTGGATAACCCCGATGTTCCCCAGATCCCCGGCCGGGGACTGGGAGGGATAAATGCCCAGTGCCGAAGCCAAGGTCTCCTTACATCTGAAGCTTTAATAAAGTTGTGGCCAATTTTAATCCCATAAAACATTGTCTTGAGTGATTATTCCACTTGGGTGTTGCCCGGGGTTGGGGGGTCTCTGCCTGTCCACACAAATATGTTTTATTAGTTTTTACAAGTTATTTTTAAAATCCAGCTAACGTTTTTATTTGTTTACAATGGTCTCCTAAGTAAGTTATGAATTTTCCCCATTCCATCTTCTTGATTCCTGAGTCTCCCAGTCAGTTTTGCCATTTCAGCATAGCCCAGCAGTTTGGCTTGCCATTCTTCCCTAGTTGGGACTGTTGGTTCCTTCCATCTTTGGGCTAGTAGCATCCTTGCAGCTGTTGTCGCATACATAAACAGTCTTTTCTGGTCTTTTGGGATGTCAGAAGCTGTAATTCCTACTAGAAAAGCTTCTTCTTTTTTGACATTTTAAACATTTTTTTCAATTCATTATATATCAATTTCCAAAAAGACTTTGTTATCTTACATGACCACCACATATGATAAAATGTATCCTCCTTCTCTTTACACTTCTAACAAATATTTGAGCTTGTTCTATACATTTTAAATAACTTAGTAGGAGTCAGATACCGCCGGTACATCATTTTCATATAATTTTCTTTCAGTGTACAACATGCTGTAAATTTCAAAACTGTTCTCCATAGCCTCTCCCAATCTGCCATTTTTATGTTATGTCGTAAGTCCTTTGTCCAGTTTATCATAACCAATTTAACCTGTTCATCCTTTGTATGCCACATGTGTTTCTCTTTCAACCCAGGACACTCAGAAAAGTCTTTTGTAACAACTGAAAGTAGGCATGGATGATACAGTCAATTTCATAGTGGTATTATGAAATCACTTGCCTCAGGATGCTTCCAGATGTAACTGGCTTTTTGGGGGTGGGGGGAGAATGGAAGGGCCTGTTTTGTTTCATCTACTTCTCCCTGAATATAGTGCACCATGACTTACTGTTTTTTGTTTTAGAGTGTGCACTTTATTTGATGTAATATTATATGCTCTAATTAGATAAACAATGTGTCATGTTTGCTAGGATACTGAATTTGTACCTTCATGTGGCTCATTGGAGCTGCTTAACCTAACAGTTTCCTACATGGCAAGATGTTATATATGTGGCTATAAAGTAAAGCACAAAAGTCCAACAGGCAAGCTAAGCTTCATTATTACTTTACTACTTCCACAACTGAAAGTGAGCAATCCATTCAGGGCTCTTGGC
This sequence comes from Podarcis vaucheri, assembly GCF_965113315.1. NCBI lineage: Eukaryota > Metazoa > Chordata > Lepidosauria > Squamata > Lacertidae > Podarcis > Podarcis vaucheri. The sequence continues at coordinate 64,693,103 of NC_138763.1, forward strand.
AGATAAAAGTTGCCAAACAGAAAAGGTCCAGATAAGCTCCAAGGTGAACACAGAAGTAGGGATGATGTATTTCAGGAATATAGCTCGTGTATTTTGAGGAAAGAATCCATAGTTTAAACTAGAGTCCTCCAGCCTAAGATTTGGCAGATTATTTCATATCCGCTTGCGAACCTCAAGTCAAGTCACATAGCACCCAAGGCCAGGCAAGAAAAAATTTCAAGCTTCTCTCCACTTCTCTGGCAGTAAAAAATACAATAAATAAATAACAATGCACTGTGCTTTGGTGACACCCAAAATCAGTGGCTTGAGGCAACTGCCTCACATAGACTAATGGTCTGGCCAGCCCTTTCAGTAGCGGACTTTCCCATTACCTTCATCCTGGTCCTTGCAAGTGGAGATTCCAGGGACAGAACCTGGTCCCTTCTGCATGTACTGAACAATGGGAATTGAAGTCCAACAGTACCAGGAGGGGTGCAAGTTTCCCATCTCTGCTTTGAAAGGATATTTAACTGGTATGTAAAATCAGTAATCCAGAAAGTCTAAAAAGTCTGCTATCTCTCCATAAAAGTCAACAGTTCAGTTGAACAATTCATTCAGGCGCCTTTTATCTTCATATTTGATTGGTGTTTGTAAATTAGAAAGGGAGAAAACAGCTGAAGTGACACAACTTTTACTTGCATGCATAATGCAGTTGTTTGGAGGAAAAGGAAAATAGTTTTCATTATCTTTTCCCTTTTGAGTAATGTGCATTGTGGCATATAATCTTTTATGGAAGTGAGAAATAATAGGTTGTTTAACTTTGATAAAAAAAATTTAACTCTGAGTCTGCAGAGGATTTGAAAGGTGAGAAATTGTTAGGCACAGTTAATAAATGTAATCATCATTTTGTGAGAAACACAGGTTATTAATTACTAAAATAGTATTTGAAGGCTAACCTGCTTGTGGAACTGAACCGCTATCTTCCAAAACAAGCAGAAGGGCAGTCCATAGGCGTTTTGATAAGTCCTGGGACAATCACACCTATCACTTGAGCACTGCAATTATTACATGGTTGCAGAAGCTGCTCACTGGATGGGACAAAGCAGCTAAGCTAGTTTCCCAGCAGGTGGAAATCCGTTGTGAGTTACCTCGCAACATGTTTATTTAACCACCTTAAAAGGGGGGCAGAAATGGGATGGTCATCTGCGAAAAAAGACTTTGGCAATCCCACCCACCATTGAATCCAATGTGTTTTTACTATACACAGTTTTTGCTTTACGTGATATCCCCAGAACATTGAGAATCTCCTGTATTCCATTTTCATATTCAGTCAGCAGAGGAATATGTAACCCCAAAGATGAAGTAAGCAGCCGAGCTCACATTGTGTGTAGCAGATTAGAACAGCAAAAGGTGGCGGCGGGGGGGGGGAGCACGACGCAGCAAACATTCGGGCTGGAAATGCTTGTCTGAAACTTCTTGATGAATGTTTTGGTAATAATGAACACAATCACATAATGAAATCAGGAAGAAAGAGCAAAAATGATCTGACTTAATTGGACAGGGTTTTTTCCACAACTAATTATCTAATCAGTTCAACTGCTCAGCCCACTGGGTAGACGGCACCTGGAATCACAAGAGGGGGGCAGAATGAGTTGGAGATGAGAAAGGATTTTGAATTTGGAAGATCACTGCTCAAGTGCAAAAGTGTGAGAGAATAAATAAAGCAATAAATCATGTGCTGCAATTTTTTTAAAAAAAAAAGGCTAGGAAAAGTGATTTATATGAATATGCATTTGCTCCTAATTCAACATTTTTCATAACACAGCTTATTCATGGGTGTCACTTGTAGCATATGGGAATGAAAGGAAAGCAGCCAGGAGAACTCAGTGGAGGATGAATGGGACACTGACCCACCAACCTCCAACTACCCTGAACCACAACACAGAAGTATAGAAAGCCATGTCCCAGGAAAGAACACGCAAAATCAGTTGCTATATGTCAATGAGAACTGAAAGCTCATGACACATTTCTAAATATCACATCTGCAGGGGGGGGGAACAAGGCAGTTCCATTAAATTAAATAGCCAAATGCTTACCTTGTAAGTTGTATTACCACGTTCAAAGATCCTCCCCAAATGTTGTGGATTGCAGAGAAAACAATACTGGTATCATTTATTTTCCGAGTAGCCCAATGAATTAATTGGGATGGATCTGATTAATTTAGTTTTGCCCTTAGGTCCCTTTTAAATCAATGTGACAAGTTAGTTTTGACCAGCTGAAGTCCCACTGATCTCCACGGGACCTATGTGCAACTAATTAACCAACCCAGTAATCTGACTAAAGAATGAGTTGTTTCTATACTGATGCCTAAATAGCAGTTCTGAGAAACTGACCGCACGTTACAAAACTGATCAGAACACAGGAACAGGGAATAATCAACAGTAGAAAAGAACACAAAAAAGGGAATAAGAAACATTGACTGGTTAGTGCCATCATGGTATTTGTGCAATATACAGCAGGGGGGAAAGCTTTTTGCTGAACAAATGAAAACTAAGATTATTTAGGAACAACTGATAGATACTTAATGTAAGGACAGGAATAGGATTTTTAGAAATACATTCTTCCTGACTAGACACCGAAGAAAAGGCTATTCTACGTAGTACACATCCAGCATCAGTGAACCATGAAAAGCATTTGGGGTGCAAGGAGAAGGAACCAATAAAAAAAAAACAATTTCCAACAACGGACAAATCCTTCATGACAAACTCAGTAAAGCAAAAGAGAAATTTATCCCTAGTTATACAAAGTATTTGGACAAAATGTCATCCTCTTCCAAGGATGATGAATAGGTTTTTGCAACGGGGGGGGGGGGCACACACAGAACCAACCGATGCAGGAGGAACTCAGAAACCTTCCCACGAATTTTTATATAACCACAACTGTGCCCTTTACAGAAGTCTCTTCTAAGAGCACGTTATCAAGCTCCATGAACTCCACATGACCCTCTCCAGGTTGTTCAGATACCCTTTGGGGAGCAGGAAGAATGTTCTTCACACTCAGGTGGCACATTGTTGAGGTAAAGGTGAACAGCTTCAACATTAAGGGGGATTAATCCTATGGGTTCTATAGTACACGTAAAAGCAAAAAAGGTAGGATAAAAATTGACCTTGACTGTTGGGCTGTGCCAACAATTCCTTTCACATTTCTTCTCCCCTGCCCCCAACCATCCTCCATCAATTAATGGAGGAAAGAAACTGCACTTGAAATTGTTGATGAAATTCTGGTGGGTGGGGTGCAAAGTAATTTGTTGGGCTTATTTTACTTTTGAGGGGGCCCAGGTCTGTTTGTGGGCATCCTTTCTTTCATTCTACAAAATATCTCATCAGTGGGCTGTCCTCTGCAGCCATTCCGGGTGCCCAGGAGGACGTCATGAGGTAGCTCCTCCTCTCAGGCTTCCCAGGTCAGGAAGTGTGGGCAACTGGGGAGGCTACAGAGTATTGGAGGAGCGTTTGATGGAAACAAAATGTACAAACCACCCTTGGCCACCTCACAATGAGAATGTATGCTCAAAATCCTGTACCCACGCAAATCCTAATTTCTATTTTTTTAAAAAAAAAATTATTGAAAGTTTAAGAATTACAGAACGAAGTAAAAAAGAAAAGATAAACAATTCAAATCAATACATTACAATACGTATTAAAAAAAAACCACAAAAGACACAATACATCAGAACAAAAGCAAAAACAATTAAAAACACATCCAATATTTCCATATCTTTATCTTTCATTAACTTGTTTCATCGACCTCCTCACACCTCCCTTTTTTGTATTCTAGTTATTAATTATTTCAGCAAATCCTTTCCATCTTTCACTGTTTTCTGTCATTTATTTATCTTAATTTATTTTAACCTTATCTTACCATTAAAACCCTAAAACTTATTTATACTTAACTCCTTATAACATTTCTACTAAAGCCGTATAATTTCATCCCAACATTTTTCTAACACTCATTAATTTTACAATATTTCTCTGAATAAATTTTTTAAACTTTTTCCCAATCTTCTTCCACCGTCTCTTCTCCCTGGTCTCAGATTCTGTCAGTCCTTTCTATCAATTCCATATGATCCATCAACCTGGTGATCTTCTATCCGAGGCTCTTAACTCTTTTCCATGTCCCTTCTGCAGATCTTCTTCATATTTATACATGTGCTTTACTTTGTCTTCTGCTGATCTTGTTCTTAATTTCCTTCCTTTGGCACTGAGGAGTAGATCTCAGGGAAATTCCAACCTAACAATGTCTTTATTCCTTCTCGACAGGTCAGCCCATTCTCCATAGTCCGAACTAAAGTCCAAAAGATATTTCAGAGCGTGTTTCAAAATCCCTCCGAAGCTGAAGGCCCCCACAACTCCAATCTCCCCCTGACCCAAATCCAGGTCCCAAACCTGCATAAGGGGATCTATCCAACTTTCCTTCTCCAATCCAAGAGGGACTCCATCCCTCCAAATCTGGCTTTCTCTGGATTCAATTGTAAAAGGCAACAGCTTATGTTCATCAAATTGCCTCTGTAAGGCTGGGGCTCTCTCCACTTGAATTACTTGAGGTTCAACAAAAAACTTTCTCCTTCGTCTTCTCCACAGCTTGCCATGTCAAAATAGATTCCTGAACCAAATCCTGAGTTGTTTCTGTATAGGTATTCACTTTTTGTCCAAAATCAGTCATTTTTTGTGCCAAATTGTCAATTTTAATAATCATCACATCCGTCTTCTTATGAAGCTGTTCCAATAAAGCACTTGTCTTGCAAAATGCAATCAGTAAGGCTTCTTCTGTCAACATTCTTGTCCAAGGTCAATCTCTGTTTCTCACGGTCTTTAATCTCTACAGCTGGAAAATTCCCCAGCTCCACTCCTGCAACAGTTTCAAAAACTCCCTCTAGGGGAAACAATTTCTATTTGTATCCATCCTTTTAAGCACAGATCCAGCAACAAAGTTAGTTCGATTTTCAGTTACATTTGCTCCTTTTCAAATGCAAAAGGAAACAATGGAAGCCATATACAGTGGTACCTCGCAAGACGAAAGAGTTTTCCATTTTTTGAGTCGTTCCGCAAGACGAATTTCCCTATGGGCTTGCTTCGCAAGATGAAACATCTTGCGAGTTCTTGCAAGTTTGTTTCCTTTTTCTTAAAGCCGCTAAGCTGTTAATAGCCGTGCTTCGCAAGACAAAAAAACCGCAAGACGAAGAGACTCACGGAACGGATTAATTTCGTCTTGCGAGGCACCACCGTATTTCTCTTATTTAACTATCTGTCAGCATACGTTTTATTCACAGTCAATGAACTTTCCCAAAACGTTGATCTTACTGGCAGCCCGTTCCCAGGTTCAAAACGGTGGTAATTTATCTTCCTTCACTCTCTCTCCTGCAGGCTTAGGCAATCTAAAATTTCCCCCCTCTTCTCCTGCTTCCAAGGGGGGTTTAGTAGTTTTAACCAATGGAGATTTAATCCTTTACAAAAGGCTTTCCAGGCTTTAGTTTGCAACGTCTTTGCTTCAATCTATTTACAAAAGAGGAAGGCGGACTTCCCATTTGAAACCTTCCCGTTTCGATGCCAAATTAAGGTGTTTAAAGATCCAATTTTCCGTTCTACTCACGGGTAGTTGTTTAAAGTCCAATTGTCCACAGGAAAAAGTCAGCACTCTCCGGCAACAGCAATGCGGCTTCACTCCATGAAAGAAGCAGTCGATTCGAAGCACCGCGCCACTCACCCCACGTCGCTCCGGAACCCCGAAACCGGGTTTCCCCGCGAGTAGGGGAGGTGCAAAAGGTGCCAGCCGAATCCCACATCCACAGGCTTCTCCCGCCTGTGGTTTTTAGTGGGTCTCCGCCTCGCCGTGGCAGTCCAGACCCTGATTTCCACGGAGCGGATTCCTCCCGATCAGAGGAAATCCGACATTGCCAGAGGCGCTAACCCAGAAGTGCAAATCCTAAATTCTAAAGTGCTGTTGAAAAACAGGACAGAAATCAGCGCAGCACCACTTCAGTTACTTGTATTGGGCTCAAATGCCATGTAGACATGTAGAACCCCTAACTTATAAACATAAGCATAGTTAAATCAATCTACAAGGCTGTTGCAGCATTTTAAGATGAACTACGAAATATTCTTAAAGATGAAGAGATGCCTTTTTAATAGTGCTTTAATGATATGGCACAATTAAGTATACAATAGACCCTCCGGATACGAACTTAATTCATTCTGAGGGTCCGTACATACCCCGAAAAGTCAGCATCTAGAGGCACCGCTTCTGTGCACACAATAGAGTGCTTCTGCTCTTGCACGCATGGCGAATCCTCCGGGTATGTATACTTCTGGGTTTGCCGCGTTCGCAACCTGAAAGTTATGTTACCCGAAGGTAACGTAACCCGAGTGTCCACTGTATTATTTTTGCTGTTTATCCTGTTTCACATTGTAAAATTGACCCAAGAAATATGGGTTCAGGTCTCGTTGCTGCCATCCGTTGCTTGTGTACCTTTGGCAAATCCTTCTCCAAGCAACAGGACCTGCCTGTAAAATGAAGCCTGACTGAAGTACTAATACCATGGATGAAAATATAATGAAGTTGATAAAGCACTCTTTGCATCCAAGAGATTGTTAAAATCAGCAACAATTGCATTCTTATCTATGGAGTACAGAGATGAAAAGGTGATGAATGGCTGTGATCTCACAGGAAGCCTCTCATCTTTGAGTCCAATTGTCTGTTCACTGGACAACACTAGCTTCTATTGCTCATTATATCTGTATTTGCTTTAAGGCACCATAATGAGTTAATTGATGACAAATAAGAAAAGTAAGCACATGTGAGGAGGCTTGGTGAACACGTTTTCTGTCAACACTAGCAAGATCAAAGAGGGAGAGGGTACTTTCTCCTCAAGTATTGCATTCTAACCAGGGTGGTATGGTGAGATCCAATTTCGGGTCTCCCCTCCTTACCATCACAATTTTCACAGCTGGCCCTACCAACATTGGTAGGGCCAAAAGTAAGGCTCCTCCACCTTCATTTCTACTCAGGACAAAACCAAGAAAGTTTAACTGCCTAACTGAAAGTTAGTCTGCCTCCCACAAAGCCTTAAGATTGCAGAGTTATTTGCCCCATTCCCGTAAGGCTACTAACTGAAAAATATGAGTTAATTGTATCAGATAGCCTGCTTTATTAAAATCAGTGGAGAATATTCAGAGCAAAACCTGTTAGACATGCTTCTTAACATCTCAGATAACAAAGTTCAAATTTAGTTCATCAACTGCTACTTTTAATTGTTCTCACTGGGAGTGCACTAGGATAGGATTCACTGGATGATTTAGCTGAAAAACATTTTAACCCCTTACTTTCTAGAATTTTTGTCTCCTGGTACTGAATATATGATTTGTCTTGTCCCCTTCATTACGAACAATGAGTTAGTAGCGATTTTTTATATTTTAAAAAAACCGCTTCTGAAAGGTACACAGTGCATTAGTCATAAATGGGCTACGTCACCTTTCGTTTCAAGCATTTTGACCTTTATCAGCTAACTTGCACTTGACTGAAGATTCATCAGTTTGATTTGGCCCTGCACAATGATGTAGAAAAGTCAGTCTCTTTTACTGTCTGCAGCCAGTATTTGAAAATAAAAAGGCTATTTCTTCTCTCTCTCTCTCTCTCTCTCTCTCTCTCTCTCTCTTTTTTTTTTTTTTTCTCTCTCTAACTCTTGCCTTAATAGGCTTCTGAAAAATAAAAGCAACTCTCAACAAATACTTTTATTAGATGTATATGCCTTGATTATTTCCTGCATATTAAGACTAGCCATTATAGTGGGGGGGGAATTATTTTCATCTTTCATATAGGGTGATAATACAATCATATGCCTAAAAGTGCCTGCCTGGGAAACATTGTCACTGGGGTGAATATGAAAGCCCTGAAAGTTCATTATATTCAAAAGTAAAAGTAAATGGCTATACTGGCAACAAAATGGCCACAAATATTGAAAACACTGCTGAATTTTGACAAAGGGTGCATACACATTGTGTGAATAATGGTTATTCAGTACTGGATTCAGGTGTCTCTTGGAGAATACCCAAGGTTGTGGATCTTCTTGGATATTTTGGTCCTTACAGCACTCAGTTTAGGAAGCAATTCCCCACATGTCTTGGAGGGCTAATTTTTGAAGTACAAAAGCCCCAAAGCCCTACGGGCAAGTGGAATTAGTCATGCAGTTCTTTGGATATCAAACACTACAAATATTCTCACAAGATGAAGACAGTCCTGAGGAACAAGATTCATATTTTTGTTGGAAGATCAACAACTCCATGTGTATATCATCTAGACTTGGAGTTTTGTTAGCTTTTCATTTGTGAATAAGCCCTAGGACTTCTCTTGTACTCACCATTTCCCTTAGTTTCTCACACTTCCTTCCTGCAAAAGTTAGTTCAGGCACAGCTCTCTGCCTTACATCTTCTACTGTGGAGATAGAGACAAAGAACCAATTCAGCTTCTCTGCCATTTCCTTATCCATTCTTAAAGCACACCTTCATCTCCCCTGAGCTTTTTGGTGCAATAATATGTTCCCAGCATTAAATTACTTTTGAGGCCTGTATTTCTACCTACAAGGTTTTTGTGGATGAGTCTGCCCTTTTTCAGCTTGATAGTTTGACACAATGCTCTCTTTGATGTACAGAGCAACACTGCCCTTTCTTACCTCTAGAGTTTGTATCCAGAAATAATCATATCCTGCAGTTTTTCTCTGTTCCACCAGGTTTCTGTAAGGCCCACTACATCTATGATCTCTTTAAAAGTGAAGAACTCCAGCATAGCTTGGAGACAACTACCATGCCCATATAAACACCTATACATGGTGTTCTACTAAAGCTTTTTGGCCCCCTATAAACCTCCTCCCACAACCAAGCTTCAGGCCCAGAAAATGTATGATGTTTCTTCCCACAAAAGGCAAGATGTTTCTTCACAGGCAGATGGTGCCAACACTAGTTGGTGTGGTATACATTTAATGTAGCCTCAGGTGCACATTTTAGGATAAAAGAAACGTGGAAGCATACTGTGCTCAAGTCTCAGTAGAAAAGCGTAAGTGTTGGAACTGTCACTTTTGCATTGCGGGGTGGGGAAGGAATGTCTGCTTTTATGTATTTATTTATTTATGTATTTATTTATTTATAATCCACACTTTCATAAAAATAGGTACAAATAAGAAATAAAACAACAAAATGCATCCATAAAAGATCATTTAAAACACTGATAAAAAAAAAATCAGTAAATACTGATTGGTTAAAAAAAGAAAATCCCTATTGCAAAGGCCTGACTAAACCATATAGTTTCCCCTTGACTTTTCCATCATTTCAAGGATGGCCAACAGGACTTAGCTCAGACAGCGTAGGGGGATGGGAGAGATCCCAGAAGGTGAATACTTTAATCATTTGTAGCCTATAGGAATAAGTGAAGAATAAAAATGGCCCATCACTTTAATCACAACAGCCATTCATTCATTCATTCATTCATTCATACCCTGCCCATCTGGCTGGGTTTCCCCATCTACTCTGGGTGGCTCCCAACAGAATATTAAAAATAGAATCAAACATTAAAAACTTCCCTAAACAGGGCTGCCTTCACATGTCTTCTAAAAGTCAGATAGTTGTTTATTTCCTTGACATCTGTCGGGAGTGCATTCCACAGGGTGGTCACCACTACCAAGAAGCCCATCTGCCTGGTTTCCTGTAACCTCACTTTTCACCCGCCAGAAGGCATACTACTGTTAGCTAGTAGTATGTGTTCCTATCAACTGTACAGTTCAAAAAATGAACACAGCTTTTACAGATTTATGATGGCCATAAGGATCAATCAACCCATTTCAGTTCGATTATGCAAGCCAAGGCATGTACTTCTGTGGATGGTGGGACTTTCCAAGTGGGTGGGTTGGAGAGGTATGGTGCTGCTGGGCTGGCTGAATGCCCACCGTATACTATGCTCACTCAGCCTTGGAAGAGAGGGGAAGGCACCTGGCTCAATAAATATAAAAATGGAAGAAAAACAGCAGGCGCTAGCTCAGTATCCCTGGAGACACAGCCAGAGCCCACCAGTCAGGAACACCACTGGCAATGATGTCCACATGCCACACCCACACATGCAGGGAGCCAATAGGTTCACGATGACCAGGACACACCCCCAGCATATGTCCCTGCATTGAAACAAGCATGGCATGCATAATGATGCCAGACTGTGCACACCCACCCATTGCATCAGCTCCAGAGGTTCAGCCAGCAACAGGCTTGCTATTGCTGGCCACAGTCATCTGTCTAGGAAAGTGTTCAAATCCCATTATATAGTTCCCAAAGCACTGCTTTGCAGTACAACACACACAAAGAAGGTTGGAGTGCCCACACAAAACAGGGTCCACAAAGCTCCCTGCATAGGAGATCACAAACAGCCATGCCTGCAATAAGAACCACCCAGGGAGCGAAATACTATTTTGACATTCCACCAATGAAGTAGAGCCAGAGCAGGGAGGGGGGGAGAAACCCTCAGCTCCATGAGGATGTGTTAATGGTGTCTAAAGGTATGGGAGAAATTCAATTCTGTTCATATTTCAAGGTGAATTCACCTAATCATCCCTTCCTGAATCCATATGTGAGCTGAAATGCAGCCGTCCTTAAAAAATTGCGCGTTTCCAAATTATGTGATGCAGTTCTCCAATTAAAGACTGTGTACAAAGTGCACATATTGGGGGAAAGTGTGCACTAAAATGCATCAATTAGTGAAGATGACATGTAATAAAATTGTTTGCAAAAATGCATATATTAGGCAAAATTGCACGCAAAATGTCTATACAGTAGTACCTAGGGTTACAGACGCTTCAGGTTACATACTCCACTAACCCATAAATAGTACCTCGGGTTAAGAACTTTGCTTCAGGATGAGAACAGAAATCGTGCAGCGGCGGCGCGGCGGCAGTAGGAGGCCCCATTAGCTAAAGTGGTGCTTCAGGTTAAGAACAGTTTCAGGTTAAGAAAAGACCTCCAGAAAGAATTAAGTTCTTAACCAGAGGTACCACTGTACTGTGAGAAATGGGCACTAAAATGTGGATACGTTTTCATGGCTTAAAAAAGAAAAGGAATTCAAAAACTGATGTGGAAATATGGAGAAATGTGAACTTAAGATTGGAAAAGGGAGAAATTGAGAAAAACTGAAATTGACAGTTTTGCCTATCCCTATTGACTAGGCGTTACATGGGAGGAGAGCTGGGGCTGCCCTTCAGCAGCAGCTGCTTGTTCCTTGGACCATCTCATGCTGCCTTCAATATTTCAAGTACCAGACTGCAATTATAAAAGGAGTGTAAAGAAAAATGTAGTATTTGTCAAGGGGGAAGGGGATAAGGAGGTATATCTTACACTCAGTCCTCCCCTGTCAGAAACCCAGTTCTTCCACACTCAGAGCAGAATGTGACAGGATCATGGCCCTGCGGTCTTGGGACTAATCAATGTGCCATCCCTACAGGTCAGAATGGGCCTCAAGCTGCAAGAGGCTTCATAATAAATCCCAGATGCAAAATTAGAAAAGGAAATTTCCACACAATGGTTGACTTGGCATTAAAATCCAGTGGGACTCCTAGCTCAGCTGTCAGAACACTTTAGACAGTAGCCAGAAGCCCAGACTTTATCCCCTGGTAGGTTATGACTCACTTGATCTCTTCCAACAGTTGTACAATATAAGGGGAATATAAGGGGAGAAAAGACTGCTGTGCGGTCTACATGGCTGCTGTGCTCAGCCAAGGACAGGACTGAACTAAATTCTGCACTTTGTCCTGCCTGCACCACACAGTGCTGCCAACAGAACAATCTGGGTGGCTGGACTTTCAGGAAATCTACTCAGGACAATGGGTAGTAAGACCATCAAATAACAACAACAACAACAACAAATTTTATTTATACCCCACCCTCTCCGGCCAGAGCCGGGCTCAGGGTGGCTAACACCATTAAAATTACAGTAAATAACAACAACAATAACAACAACAGCAACAACAACCAATTTAAAATACAAGTTAAAATGCAATTTAAAATGCAGCCTCATTTAAAAAGTAGCCCATAGATCAAAACCATAAGGGGAGGGAAACATAAGGGTCAGATTGAGTCCAAACCGAAGGCCAGGCAGAACAGCTCCATCTTGCAGGCCCTGCGGAAAGATGTCAAGTCCTGCAGGGCCCTAGTCTCTTGTGAAAGAACATTCCCCCAAGTCGGGGCCAGTACTGAAAAGGCCCTGCCCCTAGTTGAGACCAATCTAACCACCTTGATACCTGGGACCTCTAAAATGTTGTCATTTGTGGACCTTAAGATCCTCCACGGGGCATACCAGGAGAGGCAGTCCCATAGGTACGTGGGTCCTAGGCCGCAGTTGGGGGACAAGGTATTTGCAATTAAATTGCATCTAGCACTGTGCAAGCAGCGTTGTGCTCACAAATGGGACTTTCCCTTCCTCTCCACTCCACACATGTACCCCAAAACTGCTTCAGGGGGTCCCCCCAAACCTCTGGAGTAGATTTTGAGGATGGGGAGGCTGCAAGGGAGAGGGTGAAGTTCCATTGCACAAGCAGGAGTCTGTTGCGCAAGAGGAGAAACAACATTGGATACAACCGAGAATTGTCTACAGAGCCCCCCATCCAAAAACTCATTTATTCCATTGAGTTAAGTGCATCAGGAGTGCCTTGATACAATGATGTAAAAAGCTTTGCAGCTGAAGAGAAATATACCCTAGCCTTTGGGCTTATTGCCTGCATCATGTCCGTTCTTCCAGACCAAATTGTGCAAAACATCAGGCTTGCTGCAGGATCTGGAAGAAGAAGTGTTTGAATGAATGAAAGTTTCTCTTAGCAGAAGCTGCAAAATGTTGCCCAGCTTGGAGGGGGATACTTCATTAGCAGTGGATGAAGGGAGGGGGAATAGAGAGATTACCTGAAGTATAGAACATAACGGAAGAAAACACAGAATGACAACTGACAGTATGTATGCCAGTCTGGCAGATAAATGGTTACTGAAATGTGGTCAGGGTGTGGTTGAAGCACACAAGGAAAGTTTTAAACTCAGCACTGTCAGTTTTACAAGAACATTAATAGCTGCAAGGGCCCCATTCCCAGCAGCAGGGCGCAAGCTCATTTGCCATGTCCCAGTCAACTAGTATGTGACAAACAATAAAGGCAATTTTCAAAAGCAAGTAAATAAGTGCTGCTGCATTAGCAGTTCCCTGGAACTGAAAAGGTGATGTCAGTGTATAATACACAGCGGCACACATTTTTCTTACAGTATTAAGCCTCTGAGTGATGCAATTTACTGAACCCCATGTCTAACAGCCTAACTTGTTTCCATAGGCGGCCGGGGGAGACCCATTCAGTCTCCCTCTCTCTGCCCCATGGACTGGCTGCTCCTGCTAAAAGAAACCACCACTTCCGTTCCTTACACAATGGTTTGGTTCTCACATCATGCTAAGCCAAACCATGGCTAGCATGAATGCATGAGCATGGCAACATCCCCACCACACATTTGAAGCAGCATCATGTCACTTTAAACAGTTACAGCTTCCCACATAATATTATGGGAGCTGAAGTCCATTGAGGGTGCTGAGAGTTGTTAGGTAGCCCCAGTTCCCCCTCACAGAGCCAAAATTTCCAGAATTCCCTGTGAAGAGGGGTGGGTTGGGGGCCACCAGGAGATGGTGGCAGCCTGGTCCTAGCTGGTCCTTCCGCTACTGCACCACGCAGAACTAAGCCACAGTTTGGTTTAGTGTCCCATCCAGGTGTGGTTTAGCTTTCCTGGTGCTGTAAACCACATGACAAACAGCTGCCTGAAGGAGTTTTGTCAACATGGACCGCAACTCCCATTGTTCAGGGGTAATGAGAGCACTACATTAGCTACCCCTGGTAAAGACAGTACTGAGCTAAGATGGCCCAATGGCCCATCTGGCATAAGACAGTTATGTTCCTGAAAAAAATTTCATTAATAGCCTTAAGTCTTCAGTGCTGCCTCCTGGAACTTCCAACCACTCAGGAAAGTGGAGAGTCCCACATAAAATCAATAGTTGTTCACTAGATAGGAGACAAAGAGGAAGGATTTTTCTTTTCCTGCTTGGCAGGGGGTTGGACTCGATGGCCCTTGTGGTCTCTTCCAACTCTATGATTCTATGATTCTATGATTTGATGCTTGCGATACTCAATGAATTTCTAATCATCCTCATAATTTCAAACTTTGAGAAACAGAGGAAGCTAGATGGGAGAAATGCATGCATAGTGTGTCAATCCTTAATAGTGTGCAAGTGTTTAAGCAGGAGTGCATTAGGCAATGAGGCATCAATATAAATATCTGTATATATTGCAGGGGCAGTCATTTCAATGCACATGAGCTATTCAGTCACAATTAATGACGCCCCGCTGCTTCATTTCAGGAAAGGTGTGTGTGTGTGTGTGTGTGTGTGTGTGTGTGTGTGTGTGTGTGTTAGGAGGAAGATTTAGATCTATCTTACATTTTAGACGGAACAGTGCACAATAGAAAAATAAAATTTAAAGTGCCAACAGAATCCAGGTTTTATGGTACCCACCACTGTACATGAAATCCTGATGTATTGTCTTTACCTCTGGGGCAAAATGCAGTCACGTGGTTCACACAGGAGATTCATTTTTCCCTTCAGAATCATTTTTGCTGAAAGCTTCTTGAGATGAAAAATGGTAAAAGACAGAAAAAATAGTGGGAGGAAGACGATGACTTTGTCTTAAGGGATTTTTTGTCTCTTTGCTGACTGAGAAGGTGGAACAGGGTCAGAGAAAGCTTTAAGGGAATACCTATCTTAAGACTTGCTGGAAGGTCCCATGAAGCAGTTTTAAAATAAGAAACTTAGGAGGAAAATAGTATCAGCCTGCAGAAAAGCAAATTATCCAGTCAGAAACCAGCTCTGGGTCAACAGATTTTGAGGTCAGAAGTTTAGAGCAAGATATTGTGCATTAGATTATTGTTGGATCTGAACTTTGAGGTTTAGACAGAAATTGCAATACCAGTATGGTGTAATGGGGAAACTAGTGTACTGTAGTGGTTAAAGTAGTTGGAGTGGAGACCCAGGTTGAAATCCCCACTCAGCCATGAGGAAGAAGAAGAAGAAGAGGAAGAGTTTGGATTTGATATCCCGCCTTTCACTCCCTTTAAGGAGTCTCAAAGCGGCTAACATTCTCCTTTCCCTTCCTCCCCCACAACAAACACTCTGTGAGGTGAGTGGGGCTGAGAGACTTCAAGGAAGTGTGACTGGCCCAAGGTCACCCAGCAGCTGCATGTGGAGGAGCGGAGACACGAACCCGGTTCCCCAGATTAGGAGTCTTCCGCTCTTAACCACTACACCACACTGGCTGAAACTCACAGGGCCAGTCACTGTATCTTAGCCTAACCTTCCTCCCAGGGTTCCCATTAGGATGAAATAAGGAGAGAGAGAACCACATAACCCCCACCCCCTGAGCTCCTTGGAGGAAAAGCAGGATAGAAACATCGTAATAAATAAAATAAATCCAGCAATGAAGACCGTAGGTACCTAAAGATCCACGAATGATGCAGCAAGTAAGCACTGGTATTCAACAGAGTAGACACTTGGAATCTCCCCATTTCCAAACAAGTGAACATCTCTGTTAACAAGCTATTTGCTTGGTGGGCAAGGGTTGCAGTAATACTGCCTAGCTATCCTCTCCTGATTATGAAGCCAGTTGGGCATTAACATATGCCAAAAGGGTGGAGAACTTTTTCAATGGGGAACCTTCTGGGGGGGGGACACCATATGCTTGTGGTGACTGTGGCCAGAGGTGGAACCATGAAAGTGACTCTTACCTTTGATCAATAGAATACATTCCATCCATACAAAAGTCAGATGTTTCTACACCCAGACATGCCAGAGGCAATATCACAGTTCGAGGACACATTCTAGCCAGCCTAGGGTTGGTGAGGGTGTGACCTGGTGAGGGGATAGCCCTAGGGAGAGTTGTGATCAGGTCCAGATGGAGGGGTGAGAGTGATGGCATGTGTCCCGGGTGGCAGATTGGGGGGTGGCAGAACAACATCCTGCCCTGACAGTGATGCACCATGGAAGAAAGACGTGTGGCCACAATGCACACTCAATGACTCCTTACATTCTGGCTCAGTTCCACTTATTAGAAGTGGTGGATGGACAGTTCCCCACCCCAGATTTAGAGCTACTCACAAAGGACCTCTATCATAACCCCATTCTCCATGCTAGGTCTTGACATCTAAACATTCTCATTCTGCTTTGTTTTCCTTCTGTGAGCTCTGGTTTCTGTGCTTCTGTTTCTTCTGCTGTCTGCTAAGTAAAGCACCGTTGATGTCTCTGTAGAAATGCCAAGAAGAAGAAATTCCACATAGTTCTAATAAATAGATGTAGCAATAATAAAGCAGCTCTGGTGGTCACCAATTGTCTTGTGAAACACCTGAGAAACCAATTAGGTAATTAATGATCAAGGCTGCAGAATTCAAGTATAAAATGACTCTGTTATGTTAGTGTAATAACCCAAATCTCAAAAAGTATTACTTGCCATCACAATAAAAAAGTAAATATCATTACAGGAAAAACATTTCATAATTTGGGTTGTATCCAGCTAAAACATACTCAGAGAGGACCCGTTGAAATCAATAGACTTAAGTCAATCCATTTTAATTGGTCTACTATATTTATGAGTTAGATACAACCCTGTATGTTTAGCCTGTTTTACATCAACTCAAATTTCATAATACTCCTCCTGTACCACCCGTTCAATTGACCTACAAGACAATTGGTTCTACACCTGAGGGGAAATCATAGATGGAACCAGAATCAGCTCTCTTAATTTCCTCTCTCTGCTATCCTAGAAACATAGACATATGCAAGAGCAGAATGACCATCTAACCTACTAAAGAATTCTACACGGGCTCTGTTGGTTGAGAAAAATCACGTCCCTTATTTATTTGAACCACTTTTAGCTGCTCTTCATTGAAATCAAACCCAGAGCAGGTTACAACAATGGAAACTCATGAATACATACTCAACAATAAAAACAAATGAAAACTATTTTTAAATGTGAGCAGTTTGATGGTTTTAAACAAACCCTATAGGACTTCAGTCCCTGGGGGAAATAAAGCATTTGCTTTAACAAACTCAAAAGCGCCCTTCGTCGTATAGTTGAGCACATACAATTTTATGGGGCTCCTAAAGAAGAAGAATAAAAAGTTATCATTCTCTCAATACAACCTGAATGAGAAGCTGCCATTGGAGAACTCTGGTCTTCATGTTTGCCCAACAGGAACATTGTCCAGGACCACAGTCTCTTACAGAATATGATAGGCAATTCCTGTTAAACATGACAATTAAGGTAGCAACCAATATCAACCAAATGAGGTCTCCCCAAAGAGATGCAGGAGAAGAGCATCTTCCCTTCTCTGTGACATAATCCTGGGTGCTACCAAATGGTAGCTTTCAAATGGGAACTGGAACTGAGGGCTGCGAGTCAGTCTAACCTTTTATGAGCTCTGTGTCTGTGACCCAGGATGCCTTAGAATTTAAGCAAAACATAGACTTGCTAAAGGTTTCTGGGTACCCCTTATCACTGCCATATCACTTTGAAATAGCAGGTCAAATATGGGAACAATCGACTCCTCTAGGCATCAGGGCTTCATGATGTATTGCCTTGTTCATTGCTTTTTCAGACTTAGAGAGATATTTCTTATGGTAGCAAAGTGTGAAATTACTTTGTCACTGCTACCAAGCACAGCAGGGGATTACTAATAATGAAACATAGCTTTGTGCTGCTCTGTTAAGGCCAAATGACTTCTCTAGGATGACTTAACAGTAATTTCAAACATAGTTCTAAACAATCATAATAATCATAAGCCCCCATCTATTTCTGGAAACACAGCAAGCACAGACTGAGGGATGTACACAAGACTGTTGAAGACGTTCTAATATATACACACCAGACCAGAGCCCTGTCACAGTGGTACCACTATCCTGGACTTTGGGCTTATAGTGAATCCCCTCTACAGGTGGTAGGAGGTATTACTTTACTGACTTCAAAACCAGGCTACACAAAATGGTTGAAAAGAGACACTGAATTTACACTATTTCAGAGCTAAATATACACTACACGGTAATAAATTCATTGAAAGTTGGGTCACATTTATAAAGTATTGGGATGACAAAATGCAAGATAACGTACAACAATATGTTTTTGACTGTATGTGCTTTAAAGAACTTGCCCTTAATACTCAGTATTCAGTACTTATTATTGCTGCTGGATTATAACCATTATGCTTATATTGTCTTTTCATGTACCTTTAGTTGCTTTGCAATATGAATTTGTAATTTGTATGAATTTATATTTTCAGTTATTTGTATGAATGTGTAATGTGTCTTTTTGTAATTTGTAGAATTACTCTTTTTTAAGTATACATAGTTTTACACAGAGAGAGAGAGAGAGGGAGAGAGAGAGAGAGAGAGAGAGAGAGAGAGAGAGAGAGAGAGAGAGTCAGGCAGCCTATTGTGTTGTGTTGGCCCCTGGACTTCTGCCTTGAAGTCCCGTCCCGTCCCCCTGTCCCCCATTGGCACAATTGCCCCATCCTCCATTCAGGGCTGACATCAGAAGTCACATTGGACCTGCTGAGGTTGATGTCTTGCTCAGGTCCCCAGTGCCAGTCTCTGGAACCTCCTGTCTCAAAATAGCTAAGGTACTTCCATACAAGAGTCTGAGAATTTGATACATGTATCGGCCAAGGTACCTTGATAGCAAAGCTCTGCACCTTCTTCCCCTGGGGCTTACCTAGCTGGTTCCTCCCACCATCCCTCTGCATCCATCCATCACACCAAAACAGCTGCTTCTGCAGTGGCTTACAGACTCTTTGTCTCAACTTCTCCATGTGTCCCTATGTTTGGGTCTCTGCAGTTGGAGCTCTAGGAGGCTTGGATCAGGAATCTCGACCCCAACCACTCCCAATCACCACAGTTTCATAAAGAACTACTATCTCTGGAGGGGAAATGGAAGGCACACACTGGATTATAAAAAAGAAAGCTAAAAAGATTGGAGAAAGTTGTGGTCAGTTTGGAAAAACCTGTTATAAAACTATGTTATTTAAGACAGATTAGAGGCAACCAAGGAATGTGTGGCTGCAGGTTAGCAAATGTGTTCTGTTTTGAAGAAGTGTGCATACCTTTTTATCATGGCAGAAACGTAGCTGTGTTGATTAAATCCATGCAATGACGGTGTTTACCAGTTGCCTGACACTTCCCTGTAAATATAAATGAATGACAGCATAGAGAGCGATGCTAACGGAGTGGTGAAAGTTCTAGAAGGGTGTCTCTTGATGTATTGTGCATAAACTTGATTTGTTTAATTGCACGCGTGTAAACCTGTTATTTTCAGCAGCTGCATAACATTAGATTCTTCTGCAGATATAGCTGTAGTAAGCTTCTCTTTGAAATGAGAATCAGTTGTTGCTCTGTGGGGAATGTTCTTAATTTTGATGAGTTCATTATATGTGGGTTATATTCCTTTGTAGAACACATTATTGAGCCTGCAATATCTCTGAGTTGTTCTGTGAATTGCTTCATACATGTTGCTAATAAATTAGGGCTGTCAACTAATTACAAGATTCTCGGTCGTTAATAATTTCCATTGATCTGCATATTACAAACCTCTGAAGATTGAGGGAAATGTAAGACAACTTAGAATTCCACAAACAAAAGCAGTTCATAAGGCCAGTTTATTCCAGCAGGGATGGCTCGCTCTGTGGTCCTTCAGGTGGAGGTGAATGACAACTCCCACAATCCCAGACTATTGGCTATACCTCCTTGGGCTGATGGGAGCTGGATTAGAGCACTTATGCCCTCAGGGGGAACTGAGGGGTACCAATCTATAGATATTCTCAGTGAATTGGGATGTAAATCAGACTTTCAAACCAGTGCTATTTTTCTAGAAAAAGAGGTGCTGGAATTCACCATGAATACCTCCCTCTCTTAGAGTGGCAATGGCACCCACCTGAGAAGTGCCAGAACTGTCCCAAACTATTATGTTTATAATCTGAGTTCTTAAGTGCTTTATATACTAATAGGTAAAAGTAAAGGTAAAGGACCCCTGGATGGTTAAGTCCAGTCAAAGGCGACTATGGGGTTGCGGTGCTCATCTCGCTTTCAGGCCGAGAGAGCCAGTGTTTGTCCACAGACAGCTTTCTGGATCATCTGGCCAGCATGACTAAACCACTTCTGGCACAATGGAACATCGTGACAGAAACCAGAGCGCACGGAAACACCGTTTACCTCCCTGCCGCAGCAGTACCTATTTATCTCCTTGCACTGGCGTGCTTTCGAACTGCTAGATTGGCAGGAGCTGGGAGAGAGCAACGGGAGCTCAGTCTGTTGCGGGGATTCGAACCGCCAACCTTCCGATCAGCAAGCCCAAGAGGCTCAGTGGTTTAGACCACAGCACCACCCACGTCCCTTTTTTATATACTAATAGCAGCACCTTGCACTTAGCCTGGTGCAGATCTCTGAGCAGTGTTATGTGCTGACAAAGTCTCATTCATGCACAAGGGAAGTTCCACATAAGGGCTTTAAAAGAGAGAGAGACCCCACTCAGAAACTCTTGTCACATAGAATTGTTCGTGCAAATCATGCTTTACTGAAGAGTTCACATAGTCCTGTGACACAGTGTTAACTGTGTTAACAGAAGAGTTTCATTCCTGAAAAGGAACATTCAGAGCTTTTTTTCCTCTGACAAGCACTTCTGCTGAACCATTTGCCAAGGCCTATCTCACTGTAGCCCTCAGCTTTCATTTTTGCTGCTCTGTTCAATTATGCCAACTTTGCTATGTAATTAATATTGCAAAATGATATCAATCCTGCTCCGTATGCTCTGTGGACAAGCACTTAATGTTTTCCCAGGCCAGTTCTCTGTGATTTCCATGCCAATGGAGTTCATTTGTAGTCATCTGGTCATTTTCCTTAATGAGGCTAAGCGGTGAGTCTGTCAGTTTCAATTCGAAACTTCCCCTTCAAACAAGGTACAACTTTTTGCATAAAGGAAAGGTGGTGAGCTACATCAATGCTTTCAAACGTGTTTTGATGCAAGAGGCATCCTAGCCTTGGAGCCATGGAGCTCCCAGGCAAATCTTAAAAGGACATGTATGAAAAAAGCTCAACAGCTCCGATAAGATTTTTAAGGCTGAAATGAGCCTTAGCAAGGAACAGGCTGGAAGACACTCCCCATCCTATCAAGATTTAGGTAGTCCCTAGCTTAGGAAATTATCCAGCTCAGGCCTGAGTGAAATGTGCAGTCCCTGAACTAGTCTAAAAGGACCCTAGTCCAATTCATTATACTAGTGCTTTTCCCCCCTGGCAGAATACACCAAAACACAATACCACCACTTTTTCCTACCAGATACACTCACAAGAGTTCAGGACTGCCATTTGGCGGCTGCTGAGGAGAAGCAAGAATGTTACTGGGGGGGTGGCACTGTAGGCAGATTGTGGCATGTGAGGTCTTTGAAGAGCTGAGGTGGCAACAGAGGCAGCAGCAAAGGAATTTGGGGCTTTTCCGCCTCACTGACTGCCCAACGTAGCAGAGTATGAGACTTGGCCGGCTGCCCCATAAGCAAGAGAGCACGAGCCAAGCAGGGGAGGGGGCCTGGCCTGTGGAGCCCTGCTAGCAGGAAAGGCGCCTCCCTTGCCAAACAGCTGCCAGCAGGTAAGCGATGGCAGCGATGGCAACAGCAACCTGCAGAGGAGGCCTCTTCACCTGGGCAGTGGTGCCTTGGTAGGTGGGTGGGTGGGCAAGGACGCTTCAAGCAGCTAACCCATCCCCAACACCCAGCCTTGGTGTCAGGCCATTCCCCTCCCCCATGCACTGGCCCCTCCCCCTGCCCGCGCCCTGACCGCCATCTTTTAATCTTAGAATTGGTCTGCTTATTTCAACCATGTGAGCTTCACTGTTTTGTTAAACTGCTTTGACACATTTTGGGCGCTTCTTACCTCCTTGTTGTCATACAGGTTGAACAGGATTTTGGCCACTGTTTCAGGGGACTTTGTGTCTGTTGGATCCTGCCTCAGTGAATAAAGGTGAAACTTAGCTACTTCCAATCCCTAGAAAGTCTACAAACTTCAAAAGTCAGTGTGTGAAGAGACCATGTTATTACACATAGAGGGTAGAGAAAAATGGGAGATTTTAGTTTACCAAGTTCTCATGATGCACTACATATGTCCAAAACTGTCTCCTCGTTTATAAGTTCTCTGGACGCATTACATCCCTTACAGTGCATCATGTTAACATCTGATATATAACGTGCATGACAAACAATGGGAAGCAAACAAAAGAAAAATGCAGCACTTGTTTCTATCATGCAGCTTTGACTCAAGATTTGATATTACAGCTATCAGAGAACGGCTTCGCAAAATAAATATGTAAGCCATGCATGGCGCTGAATAGTAATCACTGCAGCTCCCAGGTAATGCCACTGTTCTCACTGTTTGAGAAGTTTGCGTTCGAATCTGGTTATTCAGAGAAGTGGCTAATTTCAGGCTTTCTGCATCTATCAAATCAATCAGAAGCCTGGCATTGACTTCAGTGGGATCTAGTAAGGATCTTGAACTGTGTCAGGTCATTGGCCCATCCAGCTCCACCTTCGGGATCAGGAAGAAATGCAGTTTGGTGTGCATTTTAAATGAGAATTGACTGGATTCACATTTCCTAAAACAATATAGGAACCAAAATGCAGTACTCTTTGAAATATGCATGTCTCTGAATTTTGCAATGTAGTTCTCCAACTAAGAAATGTGTCCACACACAAAAATGCTTATAAAAACAGAAAGAGAGCATAAAATGCATATATGAGTGGAAGGGAGCATACGAAAGCACATCATGCTAAGAAATGCCACTTGCAAAAATGTGTATACAGTGGTACCTTGGGTTAAGTATTTAATTCGTTCCGGAGGTCTGTTCTTAACCTGAAACTGTTCTTAACCTGAAGCACCACTTTAGCTAATGGGGCCTCCTACTGCTGCCGTACTGCCGGAGCACGATTTCTATTCTCAACCTGAAGCAAAGTTCTTAACCCGAGGTAATATTTCTGGGTTAGCGGAGTCTGTAACCTGAAGCGTATGTAACCTGAAGCATATGTAACCCAAGGTACCACTGTATTAGCATTGTGTACCAAAAAGCCTTTTCATGAGGATGTTAAAGCAAAAAAGCAGACTGGTGCAGAAATGTGGCAAACTAAACTGAATATCGGACACATGAGAAACTGAGGGCGGATCCATACCATACCTTTAAAGCATATTTGGAACCTGTTAAGGAGGCTGGGAATTGTAGCTCTGTTATGGGAAACTACCATTCCCATGATTCTTTGGGGAAATTCGTGTGCTTTTTCAGGTTTTACATCAGAGTTCATTTGAAGCCAATCAGGCTGATGCATTCAGAGCATGTGCTCTACCACTGAACTATGGTCCTCCCCGCCCCCAAATAAATGTGCTCTATCATTGAGCAGCAGCTCCCTCTAGCTTTTTCCTCACAGCAAGACTACTGCAATGAGATTTGGTCCCAAATGATGCTAATACTTTTGTGACCCAAACACAAAAGCAGTCGTGGCAGAGCAGGAAACCCAGCCCCAGAACTTGTGGTGTTGCAATGCTGGGAGTGGTGGGGTTGGCTGCAGTTTTGTGGTTTGGGATGCTGCAGCTTTTAGGTTGGCCATGGCTGCTATTTTCAGTGGCGGCACTGCAATATCTTTGTGTGGTGAAAAAATTGTCATTTCAAGGGCTGAAGGGTGAGACATGTGGCTGTACCACATGGCACCCTGACAATATTTCAGCCACCTCTCACAGAGGTACAATTCCCAGCAACCTGTAAGAAACTAAAGTGCCCAGAATTCTGAATGTGCATTAAATGTTCTTTAAAGATATAGTATTTGCACAGCCTGAAGTGATGGATGAGTCACCCCTTCCAAACCCTGGCTGGCTTATACTAGGAAACCAGGGCAGGATATGTTCTCCATGTGGCTGTCTCCCTGCCCTCCAGAGTGTACTGTATTTACACAACTGCCACTCAGTGGTCCATCTAATGTTGGCATCACACAAGTTGTTTTTTCAGTGATATACTGATATAGCCTCTTATGCTTCTTTGCTGATCTTGTCATATTTCCCATTATTTCTATAGCGTTTAGAAACAAGGCACGTGAAAGAAGTCGCTAGGTTGAAATTTTCTTTCCTGGTTCAAAATACTGTAAGACACATTTCACCTCCCCTAAATGTATGTAGGGTTCCTCATGATGTTGGATGTTCAGCAACCAAAGTTGTGCAGTCCGTTCCGAAGACAATGAAACTCCATCCACAGCTGCTGGGTGGACGTTCATTATGAACATAAAGGTCGGTCATATAAATGCACAGCCGGCCTCTGCCACCTGCACAGGAACATTATCAGCAACAGAAGACCTGCTGCGCCACAAAAGCCGTCGTCACTTTTTAGAATGTTTTATATGGAATCAAATTAGCAGAGCTGTGCTCCAACGATGAGATTCTGTAAGGTTTTTAAACATCTCAGACAGAAATTCGATTAAGATTAATTCAAGCCAAGCAAGCAATTTGAGAGGGGCTGGAAGCAATTTCCTATCACATCATGGCTTCGTGTTGCTGACATGAATGCCTTGTGGCCGGGGGGCGGGGGAGAGAAACAGCCCCTAAGTGCTAAAGTTTCCAAGGCACTACAGTGAACTGTGGCAAGGAAAATGGCATCTTGCCCTTGTAAACATATTTTAAATAATAATATGACTCCTATGGGAAACGAACAAAAATGCTCAAAATGCAACGCCAAGAAAATGGACTTTGCGATGGAGGACATTTCAGCCATCACAATTACATTTCAAGGCTGTTTAGTGGAATCAACTCTTTAAAGGTGAGCCTTTTCAAAGGAATTTGCAGGAAGAGTAAGATTTAATCTACTGCCATTTTAGAAAAATGATAGAAGTGCTCATCAAATTATTAGTGCACTGGTACAGCATTTAGAATCTAAATCCTTCACCACCTCTATTTATTTTATGGTGCTGAAAAGGTTATCCTTCAAAAAAAAAATCCTGTCAAGCAATTCATATAAAAGATTTAATGTCTTAAGGACAGATAAGAGGAAAACATGTCATTATATCTTTGAAGGGAGAAGGATTCTAACAACTGTAATATTATCATATTTCAAAAGAGGGAGAGATGAACAGAGGGCTTTTTCACTGCACCTTCAGCTCTGGCTACACAAGGATGTAGAACAAAGGTTCTGTTTTATGCACCGATAACATTGGCAAAAACCAGCCTCACAAAGCAAGTTCTTTTAACCCAAAGTTTGTCAGGCTTATGGACTTCAAGATTAGTTTGTTTTAAAGGCAAGGGATGGAAAAAGAAATCAGTGAAAGTATAGAGTGCTGAGACTAGCCAGTCCTGACACAATGTTCAATGTGGCAAGAAAGAGATGTTTATCTGTCCTGGTAACCAGAAAAGGTTCTGCATGGTGTCAGCACCACACAGCAGTTCTCACATTTGCAAGCTGCTTCACACAAGGCCCAGCTGTACCTAAAGTCTCTGTGTACTGACCCAAATGTGCAAGCAATCAGACCAGGCACTTAGCTCGCATCCATTGCAGGCTTTGTGGTCAGCTGCAACAGTTGTGAAAGATTTCCCATGGCCTCCCATTGAAGGGATCTCGTAATATGAAGGTCAGCCCTAAGTGACTGATGCAAGTTATGCTGATGCTAGGGATGTCCATCACATTTGGATGAACCCTCAATTTAAAGTGAAAGTGGGCAGCCTTGGGGCTTATCTGGATCAAGTCCTTGGAACTGAAGAAGCAACCTCCAGTGATTTGGAGCACATTGGAGATTGGGGCACTGAAAAAGCGCTGCAGACAGTATGTCTGCAAAAGCAGAAACATTTCTTTCAAAGTTTGCCATATAAAGAAAATGCCATAGTAGGGAGAGGGGAGTAGAGGGGCTCTTTGGGACCAACATTATGAGGTTCTAATAGGAGAGAATGGTTTTACCAACTGGTCCACTCACAGTGTGTTGGGAGACAGTTTGTTTATTTTTATATTTATTTATTTCCTGCATTTTTCCTGGAACTGGGACTCAAGGTGACTCACAAAATTGAAAACAAATACAGATAAAACATATATAATATTATGTTTAATTAAAACAATGCAACAAAACATTTATTAAAATGTGGGGGGGGGGCGGGGAGAGACAGTTTGGTGCACCATCAAGAGCCCTTTCCTTGAAAGCAGTCAGTTCCCCAAAGCCTGCCAGAATAAAACAGTCTTTACCTGCTAATGGATTGACAACGGGGAGGGAGCCAGTCTAGCTTGTCTAGGAAGGGAGTTCCAAATGAAATGAAATACCGGGATCCACCAACAGTTCATAGTGTCAATGGGAATGGAAAACAATATTACTATTTTTGCTGACTGGGATCACAAGGCAATAATGGACTGAGGAGGAACAACATAAATTGACAACAGGTGGATTTTGAATAGAGGCAGGGTTTTGTAAAGCCCGTGTGTGTGTGTGTGTGTGTGTGTGTGTACAAGAGAGAGAGAGAGAGAGAGAGAGAGAGAGAGAGAGAGAGAGAGAGAATATATAACTGCCAGTGTAAGGCACAGCAGAAAGAAAAAGAGCCAGGCAACAGAAAAATTATTCCAAAACCAAACAAGATTACTTGGTGTGTGTTTTTTAATGTGTTCCTATAAAAGAAAGCAATCTAAAGGAAAGTAACTCAGCAATCATGGGGAGAAAACACCCACAAAAAATTAATGATATATTACTTGAGCAAAACTTAACAACAAACAGAAAGAGCAGAAAAAGAATTAATGAAGTTGACTCCCAGCATGGGAAGGTTAAATAAATTCTGGGTAAAACATGAAAATAATTCATATTTTTTGTGGTGACATATATTGTGCCTCTCTATTTGGGATTAACTAGTTCACCTAATCTAATTGTAGAGGAATCACATGATCTTAACCAACTTGCCCAGGCAGGAGTAATTAAAGCCAGTGGAAATATTTGTGGCTGACATTATTCCACCTCTGAATATCACAACATGTGGAGTGTTTTCTAATGCTATATTTGCATGCTGTTGGTCAGTTTTATTCCCCTGTTACCCAACTGGAACCTCCAGCATAGGGCAGAGTTCCTCTTCAGTCTTGTGTGCATGTGCTTAACCTTTGTCAAATATCAGTCTTCACTGAGAGTGAGCTTAATTTTGAGTGTCAGCTGCAGAAGTCATGCCAACTGCAATTTTCTCTTCTAAATACTACCCCAAAGAAATACACTTGAGACTTCCTGTCTCAGCAAGTACAACTTAATGATAAATGGGTTTTCATTATAATAGATTTTTGTGTGTGTGTGACAGCAGTGGTTCAAACTTTTAATTCAAGCTAACACTGGAAAAGCTAGGACTCAAACCATAACTGAGTTTAGTTGGCATTCTTCTGCTTTTGTTACACATTCCAGAATCAGGAAGGTTTCAGTGTCGAAAAACAATGATAGCACGGGAACAAACCTTTCTGATCTCCTTTGACTCCTGCTCAGAGTGTGCCATAACAAAAGTGGATCTAGGGGAGCGTGACCAATTCAGTCACATCAGTTGCAGAATTCCTGGGGTTCCATAGCAGACACCAAAAGTATGACGTCCAATATGTGGTAAGAGGCAGGGGCGGCCATTGATGAACATGGTTTTTGGAGACAATGTAAGGAGTGGTAGTAAAAATGTTGTCCATCATTCCCTCTAATTGTGAAGTCTGTTAGTGCCAATAGGGTTGTAGCCCAAACAGGGCCACTGAAAAGCACAAGGGAGGTATCAGCTTATTTGCCATGGCTTGTGAAATAAAAGATAAAGATAAAGGGACCCCTGACCATTAGATCCAGTCGTGGTCGACTCTGGGGTTGCGGCGCTCATCTTGCTTTATTGGCCAAGGGAGCCGGCGTACAGTTTCCGGGTCATGTGGCCAGCATGACTAAGCCGCTTCTGGCGAACCATAGCAGCACACGGAAACGCCGTTTACCTTCCCACTGGAGCGGTACCTATTTATCTACTTGCACTTTGACGTGCTTTCAAACTGCTAGGTTGGCAGGAGCTGGGACAGAGCAATGGGAGCTCACCCCGTTGCGGGGATTCGAACCGCTGACCTTCTGATCGGCAAGTCCTAGGTTCTGTGGTTTAACCCACAGTGCCACCCACGTACTGAGAATATATCTATGCTGTGTTGTCAGCTGTAAAAGAAAAATGGGAAACCAGAGACAGGGATGGTATGGAGGGTCCTGGATGACAGAATGGCTGGCTAGAAACTTGCACAGAGCACATTTTGTTGCAGGTCTTGTTTGTCTGTCAATACAGTGGTACCTCAGGTTAAGTACTTAATTCGTTCCGGAGGTCTGTTCTTAACCTGAAACTGTTCTTAACCTGAAGCACCACTTTAGCTAATGGGGCCTCCCGCTGCCACCGCACCGCCGGAGCACGATTTCTGTTCTCATCCTGGAGCAAAGTTCTTAACCTGAAGCACTATTTCTGGGTTAGCAGAGTCTGTAATCTGAAGCGTATGTAACCTGAAGCGCATGTAACCTGAGGTACCATTGTAATCTGGATGTTGGCTAAAGTAGCATTCTCTCCCTTTCCCAGGAAAGAGTCACCCTGACCTTTACAGAATATCTCTTGTGTTGTTGACAAGAGAGAACATGTTCCTGTTCACCTTGTCCTCCCGGACTGCTTTACCAGGCTAGGCAGAAGAGGTGTTGTTAGAAAGCAGATGGACCAATCTGATTAACACACACACACACACACACACACACACACACACACACACACACACACCCGGTAGGAAATAAGTATTAATCAGTAGGAGGAGAGGTGAGGGGAAATGGAACGGAATGTTTTGCCTCTGGAAGACAGAATAGTTTCCTAAGGATGTCAGGAAGAAGGGTTCAATCTCGCCTTCTCCCTAATATGCTGCTGCTGATTTTCTAGTGGTTCATGGAGAGTTCTGTGCAACATCATTCCCTAGTACAGTCCAGGGAAGATTTTGCCACTTGGTTCTGCTGACTCTATTAAACAATTCATCATTCACACATTCACACACACAAAGTTTAGAAATGATAGGGAATGCCTTGTTTTCAAAGTTATATCTGAGGCATCTTAAACTGCCTGATCTTAATGAACACATCCTGGCACAACAGCAATATGTATTGTGGAGAGGTTGATGTTTTTAAAACCACTCATAGGAATAAACTCACAAGTAAACTGAGAAAGGGGAAAACCAAGACTGTGTCCCCAGCTGCACTACACATTTAAAGCATCATCATATCATTTTAAACAGTCATGGCTTCCTGCAAAAAATCCTGGTGGGAACTGTAGTTTGTTAAGGATGCTGCAAGTTTTTAGAGGATCCTTATTCCCCTCACATAGCTACAATTCTCAGAGTTCCCTGTGAAAACGGATTGACTATTAAACCACTCAGGAAATTGTGAGGAGATTAGAGAACTCCTAACAATTCTCAGCGTGCTTAATGAACTACATTTCCCAGGATTCTCTGGGGGGGGTACATGCCTGTTTAAAGCAGCACAATGCTGCTTTAAATGTACAATGCCAATGGGGACCTGTTTAAGCAGCAATAATAATGCTTTAAATGTGTGGCTTGGATGTGACCCAAGTTAACAGGGTTGCTTGAATGTGCTTCCAAAGTTGCGCTTGCAAAACACCAGGAGGAAAACATCCAGGGCTGGCTTTCCACATTTGGAAGTAAGTGAAAGTTCAAATAGCCAGGATCATAGCATCTGCCCAGTGAAACCTACAGACACAAGGATCAACCTGCTCGAGGACAAGGGCAGAAGAGGAACTGATGTGAAAACTTGAGAACAAAAGAAAAAGATGCTTCAGGATGTTTTGCATCGTTGCCCATTTTCCCCCTGTGTAATCTGCTTTTAAAAACTTCTTGTTAAAGAGTGCTATGTATTTATTCCAAAAGAAGAAAGAAATATGTGGACTCTCCTGAGGGTGCCACCTAAAGTGGATGCCTCACTCTGCCAAATGTTTGGGCTGGCCCTGGCTATAATTAATAGATCCATTCAATGAGAGTGCTAGAATAGTTAGATTTGATTGGGCGTTTGGCATACAACAGCTTACTCATGGGCATAAAAAAGCATCATTTGTCAATACCAACGTGCTCGTTCTTTTGTGAAAGTACTGAACATTATTTTTAAAAAGAAAATCTCATTTTCTTTGAAAATGAACCCTCTTCCTCTTTTACGCAGAGGTCTTTATAGAGGTTCACTAGCATGGAAAAAAATAGCTAATGCACAAGTCTTGATGTGTGTCAGCTTGTCATAACAATCACACCGCATCGGCATGTAGGATCTGCAGTTGATTGGGGGCTGAAAGGTATGACGCACAGTTTTGTGAGATAAGCGGCATGCATGCTGCAACAGGGATGGCACTGATACTGGAAGTGGGAAACAAGATCAGCAGGAATATTGCTGTTCTAATCATGAAGCATTACCAGGATGTGTGAAGCATTAGCCCTGTAAGCAGATATCATGTGTTATGTTACATTCTAGTACCAGTTTCTACAGAAGCTGCAAGACCAGAGCATGCACAATTCTTCCTTCTCTTCCAGGCTTTGTGTAAAGAGCAAATAAAGGTAAAGGGACCCCTGAACATTAGGTCCAGTCGTGGATGACCCTGGGGTTGCACGCTCATCTCACTTTATTGGTCAAGGGAGCCAGTGTACAGCTTCTGCGTCATGTGGCCAGCATGACTAAGCCGCTTCTGACAAACCAAAGCAGCGCACAGAAACGCTATTTACCTTCCCACCAGAACAGTACCTATTTATCTACTTGCATTTTGATGTGCTTTCGAACTGCTAGGTTGGCAGGAGCAGGGACTGAGCAACGGGAGCTTACCCCGTCGCAGGGATTCAAACTGCTGACCTTCTGATCAGCAAGCCCTAGGCTCTGTGGTTTAACCCACAGCGTCATTCGTGTCCAAAACAGCAAATACTAGCTCAGTATTTTTTTAGACTGACTGGCAGCAGTTCTCCGGGGTTTCAAATGGGATTCTCTCCCAGCACTTACATGGAGATGCTGGCGATTGAATCTGGGATCTTCAGCATGCAATGCAAATGCTCTACGATTAAGCCAGAGCCCTTCCTCTTCCTGTTGTTACAGCAACTACCAGACCTTAGCTGAGAGCTTATAGAGTGTGATCTCCCAGAATCAGCTGCAAACACCACTTTAAATAGTCATGGCTCTCCACCCCACAATTCTGGGAGCTGTTGTTTTGCTAAGGATGCTGAGAGTTGTTAGGTGGCCCCTATTCACTACAATTCTCAGCAATTCCTGTGAGGAGGGGCTGACTGTTAAACCACTGGGAATTACAGCTCTGTGAGGGGAAAGGGGGTCTCCTAACAGCTCTCAGAACACTTAACAAACAACAGCTTCCATAACTCTTTGGTAGGCAAAACTCCCAGGCAGGCCCAATTTGTCTGAAGGCAAATTCCTTCCTGACTGGACATTTGGCATAACTTTGGCATTCCTTCCTGGCCCCGAATTTAGTGACCAAAGATTTCCATAGCAAGGTCCTCTGCAGGGCCTGCTCACATAAAGAGCAGAGTGGGTGGGGAATTCAGTATCAACCGAAGCCAGGGCCTGGACATTGCTGGCTTTTATAGCCAGAGAGAGGACCACAGGAAAGAAGTCTTCCCTCTGGTCCACTCCACAAACCACACCCCCTGGCTTGCAACCATGGGTGAACCCCAGTAGCCAGAGCACTGGGAGGAGGAAGAAGCTATGTCCTCCCCCAGTTGCATTTGAGCCTGGAGGTCACCCCAACACCTGGCGGTGGGCAGGTTTTTCCCCCTTCCAGAGAGAGATGGGCAATCACTCGATCCCTGACATTACATTTTCAGCACCTGAACTATACTTCAGCTTGATAAATGCCTGAAGTGCTCTGCCTGAAGATCCAGCCCGCTCTGAAGAATAGTAACAACAGCGATGTATTCCATTACTCTGTCACCTTCTTCTGAAAGTCTAAATCATGCCCACAAATAAGCAAGCACTTTTCTAATTGAAGCATTGGGAAGAAAGGCAACTTTTGATTGACCACTGGAATTGCTAAATTACCAAACTGGCAGGAAACCAAGTGGAATTACATTGTCATAATTGCTCTGGTAGAACATTGACTAGCTAGAGGTGGTGGCGGGTGAGTCAACAAAGCAATTATAAATGAACACCCAACCTACAGTATGCATGTATATATGCCACTCAAACCTATGATTATAGGGGGAAAGCAACATTTTACCGTTGCAGTTATTCATGAAGTGATCATTTTATATATTATCTCCTTTTTTATATAAAAAAGCACATACACGCTCATAAGTAAATTGCCTAAAGTGTCTTCTAGACATCCAAATGTCTGAACTGAGAGACATGTTGACTCAGAGAACTAAATGATATATGTGATCCAGAAAGTAGCACAGCTACTGCTGCCATTTAAAAATGTGTATTCTGTACTAGCAATCATAATTTGAGAAGAGGTAATGAACATCAGATAATGGTTATGGAGTGTGCAGCACATCCGCCATGATGCTTTCAGGTCTGGGGTGTTTTGCAGGTACAGTGGTACCTCGGGTTAAGTACTTAATTTGTTCCCGAGGTCCGTTCTTAACCTGAAACTGTTCTTATCCTGAAGCACCACTTTAGCTAATGGGGCCTCCTGCTGCTGTCGCACCGCCGGAGCACGATTTCTGTTCTCATCCTGAAGCAAAGTTCTTAACCCAAGGTACTATTTCTGGGTTAGAGGAGTCTGTAACCTGAAGCGTCTGTAACCTGAGCTACCACTGTAATGATCAGCTGATTGGCATAATAACCCAGAGAGAAAATCTACAGTTTCAACACTCTGTATTATTATTATTATTATTATTATTATTATTATTATTATTATTATTACATTTATACCCCAACTATCTGGCTGGTTTAGGATTAAAGCAGTCTAGCAACATCTGGAGAGAGCATTTCCCCACCCCCACCCTTGGTGTAGAGCAGGTTTCCCAAACTTGGGTATCCAGCTGCTTTTGAACTACAGTTCCCACTGTCCCTGACCACTAGTCCTGCTAGCCAGGGATGATGGGTGTTGTAGTCAAACAACAGCTGGAGACCCAAGTTTGGGAAGCACTGGTGTAGAGGATCTAGTAAGTTTGGAAAGCTTCCAGTTGGTTTCAGTGCTGAAAGTGTAAGATGTTTTTTGTCCCTTTTCTTATTATGTAAGGGCTACCTTCCAGTTAGACTGCTGAGTGTAAGCAGCTGAAGGGCCTTGCTGGCAGGTGAGAAAAGCTTCCATGGCTACACAAGCTGCAAACTTTGTCACTGAAAGTTGCTGCAGCAAAGAGGTGGCTCAGACACTATCCTTCCCCCTGACCCAGCCATAACCTTCCCAGTGAACTCGAAATCAAATTGACTTGTTTTAAGAATTAATAAGTAGGGAACACTTAACTGAGAAGCAGGTCTCTGCATTAGCTATTTCTTCCATTTCATGTTCCGTAGCTCAGCTAAAGATTGAGCTGAGGAAATGAGATGAATAATACCACCTGCATTTACCGAGTGCAAAACATTTCCAAGGATATTATGTTCATAATGAACTGGCTGATGGAAAATCTCCCCATTTAAGGGACCCCCAATGTAAAGCTATTTATTTCACGAACATTATAGCTCTATAAATGAGAGCAGACCCATCAGCATTAACATTGCATCTGTTTAATCAACATGATTAAACAAACTTAATCAACACTGTGAAGCAGGAACAAGGAACCACTTGGGACACTTTTTGTAAAGGAGAACCCAAGGTCACAAGGCAGAATGAAGGAGCAGCCCACTGGATCCAAGTGAAATGCTATTTCTCACCGACAGCATACAAGTGACCTAACAGATTTACTACCGCAAGACACTCTAATGACAGTGTAGCTGCATTTGAGGAAAAGTGGTGCGACTAGAGTTAAAGAAGGAGAAAAATAATGGTGGTTGTCCAAAGTAGTCTAAAGAGGCATCTCTAGAACTTGGACATGACTGATGGAAGAAAAGAAGAAGAAGCGTTTGGATTTGATATTCCGCTTTATCACTACCTGAAGGAGTCTCAAAGCGGCTAACATTCTCCTTTCCCTTCCTCCTCCACAACAAACACTCTGTGAGGTGAGTGAGGCTGAGAGACTTCAGAGAAGTGTGACTAGCCCGAGCTCACCCAGCAGCTGCATGTAGAGGAGCGGGGAAGCGAACCCGGTTCACCAGATTACGAGTCTACCGCTCTTAACCATTACACCACACTGGCTCTCTCAAGTAAACGCTGTGCCTCAGCAATAAGTTGCTCAGACTAAGGGTACAAACGAAGATCAGCAGCTTTATCGGGTCAGACGCTTCCCAGTGCAATTTGATCTTACTATGTTGATAGCTGCAGTACCACCCATTAGCCATCAGCACCAATCGTGTTGAAAAACTCTTTCTGGCAAGTTACAGGTGCTACAGTGGAGAAAGGCTGCAATCCTATAAGGAAGGAATGGGGAACGCTGTGGCCCTGTGGTTGTTGTTCAGTTCCAGTTTCTATCAACCCCAGCTGGCATGGCCAAGGATCCTGAGAACTGTAGCTCTGCAACATCTAGAGGGCTTCAGATTCCTAGCCTCTGCTATAAACACACACAAGGGATTAAACACACATTAATGGGGTATGTCCCATTAATGCGACTCACTTCTGTTTAGATACATATAGGACTAAAATAAAAATAGAAAGTAGTATAAACACCAACAACTGGTAAACACTGGCCTGTGAGTGCTCCAATTAGAGAACAGCCTTTATCAAAGGTGTCATGGGTTTTGAAGATGCTCAAACTCAGGACGAAAGGGAGAAATGTGCTAAGACCATAAGAGGAAGGCACGCTTGGTAAGCCCTCACCATGTTCAACTCCCGCCCGGAAACCTATGTCCCCAGTGTGGAAGGACGTATGGATCCAGAACTGGCCTCCACAGTCACTTACAGACTCACTTTCAAAACCGTGTTTATGGAAGACAATCTTACTCAGCTACAAGTGATCACCAAAGAAGAAATAGGACTACACCATAATACATATCTGCCCTGCTGCCAACATTCTGATGTGGAGACACAGTATGATAATGTGCATACTGGGTGGGTGGGATTCATTTAATAAGCCCCATCAGCTGAAACACTGCACAAGGACTTCCACTTGTGCAATGGGGATTTCCCTCCTCTCCTTCCCAAATTGGTTCAGGTGGGAGCTTGTGAGAACCCCCAGAACAGGGTGTGTTGTGACGATAGGGGTGATCTTTCTATTTGGCAAGCTGCAATGCTTATGCAGACACAACATTCATCATGGCATGATATTGAATTCCACCCACTGTTCATAGAAAATCTGTCTAAGTGAAAAGGAGCTGGATTTTGCAAGGAACAGTTACTATGAGGCAAAAACAACCTTATCCCCTACTTCTGAATTTACCTTCTTGTGATTTAAGTGGGTGTACATTCCAATATTTCCCCCAGGGTGAGCATGGAGCAAATAGCAAATCAAACTGAATGGTGTTCATTTCAGCTTCGTTTTCATTTGTCCTGCAGGAAATGCTCTGCTCAGAGGAGAACAAATGGGCACAAATGGAAGTCCACACATGGGCATAAATGCCCATTCATTCTATTTGTGGGATGAGCCAACTCAGCAGTGGCAAAAACAGAAAACACTGGTTGCCAATTGACTTCAGCGGAGCTGACACAATGTTACTGTAGCTGAAATGCCATTTATGAGAAAGTTGTGTTCTTATTCTCATATTTTAGGACTCTTGGTTTGTATTTTATTCCATTTTGCACACCCCAATGGCATTTTAATGTTATTTAATATAGGCACTTTTCGGCTAAACAATATTTATTGTCAGGTTAATAAATAGTTATTGCTTCTTTGTTGCTGTAGTCATTGTGCAGTGTATGTCTCATTAGCTTCATAATTGTCCTTAAAGAAGATAGCTATAAAATGTAAATTGAGGCAAGGAATGTAACACCGAGTTTAATGCATGCATATAGATATATTCATTTCTCAAATCTAACTTGCAGTTTCAAATAAGTCTCTGTATTAAGGTGGTTAGGAGGGCACCCTCTGAAAGCACAGCCTCTTGGAAGCTGCGTCAAAAGCAGAGGGTTTCTTTTCAGGGGAAAATGGTCAGGATTTAGGTGCCTACCCTACTGAATATAATATATAGTCTATTAATATTATTATAAATGTTATTTAAAAAATCAAAGTGAGAATGACTATGACACTAGAAGCCTTTTCTGACATGGTTTTGGAAAAAGATAGAAAAAATATTGTCTCTCTTGGGGTTGGTAGGAAGCATTTGTAAATCTTGACTCTATTAAATGATGATGATGATGATGATGATGATGATAGAAATCTTAAAAAGACACAGCACACGTGTTATGGTATGTGTTAGTTCCCCAAAAGGTCTTCCACATGCATTTTATTGCTATATTGAAATATTGCTTTTTCAATAGTATTCCTGAGTCTTACTCTAGAAGTCCATACATTTGCTTCATAGATGTTCAGAGTCTCAAGATTTTTATCTCCTCTGGGTATGAAATAGGCCTCTAATTGCAAATCCTTTATAAATGCACAATGGTTATTTTTACACAGGTATCTTGGTTGACAGCCTTTACAAATCAGAGGCATGATCTATTGTCTCCTTATACACAGCAACATGAGAATCTCCACGGGACTCCTGCTGAGCCGTTCCACCTCATGCCAAGGTAAAATGGCTATAGTTGTCAATGGCAGGTGTGAAGAGGCGAACTGTCAAATTATCTTGAGCCCAGGGGTGCTTAAACAAGTTTCTTGAACCCAAATGAATAATTAGTGCACATAAACAATGAAGAAACATGAGACCAAACTCCTTTTTGTCAGTCATCCATCATTAGCTGGATAGCAATCTAGTCCATTCCTCTCAGTCTATTAGTTTTTGCAGCTTTCCATTCTACCCTTCAGATTCTTTCTGACATCCTATCTGCTTTCTTCTCCCCTTCCTCTCTCTTTCTTTTCTCTGTCTCATCTCACAACAACTGCTCCTCCTACAGTTGTCACTTGCTGAATCTTTATCCTCTTGCTCTTTCCAAGCTCTGCCTTCTTCTCACCCTGCATTTGATCATGTCGCTGGAGAAGAAGATGTTGGCGCACTGCAACATCCTAAGCTTGTTGCCGGTTAAGGATATCTCTTCTGCGTCTCACATAGAGGGATCCACCAGCATCTTCTTCTCTAGGCCCTTGTAAATAAACCCAGAAAAGTCACTACACTGCTGAGGACAGAGAAGGGACATAGTGTGGCACCTCCATACTGGGTGAAGAGGGAACTTCTCTTCTCTATAGTCCATTTGGTTTCTGGGTGCAGAACAGGGATGGGGAGCCCCATCGCTCCTCCACCAAGCTGCTCACTCACCTGCATGGCACTCCTAGTCATCTATGACTACTAGGCTAGTGCTTAATTACAAGGCTGGTTTTCAGTGGGGAAAGCCCTGTTGCACCCAGGTCTTGCTTGCAGGCTACACATGCTGGCTGAGGCTGCAGGTTCCCCATCGCTGTTGTTGAAAGAACACACCGTTGCCAAAAATAGAGGTTTGCACATTAGATTGTTTCCGAAATTTCTGATGTTAGTAAAACTGTGTGTGGTTTTTGTGCTGCAGTAGTTTCTACAGCAATTCTTGCCCTCACTCTTGATTTCTGGAGGAATGACACCTATGCCTTCCTGTATAAACGCCAAGTCATTTTGGTTTCTCTAGCTCTTAACCGTGTTAAAAACAAACAAACAAACCCAAACTTCTTCCCTGGCCTTTGCTTACTTCCACTTCCAGCAATCAAAACAGTGCATCATCCACTAGAGTAATGTGTCCTTGATACTTACATTTACTGCCTTTCACACAAATAGTTCCAACAGTAGGTAAACCATGTGCATCTGGCAGAGTAATGCTTTCCTAGTCAGACCTGCTTACGGAGAGCAAAAAAACCCACGATTGTGTGTTTGCCAAGCACTGAAGTCTTGTCAAGTGGCCAATTCATTATTCCCATCTTTGGCAACTCTGCCAGCAAAAGCTAAAGTTTCAGTAAGAAGACTGCTTCTATTTCGAAACTGAAGGAAACAGGTGAGACTTTAAGAGGTTCTCAACCAAAATTCTTCATTGCCTGCAAGGGAGTTATTTGAAAGAAGGGCAAATATAATGTAATGAGGGCTCATTTATTTAAATATGGAAAAGTAGGGTGAGCTCTTGAGTCCCAATAAGCAATGGTTACACCCTTTAAGCTGGTTTCAGTACCATTTAAAAACTGCCCCAATAATGCACTACAGGAAACCCAGAGTTCAAAAGCAGGTGATTTCATGGGTACCATACAGATATTTGTTCACAAAAAGGGGAGATTTTGATGACACAGAATTGCACTTTTCTAACATCTTTCTGCAAAATTGTGTTCACCCAGCAATGGAAAAAACCCTTAAGTGCATGCTTAATGCTCTTATTTAAAACCAATAGGACTTCAAAGTATGGAGAAAGAACTGAGAATGAAGCATCTGCCTCTTAAAAAAAAATACTATCCACATTTGAAGTATTTTCCAGGCACATAGACAGGAAATCTTCTCTGAAAGTTATGTAAACCATGAGCAGATTGGAAAGCTCAGCCATTTCTCACCTTGTACTTCCAACTTTGTGGGTTGCTATAATAAGGTGCTGATGGGCCATTTCCCTGTGTATATATATGTTATGATCCAAGTGACTCCTCCAACATCTGGGGGAAGATGTTTGGGGCTATAATTTCCATAAGCCGCAGTCAGCATAGCCAATGGGAGTTATAGCCTAAACATCTGGAGGGCCCCAGCTTGGTGTATATTCACCAACATAAGATCAGGCAGAGGCAGTGACGGCCACACATTGTTGTGGGCCCCTTGTGCAAAATACTGGGGGGGGGGCTCCCAATTTAGTCTGATAATACACTAGCATCCAATTGCATTACATACATTTTGATCATAGATGAAACATTATTGTGAGTAGAAATTTAGCTAAAGATGGACTACAGAGTTTTAGAATATCTATCTAAAGAACAGCACAACTTTTAGAAGACATCTGAAGGCAGCCCTGTATTGGGAAGTTTTTAATGCATGATATTTTACTATGGTTCTATATACTGTATGCTGTAAGCCACCCAGAGTGGCTGGGGTATAAATTATTATTATTATTATTATTATTATTATTATTATTATTATTATTATTATTACTGCTAATATCAATTATAGTGCATTTTTATATATAATATTAATTGACATGAGAGAATTATGTTAGAATATAACAATGATTAAATTTATGATAATTTAAGATTTTTGGGTTTGGTGGGCTATCTAGTCTGTGGGCCCTCTTGTGCCACACACACACCAAGACACACACAGAGAGAGAGAGAATTTAATATTACCACCATTGGACAGTGGTGGGTCATGGAAGTCCTTCTTAATATCTTATGGGGAGACTCCTATGGGCATAAACATTCCTTTATTCCTGAGATAAGATTCGGCAGATATAGGGAAATGGTCTTTCTTTCCTCCCTTAATCTCAAAAATAGCATCATCAACATTCCATCAAAGCTAAAATGTATCCAAATTAGCATAATGAGATATAAATACTGAAGCCTATTGAACATGTCTCCACAGATTTCTCATTTTCATGTGGTTCTCTCCCCCCCCCCCACCAGCAGATTTTAATTTCCCTCCAGCCTAAGTGAGGAAAAATAATTTTGACAGTTACTTGCTGTTAGGCAAATACAGAACCTGGTGTAACAGTCATATGCATTTTGTCAGTTTCTTTGGACGTAATTATGTTAATCTGCCAGGGGTATTTTTCCCACAATGATTTGTCACTGGTGGGATCAAGCATCCCTTTGTTATCTATGAACTCAGTCACATGCAATCAGGCCTCCTGCTGAAGTCAGTTGAGCTTTGCCGCTTTTACCAAGGTCATACTCTGCCCCCCTAGCTACACATCAACCTTTCATTTCAACAATATTTTATTTTGCCCATATGCCAGGATATAGGTTTCAGAACAACTGCCTCAAATAAGTTAACCTTCATTTAGCAAAAAGGAAAAGACATGGATTTTAAGCATAAAAGGTCTTTCGAA
Organism: Podarcis vaucheri; assembly: GCF_965113315.1. Lineage (NCBI taxonomy): Eukaryota > Metazoa > Chordata > Lepidosauria > Squamata > Lacertidae > Podarcis > Podarcis vaucheri. The sequence goes on from NC_138763.1 coordinate 64,733,363, forward strand.
TCAATCCACTGAAAATGTTACCCAATTTCTCCTCGTTTGAGGTTCATATACAGATTGTTTCCTCCTGAAAGCATGTTAATAAGTACAGTGGTACCTCGGGTTACATACACTTCAGGTTATATACGCTTCAGGTTACAGACTCCCCTAACCTAGAAATAGTGCTTCAGGTTAAGAACTTTGCTTCAGGATGAGAACAGAAATTGTGCTCCAGCGGCGCGGTGGCAGCAGGAGGCCCCATTAGCTAAAGTGGTGCTTCAGGTTAAGAACAGTTTCAGGTTAAGTACGGACCTCCGGAACGAATTAAGTACTTAACCCGAGATACCACTGTATGGTCAAAATCTGCTTGGAAGTACTCTTGTACAAGCCCCAGAGAGATGAATGGGAGCCCTGGGCAGCACAGTTGTTGTCAAGAGACTTTGAATTTTGAACTGAGAACCTCAGAGTGAGAGTGTGCGGACCTCACTTAATGGGCTCCCATTGTGTCAGGAGTCCAGGTTCTGGGCTTGATAACACAGTAAGCGTAGGTAATTAAAAGGGAGGATTTATTGCAAAAACAAACAGATAGCTCCGCACAGCTCCAACGAAGCCGCCCATATTATCATTCAAGATGACTCTTCTGAAGACTCCTTCCAGTTCCTACAGAATATATTGAACCGTCGCCCTTTATGTCTCTTGTTTTGCTTCCTGTCTAGCAGCCCTCCCATTCACCGACTCATCAGACTTATTGTATCAGCTCCAACCTCTTCCTGTTACACCAGACTGTTTCTGTTTCTGTGTCTGTGTGAGCCTGTTTGAGCTTCCTGAGAGCTTTGGCTGTGTTCCAGCCCGCTCTCAGTTGTTCCCTTGGCAACCAGCAATCCAATGTCTGGGGGAGTCAGCACTGGCCGCTGTTCCACCTGTGTCAAATCTAAACCTCTCTGTTATTCAGCTGGCTGTAAAATTCCACTAGGAGTTGGCTCATTCCTGACACATTGGCTGCATATGCTTACATGCCAGAATTCTCTCCGGGAGCAGAAGGGATGTACACTCATGTTTACATTTATTAGAAACAAGTGAGACCCGCAATGGTACTGTGTAGCATGGCATACTTCTGTTCAGAGTGTCAGGGTGCTCAGTTCATAACTCTCTGTGCCTGGTTTTCTGGTTTCTTTGCTCAACAGGAGGTATCAATCCTGTGGGTACAGGAAAAGCCACTTGTGAAGCCATACCCATGGAAGATTGGATCTCCCTTTAGAAGAAACCTTAACAGCTGTTAAGCAGGAACACCCAATCCTGCATGATACTGGCTGCTGCTCCCTCATGGGTGATTTCTGTTGCATGCAGAATATATGCATATTATATGGTAACCTATCCAATGTCACAGCTGTCGAGATGTACTCAAATAGCAAATATGGCAATTATTCCAGAAAAAAATGTAATTACCCTTACTAAATTCTCAGTTTCGTGTAATTTTGCATGCATGCAACTATGGTCAGGTGCACACTCTCATCACAAAAAGATAAACTCATCTCTGCTAATATTAATACTTGGCTTATCCAACATGAAGGAAGAGAATTTCTGCAGGAAAAGAAATTAATTGCTTTCCTCCTTTCTATTTGGAGCCGTTGAGGTGCCCTTTCTCATGTCTTTCCCGGAACAATTAACCTTTTGTCATGTGTACAAATGTTTGATGGAAGCCCCATGAGGTTCAGCATATGATTTACAGGGGGAAATGTACAAAGTTAATTAGTATAAATTGTAATTTGTATATTATCGCACACAGCAGCTAGGTGATATGGCTCTCGGAGAACTTGGATCACGCATTGGATTGTGATCTGGATTGCACCAGGTCCATATGTCTTATGCCTTAGAGGTTTCCTACCTTCATCTCCAGGGAGTCTGTGAGTTACGTTTTACAACAAAATATGACTAGCCAAACAGCTGGCAAGGTGATGCTGACTATAGTAAACAGGAGTCTACATTACAGAGGATGTAGGGCATAGTCATTGGATGCTGGGTTCAGAAAAGGTGGAACAATAAATGTTTTAATCAAGAGAGACAGTTACACTAGTGAAAGATGTTGGCTGTTACTTGGATTACACTTTCTAAGTTCTTAGGAGAATAGGAACTCCCCTAACGCCAGCGTAGCTGTCAAGCATCCCTTATTTGGCGGGACAGTCCTTATCCCAGCGCCGTGTCCCGCTGCCGTCCCTTATTGATGATGTCCCTTAAATTTCCCGGGTTTCAAAGGAAGCAGCTCCTCTCCCTCCCTCCCTCCCTGCCGGCCAGGGAGGAGGGAGGCTCCAATTGTGTTGTTTGGCTGCGTTGCTCACCCAATAAGAAGTCTAAGAACAACTGGGGGGTGGAGCTTGCATGGCTTGTGCTGATCAAATGGGCTGCATTGCCTGGGGACTCGCCTTTGCTCAGTGCTTCCCAGCGGAGAGGTGACAGTGGTTTTCCTTGAGGCTTGAGGCTTCGTTGGCTGCTGGCTGGGCTTTCTGCCTTTGGCTCGGAGGGGCTCAAAAGTTGAACATACCTGTGCTTGGAAAATCCCTTATTTTGGCTGCTGATCCCTTATTTTAGAGGCTGCTGGTCCCTTATTTTCAAATCTGTAAGTTGACAGCTATGGACCATTGGTTCATCTAACTCAGTACTGGCTGCACTAGCTGGCAGTAACTGTTCCGGGTTTCAGGCAGAGGACGCTCCAAAGGTATCAGGGACCTGGGGATGCCAAGGATGGAAGCTGGAGTCTTTAGCATGCAAAACAGATGCTCTACCACTGAGCGACACAAAGCATTTGCTCTGCACTTGCTGCTCTCTCCTTATTTTTCTTCCAGTTTTTCCTTTTTCTTTTTTCTATTTGGATAGTCTTCTTCTACGTGTTATTGTATGTGTCCTATAAATGTTTATGCAACACTCTTCCCCAGGAGTTATGTTTGGTTCCCTCCTATCTTCAATTTAGGGGAGCCCTATTGAGTTTTCTTTTCCAATCTGCTTTTGGTTTAAAATAAGATGGGGTGCTTGGTATCCTGTGCCCCAATTGGGGGATAGGGGTGGTGGTTTTACTGTCTGTTCCTTTTGTTTTGTGCTTAATGTATAGTTGTTTCAATTGTATAGTCATTTCACTGTATAAATGTATATATTTTTACTGTGTTACTTTGTGGGATGCCTTGGGGAGGATCCATGATCCTGAAAAAGGACGTTGAAATCATTTTTGTTTTGTATGGGGACTGGAAATTGCAGAGCACATATGCTTGGTAGAGTAAGTTTGTCCTACTCTTCCACTTGCCAGTGGTAATCCTGTTACAAAAGGATTCTGCAATAGTTAGTTAGACAGATACATACAACAGGGTGTTTCTTGCCATGCCCACCACCTCTCTGCCCTGTGCTGTAAAACAAATCAGCATTGTGATGATGGAATGGCTGTGCCAACCAAAAAGAGTGTGAGAAGATGCCTGAGTTTCATCATGTCACCAAATGCTATTGCAACAGCAGCAATTGCACTTTGTCCAAAGGACATCTCCATTGGACCTGTGGCAAAAGTTTGTGAGGTCAAAAACTTTACTGCTGTATATAGTTCATGATGTTCCTCAAATTGTACATCAGCCCTACCTAATGTGTTGTTCCTGTTTAGCCACTTATTGCATGTGATTTAAGCACATGTTTTACTGTAAATATGAAAGCTGTGGAGGAGTAGGGTTGTTATTAGGATAATAGTGCATGCAGAGAAAGATCTGAACCTTGTGCACCTCCTGATGACACCCCCATACTGCTATTTAGCTTGAGAGGAAAGTTTCCATTGAGCTCAATAGGAGCTTCCCTTCTGTGTCAAATAGTAGCCCTCCCCCCGCCGTGTGTGTGTGTGTGTGTGTGTGTGTGTGAGAGAGAGAGAGAGAGAGAGAGAGAGAGAGAGAGAAGTTCTCTAATCTGACTCTTGCACACAAATAAATATTCTTTAACATAGGAAATGAGTTTACTTGCAGAACTTTGTTTTAATTGTTACAAATGAAAAAAGATACATCGGTTTCACTCTTACAAACTTTCTCACACTGCTCCAAATGTGAGCCTTTAAACATTTTTACTAAAAAGTAGCCTTTCAGCTACAAATCAAAATACAGTTACTCTCCCTTCCTCCTGCTGCATACAGTGGTACCTCTGGTTAAGAACTTAATTCGTTCTAGAGGTCCGTACTTAACCTGAAACTGTTCTTAACCTGAAGCACCACTTTAGCTAATGGGGCCTCCTGCTGCTGCTACACCACCGGAGCACGATTTCTGTTCTCATCCTGAAGCAAAGTTCTTAACCCGAGGTACTATTTCTGGGTTAGCGGAGTCTGTAACCTGAAGCGTATGTAACCTGAGGTACCACTGTACTGGCCAACACCCCAAGACCACCTGCTCTGTGCATTTCTTTGTGTGTCTGTGTCATGCAAGCAGCTCCATTTGCTTATAGAAACGCTAGCAGACACACTCAGGTGACAGCTCCACTCACCACTGCCTTGGAATTTAACTTGTGATCCAAACATAAGGCTCAGTGGCATGCCACACCTTTGAGTGGAAAAACATCAGCCGTATGGGGGGGAAATGGCTGCTCAATGCATTCTTTATATCAATTTGACTACAATGCAACTAAAAACATTAAACACAATTCCAACCATTACAGCATAGGCTGAAATTCGACAGCCTGCCCTACGGGCTGAGATCCCAATCCTGGTCCCACTAGCCAAGAGCTTTTGATCATAACAGCCTAGGTCAGCTTTCACAAACCTGGACCCCTTCAGATGTTTTGAATGTCAACTCACATCAGCCCCAGCCAACCTGACTAATGGGAAGGCTTGTCTAGGTTTTTTAAAAATGCTAGAAGTTATTACAGAATCTATTACAGTTCTATGCAGTTAAATGCAGTTTCCTAAGGGACCATGTTGCTCCATATAACCCCGCCTGGCAATTACACTCCTCAGATGGGGCATTGCTGAGAGTATTGCATGTCCCAGAGGTGTACTTGTTTGTACTAGTAGCCAGGCTTTTAAAGTTGCAGTTCCAGCCCTCTGGAATCAGCAACCAGCTGAAATTATATAGGTACATCACGATGTCTAGGCAGCTCTTGAACATGTTTTTGTTTAAGAAGGCTTTCCCTGATGTGTGACCCAGTCATTTATGGAATGTTAACTGGTCTAATTTTACAGTCTGCATCTTTAGTAATTTATATTGCTATTGGAGTCTGTATCTTTGGGGTATTTTGCCCCATTTAATCTTATTGCACAAGAGCTTCTGACTATGAAGCAGTTTATAAGTCATCATCATCATCTTTATTGAAACCCAAATATTCAGCAAAAGTTGAAGATAGAGGGGGAAGTCATTTTTTTGTTTCCAATAAGCAGATTGCACTTTTCTCTCTACTGCCCATGGGTTCCATTGGAAGCTTGTGAGAGATGTTTATTTAATAGTTCGCAGACAGCGGGAAAACTAAACATTGCTTTGTTCAAACTGCATTAGCTCACACATTCCCTTCACACCTCATGGAGTCAGTTTCAAGACAGTTGTATGTGGCAAGCTTTCTAAATTACCTGTCAAAAGGAAGAAGGGAGATGTTACAGCGAAAGCCAAAATACATGATGTGACGTGACACAACTGGAGTGTTGTGCAGTGCTTGGTAGAAGACTGAGGGCCAAACAGCAAAGATATCTATTATCTGGATTAAATAAAATATTGGTGGTGCAATCTCTATTCCTCCCATCTCAGTAAATTGGAAAATAAAGAGTGTGTCATACTGATGGCACAATTTATGTTCCTTCCATCTTAGTGACTTGAAAAACAAAGGGTACTATAGATGATCAAAACCTGAAAATCAGCAAGCCAGAAATGCCTTTAAAAATACATTGTACAATGTTGCAAGTGTATTTTATGCATGGCAGTGCTGGATAGAGGTATGCATCTACTAAAGAATTAGGGACAGCTAGTACTTCATCGTCAAGCTAACAATCTGGTTATGACACCCCCCCTCCCCCCAAAAAAGAGAAATCCAGTGTGACATAGTGAGGGTGCTTCACTGGGAGGGTGCTGGACTGAGACTGGGGAGCCCCAGATTCAAATCTGTGCTTAGCCAGGAAGGTCACTGGTGACCTTGGGCCAGTCATGCTCTCTCAGCCTAGCCTGCCTCATAGGATAACAAGGGGAAGAACCAGGGCCATCTTAACCATAGGCAATAGGGGTGCAGGGCACCCGGGCGCCAGGCTCTCAGGGTGCCAGGCCAAGAGTCTGGGGCCCGAGAGTTGAGTCCAGGGAAGAGTCCACCCATCGGTCGGAGCGCCGCGGTGGGCTGTTCTGCTGTGGACAGCTCTGTGCCACGAGTTTGGGGGCGACTGAGCCAGCGAGATGCTGAGGCGGCTGGCTGGCCAGTTCCGCCCTCCTTTGTGCCTGGGACTGGACAACCTGGGGTGGAGCACCGAGCAGATCTTTGCACCCCGGGGCCATATATGCTTAAGACAGCCCTGGGAAGAACTGTGTATGCTGCCTTGAGTTCCTTGGAAGAAAAGTGGGTTGGGGGTTAATGATAAAATAAATGAGCAATAACTTGTATAAAAGATCATATTTGTCCATATAGTCCAGTCTATCTGAGCTGGCTCTTCAGAGATTGAGGCAGAGGTCTTTCACATCCCCTGTTACTCAGCCCTTCGAAATGGAGATGTCGGGTATTGAATATATTACTTTCTTCATATTTACCTTGAACATGGTTTGAACTATTGAAAGGCAGCATACAAATAAAATTATGCATGTACAGTGGTACCTTGGTTCCCAAACAATTTAGCTGTCGAACAAACGGCTCCCAAATGCCACAAACAACAGAAGTAAGTGTTCCGGTTTGCAAATGTTTTTCAGAAGCTGAATATCTGACATGGCTTCTGTGGCTTCTGACTGAGTGCAGGAAGTTCCTGCAGCCAATCAAAGCCACACCCTGGGTTTTTAAATGGTTTTGGGAGTTGGACGGACTCCCAGAACGGATTAAATTTGAGAACCAAGGTACCACTGTATTATAAACCAGGGACTGTCTGCATAAAAGGCACATGCTAAGACTCAGCTGTGGTTCGTCTCCCAAACATTGTACTGCTGTGAACTATTTGTCCATGAGAATCTTATTAAAGTCTGGCCTTTTCCATCTTCTCTTAATATGTCTCTGTCTACCTCAGAAAGAACAGAAAGAAAGTAGCAGAGCACATGCTTAAGGTTCAGCCCCCCAGGCTCCAGGTGGGAGTAGGAAAGGTTCCTATGTGAAACCCTGGACAGCTACTGCCAGTCAGTGTAAACTATACTGAACTAGATGGACCAATCATCTGGATCAGTCAGCTTCCTATGTTCTTAAGTACTATTTCTCCTCCAGAGGGCAGAACAGAACTCTGGGCTATTGTCACATGACTACCAGTTAAGATAGTTTTGTGAGGAACATAATTCTGTGCATAAAACAAGTGTTTTGGATGGTATTGGAGTACAAAAGAAAGAGACTTATTAGGCTAGCAAGATCTTGTGAGATCTTCCTGAAATCTCACAAGATCTCATGAGCTCTGTAAGATCTTGCAAGAGCTCAGTGAGATCTGACAAGATCTCACCAGAATCTGCCATTGTTGCTGCCAGGCACCGCTGCACAATCCAGGTATGGGAGGCTTGGGCGGTGGTGAAATTCTCAGCATGTTGTACGCTGAAAGAAAATTGTATGAAAATGATGTACCAGTGGTATTTGACTCCTAGTAAGCTTGCAAAAATGTATAAGACAAGTGCAAATATCTGCTGGAAATGTAAGCAAAAGGAAGGCACCTTCTATCATATGTGATGGACCTGTAAGGTTCTAAAAGCATTCTGGGAAATGATATACCGTACATAAATATTTGCTTAATTTTTCTGTTAGAGTCAATCAGCCTTGGACTTATTTTTCTATGGCTGCTCATGCCCATTACAGTGGTACCTCAGGTTAAGAACTTAATTCATTTTGGAGGTCCGTTCTTAACCTGAAACTGTTCTTAACCTGAGGTACCACTTTAGCTAATTGGGCTTCCCACTTCCGCCACGCTGCCGCTGCGCGATTTCTGTTCTCATCCTGAAGCAAAGTTCTTAACCCGAGGTACTTTTTCTGGGTTAGCGGAATCTGTAACTTGAAGCGTCTGTAACCCGAGGTACCACTGTATATGATAAAAGTCAAATTAATGCAATGGGAAAATGTAGGGACTGTTTTGGACCTTCCTTTAGTGGCCAGCAGGTGATGACCTTTTGCAATAATTTTGTTCCCTCTGGGAACAAAATAATGCCTTCTCGATAACAAGATTCACACAAACACAACCGTCAGGGCCTTGTTATTGATATATGTTTGTTCTGCAAAATGCTCCACATTACACTTGTGGCTAAAAGGAATCTATCCCATGATTGTTTGGAATACTTTTGTGCACACTTCACTATGAAAAACATTACCATATAGTACCCAGATTTATGTGTCAAATTAAAAAAAGAAATGGAGGAAGAAAACAGCTACACCAAATAACCAAAGCACACATACACAGAAAGATCATTTAATCAATTATATTTCCCTCCTTTATGGTACACTTGTGAATTATGTTCCTTTTGCATTTATAGTTAGGAACCACAGAGCAGATGGTGAAAGCTTAGCTGAAAGTGATGCATCTATTAAAATAACCTCTGCTGCCAAGTGATCATTCATCTGAGCTGGAGGTTTTCTCTCCCCCCCCCCCTTCATGCCTTTCTTTCTCTCTCATTAAGCTGTGTTGTGACTACATTCTAATACACTGGGCAGTAATGACACTTTAAAAATATTACTCTCAAATGATGCATTATAATAAGGTTGGCTGCAAAGAATTATGGAACAGGGACAGAAGACAGAGGGCCCTTTATTCTTAACACACTTTCCCCTTTCACCCAGCTAAGGATAGGGGAGACGTCAGTTCATGTTTAAAGGCAAACATGCAGAATTTGCAACTGAACTGGAACACAGTCATCCTTCAAAATTTGCATTTTTCTCAATTTTGCAAGTAACTGATACAAGAATGCATATATATATATATATATGCAGGTTTTGGTGTCTTCGGGTGTCTTCCCGTGTAAGAGTCGGGGTGTCTGTGCGACGTTTCGACGAGGTCTCACTCGTCATCTTCAGGCTGGTGCTTTCGGCTTCTTGTTACTGGAACAGAGCAGAGTCTGGTGTTTGAGTTCCTATAAATACTGTTGAGGGGTGTGGTGTATAGCCTCCAACGTTCTGGGTAGAGAGGAAGTTCCTAGATTAGTGTGCCTTTTCTTCTTTTGTTCCTTAATTACTTGAGGGATATCTTGGGTGATTTCATGAGTGATATTCTGAATATCACTGGGTGGGTCATTAATTACTTGAGGGATATCTTGGGTGATTTCATGAGTGATATTCTGAATATCACTGGGTGGGTCATTAAGTGTAGATTAGTTGCTAAAGCTCTCGTGTCTTGACCTCTTGAGCTTGTGAAGAGTTTTTCTGAGAAGATGGCTGTGCTGCATTTAGTTGTGCTCTGGCTTGGCTTCGTGTATAGGGGCGAGCTATGGTTTTGTGCCTTGTGCCAGCCAGATCTGTGTAGGGATTGCAGGGGGGTGCAGCATCCGGAGGTGCCACTATAGTTTGGTTGCTGGATGGAGTCTGTAATATGTCTGTGGAGAGGGTCTGGGTTTGGGTCTGATGTGGTTGATTGGTGACGGCGTTCTGTGTGCCTCTGGTTCTGGTGTCGGTTTTTGTGGGGAGGGCTAATTTCCAGATGTCTGGCAGGCGGGACGTGTCGTCACGCTTGTTCATGTTGTGAGGGTGTTTCTCTATCTCGATGGCTTCCATGATTATTCTCTTGTGGTGATGTTCCATGTTAAAGAGCAATTTGGAATCTGCAAAATTAATTTCGTGTCCTGTTTCTTTCATGTGTTGGAAAAGAGAGGAAGTTTTTTCTTCTTTTTTGACGGCATTCTTGTGTTCTGCGATACGTGCATTTATTCGTCTGTTTGTTTGTCCAATGTACGTGGCTGGGCAGACTTTGCAGGGTATTTCATAGACCCCTTGGTTTTCCAGCTGGATTTTGTCTTTTGGCTCAGATATGTTGACGACACCTTTGTAATTTGGCCACACGGGAAAGAAAAACTAGATAGCTTCCTCACACATCTCAACAGCCTACACCCCAAAATACAATTCACTATGGAAATAGAAGACAACAACCAACTCCCCTTTCTTGACGTCCTAATCTACAAAAAACCTGATGGCTCCCTAGGACACACTATCTACCGGAAAAAAACACACACCAACCGCTACTTACATGCACAATCACACCACCACCCTGCACAAATAAACTCCGTAGCCAAGACTCTCATCTCCAGAACCAAACGCCTGGCTGACAAAGACCACTTGACAACTGAGTTACAGAATCTCTCAAATGTGTTAATCGCCAATGGATACCAGAAAAACAGGGTTACGAAGCTAATCCAAAAAGAAACACCCCCCAAAAACCAAGACACAGAAGAAAACAATGGCATGGCCCTCCTTCCTTATATCAAGGGCACTACAGACAAAATCAGCAAAATCCTCCATAAACACAATATCAAAACAGCCTTCTGCACCAACCAAAAAATAGCCAATATCCTCAGAAACCCAAAAGACAAAATCCAGCTGGAAAACCAAGGGGTCTATGAAATACCCTGCAAAGTCTGCCCAGCCACGTACATTGGACAAACAAACAGACGAATAAATGCACGTATCGCAGAACACAAGAATGCCGTCAAAAAAGAAGAAAAAACTTCCTCTCTTTTCCAACACATGAAAGAAACAGGACACGAAATTAATTTTGCAGATTCCAAATTGCTCTTTAACATGGAACATCACCACAAGAGAATAATCATGGAAGCCATCGAGATAGAGAAACACCCTCACAACATGAACAAGCGTGACGACACGTCCCGCCTGCCAGACATCTGGAAATTAGCCCTCCCCACAAAAACCGACACCAGAACCAGAGGCACACAGAACGCCGTCACCAATCAACCACACCAGACCCAAACCCAGACCCTCTCCACAGACATATTACAGACTCCATCCAGCAACCAAACTATAGTGGCACCTCCGGATGCTGCACCCCCCTGCAATCCCTACACAGATCTGGCTGGCACAAGGCACAAAACCATAGCTCGCCCCTATACACGAAGCCAAGCCAGAGCACAACTAAATGCAGCACAGCCATCTTCTCAGAAAAACTCTTCACAAGCTCAAGAGGTCAAGACACGAGAGCTTTAGCAACTAATCTACACTTAATGACCCACCCAGTGATATTCAGAATATCACTCATGAAATCACCCAAGATATCCCTCAAGTAATTAATGACCCACCCAGTGATATTCAGAATATCACTCATGAAATCACCCAAGATATCCCTCAAGTAATTAAGGAACAAAAGAAGAAAAGGCACACTAATCTAGGAACTTCCTCTCTACCCAGAACGTTGGAGGCTATACACCACACCCCTCAACAGTATTTATAGGAACTCAAACACCAGACTCTGCTCTGTTCCAGTAACAAGAAGCCGAAAGCACCAACCTGAAGATGACGAGTGAGACCTCGTCGAAACGTCGCACAGACACCCCGACTCTTACACGGGAAGACACCCGAAGACACCAAAACCTGCATTCCTATACCCGTGAAAATCTACGAAAGCATATATATATATATATATATATATATATATATATATATATATATCCAGCTAAATGCATGGGTTGGTGAAAATAACATACAAGCATGTGTTTTACAGTTTGGGAATTCCTCCTAATGTTTAAATGTTACTTCATACTCTCAAACAGTAAGTTCTGACTATAGCCTCACATTGCAGTTAATAATAGTTGCTTATTGTCTTCTCCTCTGAGGACAGACTTAGCAAATCCCTATTTGAGATTATTTTTAGTTTTTAAAAACATAATAATAATAATAATAATAATAATAATAATAATAATAATAATAATTTATTTATACTCCACCCATCTGGCTGGGTTTTCCCAGCCACTCTGGGCAGCTCCCAACAGAATATTAAAAACACGATAAAAGATCAAACATTAAAAAGCTCCCTAAACAGCCCTAAATAGCGCTGCCTTCAGAGGTCTTCTAAAAGTCAGATAGTTGTTTATTTCCTTGACATCTGTTGGGAGGGTGTTCCATGGGGCGGGGGCCACCACCAAGAAGTCCCTCTGCCTGGTTCCCTGTAACCTCACTTCTCGCAGGGAGGGAACCGCCAGAAGGCTCTTGGAGTTGGACCTCAGTGTCTGCCTTACATCCAGTTGCTTTGGACCATGCCCTCATAAGATTTGTGTCCTCAGACCTTCCTTTTGATAGCTCTCTTCTTTTTTGCAAGATGCATTTCCAGAGAGGAAGATTGAAGGAGCATAAAGAAAAAAACATCAAGGCAGCAGCTGAGAGGACACAACATAACACAACACAAGAGATGGAGCTAATGAGGCCTTCGTCACTGAGCAGACTCTCATGGCAGAGAACTCCCAAGGTAAATTCTACCAACTAGGATTTTCATAGGTCTTCAGTGCAATGATACAATGTTTACGTGCTACCTCTGTATGCCTTTTACATGACATGATTATCTCCTAAGGGGTTGTACCACAGCCGAAAGCAGAAAATTTGCGAACTCACTACTGTAGTTTCTTAAAAATATGTTACTTAACTGTTTTCACCCGAGCTAATTGCATGTCAGTCTGAGGTAGAGGTTTTTTGCTAAAAAAGGAATGCAACCTTCTAGCACAGCCCACAGCAGGCAATGCTGGAATAAATGAGGTTCTGCAATACCAAGGAGGAGTTGGTTGACCCCATTGTTGGTAATATATTTAAACTAATTCCAATTCCTTCTACAAAGGGAATCTATATTAAGTAGGCTGGAGTGTAAGTGGGCCTCCCTTTATTGCTAAATAGCTCGTGCCTGTGAAAAGAGGCACCTCTGTTTTGATGATTTGTTGGAGGGCAAAGAAACAGGAGCAAAAGTCTTTGCCTCCTTCAGGGTGACTGTTGCTACTTTAAAGGAAGCCATCAACATTTCTCTCTGTGTATAGCACAGTCTTGCCCATCTCAGTCTTGACAAGTGAGAAGGGATGTGTGCTGCTTTGGATTGACTCCCCTGAAGCAGCTGCTGCCGCTATTCCCAATGTCACCTCTGGATGCAGAAAACACAACCTACCAGAAGAATAAGAAATCAAGATAAACTTTTTATAAAAGAATGGTTTACTGGATATTTACAGATAAATTGTAAACAGATAAGAAAATTAGCAAGATCATTGTAATAACCTGCAGTTTCATAAGAGTATATATTTAAAGTAGATGAATAAATGAGCAAATTAATTTGGATATGCAGAAGATATTGAAAATAAATTTAAGGAACCGCAGAAAGAGGGGGAAAGAAGTCAAGTTTTGAAATGTTAAAATGATTGTAAAATTAGTGAAATGTCTAAACCTGAAAAGCATAAATAAAACTTTGGGGGGGAAACAAAACTTATGAAAAATTGGCTCAGGCATACAATTAAGCAATCTCTGCAAATATAAACATTCACTGGAAAAAAATATATATATCATGCCTTGCAATTTGAAGTCTTTACGGATTGTCACTCACAGACAGCACAAAGGTGGTGTCACTCAAATGTGAGAGAACATGTAACCATAAATAGCAAATGAATCCATTAAGGACATCACTTTCCCATAGCATAAAGGATCTTTACTCTCCATGATGTGCACTCAGGAGTCACCCACTTAGGAGGACATGACAGAGGTAAGCTTGTTTGATTGTTCCCTCCTTCATCTGTACTGGCTGATGAAGCCCTCAAATGGGAACACCACTTATCAGTTTTCTTCCATGGAGAAAATCTCTTATCATAAGCAGTAATACTCCAAAATGTTGCTGCTGCTTTTGAAAATGTCAGTTTTGCCAGAACTCTTCCCCCAAAAAAGATAATTCCTCAAATCAGAAAGAAAGGTGGGATCACTGGCTTTAACATCAGATAAAACATAAAGATTCACAAGAGATAGATGTGTATCAGCTGATTGCCTGGCAACCTGCAAGGGATTTGTAGCTTAGAAAAAAGGTAAGGCGGTCTATAAAAGTATGCATGTGTGGTCAAGGGGATTTGTTGTTGTTTAGTCATTTAGTCATGTCCGACTCTTCGTGACCCCATGGACCAGAGCACACCAGGCACTCCTGTCTTCCACTGCCTCCCGCAGTTTGGTCAAACTCATGCTGGTAGCTTCGAGAACACTATCCAACCATCTCGTCCTCCATTGTCCCCTTCTCCTTGTGCCCTCCATCTTTCCCAACATCAGGGTCTTTTCCAGGGAGTCTTCTCTTCTCATGAGGTGGCCAAAGTATTGGAGCCTCAGCTTCAGGATCTGTCCTTCCAGTGAGCACTCAAGGCTGATTTCCTTAAGAATGGATAGGTTTGATCTTCTTGCAGTCCATGGGACTCTCAAGAGTCTCCTCCAGCACCATAATTCAAAAGCATCAATTCTTCAGCGATCAGCCTTCTTTATAGTCCAGCTTTCACTTCCACAAGGGGATAGGTAGATATTGTTCTGCCTCTCTCATCACATTAGAATTTAAGGCCATCCCATGAAGCTGAAAGAGGAAGTGGGGGTCACCAACTTGCATGGCTTTAAAAGGAGGTTAGGCAAATTCAAATAAGGCTTCCAGTGACTACCAGCCAGGGTTGTTATGTTCTGTTTCTGGTATCAGAGGAAGTCTGTCTCCTTATACTAGCTGCTATGCACCAAATGACATAACCCAACACTGGTGGCTTGGTAGCCCATTTCTGATGTTGGAGTGGAAGCCTAAGCTCTCATCCTCATGCTGTCAAGGAAGCTTCTTCTGGCCTAAGGGCTCTCTTTGCTGTCACAGTTAACTACAGGTAAGAAAATGGCCGCCATAATTGTTAAAATCCACCTGCCTTTCATTTCATTGACACTTCTCTGTTATAAATAGTTTGTTGAACTTTGCACCAACTTCTTTCTTTACAAAATACTATTTTTCCAGGGCCATGTTCCTCCAGCCCTTTTAGGTTTTTGGCTCTCCTGCCCTCAGGCACAGAAGCCAGGCACTTCTCTCGGTCTGTCAACCGCCAGCACTTCTGCGGTCTCCCAGGAGAGCAAAGCTCTTCTCTTCAGACATTCTGTTACTTCTCCCAACCTCCCAACCCCTTTCCGATTCTGCCTTCTCAAGCTCCATTTCTTTGCCTGGCTTATCAAGTATCCTTGTCTTTTATCCTAATGGCTGTCAAGCAAGATTTGTAAAAAAAAAGGGTGGTTGCCAAAAAATTTAAATGAACCTGCTCTATTTCACAGTTGCAATGACCTATTCCCTGCACTGACTAGAAATCCTTCCAGAAAAAGTGTCATAAAGAATGTTTGAAGCATTTCTGAAATTTCATCATGCACTATTTAGTAAGGGAGACACAAAATCTTTTTCATTTCTTTTTCGGGGTGAAGTAATTACAAGATAAAATATGAGTGTAAAGTAACCATAAAGACATACATAACTATGACACCTCATACGAAGAGATGTCAGAGAATTCCAACACTATTCCTCCACAGCTGACAGAGAGATAAATAATGTAGTTTTGGGCAGAAAATGAACTGCAGCGGCGCAGAAACAGTGCTACATGCAACAAATACAAGGTGGAATCGAAAACAATGCCTTCTTATATCAGAGAGAGAGAGAGAGAGAGAGAGAGAGAGAGAGAGAGAGAGAGAGAGAGAGAAGAACCTACAATGGTACAATGGTGAATTTGTAAATTGGGATGGTGAACACAGGGACCTCTTCATGTTACAGGATTACAGTTCCCATCATCCCTGACCATTGGCCATAGCAACTAGGACTGATTGGGGTTAGGAACCAACAACATCTTTTGTAAATCCTTCAGAGAAGTTTAATTTTGAAATTTTTGGCAGGAAATCCCATCAGCCCCCATGATCGGCTGATGATGACATCAACCAGGCGCACTGACAGGAGACTCTCCCCCCAGGTTTCCTATGGCAACACCAGGCTACAATGGCCCCTGCAGTTGAAAACGGTAAGCAGTTTTATGCTGATTGCATGAGTTATTTCACTGGCTTCTCAGCAAGGCCAGTATCGCCTGAAAATGTCCTGAAAAGAAGCCCATTTCTGAAGCATATTTCAGAAGGGATACTACACACAGAGGTCTGAACTTACACAGAGAACAAACTTTCTTTAACTTAATTGCATTGTCCAAAAGCCAAAGATGGACAGATTTAGTCTGATGAGGCCCTAAGCTACTGAAGGTAATGGGGCCCTTTATAGGTCCAGCTGTTCTTTGTCAACAACAAATTGTCACTGTTTTTTGTGTTGAATGTATGCTATATGGTAATTTATGGACCTACACAACACAAAACACTGTTGCTGTATGTAGGTTTTATCTTATTTGTTTTTTATCTTATATTTTGGAAACGTACATCCAGTTGTTGTTTTTCCTTTAAAGTTTTTTGGGGGACCCAAGAGAGTGGGGCCCTAAGCTATAGCTTGTTTAGCTTATACGTAAATCCGGCACTGGCCAAAGAGCTATGTTATACTCCCCAAAAGCTTGGATACACAAAGTGGGGTTTTTTGTTTTTTTTTTTCCATTGAACACTAGTTGGCCCTCTTAGTTGCCCTTTGGCATGGAGGCTTTCTGAGAAAGACAAGTTTCCTTGGGCCATAGAACCAGTTGCAAGTTGACAATGTTCAACAAATAAATAACAAAATGCAAAAACACAGTAAAAGAGACCACGCCAAATAAATCAGCAATGTTAAAATCATATCAGATATTAAACCGTTCTTTCTTCCCATCTCATAAAGTAGTTCCATGATTTATGGTGCTTTGACCCTGCTAAACATCAATCAGGACAAAATGAAAGCATAGAAACATAGAAAGCAGCCCTTTGGCCTATCGAGCTAAGTATTTTCTACTCTGACTGGCAGCAGCTCTCCAGGGTTTCAGGCAGGAATTCTCTCCCAGCCCCACCTGGTGAGGCTGGGGATTAAACCTGTGACCTTCTGCATGCAAAGCAGATGCTCAACCCCTGAGCTACATCCCTTCCCCATAAAGAACCTATTGTCACACAACCATCTCAGTCCATGGAACCATCTAATGTTCCTACTTGCGCCCAAGGCCAATGCTGCTGAATTCCATGCAGGTCTCCCTCTTCACAGAAACATGTCTATACAATGCAATGAACCATGGTGGCCATGGACCAGGCTGGCCATATCTCCAAAGAGCTACCATCGGCTGAGATTATTAATATACAGTGGTACCTCAGGTTACAGATGCTTCAGGTTACAGACACTTCAGGTTACAGACATGCCAAAGCATGCAGCTTTGCCACTGACTAGGTCTATACCTGCAAGCAGCTATTCAAAACACAGCACCTGGTTGCTTTACAGAGCTTTACACTGGAACACGGTAGGGTTTATTGAAGTTGTATGGCCCAATGGCACATATGGCACTAAGTGGGGAAATCTCTTTGAAAAATTATACTTAAGCTTAGCAAACAGTACGCAGACTACAGATGATGAGAAACATTTGATCTGCTAACATCTAGAATCTCCACTTAGTGTGTGCTCAGGAAATCAGACCTTAAGCAATTCCAGGAGTGACACAAAGGCCTTTGGAGTCTGTGTATTGTCTTGCTCTACTGCAGACCACTGATGTCTTTGAACACTGAGTAGTTTTGTATACCTACATTGCATGCCACTGGTGCTACACTGGGCTTGCTGTGTTTTAATCTGCAGCAGAGTGGTCAGTTTTTTTACCTTGGGCTATTTTTTCTTCCGTTTCCTGAGCATTACGCTTAGATCTGATGGTCCCCAGAGGCGTCTTTTCTGGGCCGAGCATTTTCCCTAATTTATATGCTAACACTTAGAAGGCTAATTTGCTGGAAATGTACATGGATGCTGATACTCTGCTATATCTTTCTGGAACAGCTTCTGTCCCTCAGGCATTCACAGTGATACCACATTGTTCATCTGATCAGCGCTACAAGATGGGTTGAAATATTTTGGATTTAATTTTGAGAAAGTGTTTGGGCAGGAGGGTGAACCTGCCAGTCCATACTTATTAGTGCGACACAACATTCCTAGCCTTCATTCAGTTAAAATGTGAAAAGGGGAGGGCGAATGAAAGAGGGGGATGAATTGAGCATGCTGCCTCGAGGCTCATAGCCCAGCTTTGAGCAAGAAACGACCCACCAACAACAACCAGAAAAAAACTGGACATGTCATAATACTATAAGAACATATGATGCTACTTTATACTTGAGACAGATCACTGGTACATCTGACCCAATGTTTTCTGTTCTGCCTAGAGGCATCTCTCCAGGGTTTCTGCCAAGGTGTTCCTAACATCTGCTTTTTAAAACTTTTAAAACCCCCAAACAAATCTAACATGGTTGTGCAAAGGGTGTTCTCATTTACAATTCCTTAGGGGTGGAAGCAGTGCTTTTCCTGTACAGTGGTGCCCCACAAGACGAATGGCTGGCAAGATGGAAAACCTGCTAGACGAAAGGGTTTTCCATTTTTGAGCTGCTTCGCAAGACGATTTTCCCTATGGGCTTGCTTCGCAAAACGAAAACGTCTTGCAAGTGTTCCGATTTTTTTCCGCTCCCCCCCCTTTTTCTAAGCCGCTATGCCGCTAATAGCCTTTTAGCCGCTAATCCGCTAATCCTTTAATAGCCGCTAAGCCTTTAATAGCCGCTAAACTGCTAGTAGCGCTAATCCGCTAAGCCACTAATAGGGTTGCTTCGCAAGACGAAAAAACCGCTAGACGAAGAGACTCACAGAACGGATTAATTTCGTCTTGCGAGGCACCACTGTAAAAGAAAAAGGTGCCAGTGCTCACCATGAAGTTGTTACAGTAAGTCCCACGCTTTTCACCAGTGCTTTTCTTCTAGGGGGAAAAAGGTGCCAGTGTTGAGTACCTTGAGTATCCCCAGAAAAAAGGCACTGCTTGGAAGGATCTTGTTATGTACTGAAGTTCTCACCCTGGGCCAGCAGGGGGATACCGTAGATAGTTTTCACTCAGGTCCACATATGCAAATAAGGGATTGAAAGTGACATTCAGTGATTGGATAGTTACAGAAAACGGTTACTGTTGCATTCTAGTGGAGCTCTATATAAGTAGGCTGGCTAAACCCTTCAGTTCGGTTCTGTTCTGGCCTGTGAATAAACAAGAGCTGTTTGAAAAATCGCTGTGTCGTCTGATATGTTCACCCACAACTTAACAGATCTGGTTCACTTAGTTTCTGATTTTCCTAATTTTCAATTCAGTTCTTCACAGTTTTGTCCTCAGAAATTTATTTTTATTTTAAATCCTCATGAAAATTTATCAGTATTTCAATGCAAATCTCCCCTGATAAACACATTTTATACATAGTTTTGATGAAAGTAATACATTTTCATTTCCCCTAATATAGTCACTTAAATTCACACCTTCTCCTATTTGGTTTTGTTGTGTGTTTTTTGTAAACATTGGTTAGAGCACTGCATCTCAACATTCAGATAAGTACTTACCGTAAGTTATGTGTTTCAGTTCACATATAGTTTGGGAAAGTTCAAACTTGATAGATTCAACTTTAAGTGCCCACTGAATCACAATTCTCCTCTGTCACATCTCCTCCCTATACACTGGTCTTTCTGAGTGTCAAACTGTAAAGCTGGAACTTCTTATTTTCCCATCTAGGCATACTTTTTAAGATAAATGATTTTAGATCCCAGTCCCCTTGGCTAAGAGCAGGAGTGAATGTGGCCCCCCAGGCCTCTCTGTTTGGTCCTCAGAAATCTCTCCAGGCCCCACGCTTCCCAGAGACCCCCACCCCTCACTAGACCTTATGTCACACCTTGAGTGTTTTTTGCCTGGCTGGAATGTGTCCTTTAACTCTGATGATGCCTCTTGCTTATCGATATGTGCAATAGGGACGGTTGTGTGACCATGAGGAGAAACTAGGTTACTGTACAAAGGTAACATTTACGTTTGTTGCTCCTCCCACTTTTGCCTGTGCCCCTGCCTACCTCTTGAATTCAAATGAATGTAATGCCTTGATTCTCTTTTTTATTATTAACTTCGTTTTTCTCTTTTTGGATTAGCATCCTACCCCCCACCCCCCGGCTTGTGACTCTTGGGAGGTTGCTCAGAAGGGAATGCTGAAAAAAGGCTTCTGGCCCATTGCTGAGAGCCACAACATCTGTGGCAAAGGTACAAGACTTGGCTCCCTCATGACCATTCAGCTGATGCTCATTTGCTAACAAACCGCACAACTGTTTGGCTATACCACAAATGCTGTCCCCTAAATTTGAACTTACCTGGAATGTGTCTGGCTAATCAACCAACCCACACCCTTAACTGTTGCTATTTATCATGGACAGCTCTGACTAGAAGGCACGCATCCCTTTCAAACTCCTATCACCATTTTATTCCCTTCAGGCCACTTGGGGATGCCATTTTTTTGGGGGGGTGGCTTTGTGCATGCACAGTCGCACCAGATTATTCTCACTTCCCTTCTTACCACTATGCAGCAACCACTTTCTGGCTAGTAAATATTAAGAGGTCTGTAAAAACACAAACCCACGTTGTTCTCAGAACCCACCTCGCTGGCTCAAACGGCGGGTCTCTCTAGTTCAGAGTGGCATCATTTTTCACTTCAGAACTGAGGCAGAGCTTTGCCTCATTTTTCTGAAGACTCTGATGTCATCTCCATTAACTAGAATGGAGATATCAAACATTTTTTTCCTTTTGCAGAATCAATGAGATTTGCGGGCCTAGTTAGCCCCTTCTGGGTAAATGGAGCACACCAAATTTCAAGAAGGGGTAATTGTGCAAGGATATTTTTTTATTATTATTATTTCCTATGTCCTTTGTAGTTTTGTAGGGCATTTGCTCTATCCTTCTGCCACCTCCATTCACTTAATGGTGTCTTGCTCTCTTGTATACTGTTTTGCTCTCTCTTATTTCACTTAAACTTTTTTTTTAAAGCATGCTGCCCATAAGTAATTGTCCCCTTTACGCCAACAGTAAATCTTCCACTTTGGTCCTTGAGGGTAGGCACACGTATCAGTAGTCACCCCTTGCAGAGCTGTAACACTTTCTACAAGCAGAATCATTTCTCCAGGTGAACTTAAAGAAAGCCATAATGTCCTCTTCAGTCATATTTATTAAAGCAAGGTAGCTTTTTTTAAAAAAAGAAGTATATTGTCAAATGCTACTTCTGAGGACTATTAGCAACAGCACATGAGCTAAAACTCTAGTGGAAAATATATTTTTTTCCCGTATAGGAAAGTAAAATCAGGTATTTAGGGTTCATGGCATACTTTTTTTTAATCATTTCCATTTCAACATAAAATTCCGCCTAAGTAGCCAGCAGCTGCTCTAGGCAAGCCCAAGGGCTGGCAGACACCAGTGAAATTTTTGACTTTCCCCCTCCTTTGAACAGCAGACACCACCTGATGCCACATTACATACTGATTTTGAAACTCTCTGCAATTACATAAGTGGCTTGCTGTGAAGTGTGGTAGTGGAGGAGACGGCTGTCCAGGAAACAAGAGTCTAAAGTCGCAAGCATCCTGGCCACTGTCTTCAAAATCTCTTTCTCTCTCTCTTTCTCTCTCTCTATCTCTCATACACACACACACACCAAGGCACACTAGATGTGGAGCAGCTGTGGACCTCAGCAGACTTGCTTTTTTCCAGGCAGGCACTTCTACAACCCAGGGATTTGAAGTTCAAGATTAAGATTAGCCCTTGAATTCAAATGGATGTAATGCCTTGATTCTCTTTTTTGGATTAGCTTCAGGCAGAAAGACACAGGTGTGAGTTGGGGATGTTGGCGAGAATGGCATTCCTTTTATTTGTGTTTCTCCTGTCGCTTGCAACATAAGGTGGTATTCAGCTATCAGCCTAAGGATTCCCACTTTCTCAACAGGACTTTCTCTCTTTCCCACGCATGTGCCTCCTGTCCTCCCTGCAATTCTGCTAGGCTTTAAAGGAACCCCCTAGAACAGATTTAGGAGTTGGGGGGGGAGAGAAGGGAAGAACATTCCTTGGTACAAGCAGAAATCCTTGCACAGACAGGAATGTCTATGTAGCACTACTTGCATACAACCAATGTGGAAATACTCACTTTTGTGGCATGATACCATCATCTTGTGCATTTCCCTGCACCTCTCAGTGGCAGCCAATGAAGTGGCGCAGGAGGTAAAAAAATGTGATACTGCCCAACCTGAGGAAACCAATCCTATGTGCTTCAAGGAAGAAGACAAGATGGTACCATGGGGTGTCACTTTCACTGGCATCCCCATGTCATATATAACACATTGTTCCACTCTCAGCAAGCCAGAGGCTACAGTGGTTCCAGCCCAGGTTTTATTGCTCAGATTCCTCATTGACTGGATCTAGGCAGGCAGACATTCATACAAGATTTTGATGGCCTCTAGGATCACGTTCTGGTGATAGCACTTCCCATGCCTCTCTGTGTAGCAACTTTACTCCTCCCTTTGGATGAGTGATCAAACAAGCCAGGAAGTCTTCGGTTAACTATAGCTTCCCATGAAGTTGGAACTGAAAAACTTTGTCTAATGACTTCCAAAGAAGCCAGGGTAGGAAACAATGGTATGAAAGAAGCCCTAACTTCCTGCTTCCATGCACACTCAAGGGTGCACAAAATTCATCCACCTCTTGGCTTAATCAACCCAAATATGAACATCCAAGCATGGTCATTTTTTTATACTCCTGTTGGAAATGCTTCAGTAGCATATTCCTTTGCACTGAACACCTCTCTGCACCTTTGCATGAAACAATACAAAATTATTAAACTGCACATGTGAGTCCATCCATGTTGCTTCTTAGAGGCTGAAAGTAGCACCAAAAAACATTTGCAGGACTCAAAAGGGCTGGAGTTTAGTGGTCGAGCACATGCTCTGCATTCAGAAGGTCTCAGGTTCAGTCCCTGGCATCTGTAAGGTTGGGCTGTGAAGAACTCCCACCTGAAACCCCAGGGAGCTGCTGCCAGTTAGTGAGCAAGATGGACAAGTGGTCTGACTCAGTATAAGGCAATTCCCTACATTCCTAAGACTCAAGCAGTAGTAAAAGGCACACTCACCTTTCCTCCCTCCAGCTGAGTTCCTGCTATATACCGGGGTGAGAAAGGTGAGGCAGTAGGGGGTTGGTGAGGTGCAAATGTGGTGGCAGGAATGCTGGATTGGTTCCACAGGTGCAACTGCACTGCACCAACCTTGCCCCTCCTCCCCTCTATCCTGAAATGCAGCAGCAACTGAAACATAGGGTGGTCAGGTGAGTGGCACAGTCCCACCATGTCACCTGCTATTGAGCTAAAGGTTTGCTGAACTATTCCATCTCTTTTCTTACCTTGCTCATTCATTCATGCCTTCATGCATTGCACCCAACCATGTTCAGCTAGCTCAGCTCCTAATTTGACTGCGAGATCCTGACTCTTGGTTTCAGCTCCGAAACCCTGCTTTGGGTTCACCACCACAACACTACAACTGAACTCACCTGCCAATTAATTCCAAAGGCATTTGGAGGAATATTAACTGCAAATGATATGAGCAAACTTTTTCAGCAGGGGGCCATTCCACTGTCCCTAAGACCTTGTGGGGGGCCAGACTATATTTTTTGGGGGGGATGATGCAAGAGCACCACGAGCCCCGGTGGCTGCTTACCTGTGTCTTGCGAGCGGCAGGGTCTGGCGGCAGCGGAGGGACGATGAGTGCCGTGCAAAAGGGCTCTGGAGAGGGCCTGCTTAAAATGGTGGCTGCTCGAGCACTGCTGCTGCTGCTGGCACCAACAAAGCCCAGCCCCCTTCCTCCTCTAGGCAGGGCAGGAAGAAGCCAAGAGGAGGGAGGGAGGAGGCGCTGGCACTGACGTCGTGTGAGGGAGAGAACATGCATGCTGGCGATCCACTTGACAATTCTTGGACCGTCCGCGGACCGGATCCAGAAGGCAATTGGGCCTGATCTGGCCTGCGGTCCTTAGTTTGCCAACCCATGGAGTAGCCTGTCAATGACTGCCTTGAGAAAAAGCCATCTGGTCAGGATGTTGCATTGCAATTTCCTCTGCTATCTCAAAACTGCTTTCAGCTGAGTGCTTCCCTTTTCTGCAAACTTTTAAAAAAGCAGATGAATAATTTTAAACACAATATATCGTCAACATTCAACTGATTTATTCCATACAGTATCTGAGCATATTGCATACCACGTCAACTCTGCAACTTACATTTACCAACAGCTGTTTTTCTTTTTGGAGCAGATGGTACGTTGAGTGTACCGTGACATAATTCACATTTGCATTATCAGTCACAAATGCTAATGTGTTTGAGGAAACTGGATTTTTGTGTTGAGCTAAGATATTTTTAGTAGCCACAGCACTTTTTAGCATCTTTCTGAAATCTATTAGTTTGCTAGTGCAATCATCAGTGAAGCCCAACTTCTGCTTAAATTTTGTTGGTAAAAATTAGTTATTTTATTACACTATCTGTAATAAAGTAACACATTCGTTCGTTATTCCATTTACGTCTGCTGCTGCTGCTATTCACACATTGGCTTAAGTGGTCAGTATTCCTTTATCAGCAAACTGGAGCTGATCCAGCAGGAACATGCAGAAACTGTGTTTCTTTGCCACCACCTTACAGAAAACTGTGGTGCTAATTTGTTTCTTCAGCCTATACTCGCTTAACTATAATAGTATGCGACAGCACACTACTAAGTTGTCATTTACAGAGTAAATGCTGCATCTATTCCTGGCTTTCGTGATATCTGAGCACAGGAAACTTGTGCTGGTTTGGATCTTGTCCTTTCAATGAACTGATCCATTCTTTCAGCATTCTAAAAGCTTTTGCCCTCCAGATGTTTCGAACTCCAAACTCCCATCAGCACCAGTGAACATGGTCAAATGGTCAGGCATTATGGGAGCTATAGTCCCAAACATCTTGTGGGTTCCAGGTTGCAGAAAGCTGATCTGGGAACTCTAGATTTACTATTCTGAACTTTTTGAATATATATCCATGTAGTGCTTCTCCCCTTCTGTCATAGCTCATGGAAGCCAGCAGGGCTTGGGATGTGACACCAGTTGGGGTTAGGATTGCTCTATTTAAATATATATATATATATATATATATATATATATATATATATATATTTGCTTTCGTAGATTTTCACGGGTACAGGAATGCAGGTTTTGGTGTCAACCCATGAAACAAACAGTACATAACATATCAAACAGGATCCTCACCCCAACTGAAACCAAAGTACTCTCCAAAGGTTTCAACTTTGCAGTCGCCCCGAGACGCATCCCCACGGAAAACATCATATGCGGAGTCGAAGCTAGCCTAACCAAAATCGACCCAGATGAAGCCAATAAAATCAGACTTGAAGTCACCAACATCCTCTGCTCCAGCAAACCACCCAGAAGCAATTTACACAAAGAAGAACAGAAAGCACTCACCAACCTGAGGAAAGACAACAACATTATCATTCTCCCAGCAGACAAAGGCAACGCCACTGTTGTGATGAACACATCGGACTACCAAGCAAAACTATCAAATCTACTCCAAGACCCTACCTACCAACCTATAAAAACAGATCCCACCACCTATCTGGAAAAAACCACCAAATCCAAAATAAAAGCCTCTCCTATCAGTGAAGAAATCCAGCTAAGAATCATCCCCAGAGAAAAATCATCCAGATGCCCCAAACTCTACGGTCTCCCCAAGATACACAAAGAAGGAACACCACTCAGACCAATAGTCAGCTCCATAGGCTCACCTCTACAAAATCTCGCTAAATTTCTCGCTAAGCAACTTCAGCCCTATGCAGAATCCATCGCTTCACACGTTACTAACTCCTTCCAGTTCATAGAAACAATAAAGAAACAATACCTACATCCCGATGACCTACTTGTGAGCTTCGATGTTGTATCTCTCTTCACTCAAGTGCCCATTAATGAAGCCTTGACAGCCATTCAAAACAAATACAACCCCCCCAAATACATCCTGGACCTGACCAACCACTGCCTTACCAACACGTACTTCATCCACAATGGACAAAGATACAAACAGATAGAAGGAGCACCTATGGGATCACCCCTCTCACCGGTCATCGCAAATTTGTACATGGAACACTTTGAAACCAATGCTTTAGACAAGTCAGAACACAAACACAAACTTTGGCTCAGATATGTTGACGACACCTTTGTAATTTGGCCACACGGGAAAGAAAAACTAGATAGCTTCCTCACACATCTCAACAGCCTACACCCCAAAATACAATTCACTATGGAAATAGAAGACAACAACCAACTCCCCTTTCTTGACGTCCTAATCTACAAAAAACCTGATGGCTCCCTAGGACACACTATCTACCGGAAAAAAACACACACCAACCGCTACTTACATGCACAATCACACCACCACCCTGCACAAATAAACTCCGTAGCCAAGACTCTCATCTCCAGAACCAAACGCCTGGCTGACAAAGACCACTTGACAACTGAGTTACAGAATCTCTCAAATGTGTTAATCGCCAATGGATACCAGAAAAACAGGGTTACGAAGCTAATCCAAAAAGAAACACCCCCCAAAAACCAAGACACAGAAGAAAACAATGGCATGGCCCTCCTTCCTTATATCAAGGGCACTACAGACAAAATCAGCAAAATCCTCCATAAACACAATATCAAAACAGCCTTCTGCACCAACCAAAAAATAGCCAATATCCTCAGAAACCCAAAAGACAAAATCCAGCTGGAAAACCAAGGGGTCTATGAAATACCCTGCAAAGTCTGCCCAGCCACGTACATTGGACAAACAAACAGACGAATAAATGCACGTATCGCAGAACACAAGAATGCCGTCAAAAAAGAAGAAAAAACTTCCTCTCTTTTCCAACACATGAAAGAAACAGGACACGAAATTAATTTTGCAGATTCCAAATTGCTCTTTAACATGGAACATCACCACAAGAGAATAATCATGGAAGCCATCGAGATAGAGAAACACCCTCACAACATGAACAAGCGTGACGACACGTCCCGCCTGCCAGACATCTGGAAATTAGCCCTCCCCACAAAAACCGACACCAGAACCAGGGGCACACAGAACGCCGTCACCAATCAACCACACCAGACCCAAACCCAGACCCTCTCCACAGACATATTACAGACTCCATCCAGTAGCCAAACTATAGTGGCACCTCCGGATGCTGCACCCCCCTGCAATCCCTACACAGATCTGGCTGGCACAAGGCACAAAACCATAGCTCGCCCCTATACACGAAGCCAAGCCAGAGCACAACTAAATGCAGCACAGCCTTCTTCTCAGAAAAACTCTTCACAAGCTCAAGAGGTCAAGACACGAAAGCTTTAGCAACTAATCTACACTTAATGACCCACCCAGTGATATTCTGAATATCACTCATGAAATCACCCAAGATATCCCTCAAGTAATTAAGGAACAAAAGAAGAAAAGGCACACTAATCTAGGAACTTCCTCTTTACCCAGAACGTTGGAGGCTATACACCACACCCCTCAACAGTATTTATAGGAACTCAAACACCAGACTCTGCTCTGTTCCAGTAACAAGAAGCCGAAAGCACCAGCCTGAAGATGACGAGTGAGACCTCGTCGAAACGTCGCACAGACACCCCGACTCTTACACGGGAAGACACCCGAAGACACCAAAACCTGCATATATATATATATATATATATATATATATATATATATATATATATATCTTTCCTTTCCTAGCAAATTCAGAACAGCAGCATATTTAGAAACACATTGGGATGATTATCTGAATGGCACTGGAGCATTCACATTTATCTCATTTGCTGCCCTGTCTCTTTGCCCCTCACTGCCTGTTCCTCCTAAGTATCCACTAACTTGATTTTTGTCCTCTCTCAACCAAAGAAGATATTCTCAATCCCTAACCCTTACTTACTTACTTACTTACTTACTTACTTACTTACTTACTTTACTCATATGCAGTTTCATGGCTGAATTATTCCACTTTCTTCCACCCTTTCCCATATCTTTGCCAATTAAGTAATGATTTGCCAAAATTCCCATTTGCCTACTTTGGGGTGTGCATTTGCTTAGCTTATAATACTCGGCTGTATTGCAAATTGATTGCCATTTCCTAAAGAAGTCGTCCTCCACCTTAGAATGTTAATGAAGGTTCTGGATGTGTGCAGTCAGCATTCAGCAGTGCAGGTGCTTTGCAATGTGTGCATCTTCTTCTGTAGGATGTCTTGTATGTTAACTCCTTCCTCTCAGTTCAACTCTTGTTTGCCATTCTGAGTTATGTAACCAACAAAGCAGACATTTCCATGCCAATATTCTCTGTGGGTGCTGCTTGAGATCAAAACTCCTCTCTTGTTGTACAGTGTGTTTGTTGTAGGGGGAGAGGGTCAAGTTTCCAAGCTGCTCTCCTTTATGGCTCGTGCTTTGAGACACAGTAACTGAAAACAAACTACAATCTTTAGAGGTAACATGATACTGTGTGTAAGTGTACCACTACAACAAGCAAGGAAATGGGGGGGGGGAGCTTTCAAATGCCAAAACTACTGCAAATCCAGACAAAGAGAATTTACCAAAAAAAGTTAAAAAAAATAACCAGAACTATGGACATTTTGTCAATATTCATAATTTATCTTTGGCACAGAGTATTGTTTAGCCCAAACCTTGGAGTATCTGGGCACAGAGATGTCGTTCTTTTTCTGGGGTGGGGAACTAGAGCATATACAGAAAAAAGCTGGGTCAAGTACTTTTCCTCCTTCCCACATATTTGTAGGACCATTTCCCCCTGCAAAATTGGAAGTAGATATCCAGTGACTTTCAATGACAAAATCCTAACATCTTTCACAAGCAGTCTTATATTGTAAATGAAGTTCTGAAGCCCCTTCTTTTTTCTTATACAGGAAAAAAAAAGAAAGGAACCTTCCTCATATTTAAAACATAAGGGGAACCCCATTTGCACATGAAATGTCTTAGAATCCCCATCCCAAGATCAAATCAATCCTCAAGGGTGTTTTGGCGCATGCATACCCACAGACACTCACACTAAATTCCAGCGGAAAAGCTGGGCTAAGTATTGCGGTCCTGCTTAATACACAGGTCAAATAGTGATATCTGTTGTGCCATCAGTGTTCATACATATAGACATCATTTGAATACACAAATGCTTTGAGCGCCCTTTGGATTATAAGCTGTAGCATGTTGATATTCACTCACAATCATCATCTTCCCTCTCGAAGGTCCTTGCAAATGATCCCTTGCATAATGAACTTCACAGCTGCAAAGTTCCGCTCTCACGGCAACTCCCCCCACCCACCGTTTGCAGATATGAAGTTCAAATCTGAGTGAGCAAGCAACCTCTCTGGCAGGCGCAGGAAGGAAGAAGGTGAATAGGAAAGATATGTTAACAGGCTGCGGACATTGGTTAGGAAGCAGCTGTGCTGTGGCTGCAGTGGGACCAAGACCACGGCCACATTGCAAACACATGCCAATTGAAGTACAATCTCCTTCAAAATTGGGGAAGGGAGCATTTCCCCCCCCCCATTGCCAAATAACAAAGGGAGAAATCGAAATCTGGCATACAATGGCAGAATCTGATGCAAACTGCTTTATTCACTTGCCTATAAAGTGCTGCATATAAAAGTGCTGAGCACAGTAAACTGTGAACTGTTTCTACATGCTACCCATTTGGAATGTTACTGCTCAGTTATAACATTGATATCTCAATGAACCTTTACTTTTCCCAGTACATTTAAGTGACTGCACTTGGCTCCTGTGTACTGTTTTCATTTTCTAATCCAAGTTTGATCGATACTGTAGATCAATAGAACTAATTACACACATTGTTTTGGCTGTACCTTTGCTAGTTATCATGCAAATGGAAATCTAAAGTGACTTGGTCACCTTTGGCAAAAGAAAAAAGAAATTGTAAGAGAAGGGTGGAGCTATGCACAGTGGTGGGAGACTGCAGCACGGAGGGGCGAAGCTAGCCCCCCAGTCTTCCATGTGCTGTCTGTGTGTCCCAGTCCAGTTTGTGACACAGGGTCTCCTTCCCGACTTACAGCCCAACTTGCACTTCAGCCTGGAAAACAGGTTCTGAGAGAATTACATGAGGCACAGCCTGGAATTTCTTGAGTGAAAGCCCTAGATTGTAGCTCTACTTGGATGAAAGAAAAGCTTTTGAACCGTATTTTTGAATGGACAATTTTTATTTCAGGAAGAGACAGATTTTATTCATCTTGCTGCTTCCAAGTGCGCAATATTCATAACCTCAATAGAGCTGCCATCCTTGCTGCCCCATCCAAAGTGACTGAAGCCGGTGTGGTTAGGGGCGATACCAACTCAGAATACCATGATTCATCCCATTCCCTCGGTTTTCCTCATCCTCCATCAGAGCCTGCCAACCTAAACCCAATCCCAGCAGCAATGTGAGGCTCATGACAGTGTATGGATCTTGACAAGGTACTAGTCAACACAGCAGGGCATTCCACTTGCTTCCAGCTCAAATCTCAGTGAGTCTGATCTGTTTCTAACCACCTTTCTACCACTAGACCGATGGAAACCTAGTTACATTAAATCATCACTGTGGGTCGGTGCAGGGAGGCAGCTATGCTGCATTGTAACAGTTCCTGGAATAAACTAAACGTTTCTAACTGATCATTTGAGTGGGTTTGGTGAACCCAACCTGCTCTCCACCCAACTCTAGTGACCTCAGAGATGAGAAATGCCCTCTACTCCAGGTGCCCAGCAACGTGGCATTCACTTAGATCTCCTCATAAGGTAACATAAACCTCTGTGTATATACCATGCCTCTTCAGCGAGGGCCTACAACTCACGAGCATTTCCCACACAGCATGACAAACACGTCACTAGTGATGGATGTAAAGAATGTTCCAAAAGGGGTAAAGGTCTTAAATTCCATGCAGTGCTTGAAGTTTGTGGGTGGGTAGAAAAAAACTGAAACAGTCTCATTTCAAACAAAGCCGTTCTCACCATTTTTAATAACCATGCAAAGTATTTGATGGCAAGTTTGAGTTAGTACATTCACACTTTGAAATAGCTATGGCCCGTTAGCCATCACTACCAGCCCACCAGGGAAAGAATGTTGCCAGTAAAGAAAGTCAAACCTTTCATGATTGTGGCTTAATATTAGTCATGATGGCATCCCTTCAAAAAAATGCCACGATATTCTCATGTATTTGGCCTATTTCTAACCAAGGAGTGGGAAGCCTGTGGCCCTCCAAATATTTGTTGGACTACAACTCCCATCAGCCCATGTCAGCATGGCCAATCACCAGGGACAATTGGAGTTACAGTCCAGCAACATATGGAGGGCTACAAGCTCTAAACTCAGCAGAGGCTCTCATGGATCTGAGATTGCAGTTGTTGGATAAAGATGAAACTGCCTTTGCTGGTATCTGCCTCTCCCAGCTCCACAAACAGCTCTGGCCTGGATCTAGTGACATTTCACAGTATTGGTGTAACCGTTTTCTGTACAGCACTCTGAGATGGTTCTATAACTATTGGAAAGAAGAGGGGTGCTTTTAGATTCACCTAAAAAGAAATGGGATGGCATCCCATGCCATCCTGACTGCATGGACATCACACGTTTATAAGCATCTGACTTCCCCCCCAGAGAATCCTGGGAGTTGCAGCTTGGTGCTGGGAATAATAGTTTTGTGAGGAGTAAACTGCAGTCCCCAGGATTCCCAGAGAGGGCGAGTCATGTGCTTTTAATAGGTGGTTGTGTACACAACCTCTACCCCACTTCAAGCACTGAACCCGTGCAAATAGCAAGAGATACGATTATTTTTAACAATTTGGCATTCATTTATTATGAAATCAACATGATGTAAAAGTTAACAAAATAGCATCACCTAAAATGTGATTTGTTGCATTTTTCTCTTATCTGTGGTTTTCAGGTTCACAAGTTTTCTAAACAGCCAAGGTGGCCTAGTCATTCAGAAGCCTGAGTCTTGAAACCTAAGACAACTCACAGTTCTATTGTGGCCAGGGCTTTTTTTCAGGGGGAACTCACAGGAACTCAGTTCTGGCACCATTCAGGTGGGTGCCATTCCCATTCTAAGAGAATGAGGGAGGTGTTCATGGTGAGTTCCAGCACCTCTTTTTCTAGAAAAACAGCACTGATGGCAACCAGACCTTTCATGACTAAAGAGCTTTCAGAATTTTAGCCTAGATGCAGTATAAATTATATAGATATATTTTTACAATCAAAAGTGGCATTTTATTACCCAAGTCTAATTAATTAAATTCAACAGGAAATAATGGTGGGGCAGGCCCAAGTTTAAAATGGGACAATACCATAGTACAAAGAGTTCAACCTTGGTTAAGACTTGGTCCACTTGAACTCATCCACTACTTGGGTTTAGAGCTGAATTATTTAGCCAAGTTTGCATATGCCAGCTGTGTCTACACAAACCACTCTTCTTTCTTTTGTATATTTATTGTACATTTTACCACAGCTGTTCTTCACTTCCCACAAAGCCTTGGTTCCACGAACAAGTCCATTAAACTAATTGGCTGTTCTTCTCATAAGTGAATGTTACAGGACAGACAGGCTTCCTCCATACCTGCCATATTGTAACTGTGCCAAGATTTCATTCTTACGAAAGATCTTTGGAATTTCTTATTCAGTAAAATGAGGTCACACTTCACAGTACACAGTGTGTTATCTATCTTTTTTAAAAAAATAAATTGGAGTCAAATTTTGGCATAATGAAATATGTACTGGAAGGATTTTTTTGACAGTCATGTTTACTAACACAGCAGTACTTCTCTAGAGCAGCTTTTCAAAAAGAAAGAAAGAAATTCCAGATATTAATTACTTTTCAGAGCCACACTTCAAATCATCCTTCCATTAGTGCCATGGGTTGTTGTTTTTAGTTTTGTTTTTTGTATATGAGAAACCTTTTAAAGTCTAGTGTTGCCATGGAATATTTAAATATGGATTGTTATTAACATTGGGGATAATTTGATGGGCAGGATCCCTCAAGTCTTTGAATTCCCACTGTGAAACTGTAGGAAACAAGCTTCTCTAAGCATTAAGAAAATATGCAGCTAACAAGAAAGTACTTATCCAGTCCCAACCCAATGGGCTCAAATGCCCATAATTTTACAGTGACACTTTAGAAACCACTCTGTAACCTCTTACTGTATTTTGGATAAAGTAATGCCTTTGCTCCGAATAAGAATATTAAAGGACAAAATGTGCCACTTACCACCCCAGTAATTTTCACTGCAGCTAGTCATTCTGCCTGCATCTAAGTGCCAACACCATTATTGGACTTCAGCTTGCTGACATCTGGCCCCATTGCTCAAACCACTTAGCACCAAAAAGTAATCATATACTTATACAAGAGCTTTTGGCATCATGTTAAACACCACCTTTACTCAAGCCCACAATCCTTTCTTTAAATCAAAGCAATAGCATTTGTTTAGCAAGAACCAATGTAATTATACATCAGTATTCATAGAGAAAAGACACCCGTCAATTAGTAACCATACCACAAGTTTCTCTTGATCTGTGTGGAGGAGTGCATAGAACATGTATTTGGTCGAGTTGGGGTCAGCTGAATCGGGATAAAGACCACTGCCTGATACGTCCAGTCTGGAGCTGCCAGTAATGTTTGCTGCATGGTGTATGAATTAATGTAAAAGAAAAACCAAAGCAAATGGCAATAGTGGCTGCAACAGTGGCTCTTGACCCAGTGACAGATGTGAAGCTCAAGGGACAGTGGCGGAGCATTCTGAATTTGTATTGTTTGTAGAACCAGCCTGCTAGTTTTGTGCC
This sequence comes from Podarcis vaucheri, assembly GCF_965113315.1. Lineage (NCBI taxonomy): Eukaryota > Metazoa > Chordata > Lepidosauria > Squamata > Lacertidae > Podarcis > Podarcis vaucheri. The sequence goes on from NC_138763.1 coordinate 64,767,255, forward strand.
TTGTGCTTTTTGCTATTCAGCAGTGGAACAGACTTCCACAAGAGATGGTGGGCTGTCCTTCTTTGGAGGTTTTTAAGCAGAGTTTGGGTGGCCGTCTGTTATGTATGATCTAGCTGAGATTGGGTTGGACAAGAAGACTCTCAGGGTCCCTTCCAACTCTACAATTCTACGATTCTATTCTTCTAATTATGGGACACTGTACGCATAGCCTTGATTCTGAGCAAGGCTCCTTTCCTCATCTTAAAGCACGTGCAAAATGTCCCAGACCGTTGCAAGGCATTCTCAACATTTTCAATAGTTTTTATTCAGGTAACATTTGGTGCTGCTGGTAACATTATAGCAGTTGAATAATTCAAGCTTCCAAAAGAGAATTATGCAGCAAGTTGCAGGATCCATAAGACCAGACCCCCAAAATCTCTACACCACTTTAAATGCTATAGAAATCAAATGCACAATAGTCAATTAAGGTAACAGACCTGTGCATGTCTGCTCATATGTAGGCCCCATTGCGTTCAGTGAGACTTAATCCCAGGTAAATCAGTAAAGGAGTTTCACCTTCCTGATTCAGTTGTGTCAATATTACCTGTATACCATATTTTTCAGTGTATAAGATGCCCCCATGTATGACGACCCACAATATTGAACATAAATTTTAAATAAAAAAACCTAGTCTTATACATGGAAAAGTATGGTACAATACATTTTTTTCAACACTGGCTTTTGTTTTGTTTTTTGTAACATGAAAAATACAATCAAATATGACAGTTTATGTACAGATGCACTAAATTAATCCTCTTTCTTTTAACTATTCAGAGGATAATGACATCTACACCTGACTATGTATATTTAATATGTGACTTTCTAAATAATAAAGACAGGCTTGTCAGGTAAATGCGCCTCTACAATGTGGGAGATTTTTAATAGTAACAATAATAATAATAGTTGTGAATTCGTAATAACACACTAACAAGTCACTCTATGCATTTCTTTCCCATGGTTCAATGTAATCCAAACCAAGATGTGCAAAAATTTCTTCCTCACTTGCAGCTTTCAGGAAAATCTTCTGTAAAAATAAAAGAGAGAGCAGCATAAGCCTTGGGAAGGTAATAATTTTTGAAAACAAAAAAAACACATTTCTATTTGAAATAACATTCTTAGCCATTTTATAATCCAACTGTATAAAATGTCTACTCAGAAGTAAATCCCATCAAATTCAGTGCAGTGATTCCCAAGGAACTGGGTAGAGAATCACAGAGATACTACTAATCTCGATCTCATCAGAAAGAACCAGAAAATTCATCATCATGTTCTGAATGAAGGGCCATCCTTTTTTGGACCGACAAATGCACTAACTTTTCATAGAGTGTGCAGAAACGCAAAAATACAGAGGCTTCACTTTTCTTTATGCTTGAAATGATATTTTTGGAACTCAGGATCAATTATTTGTGTCTGCAGGAACTCTCTTCCTATCTCAACTGAGCAATTATTTCAATGAATATAAATATGACATTTATGGTTGCTAACATGACCATTAACTACACTTAATACAAAATGGCTGTTTTGCAAATGACTTCTGTCTATGAATTGCAATGCTGTATTTCTCATTCTGGTTTCAATTATCAATAAGACATGTGAAGCGTGAAGTGAACGATCTTCGTTAACATTTTAATCAATGAATCTTTGTTAGTGCACCAGGATCAGATTTCAAAACCACCTTTTAACTCATAACTTGTTTTGGCTTTGTTATATTAATATTGCAAATGTAGCTTTTCCAAAATGATTTGACATACAAGAGAAATCTTAAATTCACAAATTATCTTTGCTGAGCACTTTTTCCAAAGTGCCCTTCATTAACTAGGTTGTGAATGAATGGCATACTGGCTGGGAAGGTGAGCTATATTCAGTTAAATACATTTATAACCCAGAGCTGTAGGATTTCTACTTTTTGTTCCCACTGGTTCTGATCTTGCTATTCTACCAGAACCATCCCCCAAATATTTTTTTAATTTGCTTTTCTGTTATATCTCGCCATCAACACATACTCTGTTACATTCATGCACAAACCAAAAAGAAGCCCGATAACATAAATATAAAACATAAACATGTAATAGTAATAGTAACATATATATATTCCTCCAAGCTGTTTAAATCCTATATATCTTTACTTTTACTTCCCTTCCACTCTTTCCTTGGTTTCCTATCTACTATCGTTTTAACTGTGTTTTCTTGTTCTTCTACATTATTCTCATTAGCTTACCTCATGTTGAAGCATATACTGCTGAGTATTTGTTCATCCAGTTATGATAATTTTCTTGTTATTATATTTTTTCCATATAATCTATATATAATATCCAGTGCTCTTTAGACCAGGAGCTTTAAATCACTGCTAAATTGAGACATAAGGCAGCCACAAATTCTCCTACCCATACCTATTACCTACCCCAACCATAATAGATTGGGACATAGGATTGAGGAGGAGAACAGAATGCAGGATTGAGAATGTGCCCAAGTCTCCCAATGAAGTAGAAGTTTTAAAGGGAAAAGGTGTCTCTCCCACATGCAACCTGGGAGCCCCGAAGCAAAGGATGACCTGATAACACGCTTCACGTGTTTGACGTCTCGTGAAATGCGCATCAACATTTAGGCATGGCTTACATGACCTTGTGCTGTGATTTCACTCTGAGATATAAAATGTTTTGATGGACATTCCGTTCTTCTGCATCTCTAAACAAGTCTTTGAGCTTCTTGTAAATGGCTCCTAGAAGGTACTCCATAAAATTAAATTGCCCTGAACAATCTGGCTCTGTAAGTTAAACGTTAAGTGCTGTGCACAGCTTTAAGAAAGATTGAAATTAGAAAATGTGCACATTCAGTCCAGTCTCTCACCTCCTCTCTGTCCCTCGCCGGTTGTCCTATCTGCCTCCCCCTTGCCTCCACCTGCTTTTCTCACCCAAGCCCTCCCCACTCACAAGTTTAAGTGGTGCCACTTTGAATACAGAAAGTGATAAGAAGGTGACAGCAGAAACTGGGATCTCAATGGGAGAGGGAGAGGTGACAGCTGGAGCAGAGCACGGGGATCCTTCCTAGCACTAATGTCACAAATCTGAACCCAAATATTGCCCTTTGTGCACAGCCTTATTGAAAAGGAAATCATAGAATTCTATGATTTCCTTTTCAATAGGGCTCCACACAAAGGGCAATAATGAAACCATTTCTTCCTGAAAGCACTTCAAGATTCATGCAGGTGGGTCAATCACAATAAAGATGAAGGAACAAAGTGGTTTCATCTGCCTATTGTGCTCTGAAGGCTGGGTCTTGCAAAGTCAATAGCCATGAGTAGTTCAGATCGTAATGGGAAAAGGTATTCTGTTTGTAGAAGGCACAGAGACACTTTACGCACAAAGGAACTTCACCACTGGATTTGCCTTCTTGGAAGAAAATCAGCCAAGAAGAGATATGCAAGAGCACACCGAGAAAAGGAAGGCCTCCCTTTCATACAGTTGAGTTTGGTCTCCCATTACCGCTAGCTTGCCCCCTGTAAGAGCAAGACAGCAGTGACAGTAGAGGCAGTTCTAGAAGAGGAAGGATATTTCTCTTGCCCCAAACACAGCCAATTCTGCTAAAAGGAGAGGCCAAGGCCTCTTTCTCTGTGGAGCACACAAAGAGGCACTACCTCACAGGCCTAGGAAAAAGCCAGACGAGCTCGGTTCTGACCTCATCTTCCTCTTCCTATCTTCCCCCACATCATAACAATGAGTACTTGCTATGGCTATTTGGGCCAAATCCCAGATCCTGATCCATTTAAAAAAAAAATCTTCATGCTTGTTGTCTTTATTACATACACAACATAAACATTTTTCTCACGCTCCACAGGCAAAAAAAAAAAGGCTTACAGATGTTAAGATAAGACCCCCCCCCCACTCTCTGGCTTAAAATCTTAAAGGTGTGACACAAAAGGAAGGGAGGTTGGGAGAGGAGGGACAAAGCAAACTCAGGCACTATTTCTTAGTTGCTGAGTTCTTGTCATAACCAGCTGAAATGGAAAGATTTCCATGGAGATGAGGAGCCAAGTTGCTGGTCTTTCAGCAGAGCTTAGGGAGAGGTCCTGCAATTTCTCCCTCTCCTAGAGCCCATATATTATTGTTACTATCTCAGAGGACACCATGGGGCTAAGAGAGAGAGCTACAGACTGGGAAGTCTCTGGTTTGACTCTTGCCTCTGCTAGGAACTTGTTATTGTTATGGATGAACATTAATTTGTACCCCACCTTTATGTAACAAGTGACCCCCCCAAACAGCTTGCAGAACACAAAGCAAAACCAGCAAGGCGAGTGATTTGTGCACAAGAAAATCCTGATCCAAACTGAGGTGATTTTGGTTGAGCTTGGATTAGGCTGGAGCAGGGTGAGGAGGCCCCGGATCACCCTGGATCAGTTCAGGAACACCCCGGAGCAATGTGTTTAACTAGGATTTTCAAGCCTAACTAAAGACTGTTCCCAGCCCCTGATTTGGTTCGGAGCCCAGATCCAGCTTGGCCCCAAATCTCCATGGCCTCTTCAAAGTGTGTGATCAGGTCCTAAATTGGATCAGGGGAGCATACTTGCAAGAATATGATCAAACCCACAAAGAAATGTGCTGCTTCCAACAATGATATGTGGTTGAAATCACATGAATGGATACATTTGCTCAAAATTCATAGTAGTCTAAGAGGTGGGGGAATAGCCCATGTCAAATATGCCATCATAAGGCAGGCACCAGAGAAAGTTTTACACTTGTAAGGAGATAGATGTACCAGAGCTCAAAAGGTTCTATAAAGTCAAGAGCCCACTGATATTTGTTGAATGTATCAGTACACTTCTGCAGCCAATCCCAGAAACATCGCCACAGTCCATAGAGGTTTTTCTTGACAGACCAACCGTTATTACATGAAATACATGTAACTGAAAGCCATTTTTTTGTTATCCCAAAAAGCCTGTGGAACAAGGAACAAAACACTCTTTTTCAGGGTTCACCTTGGGTCCCTTTTTCATTTATTGTATTTCAAGTAGACCCTACTCTGAGCTTACATGTACTGCTGGCAGCTAAGATGGGCAGAATCAGAAAGGATGGGGACAGATAAAGAACTTTCAACTAAATTAACCAAAAGACAGATGAAAAGTTTCACACAGAGCAGTCAAACTGCCCTTTTGTCCATTTCAATATAAAATATTTTTCTTTTGAAATTCTATACGCCATTGGGTGGTACAGATTCATATTTTGCCACCTAAAGCTGCACATATTCCTCAAGCTACAAACCACTGTGCATTTGTCTTAAAGTCAATATTCAGACTGCACATTTCTCAAGTTACAAATGTAATTATCATGATCAGTTCATTGCTGGAAATTGCTAGGATGGATTTTCTATCTGAGACACGAACTTCAGTTTTATGTAGATGAAGTGCCCGATAATGAGAGACACTCTCAAAGGAGCTTTTTTTTTTTTTTTTTTTTTTTACTCCTAGCACCATGAAAATTGGCGGCATGTATTGCAGCATTAACACCAATCCATCTGCGTGTTCTGATGTTCTCCATCCAAGCTTCTGATTCATTCATATCAAGTCATTCCGATGCAGAACTGTGGACACTTCCTAATTTATGTGGGGAAATGCAAAAAAGCCATTGACGTCTGCATTATCACAAAACAGGAGAACCACATGTACAATGTAATATCAGAATAAGGCTTAAGTCAGATGCAATAAACTCAATGCTTGTTAATTAGCTCTCAGAATGGTTTGGATCCAGAGAGCCAATAAGGCAGGCATCCAAGGTTGGAGGAAATGAGCCCAGGAAAACAGAATAATCACCTGGGCTGTGAAACCAAGCAGAGCAGTGCAGGCTTGAAATTCTGAAGCACACAAAAAAAGGACACAGGGTGAAGAAGAGGAGAAAACAGGATGCTGGACTAGATGGGCTTTTGATCAGATCCAGGAGGGTTTCTTTGACACTACTGGCATCAGTCTCCACTCAGGCTTCTTTCATGCCCATCCTTTTAGGATACCAAGGAATCAAGGATCCAGCAACCATCTCCAGAAAGTCATTCCCACAGGAAGTGTATTGATTTCAGTACATTCACTTACAATGGCTATCATCCTTAGAGTTTCCTACATTGTTGAACAACATATGGATAAAATCCAGTGGGGGTGGAATCCAATCTGGAAAGATGTATTTACCTGGTGCCTGGGTTCCTATGAGCTAAAATTCCACTGAGTGTAGCTTATGGGCCTCAGGAAAAATTCAGCCTCACAGCAGTGATTCATATAAATGCAGTGGCATATATTCTTACTCATTAGGAATCTGCACAGTCCTTTTGACTTTTAAACTAAGAAATAAATAAAAGTATAGTCCACCTTTTGGAGAATTTTCCACGAGTGAACAATAATATTTAAAACATTCCAATAAAACACAAATTATTTCTTCCATGGAAAATGTTAGACAACTCTATCACCCCTTACTAGACCCATATATATATGTGGATCATAATTTCACTTTCAACAGACTTATTAATGATAGTGTGCAAATTATAAGAAGTATGTATGTTATACTTTAATTACTATTTTAATGGGTCACAGTTAATGGGGGAAGTGTAAGAGAATGAGGATAGGAACATGATCCAACTAAGATCGCATGCACTTAACTCTTCAAAAAATTGCAGTCAAACTTTGAAACCCATTGAAATTAAACATGTTCTATGTTGGCTGATCATATTCCTTATCTTTTCTTCTGAAAGAATGCCTTGAATGGGAAATGTAATCAATGAATACATTCTCAGGCTCAGAGAATACTCACCTTCACAATATATACATGCAGGTGTTCTTGTGATTCAGGTATATATAGCCTTAAAATATAAATGCCAATTGAATACTGAGCCTGAAACAATGATGTCTTTAAGTGAAGAACTTTAAATGAAGTTCTGAGCAATGCCAGATGAGGAAAAGAGTACAAATTATTTTTTGCATTTACCATATTTTTCGCCCTGTAGGACGCACTTTTTCCCCTCCAAAAATGAAGGGGAAATGTGTGTGCGTCCTATGGGGCGAATGCAGGCTTTCGCTGAAGCCTGGAGAGCGAGAGGGGTCGGTGCGCAATGAGACAGGAATCCAATATCTCTATTAAGAGCAGGTCTCTCCATAGTTTTCAGTTTAGTGATAAGTTGTAATTCAGCAACTTCTCTTTCAAGTCTGTTTCTGAAATTCTTTTGCAATAAAACAGTTGCTTTGAGATCTTGTATTGAATGTCCTGGGAGATTGGTGTGTTCTCCTACTGTAGCTGGAGTTGGCATTTGGCAAGACAGCATGGCACTGTGCCGCAAAACTGTTTCCACTGCTAACTGGGGTCTCCCCTGAGTTTGAGATCCTAACCAATGTCATTTCCCTAACAAGGGGGAGGAGGAGGAGGCATAACCAATTATCAATCATCCCCTTTGTTCATCCACTGTGCTGTAAAGGGAGATTCCATTCCACATTATAGCATGCAAGATAGGGAAGCCTTGAGCAGATTAAATTAACAGCAAAGGCAACACCAAACATCTTCCCAACACCAAACACTCTTGAAGGTTTCCCCCAGTCTTAACATTGAGATATTTCAGGAGTTACATGCAGTCTTTTCTTGCTGTCCGAAGAAAATTAGTAATTAATCAAATGGTATGTGCTTGGTTCATACACCAAAGATGGGTAAATCAGAAATGAGTTTGAATGGACTAAGTGATCAAATGTCAACAAAACAAACGCTACAGCACAAATAACTGGATGCTCATCTTATTGACATTCACGTTTCTACAAATCCCAAAATAGCACTTCTAAGTGATTATTTTCTTGTTCCTATTGATTTCAATTACACGTCCCCCAGTCCCATGAGTCTGCAGCACTTGGCAGCATTTTCCTAAAGCACTCAGGATTGAACAATCCTAAATAAAAGCACAGAAAGGAAGATCCTATTGAAGAGGCAGAGACACACGGGGTTGGGGGAGGGAGAATTCACTAGACAAGGCAATATCATGGATTAAAAATTAGGCATGGACTCAAAGGTATGTTGGCCCAACAGCACAAGCCAACATGATGAAAATGTTCTTCTCAGATATTTCACTGCACAAATATCAACATCAATACTTAGTCTTCAATTGAAATATCGGGTGGACTACACTTCCCCAATTATTACCCGTTTTATTCAATTGCAGAGGATACAACACAGATTAAACAGCTGCAACATCCAGTAAGACAAATCTAGTGCTTCTGTCTATAAAACTGAGTGGGAACATAATTTGATTGGATCCCCATATCATATATATTGGTCTGGCTACTGCTCAGGACTACCCATTTGATTACCACTTATTATGGAACTTGCCTCTTCTCTTCTCCCACCTCTATCGCTTGCTTGCTTTATACATTCTAGCTGAAAAGCTAGCTTTGTCTTGTATCATTTATTTTATGCCTTTTAGATTAGCAAGCCCTTTTTAAAAAAAGAGATATTTTAAAGGTTTCCATTGGCAATCTGACTGAGAACTACATGAAAATTGTATCAGAAAACCAGAAATAATACTGAGCTAGAGTTTTTAAGCAAATATCCCTGCTTTGTGAAGAACAGCACCTTCTTCCTCTAGAAGTCTGAACAGCATAAAAAAAATAAAATCGAGAAATTCAGACCACAAAGGCATTACTAATACCTTGGGATGTGAATTAATGGGTGCAATGCTGAGTTAAATGTAATTCAAGTTTGTAAATCAGGTTGCAGAAAGCTCTACCCAAATTCTTTAATGCTAGATGGAATACAAAATATTTTAGTAGCAACTCTAAACACTATTGTTGCTGCTGTACCTGTGATGATGATTATGATGATGATGACAATGATGATGTCGTAACATCAATGTGTATGGTGCCATACAGAAAACCAGGAAATACATTTCTTCCCAAGAGGATTGCAATATCAATTTTTTATCAACTTTATCTTTACTGATACTTATTTATTTAAATGACATCAGTATGAATAACTTACTAATGAAGAAAATAAAAGATTCCTGTTCAGAAGACATCTTAAAGCATACATACCTTCGTCTATTTCATAGCTATTTGCCCAGAAGTTATACCGGCTGCTGGTGTGTGCAAAAATTGTATCCAATTATTGAAGCTTATTTGCTAAGTGGATGATGTGACAGATTTGGGACTAAGTTCCTGATCTTCAAAATGATTAACAGGTTGAAAAAAAAATGGGTCTGCTTATCATGAACTGTGGCTTAGTGTGAACAAGCAAGTGTGCTGGTGTACAGTGAGAAAAATCACAGCCACTTGGGTGAGCCAAGAACAAACCTTGGTTACAGCTTGTGGTTTGTTTGGAGGAAGACAAACTACAAATCCACGTTCTGATGTAATGCTAAGCCAAACCATATTGCAGCAGCACCAGGACCAGAGGAACAAAAGAACAAAATGGCAAAAATATTCTCACCATGCAGCAGCACACTTGCTAAAATTTGGCTTATTGTTATGTGCAAACTGGGTCAAGTCTGAAAGGGCAAATGAGATAACGGCATGAAATTTGTGTTGGACGGGAGAAGAGTAGAGGTAATTTTGCACTGTATTGTACATGAGATATTTATGTATGTTCACTTTGATAAAACAGACTCCAGGGGTAAACAATTTGACATGCCTTAGGCCTTATATTATACAACGAATGTAAATTCCACATTTAACTGGCATTTTGTTGTAGAAATATTCGCATTACAGTGCATGCTTTAAAGATCTAATCTATCCTTAATCCAGCTACAAATATAACGACAAATAAATTAGATGGAAAACCATCACTCTTTGAAATGACATTATAACAAACTCTGATTGAACAAGGAGTTTTCTGAACATAAGCCACTGACTCGAAGCCCTTGAGAAAAATCATGAGGAACAGTATTAAAATATGCAGTGGAATTTATTCTAAGCAGTCTAAGCATGAATACACTTTGAAGCAAATATGAAGCAGAATTATGTACCCTAGTTTCATTTGATCATTGGACAAGTTTTAGAATCATAAATTAATGAAGCCCTATATGTTCGAATCCCCGCGGCGGGGTGCGCTCCCGCTGCTCGGTCCCAGCGCCTGCCCACCTAGCAGTTCGAAAGCACCCCCGGGGGCAAGTAGATAAATAGGTACCGCTTACCAGCGGGAAGGTAAACGGCGTTCCGTGTGCGGCTCTGGCTCGCCAGAGCAGCGTTGTCACGCTGGCCACGTGACCCGGAAGTGTCCCCGGACAGCGCTGGCCCCCGGCCAATAGATGTGAGATGGGCGCACAAACCCCAGAGTCTGTCAAGACTGGCCCGTTCGGGCAGGGGTACCTTTACCTTTACCTATATGTTTCTATAAATGATTTTTTTGTGATATCTATCCTATGGAAAAAATTACCTCTAATGTGTTTATTAGATAAAACTGATTTATCAAGCAAATGTTGGAAATAACAAGTATTTACAAATTGCTTGGCAAAAAATATTGCAAGCACATCAGGTTTAGCCCCTGTTCCTTTGGAATGATTATATGCTCACCATATTTATATTATATTGTTATATAATCCCATGGGCATAGTATTTCCCTCTGGGAGGATGTGGTGTCTGCAGAGGAATTCCCATAGAATGCAATAGAGCTCCTTGATCCTCCCTCTCAGCACATAGAGTGCAGCAGATGGTTATGAGAAACTTGGTGTAGAAGAGGTGGGTGACTGAATGGGAATATGGGGAGTATGTGCGGGCCTCTCATCCCCCCAGGCAACTCTGGTCAGCGGACTGTGCATGTGCAAAGTTGGAGGGAGAAGAAGTATGCATACAGGAATCCTTCTGCATGTGAGTTTATGCAGGGAAGAATTGTGCCCCAAATCCCATGTAAACTAATATATCTGATGAGAGTCACCTTTTCCTTAGTCTGGTACAAGTTGTGTGTAAAATCCATGACCCAGTCTAGCTAGGCTCCAAGAGCATGCACAATCAGATCCCAGACCAATACACAATTGTGCATGTAAACAGATATCAGACATGCATTTCCTCTTTCTAGGCCAATAAGCCAGGGTTGTGCATGTTCAATTGTTCAAAGAAAGCTAGAATTCCAATGGAAGGGAAAGCACATGGCTTCAGCTCCTGCTTCTTCACCAAACATCTGATGGGCATGTTTTTAGCTATTTCTTAAAGGTGAAGCCCTAGTGTAGGATCAGTAGATGCCACATAGAAGGCTTTTCTATGAGAAGAAATGAAAAGTTTAAGATGTGTTTATTCAAAATATTTATGCACTGCTTTTCACCCTAGTAGATTCCAGGGTCATGTACAAATCAATAAACAATTAAACAAATTGATAAAACATGGACCAAAGATAAAGACGGTTGCTGTCTTTCTCTCCAAACCAACGGCAACATGTCTGTGGTACAGGACACATTCATACTCATGGGATACTAACCGTGGACATTTATATGCACTTAAATTCTGTTGAACTCAGTGGTGTAGAAGGGGACAAGATACTGCACTGGATTGTGCCCATGATCATGATGAAATTATCTAACCATTTTTCTGATGTACTTTCATTTTAGATAAATTACCCCCAAATGCCAACTGTGACAAGAGTATTAGCACCTCAGAGCTTCATAGCATGTAGATAAAGGAAAGCATAGCTAAAACATTTTAAGATACAGTAGTCATATGAGAGCTACTGTTTTTCTATAACTCTGAAGCAGTGTTTTAGTTAGCTATTCTACTTTATAAGCAGCTTAGAGAAGTCTGTCCCTTTACAGCAAAAGGCTCTGAGGCTCTTTAAACCAATCTTTATCAGGATCCCCTTGGTATCAACACGCAGCAGCAAGCTTTAATTATACAAAAGTTGCTCGTGGACCTCAGAACGCACAATCCATTGCCCCAATACAGTCAGTTGTGTGTCCCCGTGGTTCAATGATATCACAAACACCATAATATCTGAGCCAATGGCAGTCATAGCTGGCTGACTTGTAAAGGGAATGAAGGCTCACTGTGACATGTGAAAGCCAGTTGCAAGCCCCAAGTGAACTGATTTGGTTTTATTGGCGTTAAAGAATCACGTGGCTGGAGTGAAAACGTGGCAAGTAGACAAAACAGAAGCGGCGGCTCTTATAAGAAGTTATACTGCCCACCACATTGGTGGATTTGTCAGCTAACAGGTTGACAACTGTTAGATTTGTGTTGTTAACGTTTTCACAGTTTCACAGGTGCTTCTATCACAACCTTTTGTGCTGAACATGGGATTTCTATGTTTTTATCCTAAGTGAAAACACAGCACAGCTAAGAATTCTGTGTGCAAAGTAATTTAATTAGTTTCAGATTTAAGTGGATTTGTACATTGCCCATGTAAAAGTGACCTATCAATTATGAATCTCTAGCAATTAAAGTTACCAACTGGATTGCTGTGCAGAAAGCTTTAATATGCAAAACAATGCATGGTCATTCTTTTTTATTCTTTTTTTGGAGGAAGAGCTGAGATTATCTGAGCACTTGGTTTCTAAAGCAGGCCAGGTGCAGAGAAAAACAAATTCCCAGAGTTGAATGCAAAATTGCTCTTCTGCCCAGAGAAATAAAAGCTGGGGAAGCACTTAGTAAGTGAAAGAATGTGCATCTGTTTACAATGACTCAGTGTTTAATTGTAGTAATGACTATGTGAACAACACCAATCACATTGGAAATCAATATTATAAATTTGGAATCTTTATGTTTACTTTATGGCTAATCCAGTCATTACTGCAGACATCTAAAGCAAACACTGCAGCTGTACCATGTTTAATTCATCAAGATGTTCTCTCAAGACTGACTGCCTCTCTGTTATCACCAAATAATTTTAGCTGAGCATCTGCCAAACTCTAGACTAGAGCATCCAGTTTTGCAAAGAACCATTAAAAGCCCCTCTTTAACTTGGCAAGCAAATCCACTTCTAGAGTTTCTTTGTAATAAAAGCAAGTATGAAACAAAATGTTCTGTGTTCCTACGGAAAGGCAACTGCCTTTAAAAAATGGAGGAGTGTTTGTTTGTTTGTTTGTTTGTTTGTTTTTAGTAGATAAGCAACATAAACACCGCCTGGAACCCAAAAAGCCTTTTGGAGAGTTACAGGCCATATTCATATGTTACAAGCCAGAGGACCAGTTTCAGATGGCATATATGAATCTGTCTTACACAGAAGAAGCCAGCAACTCCCCAAGGTCCTACTTCTGCTACCTATGATTCTTTTAACTGGGGGGTGGGGGTGGAGAACCTTGGGTCCTACAGTGTTGAAAGCAAATGCTTCCCCCCCCCCAAGCTATGAAACTAATCTGATACAAACAAATGTTACACTGGATAGCAGCAGCAATGGATCAAACGTCCTCCCTTCACAGAGAGAAGGAATTAGAGTATACAATTTTGCACTGTGAATGGAAATAAACGTTTTACAGTGTCTGGAGGCAGCGCATGGAGGGTATAATCTCTACGTGAAGACATAAGAACAGTGCTCTCCCTAAATGTCTCACCACTAGACATCCAGTTTAGTCAGCTATTACTTGTCCTTCATACTCATGAACCCAGAAAAACCTACCTGGTCGATGTTATAGAGGGTTCATCCAGACTTCCTTTAGTGCCACATTTCTAGGCATCAGTGCAAGCTTTAAAGCTCCATGTCTGAAGAGTGGGTTTTTGTTTTCCTTTGTCCCAGCTCTTTTCCTGGGAAAACTTGTGTTTTACCGCTAAATTGGAGCAAATGGCAATAGGATTTCCCATAGGTTGTCATTTGCTCTGATTCATCCGTAAAATGTGGGCCAGGATGAGCCCTGAAAGGATACTAGGTTAGATTGTGATGTAAAATACATCCTGTCTTCTAAAGCTGTGAGCAACCCGAATGAGTACAGTGGTACCTCGGTTTTCAAACGTCTCCATTGATGAACATTTCGGTTTTCGAATGCCATAAACCTGCAAGGAAATGCTTCCGTTTTCGAACACGCCTCAGAAGTTGAACATGCCACGCAGCTTCCAATGAATGCAAGATCCTCTAACCTAGCTGCCGGCTATTGAGTTTTCGGTTTTTGAACATTTCAGAACTCGAACAGTCTTCCGGAACAGATGACATTTGAAAACCAAGGTACTACTGTACCTCTTACAAGCTTCTTTCAAGTTGTAAGTGGGATGTGGCCTATTTTCATTAATATTAGAGAAAGGCTGCAACCCTGTGCACATTTTCCTATGAGTAAATATCACTTGGAGACTGACTTCTGAAGTAAACATTTATAGAATCTTTATAGAAAACATCATCGCCATCACTATTATTCACTGAATTTGTTAGTCACTTTACCTTGCCTAGAGAAATCCAAAGTGACTTACAACCAACTAACCAACCAACCAGACCAGAAAACCTCACATAGATACATTTAAATCCAAGAGGGAAAATATATACATTAAAAACATCCTGCCAACTTCTAAATGGTGATAGATAGTTAAAGGCCAAAGGTCTGGTTATTGAGGAAAGTTCTGTTATGCTCCGTTCTTCCTCAGAGTATGTTACCTCTAGTTCTCAGACTACCTGTGTTTCAACAGCCAAACTGCACTATTGGCCTTTCAAGAATATTCTCTAGGCTTTGCTCTATTTTTATGAGAGTACATCTCCCTTCTTTGTGTGAGGTTTGTATAATTACTTAAGTCTCTGTTTGCAAGAACAATGTAAGCTCGTATAATATATTCCCTTGAGGATTAAAGAAACTAGGAAAATGAGAATGGGGGCCTTTTCTTCTCTCAGGCTCCAGCTTCTATTCAAAAGCTATTATTATCTAACTACATGTTTGAATGGCAAGGCTTCGGTTTTCAAATCCATTTAGCTAAATCAGATGAAAATGTTTCCATAGGTTGGCTAAGTGAAATTTATCCGTGATGGGCAAAGCAATCACTTTCCAAACTATGATTACTTCCTGAAGGGGAGCTTCACTCCCCAACATGAAATCAAACAGATGCTTTAGAAGTGGGCGGCAAAACAGACACGGGTCCAACTTTTGAAAGAAAGAAAGCTATCAGTCGCTGGTTTCATTTGGATGATCAGACTTCATCAGAGGTAGCCAAGATATGAAGGATTTTTGTGTACCCACAAATAGCTTCGTTGCCCCCTCCTTTTGCAGAAGCAGTGAAACAAGCCAGAAAACTCTAGTTAACTATGGTTTCCCATTGCATCCAAAACTGGGAACAACACTTAATGGCTTCCAAACAAGCCAGGCTATCCAGCCAATTTTAAACCATGGCTTCATATCCTGGTTTATTTGGAAGCCATTATCCATAATTTCCAAGTTTCAGTATAGCAGGAGACTATAGTTAACTGCAGCTTTCTGACTTGTTTCCCTCTTTGGCTAAGGGATGAGTGAATCATCTGCATGTGGATGCAGGAGGTTTATTCATATCTCAGTTTATTAAGCTGCGAAATCACTGAAGTGTGGCCATTGCATCAGCAAACATAAATAAAAATATATAGTTTATTTGCACTTTTTGCATACTGCTGCTCTTGTGAAATATTTCACAGTAATTGCATACTGACCTTTAATTAACCTAGCAATAAGAGGTCTATTGGCAGCCATTAGAGTTTTCTGGAAGTTAACATTCTTACTGAAAGAATTGGATGGCACTGTTTGATACGACTGGGTTGAGCCAAGACAGACAGCACACAACATAAGGGAAACTTTATGAATTCAACAATGCCATTTGAAGGGGGGGGAGAGAGAGAGAGAGAGAATACCTTGGTTTTATCATATAACGCGTGATTATCCAGCATCATTTTCTTTTCGTGGGTAGCATATCTCCGCAGGTCACGTTCAAATTGCTACACAGACAGAAAAGTTGCAACGATATGATAATAAGCCAAAATGAATCTCCAAATTCAAACTCGCTGAAATGACACCTTTTAAGAAGAAATGGTGTTTTCCGGTTTCAGGAAAGGGGGGGAAATGCATTCACAGCATATGATTTACCAAAGGCTTGTGTTGCAACACACTTCCCTGATTTGAAATTGATGCATTCAACAGATCTCCATCAATTTCGGCTACTTTGAAATACTGGAGTAAGACTGATCCTTTAGAGCCGGCATTAAAAGAATGGGGAAGGCAAAGTCACCATCTACAAGGAAGTCTGTCAGGATCCCATTACTGTACAGATAACATTAAGAAATATGAAATTGCGATCATACATTACCCTCTTCTCTGTAATGAATGTAGCCTGCAGTTCATGCGAGCTCCATAATGGATGCTCACCCAGAGGGACTGTCTTTTGACATGTAATACTACATCACATTAGCTTTGTCTGATACTAACTGCCTTGCCGATTGTTATAGTTTTATAAGAAGAGATAGTTTAATTTAAACACATACTGGACTCCATTTGCTTGTGACTCACACAATTTGTCTGAGTCTAAAAAGCTTAAGTGTTTGCACTTTTCCAGTGAGCACAGAAGTTTGCAAAGTGCTTGGCTGCAGCTATCCGCCTAAAGGCATTCACGCTGCTGCCAAAGGAACACACTGAACATAGCATTGTTTTCAGGCTTGTATAGCATTCCAGTGCATGTCTGTTCAGAAATAAGTCCCATAGAGTTTGATGGGGCTCATTAATACCTGTTATTTCTTGAAAGGAGCAGTAATGGGACATATCAGGTTCTCTGTCACAAACATGAATACTATGCAATATGGAAAGGGAGACATTAGGGTTTTCCAGTTCTGGTGCTTTCATTAAGGGGTCTTGGAAACTAGAAATTCCATTTTTAAAAGGATAACAATACTCAGCTGTCTTTTCAAAGAAGTACATTTGTAGTTCTCATGGTTGTTTGAGAATGTTTGGGAAATGTTAGCCACAATCTCAGGGAAAAGAAATGTCTAGAGAATGGTCCCAGATGGCTCGTCATTTGCTGAAATATTTTAAATTCCACAAATCCCCAATGTGCCAAAGATTCATGATTAATTTTAAAATTAGGACTGATTTTTTAACAACTGCATTTTCTAACAATATAAACAATTTCTTAACACCTAGCACAACCTAGAATGGAACCATTACTGTGTAAAGGACAGAGAACTGAACCTGCACCAGGGTGATCTGGGTTCAAATCCCCAATAAACTAAAAAGCTCAATGACAAAACTTGATCAGGTCACTATTTCTCAGACTACTCAGAAAATAAAAGAGCACTCTCAACTCTTTGGTAGAAGAATGAGATACACATTTAAAAATAAATAACCCCCACTGTGGACAATAGGAAACAATTAGAAAATGAAATATTGTTCAGATATATGGATCTTCCTATTATGCTGCAAATATCAGAATTTCGGCTGAGATTTCAAATTAAGGAAAGGAGCTTACTTACCCTAGATCCACTCCATCCTAAGAGTGCAAATGCATATTGTTCAAAGGGGCTTACAACAAGATCCACACGAATTGCTTTCCAGTCCTTCTTGCCTTCCTCAGCAGAAGCAACTGATATAACAGAGTTGCCAGAGTCCACTTTGCCCTTGGGTAATTTTAAAATTATAAAGCACTTCTGAAAATTATCTAAACCATCAACTTTTTTGCTCGGCAGCTTTTTCTTCTCAAATGTAGATTCAATGAGATCATAGTATAAGACCAATCCCTAGAAAGAACACACAATTCAGATAATTAATTAATAGCTGAAATCAGAAGACTAGCAATGTAGGTTAATGCTCGATGGACAGCAAGTCTTAGGACCACCATACGACTATCTAAGAGTCATCTTGCTCCAAGAGGAGGAGAAAGAGAAGACATAACAGCCTAATGAGCTGCGTCTCCATCCAGCTTTTCATTGTTCCAGCTGAGATGGTCACTTCCTCCTCCGACCATAACCATAAGGGCAATCTCGCTCTGAGTGGATGGGTAAAGGGAAAGCAGAACAACAATCTAAACGACCATTTAGTTCCCACCAGATGAAAGGGCCTTTCCCTTCTTCAAACACCACCTAGAGTAGCCTTTCTCAACCTGTGGGTCCCCAGATGTTGTTGAACTACAACTCCCATCACCCCTAGCTAGCAAGGCCAGAGCTCAGGATGATGGGAGTTGTAGTCCAACAACATCTGGGGACCCACAGGTTGAGAACTGCTGACCTAGAGACACAACTTTTCTGGAAATTTTGGAGCCATGGGGAGTTTTCCAGGTGGTGGTGGAAAAGAAGGATTTTTGAGGGGGGGGTAAAAATATGCATTTCTTATTTTTACAGCCCTTTAACTTATCGAAAGTCACTTTGTTATTTCTCACATTTGAGTTTACAAAAGAGAGAATAATACATCCATGCCAATCACCTGCATATTGGCAACCACCACTATTCTACTAGCAGGATGCAAGTTGTGCTCTATGTGTGGGGTTTTCAAGAGAACCTTTATTGGGCCATTTCTACCCATTTTTGTCATCTGCTGCAATGTTGCTGTTGCTTTTGAATTTTGTTTGCTGAATCTCTTTCCTGTGACATGTTGCAGTGCATTCTGATGCCTCAGATGGGCAATCTCTCTTCTGCTTGTGTTTCTGCAAAGCTGCTGTGTTCCTGCAAAGCTGCTGCCAGGGGAGTTGGAAGAGTCACCGCTGTGCTAGATGGGCAAATGACATAAGGCTGTTTCCTATGTTCCTGCCAACAAACAGCTCTTCCCTGCTCCATCCCTTCCCTCTTTAAATTAGATTTCAAATCTGTAGGTGATGGTTCATAATTTTATATATGCAGATCATTCCAAACTTATGCTCATGGAATGCAATATGTAATTAGCTCCATCCCCTGAAGTATCACCTGGTTCTGTCCCAACCCACTATAGTAGTACCTTGGTTTACAACTATAATCCGTTCCGGAGGTCTGGTTGTAAACCAAAAAAGGTTGAAACCCAAGGCGTGCTTTCGCCAATGGGGCCTCCCCCCCCAAAAAAATTGGTTGTAATCCCCACCAAAAAAGGGACAAACGCTTCCAGTTTTGACCTGGTTGTAATCCAAAACGGTTGTAATCCAAAATGATTGCAAACCAAGGTACCACTGTACTTTGGTCTGACTCTGGACAGTAAAAAAAACAAAGCAGATCCCACAAATCTGAGTCTTCCCACTTGTTCCTAGCACAAAATCCCATCACTGTGATTTTAATTTTTAACCACATTTTTGCTGATAGAACCCCCTGAAATGATTCATTCATTACAGGAATCTTCACTTCCAGTTTTGTGGCTTAGACCCTTCCAGAGAGCACTTCACTCCCTTAATCCAGGCAATTATAGGCCATTAAATAAGTTAGCAATAAAACATAGGTATGAAACATTCTTTCTCCCTTGCTGATTTAATAATATAAACTCAAGTGGATACGGTTTCAGAATCTGCGGATGGTGCTGTGCGGCAAATATGATGAGAAAGGCATTTTGGGAATGAATGCCTCTAAGTTATTCTTTACTGCCTCCCTATCATTAAATGGCTTAGCAATTTGTAGAAGTAAGTAAGAACACACAAAGGCTAGAAACCTGCAAATAACCATATCATTGCTTTTCTTTTTCTTTTTCTTTTCTTTTTTAAAATGCAATTAGGCAACAGTTACACGGATGCTGACTTCAGCAAGCAATTGAAATCTGACTCAAAGTCAGAATGCAACTTCTAAACAGTAATCAAGGCCTAGGATATATCCATTGAGACAATGTTTCTGATTAACTTAATTTGACGAGGCACCGGACAATACCCTTGTTTCACATAACACAGCTGAAGCAGCACTTCTCTAGGTTACAAATGGGGCCTTTTGTGAAGGCAGCTAGCCGTGAAAATCTTAAAATGCTGTAATCTGGGCATTGTAGTCTACAGAATATGAAATAAACAACACTCTTATGTCAGTTCCTCAAGCATTTCTCTCTACTCCCACCCCCATTTTAATATTCCTACACTTGCAAAGGACTAGATGCCAGATTTAAATTTTAGCTGAGGGTTATCATACAGACCATTTTAACATGGAGTTCAATTGTTCTGCTCAGTGTTAATACAAGGCAGTATTTCTGGCCTTTGGATAGACTTTTTAACATTAAAAAATGAAAAGTTTTTTCTTATATGAACCAACTGTTTGTCAAAATTGCCAGTTTTGTGTCAATTGCACTAGTTTAAACATTGAAAAGGTTCCTCATTTTTTGAGGAATGAAATTCTGGAAGCTACTGCAGGGTTGGCTTATTATCTAGACTAATAGGGTGCCATTCAGAATATGTCAAATCACCTTACAGCCTTTGTGAAGACTTGAAATTGTTTCAGCCATTTTGTATTATGTTTTTAGGGTTTTGTGGTCTATTTTTAAGGTTTGGGATGGGAAAACCATTTCATAAAGTGTTGTATAATGGACAGATGGCATACTGATGTTATTATGCGGTTGTATTTATGGATTTCAAATTGCATTCCTATTTTGTTTGCTGTGACTCACCTAGAAGCTTCAGTTTAGGTGACATACAGATTTAATTAATAGAAATGTGGTTTTTTTAGATATGGGCTGCTCTATGCAGGAGGGGTGGAACATTCACAAGTTCAAGAGCACCAATGAAACAGAAACTTAAGGGAAGAGAATGACTCCTAAATACCTGACGACACAGAAACATAACAAATTTTGTAAAATGTACACTTAACCAGGTCTGTACTCCCCTTTGGATTGAGCAAAAGGGTGGGAGGTGGAGTTGAAATAATGTAAAACTAGCAAATGACATTGGGTAGAGAGAACTCAAAGTGTAGGGAAAGTTAGAGTCGCAATTAGGGTGCTATGAAGAAATGGCAGGAAGCAGCCAGAAGGCTGGAGTTGATGCAAACTCCCAAAAAATGACAAGTGAAGAGCAGTATTTGTTATTCCAGTGGACAGACAAATCTGGGACTCAGGTGCACATTCTGCCACTGCCGTCCAGCAAGCTCCAAGGTAGCAGTGAAGCTGGAACTTCAGGGTCGATCCTAGGGTCCCTTGTGCCCTTGGAAAGGAGCTGTATTGGGGGGGGGGCTATCTCTTGTGGCCTTGGCATAGAGTTCCACCAAGGCAGCCAGAGGAGCCTGCATGACTCACCTGGCCACCCAGAGAAGCAGAGGTCCTAGCCACTCTGAGACAGAGTGGAGAGGCTTGGTTTTTGCATGCACACACACGCTGGGCCTGCACCTTTGGCAGGGGCCAGCCTACCCAACCCTAAGGTACGCTCCTGAGAAAACCCATGCTCACTTATCTCTTAAATGAAATGTGTATTAAATGGAACAAACTATGAAGGCAGACCCCATGTGGTGAGCCTGAGTGGGAAACTTAGTGGTTTAGCTGGAGCAAGCTAGTTTCTTCCCTGTACTGGCTATCTTGACCTGAATGCCTTACAAATCATACTCAATGAAGTTGTGGCTTTCTCATCGCAGAGCCTTGTGTTTGTCTCTTCATTTCAATTGCTGCAGCAAATGCAGGTGTATTAACCATCCAAGACGTGATAAATTATTAGCAGTTGATATACTACTGGCCCTGCTTTGTAAGCCCTCACCCAGCAGAGTTTACACTAAAAGAAAAAAGCCTAGAGAGGCATCGTTCATCATCACAACATCTTAGAGCATGCCAGGCCTCAGCGAATGTAAAATGGCAACGTTCCATTGGCTCCCAGAGACGTTGTGCCAAGTCAGACCAGCTGAGGATTTGACCTAGACTCTCTTTCTAGCATAGCTTGACAAGCACAAATGCATCCATCTTTAGACAGCTGCTAAATCAGTCGGCATGAGTGAGACTGTAATTGTTTCACGTAGCAGGAAACCACTGTTCTAGCAACAAGAACAGGAGAAAATTATTAGGCTGGAAAAAATTACAAACTGCATAATTTTAGGGTCCATCTAATGTGCAAATCCCAAACTATCATTTAAGAGTTTGTTTTCAGTGACCAAGTTACAGCTTTATCCAAAATTGATTGTGCTGCAGGAAAAAAATATTGCCTTCAGTCTATGCTAGTAAAACTATTAAGATGACTGAAAAGAGTTTTTAGCACCATTCAGTTAGGTATGAAGACCTTTCTCCTCCCACCCATTCACCCCAAGGAGGTTTGCAATTAAAAACCTGTTCTAATTTAAGGCAGGGCAATTTACACACAGATGAAAAAACCTAAGGATAAAACCATGCTAATCCAGACATTTCTTCTTAATCACAATAGTTAAACAATTATAGGATAAAATTCCAAGAACCCATGTATATTTGTATCCTGCTTTTCCACAAAATGGATATCAAGGTAGCCCATATCAATGCTGCTGCTACTACGATAAAATAATAAAATACAATATGAGAAACATAAAAAAGGCAGGTGAAATGCAAAATATACCATTGCTGACTATGTAAAATAAGAGAAATTATACAAATTTACCCAAAGTTCATAAATGAATTCAGTTTTCCTTAGTGACAAATATTATTTCAGCCCTGAATATAGGTAGCCCTAGTGATATTACACCAGTGGCATAGAAATAACCAGTGATTTTAGAAGGATATACAGCAGTTTTGACACGTGGAAACCCACAACGCTGAAGCTCAAAGAGCTCCATGGACACACATTTAATCGAAGTTGTTTTCAGAGTACTCTGAAGACAATAGCTAAAAGCCTATAGATTTCCAATAGGACTCAAGATATTGATTTGAAGCCAAGGGCTATGCTTACAAAACAAAAGACATTATCCAGATGCAAGACTACCATTGACTTTCAATGGTGATTACTTTGGATATTATGCTTCATATTTCCGTTCTGAGGAAGCACATTATATGTAGCGTGCAGTGGGGGAGAGACAGATCAATGTCTCCTTCGAGCGATGGAGCCTGGTAGTACAGATCATAAAAGCAGGACAAGAGAGAGCGTGGCTAGACAGTGGGAGCAGAGAGGCAACATTTTTGCTCTTGAGGGCTGTATTCCTTCAAGGGTACCCTATCAGAGGGTCATGACGACTATGGGTAGGGTCGGGGCTAAGATTGGACAGGGCCACAATCTTTTCTCTCTCATTTCTCTACCACCCTTTACTAAAGACATATAATTCTCCTACACCAGGCCTCCTCTACAGGGGTATTCTGATTGTGACACCAACTCCTAGAGGCCTCTATGTTATTATCCCAAGCTATGCACTGAAATATAACAGCAAATATGAAGGGTCAATCAACATTTGCTTTTGTTGTTGGCATCTGTCTGTATTGAGAGACAATGGAGTGTGCCCCCAGGGGTGAAGTGAAACCACTGGAGAATCACAGTGCCTGCTGTGGCTGCAGAGACCAGTAATTCATTACTGCTGTCTCCCATGTTGTTTCTGCTGCGTTACCGGCACTGAATTGACCTCTCTGGGGCGCAAGCCTGGACAGTATTACAGAGGACCTGGGCTGCACATATGACGAGACCCCCACTCTCAGCCTCTCTGATGTGGTCCAAAGGAAAGCAGAGCAATACGTTTGGCACCAGCTTGGCTGCAGAGTTGCCGGAAGGAGGCATATAAGATGCCATCCAACCATCTTAGTTCCTGGCATCTCCCAGATCACTGGATGGAAGAACATTTGCTTTAAAGTGCATCAATATATACTAATGACTGGTCTATAGCATTCCAGATGGCAGCCCACAGCAAAGTCATTTTATAAGGCCCATGTGGCATGTTTATAAAAGCATTATTGTAAAAGATAATCCATCAATTGCAATGCAGCTTTTCTGTTTTATTGTTACGCTTTTAAGTTGAGAGGCCCCTTTTTAGCCTCTGTTCCTAGACTCGCTTATCCCCAATGATGCCACATCAAAAAGCATCATAGGCCTGACTTACCCCATTTGTTTTCAACTGCCTTTAAGAGGATGTGACAATGTTAAACTTTCAGCTGAGGAAAAGCAATGCTTCCAAACTACTGAACTGATGGGAGGGGTAGGTTTATTCATTGTTTACAAGTTAAATGCTGCAGAATTCTTTCTCAAGAAAACAGCTGAAAGAAAGTCAGCACTGTGACCTTAGTGGCTTTCTTTTTGATGCATTTTGGGCTTTGAAGTTGTTGCACGAAAGCAGGAAAGGAGTGAATATAGAGACAGGCTTGCTGTCACAAGTATAAAAGCATGCTTTCCATTTGCATAGCAATCAAAGATGCTTTTCAGAAAAGGCAGGGAGAGTATAGGTCTTTTTGTCTTTTTTCGCATTTTGATATTTGTTGACAGCCAGTTCCTTCAGCCCTGATGGTAGGGAAAGGGCTTAAGAGGACTGAAACAGGGTTGCAATCAGCTGAAAGAATGGGCAGCGAGGCAGCAGGTTCATGCTTTACAAACCATGGAAATTCCCAGGAGAATAATTGATTTCAACTTTCCCAATTGACAGATCACTATGTTATCACATATTCTGCCTTACTGGCCTTGGCTTGGATATTTCATTCTCAACTCAAATCTTCATTCATGCATCTCTAAGTCTGTGCTGAAAGTGCTGAAAGCACATTCTTTCTACAATGGTTGTTGGCACCCATCTGTCTCTGCTTTGAGAATTACAGTCAGTTTAAAATGAGGTCTATACAGGACTGCCCCTATAATGTGGCATGGAGAAGCAGCCGCCTCGGGTGGTAGAAGTTGCTGATACAACATTCCTTTAAAAAAAAATAATTATTAAACATTCAACACATATTTACACAAAAATTTACCATGCTAAAATTTATGCATGTACACTACATGGAAAAAGGAAAAATACATCGAAAAATAGAGAAAAAGAAAAAAGAAAATAAAGACTAAAGATAAGAAAGATAAAATAAACTTCCGATTGTTCTCAAAAAAACTGGATCTCATTTGTTATTTTTTTACACAGTATCATGTTATTGTTTCCTTAATTTCCTTCAGAGAAAAATTCTTTAGTTTATTATCTATACATTACAAAAATCATTCAAGGTCTTCCATGAGATTTTTGCTATCATAGTAGTTTTTCAAATATTCTTTAAATACTATCCATTCTTTATTCACCCTCTGCATTGAGGAGCCTCTAACTCTCCCCATCATTATTGCCACTTGGATGTATTCTGTCATTTTTACCTGCCATTCTGACTTTGTAGGTGTAATTTAACTCTTCAAATTCATTGCAACCAGAATCCTGGCTGCAGATGTTGTGTACATAAAGAGTGGCCTTACTTCTTTCTTGATTTTAGTTGACATTATCCCTAATAAGAAGGCCTCTGGTGTTTTTGCGAATGGGAATTTGAGTATCTTCTTTAATTCATTATATACAATGTCCCAGAACTCTCTGATTTCTTCACATTCCCACCACATAACCGATGCGACATTCCTGTGGCCAGTCCACCTGCCCTGTTGCCTCTGCCACTGTTGGAGAAGCAGCACCAGAAATTCCTTAGGCTAAAACAGAGAGAGCCCAACTCAAATAAATAGGGGATCTCTGAAATTAGAGAAAAACTTTAGCACACAGTAGGCCCTTTGAAAGGTACTTGGTGTTCAGCCTTGTAATACTGAAATGGTGAGCACTTAACAGACAGAGCAGTTGGGAAATCTATTGAGAATCATTGAGATGGTGGAAGGTTCAGGTGAGTTCAAAGAGGAAGTAATGATTTGAGTAATGACAATCCTGATAAGAAAATATATAGCAGCCCCAAGCAACTTACTGAGAAGTTGTAAAGTGGGCCTGAGGGCTAAATTAGCAGAGAGAGCAGATCCATTACAGACTCAAATCAGGGAATGTGATGATAAAATCAGAGACCCAGAGCTAAAGTGGCAGATTCAGCTCCTGAGACGAGTTTTCAGTTTCAGAGAGATGCACTAAGTCTCAGTAGAGACCAACAGAATGGGGCAGCTTGACTCTAACAAAAAGCACGACAACTTTCACTTCAAAGGGGATATCCAGAGGGAAGAGAGAACGAAGAATTACAGTAGTGATATTCATTCTCTCCTGGTTAGGAGAGATAATAGATATAGAGGAGATCCCACCCTTGGCTATTCATAATGCAATGCAAACAGAATAGCTAGCAGAAAGGAGTCTCATCTTGGTAAGCCATCCAAGAAACACAGGAGTAAAATTTATGAGCACTCTGCTGAGAAATGCAGTGTTACAAAAGGCAAGAAGAATATAAAAAATTCTGAAGCTACTGTCCTTGAGAAATTTCCTTTAGCCACTCTCCAAAAGTGACATGCCTTTAAAATGGTGACTGTGGATCAAACTATAGGTCTGCAGCTATGCATGTGCTTTTTCTCTTAAACTCAAATAAAAGTGCAAAAGGGCAAATCTGGATGAGGCTCACACAGGGAGGGGAGGTTTAATTATGTCCTCCCTCCCCAGCTGCAGCTGCCTCCACAGCAAAACAAAACAAAACCTTCTCCTAGTACAGTGGTACCTAGGGTTAAGAACTTAGTTCGTTCTGGAGGTCTGTTCTTAACCTGAAACTGTTCTTAACCTGAAGCACCACTTTAGCTAATGGGGCCTCCCGCTGCTGCCGCTGCGCCACCACCACGTGATTTCTGTTCTTATCCTGAAGCAAAGTTCTTAACACGAGGTAATATTTCTGGGTTAGCGGAGTCTGTAACCTGAAGCGTATGTAACCTGAAGTGTATGTAACCCGAGGTACCACTGTATCTGATAGTTACATCATTTATTATTATTTATTATTTATTGAATATGTATACCACCCTTCATCTGAAGATCACAGGGCAGCACACAACATAAAAATACAAAATGAGAACACAAAATACATAATAAAACAAAAAAATCCCAATAACCTCCCCTTCCCAGCAACACATTTAAAAGGCATTTTTTTAAAAAAAAATCTGGACAATTTAGAAGTATGCTATTTTGTATTGTTGTCTAACAATGACTGTTTTGTTTTTATTGCATTAAGGTACACTTATATTGAATTCATGGTATTATGAAACTCATAGAAACTCATAATCCAGACACTGACCAAACTCTGATTTGTCTTCAGCCAAATTTGTCTTTGTTTTGCTGCATCATGTGCCATTTCAGACCATCCCCTCTGTTTATCCCACCTCCCTCTGATGCCACTATTGCTCAATTCCTACATTGCCTTTTATTTTCAATAACTCATCCTTTTTCTTTTAATAAAAATGCATGTAGCTGATATAGACCATAAGGCTTATAAGCAATATCATTGCTCCCCATTCAGTGACCTGAGGCATTTTAGTGATGTCACTGTAACCTGAGTCAGAGGTATAGTGTTGTACAACTGGATTTTACTTAGAAAATAAACTTCAGAGAAAGAATGTAGTCATGTATCAACCCAGAGATTCTGCTGGTCATTCTGGCAAGCAAATGAGCAATTAAGTATCTGTGGTCAAGAAACAGCAAGATGAGCAGAATGCAATTAGTACCCTTTTCTATTTAGCACCCCTCACAAATTAGCACAAGCCAATAAGTGTGATTGAAAAATAACTTCTGGGGTGTTGATCGGAGCAGATAAAGTATTCAGCATCTACCTACATTCATCAAGTTGAGAGTGCTGAACACAGTGATCTTACGACAATTTGTCCTACCTGCTTTTTCCAAAAGTCAATCACTAGGTGTAACAATTCATCGTCCTGACTTGATCCTGGAACTGTGATCAAAAAGTCTACATCATGTCCAGCTTTCTTGCCCCTGTCAATAACAAATAAGCAAAGCAGAATAAAACTCAGAGGTGCTCTGTCTTTGGGAGGAAAAAAACACCCATATAACTTTTTGCTGAGATCCAAGTCCAACTTTCAAAGACTCCCCCCAGCCAGGCCTTATGAAAACAGCTTGCAGGATAAAATGATAGCAATGTTTCTTAAAACATAATCAAATTGAAATCTCCTATTTCTTTTACAAGGACTGTCACTGTTCTTTGTTAAGCAATAATTTAAAGGGCTTGATGTATTTCATCTCTTATTCAAACTAGATAATACAGATCTTTTGGGGCAAGGTGTGATGTTGCTTCTTTTTCTGTTAATCCTGAAAAAGAAGGCATTAGTCTTCTGTAAAGGAAATAATAATTGAGATACAGATACAGATCTAGACGTGTTTTATTAATCCAAGGCAGTAACTTCTGATAAGCCTGGCAGTCCTGTCACCATCTAATGTTCTGGTTTAAATGTTGATGGACATTTTAATTACAAAAAAAAGTGTCTAGTTGCAGGTAATTTTATTCTCTTTCTTTTCTGCTCACAATTCAGGTATTTCTTTCCTTTTACAATATAGGAGTAATGAAGGTCTTTTGTGTTTCAGTATTAATAATAGCCTTAGTGGAGTGCCTCAAATTCTAAGCACATTTATTTATATACCTGTCTGTAGCCAAGTACAGATCTCACCTGCTATTGCCATGGAAGAACAAAGATGAAGCACAAACACGTCTGCAGAGTGTTACTGAGAGGCTCGGCCTCACTGTCATTTTAAGTATGCCCTCTAACACCTTGGCCCCAGAGAATCCCCATGCTACCTGCAATTGGTACATCACACAGAGGCTCAAGACCACCAAGGGCAATGTTGTAGTTTGACCCTGAATGATTAATAGTTATTCATACCAGGAAGAGCCCTCCAGAAAATGCAGATATATTTCTATTCTTCCTGACCTCTAACTAATCAAGTCATAACAGACCAGGCGCAAAGTAGTTTGACATATTTACAGGCCTGGTTAAGGAAATTCCATGCTTGCTTTGGCACTGCCACCATTAGTAAGCCGCATTACCACCCGTAAGCAGTGCTTTTTTTCTTTTAAAAAAATGTTTAGGGATACTCTCCTTTTCCAACTACCTAAATACATCACAGTACATATGAAGTACTTTCTACTCTTGAAATGCACTATATAAATGCTAAGTATTTTTATTAGTTATATGATGGCTTCCAGAGTGAAGGCTTCATTGTTATATATAAAGTCATTTTCTTAAGGCATCATTGTGAAAGTATCACATGAAAAAGGAAACTGAAGTAATTATCTCTTCGATGTAATTTAAAGAATAGACGCTCACCATATTTAGCTGGAATTTGAAGGAGTGCTATTTCTCCCCCTAGCATATTAGAAAAAGTTTGCTAATGGAAGGACTCAAACACTCTTTTTGTGAAGCATGACAATCTGTCAAAACCTCACAAACTATTCAGTAATTTTCATGCTCATATAGAGTTCAAGTGCTTACAGGGGGAAACAATGGACTTCAATTTCTATTCTTGCCTCCAGGTAAACTATCAGTTTGTTGTAAGCCCCCAACCCTTTGAACTGTAAGAAAAAGAACTAACAACAACAAAAAGTCACAGGCCTGCAAGATTAAATGCTTACATTAACCAGATATGTGACAAGAAAACATAAACAGAATGTAAAATGCAGTATCTGCAGAGTAAATTCAAGATGCTTTGGAAAGTTCCAGTCTTTAATTTGTCCCCTTATGGCACTGAGACATTTCAGTCCCTCAGAAACAGTTAGATGTTTTAGAATTGTAATTTTTAACCATTCCTTTTAATAACTAAAGATGTTGTTATGGAGGGTTATGCACGCCAGGTTCAATTTCAACTAGAAAGCGATCACTGCCCTTGCTAGGAGAAACAAGAAATGATGCACAAATACATATTTTGCACCTCCAAAATATTTTGGCAGTTTTATATTCCTGTTATTCAATATGATATACAATATATCCTACTTCGAATTGCTTATAGATTTCAGTTGGAAATGATATTTAGGATGGATATGCTAGCATGATGGTTAGAATTTGTGTGCTATTAAAGATGTTTCACCCTACAAGCAGCATTTCAGATGCATCCAAAGCTATTCATGAACTTCCCTGAATCACATCCTTCAATATCAAAACATTTTATGAGTTTTGTGATCTGAAAGCACTAAACTATGAAAATAATACGTCACAAAGTATTTCATTACTACACTGGAACCTCGGGTTATGTACTGTCCTCCTTTTACGAATGCTTCGGGTAACGAGCTCCGCTAACCCAGAAGTAGATGCTCCTAGTTGCAAACTTTGCCACGGGATGCGAGCAGCCGTCAAGCGTGGGCGGCGCAGCAGGAGGCCCCATTAGTGAAAGCGCGCCTCATGTTAAGAACAGTTTTGGCTTAAGAAAGGACCGCTGGAAGGAATTAAGTTCATAACAGGAGGTGCCACTGTACTGCAGATGTACAATATGCTCTTCATTTTCCTCAACCATACTAAAAAGCATGATGCTCTACATTGCTCCTAAAATAGTCTGGTTTAGTTACACTATACTTCATTTTAGGATTTATATTTAGGCTGCAGCCTTATATATGATTACCCTGGGCTGGATTAACTATTAAGCAAAATAAGCATGCACTTAGGGCATGAAGGTAAGGAGGGCACCAAAGAAATTTTTAATTGCCGGATTTACCATGGACCATATGGTGCAGCTGAACCAGGTTCCATAAAAAAGGCTCCCACAATATGTGTGTCATAAGTTCAGTGCAAGGGAAGGTTTTTTTAATGTTTTGTTGTGTTCTTATATGTGTTGGAAGCCACCCAGAGTGTCTGGGGCAACCCAGTCAGATGGGGGGGTACCTAAATCATCATCATCATCATCATCTGCAAAGGTTACAGAGAAGGACATGAGAGCCTATCACAGCATTTAGGACCAAACTACTTGTGACACAAATATCGTTTGTCCTTGAATGTAGGCCTTTTTCTTCCACAAATTGCCAGTGGTTGACTGGGGTTGCGCCCAACTGGAACCTTGGTACAGTGCGGTAGAGGACTTTAGCACTCCCTGTTCCCACATTCTCATTCTGGGTTGGAAGTTCTTTGCCAGGAGTTTTCACGGAAAAAAGCTCCTGCTTTCTCCATCCTTCATCCAACCAAGCAACAGGCGTGATCACAGGTTGAGGACACCTGAGGAGGGTGTGGAGAAGAGGCAGTGGGCAGTGTGGCCTGGGGGAGAGAGAGAGCGGTCTAGAGCAGGCTTCCTCAACCTCAGCCCTCCAGATGTTTTGGCCTACAACTCCCATGATCCCTAGATAGCAGGACCAGTGGTCAGGGAAGATGGGAATTGTAGTCTCAAAACATCTGGAGGGCTGAGGTTGAGGAAGCCTGCTCTAGAGCAAGGCAAAGGAGGCCAAGCAGAGAGGCCTGAATGGCTGCTTTCAGTCCCTGACCTGACGGACACCCCTCCCCTATTCTTGAGCTTCTGGAATCATAGTTCATAGATTACTGATGATGAATAACATTTTGAGCAAAGAGGATGATGAAATAAGTGTTAGATATAAGCAACGTTGCATGCCTCCAGTCACTTGAGAGCAGGGTCCAGACTAACAGATAGAGGAAAATACATGTTGTGATTTCCTACTCAACCCACAAGCTTTGTCCCTCAGCCCCACTTTCTCCTGCAGGAGGCAGCAATGAAACTAGCTCTCACCTTGTAGGTTTGAAATCCTTGTAAATTTGAAGAAACTGGAAGTAAAGAATCTCTCCCCCCACCCCCATTCCTAACAGGCCCTCAGTGTGTTTTATTTATTCTTTTTAAGTAATTCTAGTAGCAATGTGTGAATGAGGCAGAACAAGTGGTGGAGGGACTGTGTACAGCCAGCTTTCAAGCTGTTAACACTGCTATAAACTATAAGCCACCCATTTTATTTTATTTTTATTTTTAAAAACCTAAGAATGAGAGCAGTAGCTGGAGTCACATGCCCATTTCACAAATTCAAACTGCATTAGCAGTGCTAATAGATAGCTTTACCTCAATCATTTCAATGCCTATTGAGTAGATGGGTGAGGGAGAATCAACTGAAAAATAGCCTTCAGAAAATGATAGCTATTAGGTAGCTGAAATAATTTAGGGTTATGATGGGTGCTTTTTAAAAAAATAAGTAAGTTATTTATTCCACAAAGGAGCCAATAATCAGCCAGGAGAATCCCAGACCTCAAACAGCTGAGTTACTCAGAATGTCATGTGTAGAGTTTGTACAAAGCCTCACATGCAAACACCAGCCAAGTTTGGATCTACTTTCTTGAATTTTAAAGAAATATTATATTAGAAGAGACAGTGATAAGTGAAGAGGTTGTAATCAGACATGTGGAAATTTGGAAGAACTTTCACAAGTTTGGAGGGCATTGATTGCTTGTCATTCGTACTGGTTATTTAAAGAGTTGGGTTTATTTCCCACCCACCCTCCAACTTACAAGCTAATTTGCTAGCTGGTTCAACCTATAAAATGAGTTCTACCGCTAGCAACTGCCGGAGTTAACTTGACAGTCTCCCCCCGCCACCTGGTGGGTTGTCTCATGCTGCGGTGAGTGAGATGGTCTCTTTCATCTTGATCGCTTGGAAGAAAAATAATATACATGGCTGTATGGAATAGACAGTTCTGTCTACAGCCACATGAGCCTGCCAACATGCTGATATCATCTGCCAAGGCCATTTTCAGTTTTGGCACCCTGCTTATGGAATCCTCGCCCCCATGGAGACTCACCTGATGCCCCCACTCAAGTCTTTTCAGTGCCTGGTAAAGGATTTTATTATCCCAGGCTTTTAAAACACATTTTTTAAAACTTACTTTATTTCCACTGCTTTTCTATTTTTCACCATTCTGATGCTTTCTTGTTTCAATGTGTTGGGTGTTTATTTCACAATCCCCAGCATGCCACCCTGTGTGTGATAACATGAAGGGTGGAATATAAATATCCTAATCAATTTTTAACATTATTTAGATTGAACCTGTTCAAAGCTTATTTTCATTAATTTAGCATTATTTCCTCTGAAACTCTTCCCAACTAAAAACTGAGCAAGTTACTGAAGTCCATTTTTAAAAAAGAATCCAATAACCTTTCAAAGTATTTTTTTCTTTATAACTAGAACGTATTTAACCTTATTGTATTTTGCATTTTGTAACCTTTTGGGCTACAATCCTGTATCTGCTTACCTAGGAGTAAGCCTCGTTGTCTTTTAATATTTAAATCGTACTCAGAGTAGATCCACTGAAAACAATGAGCTGTACCCAACATTCTCTGCCTGCTAGCATTCTCTTGCACTAGCAAACAGGTAAGTTACAATGTTGTGCAAAAAAGGATTCAAATGCAACAGTTGCACAAGCAGGAACTCTTTGTGCAATCTATTGCGCAACAAAGTTACTAGCAACTTCCTTGTGTGCTTTTCCTGTGCAACAATGTCTGGCAAAAATTTCACCAGCGGAACAAGTATACCATTAAGCGACTTTAACTTAGCACCACACTGGATACAACCCAATGGACACGACTCATTTAGTTTGATGCAACACAGCGAAGCTTATTTCTGAGCAGTGGTGCATAATACTGCACCATTAGTAACTTTTTCTAGAAAAATGAAAATTCCAAGATTCCCCACTCCCCTTTTCCATTAGGAAAGAACAGGCATTGACTCTTGAAAGGGAAATCTGAAGAAGTCCACACCAGACTTCCTATTCCAACAGGAAGTAGATGAATGGCCAGATTAAGCGTGGGTGTTTCTGGTCACATGTGCATTCAAGACAGCTTTTCAAAATAGCATTTGGATTCATGCTGTCAGTGAAATAGCTGCTCACATACGTTTAGAGTAGGAAAATAAAGGTTCCCTAAACTGCAAAACCAAACAAATCAGCAGTGTCAGTCCGAACAACAGTGGAGAAAAACACAGGAGAGAACAAAATGCAAAAAGTTGCCATTCTTCCTCCCCAGGTTTATCTTCCATTGTACACTTTCTGTTTGTTAATGAACGGGGAAGCAAAAGGAGAGAAGGAATTGCGTTGAGATGAAATCCCAGGCATTTGATCATATAAGCTCTGTGCGGAGCTCACCTGAGCACTTGCTGCATGATCTTTATTCCTTCATCTGCCAACTGGGGACAAAGATGCAAGATTGATGACAAAGCCGGAGGCAAGATTTCATTTTATAATTCATCATGATATATGGTCAGAAGCTACAGAGAGTCATGAGAATATGGTGTACCAAAACACAGGATGACAAGACATCACAAAGGCTGTGTCTAAAATAATTCATTATAGACTCAAACCTGCATTCTTTATACAAGGGGAGGAGAAACCTCTTTGTGGTAGGCTTGGGACTATCACAGAAGAGACATGCAGTTCAGAGTTTTATATGCCTAGAGCATGGAGAGCTATGGAGCAGTGGCTCTTATAGTACATAATACTGTAGCTGAAACAACATGTCAGCTTTGAACAAGCTGCTGCCATCTGATTAGATATGCCCCATGAATGTAGAAGGCCATTCCAGAAAATAAGGCTGTCCTGATACTTCAGCACCATTAAATCCCACTTATCTCCCAGGACTCTCTTAGCATTGCATATCCTTCCACCCAGTCTTCTGTTTAGAGTTCTGATACTGAAGTAGATTTCCTACAGTTTCAGTGTTGTGCCTGTACCAAAGAAAAAGGAAAGAACCCTTCCAGGTAGAGAATGCTATTTAGGCCTAAACTTCTGTTTATTTCAGTGGAGTCAAATATTTTATGGGCAATGGCAGGCGCCTCTTAATTCATCGTTGATGGCTCTTTCGTTTTATTCCTTTGACAAATGATAATTTTATTGTTTAAGACCCTACTGGCCTCAACACTTGCACATACTTTTGTAAACCAAGAAATCTTTAATAAAAAATATCTTTAAAAAACAACAACACTGCAGGTGAGCAACTTGGAATTCCCATCACTTGGATGCTCTAGAGAAACCTCTTTCTCTCTGTTTGTGGAATGCTCGCCCCAGGGAGGTTCACCCAGTGCCTTTATTATATATTTCTAGGCGCCAGGTGAAAATGTTCCTCTTCAACCAAGCCTTGGGCTGGTTAATAATCTATCTACAGCCCTTTAAATGTGTCTGTGGGGGTTGCTTTTGTTTTAATTTTTCACTTGTATTTTATTCTCTGAAGCGCCATGAAATCTTGTGATGAAGAGCAGTATACAGTGGTACCTCTAGTTACGAACTTAATTCGTTTTTTTAAAAAAAATAAATTTTATTATTTTTTATCATTAATACACATATACAAGCATACAAACATACATTTCATACAATCTTTAAAAATATTCAAACATACTTACACTCAATCCCACAAATAGTTCCTTTCCCCATCACCATCCACCGACCCTTCACCCCACCTTTGTGTTGACTTCCAATCTACTCAATTACAATATCTTTCCACTTCTATTACTTTCTTTCACACACCTTTACCCTAATTTCATACTTCTTTTTCTATTACACGTTGTTTTCCATCTTATTTGATATTTCAGTATTTGAAACGGAACTTGTTTATTCTAATAGGAGTTCTGATTTTTCGATATGATTTTGCAAGTATCTTTTAAACACTTTCCAGTCCCTATCTATCTTTTCTTTCGAAATCCTTCCAATTTCTTCCATTGTTTTGGATATATTGTAATACTCCAATAATTTGGCAAGCCACTCTGTTTTTGTTGGTATTATACCACTTTTCCAATTTTTCGCAATCAATAGCCTTGCTGCTACTGTTGCGTATAAATATAAGGTCTTATCTTCTTCCTTTACGCTTCCTGGTACTATTCCCAATAGAAAACCTTCTGGTGTTTTCCTAAATGAGTATCTAAACATTTTTTTCATTTCATTATATATTATTTCCCAAAATTGTTTGATGTTTAAACAATTCCACCATATATGTATCATAGTACCTTTTCCCGTGTTGCATCGCCAGCAGATATCGCTACAGTTTTTATTCATTTTTGCTATTCTTTCAGGTGTTAAATACCATCTATGTTGCATTTTAAGGTAATTTTCTTTCAGTATATAACACATGGTGAATTTCATATCTTCTTTCCACAATTTTTCCCATTGTTCAAACATAATGTTTTTCCCAATGTCTTGCGCCCATTTAATCATTGATGCTTTAACCAGTTCATCCTTTGTTTCCCACTCTAAAATCAGATTATACAATTTAGATATATTTTTTGATTTTTCTTGTATTAAATATTTATCGAATTTTGATATTTCTTTTTCAAATCCTAACTTTTTGTCTTTTGCTAATCTATACTTAATTTGAATATATTGAAACCAATCACTAATATGAGCTTTAATTTCTGTGTAGTCCTTTAATTCCAATTCCCCGTTTTCTTCCTTTAATACAGTTTTATAGGTAGCCCAATTTTCTTTCATATTTAATTTTTTCACTGCGACAATTTCTGCCAGCGATGCCCACCAGGGAGTTTTCGGTTCTAAAAGTCTTTTGTATTTCTCCCATATTTTATATATAGATTTTCTGATTATATGCCCTAGGAAGCCTTTATGTACTCTCACTTTTTCATCTATTAAATAGGCATGCCATCCAAATCTTGTCTCTACTCCTTCTAAATCCAATACATCCGAGTCATCTAATTTGATCCATTCTTTTATCCAGGTCAGACCCACCGCATCGTGATATAACTCCATATCTGGGAGACCAAATCCTCCTCTCTCCTTCTTATCTATCATTATTTTGTGTTTTATTCTTGGTTTTTTTCCTGACCATATGAATTTAGCCAAATCTCTTTTCCAGTTATTAAAACATTTATCTCCTCCTAGTATTGGGATAAAAACATCATCCTTGGTAATATGTTCATCTTTATTACCGATATTTTCCCTAGTAAGGAAAGATTTAATTTTCCCCATACTTGCAAGTCATTTTTTATTTCATTCCATGTTTTCCCATAGTTCTCATTACTTAAGTCTATAGTATTTGTTGTTAAATTTATTCCAAGATACCTTATTTTCTTTTTAATTTCCAATCCTGTAATTTCTTGTAATTTCACTTTATCTTTTTCTTCCATATTTTTCACTAGTATTTTGGTTTTCCCATAGTTTAATTTGAATCCTGCTAATCTGCCATATTCGTTTATGCATTCCAATATTCTAGGTGTACATTGTAGGGGATTTTCTGTTGTGATCATAACATCGTCTGCAAAGGCTCTTAACTTATATCTTTTTTCACCAACTGCTATTCCTCTTATTTGGTTGTCCTGCCTTATTTTCTTTAATAGAACCTCTAATACTATTATAAATAACATTGGGGATAGGGGGCATCCTTGTCTTGTACCTTTAAAGATGTTGATTTCTTCTCCAAACTCTCCATTAATAATAATTTTTGCTTTCTGTTGGTTATATATTGCATTTATACCTTTTTGGAATTTTTCACCTAAACACAATTCTTTTAATAGTTTTTTCATAAATTCCCATGAGATTTTGTCGAAAGCCTTCTCCGCGTCGATTGAAATCAGGGCTGCTTGTTTGTCTCTTCTTACTTGTAGATATTCCATTATGTCTATTATATTTCTGATATTATCCTTTATTTGTCTACCTTCCACAAATCCAGCCTGATTTTTATGTACTATTTTTCCTATAATTTTTTTCAACCTATTAGCCAGTAATCCTGCGTAAATTTTATAATCGGAATTTAACAATGAAATGGGTCTATAATTTGAGACCAATTCCAAATCCGTACCTTGTTTTGGCAGAAGCGTTATATACCCTTGAGTCCAAGAGTCTGGAACATTCCCCTTCTCTACTGCTTCCTCTATTACTTCTTTTAGTGGGTCAATTAATTCATTTAACATTTCTTTGTAGTATTCTGCTGGTATGCCATCCGGACCTGGGGATTTCCCTATTTTTAATTTTTGAATTGATTCCTTAATTTCTATGGTTGATATTGGTTCATTTAATAATTTATGGTCTTCTTCTGCTATCTCTATTAATTTATTTTTCTTTATATATTCCTCTATTTCTTCTATTAATTCGTTAATTCTTAATGGAGGTCCTGTTCTTAACTAGAGGCACGCTTTCGCTAATGGGGCCTTTTGCTGCCACTGTGCCTCCGGCACATGATTTCCGTTCTCATCCTGGGGCAAAGTTCCCAACTCGAGGTAACTCTTCCAGGTTAGCGGAGTTTGTAACCTGAAGTGTTTGTAACCTGAGGCATTTGTAATTTGAGGTACCACTGTATTAGATAGATAGATAGATAGATAGATAGATAGATGATAGATAGATAGATAGATAGATAGATAGATAGATAGATAGATAGATAGATAGATGAATGATAGATAGATAGATAGATAGATAGATGATAGATAGATAGATGATAGATATGTAGATGATAGTCTCAGGGGACAAATTTAGAAGCAAACCTGAATAAGATTGTGCTGCAAATCACTATATCTATCTATCTGCCTTTAGGCTCACACACTTTTTCTATACAAGTGACCAGCACCAACTCATCTGAGTGTGGGCACTAATGACTTCACTAATAAAACTGAAATGTTATTTTAATGCTCCACGGGTGCCAAAATGACTGAAAGTGGCTCTATTTGATGATTAAATTTGGTCATAATTTCTACTTCTACTTAAAAGCTGTTCTCTTCAGAGTCAAAAGCAGCTATTTTCTTCCACTCAGCATTGACAAATTAAAACGTTAACACCTGAACAAACAAATATATTATCATGTACATTAACAGCTTTTGCATTCTGCGGTAGGAGACAATAATGTACCATCAAAAACCAATTTTGCATTTAAAAAAAATTCTGGAATTAGTTTTAAAATACCCACCTCCTATGTTATTTCCCTCTCAGCAAAAACTAAGTGTAAATAATTTGTTTTTTTATTAATACCACCTTAGCAATAAGTAAAGCTTGTGGTCTGTGACAATGACATCAGCTCTCTAAACCTCCTGCACTAACATTACACTGGATTCACCTGCTAGCAGTCATATTTTATTTATTTATTTATTTTCTTACATTTATATTCCACTGTGGAATACAAGAAGAAGAAGAAGAAGAAGAGTTTGGATTTGATATCCCGCCTTTCACTCCCCTTCAGGAGTCTCAAAGCAGCTAACATTCTCCTTTCCCTTCCTCCCCCACAACAAACACTCTGTGAGGTGAGTGGGGCTGAGAGACTTCAAAGAAGTGTGACTAGCCCAAGGTCACCCAGCAGCTGCATGTGGAGAAGCGGAGACGCGAACCCGGTTCCCCAGATTACGTGACTACCGCTCTTAACCACTACACCACACTGGCTCTCTGCAAGGCAGCACACGTGTGAGTACTATATGGTATTTATTAACAATACCACATATAAATGGCAAGTATGCCACCTTGGCTTCCACAGTGGAATACAAATGTTGGGAAATTAAAAAAAAGGAAATACTAAAGCTGGAGGGCAAGACCCAACATAAAGGTAGTGCAATCGGTTTGGGGCATTGACATTCTTGCATAAATGGGAGCAGGCAAGCTTCACAGTCACTGAATATAATCATTGCAGCTGTTGCACTAGGAGCTGCACAACACTTTTTGCAAGGGTTAATGCGCCCATTGGATTTGGCTGTTATGTTAAGCTAAGAATGAGATTTTCACTAGTAGACTGGCTGTTGGACAAGTGGGGATGCCACAGCTGGGTATCACCCTGAACTTTTTTATAAATCAAATGGTCAAAAGCTGAAGAAAGTCATCACATTTATTTCAACATGCAAAATTATAAAGGATTCTTAGGCAGCCATTTTATCTGGAACTAAACTGACTGTAGACTGAAAGGTGTATACTTTAAGCATATAAATGTTACGCTCTTTAATTATGGCCTAATGCTGGAGGCTGCTCCTGTTTGGGCTTTGGTTCAAGTTGAAGTTTTAATACTAAAGCTCCAGTCTACTACTAAATTATCCAGACTGGATAATTCCTAATTCTCCTGGAGTCTCTCCAGTACTTTACCATCCAAAACCAGCACCGTGCTTAAGCTTTGACTTGCTAGTCTCAGGTTCATGTAAATAAAACAACTGTACCTGGAAGCTATCCACAGAATTTCAAGCTTTTAAAGCTTATGAAATGCAACATACCAATCTGTCACTGTTTTATATGAAGTCATAAAATACATGGCTCGAGTTTTCCTTTTGCTGTCTTGGCAGATCTTGTAAATTGCATTCCTTTCCAATCAAGCATTTCAAATGACATCATGGCAACTTCCTGCATGCATAAATTTTTGTGAGTGCCAATCAATGTTGAAGGGATGGGGGGGCAGAAACCTTCTACTTGTTTAAATAAATAAATAAAAGACATACACCCCGGTGAATATTGATGCCTATTCGGGGACCAGCTGTACTCAGCTGAAATGTTAAGAGCATACAGTCGGCAATTCTTAGTCTTAAAACATCTATCTGGGTTTTGCATACACACACAAAATAACTGTCAGCACATTTTCTCACGCTCTGCAGCAAATTTTCTAATAGGTGAAATGTCCTGTGTGACATGATAAAACAGACTGGACAATCCAGAATTCAGACCTTTCATTTGAGATTAATTCTGATCTGTGTTCAGGCCTGGCCATGTGCCCAAATCAGCCTCAGTCACCCTGATGGATTACCTGTACTGAGAATGGGACAAAGGGAGTGGCTCTTGTCCCTGCTTCTCAATCACTCTGTTGTTTTGATGCTGTTGATCATGGACCAGTTCCACGGGATGGTTATTGGGGGGCTGTCTTACAGTGATTTTGCTTCTTCCTATGAGGTCAAGAGCTCTTCAACTGCATATCTAACGCTGTACTGTTTTTAACACTTGATTGGGAGCCACCCAGAGTGGCTGGGGAAACTCAGCCAGATGGGCGGGGTATAAATAATAAATTATTATTATTATTATTATTATTATTATTATTATTATTATTATTATTACTGTTGTGAGCTGAAGTGCACCATTTTATCCTCAGAACGATTTACTATTTTTATGAAGCCATATATAAATACTATTTAGTATTTATATGGAGTGCTCATTAGATCTGCAGCAAGGTGCTAGCACTATGCTGATGACACTCAGCTCTGTTTCTCCACAACATTTAAATCAGGAAAGCATGTGCAGGGCTTGGACTGGTGCCTGGATACAAGGCTAGGCTGAATGAAGGGAAATTAAAAAAAAAATTATTAACAGGCCAATCAAATCACATTAGTTCCAAATTATACAGCCAAATTTTTAAATTTTGTTGGGGGTACCCATACATCAAGCTCCGAACGGGGGTCCAAGCATCACTTATATTGCTGCTTTAATTAAACAGTTCTATCCAGTTCCATCCAGATAGTCTCTTTATTAGTTTCTTCATCTTCTTGTTGTTATCATATATTCCTTTCCTTTCTGTGATAATCTTCACAAGCGAGTTGGAAACAGATATCTTCTGTGTAGGTTTTACACTCTCCAAAGATCATATCACTTAGGGACAGCCGCCATTCCACACTTCCATAAAAAAATTATCTTCGGTCTGTCCTTTAATTTTCTCAGGCTTGCCAAGTATATCAGGAGGGCTCTGTTAGGTTAAGATCACATTCCAAACATCTTTCACATTCCGATGATCCTGATCCTCCCCCCCCCAATCTTTCTTAGACAAGCCTGTCTTAGCGAGACGCCATTTAAAGCTCCGTCATAAAATTTTCCTCCGTTCTCCGTTGTTTACCAATCATCTCTTTAATCTATAATCCACTCCACACAGTTCTTGAATTCCTGCTTGTGATTAATAAAATGCAACAATCTTCTTTCTGGGGTGGAGGGTTATTAATATTCACATAAGTGAATGAAGGGAAATAAACTGAGTTTGAATACTGGGAAAGCACAGGTTCTGCGGGTGAGCAGTTCCTGTGTCCAAGAAATGGGTCAGCTGCTTGCCCTGAGTGGGGTTGCCCTCCCTCTGAAGCAGCAGGTACAAAATCTGGGAGGTGTTCCTTTATCCAGTTTTGTTACCAGAAGTCCAGTTGACCTCTTCTGGCTAAAAGTGCCTTCCACCAGGTTCATCTGGTGCAACTTCTGTGGCTATTTCTAGACTGGGATAGCTTGACCACAGTATCCAAGCATTGATAACATCAAGACTGGGTTACTTCCCTTGGTGTTGATGCTGAAACTCCAATTAGTGCAGAATGCAGAATTATTCTGTAGCATAACAGCCGGCAGAAGTGAGATCCTACCAGCACATTATAGTTCTGTTCAAAGATCTGCTCAGGCTGCAGATTTACTAATCGACCAAGCTCAAGGTTTACATACTGATGGTTGATTAGTAAGATATTAAGTCCTTAATATCTTGGGACCCATTTACTTGAGGGATTATTGAATTATTTGAGGGATCACTGATCAATGAAACTCAGTGGGTGACCTGGGGCCAGTCTCTGAGCCTAACCTATCTTGTTGTTGTTGCAAGGATAAAATGGTGAGGAGAAGAACCATCTACTTTCTTGGAGGAAAGGTTGGATATAAATGTAATGATAAATAAACAACAATATCAAGTACACATGCTCTCAAACCATGTAATTATACAGCTGAACAAGAGCTGC
Organism: Podarcis vaucheri; assembly: GCF_965113315.1. Lineage (NCBI taxonomy): Eukaryota > Metazoa > Chordata > Lepidosauria > Squamata > Lacertidae > Podarcis > Podarcis vaucheri. Next base: position 64,809,455 of record NC_138763.1, read on the forward strand.
ATAATCAAAGATTCAATACCAATCCTTATCTGACGACAAGACAATTAAGAGACTGTTACTTTTGCTCAAAGGCCCAATGAAACAGGAATATTTTAACCTGATGTCAGAACCAACCAAACAGATCCATGTTGATGATGACAAAACCAACAGGGCCTCTGCTGGACCACAACTTCCATCTTCCCTGGCCATGCCAGTGGGGACAGATTCTGGAGGGTCATGGATTTGCTCCTTCTGAATTAAACAATTGACCTCACCAGTGCCAATACCAGTCCTGCCTTCTGTTTTGGGATAGACACTAGCTACAAAACACACAGCTGCACTCACATCCTGGAGTTTGCCTTTGTGTACTATGAGCATCTCCCATTTCCAATAATCGCCTACCTGGGAGTAAATCGCATTGAACTCCCTGGTAGTAGACCTGCATAAGAGTGCCTTGCAAAATAAACCAGAATTCTGTATCCTGGGAGTGGGGCATGCTACTCTGGGGTTGTTGTTTTTAATCTCTCTAGGCTCAATTATCATCAGCATTCTGCAAATCCTGGAAATTCACAGGTCCCTGTCAGCTCATTATGGTGAGGTTAAAAAAAAAAGTGTATTTTAACTTTTCAGCTAAAATACTTGTGTATACCTCAGGAGTCCCTGGAGTGCGAGGAGAGCACTGCCTTATTTTATAGTGGCCCAGTTTTGTTTCTAAACAGGCACTCTGCTACCTCAGTTTGCCTTTAATGTTAGAAGGAATGGTAGAACACATCTAGTAATGCCTTTTAAAGGCTTTTATTACTTTTTATACAGAATTTCACCAGCAGATGCCTTAATTTAAAGACTATTTTTACATAATCTGCTAACCAAAGTTACTAAATTATAAAATGGATTAGTGGGAAGAGCCAGATTTGCTCAAACAATAACCAAGTGATTGCTCCACTTTCATTAATAATGTAGCTGTGGAAAAGAGAAAGGTCAGCTGCATAAAAATTATTTACTGAAATAAGTGGACAGTGTTTCAGGTTATTAATTATGAAAGCTCTGTATTCTGGAAATCTGATTTTATAATGCTATTTGTTGCACTTTTTAAACAACTGCTAGAAAGGGGTTGGTGTTTTTTTTGAAGCAAGGCAATTTCAATTTACTAGTTCCAATTTTTATTATCCAAAAGAGAGTTGTTTGTTTTGGAATTATATTTCTATTCTCCTTACTCAGAATCTCTCTCTCTCACACACACACAAATAAGTTTGAGCAATGATACTCTATTGCGTAGGAAGGAGGAGGAAGACATTTTTATTTATCGAAGCTCTAATAAAAGTAACAAATTACTTAATGGCAGCAATGTTTGCTGGGTTAATGCAGTCTGATGTGCTGGGGGAAGTGTGCTTTCAACTTGAACTCCCTCTGTCTGCTTTGAGGATTTTGAAGTGATTTATTTCATTGTCTCACTTACCGCTGAAATGTCTAATGTGCTCTTTTTAAACGCACGTCTATTTTAGCATGTCAACAAACATAGCAGTGTTGTTGTTTTTAATCCTTCAAAAGATAATGCTGTCAATCCATCATTCTGTTCATGCTCTGATGGATCTGAGGCAACGGGGCGCTCCTGTGTAACTGGGCTTTCCTATTCCTTTTAATGAACAGAGAAGATCTATCTGGGTTCATGTCCTGCCACCTCTTTTGAATGGAAATGGAAACCCAGCAGAATATATAGAATATATTTAGAAATCTATGCTGGTATCCAAAATACAAATCTCGCTTTCGCATTCATCTGAAGTGGACCAGCCCCATCAGAATCAGCCATCCATAAGCAAAATTGGCTTCCAGCGCAATTGTAGTAGAAGTTATGTAAACATGACAGCTTTTCTATTAAAGTGCTCTGAAGTGAAAAACAGATTACTTAAATTCAGCCAAATGAAGAAAATCACACCGGTTGGACAGTCCTTTAACATAAAATGGGAATCGTGTTCCTTTTCGCTATGAATTGGTGCAGGGATGGCAGTAATGAGTGCACAGCTGTTTACACAGCTGGTGAAGTCAATGAGACATGAAAGGGACTCATTTTGGAAAGTTGTCTAAACTTTGGGTTGTTTCCTTCACTGCTATTCTTCCTTTCTTTTTTTCCCAAAAAATAAATAGGTGCCTGAAATTTGATATGCTCCATCATGGGTTTTTCCCCCTCTTTACTTCCAGAAATGGGCCACCATTTTCGGTACCAGTGAAGGTGATCTTACTTTTTAAGAGATTCTTTTAAATGACTTCATGATTCTATCTAAGTGGTGTTGTGGGTTTGCAGGGAACAAGGAGCCCCTAAAATTCCTGAGTGCCAAGTTCTTCCTTATAATCTCTGAAATTAGTAAATGTGGGGTTTGAAGTCAAGCCATCTTCCTCAGGAGATTGGGTTAGATGGGTGCTATCAAAGAAGGTGGGAAGATTTATTTCCCTAACGAAATGCAAAACATTCAGCAGCAGACAAGGAGAGGTGAAGTTCTTCTCTCACTGTTAGCAGAAGGAAATACTATTGTGAGGGGGAGGTTGCCGGGGTAACAGTGGTCATGATGTCACCACAGGGGGGAAAGGGGTGAGGTTTGGGGGACAGGGGTTTCTTGGAAGGATGAACAGGAAGTGAGCAGAACCCAATGCACTTTGGCTGGAAGACCAAGGACTGAGAGACCAGGGACCGTGGTTGGCTGCTGCTATAGACCCAAGCTTGCCGAAGCTATGAAAGGAGCAATGAGAGACAATCTTGGGGTTTAATGTTCTGACCCCGCCTCCCTCATTGTTGGATGGCCTGGTGGCAAAAGGCTCTTCTTCTTAATTTTTTGACATCTGTCTATTAATCAAAAGATCACCTCATCCCATATAGACCCACTCAAACACTGCAATCTGTGGAACTGGCACAAATGTTCATTCCACATTTGTAAGGAATCGATCTTTTAGTGTGGCCGGCAGCTTCTACACTGTGGAACTCCCTGCCCATTGATAATAGCCAGACGCCTTCGCTGTATTCTTTTCAGTGCCTGCTAAAAACATTTCGGTTTAGGCAAGCCTTCCCAGACAGGTAAAGCTGGTGTGTGTTTTATTCTATACCTTTAGCTTACGGTGTATACTTTTAACTGTGGATTTTCTTCGTTTTGCTTTTAAATTTGATTTTTATTGACAATTTTAATATACATATTATATCTTTTGTAAACAGCTTAGAGGTTTTAAGCAGCATAGGAAGGTTGTTAAATAAATAAATAACGTAACATTTTGGAGGGACTTGAGAATTAGGTCTCATACATTGGATGATAAACGAACTCCAGTTGAATTTTTGCACGGAATGTAATTGTTGTGGCTTCCGCACCATGCTAATTTGATTTGTGCAAATCATTTCCTTTAAATTGCTGTTGCTCTCGGAGGTCACAATTAAATTCATCCATATGGATCTACCAGCAAATTGGTTTCACTGAAACATTGCTAAGACTTCTTTGAGACTTATTCTCTCTTCCCCCTTATTCTCTTTGTACAGTTCTTTCAAATATTGCAAACAGCCTTCTTCCACACTCATCTGGTCCTGCTTGTTTTGTAATATCCCCAAAAGGTCTTGCATCACAAAGCTGTCCAGGCAATATTTGAAGATGAATGCAGAATTCATCATGTAGAAAGCTGGCACCACTTATTTGCAATGTCCAAAACTTACGCGAACGTATCCTTCTTTAAAGTATTACCAGGGAGTTAGAACAGTATCTGTACAGAATGCATGTACATACTACTAAAATTCAGGGTTTCTGTTGCATTCTGAATGTGGAAGGTTGGACCCAGGCCAGGCTAAGTATTTTCCAATGCAATGGAAGCAATGGAAAAAAATTGAATCTCTCCCTTTCCATATACAGAAACTGACAGGACAGCCAGTTGTATCTTATTTCACTGCCACTACAAAAGCATTCACGCAACCATACCTAAGGGCAACAGGGCTTCGCTATCTGAAGGCGAGAAAATGGCTCCCCCTCGACCCGTTGAATCTTTCCGCTACACTCTTCGCCTCTCTCGAGGTTACCTGGTAGCCGGTTTGATCCTTTCTCTGGTCGTGCCGGGGACTGGACTCCTTGAACACCCTTCCAAGGGGTTTGGGGGGTCTCCGCGCCCTGGAGTCGCCCCTATCCTTCAGAATAGCTTGGGTTTCACCTCGCGGTGTAAACCCTTGCTTGCGCTGGGATCGCAGCTCACCGGAAGTCCTGAATCTCTCCCTTTCCATATACAGAAACTGACAGGACAGCCAGTTGTATCTTATTTCACTGCCACTACGAAAGCATTCACGCAACCATACCTAAGGGCAACAGGCCTGCTCAGGAATGCAGCTCTGTTTTCCAATCAGGGCTGGCCCACCTGTTAGTCAAACAGAGATCTTTGCTCAGGTGGCAGACTGGGAAGACCAGTGGATTTGCCTGGCCAGCCAGCCACCACTGTTTAGCACTAGGAATGCTGCTGCCATTTCATCAAAGTGATCAGTGGGACTCTTACATAGTTTTTTTGGTGGTGCTGGGTCACCCACTCCTTGCTATTACAGCCTTGGTTCTCGAACATAATCCATTCCGGAAGTCTGTTTGACTTCCAAAAACGTTCAAAAACCAAGGCATGGCTTCCGATTGGCTACAGGAGCTTCCTGCACTCAATTGGAAGCTGTGGAAGCCACGCTGGATGTTCAGGTTCCAAAGAATGTTCGAAAACCGGAGCACTTACTTCTGGGTTTTCAGCGTTCGGGATCCAAAATGTACGAGTATCAAGGCATTCGAGAACCAAGGTATGACTGCATATGTGAGGTGGCTCGACAGAGTGTCTCCCTCACTCTAACATGGTCAATACTGCTTCAAGTAGTAAATAGTTTACTACTATTAAGCTTTAAAGAATCCTTCAGCATCTGGTGTTTCACTACAGCAAGATACTGTCCGGTGTGAAGACCTGGAGAGCCTCAGCACGCTCAGTGCTGCTGCAGTGACAAAAGCAACGATCAGGGCCGGGTCAGGACATTTTGTTACCTTAGGCAAAGGACACAGTGACACTCTTCCTTTCCACATTCAGAAACTAAATGGACTGGCAGATGAATCGTACTTCAGCACTGATGATCTAACAGTGCTCTGTATTGCATCTGAAGGCAGCCACTCTCAATCTCACCTTGTCTCCCAGTCCTCTGCTGCCTGAAGCAGCTGCCTCATTCTGCCTAACGATAAGGCTGGCCCTGACAAAAAGGAGGATGACAGTGTTGAAGGGCAGCCAGGGGATAGAGGTGGCATCAGGTGTCAGAGTGTCTTGCACCAGCTCAGCCTCTAACACCTCTCCACTTCTCCATGCCCCACTGCCTGAGGTAGCTACCGTACTTCATTCTGCCTAATGGCAGGCCAGCTGTGATTATGGGCAGCAAAATGAGCAATCTGCCCATTGAGGCTATGATATCTATTTACTATTTAAAACATGGGAAGATAGAGTTGCATCCATATACTCAGAGCAGGCCCATTGCAATTAATGGACCTAAGTTAGTTGTGACAATTAATTTCAGTGGGTCTACTCTGAGTAGGCCTATTGTTGGAAGCAAATTCCCTACTCAAGGAAACTATTTTTCTTGCAAAGCCTCCACAACCCTACAGAAATAAAATATTGACACTGAAGAAGAAATGTATTTATACATAAGATGAAAGAGGAACAAAACAGCCCTAGAATAGCAAGAACATGTCAAGCTTTTTGCTTGCATTGCTCAGGGGAAGGAATAAACAATGCTATTTAAAGATGAGAGGGATTGTAAAGTGTAAATGGTAGATAGATCAGAAACAAAGAAGAGATGCCAGCTTGCTGCTGCTTTTGATTAGGGAACTTAAACATTAAGTTTGCCCGTTCTTGACAATTAACTCTCTTAATCAGTCCCAGTGAGTAAGAAGAATGTTAAGGGTGGTGAGTTTGCTACTAAAGGCTACTGCTGATGGGGTTCTGGATCCATTGGCTCAAAAAAAAGGTAGTATTTCCTATTCTGCTTCTCCAAATTGCACATCATCCCATTACCAGGACACAGTTGAGGATTACCAATAAGGCAGATTTCGCAGCCCCTAAAAGCACAAGAGCAGGAGGAGGAGGGAAGGAAGGAAAGATTGCCATTTGCAGCAGGGATGGGCAGGATACAAGCTTGCAGGATCTACTTCATTTTTTTGCTAGAACCCCAAGATCTGACACCCACAGCCAAGTGCATAATAGTGGCTCAAGGGGTGGGGAAGCCAATAACCTCCTGCACCACATGAGCCATACACTGGGTTGGCCTGCACATACAAGCACATTAACCACATCTGAATTATTAACATCAGATATTCCAACATCTGCAAATGCTATAACTCACCAGCAGAGCTGCACAGAGCCTTGGTCAAAGGCAACCAATTGTGACTCTTATTTTTACAAGAGAGGGGTACCGATGGTGAGAGAGAAGCAATTAGCACAAAACCAGCCATGGAGGAGAATCATTAAAAAAATAAAAAAGCTATTTATATTGGGCCTTATCTGACATTCTGGGTCTGCTTGTGCAAGAATTCCTGGACTAGTTGCACAGCAGATTGTGCAATCCATTGCACAGCAAAGTTACCAGCAACCTCTTGCTCATCAATGTTCCACTAGCACCAAACTTTTCACCAGTGGAACAAGTATACTGCTAAGTGAATTTAACCTACAGCCCATTGATTTGGAATCAAGAGGGTGGTCTGAGAGCACATGATGCAGTCACCTTGCAGAAATTAAGCTGTTCTGGGTGTAGTCAGTACCTGACTGGGAGACAGCCTACTGATCTACAAAACCCTTGCTGACCTATTGCAAATCACCCAGCAGAGATCTACCTATCTATCTACCTTTTGCCCATCCTGGATTTGAGGACCTTGAATATCAATTGCCAAATTTAGAACCCAAAGATGTGTAAATCTGTTTCATTCCCCCCCTCCAGTGTCCATTTAGCAATTGGAACATTCCAATTATAATCTTCCATTATATTGTCTGTTCTCACACATGGAACTCAGGAAGCTGTCTTGTACCAAATCAGACCATTTGTCCTCTTAGGTGAAAGCTGTTTCTTAGTTTTGCTGGATCGCTCAGTGGCATTGATACCATCGACCATGACATCCTTCTGGACCGTCTAGAGGGGCGGGGAGCTGGGGGCACTGTCATACAGTGGTTCCACTCCTTCCTCCTTGACCGTGTCCAGAAAGTGGTGTTGGGGGATGAGTGTTCAGACCCCTGGGCTCTCACTTGAGGGGTGCTTCATGGTTCCATCCTCTCCCCCATGCTTTTCAACATCTATATGAAGCAGCTGGGAGAGATCATCAGGGGGTTTGGACTGGGTGTTCATCAATATGTGGATGATACCCAGCTCTACCTCTCTTTTAAATCAGAACCAGTGAAGGCGGTGAACGTCCTGTGTGAGTGTCTGGAAGCGGTTGGAAGATGGATGGCAGCTAACAGACTGAGGCTGAATCCTTACAAGACAGAAGTACTGTTTTGGGGGGATGGGGGCGGGCAGGTGCAGAAGACTCCCTGGTCCTGAATGGGGTAACTGTGCCCCTGAAGGACCAGGTGCACAGCCTGGGAGTCATATTGGACTCACAGCTGTCCATGGAGGTGCAGATCAATTCTGTGTCCAGGACAGCTGTCTACCAGCTCCATCTGGAATAGTGGTGGCTCTCCAGGATATCATACAATGGTCGTTCATAGCAGGGATTGAACCTGATATCCTTTTGTGTGCAAAGCATATGTTCTGCCTCTGAGCTATGACTATGCAGGTCTAGCTGTTGCAGTTTCCCCAAAGAGTGGAATGACTGCTTAACCACTTTAACATGCAATTATATGAATACCTACTCATGATCAAATGGGACTCATTCCCAGATAGGTGATATAGGATTGCTGTTTGAGTTCAGAGCATGGCTAAGCTTTAAAAGTCTTTGCAGTCTGTCAGACAAGTATTACATTATGTTATTTACATTAGATGTATGCATAAACCTTGCCACATCATTGTGCATGCACTCTCATACCCTACAATAGTCAAACAAGGGGCACAGAGCCCAGAAAAGCTCCCTGGTGAATCCCTACAACCACTACTCTTCGTTTTGGTACTTTTAAAGGCCTACTTTTTTCTGACACCTTTTCAGCCAAGATTACTTATTGAATGAAATTTTAATGGGAACTCCTGGAAGAGCTTTGGTCACTGTATGGACTAACTCCGCCCATCCAAGAGATGTGTGAGATACAGTAAGCCTATCGCTTAAAACCTCAGTAATCTTTAGTCTTTGATTTGATCCTATAAATAATAAAGTGCATGTCCTGAAAAATCAAAAGCTCCGGATCTCCGCTTTCCTTCTTGAAAAACTTGCAGAATTTATCACTGTCTCATTCTTAGACAAAATAACTCTGCTGAGGCTACAAGCATGTAAAAGGAGAAATGAACAGAAGACCACTGCCCTCTTCAGATTACTAGAAAACTATTTGATAACAATTCTGTTGCAAAATACTGCTAATCCCATCATTGATCTTGGCTGAGGTTGGTTTGTATAGAACATCTTGACATTCCTCCCACAGATTTGAAAGTGGTACATTCTTCAGAATGATCCCCTTCCATTTTATTGTCAGGCAACAATTGCTTGTGCAGCCTCTCTTTAAATAAGAACAACATTTTTGTGTAATTCAGATATTTTCACATCTGCCTTGGCAGTCTCTCATCATAAATTATCGGAACACATGATCAGCAGACAGTATTTGAAACAGAAATTCTAGCACTTAAATTCATCTCAATAATTCAGTTTTAGTACAGTTGACATATTCTTTGGCTGCAGAACCACCAAACCACAGCTGTAGTGCACCACGCATTCTAATAGTGCCTGGGGGCAAGCAAGTTTAAGTAACAGCAGAGTGTAACATCTGAGAAGATAAATGTCTCAAAGCAAATGAGCATGGCTGATATGTTGCTTGTTGCCTGCTGAATGCTTTCCTTTCCATTGCAATATAAAGTGTAGGCAAACATGGTTGATAAGAAGCTGCCCATGAATACTGCCTGGGTTCTTCCTAAGGCTGAGCCAAAATATCCCAGATACAATCAGACTTCTTCAAAGGGTATCTAATCTGAACTTCTGTCAGTGCACAAAATTCACCTGCTGCAGCATCCCTGGTAGGTTGGATTCTACCTCTGCTTAGAAACCTCTCATGAAGAAAAATACCCCCACATTCCGGTGGAGGTTCCCCCCCCCACTGTCAAACTGTATGTGCCAGCATCAGAAAGTTCATCCTAAATGTTCAATACAAACCCCATTTCTTGTAACTTTAATCCATTGATTTCAGCTCTGCCCTCCACCATCTCCATTTGCTCCACCAACTTGGGCTACATTAAAAGGAGGATCAGACAAAATCATGGCAGGCAAGACCATCAGGATCTATACTGCCTCAAAGGCAGCATGAAAGAAGAGGGAATAAATTCCACTGCTTGCAGTGCATTAAAAGAAAATATAATGAAAATGATGTACAGATGGTATATATATAAAAAACACCAGTAATACTAGCCAAGATGTACAAAACAAATAATAAATGTTGTAAATGTAAAGAAAAGCAGGCAATATGTGGTGGGAATGTAAAAAAGTAAGAGACTTTTCATGATTTACAATGAAATTTTTAAAAATGTTGAAATATACATTTCCCAAAAAAACTCAGAAGCTCTTTTACTTTGTTTGGTAGGTCCAGAAATTCATGAGAATGATAAAAATTGTTTTTATATGCGACTACTGCAGCTAGTCAAACAACAATAGCGATAGTTACACAAAAATGGCATTATGTCAGACTTCGGTGCAGCGAAGTCATAGTACTTTCGACATGCTTACACAGGCAAAAAGAGAGAACTCCATCATGTCAGAATTAGGGTAGTTGATTTCCCTGCTTGATATTCAGGCTTATATTTCTCTCACTATCCCCACTTCTAAGTACAGTGAAGGTTTTATCTCAGTAGGAGTCTCCACTTTGTACAGATGGTTTTGAGAGCCTGTCACAGAGAAATTAAAATAAAGCTGAAGCAACGTTATTGTGAGCAAATCAAAGATGGTGCTGAACACACCAAAGGGTTGCAGTTGCTCTCTCAAAGTATCATCATAATGCCATTATTTATAAGCCTATGTGTCTTTAAAGCGCTTGGATTGACTGTGAAGATATTCTATTAAATCGTATTACATGAACACAGAATAGATGGCTATAGAGACCACAGAGGAAGTTCTAACTTTGTTTTGAGATTGCACTATACACAAGGTATAAAAAGAAAGAAAAGCTAATCATGGTTCTTTGCGTTGTTAACTTGTTGTTTCCCATTCACGTTCATCAAGTGATTTTAACTGAGCAAATCATTTTCTTTTAATAATATTTAACAGGCTGTTTCCTTTGCATACTCAACAGACACACAGAGATCCCTCCCCCCCTACCAGGAGTTCATTCACTAAAACAGGGATCTCCACAAGAAGTGCTATTCTTTTGACATTGCTTCTTAATAAATGGATTAACTGAGCCATGAATATTGGCATTTAACCAATAATAAAAACTATCTTTATTTATTTAAAATGTATCAGATTTGCTTCACCTAAAAAGGCTAATTGAAAAGGCTATTCAGGTCAGCTGCCGGTATTAAAGTCGACTGAATCACATTAAATGCTATTTAAAGGATGTGAACGGGCTAAAAGAAAAATTAAACCGGGGCCATTAAAATTTAATTTGACTTAGCAATGCCATTAACATTTTCGTTTTATGCAATGGCAGGCTTTCTAAAAATATGTCCGTATAATTTAGAAGCCCGGAGTTGTCAAGTGGATGGCCCTCGTGTAGGAAAAATGATGATGCGTGACCTTAAAAGAAAAATTATAGAAAGAATCAAAGGTGATAACTTCATTGGCTCCTGTGGGTATTTGACAGCTTGCTCTTATGCAGTATGCAGATGAATGCATTCACATGAACTACTCACAAGGAGAGCTCTCTCTTCTTTTTTTAGACCCATTTCATTCACTCCACTCCATTTCCTGTTATTGCTTTGCCGTCCTTGTTTGCATATCATCACCAACATTCTTTGAAACGCCACAGGAGACCACAGAGATGGGCAGTTATGCATTGAAGATAATTGCCAACAAGTGTGTGTCTCACTTGTAAGGGTCACATTAATCGGCAGCCAGTTCCTTGTAGAGTTATTGAAGATGTCTGTGCAGTAATAAACATCTATCAGCTTGCTTGTGACAAAGAGCATTAAAGAATGCCAGTCAATTATGTTAGCATGCAAGGGAGACTGCAACCTCTCCAGTATGAAATGGAATAAGCTTCCAGTATGCCAATTACTGGATCCTGTACTAACTGCATGAAGATGAAAGTGTCACCCTTTAGTGTCATTTATTAATATTATATTTTCATGGTATTTTATTGATTTTGTTATTATTGATGTGCACTTTTATGAAAACCACTTTGGGTTCTGGTCAACAATAAACAAAGTGCTTTATAAGATTCTGATAAATTTTGAATGCACTTAAATACCTAACATAAAATACTAGATACAGATAGGTAGCCGTGTTGGTCTGCCATAGTCAAAATAAAAAAATTCCTTCCAGTAGCACCTTAAAGACCAACTAAGTTAGTTCTTGGTATGAGTTTTCGTTTGCATGCACACTTCTTCAGATACACATGGTTAACCTCAGTTCCCTGTTCTTCATCGCTCTCCTGTGGGAAATGGAAGCAAAGATCTGATCCAAGAACAAGGATGGAGAAACTGGAGTCCTCCAGATGTTGCTCCCTAGCCAGCTTGGCCAATGGCCATGGATAATAGAAGCTGAAGTCCATTACTCATCCCAGATTTAGAGGGTTTTCAGAATGAAAGGAGCTCAGCTTTCTTCTCTCTTCCCTTAGAAGATGGTGCTTAACTCTGATCCTGTCTGGTTCCCAGCAGAATCACAGCTAAACTTCCTTCTCTCTACCACTGAAGGACAAGGCAGAAGGGAAATAAGCGTTGCTGAGCAGGAGCTGTAGGGCAGGGTGCAATGCACCTCTCTGACAAGAGAGGTGCCAGGATCAGCCCCCTCCCCAAAAGCTCAGTTCTAGGAAGTTTACTTAGGGTTCGTCCAAATTTCTGCTTGTCCTGTGCCTAGAAAGCAGAGGTCCAAGTAGTTTTCCCTTTGTCCTGCTCCTGTCTCAGGGAAAACAGCCTCTTTAGCCTGGTAATTTGCTGAAAATCTGATTGCTGTTGGCTCCAAATGAGCACTAAAGAGCTGCTTTCTACAGGGGAAAGCAGTGGGACAAGAGGAAGAGCAGATAAGCCCTTGGATGTTTTCAATGAAAGTGCCGGTCAGTACACAGAGTCTCTCCCTGGAGGATCACACGTATCACACAGCTGTTCTAGACTGAACCCACAATAAACAAATCACAACAACCATTTAAATGGTTTATTGTGTAATGTGTCAAATGCAAAGTGGAAGTAGCCGAGTGAAAACTGCACTACATGCTTCCAGGATTAAATGTATACACTACATCACACATATTTCTTCCAGAAGTTATCATTCTTTTAGCAGTAATTAACAAGGCAGTTCCTGAGTGATGAGCAGCTGTGTGGACCTACATTAGGGTTCAGCATTGCTGAGCAGTACCTGAGGCCGACACTCCATCTGTTGCTGCCTGTTCACCTGTTGTCTCTAAGTATTTGAGCAGTAATAGGAGCAAGAAGGAGAAGTATTTTTCCTTCTGGGCCAGGAGAGAGAGGGCAGGTAGTGACCGTAGGAAATAGATGCATCCACTCATCAAGGGAACCTCACTGAGGATATCTTGCTTAAGGGTCTCCCAACATCTGGCATGGACAATGGTGCTAGGATAGGGTTTTCTTTTTCCTTAAATAAACACACACACATACTGCATTTTGGTTATCTTGGGACACATCTTCCTGGGGCCACCTTCTGTTCCTAGAATTGGAGATGACTTTCAGCACCACTATGCAGGCAACGCCACAAAGGCAGGATAGGTAACATGCATCGTTGTGTTTGCACTAGGTCAATGATGTCAATTCTCAAACAGGCAGCGGCTCAAGAACACAGAGCGCATGTGATTTAGGTGATCTGGAAGCACCAAATTAGCACATGCCCTTGTCTTGTGCACATGTCTCTTTTGAGCTTGTCTCATCATTCAGAGTTAGTCTGATGCTGCTCATATAGCTCACTGCATAACATGTCACTCAAATTCTCTCGCAGTAAATTTCTGAAGATGCACCAGATCAGCAACTTCTATTAAACGCATCCGCAAGAACTCTCTAGACTGAGACTGAATGTATTTTCAGTGGGTTATACGACGGAATGGATTGGTGGGGTCCCTGGGGGGAAACCCTGATGTGCAGTGAAGTAGTTTACCAGAGGCAGAACTGAGGGCATGGAACATGTCCAAAGGCTCTTCTTAGCCTCTGTCCTTGACAGAATAGCCAAATCCCACTAGGATTTGTTTAAGTTAGAGAATGTACAAACCAATTGATTGTCTCAAGCACCCATGCAGAAAAATTACCACAATGCTCCCTTAAAGTAGATTTGTTCCCACCCAAAAAAAAAGGGAAATAACAGCTTGATAACACAGTTGTCATCCCCAGAACTGCACAGTGAAGAAATCTACAAAAATTACTGTCATTTGCACTTGAGCATCTCAGTGCAAATTCTCTTTTCCTTTATTACAGCTAATGTTTCAGACAAAGGAAAAGGCGTAGAGAAATCACAGCTAGGTACAAAGTGGCAACATCGTTTACTGTGTTAACATCCAAGTACCATGCAGACGTACCTTCCTGACTGAGATGGTTTTCAGCCAACAATTTATTTTAGATCTATACTATTCTGGCTGGGTGATATATGGCAGGCTGTACTCCTTTAATCTCTAAAGCAGCCTTTCCCAACCCAGAGTCCTTCAGATAGTTTGGACTACAATTCCCATCAGCCCATATTGCCAATAGCCAGGAATGATGGGAATTGGGAGTTCAAAACACCAGGAAAGCACCAAGTTGAGAAAGTCCTAGGCTTTGCCTTTGTTCCAAATTAGCCTTGAAAGAGAAGGGATGCCTTAATATTGTTTTAAGAGTGAGAAATAAACAAAACTTCCTTAGTGACAGGTTTAAAGACTTATGCTTCTTGTTTGGTATAAGGTGGTACCTACCTATTATTGTACAGCAGCACTGCATAATATGTGGCAGTCCACATTGATAACTCATAATATCATGTGCTGATTCTTAACACCTTTGCCCAAATGCGTCTACTGATCTGCTTTGTTCAAAAGCCTTAATAAATAAACAATAAAATGCATTCCCATTGACGGTGTGGGTGGAAAAGCAGGAGATATATTTAGTCTTTTATCACAGCTGTTCTAAATTTGCACAAGACTTTCTGCTTTGCCATTTGTTTTTCAAAAATCACCCAGATACAAGTGTGATTGCTGAAAGGCATTTTTATCATCTCCCAGCCTGGTACACCAGACAGACACAAGCTAAAAGTTGCAAATCACAAGAGGGGGAAAAGACCATTTGAAATTCAGCTGGGTTTTTACTTCCACTACACATGCACAAGTAAAAGTACAACTTTCATGTAACCTAATCCCAACCACATTTACTCATAAGTAGGGCAGGGGGAGATTAGATTCAGTTTGCATTGAAAGGCAAACCAGCCTAATTCATACTTTTTGAAACAATAAGCAAAGCAAAGCACAGTCAGCCTTCAAAATTTGTGCTCCCGTTGATTTTGCAATGCAGTTCTCCAGTCAAATAATGTGTACAAAAGTGTATATACTTGGTGGTACAAAGATTGCACAAAAATGCATATGTTAGTAAAGCAATATACACAAATACCGTACATTGTAATAAGGGAAACTGCTTTGAAAAAAAACTGTATTATTAGGCAAAATGCCATGAAACATATGTAAGTTAGAAGAGATTCACACTGAAATACTAATGAATATTCATGACGGTGTTTTTTTAAAATCACAAGCTGGTGTGGAAATGTGCACTGGAAAAATAAGAAACAACAATGACATATTTGTCCATGTCTACTCAGAAGTAAGAGGGACGCGGGTGGCTCTGTGGTCTAAACCACAGGGCCCAGGGCTTGCCGATTGGAAGGTCACGGTTCGAATCCCTGCAACAGGGTGAGCTCCCGTTGCTCGGTCCCTGCTCCTGCCCACCTAGCAGTTCGAAAGCATGTCAAAGTGCAAGTAGATAAATAGGTACCACTCCAGCGGAAAGGTAAATGGCATTTCCGTGCATTGCTCTGGTTTGCTAGAAGTGGCTTAGTCATGCTGGCCACATGACCCGGAAGCTGTACGCCAGCTCCCTCGGCCAATAAAGCGAGATGAGCGCCGCAACCCCAGAGTCGTCCGTGACTGGACCTAATGATCAGGGGTCCCTTTACCTTTACCTTTATTCAGAAGTAAAGTCCACTGACTTCAGTAGCGATTACTTCCAGATAAGTGATTTCATAATTATGGCCCATGTCTGAAATCCTAAGCATGCATTTTGGGGAGTAACGTCCATTGACTTCAGCTGAAAGATTAATACCTCACCTGAGAATTGTGAAGTGGTACATTATTCACATAGCTTTCTAGATTCAGATTTACTTTGAACCTGCTTGCTTTCTGTACTTGACTCAGGCTGCAATGCACAAACCAATTAAGGCATTATATTTCAATGTAAATCTATTTTGGTGTTATTTACTGTCCATGTGTTTCATATCTGCTTGCCATATTTTATTTGTTATGAATTAGAGCTAACGTGTGGCTGACATAACCTGCATTTCACTTCAGGTCAGTGAAAAACCAGCTTGTTTTGTATGTAGGCATTTAAGAAAGTAGAAATGATTGGTTTGGTTAGAAATTGCCTCTGCTGAAAAGTTTTGTTGCTTCTGAACTGAGCAGTGTGACCTGATAACTGACTCATGTGAAAAGATGTAAAAAAAATGTGTGTCAGATTACTGCCAATAACCCATTTCCCTCCTTTTTTAAAAGGCAGTGACCTCTGGTTGAAGAACTAGGCATGTTTTATCTTATCACCTGAAGTCTCTGCCTCTCTGGAGTGACCTTTCATGTGAAAGAAATGTTGGCCAGAGAAGGAACCATACTTCAGCACTACTTAAGGACAATTAACAAGACACTTTTGGAATAGTATAGCATGGAAAGTGGTTGAATGTTAAAATCAGTGCTGAAATTATTGCTGGATTTCTTCACCACAAACAAGATGACAGGTCAGTACCGCCATGGAACAACTGGCAAAACATTAATTTCCAACTCTGAAAAACACTTAGCTAAAACTCAGTTCTTTGCAAAGCAGAGATATACAGTTAAATCTCAAGATATAAAAATGCAACACATGGGCTGAACAGATTGCAGAGAACTATCTTAGCTTCTGCTGTCATGTTTTGTTGATGTGGCATGTGTAAGAACCTTGGGGAAGAAAGTTGGATGAGTAATATATGCTTCACTTTCATATAAATGTACTTCAAAAGGTACAAAACAGAGAACCAAACAGCAATCACGACTTCACTGTGCTGATAAGACAGCAGATTTACAGAAAACACGCCCCTCTTTCTAATACAACTAGGAAACAATGATCCACCCATTAACAAACTGTCTTGGGCTTCAGATCAATTTTCCTGAAGTTTAATACTTTTGGGATTATCAGGCTACTAAGGAGTGTCTGTATTCCCTTGTCAAAAAAGCAATATAGGGGAGAAATCATTTAAATAACAGAGAAGCAATCCTAGGAATCAGGCACATGTCTGAATAAAATATAACATTGCAGCAATAGACATATCTGTCTCAGAGAGGTCACTCTAGCCTTCAGAGCTGCTTCGAGAGTGTTGCCCTCAATCTGTCCTGCCTCTGAGACAGGTGTACGTGTTGCTTCTATACACTGCTAGGTATTTAGAATGAGGGCCAAAATAGACGTGATAGCTTCCCGTCGCTTGCCACAAAAGGGTTGGTTGAATCTATGTGAGCTTTCTAAGTGAACACGTGCAAAAACTCAACTGCACTTTTGCACAGTCCTTCTCCCCATCCCTCAACCTCCTCTGAGTCTTCCCCTCCCCATCCCCCCAGTGATGTAGCTACATGTGAACAGAAGAAGAAGAGTTTGGATTTGATATCCCGCCTTTCACTCCCCTTCAGGAGTCTCAAAGCGGCTAACAATCTCCTTTCCCTTCCTCCCCCACAACAAACACTCTGTGAGGTGAGTGGGGCTGAGAGACTTCAAAGAAGTGTGACTGGCCCAAGGTCACCCAGCAGCTGCATGTGGAGGAGCGGAGACGCGAACCCGGTTCCCCAGATTATGTGACTACCGCTCTTAACCACTACACCACACTGGATGAGAATTCTTTCCAGGAGGCAGTTGGAATTGGGGTGGTGATGGGTCCTCAAAACACAAATGCAACACCCTATGGGCAGTAGATACCTGGGCCATGGAAGCTTTTAATTACCTGGTTTTTGGAGCGGGGAAGGATGACTGGTGGGGGCAGCTTTCTGAGGCCTAGGAGGATGGACAGTAGGTGAGATTGGTCCCAAAAGAGCTTTACCCCCCATGTCACCCTTTGGGACATGATGTCCCACAAATCAAAGGTGGCCATGGTTCATTATACATACCTTCTGAAACCACCAGTCAAAGTTACCAAAGCGCTGGGGGAAAATCTCTGCACAGATTCCTTAACAATTAGGCTTGCTGCATCTGCCTCTGCCTTAGATACACAGCTAACAAGGTCTTCATAGTGCAGGAATCCTGAAAAGCAATTTAAGTTTGGTATAATGAGCATAGTCTAGTGGACAACATATTAAGCTTGAAAATCTAGGAGGCCTAAGTTCAAGTCCCAGATGAAGCAGGGACTAATTGGATGTTGCTCAACTCACTGTCAGTCTTTGCTTGCCATCTAAGCTAAAAATTAGCTACCTCATAGGCTTGGAATAATGATCATAATATATTATGGAAATGTACCAAGGCCAATAAATAACTTTCACTAACAGTTCACTCACCATTGCTGTTTTCTAACCAAAAGCTGGCTAATATTCCATGAATGTAAATATGTGTGTCAAATTTCCTGCAAAGTAGTGATATCATTGCAAGAAAATTCCCCTAAGCGACAGGAGTCAGTGAGATTTTGATCCTATGCTAAATGAGTGGCATTTTTCAACTAAATGCAGACTTTTTACCAGGGGAAAAAAATATATTTTTTTAAATAGAATGCAGGGGAAAGGAAATATCCAAGATTTTGTTTTATTTTAAAGGAGACTATTTATTTTCTTATGTGACAATTCTGTGTGTCCTCTGTTTCAAAATAAAAGCTCCATTGGAAGATACATAAGCTCCACTGGGTCAATCATTTTACAATATTTTAATCTGCCTATCCCAGAAGGTTTGCTCATTCAGGTGGCTCAGATCCAAATACACAAACCTGCCGTGATGTTAAGATCTGCTGTGCAGCCTTTCTACAAGTCCCTGCTTCCTATATTGAATGGGTGGGTAGAGTTTTCTCTAGTGATCTTTGTCTTTGGAAAGTTTCACAAAAAAAGACTTGTTTAGCACTGACGTTGCTATTCTTTGGGTGCCAGTGTGTTAGTTTGTTTCCAGATACAATGGATTCAATGAAGCTTGCTTTGGTATGCAAGCATTCATAGGACTGCACTGTGAAGAGTGATGCCTGGTTTTATTCAGGTTTTGTCCTTTTCCAGAGTTCTGGCTGATTATTTTTGATTGGCTACCTTATACTGTTGTTATGCAACTTGCTCCATGAGGTTTCCTCCCATCCACACAAAAAGAGGATTCAAAAATATAGGTGATGATGTCGACTGCAATAAGACTATCCTTGTTTTCAAAACAGAAAAGCGAAGTCTTGAAGAATGAGATTTTTCCAATTAAGGGGGAAATGTGGCTATCAGTACCTATTGTACTGCCAGTGAGATGGGGGCAGCATAGGAATAAGAATCTGAAAGGAAATGGATGGGTAGCTCTGGTTAAGGAACTTGCACTTGGCACTCTCATAAGATCTGTGGTTCAGCTCATGCTCTAGGAGTCTTGCAACACTGAAAACACAAAGCAGGACTACAGAGTTTATGTAAAGGTAAAAGGTAAAGGACCCCTGGATGGTTAAGTCCAGTCAAAGGTGACTATGGGGTTGTAGTGCTCATCTCACTTTCATGCCGGCATTTGTCCACAGACAGCTTTCTGGGTCATGCGGCCAGCATGACTAAACTGCTTCTGGTGCAATGGAACACCGTGACAGAAACCAGACTGCATGGAAACACTGTTTATCTTCCTGCTCCAGTGGTACCTATTTATCTACTTGGACTGGCATGCTTTCAAACTGCTAGGTTGGCAGGAGCTGGGACAGAGCAATGGGAGCTCACCCCGTCAGGTGGATTCAAACCACCAACCTTCCAATCGGCAAGCCCAAGAGGCTCAGTGGTTTAGACCACAGCGGTACCTACATCATTTGAGAGCAGGGAGCCTTGGGGGGCAGAACACACAGGGGAAGATACGGGCTGAAATTGTTCAGTGATTAGTTTTCATACAGAATAAACTCATTCAACCCAAAAATTGCTTCTTTTTGAAACCAGACAAAGGGCCACTGAAACAGAAGGCCTCAAATAATACGTCTATATTGTTGTACATATTATGTAAAAAGTATATATTTTTGGATATATTATGCAACATGAGAGGTAACCCACTGAGATGGTCAAACAGTTTTGAGTATGAAGTTTCATTTAAAATTCTTCCTGAAAACTGAACCGACAGATAATGTAAAATTCCAAAGGCTAGGCCTTTGGCATAAATTCATCTAGAACTCTATTTTCTAGCTCGTGGCTGGCATTGAAGGATTGATGGTTTGGGTTTTGTTTTTGCTGAAGAAAAAAGTGAACATTTAAGTAAGATGGAAGGGAAGAAGAGAATATTATCATTGAGACAAATAAAACAAATAAATGGCACATTCTCTCTGAGCACTGAGCTACCAAAGAAACAGAATTTGACTTATTTATAGCATAAAATCCAATTTATGTGATTCTTGTGCAGTTATTTTGTGGCTTAGAACAATATATGTTGGCAATACTAATTTATTTCATTTTAACAAGAGAATGTTTCCTATCAAGATAATGTTTATTGAGATAAAATATGAAACATCTCATTTTCCAACCTAAAACCAATCAGGAGAGTTTTCTTTATATTACCTAGGATGATTGACCTTGTAATTTATCATGGGAAATAGAGATCTTCAAAACAAGCATGTTATGGTAAAAAAAATATTCAGCTTTATTACATATTCTGTGAATAGCCAATAAATATGTAAGACATATGTGGAAGAAATAGATCATATTTTTACACTCATCAGTAATAGCTATTCTGATTCATGCTGCTTTCAAAACTTAACCTAGATTCCATGGTAACAGGACATTACCTGCTCTTTGCATTCTTGTCAGTTTTAAGTTCTTGTCGCATTTTACTTCTTCCAGCGTCCGGAAACCCACCCTGTACCACTTCTCAGATGTCTTCAGTCCCACTCCAAAAACAGAAGTGAAGAGCTACATAGAATGGAATGATGCTCAGTTTAATGAGCTGTGGAGCTTTGGGATAGCTGTGGACAACAATGCTTCCATGTTTCCCTCTTTGGCATTTTAGCACAAAGGAAAGAGTCTCAACCCCATTGCCCCAACTCCATTGCAAATGATGACCACAGAGTTCATGTCTGGTAGGATTCCATGGATTATGAAGATGACAAAGACTCTTAATGCTGTTGTGCGCAGATCTTCAGATTTTCCAGCGTCAAGCCTTCCTGCCACTCTTGGGACAGGATTCTCATAATACACCTCGCCAATGGAAGCCCTGCCAAGGCAATTTTTCCCCTCTCCTCTCCCATGTGCCCCCTCCCCTGCACTTTGACATTGGCTCGAGGGTGTTGGAAAAGCCCCCAGAACAGCACATGGGGGGAAGAGGAAAAGGGGTATTGTCCTATCTGGCAAGCTACAATGCTTGCTCAGACAGAACATTGGGAAGGGTTTGGTGTTTAGACAGTATCATCAAGATATGCAAGCGGCTTCGGCCCAGTATACCTGAAGGAGCGTCTCCACCCCCATTGTTCTGCCCGGACACTGAGGTCCAGCACTGAGGGCCTTCTGGTGGTTCCCTCACTGTGAGAAGTGAAGCTACAGGGAACCAGGCAGAGGGCCTTCTCAGTAGTGGCACCTGCCCTGTGGAATGCCCTCCTATCAGATGTCAAGGAAATAAACAACTATCTGACTTTTAGAAGACATCTGAAGGCAGTCCTGCATAGAAAAGTTTTTAATGTTTGGTGAATTGTTGTATTTTAATATTTTGTTGGAAGCCACCCAGAGTGGCTGGGGAAACCCAGCCAGATGGGCGGGGTATAAATTATTATTATTATTATTATGACTCATAAATTAAATAAACAAAACTCGCTAAACTTATGTACGAGAACTTCAAGTCTTGCACTGAACGGAGGGGGGGAACTAGTTAGCCTCAAAAGTTTTACCAACTCTATGATTCTATCAGATATTCAAGAAACATAATATAGCTAGCTAGCCAGAAATAGGCACTACCCACCGGGAGCTTCTCCTGCACAAGTCTTACAGAAATTAACAGGACTTATTCAAAAGCACATCCATACACTTGTCTGAGTCTTATTCCTTCCATTCACTGAAGCTTTTACAGGAGAAAAGTCCTGGTGGATTATTCCAAATAATGCGTTTGACTAATTGACAATTGCTATAGTAATATTTTTATAGGAAAAGTAAAGTGCAGCAAACATTTCCAGATATGAATCCTACATGAACAATGCACTTTTATATCTATTTTATCAATGTGGTGTTTCCTCAATGCTTCACAGTCATTCATTCGTCTTGAGACCTGTCTGTAAAGTCCCATTATAATTCTCTTCCTAGTGAGTCCAGCCTTTGAAACATGGACCATGCTAATTTTATCTTGTCTTTCTAATGAGACTATTTTTTTAAGCAATTATGATAAAGAAAAGAAGGGGATGGAAATCCTGGACAATTTAAAATACATATTACTCGACATTTAAGATATAAAGAGTGAAATTGCCTACTCTTTGTGGACAGCTTTCTGTTTATGAGGAAGAGTAATTGTATTTTGTAATCTCATTTTTCAAAAATTATTTAGATTCTTATCTATTAATTTTTAGTACTTTGTTTGCTTAGCAGTGTTTTAATGGGATCTAGAGGATTCAAAGAAGTTGTATTAGTTCTTGTGCAAAGATTGGAATGGTTTTCTTTTTTATATAAAAAATGGGCTATCAATGATAGTAAAAGGAAACAAAATTAAAAACTTTTCTTCCTCTGAAGAATATTGTCTCTTTTAAAACTGTGAGTCAAGTTAGATTCACTGATAACTGTCTTTCTGTTAGTGAGTAGTTTTACCTGCACTTACACTTCAGGACAAAGAAATTTCCTTTGAAATTAGTCTCAAAGGAGCCAACTAAACTTACTCACAAGTAAAAATTAATCCTGATGACTTGTGCTTCTGCTTTCTGCACCTTCAGTAAGATGGGATGGAGAAACTTGCACATCGCCCCAAAACATGATGTTCAGATGAATATGAATTTTGTACATCTTATCACAAATTTGTAAGTTTCCCTTGTGCCATCCTTGGGGCCAGTCAGCTTTTAGCTCCCGGAGGCGGGCCAGAGTGAAGACTTCTCCACTCAGGTCCACCACCCAGGCTGCACCCCCACCCTCAGCTTGCCCCTGATTGGGCAAATTCAAACTTCAGGATGGCAGCCAGCCGGGGAGGTGTTCCAATGGCAGGCCACCATGGTGAAGTCAATTTGACCATCAGGTGTATGAGGGGCTGCCGTGCTGGGCTGCAACCACCACCTACCTTCCAGACCAGGTAAGAGGCCATTACCAGAAGAACAAAAATCAGAAGTCAATTGTGAACAAACCCCTGTACAAATTCATTTACAAGAACAAGCAGGCTGAAATACCATTCAGCACCCACTTGTGGCACAGATGCCTTGGACAGAGAATTCCAGGGGCCATAGGGGAGTTTATAAAACAAAATTCAGAAAATGAGACGAGGATGTTGTCATGCCTCAGGAGTGTAGGGCATGTGCTGTATAAAAGTGAAAGCACCCTACTTCCCAAAAGCATCCAAAGCAAGATTACTCATTCTTTGGAAAGTATCCACAGTGACATTTGTGAACCCAAGAGGACTCACATGCCAAGTGGGAGCAAATACCTGGTGACCTTCATGGAAGACTATTCCAGGCACACTGTCACGTCTCTCATGAAGCAGAAAAACGAGATGCTTGAAAAATTATTAGAGCTTATGGCAGCACCCAGAAACAAGTTTCAATGGAAGCTGCAAATACTCTGCACAGACAATAGGAGGAATACAAAGGAAAGGAAGTGAAAGCCTATCAACAGGAACAGGGTACGAAAAACTAGAGAACCATGCCATGGCCATCTGCTGGATTTGGAATTGCAAGGGATGATACTTTCTCCTTCCTGCCAGGCAGCAAAGTGTATTGGACTGGCCCTGCAAAACTAGCATGGCAATGGGTGCCTGGTGTTCAACTGGAACAGCCAAAGATTTTGCCAAGAGATGGGAAACGTTGAAATTTCATCCTGCAAAGTAATCTCAAATCTGCCCAACAATGAGGCCAGGAAGAAGAAGAAGAAGAAGAAGAAGAAGAAGAAGAAGAAGAAGAAGAAGAGAAGGAGGAGTTTGGATTTGATATCCCGCCTTTCACTCCCCTTCAGGAGTCTCAAAGCGGCTAACATTCTCCTTTCCCTTCCTCCCCCACAACAAACACTCTGTGAGGTGAGTGGGGCTGAGAGACTTCAAAGAAGTGTGACTGGCCCAAGGTCACCCAGCAGCTGCATGTGGAGGAGCGGAGACACGAACCCGGTTTCCCAGATTACGTGACTACCGCTCTTAACCACTACACCACACTGGCTCCAGAAAGAGGAACCAGAAAGAGGCAACAGCAGAAGAGAACCAAAACCTTCACAATGATAAGACATAGATGCTCACCCTGTTGCTACCTGGACGGAAAACTATTGGATGTAAATGGACATTTAAAATAATACGCGGTGCAGAAGAGGTGTTCTGTTTATAGATTTGTGGCCAAAGAATATGATGAAACATTCATCCAAGTTGTAAAGCACATCACTATAAAAGCACTCCTAAGTGTGGCAGCCAGAAGGGGGATGCAAATCAAGGACCTAGGCATAAATATTGCCTTTTTGCCTGGTGTCATAAAGGAAGACACTTACAAGGACCAGCCACCCCATTTAAAGGAATTAAAGGACAAGAACCTCATGTGTAAACCTCAAAAGAGTGTCTATGGAATTAAACTGGCTGCTGGAGCATGGAATGAGAAAATAAATGAAGTACTTACCAAGGAATGATTCATGCAAGGTAAAACCAATCCAAACTTGCACTCCAGAAAACAAGAGAATAAATGGGCATATGTGGGCTGCTTTTTCATTGTTGATATAATGATTTGCTTTTAACAAAAGTGAGACAAGCGATGGGATAATATGCAAATCAAATCAACATTTTGAAATGAAAGACCTGGGAAACATCACAAATCACTCTAGCATCCAGATGGAAGGAAAGAAGGACAGGAGCTTTAATTGGAAACAAAAATATCGCAATGATACTGGGACATTTTAGCTTGAAAAAGATACAAAGGTCCACTCCAGATTGTCACTATTTTGTGGGAGGAATTCAATCACATACCAGCAAATTTAGGTTTGCACAATTAAAGTAGATTCAAGTACTCTGGCACCCTTGCACTACAATGTACAAGTAAGAAAGCAACGAAAATGCTTTTTTTCCGCAAGGAAACTGATGAGGAAATGTGCTAGAAAGTGTGGGACAACAACAATGGATTGATGGAAAGTCATATAATTTCCATACAAACAATCAGAACCATTGCTCAATGAACAGCAGACATCACAGAACCTCCATGCAAGCTTTGTGCAGAACAAATCAGGATGAATGCTCAAGTGAGGTGCTGAAACAAAGTGAAAAGCACCATAGAAGTAGGCAGAAGTAGGCACCACTTCAAGCTCCACACAACATCCTTTCAGTAACAGGCAGCAACATGCAGCATTGATTAGCAACACAACCCTGCCCAGCCCAGCCCAGTCCACTGTTCACTGTCCACTACTGATGCTGGCACATCTATAGGGATAGAGCTGGAGCTGCAGTAATTTTGTACAGGAAAAATCATAGCACAAAGTGACTGGAATGCAGTGAAAACAGGGATATGGTAGCCAAGGGGGGGGGGTCCACACTAAATTGCAACTGCCAGCAACTCTAGATTAAAAGAGAATTGGGCATGTGGAGGCTGACTAGCCTGGGGGTGCTACCACTCTCAAGTCCATCAACATGGGGAAGGAACTATTAGCTGGACCGGTTGAAAGGACACAACAGATACACCTCCCTCAATGGAAGAATAATATGTGGCAGGTGCAAAAGCACATCAAGAAGCCATTTAGATTAAATTTAAGATGGGATAGACCTGAATCAATATCAGTGTTCAAGCACAATCAAGAGTCCAAAAAGGTTTAGCAGGCATCAAGAAATTGTTGACATTCAGTATTGTCCATCTGAAGAAAAGATTGCAGATGTGCTCTGGAATTTACAGAAGAATGGTACACATACCATTGAAAAGGGATGCAGAAGAAGTTACAACGTACAAAGAAATTCAGATCATTGGTCTTCGGTCCATGGGTTGGGACCTATTATTAAGTGATATCTTAATCTAAAGTGAGTCTCGGTCGCAGTACTACCATCACATAGGTAGATGATTAAAAAATTAAGAAATAGGTCCCCAAAGGCATGTTTGGGTTAAAGGTGAGTTCCTGGTCAGAAAAGGTAAACCAAGGGAGAAGAGTTTTTTTAAAAAAAGGTAAACCAAAAACTAAAACTAAAACTACTGATCAATGTATACTGTCTATGAACATATTTTGTTCCTTCCCAACAGTAGGTGGGGCTGTAACATGTCTTGTGAGTTGGCTAGTGCTTGTTTGTTTCTCTTTTTTCTCTGATACAAGCATCTTCCTTTCTATCTTTTTGCTCCTTTTGTTCTTCTGATGTCAAGCTATGCAGTGCTACTTGCAGTTTCTAGTTGTAGTAAACTATTTGCAGAATGAAATTCTGCTATGTGTGTGTCATTTTTTTCACAGCTGTATTACCACCCCACAAACTGTTCACAATCTACATTTTCTACATGTGGAAAATATATGTGTTGTAATTGTTCTGAAGTTTCTTAATATAAAAAACCCTTGAAATTATACTCAGTTTCTTCTTAATATCCATTTCCTCCAAATCCAACTAACCTCTGTGTGTGAGAAGGAGAGAAAATGTTGACATATTATATATGTTGACATATATAATTTGGACAATCATAAAATTCTTCTTTGATGCCAGGATTCATGTGTAAATGTCAAAATTCACCAGACTTTGAGCGTTCATTGTAACATATTTTATATATTAACTTTGTATGTCAGTCACCTCGGAATAACTTTGGCATTGAAATACTGTACTGGAAATATATTTTTTTTACAAAATCTAAATTAACATTTAATATTTGTTTTCTTATAGTTTCCATCTAGTAATTCTTACAGGATTGAGAACTTTAATAGACATGTGATGCTCCTTTGCCTGTAAAAGCTATTTCATTTGTTTCAACAGAGAGAACATGTACACTTAAGCAGTCATTTTCTCATTTGATCCATTGACTGAAATAATAAGATTTCCCTTCATGTCTGAAACCAAGCGATTGTGCACATTGAATGGAAAGGAAGGCAACACATTAGGGGGGCAAGCTAGAAGATCAATTCTATGTGCAAAAAAAGAAAAGAGCAAAATAGACTTACTTTTATTGATCTATAGTTTTCACTGTTTAACACAGCATTTACTCGAGGACTCTCCCCATCTTCTATTATATCCTGTATATATGAGATGCATACAGATCTTTATTGTAGAAAGGTTTTTTATAGGGTTTGTTTATAGGAGAATAAAGTCTGATGAGGTCATGTTTACAAACTTACCACCCTCAACTTCTAAAAGCTTGGCAGTTTTGTTTTAAGATGAAGGCTGCCATAGATGCCAACTTCCTGGGCCATGGGTGCCCAAGCACCCACAAAATTCCCCATGAAGGGGCCAGGCACCCATAAATTTCAGTGCCAGGGCCATGCATGCTGCACAGTCACGGGGCCAAGTTGGCACCCCTGAAGGCTGCAGTCTAAGCCGTGGAGTCAGGAGAGCTGAAAATAATGCCAATATATTCTATAGCTGGCAAACAATGTCCCCCCCCCCTTTGGTTCCAGATAGGACATATATATATCCTATATATATTTTGCTCTATGAGGCTTAGCTTGGTCAGAATCAAGTTAACACTAAATGCATTGCCCAGCATTTGTAGCCTTCATTTAATTGGGTTTATTAATCTTCCCACAATATATTGTTCTTTAATTGTTTTCTACCTTCATTCAACAATTCTGCTATTGTCAAAACACTAAAAGACAATATATGTATCTCTGTGTTTTTTAAAGACATTATAACTTACCTCTATGATCGCTTTGACTTGTTCTCCCATCCAAGGCAACCCTTCAACATCACTTACTCTAACGACAGCAAAAGGAAGAAATTTCAACACAGAAGCAGCTCTCCTAAATGCAAGGCAATGCCCTTCATCTTCTCTGAACTCATAGTTTTCAGCCAGTACTTCAAACGCATCCTTGGTGGGACAAGGAATGAGGACAGAAGCAGAGAATGAGTTGTTAAAAAACTGACACTCATACATTCCATACACAGAAAGTTTAAAACTTGCAAGCTGACGCACAGACTTCCTTAGACCGCAGTGAATGTAACGTAGCTAGTAACTGTCTGTGACATTTTGCTCTTAGGTACACTTAATAAAAGGACCTTTCCATGAACTGCTTTGTGGCTTTTTGACCTAAAGAGGAATAGGTGACATATTACCACCAATTTGACCAAAACACCAGAGGCAGGAAAGGTGAAATACTGCAGCTTCTGTAATACTGAGAAATCTGCCCAAATCCAATTTGTCAAGTATGTCATGGTGTGACATCTTTGTTTCTTCAAAACAATCGAGGGGGGAAATGGTGGGTGAGGGAGAAGAGTCAGTAGGTGCAAAAATTGATCTGGGGCTCCTATATATTGAGCATTGGTCCTGATCTGCTTTCACAGTTCTTGTCTTTATTAAGAATGCATTCTGGTTTGTTTTACAAGAAGGCTATATGGCAAGGAGCATTCATTTCCACATCATTTCCCTAACCACACAAAGACCATTTCTTTTTTTAAAGTGGGCTTGTTCTGCTAGGGCAAAAGAGTGCTTTAATCCACTAACTGCACAAACCTCCCACAAAATGGTAATAGTCTGGAGGTGCCCAGGGAAGTGCTCAATGAAGGGGATGAGGAATATAAACAAGCACAGCCTTGGTATTTTTTTCCTTTTCTTTGATAGGGTTCCAACTTCAGGCTAGCAGTTTAAATGGAAACACGTCTTTGCAAGATGATGGGCACTCTCTAACGAAGTTATAGGCTGCATTTCAGCTAGCTGAAGACCTTTCATTAAAGCTCAATGTGTTTTATGAGTCAAACCTATGTGAGCACTGTTGTGTTCAGTGGAAACTACTCCCAAGGAAACTATACATAGAATGACGTTGTTCTGAGCCTAATACATTGGTTGTTATCATGTAGTATTGCTGTTTGGGAAGGGAGTGGATAAATAATGGCTTGACACAGCTGTTTACATTTTTGGACTCTGTGGTTATGGGGTTATGGGGGCTTTCATTATTAGCTCCTTCACCTTCACTTCAAAATTTACCACTACATGACCATGGTTTTGTATTAACTGGTCCTCCAATGGGCCTAAGAGTGTTGTCACATCTTATCTAATAACATCTGACAAGCCTAATGGTATCTTGATTGTTGGACCCGTTTTTTACAATTAAAGCAAGAAAACTCAACCAAAGATCCGTCTTCTACACAGACCTTTAACAGCCATTGTTCTCAGTGGACAATATAATGTGCTGTCTCAGTTCAGTAAATGGGTTATCTTGGCAAATATGAGTTTGGAGAAATGCATTTGCCAAGATAACATCTTGTTGCCACCTCAAACTAATTTGGGAGTCCAGTTTGGGTCACTGAAATGCAAGGAAAGTTCACAAATGTCAAAAGCTTTCCTGTGAAAGTGTACCGGACTAAGACGGTGCATTATGTCTGTTGACAACAATGTATGTTATGTTCACTCATTGTCGAGTTATGTGTTCATTGGGGGGGATAACCTAGATAATGTCAGCCTTGTCAGATATTAGGCAAGACATGACAAGAATCTTAGGCCTGATGAGAAAACAAAACCAGAAACCCAAAATG
The DNA here is from genome assembly GCF_965113315.1 of Podarcis vaucheri. Lineage (NCBI taxonomy): Eukaryota > Metazoa > Chordata > Lepidosauria > Squamata > Lacertidae > Podarcis > Podarcis vaucheri. The sequence goes on from NC_138763.1 coordinate 64,838,880, forward strand.
TCTAGGACACACTGTAACACCTGGCAAAGTTAGATAATATACTGAAATGTTCAAGTGGCAGATCAATGTGTGTGTTTCTTAAAAAAAACAAAAACCTGAAGTACTGAAGTGTCACAAAGTTCACTGAATTTCTGAACTACACCAGAAAGAAGTTCTCATAATTGCCAGGTAAGATGAATGTAAATTAAGTTCATTCTGGGGCAGTCTCTTATGTTCTTCTGTCAGAGGATGATGGGAATTGTAGTTCATCAACATCTAGAAGGCCATTGGTTAGCCACCTCTATTTTAACTCTTTGCCCCATCACAGTCCCAACTAGGACCCCTCACCCTATAGGAGGGAAACTCACCAGCCCCAAGTGCACCGGCTATTCATAAAATAAAGAATGAACTGTAGAAAAGCAGACAACATAACAAATGTCTTGTCTAGTTTGGCTCTCGTACACTATTCATCCAAACCATGTTGTTTACCTTGAATGGTAAAATATGACTTCTGCAAATTGCAGTATAAGAACTAGATTACAGAACACTTTGAAAATAAAATGAAAACTCTTATTTAAGCTTGTTTCTGTCTCTTTCACATACTTAGAAATAATCAGCTTTCCCCTACGCGTTAGACACCTGTTTTCCCCTCCATCATAGAAAAACATGGCAGATGTTTCACTCAGAGAGCATGTTATGTTTTGGGAAGTCTCATTTGCCTCCCTCTGCTTTTTTGCACTTGCAGTCAAGGTAGAAGAAAGTTGATCTAGCAACAATTTGACCCAAATACTGTACCTCTGTTTGTAACTAAACTGCCTGTGTGGGTGTGTATTGAACCTCAAACATTTGTAGGGTCTATCCTTGAGGAATGCATTATTACAATGCCTTTTTAAAAAAATCTGATTCACATATTACCCTCTTAATGAGGAAACACATGCAATAAAGACCTGCCCTGTCTGTACTAACCACTGGAAGGAAGGATCAGATGCAGTCCTCCAGATGCCAACGCAAGTAGAAATGGCTGGGAAATGCATCCAAGCACACTCATGCTTGCTTCACCTTGCCAGATGCTCTTGGCAAATCATGAGTTCACCAGCTGCTGTTGCTGCTACTGACTCACCTTCCACGAGCTCTATTATCTTCCTATTTGCTCTTGCAGCGATTGCTTCCTCCTGAGCAAATGAGGATATTACCGTCACCCCTTCCAATATAACTTCATGTAGAGCACAGAGAGGAGAAAGCATTGCTGACAATTTTATTCTCCCTTTGGATTATGATTACCAACCGGTGGGGGAATAGCCTGTCCGTTAAAATGAAATGGGCCTCTTGTCAGATTTGTGTGTGTGTAGAAGCCATAATTTCGCTCTAGTTGCCAGGCGTTTTTGCGGAGAGGTCTCCCTTCTTCTTCTTCCTCTTCTATATTTTTTAATATTAAAAACTTCCATTGAAACAAAACATTCAGAAACCAAAGCACAGCTTCCTGCATCCAATCGTAAGCCCAGTCGGACTTTCGGCTTCCAAAAATAGTTCACAAACTGGAACAGTCACTTCCAGGTTTGCAGAGTTCGGGAGCCAAAACATTCGAGAACTAAGCTGTTTGAAAACCAAGGTATGACTGTATCATGGAGAGGAGTTATCCAGAGGCAGAACTTTTTCAAATAATGCCAGTGCATGATGGGTGTAGCAAAGGACATCATGGTTCGTACAAGAAATAATGAAAGCTGCCTTAAAGAACAAAAGCAATCTAAGTGGAAAAAAGAAAGAGAGGGAAAGCAATGGCCCAGTCACATTGCACTTGCTTAAGCTATCAAGATAAATGATAGAAAGCATAATGCCATTGCTATTTTAGGTAGGCTACGCCTTGCTTTCTGCTAGTGGGTGGACAGGTCTTGAGGAAAAATGTGTTACTGCCTATAACTGAGAAGAAAACTAAAATGCCACGTCTACTCAAACATTCTTGACAGTCAGCTAAAAGATGTCATCAAAGCCTTCATTTCAGTGATGTTTTCATTACTCTGTGTTTTCTCCAACTACCCAAGAGCTCATTAAGACATTTTAAATAAACAATCAGACTAACGTTTGAATATGTATTCCCCCCTAAACAAACCACTGCCAGCAAACGCTGAAAGAAATTGTAGGACTGCCTTTTCCCTGTAAGACACATTTTGGCATGTTTTGATTTATTTGCTCAGGATTAGAATAAAATAAAAATCTGCTTCACCACCTCTATCTCTTCTCACTGCCATGTAATCAGAATCAAGGGAGAAGTGAAGCACTGCTAACTGTTTGGATTTAACAAATATTTAATTGGCTTGTATCCTAGTAGGATACCACATCAGTATATGATACCGATAATTTTTACTGTCTGTTAGCCTGCCAGAAACATCCTAATAAAAAGGATATCTTCCACACTGTGTATTAAAAAGCAACATAGCCAAACATCTTAATAAAAAGGATATCTTCCATACTGTGTATTAAAAGCAACATTTACATTAATCTAGTACAGAGGAGAACCCCGGATTCCTGCAGGACTGTAATATTTCTGGTCCACGCATCACCTCCAAGAGATTTTAATTAGTTGCAAAGTTGATCCAGTTTTCACCTCTTATAAAAGCATTTTACAGATGTCTCCAACTCTAGAAGTTGGCAATAAAAAGATTACAGTTTCTGTTTTTGGTGTTAACTATACAACTAAACAAAACTGCATGGTTGTCGTTTGCATATTTTTAACTGCAGAGGAGAAAATGGCCACAAAGTCAGCACCAACCATACCTCAGAGGGGGAAAGCTTTCCATAAATGAATCAGAAACAAATACAAACTGAATTCCAAAACTGCATAGAAGTTTGCAGAAATAGATCTCAAGACTTTGTCAATCATTTCTTTCATAGGGTACTTTCCCAGTGGATTGGGTCCCTCGCACAGGACCTTCCACATTCAGAGCAAGCAACTTCTACATAGTGCTAAGGTTCACAGAGACCATCTATTACTTTATTGTTTCAACACATCAGTTTGTGAATTTCTCTTCCCTAAACACTTTCTACACTACAAATAAAATGTTATTTAGAAGATATTGTCACCAAGTTGTCAGATTTAAACTGCATTAAAAATAATTTACTTGTTTACCAAAGTCAGTGACACAACAGACTCTTTTAGGGATGGGGGCAAAATAATGAAATGCTACGGTAATAGAAAAAAAGAACAATCTCCCATCACCCACATACCGGATATAGTAAGGCAATTGGTATTCAGTCTATAGTCAAACATCCACTTTCTTATTCTCATGAGTAATGGCCCAAGGCCAGTACAATTCAAAAACTGTTTGTAATGAACCTCAGGATTGCTCCGCCCTTTGTGCCAGCCTTAACTACTTTCTGTTCTCAGAATTAAATTGTATTTGTCTATAAGAAAAATGTCCTTCTGCATTTTATTGCAGTTCAGTATTAATATTCCAAGCTAACCAACCTTCTTGGAGGGTTGGGGAGAGAATAACAATGTTTGTTTTGGCTCATAAAAATCACACTGCAGGCTTATGGAAAAAGACAGGAATGCAACAAGGTCTTGGTATGTGAAGAATCCTTTGCTCAGAGAGGGTAGCCGGTGACCATGTTACTGATTTATTACAGAAGCAGAGAAAGAAATTAAAGACTCTCCAGATGAAAACTACCATGTGATTTTACACTCTCGGACATTTATTAATCCTTCATCACGCAAGAAGACACACGGGGCTGCTGTAGAACTGCTTACAGGTTACAAGTGACATTTTCATTTTTGAAACTTAAGTAATAGGTAAGGCACAATTAGCAACCTGAAAATGCTACATAAAAGTGGGGCGTGGGTCTGCTCAAAACCCACCCAACTTGCACACATGTGTGAGACATGCACATCTGTCTACAACAGGTCTGGGCAACCACTGGCCCTCCAGACGTTGCTGGACCACAACTCCCATCGCATACCCTCCAACTGCCCCTATTTTCCAGGTAAAGGTAAAGGGACCCCTGACCATTAGGTCCAGTCGTGGCCGACTCTGGGGTTGCGGTGCTCATGTCGCTTTATTGGCCGAGTACAGCTTCCGGGTCATGTGGCCAGCATGACTAAGCTGCTTCTGGTGAACCAGAGCAGCACACAGAAACACCGTTTACCTTCCCGCCAGAGCGGTACCTATTTATCTACTTGCACTTTGATGTGCTTTCAAACTGCTAGGTTGGCAGGAGCAGGGACCGAGAAATAGGAGCTCACCCCGTTGCAGGGATTTGAACTGCCGACCTTCTGATCAGCAAGTCCTAGGCTCTGTGATTTAACCCACAGCGCCACCCGCGTCCCTTATTTTTCAGGAACAGTCCCAGAATTATGAAAGCCATCCCAGCTTCTGATCTGATCCCAGAATGTGCATTTCCACACACACCCCGGCAGTGCCACCGCCACCGAGCTCAGGGAGGAGGAGGAGCTGGCACTTGTCCTGAGTGGCGGCGGCTGAGAGTGATCATCTGACCTCCTCCCTTGGGGAGCTCGTAGCAGTTTCTGGAGAGCAGGCGAGGAGGAAGAGAAACTGCCACTGTGGAGGCCCAGCCCATGCATAGCCATGGCAGGCTAAGGCAGGCTGGAATGGGGAGGAGAGATACAGTTTGATTTGGGGAGCTATCTTTTGTTTCTAAGATACTGGTCCTGTGCTGGACAGCACATGACATTGCCTAGATATTTGGGTTGTATCTTTGATGCTTATGTTCTGTTTTCAAAGAGCGCTGAATAATATTTTTATGGGTCTGGACCATGATTTCTTCCCATAGGAGTCAGTTCTTACGCTTCCAGTCACTTCAAACTGTGCAATATTAATATCTGCTTTCTTTCTCAGTCCTTCCCCACTGCTCAGTTTCTCCTTGGGCCACCGAAAATGGCCTGTAACCACATCTGCAGCTCTGGCCTCCTTTATTCCATCTGGCTGTCAGGTTGGCTGATGAGGTCCCTTGGCCTACATTCTTTGTTATCCAAAGCATTAGAGCTTGTGGCCACTCTGCCCTGGTCCACACCACAGTGTGGAAATGTTGCAGCCCTGGGCATCACCTGACAATTATGATTTAGGATGTAACGTAGCACAAGCTTTATCCCTAGAAGTAGACGCTGAAAACCACGACTTGTAAGAAAAGAAGATTTCTTCAGCCTCATTACATGAGAGTGGCTGCGGTGTTAGCAAAACACCTGTTTTCTTGCTTGACTTGAGAGTATGGAAAATGGCACATTTAATTGCCTTTACAAAGCAACCGCTATTATACAAGAGAGCTCAAAAATGGGGTTTGAGAGTCCCACGGGTCACTTCTAAGTGAAAAATCCCTGTCGTTATCAAAGACCACACAGCCCAACACAGACTGCAGTGCTAACATTAAAAGGTAAAAATAGCAACAGCAAGAAAAAAGCTATTGCCAAGTTACAAAGGGAAAGAAAAGGCAATATATTTATATCTTAAAATAAAGTGGTTATAACAAGATGCTATCACCAGCACATAATTCAAGACAGTTTGGACCTAATTTGCAGGCTATGTGGCATTCAGCCAGAGACAATGCGTCATTTAATGGTTGGTTGCCCACAGCTTGTATAAGTAAATTATACTGCTGCCTCATCGCAGCTCCATATTTGCACAGAAAATAATCTTTCAGGACATCTTTTTTCTGAATGTATGAATTACAGTCAAAGCACAGGCCCCAGATAAAAACGCTGCGGGACAGAAGTTTAAATATAAAACTATTGCTATGAAAATCCTCCCAGTAAATGCTGTTCTTGCATTGTTCTTCACCACAAGATGTTAAGTGGTCCCACTGCAATTTACTAGTCATTTCAAGGTATATCTACTGTGCAAACCTATTTCAGTTTTGCACCTATTTAACTTGTTAAGGTCTCTCCTGCCCTGCAAAAAAATCATGGAAAATAATAGCATGCAAAGATGGTAAGAATTATCTGTTGAGATCCCTAGACTCCATCATAGAACTACAGCTCCCAGAGTTTCATGGGAGTGCAAAATCAATTTATAATGTTAATGTAGATGCTATTACATGTGTAGAATTAACATGCAGGCGGGGGGGGGTCACAACAAGTGGGCATTGTGCTAATTCTTATATTGCCCTCTAGTTGATCTGTTGATCTGTCAACAGCTGACCAAGCCTTAGCATCTGTTATCCTGCATTGACTGGTTGTTCTGATGTAGAATATCTAATCTCCTGAGAAGGAAAAAGGCCCGTTTCTGGCCTTGCTCTGTGCCATGGCACACTAAGCCAGAACTGAGGAACTGCTAGCTCACAGACCAAAGATGGTCTGCCAGACCTCCTCATTTGGCTCACAATGCCGTTTTCAGGAAGCCGTGCCCACCTAAGGGCTTCAAAGGAACAACTGGGAGCTGAAATCTCCTGGTTAGTCCTTTGATTGAGAAAGGTATGTTCCCACCCACCCAGGTGGGAGTACCCCTTCAATCCCCCACCCCACACATTTCCTCCATTTGGAGGAGAAACCTGGGGGGCACATCTGAAAGCCTTTTATAAACATAGCTGCTGAAGGATGTTCACAAAGCCCCTGTAGTTCACAGGTAAAAACCATCTGACATTGCAATGATGGCTGTAGCACAAGCAGATGATGCAAATGACGATCTGTCCGCCTAAGAAACTTTAACCACAAGTGAATATATTTGCAAAGTGATGGGCTTATATCTACCATGAAAGAGACCTCTCCCCCCTTCACAGCTTTTCAGAAGAGTGGAAGCTCAGGAGATCCCAAAGCAATAAAATATGCTTCAGAATGCAGTTTTATTGCTTGCAATGAACTGCTTTCAAATGAAGAGAACATAATAAGTAAAAATAATAGTAAAAAGTATCACACAAACTTTTTTTAAATAAATAAACTACACATCTGATTTATTTAGGTGCTACAAAATGACCCACTGGGGTGTAGTCATCAATTGTTTAAAACTGCCACTGTTCAGCCTTTCAGAGTTTAATTTTACTGACCTTTAGAGTGATGGATTTGAGAGCCAGCTGGACTATATTTTGAAATAAGAAGAAAGACATCAAAATTATATGCATGTACAGCTGCAATGGACTGACTGGGCACACCCTCCCCTCAGAGGCATCATCTTGTTTTGCAATGTTGTTGTTCATTATGGGTCACTTCCACTACCATGTCCTGGCATGGACACTACTGCTTGTGTAGCCAAAGCAGCAACATCTACACACAAGAGGGAGATATCGGCATGCTTGGAAGAACCCCAAAGTACCAAAAAAAGGGGGAGTACCCAAAAGGGGGAGGCAAAAGACGGATGAGGATTGAGCATTCTCAGTAGCCGCTGGATGCCGACTAACCATACAACCTATTATTGATGGAGTAAATATATAATTTTATTTGACATTAACATTTAAAAGACAAGGGATAGGCCTATTCTCAATGGAGGAATTTACTGAGCTCAAATAGCCAATAATGCCTCTTCACTGTAGAGGGCAACAAACAAGGCAGGAAAAGGAAAGCATAGAACATGAGGCCTACGCAACGTGCGAGTCACCAAGACAAATTATTATTACATTTATACACTACATTTTCTCCAAGGAGTTCAATACTGTTACATTGTTCTCTCCTTGGGAACAGCTGCTATGAGCATATTATGTCAGCCCTTCAGTGGTTGGAACAGCTCCCAGCCTATTTCTGGGCCCAGTTCCAAGTGTTGGTCTTGTCCTTTAATTCATGTCCTGCCTTAGTGCCAGGGTGCTTGAAGTATGACCCGCCTCCACATTTGCCCACTTGGACATTTAGGTCCCCATCAGAAGCCCTTGCTTGGACAAGAAGCTTGCTATGCAGCAGCATTTTAAAGCAGTCTGACCTAATTTACTGGTCCTGAACTTACATGCAGATCAGCAGGGACTCAGGCGGCACAAGAGGAGCTTGGGCAGAACAGCAGGGGGGGCGCCACCTCCCCAATCTGACACTTGAGTCAAGAGCAGGGTTGCCACCTTTGGTTGGGCAAAATACAGGACAGGTCAGGGGGGGAATTGGGGAGCTAAAAATTAATTTACCTGGTGCAGAAATGACTTCAAAGCAAGCCCTTACTCTCTCCAGCTCTCCAACTCTGAGTCTCTGTCTTCAACCTCTGCCCACACAAAAAATCTTTCCACCTGCTCTCCACCAAAGCCATGCATACCCCCTTTCTTGTTCTGACCCACTCTCTGCCCACACAGTTTGGAGGAGGAGGATGAGCTTGAAAACATGAAAAAAGGCATCCAAACAGGACACAAGACACTTTACTCTTTAAAAATGGACAATCACATTTTTCTAGGGGCAGGTGGCAAGCCTAGTCAATAAGCTCAGCATGGCTCGTGGCGGGTTATGTCTTTCCCAAGAAGGTTGTAATTCCTCACCTCCACAGACTTTCTACTCACGTTTATTCTCATTACCACTTAACTAACTGCTGAGCAGACTTTTGGAATTCATTGGAAATACCTATACAGTGGTACCTTGGTTTACAAACTTAATCCATTCCGGAAGTCCGTTCTTAAACCAAAGCTTTCTTAAACCAAGGTGTGCTTTCCCATAGCAGTGGGGAACTCAATTTACAAATGGAACACACTCAACAGGAAGCGAAACATGTTCTGCTTCCAAGGCAAAGTTCACAAACCAAACCACCTACTTCCAGGTTTGCAGCGTTCTTAATCCAAGTTGTTCATTAACTAAGCTGTTCTTAAACCAAGGTACCACTGTATATCTATAAGCAGTTGCTTGCCTTCATACAAAGTAGGCCTCATAAATGGTTCCAAATTATGCTATAGCAGGCTTCCCCAACCCAGTGCCCTCCCAATCTTTTGGACTACGGCCCCATCCTCCCTAGGCAGCACCACCTTGACTTAGTATTACTTGTGGAAAACACAAAAAGGGTCATGGCTGTTACTTTAATGAGGGACATGAGAGAGATGGAGATTCTGCGAGTGAGTTCAGATGCAGCATGAAGCAGGCACAAAAACTATATAATAAATGCCCTTGTTTTGAGCTGTCAGTTTAACGAGGTAGGGGGGAAATGACAAAAGAGCTTAACTTTTAAAAAGCCAAAACAAGGCAATAAATCTTTATGTTTAGGCATATCTGAAATAATATTGTGGGGGTAATATGCAGCCAATGATTGCAGAGGAAAATTCATAACTAAGGAGGACAACACAGCAGCTTGAACAGGCTCTGAATTTTGAGTGGCTCAGGAAAATGAAATTCAACATTCAGCTGGAGTCAGTTGCAGTCTGTAGCCCATCATAGCCAATCTGTTCCTCATTTTGGTAGAATGATTAGAATCCTCAGGGCCTAACAGAGGATGCTCATACTCACTTGACATAATACAGAAAGAGCAGAAAAACTTTACTATCTGAAAGCCCATCTCCCAGCTATTGATACCATGGGGAAAGATTCCTTAGAAAAGGACATTTACATGGCATTTTTCACAAGTTCTCAAAAGGTTACACAGTTCTCAGTAATGTTTCCAACCCTATAAAGTAGGCCAAGAGTAATTAACAACAGCAACAAATGTTACAAATTGGGGGGTGGAAAGGTTTTGGCTGAGAGAGAATGGCTTGCTTAACTAAGCTGAGCTCACTGACCAGAACCACATTGCAACTAGCCATGCACTGAAATGAGGCATGAGCTTGTTTCGGTGTTTGCCAATCACAAAACAGAACCATTTTTTATTCCCATGTGGCAGGAAAGCTCTAGTCTAAAAAGGTTAATTGGTAATAGCAGCGGTGGGACAGAAAATGTAGGTTGAAAATGCCAATGAGGCACACATTGAAATAATCACAAGCTACCATCTGTCCCAACCCATTAAGGAGAAAATGACAATGGACCTAGACACTAGGTGGTTGGTTGTCTCTCTCTCTTGTACTGGAGGCCTTTAAGCAGAGGCCTGACAACCATCTGTTGGGGGTGAAGCCTCTAACTCGAGGTTTCCTACATCAAACAGGGGATTGGACTACAAGGTCCTCTCCAACTCTATGGTTATATAACCACATGACAGTCATTTTTATTGTGTCCATCAGGAAGCATAATTTAAGTTGCTAAAGCAATTCTTGAAGCAGTTTACAAGTCATTTCTGTTCTGCTTTTCCAACAACAAATGTTGGGCTCATAAGCAGCTCGCAATAATCACAAAAACATTTTTTTAAAAAACCAAGAAACATTACATTACTTCCCCACGACATGATCCCATGTTGCTGGGAAGTGTGTGAACTAAATAGCCATGTGGGAAAAAGTTGATTGTGCAGCTCTTGATCGATTGAGAAAAACCCTATCCACAAAGTTGTTTGACCCACACACAACCACCAGGAGTGCTTCATGACACCACAGCAAGGTTGTGTGAGATCAAGAAGCCATTCTAAAGGAACAAGTGCTTTAAAAAAAAACACGGTTTATTGATTAGCTTTTTTAAAAAAGTGTATTCATTAACTAGAATTGTGCCAAAGCTCTGTGCATATTTAGAAATAGTTCCCATAAAAGTAAGCAAGATAGGCTTCTTAATAAATATGCCTAGGATGGTTGTTCATCCTCCGCCTTAGGTGTTGCTGTTTCGTGGGCAGCTATACAGTGATGCCTTGTTTCGCAACCGGGATCCATTCTGGAGCTCCGGTCACTAGCCGAAAAGGATACGGGGCAAAGCACCACATCTGCGCACAGGCACGGAGCTGTTTGTGCTTCTGCGCATGCATGAGCCATTCCGATACTTCCAGCTTTGCTGCAGATGTTTGCCAGAATGGATGCTAGACAAGGTGGACGTTCACAAAGGTATTACTGTATGAACAACGTATTTAGTTCCTCAAGGTGCCTGTGGTTTAGTGTGACGATCTATTCTGAGAAGAAAGTGATTATGTATATTACCGTGAATTTTTTGTTGTAATTATTTAATGTTGTCCTCCTTTGACAGGCATATTGGGAGACACTATCCGTACCAAGGACTGACGTATCCACTGACTGCATGGATGAAGTAGCAGAACACTTTTCACCCACCTAGAAAGAGAGAAGAGGGGGAAATGGGCAATTTGTCATTCTAATAATTACCTCAAAACCTGATTGCCAAGTTTCTATTTCTACAGAATATATTCAGTTCCTTTCTCGCCATGCTGCAAAACATTTCAAGCAAACAGCCCCTTCTGTTTCTCTCGTGGAGACAATGTGCTTTTGAACAAACCCACCCATATTCTCATGCCATCTTTCTCTTATTCTGACAGCAACAGTTTCAAACTGTGATGCTCCCAATATAGAATGAACATCGCAAACGCCTCTTACTGCCAGCTATGGGAGATACCAAATGACCGCAGCATCATTTGGCCTGTGTCTGAAGGATCCATAATGGGACCCACACCACTGATAGAATTTTCATATTATCATATTATCTCCCATCATTCCCAGACATGATGCTTTTTATTCAAGTATTGAGTTACCATGGGAACACAGGAACCCGCCTTATATCAGCTTAGACCATTAGCTCAGTATTATCTAAACTGACTGGCAGCTGTTGCCCAGGAGATGTTCCAGGAGATCCCAGGGTTCATACCCAGGGCGTGTAGCCCTTCTCCCAGAGGGCAAACTTTACATTTGCCATGAAAAAGTTGTTATGAAAAATGTCTCTATGGTGACCAAATGACCATAAAACACAGACTCTGGAGAAAGATAGGGATAGACTGGAAGGGCGAAGAAACATACAGCCTGTGGGTCCCATTCCCTTCTGGGCAACATTCTCAGGTTCACCTATCACTCGTGTGGAGGGTCAGAGACAAAACTGGGCAAAACAATGAATATATATATTTTTAGCTTTGTAGTACATTAGGCTGGTTTCTTAATGCAACACACACCTCTCTCTATCCTCCAGCAAGAGTCATTATTAGAGTTCAAGGGCACATTCCAACCAAGCAAAAACACTAAGGCAGGATGTAAATCAAGGGCTGGTGAGGGGTGTGGCCTCAGGAAAGAGGGTGTGGCTAGGGAGATCCACACAAAGTGACCTGGAGAGCCACATTTCGCCCCTAAGCCTGAGGCTTCCTACCCCTGGGTTAGACTGGCTAAGCCATATTGCCACACATGCTCTGACTAGTATTAAAACTTCTCCACGCCTGTGTTCTTTATCCTAGCCAGTACCCAAATGAGGAAAATACATTGCTTCCTCCTTTCCAAAGACCACAGGGACTCCATGTTGAGCTGATACTGTAACATGGTAAAGTTGTCAACTGAATCCCAGCTGACCAGCAAGAGAATCAAGGAACAAGTGGCTTATAAGTGGTTTCCTCTTGCGAAAAGCAGAGTTTGTCAAAGAATCGATTCTTAAGGTTACTTGAGAGCACCTAGTACTGCTCCCCTTCTTAATAAATATGATTCACAAAGTCAAATTATAGAACATCTCAGTTTGGGGGGGGGGAAGCACCCATTCCAGATTGGTTCATTCTGTATTGACACATTTAAGGACAAAGATGTAGGAAACCCGGTATAGCGTGAAAAGCTTTCTTCCATGTCTACGTCAGAGACATGCCTATAATATATGGGACAAAAGACTTTTGCCAAATTAGATAAGCCCTTCCGCTAATAATATTTCATCTAAAAGTTGGCATTATATATGATCCAGTGGAGACTAGAAATTCATTTACTTGTTCAATGGCATTTGTATTAGGATAATTTCTAATAGCAGTAGTAAGCGCGGCTTTCTGGTAATTTTCGCTGTGTGTTTTGAAAGGAGGGAAATTAGTGTGCGTATGTCTGAGCCTGCCTTGGCAAATAGCCCAAAGGGATTCAGTAGGTTGCGACAAAATCATTCAGACTTGATAATAATACAATCTGTGAATTATACTTTAATGGTGGATTTTAAACTGCAGACATCATATCACAGCTAAATGGGCTGCCAGAGACCCAATGCCAGCTAAAGAAATTCAGAAGACAGTAGTGCTGCGTGGGAAATTTCGGAAGTTAAGTCATCTCTTAACTTTGTAAAACTTCCAACTTCTGAGTTCTCTAGTTTCAATGATTTTATGCAAGAGCAGGCTGAAGAATATGTCTATTATGTGCAATTTATGACCTATAGCTTCAGTTTGCCTGGTACAACATGATTAAGTATCAACATGGCCTGGAAAATAATTTAATCACCTTAAACAAGTTCCTTTCAATATAAAACTTATACTGTACTCTCTTGAGATTTAAGTTAATTCCAAGAGCCTGTTTAGACAGAGGATTTTGTAACATATATAATCAGTGATGCTACATTTTTGCAACAAGGAAATTGCCAGTTACACATGCTCCAGTCACTTCCAGATTAGACTAATGTAATGTGTTGTTCATGGGACAGCTTTTGAAAAGTGACCGGAAACTCGAATTGGTGCAAAATGTGGCATGAAGACTTATGACAGGAGCCTGGTCAATTTAGTATATTACACTAATACTGCATCAGTTGCATTCTGCCAGCTTTTGAAGACACAAATAGACTTGAAACAGAAAATTGCCTCCTTGCTGGGACCTGCAGGGGATGGTGAGATCACAAAATTATAGAACTGAAGAGTTCAAAGGAACCCAAAGGCTCATCTAGTCTAAGTCTCTGAAATGCAGGAATCACAGCTAAAGAATCCCTGATAGATACCCATCCAATCTCTGTTCAAAAACCTCCAATGAAGGTGTTATGTTCTGAGCTTGGATCCTAGAATAATAGGCAGGTAGGATCCTAGAATGCAACAACCTGATTGGCCTGCAGGAGCACCCCAATCAGGCCCAGGAGGAAGTTAATTGGCCTATAAGGCCAGTAGGATCCTAGAATGCAACAACCGATTGGCCTGCAGGAGCAGGCCAGTCAGGCTCCACGAGGGAAGCAGAATCAGCCAATCACACGGGACCTATTGTGCAAATAATGAATATAAAGCCAATGGTTTCTGAAGGGGGGGTTCATTTACTGTTTTGATGAGCTGCAATAAAGAGCATGAAATCAAGAGCGACTCCAAGTATATTTCAGAAGGAAAGTCCAACACCCTCCAAGCTAGTTTGTTCCACTCTGAAACAGCTCTTACTGTCAGAACGTTCTTCCTCATGGTTAGTCAGAATCTCCTTTCTTCTCATTTCAATCCATTGGTCTTACCCTCCACAGGTCTTACCCTGTGAAGCAGCAGAAAGCAAACTAACTCCATCTTCAGCTATGTGAAGATAACTGTCATATCACCTCTCAGTCTTCTCTTCTCCAGGCTAAACATACCCAACTCCTTCAACCGTTCCTCATGAGGCTTGGTTTCCAGACCCTTGATCATCTTGGTCGCCCCACTCAGAACAGGGGTGGTTGCCCAGTGTCTGATCCTAGCTCTGTGCAGCTTCAACAGAGCAAAATCACGATGGGGCAACCAGGATATTGTGTGGCTGGATGTGAGAGTCAAATGATTTTTTTTTGTTTTAATGCTATTGCTTAATGTTGCCTAAAATCTGCCACCTGAGATAACCACCTCATTCTGCCTAGTTGTAGCATTAGCTCACTGCCTTGTCCCTCACCTCCTGGCTAATCCTGGCCTTTCCTCCTCTCGCTGGGCTCCCCTGCAGTGGCAGAGTCCACACTCCAGTAGAGTCCATTATTTTGTCACTGACCCTTGTCTAAAATTAGCTGATCATTGTAAAACAAATCTCCACTTCATGTTGCTCCAATTAAATTACAACAAAATTAATTTGAAAAACCCTTAAAAACCAATTAACCTTTATTTCAACTCTTCCTTATTCCTGGAGGCAGCAGAAAATCTGAAAGACCATTCTGGTAGCAAAACGTCATGGGCTGGTTTTAAACATGCTTAAGGCAAGGGCTTCCCTGCCTTCTGTTCAATTTCAGTGTTTGGTGTGTTGTTGTTGTTTTAATTTCATTAAAATTCTTACTGCTTTGATATGTGTCTTGATTATGAAAAGTTCATTTGAGATGGATTCTAATTAGCCGACTTGTACAGAACGAAGCCAGAGTTGTTCCTACACGGGTAAGCATTTAGAGCATGAAATATTTGCACCTTTTAAGCCATGGGTAGGCAAACTAAGGCCCAGGGGCCAGATCCAGCCCAATCGCCTTCTCAATCCGGCCTGCTGATGGTCTGGGAATCAGCGTGTTTTTACATGAGTAGAATGTGTCCTTTTATTTAAAATGCAACTCTGAGTTATTTGTGGGGCTTGCCTGGTGTTTTTACATGAGTAGAATGTGTCCTTTTATTTAAAATGCAATTCTGGGTTATTTGTGGGGCATAGGAATTCATTCTTTTTCCCCAAAAAATATAGTCTGGCCCCCCACAAGGTCTGGGGGACAGTGGACCGGCCCCCTGCTGAAAAGGTTTGCTGACCCCTGTTTTAAGCCATAGAGAAAAGGATTGTGTTGCAGCACATAAAGAATTGCATCAGGTCTGAGAGAAGCCACAGCCTGAGGAAGGAAACAGTGGTGTGTGGTGAAATTTTTTGTAGGCGAGCAGTTAGGGACAGAGGCGCCAGCTTGTGAGGGCAATTGGGGAG
Source organism: Podarcis vaucheri (assembly GCF_965113315.1). Taxonomy (NCBI): domain Eukaryota; kingdom Metazoa; phylum Chordata; class Lepidosauria; order Squamata; family Lacertidae; genus Podarcis; species Podarcis vaucheri. Next base: position 64,854,351 of record NC_138763.1, read on the forward strand.
GCGATATCACAACATCACAATGTTGTACATGTGAGCATCAAGCCTCCTTCTCTAAGCCAGGCTGAAGCTTCTCAGGCGTCTGACAGAATGCTAGGACCCTACTGCCTCCTTCCCAAAACCGGGCAGGGTGGCTCTTGGACCCCATCACTGCATCGCACTTCCCTCCCTAAACCAGGCAGAAGCTTCCTGGGCTTGGTTGGTCCACTGAAATTAACGCACCTATGACCAGATCCACACCGTACATGGCCATCATTATCCATGGGTCAACTCTGAGTAGAACTAACCATCTCAAATCTTTGACATCTGTCCTGTAGTTTGGGGCATAAGTAGCGCAGTTGGGAGAAATTGCTTCCATAAACTTGGAAAGCTCGGTTATTATACATCAAATCCCTTAATTGTTATGCAAATGTATATAATATTACTGAGTTAATCTCTCTCTCTCTGTGTGTGTGTGTGTGTGTGTGTGTGTGTGTGTGTGTGCACTCACAAACATGCATGCATGCACACACAGAGGGATTTTCATTACCTGTTCCTGCTCCCTGTTCTTTTAATCTTTTAGCACAGCCCCTCATGTAAGCCAATACCGAAGCTTAACCTGTATAAATCAACAAATGTATTGACATAAACAGGCATCATCCAAAGTATTGACTATATTCTTTTCTTCAACAAATCCATTGGCAATATTTTTTTTACAAAAAAATAATATAAGCGCTGTACAACGTCCGGTGCCTGAGAGCAATATCGCCATCTGGTGGGTACATGTGGATTTTGCTAACACAAGACTTGGATTGTCGACTTGATTTTAGACACATGCTTAGGGCTCACCCAAAATAGAGTTGTTCCTTCTTAAAGTTTAGCAAATTATCCAGGGTGTGCAACACCTGTACTGAACAGAGCGATCACAATATCCGGAACAAATCAGTCAACTGCAATATCCCAAAGAAATCTGGGCCTTGCAATATCCTGAAGAAATTAGGGAACTGCGGTATATTTTTTTATCTGCTCAGGTGATAGAGACTCGCATCTCAGCAGAGCGTTTAAATTATTGATGATGCCAGATCCATATTTCTTGATCAATTGTCATTCCCTGGCTCTGCACTCATAAGAACTAATTCTAGCATTCTCCAACTATGAGCTATCCAGGTTCTGTGAACAAAAAGACTGAAGTGATACTATACATTAACAGCTTGTTCACACTTAACGGTGCTGCCACTGTTCTCTCCATGTAATTATCCTCTGACTTGCTCACACCCACAATCTCTTAAAGCACGGCATTCACATTTGTAACTGGACAGCCTTGCAATCCCTCCTGTAGTCATGATGGCACTTGCTGAGCTTGCCATGATGGCAGCAATTGCTCCTGCTTTTTATGCCCATTCTTTGGGCATTGTAATTGACATGGGATGAGGACTACACATAAGGAGTTCCAATAGCAGGGCTGTCCTAATTACTTTCTTCAAGATAGCCACAGAGCTGCATTAGGCTTAAATGAATAAGAACAGTGTCTTGCTTGTGGTGGGGGCTGCTGTTCTGGGCAGGGGGGGTGAGAAAGTAAGTCGCAAACTCAGCTGGGCAGATACAATTAGTGGTGTGGTTCTCTGGCTTGTGGCATGAAGCACATTACTAAAGTTATAGGGAAAACGACAGTGCTATAATGTTCAAGACGGATTGTAGAGTTAACGTTGTGCTCACACACAAACTGAAAGTTCCTGCATTGAAAGCATTCTGCAACAGAGCAATATTACGGTGGGGGGGGTGGACAGGGGGGTCTTTGAGAAGCTACCACCATGTCCTCTGTTCTGTTGGCTAGCTGTGACCTGGCCCCCTCAAATATTTTAGGGGAGGGGGTGAAGGGACCTTGGCCCCTAGGAGTTGGCTCCTATGTCTTCAGTCCCGCTTTGAGGGACATGTCAGCAGAATGAAGGGGTTTAGGATCCATGACCGACCTCCCTACATGAAAGGCAGGGTAGAAAGGGTCTCCCAGTGTGGTGTGGAGAGCCAGTGTGGTGTAGTAGTTAAGATTCGTAATCTGGGGAACCGGGTTCACGTCTCCGCTCCTCCACATGCAGCTGCTGGGTGACCTTGGGCTAGTCACACTTCTCTGAAGTCTCTCAGCCCCACTCACCTCACAGAGTGTTTGTTGTGGGGGAGGAAGGGAAAGGAGAATGATAGCCGCTTTGAGACTCCTTCAGGTAGTGATAAAGCGGGATATCAAATCCAAACTCTTCCTCTTCTTCTTCCCAGGCTGAGGGACTGGGAGAAGAAGTGGGCTCCCAGGTGGGAAATGGGAGAGTCCACTTCTCTGTAAGTGGATAAATGACAGAAAATGTGTTTTTTGAAAAGAAAAAAGATACATCACCTGGTCTCAGTGGCAGCAGCCCCTTACCCACCCAAAATCTGACCAACTCAGAGTTCAGCATTTGGTAATTACATGTGCACCACCATGTACTTTGCCATAGATTATTTATTGATTATCTAAATTTGTATGCTGCTTTTCCATACAAATACACTCCAAGATCATCACAGCTGGATATCAGGGAAATTATGGAGGTGGGTAGTCAGAAGGGTAGAGAAGATCATGTGTACCAGCACTGACTCTAGGCCATTATCTGTTTGCTTCATGTTTCTCAGGGGGCTTCCACAGAGAAGGAAAACAACCCCAAGCCATGTTTTAGCAGGAGAATAAATTAGGTAAGCCAAGTCCGGCTGTGATCCAACAAGCAAGTTAAGTACCTTGGATTTCAGCCACTTTGGATTCAATGAAGCCAGCCTTCAAATCCATTTAAACCTAAGTATTCTGGCATGATCATCCATTACAGGTATTTGTGGTTTTACTTTTCCAACATGTTGCCCAGCCTGTTGATTTCACACTGAGTCCACTTTACTTACAAGCCGATATTTCTCTGAATCCACCGGCCTTCCTGCCTCCAGGCAGGCTGTCAGCCACGAGACGTCCAGGATCCTGAATCTCGCACTGTCCTCCACCTTCTGTGCTTGTAGCCATTTCAAGATCTCAGCGCAAGAATTATTCTCAGTCACAATGTGTGTGACAGAATCACTAGGAAAGAAACAAATATAAAGAAAAAAAGTGTTTCTCCCAGTTATCAGGCATAACCTGGAATTTTGCTGTTCACAAAATGAACAGGGGGAAGTGATTTGACGCCAGGATGCTTTCGATGACACCTTCAGACTGGACTGTCCTCTGACGCTCAGTATCAATTGATGCCCTTAAGGCACATGTTTTTCCCCCACCATTGCCTGCAGCACTGAAAACATTTGGCCTGCCCACATGCTGTTGCAATGAAGAGCCTCCTTAAGGTTATCTGACAGCCTTGAGAATTAACAGTGTGCCTGTTCATTGACTTGGAGCTTCATAACAGTTAAGAGACAGTTGGGCTAAACCCTTCAGGCAGTGCTACTGCTGGTATGTCTCAATAAGCTGTCTGTACTTGAGCTTCTACATATGGCAGCTGAAAACCAGCACAAGCCTTGTGCCTGATGCCCACAGGCTTGTGATCTTCAATATACCAGTCCTCTGGTTTAATCCAAGCAGAGCAGGGACTGCATAGTGACTATACCTTTAAAGGACATTTGAAGCACATTCTGTCCCTCAATGAATTCTGAGCACCGTGGTTTGTTAAGGGTTTCTGGGAATCATAACTCTGTGAGGTATAAACTACAGGGCCCAGAATTCATTGAGGAGGAAATGTGCTTCAAATGTCCTTTTCAAGGGATAGCGTGCTAAGCCGTTTAAGACACTTACCAAAACTTGTTTCTAAAATTACTGCCCAAATAGGATAGCACCTTCTCGCATAATTTCATGTGGCATAAGCCATATGTGAAATATATGGTGAGTCATTAATTTACCAGATGGAAGCAAGAGCCAATCAATCAAATTTAGCTGCAGTGGCACAGTGACTTGACTTGCCACAGCAGCTAACAACCAGCCAACGCCTTCCAGAGAATGCTGGAATATGTTGCAGAGCAGAAAAATTAACAATTATTATGTATTTATTACATTTCTGCATTCACTGCAGCCTCCAGGCAGTCATCAAGGGCAGCCCCACATAAAGTGCATTGCAGTAGTTCAGATGAAAGTCACTACGGCATAGATTACTAAGCCCTGGCTGCCCTGGTCCAGGAACTGTAGCTGCCAAAGCAGCCTAGTATGACCATAAACACCTCTAGGCATAGAAGCCACCTGGGACTCCAGTGACATGACTGGAATCCAAGAGAACCCGCAGGCTATGAACCTGTTATTTCAGAAGGATTTCAACCGCTCCCAGAACAGGTTGTCTACCAAATTCCCAGATACAGGAACTGTCCATCTACAGCAATGTCTGCCTTATCAGGATTCAGCGTCAGTACATTGGTCCTCGTGCACTGTGTCACTGATTTCAGGCACCTCCTGATTCAGATGGAATGGAGAGACAGAGCTGTACTAATGACCTGGTGCTCCAAAAAGCCAAAGAGCAGTTCCCAGTAGTTGCATACAAATACTGAATAACATGCCTCGAGTGCTCTGGTCCATGGGGGTCACGAAGAGTCGGACACGACTAAACGACTAAACAACAACAACAACAACAACAACAACAACAACTGAATAACATTAAGCAACTGGATGGATAGTTGCAGCCAGGACCCCACAGGACAAAAGCCACAGAGCTGAACAACCACCCCCTAGTATGACCTTGCAGGTAGGAGTGAAACCATCACAATACAACCAACTATTGCCTTTGCCACTACACCATGTGCCTGAGCTGGGTCAATACTCACCACTATGTTCCTATAACTGACTTCAGAGGAACAGGATTCATTGTCACAGACAGAGAAAACTTGGTTTGCAGTGCAAACTGCAGGCTGCAGCAGGGAGGCGGGTAGGATTAAGTTCTCTACCCAGCTTGCTGGGAGCCCAATCCAGTTATCAGGGCAACTGGGGAGAGAGGGATGTTGCCCTCAAGGGCAGAACTACACAGTGAAGGTCATGTGCAGTTTGACCCTAATACATCTTGAAATGCCACTAGTCAGGCATATTAGAGAAGGGAGGATCCAAAGAATTGCCATCCTGCTTCTGCTTTGGATTATAAATTGTTTTAATTGCTTGTTTTATTGCATTTTTCCATTGATGTTGTAAGCTCAGTTTTTTTGCTAGAAAGATGGGATATTGTTTCCTAAGTTAAAAACATATCTGAGTAATCAGATTCACTGTGCATCAATGTTCTTATCAACACCGAGCTAGGTTCTGCCTTGTTGTCTCAACAACAACAAATTTCAGTTAGAGATGTTTAACTTCTGCTTCCTGTGGTTTATATCCCTTTATATAAAAATGTGCATATTTAATGTATATGTATAAAGCTGACGATCTGGGAACTTTGCCATTTCTGCACTCACAACAACAGCAGCTCAGCCAACAGTGCCACAGTTTCCTCTGATACTTTTACAGCTGCTGCATCATCTTCTTGGCAAAAAAAAAATGTAAGAAGTGTGGGATTTCCACAGCTATTGTTGACAATATTTTAAAATTGACGGTTAAATGGTCTTGGCTGAAGTGAATTCAGAACGGATGCAGGAAAACAAAGCGATGCATTCCATTTCCTCACTAACAATATGAAGCATATTTGCAAGATTTTGTTTCTCCACCTTTTCCTTGCTCCAAAGGCATTACTCTGCAATCACACACACACAAGTATCTTTCCTAGCCTGGAAATGCCAAGGATTAAATAACTTAATGGAGCCTCCAGGAACCACCCCAGCCCCCATTAACATAGGCTTGCTTTGAATTCTGTATCTTGGTCACACTAGAGCAGGTATGGGAACCTGTGGCTCTCTAGATGTTGTTGGTCTACAATTCCCATCATCCCTGATCCTTGGCTATGTTGGCTTCAGATGATGGTAGTCCAACATATGGAACATACATTTCACCATCCCTGCACATTCTTTTACATGTGCAATTGGTATTTGTTAGGAAATAAGGTACAGTGGTACCTCAGGTTAAGTACTTAATTCATTCCAGAGGTCCGTTCTTAACCTAAAACTGTTCTTAACCTGAAGCACCACTTTAGCTCATAGGGCCTCCTGCTGCTGCCGCGCTGCCGGAGCACGATTTCTGTTCTCATCCTAAAGCAAAGTTCTTAACCTGAAGCACTATTTCTGGGTTAGCAGAGTCTGTAACCTGAAGCGTATGTAACCTGAAGCATATGTAACTTGAGGTACCACTGTACAAGCATGTTTGATTAAATTTCATCATACCATCATGTTAGGTCAGGAACCATTGTCGGTATGGAAAGAGATAAGAAAGCCATTGCGAGATGAATTAGATGCACTCCTGATATTCTACTTGACTTGAGAGATTCTATTTGAAAGAATTAAGAGCAAAAGTGATTAGCAGTTTTGCTGCACTGGTGCCCTAAAGCATGGGAATGACAAAAAAGGTCAGACAACTGGGACAACTGGTCGGAAAATCATTAGTCACCAGCCACATGATGGCAAAGAATGCACACAGCCTGTTGTGGATGCCATCGACCATGTTGTACCAGAAGAGAAAAAGAAGCATGTCTGTGTTTACTCAAAAGACACAGGAAGAGGCCTTTATTTGCAATACTCTGTTCAGCCCAGATCAGAAAAGATTTAAAAATAATGACAGAATGGAAATCTGTTCAACTCCAAAGCACATCAGCCTCTTAAAAGGTGCATTTGAAAGAACTGCCTATTCAGACTCTAGCAGAAAGGGAGATAAAAGATTTTATGAGTGAACTCTACAAATACATTTAGGTACAGAGTTTAGGGATGTGTCGACACATAACAAACAGAGGAAGATAAAGTGTGTGTGTGTGTGTGTGTGTGTGTGTGTGTGTTCAGGCTGGTGATCTGAAAATTGTTTAGAAACCAATTTATTCCTTTATCATTAAAAGAATGAAATGTCTGAATAGTCTTCTGAGAAGCAGCAATGTAAAATGAAGGACTCTTGTTTCTTCAGAACTGATACAATAACTTGTCTCAGGAGGATTTCCAAATCTGAAGCCACTATCACTGTGGTTCCCACATTTTCCTATAATTTTTCTAAATGGCCTAGAGGTCCATTGAGGGGGGAAATGTGGGAGCTCAGTCAGAAGAGTATGAGACCCTTAATCTCAGGGTTGTTGGTTCAAACCCCATGTTGGGCAAGATTCCTGTGTTGCAGATGTCCTTCTGGTCCCTTCCAACTCTACAATTCTATGATTCTATGCTGAAAGCTAGGAAGAAGACTCACATGAAGGTCATCTGGACAAGGGCTGAAGCTCAGTGGCACTACATGCTTTGCATGCAGAGGGTATCAGCTTTAATCCCCAGCATCTTGATCACCTGAAACTCAGGAAAGCCGCTGCCAGCCAGTGTTGACAATACTGGGCTAGATGGACCAATGGTATGATCCTGTATGGTGCAGTTTCCTATGTTCCTAAGGGATGCTAGTTTCTTGCAGCAGTCAAGAATTGTAGCCTATGCACAGAATACACCTCTGTTGAACTAAAGTGCATTTGAACATTCATTACCTTGAAGCTATATAGACATCAAACTAAATATGTAACTCGAATGCTAAGTGAAGTTTCACAGAAATGTTGCTAAACAGCCCACTTATTCCACTTACTATTCAGTTCAGATCTCTTTGCTTCGTTATCTTCCTGTCAATTTCCAAAACTTTTAAGCGACAGAAAAATTACTAAAAGACAGCTACAGAATATCTAAGCACATCCTTGCAAACCAAGGCTGCAATTCCATATCCCTACTTACCTGGGATAAATTACTTCTGAGTAGACATGCATAGGACTGCACTGTCAGCAAAAGATGTTAAGCTCCAAGTCTACATACAAAAGAATCTAATGAATGGTGAGGGTGGAGTGGTGGTTTTTTTCCCCATACCTTAGCTCATTTTCTACCCTGAAGCCTTTTCTTCTTGCTAAATCCATCAGGAATGTCCTTCTGCTCATTCCCATCTTCTTCTCAACAATAAAAATGATTATGTCATTGAACTGTATTTTGTAGCTGCTCACAGGAGCTGAAAGTTGCGTCCCTTTCCACTTCTTCCTCATGGGAATAAGGCCTGTAGCTCTGATCATATTCATGACACAATGCAGATTTTGTCTAAACCAACGCTTCACTCAGAAAAACCAGCTTGCACTCAGTCTGTCTGCCCAGCCAACAGGCAGCTTTTGATGGCACCATCCAGTGATGTCATTTTGCTCTATTTCTCTTCCAGGCTGACAAGCTCAAAGCTATATGGGAGTAAACACACCAGGCTTTTTTCAGACTCTGTGTGATTCACGCAACTTTTACAAGTTTCTCTAAAGTCAGAAAGCAGAAAAGGTAGTGCAGTTGTCACTCCCAATTCTGTTTGAAAAATCTGTCCAAGAAGATAGTGAAGCAGCTTCAGAAAACTTTGGTTTCAGCTGGTTTTGAAATAAGAATATCATCAGTACAGTGAAATGGTACTGCCAGGTTTCTTTCTCTTAAGCTAGAAGTGTGCCCCAACCACACGACTCAGATCAGATTGCAGCTTGGTGCTTCAGAAATCAGTCTGACTCAGTCTGAAACACTTTGCAGGCTGCACAATTTGGCTCGGGATCTGTGGCAGAGTCAACTTCAGGAAAAACAAAGCAATTCCCCCTCTCCATTCACTATTGGGAAATTTAAAAAATAGCCACAGATTTTGTGTGCAAGATTTACAATTAATTGGAGGAGATCAGAACTGAAACACATTTGTTTTCCTCTTCCAAAGCACTGAGACTGAAACTTGGTAAAATCCTATCCTCTGATTGGAAGCTTGTTCTAGCCACCAACAACAGAGTTCTCCTTACTCTCTCTCCTGCCACAGGGTTCTGCTTTATCTAACCCCTCACAGACATCTCCCAATCCTGGTGTTTTCCATTTAGCAGTATGTAGTACTGGGTGGTCCAATGTGTGGCCCACAATTGTGTTCTCAGTAAAATCATGGTTCCATCCTGACACATTTTGCATTGCACTACCTTGGATGTCACTAGTCAATTCACAACCCAAGAGCAATCAACTCGTACTAGAGAAACTCTTCTGAAGAGGCCAAATACAGTCTACAGATTCATGATTTAGTACCATGGCTTAATATTGTCAACCTGTAAAGGCAGTTAATTAGGATACACACCAAAGAGTACTGTGGCAAAATGAACAGGACCTCCATCTCATATGATCCATGACATCCCTTGACCCAATACAATATACCAATGGGTCAATGCACTATGGACTACTGCTCTGTGCAATATTGTGGACCATCATGACTACTGGACACATTTCCTATATTCAGATCAATACATGAACAGAGAAAGATGTTATATTTCCAATGCATGCTGAAAGACCACACAAATATTACATTAGACTTTTAAAAAACACTCTCCCTTTATGACCACTTTCAGCAGGTGTGGAACCAAGTTGTCTAGAGGCTGGCGGGAAGCCAACCTAAAGTGAAAACATCCCTACAAAACTTCCAGTTATCTGAGTCATAGCACCATATGCAATGTCTTACTCTTCACCACCCATGACTAGTAGTACAAAACCATAATGGCCACAGAACTGTTTGTGGTACAGGGTGTGTCTTAGACTTCCCTTAAGCCTTTTGTAAGTGAAGCTGCTTGAGTGCTGTGTGCAGCGCAGGGATGATAAGGAACACTCAAAGCTTATTTAAAAGCAAATAGCCAGGCTGTGAGCAGAGAGAAAAGAGTTCCACAAACATTTGGACCATTAATAGCAACTAACTTTGGCTAGGTTGTGCCCAGCCCACTAAGTCTTACTCACAGTAAGCTGTATAAAGTTTGGGCCTATACAGAATGGGGACATAGAGAGTTTCCTTCATCCTCTCTCTCTTTCACAATATTGTCTACTTTGACTGGCAGGAGCTTTCCAGAATCTCAGGTGGGGTGTTTTAGTCACAGCACAACTGTTCACTGGTGCAGACTATCGCCACCATGTTATGATGCTGCTGCTGTAAGAATTGCACTGGCTACCAATTAGCTCCCAAGCTAAGTTCAAGGTGCAGGTAGAATCACAGAATCATAGAATTGCAGAGTTGGAAGGGACCCCTGTGGGATTCTCACCTAAAGCATCCATGACAGACAGCCAACCAACCACTGCTTTAAAAACTCCAAGGAAGGAGAATTCACAACCTCCTGAGGGAGATCATTCCACCAGTAGTGGTGCACAAAGCCAATATTATAATGCCACTATTAAAATCTATGGTATGGCCACTTTTGGAATGCTGTGTTGAGTTGTGGTCGCTTCACATCAAAAAGAAAATTGTGGAGTTAGGAAAAGTTCAGAAGAAGGGCAACCAATATGAGGAAGAGTGTGGAGCAACTCCCCTGTGAAGTAAGGTTATAGGCATTTTGGCCTTTTTAGTTTTAATAATAGTAAATAAATAAACAACAACAACAACAATAAGAATAAGAATAAGAATTTTATTATTTGTACCCCGCCCATCTGGCTGGGTTTCCCCAGCCACTCTGTGTGGCTTCCAACAAAGATTAAAAATACATTAAAGAATGTAAGAAGCGACACGATAGAATTGTGTAGAATTATGCATGGCTTGAAGAAAGTGGATAGGGAAATGTTTTTCTCCCTCTCCCATAACATTAGAACTCAGGAACATCCAAAGAAGCTGAAGGTTGGAAGATTCAAGGCAGGCAAAAGTACTTCTTCACACAGCTCATAGTTAACCTATGGTGATGGGCACCAAGTGGATTGGCTTGAAAAGAGGACAATTTCATGGAGGAAAAGGCTAACAGTGGCTGCTAAGCATGATGGCTATACTCTGCCTCTGTGGTTGGAGGCTGTATGCTTCAGAATACCTGCTGCTGGATACCACAGAAGGGGAGAGTGCTGTGATGCTTGAGTCCTGCTTTTGGGTTTCTCTGGTTGGCCGCCGTGAGAACAGGATGTTGGAATATATGAGTTTCTGGCCTGATGCAGTAGGCTCTTCTTTAGATAGCACTTTAGAAGTGTCTTAGTTCAGTAAACATTATCTGAAATGTTCTGAGTTATGAACAAGTTACTCAGGAATACACACAAGTATCTGTAGGTCACTTGGTTAGAGCATGGTGCTGATAACACCAAGGTTGCAGGTTCGATCCCCATATGAGACAACTGCTTATTCCTGTGTTGTAGGGGGTTGGACTAGATCAGCCTTTCTCAACCTGTGGGTCCCCAGATGTTGTTGAACGACAACTCCCATCACCTCTAGCTAGCAAGGCCAGAGCTCAGGGATGATGGGAGTTGTAGTCCAACAACATCTGGGGACCCACAGGTTGAGAACCTCTAGACTAGATGATCCTCCGTGTCCCTTCCAACACTACAATTCTGATTCTGATTTCAACAGAAAGCTCAGGTGCCCATACAGACTTTGGCACACAACAGACCTGAGGGTGTTAGATCCATGTGTTTCTTGTGAATTGCATTCCGTAAGTAACCTTGAGAGAGTTTTACACTTATAAAGCAGCCAACCAACTATTCTAATAAAATAGCTCCTGTTGCTCGGTCCCTGCTCCTGCCAACCTAGCAGTTCCAAAGCACGTCAAAGTGCAAGTAGATAAATAGGTACCGCTCTGGTGGGAAGGTAAATGGCGTTTCCGTGTGCTGCTCTGGTTCGCCAGAAGCGGCTTAGTCATGCTGGCCACGTGACCCGGAAGCTGTACGCCTGCTCGGCCAATAAAGCGAGATGAGCGCCGCAACCCCAGAGTCGGTCACAACTGGACCTAATGGTCAGGGGTCCTTTACCTATTAAGAAACAATGCAGCCTTTGCCTACCTGGTGCCCCCCCCCCATTCATGCTGGCCAGGGCTGATGGAAGTTGTAGCCCAATCCCTCTGGAAGGCACCAGGTGGGTGAAGACTGAAATAAGACACCCCTTACAAGGGAATTGTGCAAAATTACATGTGCTGGAACGATCTGTGAAGACATGGCTCGAGGTGTGTTGTCACCTCTTTCCTCAGATGTAAAGAACTGTTAGCATTTTCCAGTGTCTCAGAATATCTTCCCCGTCATTTTTGTAGCCCTTCTGTCACTTGTTTCTCTTACGAGACTTGCTGTTCGTTTGAGATCTGGTTTTTATTTACTGCTGTGCATTCCATCTGTTACCAATGCCGGTTTTACCAAAGTCTACACGTTTAGAAGTAGCTTGCCACTGGTCCTTTTCTTTGTCTTTGACTAAAATCTCAGAGGAACAGATTTAGAACAGGGATACATGTGTTATAGATAATGGGGGTTTTCGGGGGACGGGGTGCATATTGCTTTGAATAGGGCGAAGGCATACACATGCAAACAAATAAATATACGGTAAGCCAGGTATAAGACTGATAAATAAGATGTACTCTAAAGTTGTTTTCTGTATTTTCTTTCTTTCTTTTTGTTTAATTTATTATCACTTCAGGCATCTGTTCTTATTACCACCAGGGAATGATTCTGCATTCATTACAGCTTGAAACTTCTGTTCGTAATCCAGCTCTGTCTGGGTAAAGTGTTAATTAGTTGTAGTTGCTGTCATTGTTAAGTTGGCAGCCCCAGGCCGCAGCAAAATATTACCAGCGCATCAGGCTCTAAGGATATGGATTCCACTAGGTGCACACAAAGGATTTGCATGACTTATAGCTCTGATCAGATGTATTGGACATTAATTGCTGCATCAGCAAATACTCCCCCTGAAAAGCACACCATATGTATCTATTTCTGGAGACAGTGTCTCCCAGCATTTTCTAGTATAAATTATGATAAACTGCACACAGAGGTTTCATTCAGGCAGTAGGATATTAAAGAAACAAAGCATTATCCTGCTACTTTAAAATGATTATGGCTTCAGAGGCGAGCTAGCACTAGAGAGGAGCAAATATTGAGAATATGCACAAGCCTTTGTTCTAAATATAAGTTGGGAAAACTTTGGTCCTCCAGTTGTTTTTGTGGTTGGACTCAAACTCCCATCATCCCTCACCGTTGGCCATGCTGGCTGGGAGTAGTAGTCCAATACAGGTTCTTGTTTGGCTATATCTGCTGAACCTGTTTGATTTACTGTGCTTCTACTGCTGAGGAGGTATCGTAAGGAGTCATAGGGCATCAAAGCCAAATGGGTCCCATGTAATGCTACTCAAACAGCCTGCTAATTTCTGAGACATTGGCCAAACAATTTCTGGCTTCTGCACTGAAGACAACTCTCAGGCAGCACATACCCCTCAGAATGCAGGCCCCGGCCAACTCCAGAACCCCCAGGCCCTACTCCTCCTTGCTGATAATGTCTGTTCACTTGCACCCTCCGAGTGAGGAAGCTGGCAGCAGTGAGAAGAAAGAGCAGCTCTCTCCACTCACCTTGCATTTCCCTTTGACCAGCCATTGGATAAGATAAGGCCCAGGAGAAGAGGTCAGGTGAATGGGCAATGCCAACAGTGGCAAGGAGGAGGGCCCCTTGGTGCCTTCTTCCCCAAAGGTTCCTAAAGCCTGGACATAGGCGCCGACTCCATGGGGCCTGAGGGGGCTCGAGCCCCCTCAAAATTTTTTTTGGGGGGCTCAGCCCCCCCAATAATCTCGGGCGCCCTTCCAGCAGAGCGCCGCCGCCATCCCCCGCCTCCTCCCCTCCTGCTCCCTGGCCAGCCAGCCAGCCAGCCGCGCGCCCTAGTCGGAGAGCCCCAGCCGTCCCCCGCGAGATTAGGGAATCCCCGGGGGCGGGGGCTCCTGCCTCGCTGCTTCGCAGCACCACCACCACTCCCAAGGCACTGCCGGGGGGAATTTCCTTCCTCCTGGCGGTTTCAGTGGTTTAGGGCCGGAGCGGAGGGGGCTCGCCCTCTCTTCTCCGGCTAGCCCCACGTTTCCCGCATATCAGCTGTTCCGGAGCTGATTAATAGGCGCAGCACGCTCTCCCCTATTCGCTCACGAGGAGGCGGCGCCACTTTATTTGCATATTCATGAGCTTATTTATTATTCATGAGCTTTCCCGGGCCCCCCCAATATTTTTTATAAGTCCGCGTCCCTGAGCCTGGATCCAGCACAGACAAACTCCATGATTTTGGGAGTGTTTGTATGTAATCTCAGAACAAATACATCCCTACTGATGCTCTGACAAACCAATGCCACCAAGATTGAGCATGGAAACACACAGTCCAATATCTCATTGACTTAAAACAGTATTTTATGAATTTTTATGTTAAAACAGTATTTTCTGCTTGACTTCATGCTTTCTCTAGTACACTCCAGTAAATATCAAGAAGACTGCTACTTGTACCTAATAAATCCGCGCCATTGCTACATTTCCAAAGTGCACATTCAATTAATGCTTTGCTAATTTTGTTGAAAACACTTTTCTCTGTGTGTTGTCTTATTATTATTCTCCAGATTAACAGAGTTGTATGAAAATCCAAACAGTAACTGATTACAATGCATTATGTGCCACTGATGGTGGAAAACATATGACACTTCGCGAAGATAGGTACATATTAATTAGTGGAAATGAATGAAAACAACCCAAAGTGTTGGGTTTAAATAAGATTTGTAGTGTAAAAAAAAGATACCACCTTTTAAAAGTAATTCTTTTGAATATATTCCCATGGGGATAAATGACAGGTTTCTGTAAAGTGTACAATGATAGCAGCAGCAGTGGATGGTGTTTAGGGGCAGAGGGACTTACCTGACCTCCTGGCAGATGAGTCACTACAGTTTACTGGGAAGCAAGAGGTAGAGGTAAATCAGGTGTGCTGCAAACACACAAGCAGGAAGGCTTGATTTGTTCAGCCAGTGTGTTTGCACCACACCAACCTTGCCACCGCCTCATCCTTCCCCAACCCAAAAAACAGCAGCAATGACTCACCTGCTGGGAGATCAGATAAACACCTCCATCCCACCATGCTGTCCGCTACTGATTACAAGGTAATGTGTTTTCAGTGCAGTCCACTTAGTATGACTATGTCTAGATCCAACTTAACATCTTCTTCCTTATATATCAGCATCCAGTTTCTGTAATATCAGCATCCAGTTTCTGTAAGGTGTCTTCATTTTATTGTAGCTGGCTTTGTTTTTTGAAGCAAGCACATGGTTCAAAACTGTAGTTCAGCGTTAGAGAGTTCAAATGGATGGTGTCTGCTTTGTACTCTCCATTCAAGAGAGATAACAGAAATTGCAACAACAAGGTTGAAAGAGATACATGCCCCTTTCCTCTTGCCTTAGAGAGAGCCAAGCAGGTGTTCAACTGTTAGATGAGATGCAGGAGGTTCTTGCTCCCAAGTGAAGGTTCAGAATCAATTAACTGCCTCTTATTCTGTAAATATGAACCAAATAGCCCGAGAATGCACTAGGAACACCAAAGGATCCCCAAAGCTATTGCCGCAGTACTTAGAAAAGCCATGCTTAACTAGTATTGCAGTCCACGTTGCAATATTCTCAGGCATTTGATCTACTAAAGGGAGGCATTTAACTATTGTTGAACTAACTGTGATGCAAAGAAATATTGCATGTTGCTGCTGTCTTAGCAGGAGAGAGATGATATAATTTCTCCAGCTGATTATTTTCAGTTCCTCTGTCCTGTGCAGCCCAAGCCTATTCAAGTTTACTCATAAAGCTCAGGGCTCTTCCAGACTGGTGGGTTCCTCAGGTTTCTGAAACATGTCATAGACACAATAATAGTCTATTGAGGTGGATTAATAATTGTTGGACGAAAGTACCATATTTTTCGCTCTATAAGACGCACCAGACCACAAGACGCACCTAGTTTTTGGAGGAGGAAAACAAGAAAAAAAATATTCTGAATCTCAGAAGCCAGAACAGCAAGAGGGATCGCTGTGCAGTGAAAGCAGCAATCCCTCTTGCTGTTCTGGCTTCTGGGATAGCTGAGCAGCCTGCATTCGCTCCATAAGATGCACACACATTTCCCCTTACTTTTTAGGAGGGAAAAAGTGAGTCTTATAGAGCAAAAAATATGGTACTTACTCACATTGGGAATAGTTAAACTATGGAACTCACTGCCACAGCAGACAGTAATGGCCACCAACTTGGATGGTTTTAAAAGAGGACTGGACAAATTAAAGGCTATCAATCGCTACTAGTCATGATGGCTACGTTCTGACTCCAAGGTTGGAAGCAGAAATGCTTCTGAGTAACAGTTGCTGGAAACCACAGGAGGGGAGAGTGCTTTGGGGCTTGGGTTGTGCTTTTGTGTTTATTTGGTTAAGGTCTTAAATTACTATTAAGCCAGGTTGATTATTCTTAATTATATTTTTAGACAAACAGAAAGACAGGAAAGGAATGATCCTTTTAATCGTGAGAAAGAGGAAGCAGTCACATAACTGGGGCAGCTTTGTGGAATATTCATGCCTTAAATAGGGAAGTTTGGATTCCTTCCACCCCCATCACATCCAAGGATGTGTTTACCACATCTGCTGTAGAGGAACACCTTGAACAACTTTTAGATAATGAAAATGATTCCCCTGACGATAAGTGACCCAGAGGGTTTCAGCTGAATAATGTGACTTTTTAATCACCAAAGCTATTCACTGGGAATTATCCCATATATCAAATTTACTTTCCACTTGTAATATTCAGAAACAATGTAGAATCAGTCAAAGCACTAAGATTAGAAAAACAGAATGAAAGCAATAACAAATAAGAATATAGAAGATGATGATTGTGTGAACTGCTATTGCAGCCTCATTTTTCTACAGCTGCATACATTACATATATTTAAAGCAGCAGCGTAGTGTGGGTTGTCAGCACCCGGGACAAGGCAAGTAATTTGCGCCCCCTAACCCGGGGCAAGGCAAGTAATTTGTGCCCCCTAACCCCTAACCTGCCGCCGCTGCCAGCTTCTTCTTGCTGCTGCCTGGTCTGGTCTGGTGTGGTTCTCTCCCGCGCTCAGCACTGCGCTGGGCGGCCGCTGCACTGTCCCTCCCCCAGATAGTCCCTCGCTCTCTCTCCGCACCGCATGCCTGGCACGCACCCCCTCCACAGTGGTCAGCGACCCAGCGGCTCGGATCAGATTCGCACAGCCAGAACTGCAGTGAGAGAGAGAGAGAGTGAGCCAGGTAGGGGCAGAGAGCTGCGAGTGCGAGCGCCCCCCCAGCTGCGAGTGCGGCCGCCCCCCCCCTGCACCCCCCATGCTACGCCACTGATTTAAAGCATGTGACTTGGCCAAAAGAATCTTAGGAACCATAATTTAGCTCTCATGCAGCTACAATTCTCAGCACCCTTAAGAAACTACAGTTCCCAGGATTCTTTCAAAAAAGGCATGCACTTTATATGTATGGCGTGTTCACAATCCAAAAGTCAAAGTCACTTTCAGAGGTCACCTTGTCCAAACCTTCCCCCAAAGTCAGGGGCACCCAGCCACCAGCCCCTACAGAGCAATGTACACAATCCAGATTACAGCATACCACAAGAACAGAGCAGGTGCACTCCCAAAGCTGCCTGCAAAAGTAACTGGCTCCAGATGAAGAAAACCACACCATAGAGAGAAAGCACAGAAAGGGAAGGGAAGAGGCTTCCTGACCAACTGTCAATGGCAAACATGTGAGAACAAATGTATGAATCACCTTGCTGGACCAGACCATGAAATCCACTCCAAGCCAGATACCACCTCAGCCCTTCCCTTGAATGGTCACATTTCCATATTTTAAGCAACAAATCTACCCTTTTCACACACCAAGATACATAAGGAGCAATGTGCTGGCAGCCTTCTACCCAGTTACTTGGTCAGAAGTAAAGCCGTTCTCAATTCCTAAGCGTTCCAGTCCTGGCCAATCGGTTGCAAGGCATCAGTATGGCTGACAATAACGTGGCAGTTGGCAGCTAGCTTTTGAAACAGCTTTAACGGAAACATAAGATAAGAAGTCAGGGCTGTAGAAAGAGTTGGATTTTGCTAGAGTCCTATAGGGACTACTCTAAACAGAGCTACTACCATTTCCAGGCTGGACGCAGTTTCCAAGAAGACTAGGTGCTGTCTAAGAGAATCCTCAGTGTGTATGTTCTGTCTTTCCCTGGGTTGGCTGGCCAGGCTCCAGTGAGAGTGCAACGCCTCAATCCTGGTCCACCACTGCAAGCGGTGTTTCACTTTTACATAGCCATTACACTGTGGTAGTGGCAGCCTTAGAGACACCCCTATATTCTGTAGCAAAGAGATAGACAAATGGTAGACTGAGATCCACTGGGAGATTGTTAGGCAATACATACAACATATAAGCAAGTAAGCAAATCTCTATCAATAAAAGGGCTCCACCATCACCTAAAAATCAGCTGTTAGAATTCTTGATGTAAGATTGTACAATTCAGATGTAAGATTGTACTTGTTGCATACAGGTCATCCCAGTGTCGTCTTCTTTGTCGATCACTCGTAGCCGAGTAAGATTGTCTTCCAAAACAGGGTTTTAGCAGTGAGTCCGTAAGTGACGGTGGAGGCCAATTCTGGATCCACACTTCCTTCCACAGTGGGGACAAAGGTTTCGAGGTGGGAGTTAATCATGGCGAGGGTTTGCCAAGCATGCCTTCCTCTTAGCATGTTTCTCCCTTTAGTCCTGAGTTCGGGTGTCTTCGAAGTCCATGACACCTTTGGTAAAGGCTCTTTTCCAATTGGAGTGTATAACTCATGTGGCCAAGTAGACAATTGCTTCTGTTACCACCTCAACCACCCAGACCAGCAATTCACACCTGGTTTTGGTTCATGGACCTCAGAGTTCTAGCAAACAACAAAATGGCTCCGCAGCCTTTCAGTTTTCCCATGGCTGCTTTAGAATTCACCATTCCACCTTAAGAGGCCCCCTGTCACTGAAAAGCCATCGGGACTGCTGTCTTCTGATAGATTTCCTTGTTTAGAATTTCACATATTCTCAGTTTAAATTGATATTAATGCCCATCAAGTACTTGCTTGGA
Organism: Podarcis vaucheri; assembly: GCF_965113315.1. Lineage (NCBI taxonomy): Eukaryota > Metazoa > Chordata > Lepidosauria > Squamata > Lacertidae > Podarcis > Podarcis vaucheri. The sequence goes on from NC_138763.1 coordinate 64,873,239, forward strand.
GAACAGCAGTTATTTATACCAGACAACCCTATTTGTTTTGACTAGTGTAGTTATCAGCTGGAACTCTGCTTTCAAATAACTCAAACCAAAAAGAAAGAAAAAATAGTCCTTGCTGTTTTATAATTTAGAGGCAATTTGGTTCAGCTGCGGTTTTTCATTACACCACTATAGATACACTAATAATTCATTATCGTTCTTTTCATTTGCTCCTGGCTGAAATATCATGGGACGTACAAATAAACTGCCCTTGAAAATCTTGTTTTTGACATAAGCAGGAATTCAGTGCGCGGCTTGAAAACTAGAATGAGACCCAACTTCTCAGAGTGGTATAAAGCAAGTTAAAATATATTTCTGTTCCCTATCACCACCATTAAAAAAGCTGAAATATGCTGCACGGTGCCTACAAGTCAACATGTTATATCTGATATAATCACTAAGAACAAGAATATCACAAATGTTATTCCAGTAATAGCTCAACATAGTGATAGTAATCAATATGTAGAGCTTTTACTGGGAATATCATTTGCAAATGAGGTGACTACCTCAATCAGCTGGTTTTGAGTTAGCAAGCAAGAGCAGCATTTTTTTTATTACTTTATTATTGTATTTTTACTGCCAGGGACAGGGAGAGGCACTTGTGGGATTTTCTGCAGCGGTTGTCAAAACAATTCCTTGGGGTACAATTCGCTTTAACTTTGTGAGCCACCTCAGGCACTACAATGTCTTCAGCCAACCAGGATTCAAACCAAGACAAGAGCTAAATGCAAAAGAAACTAAAAACCAGGCCAACTAGTTTATATGAGCTTGTAGTGCCTGGTCTCTTATCATGACATAGAGAAGGCTGGAAGCCAAGTTATATATAAACTCAGGAATGGGGAGACAGAGGCTCTACAAATGTTTCTACAACTACAGCTCCCATCATCCTCCCTAGCCATTGGTCATGCTTGCTGGAGCTGATACAGTTCAATGACATCTGTAGGACCAAAAGTTCAAGGTGATCATTGCAGGGATGAGGAACCAGATGTTGTTGGCTCTCAATTCCTCCCAGTCCCAATCAGCATGGCCAAGAGTCAGGATAATGGGAGGTCAAATTCCCCAACCCTGTTGTATTGCAATACCACATTTATTCCCTGAAGGGTGGAAGTTGTCTGAGATTTTGCTGCGTTTTGCATGGTTGAAGACATCATAGAGAGGCTGCTCACCATTGTTAAGAGGCTAAAGATGTGCACAAAAGTTTATATCGGGCTTCGTGCCTGCGATAAGCATGCCACTTAAGTCACCTTGTGTTAATTTGATACAACACTTAAAGAAGAAATGAAATGTACTTAATTATAAGCCAGGTAGGTGTAGGTTCTCATTATAATTACTTTCCTACTAATGGAAGATTTGAAATAATTGACCAATCTATTATATATCGTGCAGATGTTTTATGAGACAGAACTATGTCAGCTGGCACCTCTGGCAAAGGAAGGGCATTGCAGATATTAATTGTCCTGTGGCACACTTTCATAGATGAGTTAAAGCAACACTAAATTATCCCCTGCCACTCTTAATTATATTTGCTTTGTTCACATCCTTCTGTGCCCATCTGGTGGCTATCCAACAGCAATGCATGCAGTGCTATACAAGTTGGCAGAGTTAAATGCCCTCCGATTGGTGTTTGTGTGCACGAGTTAACACATGTGTCCATTGGCACTGCAGGTGGAGTAGTTTCTTTGAAGATTTGGAGGGGCGGGTACTGTACAAAGAGTGGCCAGAGATTATAGTTGTATGAACTAAGTCATGGTTCCCTGTTATTATTCAGGGAACTAGGGTATCAAAAGGAGGAAGGTTGGTTATAAGCACAGTACAGCTGGTGTGGGGGACTTTTGGTCCTTCGGAATTTGTGAATTACAACTCCCATCATCCCTGGCCTTAGGCCTCACTTGCTGGGGCTGATGGGAGTTGCAGTTCAGCAACACCCTGAGGACAAAAGGCTTCCCATACCTGCTACGCAGGTTGGGGAAAGGTTAAACAAACCTTTGTTAATATCTCTGACAAATATGAACCTCGAGTATCAGTTTCAACAGTAAAACTCCATACCCTTCAGCATCAAAAAAGGAACCTTGTGAATTCTGACAAAATGAAGATTTGGCCAGAAACACAGCAGGCCACATACCTTTGAAATAATGCATATTTGCATAGTCTAGACAAAGAAGAGTTTGTAAAACAAAGAAGAGTTTTTGTAAAACAGGGGTAAACATGTACCGGTACTTAGAAGTAGCTCAGTCAAAGACTCCTTTTGGAGCAAGAGAAAGCAGGCTATGTGAATCAGCGCCCATCTAATAAAGAGCACCTAGACTTTGCTGTCCAACAAGATCTGCTTCCTGCACCTGTGCAGGTATTTTTGATAGTGCCGCATTTTGTGTTTTTAGCTCCTTACACTCTTCAGTTGTGACTCTCTTCAAGATGGTTTAAACTACCTTTCGAGTCGGTGTTGGCTACCGTCCCTGCAAGGGGGAAGGAGACACAGGAAAGTCCTGGAGATGTTTTCTATGTTGGCATCTGATCATTTCAGTGAGTGATCACATTTGCTCATTGTTGATTTCAGATTGCATTGGACACCTGAGCCCCAAAAGGCAAATGTTGACAGGTAAGAAAGTAAAAATTGTATCGCTAAGGACAATGGCAGGATAGACACTATATACACTTAATGCTCTCACGCACCCAAAGAAAGAATCTGGGGAACTATAGTCCACCCCTTACAGAGTCCTTAACAGGATTCTTGGGGGTGGTGTGCTTTAAATGCACTTTAGCTGTATGGTGTATACTCAGTCACTAATATATCATCCAATCCCTTTGCATGACATTCACATGGGGCAGAGCCAGATGCTTTAAAGGCCATTTGCAATGGCACTGAGCCCTTAAAGAACATTGCATTCCTAAATGATCACTTCCATCTGTTGAGGAACATTATTACCTAGGAGATATATGTTCTATCTACCCTAGGTAATACCCATTGATCTCCCATGTGTTTTGTGTGAAGGTTTTTTTTAGTTCCACTTTCTTCTTCGCTATAACTCTGAATTCCAAATGGGCATTATCTCTTGCCAGAGAAAAACATTTCATGATTGCCATGTTATGATTGCCATACGTTCAATTCACTCACTCAGTGTCATTATTATGTAAATGGAGGGGGGGGGGAAATCTGTGTGTGTTTCTCCGGAACCATTTTCCAATGGCCTGAAGATGCCAAGCTATGCATTCTTCCCAAGATGTAAGATCCATTGTACTCACTAGGATTTACTTTGAAGTCTAAACCACAGAGCCTAGGGCTTGCCGATCAGAAGGTCGGCAGTTCAAATCCCCACGACGGGGTGAGCTCCCACTGTTCGGTCCCAGCTCCTGCTTACCTAGCAGTTCGAAAGCACGTCAAAGTGCAAGTAGATAAATAGGTACCGCTCCGGCGGGAAGGTAAACAGCGTTTCCATGCGCTGCTCTGGTTCACCAGAAGTGGCTTAGTCATGCTGGCCACATGACCCGGAAGCTGTACGCCGGCTCCCTCGGCCAATAAAGGGAGATGAGCACCGCAACCCCAGAGTTGGCCACGACTGGACCTAATGGTCAGGGGTCCCTTTAAACATACCTATAATTGCTCTGTAAAGAGACCTTTGGCTATTTTTTTAAATTTTTTTTCTCTATCTCCAGTAATCTGAGCATTTCAATCTGATTTGCAATGGAAATTCTTGATACCTTTAGATACCACCGTAATTGTTAGGTTAACTTGGGATAGAGGAGAAAGCTGGGAAACAAGAGGGGCATCTAATAATTTCAAACAAAATATCTTAGCAGTTTAATTTCAGTTATAGTGAATCAGTTGAATAGTGAATAAATACCACTATATGTTACACGTGGGCATTTGAATTCCATATAGGATCAAGAATCATTTTTAATTACTTAATTTACTACCAATCAGGAACATATAAAAAGCATTTACTGCTATCACCTGGTGGGTAAATTTGTTCTGACTTTTAAATCGCTGGGTCACAGAAAATGAAAGCATCGCTTTTGCATTGATGAGGAACGCAGAGCAAGCTCCTGATCTCCCCCTTCTGGTTCCCATGAAATCTGCACAGAACGCTTTGGTTCCGCTTTTTGCATCGCTCCTTCCCTATTAAAGTTTGTGAGGGAGAGAAAAAACAAAACTGCGTGCAGAAGAAAGGAGTCAAATAAAGATGCATCAGCAGGTAAAGAAAAGGTATGTGTCCTTTAAACACATCCAATCTTCTTAAGCACATGTTGGGAAGGTATCAGATGTTCTCAGGTGGTTTGACATTCCCTTCTAAGTATGTTAAACAATAATAAACCACTGGGTGTGCAAAGGGCCCAGTTACAAATTACCTGCTGTACAGTGGTACCTCGGGTTAAGTACTTAATTCGTTCCAGAGGTCCGTACTTAACCTGAAACTGTTCTTAACCTGAAGCACCACTTTAGCTAATGGGGCCTCCTGCTGCTGCCACGCCGCCGGAGCATGATTTCTGTTCTCATCCTGAAGCAAAGTTCTTAACCTGAAGCACAATTTCTGGGCTAGCAGAGTCTGTAACCCGAAGCGTATGTAACCCGAGGTACCACTGTATTTTAAAAGAAGGTAGATCTGGACCTACAGGTAAATCTTGGGTCTGTAGTTAGTGGACGCTAGTCCATTAAAGCAAATAGGACATTGCCCCACCAACCTCAGCCAAACAGGAGTTTCTAGTCCAGTGATTTTAATATCCAAAACCAGTTCAGCTCTTGCCATTTGGCATTATTAAGTTATGCAATCTCCCTAAGCAGAGGGTCCATTTAGCAATGATAGCTAATTCTCAGGCAATATCTCCTAACTCAAATGGATATTAACTTACTGTTTGACTTTGCCTCAAAATTCTAGAACCTTTGATCATTCCATGAAGTTGATTTGCAATAACTCTATGACCAAAAATTTAAAGGAAGCCTTTTTCCCCCTGCTGAACTCATAATTCATTGTCAGAATTATGCTTTGACGGTCACTGACACTGCCCACCCAGGAAAGAATTTTCAGCAAAATCCACAGCTTGCAAGTAACTTAAAAGCACCATTCAGCTGTTAGAACAATCAAGAGCTGTTAATTTGCTCAAGAACCTAAGTGACCTATTGCACCTTCTTTAAAATACTTAAGAACAAATTAAGCCTTAGTTTTCACTTTGGGGCATGAAGCCATCATTTCTATTCCAAAACAGATGCAGTCGAGGATGCTCCCTCACTGCAATTCCTACATCAAAGTAAGTTTCAAACAGTCAGTCTGGTCAGATTCTATATGTGGAATGAGATGGGTGCCATCTTGTCTTTCGCCTCAGGCAGCAATCTGTCGTGTACTGGCTTTGGGCTGAGGGCCAGTTCATAAGAGCATTTGAGCAATGATCTCCCCCACCCTGCCATCCAGTTACATCTTCCAGTATAGTGAAGATAATACTTTTTTAAAAAAAAAGTTAAAGTACACACAGAGGCCCCACCCATGGATATCCACAGGGGAGACAGCAACAGAAAGACCTCCATTGGCTCCCAGTACATTTCTGAGCACAATTCAAAGTGTTGGTGCTGACCTTTAAAGCCCTAAATGGCCTCAGCCCAGTATAGCTGAAGGAGCATCTCCACCCCCATCATTCAACCCAGACACTGAGGTCCAGCTCTGAGGGCCTTCTGGCGGTTCCCTCACTGCGAGAAGTGAAGTTACAGGGAACCAGACAGAGGGCCTTCTCAGTAGTGGCACCCGCCCTGTGGAATGCCCTCCCATCAGATGTCAAGGAAATAAACTACCTTACCTTTAAAAGACATCTGAAGGCAGCCCTGTTTAGGGAAGTTTTTAATGTTTGATGTTTTATTGTGCTTTTAACATTCTGTTCGGAGCCGCCCAGAGTGGCTGGGAAAACCCAGCCAGATGAGCGGGGTATAAATTATTATTATTATTATTATTATTATTATTATTATTATTATTATTATTATTCCACAGATTCCCAGACTTCATTGTTTTAAACAGGGATGTTTCAAGCATTTGTATAAATTCAGCTATTATAGAAAATGCACATGCGCTCTTGTTCTCAATTTTTCTAAGAAATCAGCCTGACTTCGCACTTTTAATGTTTTTATTATTATTATTTTTAAAATCTCTTGGGGGGGGGGAATCCTGCAGATGCCCCTGGTCTCCCATCTACTCTACAAACGTGGAGATGGCTGTTCAGCCAGTAGTGTGAGCATTTCTTCTTCCTCCCACCTACCCACCCACCCAAACAAACAAACAGAAGAACAGCCCTGCTTGATCAGGCCCATGGCCCGCCTAGTCTGGTACCCTGTTCTCACAGCGGCCACCAGATGCCTGTGGGAAGCCCAGAGGCAGGGTACGAAGGCCTCTTTTCCCCTCCTGCCCTTTCCAGCAATAGAGGAGAGCATTTCCGTATCTGGAAGCAGCAGGGACAGCCAGAAAGGCCAGCTGTCACCACTGACACCTCTCTGCCTCTTGCTTCCAGCAGCTAGGACTGGCCCCTCTTTCCCTCAGAGGCTGATGCAGCCAACTGCTCTGCGAAGAAGAAGCCAGCTAGGCAAAATGCCATCGCTGCCACCTTTTAAATAAGGCTATTAAAAACCGCATGCATTTATTTATTTATTTTACTTGGTTTAATGATGTGCTATTTCTTTCGCTGTGCTTATTATGCACTGGAGGATGGTCAACAGGGTAAAAAAAAAAAAGCTTAAAATAAATAAGTCAGCCTACATAGTTTATTACTGATTTAGTAACTTCCTTCTGCAGCTTGGGAGGCAAGGTGGGAAACCTTTATTGCTTTATCCTTGGACTCTTCCTGATTTTCTGAAAAAAAGCAAACTTCAGCAGTATAGAGAGAGCAGCACATACTATGACTTTACTGCCCGGGTTACTGTAATATCTTTCACAGCAGGAAATGTGCATTCCAATAACGTGCTCTGTAAATATGTAGTTTCTTAGGATGCTTCCGGACAGGCACCTAATATTGCAAATAGGTCATTAGATTGTAGGCAACCGGTGAGGTATTTTTAACATATCACACTTTTAGCAGAAAGGTTATATCCAGGTTGAATAGCAAAGGGAGCGGGAAGATGCAGGCTGCCATTTTGATGCCAGTGACATCTGTTAGATAGTGCTAAAGATTTTCATGCATTGGGAGCACCCGTCTCACAATAAACCCCCTGTCTGGAAGTACCCTCAGTGGCAAGTTCAGATCCAGTGCAATTATTTAGTTTTCTCTTTCTACACGGACGGCCCTGTCATTAGGCAGAGTGAGATGGTCACCTCAGGTGGCCGGTGCTGAGGGGCATGGAACGAATACAGAAGTCGGACTCATTTTCTCTTTGTACAAGAACAAGCACGAAGGAGGTTTCCCAGCCCGTTCACAGGTCCTTATAATACCAGTGGAAACAGCTGGTCCTGGCGAGTATTAACCGCTTTCAATTTTAACCTGAGGACTTTCATTTGTTCAGTTTTAATTTTAATTTATTTGAATTAATTTTGGGGTGCATTTCAATCGATTGATTGCTTGTTTTTATGCATATTGTATTACTTATATGATGTTAGCCACTCTCAGCCCGGCTCCAACCGGGAAGGGTGGGGTACAAATAAAAAAAAATTTATTATTTATATTGTGCCATGACCTACACTCTCTTAGATATACCTTCTGCATTTGAGCAAGCATTGTTTTCAAGACCTTGCCCCTCTACTAGGTGTTGAAGTGAGGTTTAAGTGCCTGTTAGATCCGTTTGCATACATGAAAGTGGAGACCATCTTTGCCTCAAATAACTGAATTTCTTGAGCCAGCCCTGTACACACATGAGAACGATGTCTGGTTTTATTCAGATATACTTTGGCAAATTTTGTTTTATGCATCCATCCATCCTTCCGAAGCCAGGCCTAATGTATTTTTTTAGAGAATGTTTATCGAATCAAGCTAACAACAACCATTTATCATCTTATATCAGTCTAAATTGTTGTGTGAGAGAGAGGAAAGAGAAAGAGAGAAGGAATTGTTTTAGCTAATCAAAGCATTTGCCAGAGAAGAATTTTATTTCCGTGAAATGTACTTGCTAAGGGCCTTCATTCTTCACAACTGCACTAGCTGTAATTTGTCGGATATGGAGAATGGCAAAGGCTTGGCGGAGAAATGTTCTGTGTGCACATCCAGGACATATTTATCAATTTGAAAGATCCAAACCCAGACAATGCCCCCTCTCTAGTTTTCATGCCCCCAAACAAAAAAACCAAATGAATGGAATGAACAAGCATTTAAGATGTGCTAAAGCTGCTGTAATCTGAATCAATGGCGCTATTACATAGTCAAGCCATGCAATATTCCACAAACGGAAAGACCTCTTTGCAGGCCAATTCAACACAAGACTCTTTTGTGCAGTATTTTCTGGAGCAGTATGTAACCACCTCAGGTGGAATGAGCAAAAATCAAGAGATTCTCAAGAGAACACCGAAGAGATTTCAAACTGAAATATATTGTTGAGGCAAACAGAATGGAATTCACCTTTGGGGTCCTCTTAAGAGACCCCTGCAAATCAAGAACTGGCGTTTGATCTGCAGAGCAACAGGTATAGCAACCAGAGCCCACCGAACTGTCTAGCAGGGCCAGAGCAAGGGCTGGTTATTCCCTTTTGTGAGGAAGAAGTCAAACAGCTCTTCCTAACTGTGGAATGAGAAGAGGAGCTTAGGGAATGGGGGAGATTTCAAAGCCCCATCTCCAAATTCACATGTCAAAGGCAAGTTTTTGGGGTGAAAATCTTTTAAAATATATTTAGCAAGTGTTTTAAGATGTTTTAAAAATTAACTATGGTTTCATGTGGATGAGATGGAAAGAACAAATATTACCAGTGGCTCCCACTCATTATTATGTTTGGGGGTGAAACAGCTCATGAGCTCTGGTTCACACATGATGCAAATCCAGCCTCTAGTTTATGCCCCCCCCCCTGCCCTGCACACCTTCCCATCCAACATGGCAAAGTCAGGAGTGGGAGTGGAATAAAGCAGGGATCTTTAAACAGCACGCACCAGCACACTGCTTATTCACATTAAACCATATTTTAGAGGGCTTTTTTAATGAAAGTTTTTTTTATCAAAACTTGAAAAACAAAACATAGTTTCATTTTTAACTATGGTGGCAGCAGACAGCATGGTGTGAGTGCCAGTACTCACCTGGCCTCACCTAAAGCTGAGTCACTACCGTGTCATCACAGCTTCCATGGGATGGAGGTGGCGCTGTGGTCTAAACCACTGAGCCTCTTGGGCTTGCCGATCAGAAGGTCGGTGGTTCAAATCCCTGGTGTGGAGTGAGCTCCTGTTGCTCTGTCCCAGCTCCTGCCAACCTAGCAGTTTAAAAACACAGCAATGCAAGTAGATGAATAGGTACTGCTGCGGCGGGAAGGTAAACTGCATTTCCGTGCACTCTGGTTTCCGTCATGGTGTTCCATTGCACCAAAAGTGGTTTTGTCATGGTGGCCACATGACCCAGAAAGCTACCTGCGGAAAAACGCAGGCTCCCTTGGTATGAAAGCGAGATGAGAACCGCAACCCCTTGGTCACCTTTGACTGGACTTCCCCATCCAGGAGTCCTTTACCTTTACCATCACAGCTTCCACTACTGAACTATGGTTTAACCTTGCATGAGAACAAGGTCACCAACTCTAGGGCCCCTTGCCAAAAAGTCTTAGACCTTCTGTCCCCAAGGCTGGTATCAGAGTGATACACTGTGATAGATATCTTTTGGTGACAAAATGTCCTCAATAGAAACAAACTTACTCCATGCTTTAAAATAAAAGTTTTGTTTTTGTTTGTCGATATCCTAAACTGGCAAATGGATGAGCTCCCTAAGGGGTATGGGGATTACACTTCCCTCTCCGTACTGAGGTAATAATGTAGAGCTGGCGCTTCAATACAGCAGGAGACAATAATTCTGAAATGTAAATCCCTCCCTGACCCATTAAGGATCAACAACAAAAGAGATAAGAGAGTTAAAAGAGAAAAGAATGGGTATTGACGTTACGCAGTTCCAACATTATTGGTTTTTGTAAAACAAAAATAAAAAGAATCCCTTAACATTGATTCTTCCCAATGTTCACTGGCCAGTTATTCATTGATTATCATCTAGTGCATTTTTACACACAACATAAGCTAACAAATTTAACAATTGGGCTTGTCAGGGAGGAAATACCACCGCAACTGTTCTGGCAATATTGGTCAGTATAAAGCAGTAATGTGTTTTTATGTTGTTTTTATTAGATTCACATGAAATTTTTACTGTTCTTGTAAAAGGCTCGGTGGAGATTAAGGTATTATTCCTAGCATACTGTTGACACAGCTTTTTGAACCTGAGCTGCTGAAGCAGAAAAAAAGCACGTGGAGCAACTGCAATCAGAGCTCCTTTAATCCCAATTCCCTGGCTTTAAAGTGCTGCTTAATCAATCAAAACACTGTGTTAGACGCCATGCGGCTTATAACCAAGAGCTACATATCATCTTTAAATAAAGTCTTAAGTTGAAAGCTCATTTCATGCTTAGCAAGAATTTTCTTGCTGAATCGATATTGCCATTGTGTGTGCCCTTTGAGCAAGCGCCAGTGGTTTCCAGCTACAACTTTGGAGTATTGCAGCATTGTTGGCTGAAACATCCTATAGATGTCTAGGCCACGTCTAGACATCCTAACATTTAAGCTGCCACTTTAAACAATCAGGGCTTCTCCCAAAGTATCCTGGGAACTGTAGTTAGTTAAGGGTGCTGAGAGTTGTTAGGAAACGCCTGTTTCCCCCCAGAAGGGTACAATTCCTAGAGTGATTTAACCATAAATCCCTCTTCATAAGAAACTCTGGGATCCTCCAGCCTTCTTCAGCAGATCCTGAGGGTGCCCTTGGGGAGAAAGGGAAAAGAAAAGGATAGCAAAGCACCAGTAGAACAGCTGCAATGGATACTACCCAAGGTTTTCAGGGACGTTTTGTGACTCTTGAATAAAAAAAGTACAGTGTTCATCCCACAAATGTTAACAGGAAAACATTCGGCACAGCCCTGTTATTTTCACAATACTATTTTTTTCTTTTTTTATCATAGATTTTGCAAATTCCTTTTGAGTGGGGTTTTGATATCAACCGATTGCCATAAACAGTATATACAACAGAGACTCTGAAAAGCCCAAGATATGACTGCAGCCAAAGAACAAATATAATTCAAAGAAATTGCCCAATTAAACTGAGAAGCACATTGAAATACACACGCACACAAAACCACAACTGAGCACTTCAGCAACAGCCATTAAAAAGTGAAAGATGAAACGGAATTCTTGATGCATAAGTAGCAAGAGGGTGACGGACAATTCTTTTTTCCCCAGCTGTACTAACTAAACCATGAATTTATGATGGAGTAGTAACTAAGGCAGATTACAATGGTTTTAACATTTACCTGGGAACAGCAGGATTTTCTGGGCCCAGGAAACTGTGGGTGAATTGAGGCCCCTGCCCCATCACAAACAAGAACTGAGACTTGCATATAAATTTGAGGTGTGTATAGAAGCAAATTTAGAAATGCCATACATTTCACCACAGTGGGGCAGAATGTTACTGGCTGAGGTGACTTTGATAAGTATAAACTTTGTAAAAAAAAATAAAACATAGTGCCTACCTGAAGGTAGACCATGACCTGGGTTATGTACATTCAAACGTACATAATTGAGATGGTTCAATTATCAGGTAATGGCTCTGTATTTCCTCAGGTGGCTCGAGAGGGAGCATTTGTTTGAAAGAGGGATGGGGGTCAGGGAATTTGATTCAGTTTGCATTTCAAGGTGAAACCTACCTAAGAGCCAGTGTGGTGTAGTGGTTAAGAGCGGTAGTCTTGCAATCTGGGGAACCGGGTTCGCATCTCCGCTCCTCCACATGCAGCTGCTGGGTGACCTTGGGCCAGTCACACTTCTTTGAAGTCTCTCAGCCTCACTCACCTCACAGAGTGTTTGTTGTGGGGGAGGAAGGGAAAGGAGAATGTTAGCCGCTTTGAGACTCCTTAAAGGGAGTGAAAGGCAGGATATCAAATCCAAACTCCTCCTCTTCTTCTTCTTCTTCTAATTTGCAGTTTCTAAAACAATATGAAAACCCCAACAGAGGCACGCTTCAAAAGTCACACTTCTCTGAATTTTGCACTGTGAATCTCCAGCCACCTAATGTGCACAAAAATGCATAAACTAGGTAGGGTGTTCATTTTTTAAAAAAAATGCATATATTAGTGAAAATAACATTAACAACGCGTTATATTTGAGGAAATGGCTTTGCAAAAATATGTATGCGAGGCAAAATTTCATAAATATTGCAAAATATACACATGTGTATTAGGAGAAAATTGCACTAACATACTGTTGAAATTTCATGAAGACTTAAAAAAAATCTGATGTGGAAATGTGGAGTAGGGGTTGAGCTCACTGGAATTTTTGCATCCTTTCATTTGTGGAATTACCTTGTGCAAGTATGGCTCATTGATGTCATTTGGTTTGCAAAATGCCTTTTAACCTGATGCGAAATTGTTGTTGGGGTTTTTTGTGAAATTGGTGCAAGTGACCGACTGTATTTTGTCTGCCACAAAAACAATTGATTGCACAGCTGAAGGTCTGCAAATGTGAATCTTTGGCTGTCATTTCCACAGGTGTTATTGTGCCCCTGCAGTCTTCCCCAACTTTTTTCTCAGCAAAACGAAGTTTTTTCTTCACCTTAAATCTCAATAATCACACCTTCCTGCAGTTTGTTTCCTCTTTCAGGAAAGGCTGGCTATCTCACTCAGCTTGAAAGGACATTTCATTCTTGTGGTCATTTGATAGTTCAAAGTAACAATTATGCCTTTCCTCTTTTTTGTCAATTTGATTTATCCTCATTCCTCAATCATGGATCCTCATTTATGTAGTCTGCCTAGGTTTTGGAATGGGTGGTGTTCTCGCTCTTTCTCAGCCAATATACTAAGGCTGAAGTTCTAACCATTTTTGCCTGGGAGTAAGCCCCATTGAATGGAATAGGACTGACTGAGTAGCCATGCTTAGGACTGTGCTTTAAAGCAAGCTTTAAGCCTGCTCCTGAAACCACTCATTTTAATTATAGGAGTTTGGTCTCTTGTAAAAGCAGGATTTTGATATTTTGACTGGCAAAAAGATTTTGATCTTTTGTCTTGCACACAAAAATATTTTTTTAAAGATCTGTCCACCCGTAGCCAAGGCAGGGTATGGTGTACTGTATATGCATTCTGTGTCTCTCATTTTTATAAAGAACTACTTGCTCAATATAAAAAAGCATTGTAAAAAAAAAAAAAGTCCAGTAACATTCACATTTCAAATGAAAACAAAAACTGTCTATCCTTCTCCTCAGTGGTGAAAAAGTGGCTGGGTTGTTTTCTTCATAAGAACTAAATGAAAAACATGACGAAGTGAGGATGAGAGATGAGAACACTGAATAGAACTTGCGTAACTCAGAATGACCTCTTTTCTTGATTAAGCTCTGAGACGTGAAGCCCCATTTCAGTTTTCCTACCATCTCCCACTACCACCAATGACATACATGGCTGGCTAGCTAGCTAGCAAACAGGATTTGAAAGATAGCAAAGAGGAGGAAGGGAAGATAAAGAATGCTAATGGCTGCCATAAGCAGAGTATATAGGAATCCTCTTCAAAGGAGAAAAATAGTTTTGACATAGAAATTGGTTGCTGCATTCACCATAAAGCAGCCCTTTTTTCTGCACTGATCACAGGAATAGGTTCCTCTAAATACTGAAAAAATCCTTTGGAGAAAAGCATTAACTCAGCAACTGCAGTTGACATTCGTAATCAAGCAAATCTGTCTCCATTTGAATGAAAGCTCAACAATTGCAAAAAATGGAGTCCATCCCTAATGTGGATAACTGAACTTAAGATTGAAAAACCAAGACACTGAGGAAAATAAAAATCAACAGATTTGCCCATCCCTAGTTTTAAAGCCTATTGTCTTTGTCCATGGGAACCTTGCCAACAAAGGTCCGTATAGTGAACGCTATGGTTTTCCCAGTAGTGATGTATGGAAGTGAGAGCTGGACCATAAAAAAGGCTGATTGCCTAAGAATTGATGCTTTTGAATTATGGTGCTTGAGGAGACTCTTGAGAGTCCCATGGACTGCAAGAAGATCCATCCTCTCCATTCTTAAGGAAATCAGCCCTGAGTGCTCACTGGAAGGACAGATCCTGAAGCTGAGGCTCCAATACTTTGGCCACCTCATGAGAAGAGAAGACTCCCTGGAAAAGACCCTGATGTTGGGAAAGATGGAGGGCACAAGGAGAAGGGGACGACAGAGAATGAGATGGTTGGATAGTGTTCTCGAAGCTACCAGCATGAGTTTGACCAAACTGCGGGAGGCAGTGGAAGACAGGAGTGCCTGGCGTGCTCTGGTCCATGGGGTCACGAAGAGCTGGACACGACTAAATGACTAAACAACAACAACAAGTTTGAAAGCACCCTCCACATCACACATTTGCCATGCCCAAGCTTTCTCTTGCTGACAGAGGGTGGTATTCACCTAGGTTTTTCTCAGAGTAGACCCATTGAAATTAATGGACCTAGCTTAATCATGATCATTAATACTGCCCATAGTACTTTTTATGATGTGGGGCAGGGGATTACGTGGACACAATTTCAAACACATTTAATTTAAAGCGATATTTGGTGCAAATGATGACACCAGTTTTACCCAAAATCATCTCTGGTTCAAGCAGATCCTCTGAGAAGCATCTACCACAGGCTTCCTCAACCTTGGCCCTCCAGATGTTTTGAGACTACAATTCCCATCATCTCTGACCACTGGTCCTGCTAGCTAGGGATCATGGGAGTTGTAGGCCAAAAACATCTGGAGGGCCGAGGTTGAGGAAGACTGATCTACTATATCAAATTAATGTTACACAACATATATATTTCAATCAGAAAAAAATAGACTAATTTTTATTAATTTTCAACACAAGTATACAATTTTATCCAAATTTTCACAAATTATCTCTTTTTGGACTTCCTTCAGCTTCTCTGACAATCATCCATCTTAACCTCTTATTTACGCATTTCTTCTATTTAGTATTGCCATTAGTCTTCCCTCCCACTATTTAACAATACATCTCAAATTTCACAGTGCTTCTTGAAACCCCACTAGCGTTGTTTGCACATCACATATATTTTTCAGATATTCTACAAATTTCCCCCAGTCTTCGATGAACTTTTGGTCTCTAAAATATCTGATTTTCCCAGTTAACTTGTCCAATTCTGCATAATCTGTCAGTTTCAATCTCCATTCTTCTATCGTCGGTATTTCCTCTTGTTTCCATTTCTGGGCCAGTAAAATTCTTGCTGCTGTAACTGCATATTGGAAGAGTTTACAATCCTTTCTTCTTATCTCCTTTCCTGTAATCCCTAATAGAAAAGCCTCTGGTTTCTTTACAAATGTGTATTTTAACATCTTTTTCAGTTCATTATATATCATCTCCCAGAATGTGGTAAAACGTTCCTTCTTTTTTTTTTTACAATCCCACCACATATGGTAAAACGTTCCTTCTTTTTCTTTACATTTCCAACACTTATTACACGTCTTAAACATTTTTGCTAATTTTACCGGTGTAATATACCATCTATAAAACATTTTCATAACATTTTCCTTTAACACCGTACATGCAGTAAATTTTAAATTTTCTTTCCATAATTTTTCCCAGTCATCAAATTGTATATTATAACCAAAGTCCCTGGCCCATTTTATCATTACCGACTTAACTTCTTCATCTTTTGTTACACGACATAGTCTAGTAACTGTCTTTTCTCCTTTAGTGAAGGAAGCAGACTACATGTGCAAGGCAAATATGGCAGAAGCTGGTAACCATTCACCTCTTGCTCCTAGCACTGTCCCAGTACTAGGGGAACATTGTCGCTCCAACAGTCTTTTGCATGTGGCACAGAGTGTACTTAATAGTAATACACACCTATTTTACTCCAAAACGTAGCATCTCATGTCCCCTCCCACCCAGTTCTCAGTTCCACATAGCAAAATTAAGTGGGCGGTTTCAAGAAATGTAAGCAAATTTCACTAATTAATTTTCAGCACAGAACTGGGAATTTAAATGTTAAAATTCCAGACCTATTCAGGCACCAGTGAAAGCTATCAGTGAAGTTTGCAAAGAGGATTATAATAATTGATCTTCCTGGGGATATTGCACAGGATTTTATGCAATGCATTTCCTGAGCTAGTTTATGAATGTAAAGGCTTCTTGTTTCCCTCCCACTGGGCACAGCTAGCTTGTCAATCATCCTCCAAACACACAGAACAGTTAGCTTTCAGAGGAATAATAGACAAAGCAACTGCTCTGGACTTTAAGCAGTTTGATGACTAAGAACACTTGTATGTGGTAAGTTCTTCTTTAAATACTCTATACACAGTATCTTCATATCTGTCTGCATTAGGCTTGTTAATAAAATGCATTTATGCTTTAAATAACCACAGTGCATTGATAGTTGCTGCTTCTGTAATGCCAATATTGATTTTAAAGGATGTTGCATATTTCATATGTTGAATGCTTGATAAAACACCCATGGGAGCAAGTTGCTACAATTTAGCAAGTAGGTTAACAGTATAATTTCCAATTAACTGCTGCTTTAATGGGTACAGTGAGAAATTACTTTAACGACTACAGTAGTCAATCCATGTAAACAAGACTTAGGAATTTGCTTCCTGTTAAGTGGAAGAGGAGTTTTAAATAGTTTGGATTTTTAAAAAAAGACAAGAAATATGCTTGCGTCAATCCCTCTAAATACAAAAACTCCAACATAGGAATGGGAGATTGAGACCTGACTTTAAAGTAATTACTTCAGTCTTTAAAATATATATTAGCACAGAAAATACTAAACAGGAAAAGGAAAAGTAGGATGTGGAACAGAATATCCTCACCCTCCAGTCTTGATGGAAACTTTTGCATTTGTCATGTCACAGTGACTCAGGATTCCCGAACGAAACAAGCTGATTTCTATCGAAATGAGTGATAACTTCATTCCTCCAGCTTTATTTCTAAATGGTAAGGTTCCATTGTATCTTTTTTATTCCACTTCCAAAAATGCAACGTGCTTGCTACTGACTGATCTTTAAAAGGCAGTATTTATGCAGCTTCTATAGCTGTATAATTATATTTATAAGAACATGGTGGGATTTAGCTTACACAAATGCAGCTCTGTTTTCTCCACCGTCTATTTTAGACTGTAAGCTCATTGGGAGAAGGGACCTATGTTGCCTAATTCTGATTCTGCAGTGCACATTAATGACACGGGGCATAGTAACAACAACAACTGCAGAACTCTGTGATCACCAGTGTGACTTAAGTGCCGGAATTTGCTTTGGAAGCAAGAATATGTTGGTGACAAGTAGGGACATCTGAAGACTTGGTTTGACCTGCATTTTTAAGCCAGCTGACCTGATATACACTTAATGCACCAGAAGGCAGTTTCCTCTTCAGGTTTCTGTACTTCTCCAAATTCACGTTATAGTTGAGTACATAAATGCATGCAAAGGATATCTGGAGAGGAAATGCATGCATGCAAAAAAAAATGCACATTTTGTGGAAAGAATACATTCAACATGTGATTTTTGTGTGTGTGGCGTTCAAAAAAATTAACAGAATGTGAAGCTGAGATGGCTGAAATAGGTTGATTCATATATCCCTAGTGCCAAGATATTCTGTTGTCAAACTAACCTTAGTTTGTGTGTGTGTGTTTGGTGGGGACTAGAAAAAGTTCTACACAGTAGGCTTGGCTAATGGGAAGTTCATAGGAGATGCTCTCAAAGCCCAGTTTCTACCTAGCAATGCCCCAATGTGAACTGCAAGGAAAGAACTGGACTTGAAGGATACAATCTCTTCAAGGCCAATTTTGCCATGAAGCTTTTTTTTTGGGGGGGGGACAGGTCCTCAGTTAGGTTTGTGCATCTATTTTATCATGAATATCATTAAGGAGGCTTATTTTGTTTGCTTGTTTATGGCATTTCCGCTCCATGTTTTAACGCATTTGTTCTCAGGGTAGCTTGAACAGCTTTACTGTCATGTAAAACACAATACAGAAAAATAATAGAAACAAAAACAAAAGCGAGGAAACAACAATGAAAACACCTCAAGTTAGTCCCCAAATGCCAGACAGAATGAACATACTTTAAGTCATCTCCAAAAGGAAACTAGAGAAAACCATAAATGGGCTTCTTTTCAAGAAAAGTAATGTAAGAGCAACAACTAAAAAGGCTCTGTTCCCAGAAGATGCCAATCTCAGTACCCCCAAAGGATGCCACCTGGAGCTAAGTTGAAGAACACAGAATGTGAGTGCTGAAAATCCTGAATTAATTTTGTGGATTCTAAAAATACATCTGTTTCTCTCTTCTTTTTTCCATGCAGCAGTGAATGTTGACAATAAATTTTAATAGATTGTCGGCATTTACTGGCATATCACTGAATTTCTGGACATTCACAAATTTATCTGGGGTTGCAAACATTTGCTATAACATATTCATACATACACTTACATGAAACAGAATGGCAGAAATCAGGGCTTCCAGCAATATGTATTTTAAGATGTGATTTGATAAACAATAACACTGGAGAAATCGAGATAAAAGATTTCCTACATACAAAAGTTAATACCACCAGTACATTTAATCCAGTAAACGTCACATTGGCAATACACCATTATCTAAACTTGCTGTTGATGGTGGATATGCTTTTGATCTTTGCTTTGCGTTTAGTGGTGAGACATCTTTGCCTCCTTGTCATGTTCATTGCAGCTTATGAGCAGAATGACTGTCACTGAATGAAATGTGAAATGATCACACTAACAACTGTGCAGCCACTGTAAAGGGACGTGTAGCTTTAAGCAATGACGACCACAGGGAGGGGGGGAAAGTTGCAAAGGACACTTCCTCTAATAACTTCCAGAATCTCTCAGCAATGTTTAGTAAAGCAAACAGTTTCTGCTTTACCAGAAGAAGCAGGTCAGTTTGTCCTTGTTGGGTGACCCAGCATGGCCACAAAACTACCCTTCCGAGAAGAATGTGAGACTTGGACTGCTATTCAAGTGGCAGATCTCCTGAGACAGGTACTGGACTGATATGATATTCTAGACAATTGACTGTACAAAGATTAAGAGGCAGGCATGGTTAAAGAGTTGATGTAAGATTACTCCATTCTTTTTGAAGACATTGGTGGCAAGCTCTTAGAGGCAATATGCCTCTGAAGTTCTTAGCCTAAAGCACCAAGAAAGGGAATATTTCATTAGTCGCCTGTGTTATACTGAATGTTATCACAACATGTATAGTTGCCAGATTGCCATTAGGAATATGAATCTGGGTGCAGAACAGTTAACATATGTAACATTTCAACTTCAAGATCCTCCTCTACATGCAGCCATGAGCAGGCTCATATTCTTGACTTCAAAACTGCCTGCACCCTCTCCTCTTACCCTCAACACAAGGACCTGCCTGGCCATGCAAGATGCAGGGTTCAAGAATTCTTGAAGGGGATCATCCCTCCCCCTCAGCTATGGCGGCCATGTGGCACCCAACAAGTCAGCTGACAGCTTCAAGGGGCTCACCATGCTGTAAGTTATATTAGGGGAAATTGCTTTGCAATACACGTTTATGTTAGGCAAAAATAGGTACATAGATGATTACATTTGGAAAAATTTGCACTAAAATGTTTGATTTTATGAAGATTTAAAAAAAAAATGCACACTGGCATGGAATAAAATAAATAAAATTGTACCCTGCCCATCTGACTGAGTTGCCCCAGCCACTCTGGGCAGCTTTCAACATATATTAAAACATAACAAAACATTATGTACCATGCCGAACCTTGTACTATACAGTGTTGAAAACTGATCTTAAGATTGATAAGAGAGAGAAACTGAAATTGTTAGTTTTGCCCATCCCTGTGCCAGCTCTTGGAGAATCTACTGGAGGACTACTCCAGTCTAGTTTTAAGGGGAGGGTGGGGGTTAACAGCTGAATATTCTTCAATTGTGGACAAGCCCTAAGGAAAGCTTGTAAGATTCATCTGCAGCAGAGGCAAGACAGCAGAGGAATAACAGCTGAAAACAATATTCTTGTGTATGTGTGTACAACCATACTGGTAACCAGTGTTTTTTTCTGGGGAGGGACACAGGGGTACACATACCCCTAAACAGTTTGTGAATCTTTGTACTTTTGTCCATTTACTGTATATATTTTTCCCGATCTGAATTGTAAAATGGTGATTTTCTTGAATCAAACTGAGAGTACCCCTAAACATTTTTTTTAGAAAAAAAAAGCACTGCTGGTAATTGTATGTGGGGCACAGGTGGTGCTGTGGTCTAAACCACTGAGTCTCTTGGGCTTGCTGATCGGAAGGTCGGTGGTTCAAATCCGTATGACGGGGTGAGCTCCCATTGCTCTGTCCAGCTCCTGCCAACCTAGCAATTCGAAAGCATATCAGTGCAAGTAGATAAATGGGTACCGCTGTGGCGGGAAGGTAAACGGCATTTCCATGTGCTCTGGCATTCATCACGGTGTCCCATGAACCGGAAAGCTGCCTATGGACAAACGCCGGCTCCCTTGGCCTAAAAGCGAGATGAGCGCTGCAACCCCATAGTCGCCTTTGACTGAGCTATCCAGGGGTCCTTTACCTTTACCTTTTACGTTTACTGGTAACTGTAGGCTCCCCTTCCTCACTCAGGATAAATATTTATTTTCTTCCTTCTCCTCATATTGCAGCCTTGTTCTCTTCAGTAGTTTGTCCTGTCCTGGCTTCTGAAGCAAGCAGGGGGACGGTATTATTAAACTGATCACACCCTTGTCATTTTCACCATTTGTAGAATGTGTGATCTCACAGTGGCTCTGATGGTGCTAATTAGAGAATAGCTGCAACCCTTGACACACTTAGCAACACTTACTACCTGGTAAGAGGTTATGTGGATGTGGAAGTGAAGCAAGAACTCTGCACTCACAAAGCCTTTTTCTCAAAATATTCTCATTTAGCAAAAAGGGGGTATATAATACTGAGGTATTTATGTCATTAAACAGGGCAATCCTGAATGTGTTTGCTTTTCACTTCTATTTCCTTCTATAAATTCAATGATCTTTTAGAAGTCACATTTTATTGTACTGTTTTTTCCTGACCTTGCATTTCTACAATGGATGTCTGCACCGCAAAAAAAAATTCCACTCCTGCTAACTTCCTCTTTAAATTTAGACATACAACACATCTGTCCATGGTACAGGGTCCAGGTCAAGAAAATATGACGTCTTCAAAATAGTGTTGTGTAAAATAAAAAAACAACAACTCCAAAGGAAATGACCCAGCAATCTTCTAAAAAAGGAACTGTGGAGAACTTTCTACTGAAATACTTAGTACAAAACTTATCCTACCCAAATTGCCTATTAATAGGTCATGTCACTGGCTATTTTACAACACAGGTCACACGTGTGGCATAAGCAACAGCAATTTGAGACACAACTGGATGCCAGCAGGAGGGCTTATGTCTCCTTTTCTGTGGCTCACATGCCTAAAAACTGTTGGTCATTGTGATACTAGGGAGATTATGCCCCAGGGGCTTAGTCTGGTACAGGGATCAGAGTATCAGAATGGGATATAGAGACCCAGGTTCAAATCTCCAGCCAGTCATGAAGTTTACTGGATGACAGTCACCACCTGTTCACTTAACTTACGGTACCTCACAAGGTGGTTGTGAGAATAAATAGAAACTACTTAAAACGAACATTCTTCAAGGCACTATTGTCAGCCTGAAAGCCATCTAAAAGGTTTATGTAATGTACATATCACCAGTTCTAATATCACCTTTCCCTCCCTCTTCCTTTTCAGTGTGGGATGCATGACTGCGCCCGGATAGTGGAAAAATTTAAGATAGACGGAGCTCGGTTTTTGGTAAGCATTTTTCATAATTTCTCTTAGAAATTGTTAACAGAAAGATGGCCTCCCTTTTAGTGAAGGTATACGAGCAGCAAAGATCGTGCCCTCACACTGCATAACACTGATAAGAGTAACACCAATATTCAGCCTCAGAGGCATGAAGGCAACAGAAAAATACCAATATAAAATGAACACAAAGAAAAGTGAACCTTACCTTAAACATATAAGCCAAGCAATATATATTTAGAGTTCATTTCCAATTGTGTTGCAAGAAGTGACGAAATGTCACGTGACAAAAGAACTGGAGGAACTTTCATGGGCTCTTCCACTTTTCATCACAATTTAATACTGCTCAACACCGTTGACAATGTAACATCAAATCCGTGGTAAATTTATTCTTCTGATGGCATTTTGCCAATGCTGAGTGATTAGTTATGTGCAAGTTAGGCTGCTCACAAATATAGAACTATTCATTTAAACTAAAAAGAAAAAGAAAAAGAAATACAGGCACAAATTAAAATTAAAATATTTGGAAAAAGCTTTCCCTGACTTTCCCCTTCACTGACCTCCCCTTCTGTTAGGAGTCTTGCTTTATTTAGACTGTAAGTCTGTGTCTAATTTTAATTTTATATACAGAGCCTGCTTCTTGAAGGAAGACTGTATGAAATTTAATCATACAGGAATCATGAAGAGAAACTAGCATTTTATGGCTGTATGCACTCTGCCAGTTGACGGTCTTGAAATTTGCGCAGAATATGACTCCCTGGAGGGTTTTGTTTTTAGAAGTGTGTGATTTTAGCCCTCATGATCGTAGGGAATTTGTTCTAAAGTTGGGGAACAGCCTGCAGATCAGGAAACAAAAGTACGCTTTATGTGCTATGTTCAGTAGGATAAAGCTGTGAAAACATTATTAGTCTTGTGCCCTGCGACACTCTCCCCCTGTGTACAGGGAGCATGTAAAATAAATAGAAGAGCTATACTAAGTTTAGGTGGCTCCCTAATCCAACAGTCAGAGAATGCAACTTCACTAATACTAATCTGTCACTAACAATTGCAGAACTTGAAAGTCTTGTTATCACCTCATTCATTTGCCTGAGCAAGGAGGGACCATCAAATTACCCTGACACAGCAGCAGAGCATATGCCCACACTGCCCGGGGGGGGGGGCGTGCTCCCAAGGGGGGGGCACAGAGGGTGCCCTCCCAGGCGTGGGATAGCCGCTTGGGTGCCCAGAGTGGCACGTGCACCCCACAGCCGGGGGCGGAGCGAGCCACCCACGGGGGCGAAGCAAGCTGCCGATTTGGCGTGCCACCCGCCCACAACTCCTAAGCCTCCCCCAAGCTGTCAAAACAAAGGGGGAAGGGGGGAATTCTGCTGGCAAAGTGGCGCAGCTCCCCCCTTCCCCTGATGGCTGGGGGTAGGCTTGGGAGTCACGGCAGGTGGCGCGCCAAATGTCACCCCCTCAGCGAAGACACCCGGGGCGGGTGATGACATCACTCCTGCTCTGAAAAAAGGCCCAGAGCTGTGTTTCCTCACCCTACTACACTAACTGCTTTCTCCCTGTGCGATTGGTGCCCACACCCCAAGTCTAATAGCAGCTTGCTCTCCCTGAAACACTGGCAAAAACAAGACTGGTTTAAAGCTTCCAGACAATAGGACCTTCCTTGTACCAAATGAGTTTTCAAAAGTAATCCACAGGCTATTACTGAACTATGGCATGTGTCCTTTATTTTCTACATATATTTCCACACATAAACGTCCATCACACTGGTCCTACTACTCACCCAAATCTGTACCTTCTTTTACCTTCTGTTGTTCATTCCTTGCACACATATTAAATGATATTAAATATTAAGATTTCAAATAATGTAGGGTTGCCATCTTTCAGAAAGTAAAAACCAAGAGTCCCCAAAATTGTCAAGCTTTTTTTCAATTGACTTGCCTAAGATCCAGGACAAAGCGCCCCCTTTCGGAAATTCCACAGGGACATCAATTCCATCTTTGGAATCCCGGTAATGTCTGGGAAAATCCAGACGTATGGCAGCCCTAAAATAATGCAATCAAATCCATTAAGCAAAGTAAACTTTTGGACATGTATGTATTTCACTGTGATTAAAATCATGAGGGCAGAATATCTTCAATGGCATTTTATTTCTCCCTCCTCCCTTTCTAGATTAGACACAGTCCTGCTTTGCAAGGCATTTTTCCAAATTAGGAGACAGTTGATTCAATTCAAAGGGTTTTAAATGCCAAGTTGAGAAGACGCAATTGGCTTCATTTTTCTCAGAGCACTGAACATTCATTACTGAGGGAAGAGAGTGTAGTAACAGAACAAACATATAAAACTATTGCTAGGGGGTGGTTTAGTTTCAGATCATATGTCAAACACTGCACGTTAATTGAAAATGAGTCTGAGCAATTCAGTTGGATAGAGCGCTAAAACCTGGCAATTAACGCCATGCAAATATCCAATGGTGCCATAAAGCAGGCCAAAGCATCTTCAGTTAATTGGTCCAGAATTAAAACAACAAGCACAAAATTTAGTAATAAAACTGGCACTCAGATTCATCCAGAGTGTGCCTCTTTTGCGCATTTCTCAGCCGCCTTGGGCCTATTATAGCCCAACTGCTTTTGTAGTAGTTCTGTGTTGCAGTGACAAACTCATGGCATCTTAAGACTGCTGGCTTGTTGGTAGCCAAAAGGGTAATCATTAGACAATTGCTCTTAAGTCTTCCAAATGGCGCAAAAGCAGACATTGCCTCACCCCCACAGCTAAGGATGATGTAACCTCAGTGTGTCTGTGTGAAGAGAAGCAATAGAAACTGCCATTTAAGCAGGGGAGCGAGACAAACTGATAATTTTCCTTCCTGTTAAACAGTGATGGATTTGCTGCAGGTTGTCTCTGACAGTTGTTAATTGGTGCTAGCCTGCAGGCTCAACGTCTAGATCAGGTACAGGCAACGTGTGGTCCTCCAGATGTTGCTGGATGCCAACACCCATCAGCCCCAGCTTGCATGAACCAAAAATATAGTCAAGGATAATGGGAATTGTAGTCCAACAATATCTGGAGGACCACGGGTTCCGATCTAGATTCAAGCAGGGCCAGGACAGCTGTGAGGCAGAGTGAGGTGGCTGACTCAGGAAGCAGACACGAAAAGGGAAGGGAGGTTGATTTTATTTAATATTTGCATTCTGCTTTTCCAACAACAAATATTGAGCTCAAAGCGGCTCACAGTAACCACAATAGCATTAGGAGGGGGAAAACATTGTAAACACCATAATATTAAACACAGAAACATATAAATAAAGCAAACAACAATAAATTCATCAAAACAGCTAATAACAGTTCAGCAAAATCAAAACATGGGAAACAGCACCAACCCTGTACCAGATGATTTCCTCTCTCTGGGAAGCTGCTTCCTGGCTCATGGCAGCAGGTATCACACATCCCAGGCAATTTTAAACTTGACTTCTTTTCACCCTACTGCTCCCTTGCTTGATCTGGGCACAGGGCTGGACCCAGTCCATCTCCAGCTTCTGGTTCTCTTTGAAAGGTGACCCAACAACAAACAATGGTAAGGTGTTAGAGGACTGAGCTGCATGTGATGTGCATGAGCTAACTTGCACCCCCTAAAATCTGAATTGCTATCCTTAGAAGATGCAGAGCAGAGGAGGATGCTGTCCTGTTTCTAGCATTGAAAGGGGTTTCAGCTGTCAATCCAACCGGCTTCTGTATGTGGAATTGAGAGAGGATGCCATCTTGTCATTTGCTCAGGGAGCAAAACACTGGGCTGGACATGGATTCAAGAGAGGTGTTTGGAGGGTGACACTATTATGAATGCTTTTTTATGTCTGAATGTTGCTCTGGTGTTTTATCTTCCCACACTGAAGCTCAGTGATCATAGATCATTCAGGTGAATGCTGGTATTCATAGCTAGGGTTCTAAAGGAGGTAGGGTCCTCAGCTGATGCTCGAACCCTGTACTGCTACTACTAGCTCCCCACTTTCTGTTTCCAGGCTTTTAGTCTGCATGCCCCTACACTGGGATTCTGAAAAGCTTCTGGGTATGGGTGGTGGGTAATGTCTGTGGTCCCAGGCAATATTATATCCATGAAATTCAGAGCCAGTACTATTGTCATTGGTGTTAAAAAAAGGAGGGATGCCTACTATAGTCATCACCATCCCTTAGCTGAAATTAAAAGACCTCAAGTGATATGCCATAGCTGTGTATGATATTATTTCCTTATAACTGGCAATATAAAAATACTCCATTCAGCTAACTGTACTGCTTTACAATACATAGCCTTATGACAGGAGTTCCCAGCACCAGTATTATAGTGACAATCCTAAAATTATCTTGTAAAAACAGAGCACTTGTATTAATCCCATTTTCATTCCAATGGTTTAAAGTTGTCTCATGCTTCCCATCTTCGCTTCTTTATAGCCTTCCTTAAGATCACTAGCTATTCTGCAACTGCCTTGGAGAACATACAGAGGCCCTTCATTTACAGGCTGCGGCTGATCTCACAAGACCACCAAGCTCCCTTTCCATTTTGAACCCAAAACTAGAGGATGCTCTTAGGTTGAATGGAATTGAACCCAGAGTCATTCCAAAGGGCAACTAGATTCAAGTAGGCAAAGTAGAAAGAACGAGAGACAAACATATTTCATAACCAGTGTTCAAAAACTTATATACAGTGGTACCTCGGGTTAAGAACTTATTTCGTTCTGGAGGTCTGTTCTTAACCTGAAACTGTTCTTAACCTGAGGTACCACTTTAGCTAATGGGGCCTCCCGCTGCCGCTGCACAATTTCTGTTCTCATCCTGAAGCAAAGTTCTTAACCCGAGGTACTATTTCTGGGTTAGCGGAGTCTGTATCCTGAAGGGTCTGTAACCTGAGGTAGCACTGTACTAGTAATGAACTCTTTCTCCAAATGTGGATTATTATGTAGCCAGAACAGTACAATCTATGCAAAAGAGGGAGATATCAGGAAGCTTCATGGCCATAGCCAAAGGGGGGGGAGGGGGGCAGCTGCCCTCCCTAGGTCAAGTACAACAATAGAAATACTTAACTGACCAATCACATCAGTTCTGCCCCCCCCCCCCCGCCCGATAAAAGGCCTGCTCTCCCTAAAAAAGACCTGCCCCTCCCCAAAAAAATCCTGGCTATGCCCATGGCAAGCTTAGGGAAATAACTAGGTTTGCATGGGGGGGGCGAATCTGAGGGTGGCAAAACGGATCAATGAGGCCTGAGCATGCTGGGTGCATACCCTCCAACATTTCTCCAATGAAAATAGGAATGTCTCTTCCTTAATGATAATTTTACTATTTGTACCCCACACATCTTATCGGGTTGCCCAAGCACACTGGGCAGCTCCAACGTATATAAAAACATAATGAAACATTAAACATTTTTAAAAAGAACCTTCCCTATACAGGATTGCCTTCAGTTGGCTTGGGGTTGGAAAACTCCATACCCTCTAACATTTCTCCAGTGGAAATAGGGACAGCCTAAAGGAAAGCAGGACATTCCAGGATCAGATCAGAATCTGGAAAGGCTTCTCTAAATCAGGGGTGTCCCTGGAAAATATCTCGGAGGGTCTGTGAGTGGCTATGTACTGGAGGACCCCCCTCAGACTGGTGGTGTTTTGTGGGTATACACAACATGCCAGATGCAATAATTGTGCATTAATAGTGGATTCATACTGTGCTGTGCACACATCATTCTGGTTTATTGATTGTTCTGTGATGATACCACATTACTGTATCCTCTTTGTCCCACTCTATGGTCTTCTTGAACCATAGAATGGGACAAATAAAAAACAGCCTGGGGGCGGGAATTGTAGTATAAAATGTTACAGGATTTTAGCCAGCGTTTCAAGACATGCTCTGATCAGAAACAGAGCAATATGACCGTTCCCTAACTTTTGCAGACATAAGCAGTATTGAAAGTGGGGCCTCAAATTACTGACTATTGGGTGGGAATGGAATATTTAGGAGGAAGTTGTGGTTGGCTGATAGATCTCACTTGCTCTGCCTGATATTGGTTATTTTAAAATGGAATAAATAGTGGAGGAAATAAGCATTTTTGTCTCCTCCATTTCTAGTTCAAACATAGAAAATACAAAATGGAGGAAACCCCCATGCTCAGTATTTGCATCATCCCTGCATATACACAGCTGTGCTAGAACCTTGGAGAATCTCTTTAGACAATGAGTTGTTTATTCCTGTAACAGTTCTTTTAATCTGTAGTTCTTTCTTAACCTCCTTGGCTAGCTTTATATTTCCTGGCTCCCTCTACTTCCCACATCCCTTACGGCTGGGGAGTGTTGCACTGCCGGAGTAACTATACAGAGATTGCATGGCAGAGACAGTGTCCTTCATTTGCAGGCTGCAGCTGATTTCAAAGGCCACTAAACTCACTTTCCAGTGAGAACCACAATGAAAGGGTGTTTCTGAGGTAGATTTGGATGTAGAGTCAATCCCAAGGGCTACCTTATTTCCTAGTTACTTTTCAGCTTTCAGCTTTCAGCTTTATACTGGCTGCTGTGGCCAAAACATAAATTGAGTGAAAGAGGAAAGATGTCTCCCCTTCTAGATTTGTGGTTTTAAAGAGGAACGACAGAACCGTAGAGTGGGATGGGACATGTTTAACACTTGCCTTGCAGTTCAGTGTGAGCCTAATGCTTTACTATAGCTGTCAAGATATTGCTTCACTGTGTATGTGTTTTTATATAAAGGTATGTATCATCAATAATACTTTAAGTAGAGGAGGGAGCTACATTATTTATGCTTACTAGATGTTACCAATGACAACCGTGGCCTAGTTAATGTACTGTAAGCATGCCAGCTACTGCAGATAAAGAAAGGGAATGGTGCCTTTAAAAAAAGATACAGATAGAATTTACAGTGCTTGGCTATCTGCCTCAAAACACTTTCAATCTATGTTTGCTGTGTTGCGGAAGGGCTACTGTTCATCTTAGAGTTATTCTTTATTTTAAAGCTTTCTGGATTATCCCTGACATATTGTTCTCCACTATATGATGCATTTTTAAGCCTTTTGACTGGTGCAACTCCCATCAGCCCCCAGTCAAAGCCTGGTGTAATCTATTGCTGGCAACATGGGACACTATCAGGAGCATTTATCAAAGAAAGAAGCTGAGGGTTCGAACAAGCAAAGGTTGTTAAAGCAAATGGCATTTAAAGCAAATGAAACGAGGAGACCTATTTTAAAACCTGAGTTTAGAGGATTTAATACAGTGGTACCTCTGGTTTCAAACTTAATTCGTTCCGTAGGTCCATTCTTAACCTGAAACCGTTCTTAAACTGAGGTACCACTTTAGCTAATGGGGCCTCCCACTGCTGCTGCGCCGCCGTCGCACAATTTCTGTTCTCATCCTGGGGCAAAGTTCTTAACCAGAGGTACTTGTTATGTACTGAAGTTCTCACCCTGGGCCAGCAGAGGGATACTGTAGATAGTTTTCACTCAGGTCCACATATGCAAATAGGGGATTGAAAGTGACGTTCAGTGATTGGATAGTTACAGAAAGTGGTTACAGTTACAGTCTAGTGGAGCTCTACATAAGCAGGCTGGCTGAACCCTTCAGTTCTGTTCTGTTCTGGCCTGTGAATAAACAAGAGCTGTTTGAAGGATCGCTGTGTCGTCTGATATGTTCACCCACAACTTAACAGTATTACTTCCAGGTTAGCGGAGTCTGTATCCCGAAGTGTTTGTAACCCGAGGTGTTTGTAACCCGAGGTGCCACTGTAGTTGAGTACATTTGCATTCCTCGGCAATTGCTCTTAGTCTCTTTAACAAGCTATTCCTCCAATGGAATGTAAAACTATAAAAAGCGAAGACATATTTTTGTCTATTTCTTCCTACAAGAGTAAGACAGAAGCCAAGTTAAGCATTGTTGTGTAACCATTAATGTTGATGACTAAACTGTCACCAATCTGTAATAAGCCAAGTAAATGAGTGAGGAGAAAAGGGTCAAAATATGGCAGGTTCATCTAAAACGTCAACACATATACACACAGGCTTAATGTGTTTCCAGTGCTGGGTTTTTAATCCATGCATGATATTAATCCAAAATGCATATGTATCCTTTATTTTGCTATAAGATGCTTCTGTATGATGCATAGTCCGTAAGCCTTAGCATTCCCACTCATCGACACCTCTTGGTGTATGCACAAATTGTAGCTGTGCTGATGTGAAAAGCTAGGGGGCAAAGAGCTGTGAAACTCACTCGGAAAACCACTAAAAACCCTGAGGGAGAGAACTATGAAGGTTTCTGAATAAAACAGCCCTCCCCAAGCTGGTGCCCTCCAATTAAGTTGAACTACAGCTCCAATGAGTCCCAGCTACCATAGCTAATGGCCATGGATAATGTTAGCTGTTGCTCAAAAAAATCTTAAAAGCACCAGGTTTGGGAAAGGCACAATAGAAAGCATAATTTCTCAAGTTGTTGGGGATCATAGCAGCCAATGCCTAGGAGCTAAGCTCCCTTGTCCCCTCTGAATATTTGATGGGCATTGCCATTCAAATGGTGTCTGTGTGCTGTATCTTATGCAGGGTGGTGCTTACCTGGGCTCCCCCCTCCATATTCCCTTGTTGAGAATGGGGAGCTACCAGTTCCCTTTCCAGTTTCTAATGCATCAGCAAGTTATTTCTACAACTACTACTGCTAGCTGTTAATGTACATTTTACAGGGAAACAAGCAGAAACAATCCTTTCCCTATGAGGAGTTTCCACTCTAAATGTTGATAGTGAGAGAGGGTAAGAAAATCCCTTCTGGATCGAACCAAATACCGGTACTTCTTTAGACTAGCATCCTGTTGCACAAAATGGTCAACTAAACCATGGTGGTTGTTACTCATTGGGGCTATAAAAAAAGGTAAAGGACCCCTGATAGTTGTCCAGTCGCAAACAACTCTGGGGTTGCGGCGCTCATCTCGCTTTACTGGCCGAGGGAGCCAACGTTTGTCCGCAGACAGTTTTCCCGGGTCATGTGGCCAGCATGACTAAGCCGCCTCTGGTGAACCAGAGCAGTGCACAGAAACGTCGTTTACCTTCCCGCCGAAGTGGTACCTATTTATCTACTTGCACTTTGGCATGCTTTCGAACTGCTAGGTTGGCAGGAGCTGGGACCAAGCAATGGGAGCTCACCCCGTCACGGGGATTCGAACCACCGACCTTCCAATTGGCAAGCGCTAGGCTCAGTGGTTTAGACCACAGCGCCACCTGCGTCCTAGTGCCACTTGCTATAATAGATAATAATAATAAATTATTTATACCCCACCCATCTGGCTGGGTTTCCTCAGCCACTCTGGGCAGCTCCCATCAGAATATTAAAAATCCGATAAAACATCAAACATTAAAAACTTCCCTAAACAGTGCTGCCTTCAGATATCTTCTAAAGGTCAGATAGTTGTTTGTTTCCTTGACATCTGATAGGAGGGCGTTCCACAGGGCAGGTGCCACCACCGAGAAGGCCCTCTGCCTGGTTCCCTGTAGCCTCACTTCTCACAGGGAGGAACCACCAGAAGGCCCTCAGAGCTGGATCTCAGTGTCCGGGCTGGATGATGGGGATGGAGACACTCTTTCAGGTATACTGGGCCGAGGCCGTTTAGGGCTTTAAAGGTCAGCACCAACACTTTGAATTGTGCTGTTATTGTGGAAAGCAGGGAGGCCAACAGGAGGTGGAGCCAGAGCCAATGACAGGCAGAGCCACACCCTGACTTTTCTGTAAGCCAGAAGGCAGGCAGGGGGGCTAGTAGAGCCAGGCCCCTTCCACCCTAATGGACCAGCTTCCATTGCAACCAGATGCCTATGAGAATCCCACAAGTGCAATAGTCCTCTCTCACTCATGATCATCTCCAGAAACGGGCATTCGGAATCATACTACCTTCAATACTAGACATAATATATATCCGTCATGATGAGTAGCCGTCATTAGCCACAAATATGTCTAATTGCATTCTGAATGCATCTACATTCTCAACGCAAAACAAGCCAACCCAAATTAAAAAGTGGGGGGGGAGGAATGCTAGTACAACAGCAAGGATGGTTTATCATAAAAAGATAGGGTACAAATGCAAAAAAATAAATAAACATAAATAACTCATATTCACATTAAATATAGATCAAAAGAATATCCTTTGATGTCTAACCCTTTGTTCTTAAAGTTTTACAGCTATATTTTCAAGTAAGATGAAAGCTGTTACTTGGAGGTAACATACTCTGGGTGCTTGTAAGAGGCTTTGTAAAATACCCCCCCTTAAAAGAAAAAAGAAAAATAATCCCATTCAACAGTAGAGAAACTTGGAAAATTCACCCAGCATTTACATCTATTAAGTCATGCCCAGTTGCTGGCCCATAGTTTTTAAAAGTAATTTTCTTAAATCTCATTTTAAAGAGAGCAAGAACCTTTTCCACCAATTTCAGTGGGATTTAAGGCAGAGCAAATAACTTTCTCTGTATTGCATCTGAGAGGTGATATAGTAGCCACCTTCAAATATCAAAAGGGCTATCACATGGAAGATGGAGCAAGCTTGTTTGCTGCTGCTTCAGAGGGTAGGACCCAAACCAAAGGATTCAAATTACAAGGAAGGAGATTTCTTTGGGAGGAAAATAATGAGATCTATGATCCACATGTGGGAAAACAAAAGAACTGGTTGAACACCTGGATTCAAAACACCAGGCTTTATACACTCTCTAGCAGGAGAAAGCCCCCACCGGAGAAAGTTAAGCAGCTGTATAGCAAGGGAATGTAGGTTGTTAGACCCCTATTATATTGGCTTACAGTACTCACACCTTTGTTTGCCAGAGGGCAATGAACAGACCACACACTATTAAGTAAGTTTAAAATACTTTACTTACAAAACCCAAAGGTCTGATTCATGTGTTATTCCATGCCACAGCAAGGAAAACACAGGTAGAATACGCTTGGGTACAAAATACAGAAATAGCTTCAAAATACAGAAATAGCTTCAAGCATGCTGTCTGAAGTGAGGGGTCTGACCTAACTGAGTCTAAGAACACAGCTCTGTGGTCTTAACCCCTTCATGTACTAGCACTCACACATTTTTGACTGTAATTTCCCACAATTCTGACTTAAACATAAGAGCTGTTCAACCAAGGAAAGGACTACCTCAGAAGGTGGCGGACTTTTGTTCATTGGAAGTTTTTAAACAAAGGTTGGATGGCTGTATGTAGCTGTGATTCCTGTATTGCAAAGGATTGGACTAGATGGTTCCTGAGATCCCTTTTAACTGCAATTCTATGACTCTCTCAACACCCCCTTCAGCAAAGAGCTGCTGATAAGAAAAGGGACCCTCTGCTCCCCAAGAATCAGAAACTGTAGTTTGCCCCTCGCAGACCTATAATTCCCAGCACCCTTAAACTACAGTTCCCATAATTCATTGGGGGTACTTTAAATGGGCTTTACATTTATGGTACATATACAGCCGCCATTTTATATTCATGGTGCCTTTGGGGAAGAATTTGGCAGAAAACGCATTGGCCTCAATAAATATTTTCTCTTGTGCCTTTTTCCTTCTTTTCTTCTTGTCATAATACCAGATAAGTTTGCCACAAGACAAGCCAGTGGGCTGGTGACAGCAGCCAATCATTATCACTTTTATTCTAACTATTACTCCCCAGCCCGCATGGTTCTTATAATAGTTTGGCACCTACTTCCAACCACACAAAGCTTGTCTGAGCTTCTCAAATTACATTTAAAATTATGCTTAGCTAGCAAAGCGGTTAAAGGTGGAAAGGAACTTCCTTGATGGCTTCACAGAAAAAGTACAGACTGAACACTCAAGATTTCCCCTCACTAATATGATGACTCCATCCTGCCTTCTCCTAAATTACACCATCTGCTATGAATATGAATGAAGCCAAACAAGCAATGGCAGGCACAGAAGAAGCCAGAAGAGAAATCAGCATAGGCCTAATCACTAATTAGTGTCAACCTGCAATTGTTCTCAACTTAAAAGGCAAAAACCACCAGACTTTTCAGGGTTGCCGGCTATCTGCAAAAGGGGACAACTATTCCTTTAAGAGATTTGCCTAAGAGCCGCTCAGGGGCTGTGTCAAGCTTTCTTCTCTGCGGGAGTTCTTAAAGGAACAGCAGTCCCCAACTGGGCTGGAACTGGCAACTCCCGGTGAAACGCGAACAATCTGTCCATTGTCAGCATTCTCTGCCAACGAATGAAAACTAGCAGACATTCCTCTCAGTGAAGCAGAGGAGGTTATTAAAATATTTATCAGCCATTCCATATTTTAAAACCGAGGGAGTTTGCCCCCGTTACAAACAAATTCAAAGGAAACAGAAAAAAGGCTCCGATTGCGGAGGGTTGTGGTCCCCCCCCCACCTGCTAGCCCTGTTTGGTTCCTCAAATTTTAACATTGTGTAATCTTGTTCCAAATTTTGATTGCATTTGTTAACACACACAAATGTGTGTGTGTGCGCGCGCGCGCAGTCTGGTGTCAACCAGCATGGGGAGAGACTGGTGAGAAAATATGGTCCCCAAAGTTCTCCCAGTCCTGTGCATAGCAGGGAATGCTTAGATGTCCTGATCATTTTAGAGCTCTTAGGCTCCCATCCTATACATGCTTACCCAGAAATTAATTCCAGTGAACACAGTGGGACTTGCATGTTTACTGCACTAACTGCAATTCACTTCATTATCCCTCCTATGGACAATCTACAGCCCAATACCTGTCCTGACTATTGTATAAAATAGTATGTTATGTCAAGGGTTGCACTGCTCAAGGCAGTGTTGTACAGCTCCATGACCCCCCCCCCCCGCTCATTGGCTTTTACATAAGATGAGCCTGCTGAATCACTCTAAAGGCTCATCCAATGGCCAGTCTAGCTCTCACAGTGGTACCTGATGCCTGCAGGGTGCATGTGAACAAGATCAACAGCAACTGGTAATTCAGAGGCATCTGACAGTGGAAGCAGAACCAGAACCACTGTCTACCGCCATTCAGCACTGGTAATGCTTCCAAGTTTGGTTTTACTTTTCACAACTAGAAATGGTTGCATTAGGAAGCTAAAATAAATACCATGTTAAGAAAGGGGACAAACAATGGCTTCCTACAGAGATAGCCCATTCCCATCATCCCTCACCATTGCCCATGCAGTTTGGGGCTGATGGCGTAGGGCATCTCGTTTTAGGAGGTGAAACTTAATTTTTGCAAATTGCTTCAGTTGTGGAGAAGCTTAAAAATATTTCGGTGGTATGAGTAATTCAAATCTGCTACTAATTCTTGTAACTGGACCACATTTAGCTTGGTAAATCTACATTTGATTAAAAAAGCACATGAACTGATCTCAGAAAACCAAAGAAGCTTGATTTTACCTTCTGAAAATGTCAGGTAATACTATAAAATAATTAGTTTCTCCACATAAAACTTATCCTACTAAGCATACAACATTGCCTTGTAATCATAAAACATTAGAAAGTAATGGTATCGGTTAATAAGAACTTTACCCAACAAATTTCATCAAGTCTTGCTTTGTTCTGGGACATCAGTCACCAACTTGTTTCTTGGCCTCACATTTCTCATGTGTGTACATCCTACCTGCTGCTTCTATGACTTGTTTCACACACCTCTCTATAGACTGAGCATGGCAGGGCCACTGTGGACCTTGCATGGGCTTTTCAATGAACTTATTTACTTCCACTGAGTAAGTCTACATGTCAAAGGAGGTCCATATACCCGCCAGACCAGTCCATCAGTTCCAACAGGGACAAAGCACTGGGACTGATGGAAGATGTCTTCCTTGGACATAAATATCTCCCAGTACGCCATCATCTCCATCCCTCAAGTCAACGATCTTTTAGACACCAGCTCTCCTCTCCTGTCACCCGAGCTCAATGGTCAAGTATGAGGAGGTTGCAGTCACACAACAACTGAAGGGCCCATGTCTATCTTATAGGTTCACCCACTCCCCTGCCCGCATCAATGAAAAGGTCAGGAATGGCAAACA
The DNA here is from genome assembly GCF_965113315.1 of Podarcis vaucheri. Taxonomy (NCBI): domain Eukaryota; kingdom Metazoa; phylum Chordata; class Lepidosauria; order Squamata; family Lacertidae; genus Podarcis; species Podarcis vaucheri. The sequence goes on from NC_138763.1 coordinate 64,909,216, forward strand.
AATTTGAAAGACATCTTGCCTAACCATAAACTATTCCCTTATATTGCACCAATTTCGTGGAGTGTTGGGTGTATTCTAGGGCACACTGTGAGTTGAGGAGACTGGGTGATATCAGCCAAGGTCCTAGGGTTTTGCTGCTCCTAAAGGAAAAGAAATAAAGCGAAATGCTCGATTCCACATGTGTATGTTTAAAGTTCATTGTTAAAAGTAGCTTCGTTTTAACTGTGGTTGATTGTCTTCGGGTGCTTCTAGAAGCTATTGTTCCCCTTGTTAACTCTGCAAATGCTCTAGGGAAGCCAGATGGCATCATAGCATGAAGGCAGAGCCAGACGGTAGCCCTTTTTGGATCACGCAGCTGCCATCTGCATTGGTGAGTGAACAGCTTTGGCGAGGGGTAGTCCTATGCCACCCTGTTCCAATTTCCAAACAGGAATAAAGTCCCTTCTTGTGCTTCTTCCTGCCTGCTGAACGGCAAGAGATGGAAATGCACCCCAGTGTAGTGCTCTCCAACCTGCCGGCAACCCAAATAAACTGTGCAATGCCTGTCTGGCGGGTCATCAAAAGCCTATTAGCATGTCATCAGGTGGAAATAGCAGTTTGTGAACTCTGTTGTTCCTTGGCCCTCAAATTCTTTGTCCCCTACCTAATTTCCATAGCAGCCAACGAGAAACCGACAACTTTCTGAAAATAGAAGCCAGCATTATTTTATTAATTTCACAGTGAGGTTTTTAGAGAGTTTAGATTTTACAGATCAATATCTGTAAAAACAAGAACTGTGGGCTCCCCCCCTTTTTTTTTTTAGAAAATCTTTGTCTTTTTCATAAAGAACAGTAAATCTGCATTAAAGTAATTTCCCCATAACTGCCCTCTCTGCTCATTTGCAGCTCGTTTAAGAAATTGGTTTTTCTACTTCCTGATTTGAGAAGTTGCGCCAGCAGAGAAAGTATAGCTTTTTATTGCTCTTCGGAGAGTTAGCAATTTAATTGCAAAAGAAAAGCTGGCATTTGTAGTGAAGCTCTAAGGAAATGGAACCTTATATCTGAAGGGATGAGATCATTGCTGATGGCAAGGAGCCACTAATGAAAAACAAAAGCTGCTTTGGCAAGTAGCGCTTAGTAATATTTAGTAAGCCATTAAGTAGTTTGGTAACAAAATTGCTTTAATTAAAATTGATTGAAATCCCCCAGTTAACACTGTGTTTTGATTCTTCTTGCTTAAAGACGATTGGCTTCCCACTGACAAATACCCTAATAAAACTGTTACTTAAGCTTTCCTAACACAGAGGCTGAAGCTGAATAACCACAATCTATTGTGAAAATCCATGCACTGCTTGCCTTATGCGCATAAGCAATTGTAGAATTTCAATATCATTTACTGCTTTTGAGGGAAAGAGAGAGACTGAGGGGGCGCATGCATTGGTAAACACCCGCAGTCTACAACAGCCTGAAATAAACAAATTGTGCAATACCCCTGGTACACATCTTCTTGGTGAGTAATGGGTTGTGATTTGGTAACCAACATAAGCTACCACTTGCAGCTCATTCTCAAATCCTGCTTCAGCTAAATGTCATCTTTCTGCAGAAGAAGTTGTTCAAAGCCATTGAGACAGCTATCAATCTCGCCTCGCTACAGGATTTCAATGGAGCAATCTTGATCCTTCCTCCCAAGTATCCCCTGAAGCAGATGAGGATCAGGTGCTCAGGAAGTTGTTAGATGCCAACTCCCACCAGTCACCACTGCCAATCATCTGGGATGATGGAAGTTGTAGTCCAAACCCATCTTTGCACACGTTTGCCATCTGTGTCTTGAACCAATTGACCTACCTCCCTCTCCCCTCTACAGCACTTCATAGAAAGCAGGGGGGGTTGTTAGGCGAAGCCAGCTTGCTTCTGTAGAGCAAGAGGATAGATGAGGTTTCACTATATGCTGGCATGATGGTGCCAGTGCCTGATCATTTTCTCTGCTCCTCTTCACAGTAGAATTCTGAACCAGGCTGCTTGACTGATGAACAAAGGCAAGCTTCTGGGTTCATTCAGCAGTCTGGTTTTTTTGTCAGTAATGCAAAACTCTATTGAACGTTGAGGTACAGAAATGAAATTTAGGTGCACTCATTCTAGGTGTAATTCCACAGTTCAAATTTGTGAAAATGTTGAACCTGTGCCTGTTTTCAAAGAGGTGTGTGGGAAAATCCTGTGCAAAGCAATCTAAGCCAGCTAAAATCAAAGCTTTGCAGCATCCTTGGCTGTCTGATATATTAAATGGGTACGTTTAAGATATTTGTTGAGTGGAGACAAAAAAATTGTAACCAAACATGGGGTGCCAGTTCTTCAGTGCAAAATGTTTAAATTCATGTAATTCAGCCATTTTTAAAGCAAATTTTCTGAGATTTGGTCCCATCCAACCCCTGCCCAATCCATTCTTATAGGACAGCGGGTGCTTCTCATGCTGGCAAATTTGTGGCAGAAGTCACATACCGTCATACCTTGGTTGACAAACGCCTTGTGACTTGAACGTTTTGGCTCCCAAACGCCACAAACCCAGAAGTGAGTGTTCAGGTTTGCAAATGTTCTTTGGAACCCGAACTTCCAACGCGGCTTCTGATTGGCTGCAGGGGCTTCCTGAAGCCAATCAGAAGCCGCATCTTGGTTTCCGAACATTTCCGGAACGGATTCCGTTCGACTTCCGAGGTACCACTGTATTATCATTGACATCATAATGACAGCCTGCATTCCTTGCTCCCTGCTCCTTTAACCCAGATTTAACATTTCTTGGCAAAAAACAAAAAACCAATGTTGTTGGGTTTTTTAATGTTGTCAACTACCTACCAGTATTTAGGATATCTCAACAACCCATTTTCAAACTAAGCACCCAAATCTGGAAGCACCAGAGCCAGACCTACTCTTAGGCAGAGTGAGACTGCTACCTCATGCAGAAGTCACTGGGGCTGGGAAGGGGCAGCAAGGTGTTGGAAGACACAGCTGTGTATGCCACACAACCCAGCCTGCAGCCCCTTCTACTATCCTGCTGCCCTCAGGTGCAGCAAAGGATGTGGTCTCCAGTCTGGTTGTCTTCTTCTGTGTATGTGAAATGCTGAGGGAGAGACCTTGTCTTTTGCCTCAGGCAGCAAAATGCCTTGTTGTTCCTGTTTACACTCCCCTCCTTTTCTCATTCTCCACTGAGCTATTTCCCACACTTTCTTGTTTTTCTCATCCAGATGCAGAACAGGAGAGAGAGAGAGAGAGAGAGAGAAACAGCTACTTTGGCAGTCAGTGTCAGCAGGGAGCGGTTCTGCAGTTCCCAGGCCCTCAGCCAGCAGGGACTCATTAGAATACAGAGGTGACTGACCACAGTCTTCAGTCACAAGCTCTTCCTTCCATTAAATTCTTGTAAACTCTCATTCTCCCCCTCCCCTCCAATCCAAATGTTTGCCTTGTGAATAGTGACTGAGGAAGGATCTACACAAGATGATGGTGCTTAAGGATGTGGTAGTGTTAGTCCTTCGGCTTCAGTTACTGCTGGAGTTTAACCTGTGTTCTCATGTCAGCACTCAGCTCCAATCAGTTTCATTTCAAAGAGTCATTAGGCTATTGCAAAAAGAAAAGCAAATTTAGCTCCCCCAAAATTACATAATCAAAATGAAGCTGATGCAAATCAAATTTACAAACGTGCAAGACTGTTATTTAACAGCAAGGCACTTGTATAAGAGCCAAACTAAACAGGACATTTGATGCATATAAGCATTTCGCATATACATTTTTAAACATTTAAATATGACCCAGAGGAGGGAAACAGGTGAGGGGTGATGAGGATGGGATTTAACCAGACAAAACTTGCCTCAGAGACTACAATTATCTCTGGGAGGAAAGCTTCCACTGGGCTTGATGAGGCCTGTGACCCTCACCTGCTCAGAGTCTGCTCCTGCTGAGGGATCACAACCCTCCTGCCAGAGCTAATGAGCCCCACCTGGCCAGCTAATGAGCTGGGCTATGGGCCCTTGCCTGCCTCAGCCTCCTAGAGCACCTCTCCTGCTGCTCCCTACATCTCAGAGTCTGCCATGTTCATGGAAATAGGGGGCCCTCTGGCTCTGAGGATGGGTCCTGCTGCTCTGGTTCCTGTGCATTGACCTCCATCCCCCTGCCATCCTCCCTCACACTGTGAGTACTTCCTTCCCCATCTCCTGCTTGCCCCTGTGTGTCCCAGTCCTGGCTACGCCTCTTGTCATGATCCTTTTCCTCCTCCCTTTCGTCCTGCCACTTCATGAAAAGGGTTTAGTTTAGGGAAGGGGGTTGGCAGGGTTGTAATGAGGAAGCAGAGAGGAACAGTTAAGCTGGCAAGTATCCTGCAGAGCAGGAGAGGCTATGGAGAAAAGATACTGATACTATGGAATAAGTTGGCATGTTTTGGGTACTGCTGCTGTGAGCTCCTCCATAAGCAGGTTCAGGTTATATATCTGTGAAATTAAAACCATATCTCTTAAAGACACTTCAATCTCTATTGTGCCTCGTTTTTGAACCCTGGTTAAATGCCAAGACACCTGGAATCTCGTGCACAGCTGGGCAGGGGTTGGGGTGACCTGTAACAATATGGAACATCTTTTAAAATTGCCTGACAAGAGTGGAGATAGATTTGCCTTTCCTTCTGGTGCAAGCAGCATGCAAAACATATACAGTAAAGCCCAAATCCTTTACTGCCTCAGCTTGTAGTTGAACTCAGCAAACGCAGGTCTTTAGAGCAGGGAAATCTCATGGCCCATGACCCAGTACTCAGATGAGAGCAAAGTTCAGGATACCAAGGGGGAACGGCCAGCTGGGAGAACATCCAGGGCTCTCCCAGCTGGAAGACACTGTCCTGTCATTACCCTCTGACTCGGAGAATGAGTCTTCAGCATCTCTGCCTCCTCAGCCTTTCAGAAGCTAAAGGCTACAAAATAAGGTGACGGCCCTTGAACCAGCAAGTCAGCTCCTCTAGGGAGGTGGAGCCTGCTACACTCCAGGCCTGCTCAGAGGACATGAGTCTTGATTTGGCTATAGCTTCCTCCCAAAACACTTCGTATGGCCGATTTAGGAGGGCCACTTGGAGTTGTCCAAAGCCCTGTATCTTCCCTGCCTCGCTAAGGCTCTTGACTTTGCCTTTTTCTCCTGAAAGATCCAAAGACACACACATACTGACAGGCTGGGAAAGGTGTGACTATCCTGATGTTACTGGACTACAATTCCCATAATCTCTTATCATTGGTCATGCTGGCTAGAGGTACTAGGTACTGGGAAATATCCATAGGGCTACAAGTTCCCCACCCTGGCTTTAGAGCGTTTTCTTGCAAGAGGCTGAAAGGCAGGAAGTGAAAAGCTTTGTCAAGCTAAAGGGGGCGGGGGAGTCATAAAAAATGAGGAGGTTACTGGGATAAAGCCACATTTGAACCATTTTGTTTTATCATCATCATCTTTTTTTCCTTTTTTTCCTTTTTTTCCTATAAACTCAAGGCAGTAAATATGAGTTTCTTCCCCTCCCCCTTTCCATTTTATACCTATTTAAACCCTATGTGGTACGTTAGGCTGAGAGATGGATATTGCCTAGGGTCAACCAGAAGAATCAGGCAGCGTTCTAATATAACATAGCCCATGGATGGCAGAAACCTGATGCCCCTCCAACTCTCATCAGCCCTTGCCAGCATGGTCAGTGGTCTGAGATGGCTTGAGGTGAAGGACAATAATGGCCTGTTCTGTACCCCTGGCACATCTGACGCTGTGTTGCCCCCTCCCAAATCACTAAGTTCTTTGGGCAGGTAACAGTAAAAACATTAAAATACAAATTTTAACCATAAGATTTAGCTTTATCTCTTGTTCTTGGTGCTAGGTATGTCCAGAAAGTCAGGTTTCCATGGAAATATTTGAGCTCACTGCAAATCAAGAGTCAAAGATTGATCCATCTGTGCCAGAATTGTTTATTAACTGGCCTAACCTCCCAAGCAAAAGGCTTAAGTATGCAGTTGATAGTTAGCATTGCTACCTGATTAGGAATGCACACATTGCATATTAAGTTCCATCCGGCAGTGGGCAAAGTTGGATGCAGTGCAGTGCTGGTGCTGTGTCTATTGGTGCTGGGGAGCTATCAGCAAGAGCTCCAGGTTGGCAGTGGCTATACATATTTGCACATCTGCAGGACGTTGCCACTGCCAGCCCAGAGCTCTCCCAACCTCACTGTTGCCTTGGCCCACCCCACCTTGATTGTGGTGAGCAGCAGCAGCAGCAGTGCAGCTATCAGGAGGGCACTACAGCCACTGCGTCCTTCCTCATGCATTGCTGCAGCCTCCACCCTGTGTAATGCTCCATGATTATTTGAAGGAAAGGACATCTGAATATAAGAGCCCTGTTGCATCAGATGCAAAATCTGTATCCCAGAGTGGAACGCAAGACTAAGCTCAAAATGTGTTGCATTAGTAGAGGAGGGCTGATCTGGGTGATTGCATTCCTAACCCACAAAGTCTATTCTGGATGAGAAATGAGCCCATTTCCCCAAAATAAAAAGTCGTTATCTCTAGGGCTGGATTTCGCTTTTAGCTGACCTCTGGCCACACTGTCAATATTCAAAGGGGCCAAGAGACACCCGTGTGTTCCACCACAGGAAACAGTCAATTGACCTTTTAATTCTGAGCAAGCCCTTGAAGTTGTAAACCCCAAACAAAAGGAATCTGACATCCACATTTAATTGACTCCTTTTCTCTCGCTCTCTCCGAGCAATTCCCTATGAATAGAATCAAATGCTGAACTCAGATCAAAAGGTATCTTCCCATGACCAGGCAGGCTGGGTGACAAGATACAAAGCGTTGCTGAGTTGTTCAACAGCTTTCTTAAAACTAGGTTATATAGCTATGAGAGATTTCATTTGCCCAGAATTCTAGGGTTCCTAAAAAGAAAATCAGCATAATTTTTAGCAACAATGTTGATCTGCCTTACTGAAGATTATTTTTTTTTTAGTTGATCCCCACCCTCGCATTCACGCCCCTTTCTTCAACTCCAGAACAACTAAGGCTGCAATTCTATGCACACTGTTGTGGGAATGATGTTCACTGAAACGAATGGGACCAAAGTAGACATGCTTTTGGGATGCTCTACATGGAATTCTGTTACAGAGAGGATTGATTTTGTATCTTCTGTCTTTTGAAAGGTCTGGAAAGGGATGGGGAAACTGGGGCTCTCAAGGTGTTGTTGGACTCCACCTCCCAAAGTGCTTTGAGACATGTGGGTGAGAAGTGTGTATAATTTTTTAAAAATTAAATTATTCCTGACCACAGGCCATACTGGCTATGGCTGATGGAAGTTGGATTTCAACAACGTTTGATGGATCAGTGGTTAGACATCCCTGATCCAGAAGATGGAGGGGCTTCTGGGAAGCAGTTCTCTAGGTTGAAGGAGGACCATGCTCCACCTAGGAAGGCACAGGAGAAGCTACTGAAGGTTCTCCCCTGTGGAAAGTGTCCTGAGCCTTCTCTTCACCTGAGCCTTCTCTTCAGAGCTGGGGACCATGACAGGCTGGGCCCCTGAAGGCACTGACAACCATCTTAGAAATGTCATTCAAATAGAAAGCAAATCTAGCAGGTATGTTACCTAGAGACAAAAATGGACTTCCCACATTGAATGCAGGGGGAGAGCATCAATGTTTGTATTAGTCTCATGAACGACAACTACCAAAAATTAGAGGAGTGTCTACCCAAAGCAGACATCTTCTGTTCCTGCCAGAAATCCTTCTGATATTCTGCCTTCTTCAACACTAGAGTTTTATATTCTCTTGGACGGGCTACCATTTATTGTTATTTTTGAAAGGATCCTTCCCACCCTATTAAATATAACTTGAATGGTGTAGTCATCAGTAGGCTGTTTATCATCTGATTTAGAACAGCTAAGGAACCTGCTGGTTTTCCCAACCCATTGATTCAACGGAGTACAGTTTATCTGTAGCAAAATGCAGTCGCCAAGGTAGCTTCTGAACTGATGCTAGGACTATCACAATATTCAAAATATATAAGTAGTACGAAGGCAGGCTTAAGAAGGAAGGAATTATGCTGGCAAGAGGAACATAGAGCTGGCAGGCTCGATCAGACTAAACTGCAAGCTGCTATTGCATCATTGCAGCTAAATATAGTTTTACGGGAACCTTGATACAAACTGAAATAGTCTCATCTTCAGAGGAAGTTCTTCTCTGTGTGCCATGGCTCGGCGAGGCATGTTATGTGGTGATGAGAGAAAGATCCCTCTTTGAAGTAATGTCCTACTTTTGGAATGCCCTTCCCTTAAAAGTGTACTTAGCACCCAACCTTTTTATCATTTTGGTACTAAGGAAAGACTGGCTTGTTTGCCCCTGCATTTTCAATATTTCAAATAAAGGCTGAATTGTATCCAAACTTAAGTAAGGGTGGATCTGTAGAAAGCAATGGGCTTAAGTTACTGAATTAACATTAATTTCAGTGGCTTAACCCTGAAATTATTTAGCTGGATACAACCCATGATGTTAGCTTCTTTTGGATGCAAGGACACACAAATTGTGAGGAGAGTCAAAGAGGCATTTCATATGTGACACTATAGTGGAGTCACAAAGTGGTTTCCAAACAGTCAAGCAGAAACTCCAGAAAGCTTCTGTTGGACCCTTCTCCAGCAGTGAGCCACTTCTGATCTACTGCTGGTCATTTGCAAATACTACCACACTTGGGTCATACAGAAACCAGAGGCAATTTGTTAGAATGAATGAACTCCAATCTGTCAGAAAGTCAATGCCAGTCATAGCACAAGTCTATCCTTAGAGCTCTCAGATTTCAGGAGAGAGCTGTGTCTTTGAATACACAACTTGGGTGTATTCTGGAGTTGTTGTTGTTGTTGTTGTTAAATTTTCCAAGTAATAGTGAAAGAATACAACCAGTAATGATAAATATAACAGCTTAGAAAGGCATAAGATTACTCAGCCTTACACTTTCAAAATAGAATACTTCCAAATAACACCCATATAGAAATATTTTTAAAACAGAAAATTAATAATTTATCCTTACAGGTTTTTATGTAGACACCCTTATGAGTTTTTTATTACAGAAACATGAAGAGGCAGAAAGCAGAATTTGAAAAGACTGTTCCAAATATAACATGCAGCTGAAATGTGTCCTGTCTGGATCTTATGTTGGCATGCAAGGATAGTTTGCACATTATTTTAATTTGCAATATGTTATGCTATTAAGGTTTTTGGATGGTTTGAATCTATTTTGCTCTTTTTTATGCTGATTATTAACCTTTTAAACAATATGTGTGAAAGCTTTGAGAACTGGGGGGGTGGGCAGGTCTTATTCTTTTTAAATTAAAAAAAAATTATGCTTTTACCGTAAATTGGTACACCCATTTCACAATATTCTTCATTATCCTATATTATTTGACTTCCCCACACCTCCCACCATGGTGTTCCTTTTGACTCTTAGTTGTGCTACATATCTTTCTACACCTTGTAATTAATTTAGCTGCTGTTCCTATATCTAGTCCTACGTGGAGATTTATGTAACTGCTATAACTCTTTAAATAGTCTCCAAAGGCTTCCCACTCCTCTCTTATGGTATGTTCATCCTGGTTTCTTAACTTTGCCATCAGCATCACTAACTCCACATATTCTATTAACTCATTGCGCCAATCCTCTTTGGTTGGACTGTTTTTGTCCTTCCACATTTGTGCATAGGTTATTCTGGCCACAGCAGTTGCATAAAGAAAAAGATTGAATACATTCTTAGGTATCTTTTATTTATTTTTCTCATTCATGCATACTTATCACGATGTTAGGATTTGGCAGATAATGGGGTCCAACCTTAAGGCCGGATCCTGAGTGCACAATTCTCTCCCACACCTCACAAATCCCTCATGTAGATGGAACTTCAGTCTCCCATCCCTAGGACTGGAGCAAAATTAACCTTAGCAGGGATCTGTTCAATGGGTCTGTTACAAAACTAAACAGGTGTTGTACATCACTTTTACTTTTGGATTTTCTCTATCTTTATCACACTCCAGGCCCTTGTTACTGGTTCTGTGGTTCCACCGCTCACAGTTGCCCTTCTTGTCAATGTTTGTTCATTTCCTTTCTGAAACACCACAACTGCCCTTGTTTTGTGTAGACACAGATATGCAGCGTAAAGGTAAAGGTAAAGGTCCAGTCGTGGCCGACTCTGGGGTTGCGGTGCTCATCTCGCTTTACTGGCTGAGGGAGCCGGCGTACAGCTTCTGGGTCATATGGCCAGCATGACTAAGCCGCTTCTGGTGAACCAGAGCAGCACACGGAAACACTGTTTACCTTCCTGCCAGAATGGTACCTATTTATCTACTTGCACTATGATGTGCTTTTAGGTGGGCAGGAGCAGGGACTGAGCAACGGGAGCTCACCCTGTCGCGGGGATTTGAACTGCCAACCTTCTGATCGGCAAGTTCTAGGCTCTGTGGTTTAACCCACGGCACCACTTTTAGGTGGCCAATTTTAGGCTTAATTTAGCACATTCCTGCTTCCAACAGATGGAATCCAGTAAAAGCATACAGATTACCATAATACATAAATGTTTCTTTTAGATGCCTGCAAGGTCACTTTACTATTAAATGAGAAGTGTAGTTTTAAAACTCTTCTCGCCATTAGTTTTTCCTCTGTTCATGATATGGCCTATTAAAGTTTTGGTGTGTCTGACATGATCCAATCTTGCAAATTTTTCTAAGTTCTAATTTTGTAGCTCTGGCCCAGTTTGCAAGAAACAGAAAAGCAAATTGTGTTGCCCAACAGCATAGGAAGAAAATGATAAAACATGACAAATGCAGGAGTCATTGCATTAGTGAAAGAGTATGATATAACTAATTTCTGGACACAAGAAGAATTTAAGATAAATGACCAAGCAACTTTGGTGTGAACAGGAATTGTCTTCCTGGCCACTGGCATATCTGGGAAAGCAGCTTGAATGCTAGATGCCACAAATACAGCACATCAAAGCACACAGTACATTCATAAAAAGAATGTAAGTGCTATAAAAGCCCTTTCTCATTTCTTTTTTTCCACAGTTCACTTTCGTTTAAAAATATCTCAGAACCCTGGCTTTCAATTTGCATGACATAAAACTGCTTCTGAGAAGAGTTTTTAAAATGCACTTTTCATTGAGACCGCCAGATGTCAGAGTTTTCTACACTGAAATGGCTTTGAAACCAAATTATCTCCTTGCTTCGATCAATGCATATTTTCCGTTTTCACTGGTCACAAGCCCTCCTCTATGTTTCCGAACTCTGGTTTTCCACTAGATATCCTCACAGGCCAGGATGAGAGGTGCTATTTAACTTTGTAACCTCAGTTTGTGGCTTAGAGAAACTTAGACGTACATACATTACTCCACAACCTCAAGGGTATTTTCACACCTTACATACTTTAACCAATACTGGAAATATAACCTTCTCCTTCTAGAATACATTTCAAAGAATACAACCATGTTCCTCCTACTTGGTTCAGTTCAAATTTATTAATAGTCTACAAACCTTCATATTCCGGGGGGGACGGGGGGGGGGGACAAGTATTTGATTCCATACACTGCCAGTAGCCTATATGGGGTTTTTTTTCCTTATTGTTTTGCAATGTTTGGTAACTGATACATTCTTTGTTTGTGTTTGTTATTCCTCTTCGGTTTTGTTTTGTTTTTAAGAAAAGTGGAATATGTTTAAAATGTTTTCTTTTTAAATGGGAAGAAGATTTGGACTTCGGATCTTATTTGGGGGGAAGAAGGTTATTATTCAGAACATTCAGATTTTAACTTTGAACTCTGGGAAGAAATTTTGAACTGACTATTTCATTTCTGTATAGCTCATAAAACAAGCACCATTCCATACTAATTAGCCCAATATTTCTCTCTCTTTTTTTGCCTAGCTGCAAGGAATGCTGGGAACCCATTCCAAGCTCTTGTTAGAAAAGCTTTGGAAAGCAAGCGATAAGAGTCCAAAAGAGACAGGCGAAAAAAGGATTATCTCAGTATTAATTTACTGACTTGGCTGATGCAGCTAATTAGGGGTTGTAAAAGCATCCACTGGTTGCCAAATGCTGAAATGGTCACAGGGGGCATTAGCAAATACTTCCATGGGGAATTCTAGGACTAGCTGGGATATTTTAGCATTCAGAATTGTGTGTGTGTTTTGCTCATATCCCCCACCCACTGTTTGGTATTGTACAAGAAAAGTAGAGCATTAAACTGCAAATGTACCAGAGTACACATAAGAAAAGCTACACCTTTCCTAGGGTGAAGTGTGGGTTATGGGTGTTTGCACACATGAATTCTTTAATGTTGCCTGAAAAAGGTATGGTGTGGGACATTTGTGTAGCCATCAACAAGTTTGCTTTAGGAAGTGACTTCTCAACAGATGTTACAATGCAGGAAGTTTTTATTTGAAGGCAGGAGCACAGTCTACTTCCTTAAAGGCAAATGGTGATTTGTTTTTCTTTTAAACCAAGCATGCGTGGTTTTCAGGCTAGCCGGCATGTGAGCAAAATCAAGAGGTGGAGGAAAGCCAGAATGAATGTTTGTGCCAGAGTTTCTGAAGCATTTTACAAGTACTCGGGTTAAGTACTTAATTCGTTCCGGAGGTCCGTTCTTAACCTGAGGGTACCACGTTAGCTAATGGGGCCTCCCACTGCCGCACCACTGGAGCACGATTTCTGTTCTCATCCTGGAGCAAAGTTCTTAACCAAAGTACTCTTTCTGGCTTAGCGGAGTCTGTAACCTGAAGCGTATGTAACCTGAAGCGTATGTAACCCGAGGTACCAGTGTACACACGGAAGAAGGGAGTTACTACAGCACTATGCTAGAGTAACTCATTTCTAGGTTTATTTTCAATTAATCACATTCCAATGAACTTGAGGTTCAGACCATTGAGCTATCAATAAATAGTACTTACTATCTAACTACTAGATGTGGTTTTATACGTGTTGTAAGCTGTCCAGAGTGACTGGTGAAACCCAGCCAGATGGGCAGGGTATAAATAGTAAAATGATTGTTGTTATTATTAATAATAGTTAACTGCACAATAAAATCCTTAATTACTCCCTAGATGAATGCAAAAATCCTTCTAGAATAATCATAAAGTTTGACAAAGTGAACCCAGACTTTCCAAACATTAAGCACTCTGTTTTATAGGAAGGATATCTAATATGTTAATTCCCAAAATCAATCTGTCCAAATGATAGTAACTGTTTTATTTCCAGTTTTTGGTGGTAAATTGTTTTGGCAAATCCTAATAAATATTACCTCAATTTCTGATCTGAATCGGAATAGTGACTATACTAAGCTGTATTGTAGTAATTCCTGGGTTGCCAATTTAAAAATAAATAAATAAATAAAAATCCCTCATCCATCCTACCACAGGCATTGCTACATGGCCTCTCCCAAGTCAGATGTTAGGGAGCAATAACCCTGAGTATCATCATCATACTGACAGTACTGTGCCCCCAAACTCCTAATGACCGCTCCCAGCTGCTTCATATAGATGTTAAATAGCAGTTGGGTTAAAACACGTGCCCTGTGGCACCACATGGTGGAACTGCTAGGGAGTCAAAAAGCACTCTCCCAATGCTGCTCTCTGGACTTGGTCCCATAAGTAAAAAAGAAGAAAGGTAAAGGATCCCTGGACAGTTAAATCCAGTCAAAGGTGACTACGGGGTTGTGGCACTCATCTTGCTTTCAGGCTGAGGGAGCCAGCGTTTGTCCACAGATATCTTTCCAGGTCATGTGGCCAGCATGACTAAACTGCTTCTGGTGCAACGGAACACAGGGACGGAAACCAGAGTGCACGGAAATGCCCTTTACCTTCCCGCCACAACAGTACCTATTTATCTACTTGCACTGGCGTGCTTTCAAACTGCTAGGTTGGGACTTCCGGGTTAGCGCCTCCGGCAATGGCGGATTTCCTCTGATCGGGAGGAATCCGCTTCGTGGAAATTAGGGTCTGGACCGCCACGGCGAGGTGGAGACCCATCAAAAACCACAGGCGGGAGAAGCCTGTGGACGTGGGAAACCCGGTTTCAGGGATCCAGAGCGACGTGGGGTGAGCGGCGCAGTGCTTTGAATCGACTGCTCTTTTCACGGAGTGAAGCCGCATTGCTGTTGCCGGAGAGCGCTGACTTTTTCCTGTGGACAATTGGACTTTAAACAACTACCTGTGAGTAGAACGGAAAATTGGACTATGAAATATCTTAATTTGGCACCGAAGCGGGAAGGCTCTAAACAGGAAGTCCATCTTCCGCTTTCGTAAATAGATTGGAGCAAAGACATTGCAAGCTAAAGTCTGGAAAGTCTTTTGTAAAAAACTAAATCTCCATCGGCTGAAACTACTAAACCCCCCTTGGAAGCAGGAGAAGAGGGGGGAAATCTTAGACTGTTCAAGCCTGCAGGAGAGAGAGTAAAGAAAGATATATTTCCACCGCCTTGAACCTGGGAACGGGTTGCTAGGAAGACAGACGTTTTGGGAAAGTCCATTGACTGTGAATAAAACGTTTGCTGATAGATAGTTAAAAAAGAGAAACATATTGATTCCAATGTTTCCTTTTGCATTTAAAAGGAACAAAATATTTGAAAAATGAAAGTAATTTTGTTGCTGGATCTGCTTTTAAAAGGACGGATACAAACAGAAATTGTTTCCCCTAGAGGGAGCTTTGAAAACTGTTGTTGGAGTCGATCTGGGGAATTCTCCAGCTGTAGAGATTAAAGATCGTGAGAACCAGACATTGACCTTGAACAAGAATGTGCCCAGAAGAAGCCTTAGTGATTGCTTTTTGCAAGACAAGCGCTTTATTGGAACAGCTACATGAGAAGATGGATTTGATGACTGTTGCAGTTAATAATTTTGGACAAACAGTGAATACCTATATAGAAACCACTCAGGAACCGACCCAGGAATCTGCTTTGACAGGGCAAGTTGTGCAGAAGACAAAGGAGGAGGTTGCTGTTAAACCTCAAGAAATACATGTGGAGAGAGCCGAGGCTTTGCAGGAACATAAGCTGTTGTTTTTGATGGCCGAACCTGGAGAAAGTCAGATTTGGAGAGATGGAGTCTTGTTTGGATTGGAGATGGGAAATTGGATAGATCCCCCTATGCAGGGCTGTTCTGGCTTCTGGGATCTGATTTTGCGCCAGGGGGAGTCTGGAGTTGTGGGGGCCTTTAACTTTGGAGGGACTTTGAAACATGCCTTGAAATATCTTTTGGATTTTAGTGCTGACTATGGAGAATGGGCCGACCTGTCAAGAAGGGATAAAGACATTGTTAGGTTGGAGTCTCCCCGAGATCTACTCATCAGCGATAAAGGAAGGAAACTAAGAACAAGATCAGCAGAAGACAAAGTAAGGTGCGGGTATAAATATGAAGAAGACCTGCAGAAGGGACATGGAAAAGAGTTAAGAGCCTCGGATAGATCACCAGGTTGATGGACTAAATGGAATGGATAGAAAGGACCGACAGAACCCGAGACCAGGAAGAAGAGACGGTGGATGAAGATTGGAAGAAAGTTTAAAAATTCATTTAGAGAAATATTGTAAAATTAATGAGTGTTAGAAAAAATGTTGGAATGAAACTATTTGGCTTTAGTAGAAATGCTATAAGGGGTTATGTACAAATAAGTTTTAAGCTTTAGGGCTTTTTATGGCAAGATAAGGTTAAAATAAATTAAGATAATTTAATGACAGAACATAGTGAAAGATGGAAAGGATTTGCTGAGATAATAACTAGAATACAAAAAAGGGAGGTGTGAGGAGGTCGATGAAACAAGATAACGAAAGATAAAGATTTGGGAATATTGGATTTGTTTTTAATTTTTTGTTTGCCTTTGTTTTTGGCTTTGATGTATTGTGTGTTTTGCTCTCTTTTTTCTTTTTATTGACTTGTATTGTTTAATTTCTTTTTTTCTTTTTTTCTTTTTCTTTTTTTTCTCTGTAATTTTAAATTCTCAATAAATATCATTTAAAAAAACAAACAAACTGCTAGGTTGGCAGGAGCTGGGACAGAACAACAGGAGCTCACCCCACCGCAGGGATAGGAACTGCCAACCTTCTGATCGCCAAGCCCAAGAGGCTTAGCGGTTTAGACCACAGCGCCACCCGCATCCCATAGATCCTGTAAGTAGGACTGGAACCGCTGTGGCACAGCACCCCTGATTCACATTCTCCAGAGCCAGCCCAGGAGGATACCATGTTCAGTGGTATCAAAAGTTACGGAGAGAGTGAAAGAGCAAAAAGCAGGAGCAAGGTTCCTTTCCCCCGTCTTGCTTTCTGTAAAAGTCATCCTTTACAAGTGACTCATAACAGGCTTGAACCCAGACTGGAACAAATCTGCAAGGCAGATCCTGATAGAGCATGTTACAGTAGTCAAATTGAGATGTAGCTAATAGATATAGGACCAGTCTGAGTATATCAGGAATAGGTGCAACTGATGTACCAGCCAAGCAGGGGAAGCTCTACCCATTAAATTTCTGCTGCTCATGCAGATCTTAATGGCACATGAATTGAGGCAGGAAAAAAAGCTGTCTGCCCCTTTCCTTATCCATGTGTGTGTGTGTGTGTGTGTGTGTGTATTCGTATTCATAGGAATTTGCTGATTTTGAGACCTAGTCAGACATCCCCTAATTATGGTACATACAGTGTGTGAAACTAGTTTTCTGTTTTGTCTTACAGTATAATTACAGGATTAGTATTAAATATAGATGGTTTTCTAGAGTCTGAAATGCCACATTTTCCTAATGCAGATAAGAATCATAATGAGAAGCAGGAATACATCTGAATTTGAAAACAGTCTGTAGATACACAGTTTTGCTGAGATACTGCATATGCCATATATATATATATATATATATATATATATATATATATATATGCAGGTTTTGGTGTCTTCGGGTGTCTTCCCGTGTAAGAGTCGGGGTGTCTGTGCGACGTTTCGACGAGGTCTCACTCGTCATCTTCTGAAGATGACGAGTGAGACCTCGTCGAAACGTCGCACAGACACCCCGACTCTTACACGGGAAGACACCCGAAGACACCAAAACCTGCATTCCTGTACCCGTGAAAATCTACGAAAGCATATATATATATATATATATATATATATATATATATGGGTTGAGGGTTGGTGGAAACACTTAGTTCCACTCTGAAATCAGTTTTAGCTGAGCCAGCAATATTCCAGATTTGATTTCAGAACCTGGACTGGATTCCATTCCACACGTGTGAAGAGAACAGGATTGCCAGTTCTTGAAAATAAACATTATATTACCCAGGCAGGGTTATTGGTGAAGCATGGATTTAAAGGTGAAGTCAAGATTACAGTTTTTTGGTGGGTCTGCATGTGGAGTTCAGTGGTCTACAGTAGGCCTGGAGGTAAAGCTCAGTGCAAAAATGGACTCTCCCAACCAAACTTTCTTAGTAGTTGCTCCCCCTCCCCTCCAAAAAATATCCCAACCAGGATTTACAAAATGTCCCAACCAGGATTTACAAAATGTTAATAATATTCAGAAACCAGTGAGGCAACAAGATCACTCTGCTTCTGACCTGAAAGTCAGCATTAGTTAACAACGTAGGCAAAGGCATACTAAGGCTGAAACTACAGAGCTAGAAATAATCAGATTTAATTTTGCTCATTTGAGCTTGGTCAAGATTATTTGTTTTCTCACTACAGCTGTTGAACAGCAAAGCTAGGAAGACTGAAGAGGTGCATGGTCACTGAACTTACCATACCTTTGGGCTTTGTCCCACTGACAGCACCTCTAGCATTTCTTGGCCTTTTGGACAGACTGTTTGCAATTGGTTTTTCTAAACCCATTGTGAGTTTACCTGCGCATAGGTATGTGCCAACCTTCACCCCACAATCAATATATTAGATGTCCAAAGAGTAAGTCTTGCTTTCACTGCAGAACTTGACTATCATTCTGGATTTGTATCGGCAGAAATCATGGATTTCAGCTGAAGACTAGTTAACTTAAGGTACTTTACAGAACAAAAGTTGCCCCTCCCCATGTCTCATCCTACATCACTCAGGAAGGGCCCTTGACCTTCTGGAAAGGTTTGGGGGGCATGGGTAGTTGCAGGGAGGACATGAACTTCCTTAAGTTATCTTATCTAAGGAACCGAACTCATGCTTTCCATGCTATCTGGTTCTCATGCTTTCTGCGATAAAGTTGGGGTTTTAAAGCCCTGTTTTGAAGTTCACCCTGCTTTTTGCTTTTAGTACACAGCAGAAATGGTAAATCTATCAAATTCAGCTTGTGTGCAAGTAGACAGATGGTTATAAATTTTGTAAAAATAACATGCTGAAGCTTATGTTATAAAAATGCAGTGAAAACTTTATAAACAGAACGTTGCTGTCTTCAGTTTGAAAGGGTCTGCAAATAAACACTGAAGTCTGTGCCAAAATATATGTTATTTGAGTGATAACAGTAATACAAATTTGTCATTGTGTGCAATAGTAATATTTATAATCCTAATGATACGGCAACCCAATAGGTCAACTGGAGGAGGCAAAAAAAAATCTTCTAAATAAATAGGAATAAAACTGGATTTGGTGATGTTAAGTTCTATAGATGAGGAATCAGGGCCAAGGGCAAAGACTCACTGAACAGCAATGGCAGAGTGGAGGGACACTGGATGCGGCCTCCACTGGTAGAAATCAAGACTTGGGTGGCATCCTGTCATGCATTCATGAGCATAAAACTTGGTGAATGGTGTTTGCTCCAATTCAGCTGTAAAGAGTGAGTTTTACCGAGGAAAGCAGTGGGGCAAATGGAAAACTGCTTGGACTCATGCCTAGACAGTATGGGACAAGCAGAAAACTTTGGACCTGTGCCTTCTAGCCATGGGGCAAGTGGAAGTATGGGTAGCCCTGAATGCCTTCATTTCTGAGTAGCAGTGTTCTTTGACACCTCTCCTTCCCCTCAAACGCTCAAGGATTGCAAGACTCCTGGAGCCTCAGCGGACATTCTGTGGAAGCTCCAAAAAGGAGACTCATCCAATTCATCCTCTTGCTTGCAGTTTTAATGATCATTCATTAACCTGTGTGTTTTTCTTATGCACCACATTCCTGGGAAGATTTTGCGCTGTACAACATGTGCCACTTCCCCTCCACAGTATCACCAGGTGTTAGTAATAAAGAGTTAATAAGTAACCAGGACTTAATCCTTCAGTGGCATTAAAAGAATATGATTACTTAACTCCACAGAGTAATCTAACTGTCCTCCAGCTAAAGTGAAACTCAGTTTCAATTAACTCCTCATTTGTTTTGGCTGTTCCCTACAAAAACACATTTCTCTCTCTCTCTTTCAGAATTTATCAGAATATGAGATGAACAGATTCTGTATAATGGACCAGCCGTAAGTTTTCACTTTTTGGGCCTTCACAAAGTGGACAGATGTTTTGTTGCAATTCATAGTTAATTTTGTATGATTCATATTTAATTTAATATCCTCCTTTCATTCCCCCCCTCTTTTTTACATAGAAGACCATAACCTCATCCAAACTGCTATATTTATTTTGTGTTTGGATTAGAACAAACTGGATTGGCCTTGCAGAATAAATTCCACCTTTCGTTTGGGTATATCAGCCTATATCAGCCATAAACACTATGAGTTTATTTTATTTTGTGATTCAATCGTGCACAAAGCAAACTGAAAAACAAGACAAAAGCAAAAGCAAAAAATAAAGATCAGTATCCAAGCAGCAGATTGGATACAATTATATTAGTCTGTTCTTAATTCTGCATTATAAATATATTAAGTACATTAAGTATATTCACACACACACATATATGTAACACATAAGTTAATATATGGATGTATAAATGGTCTAAACATCATAAATGGTTTCCTATAAACCATAAAATGTACCATTATCAAAAGAAGAAATATTTGTTTAAAAAGCAAGTCAAAAGTGTATTTACAAATGATACAGCTTCTAAAGGAAAGACAAATTAACCCAGTCTCTATTAATTCAGCTTTACTTGAAAACCACATATGGTCTGTTCTGATCCCTGATATTCTTTTCTTAATTGTGTGACTAAATACCATCTATTTGATACTTCACTAACTATTGACATACGATGCCATAATGTTAATTTTTTATCACTTCCAGCTTGTTCTAATAATTTCCAAATGAAGTCCTGTTTGCTAGACGTGTGTCCTTACTTGCAAGTCTGAGCTTAAAAATCCTTGCTAGTGTAATTATACACAGGACAGGTTACACTTTTTTTAGTTGCAGGTGTTGCAAGGTTTGCATCTGAGCCTGCAGTTGTGTCCAGCACTCGCACATACTCAATGCACACCTTCAAGAGAAAGTGGAATCTGTTATGAGTACACATTTACCCTTAACCTTATGCCCCACACTGGGAAAGAAAGGTTGGTTTATTACATGAAATAAAGGTGGGAAAGTATATGGATGCTGTTTCAGACAGCAAACTTCCTGCTACATAAAAGTAAGTTTTAGGTTGTGGTTCTATACACACATATGTAGGATTCAATACCATTGAACTTCTGAGTATCTGTGCATAGGATTGCACATCAAATTGCTCAAGAAAAACAGCTCTGAAGTAAAAAAATTCTGATCAGGACTCTTGTGTGAAAATACCCTCCAATATTTGTCATTCAGGACATTTTCTATTTAAATATCTTCTTAATTTCTAAGTGCCTAAATATTGGTCATAGGTAGGTAACAGAACCCTGGAAAAATAACATATTTTTGTAAACATTTCAAGCCCAGAACTGTCTTTGTTTTCAACACAGTGACTGCACCATAATTATATCGCCTTCTTGAGAATATATTTCCAAATTACAGGCCCAAACCAGACAATTATCTGTAAGATTCACACCAGTTTTTGCAACATGCAAAGTACTAAATTCTAGTCTCCCTTGCAGTGCTCATTAAGCAGTAACTCATGTGAGTTGTGTCTGGAAAGGTTAGGGTGAACACAGATGTTTCATATTTTATATTCACATTTTTTAAAAAAATATTGCACATTACTCACTAAAGCTTCATGGTATTCCTTGATTGGTACCCAGGAAGATTTGGCTAGCTTAGCTTATTAGCCCCCAACTTCCAGCTCTATGGCTGCAGAGTTTATTCCTCATAGAGCTACAATTCCCAGAACCCTTAACAAACTATAATTCCTAGGTTTATTTGGGGAGGAGGATGTGCTTTAAATGTGCTTTAAAGGTATAGTGTACGCGCAGCCTGTTTCTCCCATACAGGCTCTTTCCTAGAATGTTTCTAGTTGGTCTAAAAAGTTGGCGAATGTGCATTTTAAAGACTTTTGTATCCAGTTTCCTGTTTTATTTTCGTTACAAAAAACAACAACCTATTTCAGCTGGTGTTTGTATGGGCAATTTATTTGCTGGCAGCCATTCCCATCAGTAAACAAGGGTCTGTCATGTGGTGCATTATGTAACTGCTTCCTTATGAGAAGGAAATATGCACCTATATTTACCAGAATGCAATAGAAGATTGCTTAGAAGATAAAGTGTAACCATGGTGCCACAGCATCTTTTTAAAACTTCCTCACATGTTGCACTTGCTGGGTAACTTTGTACAAAGCCATGACTCCATGGCCGTTTCAACGATTGCTTGGAAGACTTTCAGTTACACGTAATACCTCAGGTACCTCAGGTTACATACATTTCAGGTTACATATGCTTCAGGTTACAGACTCCGCTAACTCAGAAATAGTGCTTCAGGTTAAGAACTTTGCTTCAGGATAAGAACAGAAATCGGGCTCCGGTGGCGTGGCAGCAGCAGGAGGCCCTATTAGCTAAAGTGGTGCTTCAGGTTAAGAACATTTTCAGGTTAAGTACAGACCTCCGGAACGAATTAAGTACTTAACCTGAGGTACCAATGTACATTAATTTCCTATTGCACATCCTTTGTTGAGAAACTATTGATGTAGGAATTCAGATTCAGTAGGGTCAAAATGAGAAGGAAGCATATCTTTGGGAGTGCCTGAAGTTTCATGTGAAGAAATTCCAGGAAGTAATCAGCCGTCATATTCCAGAATTCCCATCAAAGGTTCTTTCTTATAGACTCTTATATATTATATTCTCCTTGATTTATCAGGATTACTGATAAAAGAAGTCTATAATTATGGAAATACATAATTTTTTCCCTCTTTGTGAGTATCTGGAAAAATTATGCATTTGGATATGAATATATTCTACACACACACATTATGGGGTTAACATGATTTCAGAATGTGTGGCCATTGTGATATTGAGCACACATCGAGAATTTGCTGTGTTTTAGCAGCATGGGCAGGCAATATGCATAATATCCAAGTGAGGAATTTGCAAAGTGGAAGAGTAATGCATGAAATGCCCTATTCATGTTGCCAAGTCATGCACATTTCCCAACATCACTTGGAGACTAAATGTATTCACCTGACAACGTCCCCTGTTTATGCTGTTCAAATTTGCTTATTCACCATGGTATCTGTTGAATCGGCACAACAGCTGACATTTATGCACATTCTCCAATGACTTCAAATTAATTACACATGCACTGACTTATTTTTACAAAATGATGCATTGTATCCTCACAGTGGAGTGTGCATCGAAACAATTACAATTCCAGTGCAAAGAAACCAAAATTCTTCAGCATGAAAACTCAAATGTATTCAGAGGCATGCAACCCAATACAATATATGCCTATGTTGGTTTATTCTGCCACAGTAAACATATCTTAGCAGCAGGGCACTTTTGTACACATTTGTATGTGCAAATTTATATGTGTAGATGCAAACTTCAGGGGAGAAAAAAAAGTTGATTATTTTCAAAGTTTTTTGGAGGGAGCAGTCAATCTGAGACGAGATGGAAAAACCCAGGGTGCAGGACTCCTGAACCATCTCCAGCAATACCACTGTTTAGAATGATTAACAATTTGCCCTGCTCATCTGAACCAGAAGGCCCCATGCAAGGTAAAATAGCAAAGATGAGGCCTTGCCATTTTTGCAAGGTCTGAGTGCCCTGCCCCCACCCTTACCTCTTTCCAGACAGTCTGATAGAAAGTACTGCACCTGGACCTAAGCAGTGAGAAGAAACTTGCCTTTCACTCAAGCATGAAGAAACTGCACATTTAGATTCTCAAGCTCTGTGAGGAAGGAAACTGTGAACAGATGCATCAAGTAATCTGAAGTCCTATCTCTTTCGCATTTGACACTGAAGTTATTTGTGCCTAGTGTGCTGTTGCCATACACCAGGCCTCGTTCCAATCTGAGGACCAGAACGCTCGATTGTTGCTATGATTGCCCCATGCTATAAAAGCCATGTCACAAAACACAGCTGAAATTGCCTTAAAGTATTATCCCAAACAAAAAGAGAAAAGTATTCTCAATTTTAAAACAGTTTTAGCTAACAAGTGATAGTTTGAACTATATTTTTTTTAATGGCACATTGCAACCTAGAATTGTATTTTTGCTACTTCATAAAAAAGAGAAATGTGCAAATGATTCCACACTGGCACATTTCCCCCTGTCTGTTTTTCCAATTCTGTTTTGTTGTTCATAGCATTCTCTAATTAATTTCATTTATTTGGAAATACTGGTCTTTAATTAGCACAATTACCGTACTAATGAATTAGCACACTAACTGTGAATTTCCGTGCATGTTTACTCAAGTGTTAAATGGGGCTTACTCCTTGGTGAGAGTGCATAGGACTGCAGTCTAAGTGGGAAGACAGTTTACCTCTTTTATGTCTTTAAGATATATTTCTCCTGAACAGCTCACTTTTAAGAAATGCAAATTCAAAATTCTGTTCTCCCATACAAGGTATAAGCCCACTGTCTTTTTGTAAAACAACAAACAACTGGCACAAATAGCGCATTCAAACACGGGAAAACAAAATGTTGTTGTCTTTTAGTTTTCTTATGCAACAAAATAAACCCAGTTCCTCTGCCATTATGTGTCATGGTATCCTAATAATGGAAATTTTAAATCACTCATATTCCATGGTCTGAGAGCTGCACAAATAATGGAAAAAATTCTGTGGTAAACCATTTTCAAACAGCAAATTTCCAGCTTCATGTTACATTCCTAAGACATAAAGAGGGAGATCTTTCTGTCTCTTTACAAAGTATAGAGTAACCCTATACTCACTTACCTGGCTGTGTGCCCCATTGAACTCAGTATGGTTTACTTCTGAGTAGACATGTATAAAACTATGCTGTGTGTTTCTTTAGCTATGTTGCTTGGTTAAAACATTTGAAATACTTCAGGAAAAAATATTTTTACTGATACATATATAGATATATTAAAAGATGCCTGCATATGGGAGAAAAGCAATGACAAACCTAGACAGCATCTTAAAAAGCAGAGACATCACCTTGCCAACAAAGCTCCGTCTAATTAAAGCTATGGTTTTCCCAGTAGTGATGTATGGAAGTGAGAGCTGGACCATAAAGAAGGCTGTTTGCCTAAGAATTGATGCTTTTGAATTATGGTGCTGGAGAAGACTCTTGAGAGTCCCATGGACTGCAAGAAGAACAAACCTCTCCATTCTGAAGGAAATCAGCCCTGAGTGCTCACTGGAAGGACAGATCCTGAAGCTGAGGCTCCAATACTTTGGCCACCTCATGAGAAGAGAAGACTCCCTGGAAAAGACCCTGATGTTGGGAAAGATTGAGGGCACAAGGAGAAGGGGACAACAGAGGACGAGATGGTTGGACAGTGTTCTCGAAGCTACTAAGATGAGTCTGACCAAACTGTGGGAGGCAGTGGAAGACAGAAGTGCCTGGTGTGCTCTGGTCCATTGGGTCACGAAGAGTCAGACATGACTAAACGACTAAACAACAACAACAACAAATATAGATATATATCTATTGCTTTAATGAGATGTTAAAACAATACATTATCTCTAAACAAAAATGGTTCCATATTGAAGTCTCGGATTCAAACCACTACTTAATAGTTAAGCCTAGGGTCTAAGTTATGATCAACATATGGTAAGATCCAGGCCTCCACAGCACCATTGGGTGAACCTGTATTTCAGGGATGGAGAACCTGCAGACCACCAGCTCTTTCTGGGCCCCAGTTCCCATCAGCATAGGCAATGGTTAGGGATTTTTAGAGTTGCAGTCCAATAGCGTATGGAGAGCCTCTGCTTCCCTATCTCTCCTGCATAATAACAGGTAAGGCAAAAAAATCAAGCCTTTTAGTTGATATGAAGCAAAAGTCCCCCACTGACTGAAGAAGCAATCAAAATAATTTTTTAAAAATAATAAAAGCAGAAGTGTTAACTGTACCTCCAAACTGCGATTTTGTTCTCAAGGGAAATTAACTGTGGCTGGAACAGTTGCTAAGTGAATCAGGAAGACAGATCCGGCATGAGAATGTGCCGTTTTCATGAATGCCTTCTGACTGTCAGTGTTTCCTAGTAGAAGTGGAACTGTACTACCTAAAAGAAGTACGTGTGGCCCTCCAGATGTTGTTGCACTGCAACACTCAACATCCCTGGCCGTTGGTTTTGCTGGCTGGGACTGAAGGGGAACTGGAGACCAATGAGGAATCTTGGATGTGCATTGGCACAACTTGTTTTTATGTTGGGACTGGAAGATTTTGCAGATCCTGCAAAATACGGTAACCTCAATAATGCCAGATCAGAATGAGCAGGTTGAGGACCAGAGAGCTTGTGTGATTGCTCTGTCATATTCCAGCAAGAACCCTAATTACTCCAAATCTGCTAATTGAGTTACCCATTACAGGACTGTAATGTGCAAAAAAGAAATGTCCCAGCTGCCTTTAGAGCTGCATTTGCAGAGGAGGCATTTAAGTAACTGAAGCATCAAACTGAAAACCTTCTGCTGGGTCGTTTCCCCCCCCCCCCAATTTCTCTTACTATTAATCTGGACTTGCATCAGGAGGAAGGGCATAATATAAGAGCAATAAAAGAAAAAGGGAGGGGAATGAGAAAGAAAACGCATACATATTGAAATCGTAAAACACAATTTAACACATCTCCTGCAGCATTAGAAATCTTGGTGGAGTTGTCCATCTTTGTGCATGTACAGTCGTACCTCGGAAGCCAAACAGAATCCCTTCCAGAAGTCTGTTCGACTTCCTCAATGTTTGACTTCCAAAGCACGGCTTCTAATTGGCTGCAGAAAGCTCCTGCAGCCAATCAGAAGCCACGGAAGCCCCGTCAGACGTTCGGCTTCCAAAAGAACATTCGAAAACCGGAACAATCACTTCCAGTTTTTGATCATTCCGGAGCCGGAACGTTAGACTCCCAAAGCTTTCAGGAGCTGAGGTACGGCTGTATGTATATTTAACACACATGACTGTCCTCAAAGAAGCCTGGGAAACATAGTTTGTTTGGGTGCTGGGAACTGTACATCTGTGAGGAGTAAACTACAGTGTAACATTTACGGATCTGTCAAGGTCACAAAACCTTACAAGAAGAGAAATGATTCATTTTGGAATTAGGTTTCTAACCCTCATGGTTGAAACCAGGTGGTGACATTGTAAAACTCCAAGAGGCACACAAAGTAGCAAAAAATAAAATAAATAAAAAATCCTTCCAGTAGCACCTTAGAGACCAACTAAGTTAGTTATTGGTATGAGCTTTTGTGTGCATGTCAGATAGCAAAGAACAGGTGTTGGAGGCGCACTGAAGAAGCTGCTTAGTTTTAGCATCTTCCTGAATTTAAGAGCGTGATAAGATCTATAGCGCCCAGACACAGCATTGGGGATGGTGCAACTACTACAGTGGAGACTGGAAGCACTCTTCTCAAAGCATCTTAACTTAACCCTACAAGATGCTTCAGCCCACATGACTGACCAGAATAGGACCAGAGCGGGTGGTGCTATGCTCAGTTCCTTTCCATTGGGCATGAGGGGGAAGTTCCCAACAGCACCCAGTCAGGATGCAATGTGGAAAACATCTGAATACACCTCTGCACTTGGACTTGAATGCCCAGGTTCAGTGTCCGCACCATACATTCAAAGCACGCGGCTTTCCCCAAAGAACCCTGGGAACTGCAATTTTCTAAGGCTGCTGGGAATTGTAGAAGTCAACTACAGTACCCAGGATGGGGAAAGCCAGGTGCTTTAAATTTACAGCGTGGGTGTGTGAGTCTGTTACATGACAGTGGCCAGCAGCAATGAAAGTGCATTGCCTGTTGTTTTTCCAAAAGTGTTCTGTTGTGCCAGTAGTGGTTTAGTCATGACCCGGAGAGCTGTCTGTGAACAAACACCAGCTCCCTCAGCCTTAAGCGATATAAGCACAGCACCCCATAGTCACCTTTGACAGGACTTAACCATCCATGGGCCCTTTACTTTTCCAAAAGTCCTACTTGAGCTCTGTAACTCTCTAACGGTTTGAGTTATACCAGACTCCCAATGTAAATTCGACTCCAAAGCTGCTGTTCAGCCACTGGTGCTACTGGTAGCTTTCCTTCCAAGGCAAATAGCAGCTTTGCAACTATCTGTGGGTACATCATGACTGTGGTATGGCTCATCTCCTCCTCCCCATGCAGTAAACATAGTCCAAATCCTAAATCATGATCCTATTTAAGTATTTTTTAAAATAGGAAATGTATTCACCCATTTCACACACCATCCCACTGACGAGATTTCAGTATGCGTGCACACAAGCTGTAGTTCATTCCAGCCACTGCTGTGGCTGCTACCACAATCAGCTGACAGTTTTTGCCTGGTTCCAGGTTTAACAGTGTGTTAACATGCAGCCCCCTCACTTTTCAAGTTCCTTCGCAAAATCTGTTCTTGCTCATCGAAGAGGAACAAAGGGTAGTGTTGCAAAATCCAGTTGCCACGTTACTCTCACTATACACAGTATCTTCGCAGCCCCTCGCCTTTGTTTAGATCAGTGTGTGTTTGCTGCTAACACTCCCTGGGTGACCTTTCTTTTCCTGCGAAGGGAGGGGGTCAGCACGTTGCATTCCCATGTTAACACTCCCTTTACATTTTCTTTTCAGAAGCATTCCTGTGCCAAAAGCAATGAGGTAGCGCAAATGAATAGGCACTTCAAGAAAGATACTGGTTGGCAAAGACTAAGATTGTGTGTGTGCATTACTGACTTAAAACACAGCTTGGTCATTCTTTTTTCCCCCAATAT
This sequence comes from Podarcis vaucheri, assembly GCF_965113315.1. NCBI lineage: Eukaryota > Metazoa > Chordata > Lepidosauria > Squamata > Lacertidae > Podarcis > Podarcis vaucheri. Next base: position 64,937,330 of record NC_138763.1, read on the forward strand.
ACATCAAAGTTCCTTTAGGAGAAATGCTTCAAAACACAGCATTTCCTAAGAAACAACAGGGCACCTGCAGGATATGGTTTGTACAGCGCTTGCCCAAGCAGTGGTGGGTGCACATTGGATGCAGGGTAAATGGAAGTGTGTGTACATTGTTGTTGTTGTTCAGTCGTTTAGTCATGTCCGACTCTTCGTGACCCCGTGGACCAGAGCACACCAGGCACTCCTGTCTTCCACTGCCTCCCGCAGTTTGGTCAAACTCATGCTGGTAGCTTCGAGAACACTATCCAACCATCTCGTCCTCTGTCGTCCCCTTCTCCTTGTGCCCTCCATCTTTCCCAACATTGGAGCTTCAGCTTCAGGATCCGTCCTTCCAGTGAGCACTCAGGGCTGATTTCCTTCAGAATGGAGAGGTTTGATCTTCTTGCAGTCCATGGGACTCTCAAGAGTCTCCTCCAGCACCATAATTCAAAAGCATCAATTCTTAGGCAATCAGCCTTCTTTATGGTCCAGCTCTCACTTCCATACATCACTACTGGGGAAACCATGGCTTTAACTATATGGACCTTTGTTGGCAAGGTGATGTCTCTGCTTTTTAAAATGTAGCATCTTAAATTTCCCATGAAATGATCATGGGAAGCATGATGGGCACACATTGAAATCGACACGGAAGAGAATATGCTTGCCTTTCATGAGCACAGAAGGCGCAATCTGCGCAGATCCGCCACACTGAAAGAGAGCCACTGCAGTGTAGCAGTTAAGAGTGTCAGACTAAGACCTGAGAAAGCAGAGTTCGAATCCCCACTTGGCTATGAAGAAGGATCACTGGGTGAACCTTGGGCCAGTCACTGCCCCTCAGCCCAGTCTACCTCACAGGGTGGTTGTGAGGATAAAAGGTGCTGGAATGAAAACTATGTACACCACCTTGAGCTCTTTGGAAGAAAGGTGAGATATAAGTATTACGACAATAATAAAAATGGGATTCCAAAGGTGTCTGGATGCAGCCCACTTTATGGAAGGAGCATAAGGAGAGTCCTGTGGGCACAGATCCACAGAAAACCAACATTCCTTCTCCAACAGCAAGTCGGTCGGGCACACCAGGAAAAACTCTTCATAGAATCACACCAGGAAGAACCCTTCCCGGTTTCTTGTCTCCAATATCTGGTATTCCGAGGTAGTCTGCACTGGAACATGGAGGCTCTGCAAAGCGAACTTTGTGTGTTGTTGGGGGGCGGGCGAGGCATCCCATTGCAAGAGAGGAGGGCCTTTCCAGGCAGCAGAACGTGCAGGAAACTCTTCCAGGTAGCAGCCGCTTCAAAGCCCCGGGACGGCGGCAGGAAGTGTTCCCAGCTTGATCCCTGGGATGAAACGCCCGCGGCGCACGAGGCAAAGCCGCCAGGACGTCAGGAAGGACTTCAGCCCCAGACGGGGGTGGTTTTGGACACGCCCAATAGGTGCGGATCTTCTTCAAGTTTGCACAAACACCCTATTGCCAGCCAAGCTGGCTCCGTCACATGACTCCCTCGAAACATGAAACCCGGCCGGGCGCTCGGGCAAGTTTTGCTTCTCGTCCCAACACACGAGGAGTCGCCTGGCGGGCCGCGCGCAAAGGCGGCGCTAAGCGGATCCGCGAGGAGGCGAAGCAGCCAGGGGAGTCATCAAGGGGAATCCAGCCTTTCTCTCTCGGGAACGAGCCAGGAAGCCCCCCTCAGTCCCTGCCGACTCGGATGCCCGTTTGCCCGAGGCAGTCGCCTCGCCTGGCAGCATGGACAAGTTCAATAAAATCACGGTACCAGCGGGACAGAAGTTCAGGTATGGTTTGAACCGTGTCCCTTGTTTTCCTCTCGCGCTTTTACGCCAAGGCGCAGAGGCTGTTTGTTTCTCGGAGGCGCGCACGAGGGGGATCTGGGGGACCGAAGCAGGAAGAGATCTTGTGGCACTTTAAAAAAATATGGGGGGAAATAATAGGGTTTCCTTTTCTATCTGGCGAACTGGCTTGTCTTCCACGAAAGCTTATGTCATAAAAAAAGTCTTGAAGGTGCCACTAGAGTCCTTGCTTGCAGCAGGCTGACAGCCTTAACCCCTCTTTGGAAATGGCCAGGGAGGATAAATTTGTATGTAAGAAGATAAAGCAATCGAGGGAGGATTCAAAATGGTTGTTAGGGTAGCAAGCTGCAGAGCTGTACAGTTTTCTCAAATGGGACTCAAAAGCATTCAGGGAAGAAGACTGTCTCCAATACTTTGATGGGATAGTAAACAACAACAACAACAACATCCTGTGAATCACTTGCTTCCAGATTGTTGCTAGCTTGGGGTGGGATTCAGTGGCATACCAGCAAATTCAGGTTGGACAATTATGGTCGGTTGGGAGGTCTTGGGCAACAAACTCACTTTCCCGGAAGATTGGATGTTTGGTGAGAAGGAATGGGAAAGGAATAGGCAACATCATCTAACCTCCCCACTAACCAAGCAGAATGCCTGCTCAGTGAAATAGCCAAACATCATCTCATCTCCCTGCAAACAAGTCAGGATGAATGTGCAGTAAATATGTCATCTTGAAGCACTTTACATTTCCCTCTTGAGAAATGCTTCTTCCTTTGTTGAGTGTCAGCCGGTCACTAAAGGTGCAGTAGCCCAACCAAGCTGGCAGGTTTGCGCCTCAATATGCCAGCACGTATTCAGAACGTTTGGGAGCCAGACATTTGTTTAAATGAGGATACACAAATGCTCCCTGTGTTCCTTTTTTGTGCTTTTCTCTCTCTTTTTGCAAATTCAAGAAGCATTGCTGTTTATCACATTGGTGCATGCATCCTTCCTTTGTGTGGGCAGTGCCACTATCTTTGAGCTGTTCCTCTTCTCTGCGTTGGGCATCCATCTAGAATTTGCACAGGTGCTGCACAGTTGGCAGGAAGTGAATGTGCGAGGTGGTGGTGGTTTTTTGCATGAAACTCTTCAGTAGCTTTTATGGCAGCTTTCAGATTTATATTGCAAAGACAAAAATTAGTCATGGTCAGTTGACCAGTTACTGAATGCCTTCCAAAGAGATCTCCAAAGAGTAGGACTTCTCTGTCTGCTTCACAAGGGAAAACCAACTACTGCAGATACACATGTGTTCTACAGGTGTTTCTGCAGCAAACATGTCAAGTGTGGGTGATGTCATGCAGGTGTGACTCAGCTACACCTGTCTGGGAACTTTATATCACAAACTGGCCTTGAGACAGAGTGTTTCTGAAAGTGCTGTACTGAAAATTAATTTGAAGAAACTGATGGCACAAGCAATCCAGTGGAGAATTAACAGTGCCAATGGGACTTTTGATGATGGGACATGTAAAAATGTTCTGTGAGTCAATCGATCTAGGGGAAGATAATTTGGTTGGAATAAAAAGTAAAATCTAAGAAACCATAATTTTATGAATTGCATTTCTAGACTTCCATTTGTCCTATAGGAGCACAGAGCAGTTAACAAAATAGTAATATATAAAACAAAAAGTATATGCCTCTTAATTGTAGTAAAATTGCAGTAAACACTTTACAAGAAACATTTAAGCCATCAGTAAAATCATCGACAAACAATAACAAATCAGTAATCGTAAGCACTTAAATTTACATACCTACAAATGCCACAGCAATTATACTTTCCAGCAGATTAAAAAAACTATTAATTCGAGGTTTTATACAGATATCCCACCAAGCAGCTCAAGGTGACGTACATGGTTCTCCCCACCACCACCACTTTATCTTCACAACAACCCTGTGAGGGATGGTGACTGGCCCATGCTTACCCAGTGAACTTCGTGGCTGAGTGGAGATTTGAACTCTGGTCTTCCAGGTCCTAATCCAACACTAATCTCTACTACACCATACTGGCTCTTTGATATGATGTCAGTGAGGAATGATATCAATGTGGGGAAACAAATGCAATTACATACACATAAGGCAATTGGATGTTAATGAGTTACCAGTGCTTTGAGGATGCAGGAAGGAACAGGTATGCAGTAAAGGTAAAACCCTTGTCCGATGTTCATCACTGTGCTTGGAGCATGGATAGAACAGTACAGGAGCGCTGACAAAGCATGTAATTCGTCAGCCCATATTAGCTAAAGCAATTATTGCAAACGAGCATTTGGCAGAGGATGGCTGAATAGCTAAGCCTATGTCTGTAAATTTTGCAGGACTCTCTGTTCTTTCCTGACAGAGACAGAGAAATTTTATCTTGCCCAGTGTGCTAATTCATCTCAAGTCTTGCAATAAGGCAGGATATATCTTTAAACAAATATCTAACACAATTGTATAAGGGTGGCTGCTTGGATTTAGCACTGTTGTTCAGGACTTTTCTCCACAGAATAAGGGAGGAGCCTGGAGTCAGTGTTGTGCTGAATACCACTTCCTGCCGAAACTTCTACATGTAGTAGCATGTCGGGTACTGCTAGACACTTTTCAAAGAGGCGCAGTCTGCAATCCCACGCATATTTAGTCGGGAATAAACGTTACCAGAGTTAATAGGACAAGAAGTGCTGGAAAGTGGGGACACAATGATGTGAGAGGAAATTTTGCAGCTTCCTCAATGGTGAGAAAGAACACCCCACAAACTCAGGCATACACTCTTTGGACACTTGCTGCCCCATGCAAAGCTTGTCCTTCCACCACTGCTCCGTCATAGAAATTAAAAGGGAAATGAAACAGGATAAGAATTAAAGATGATAGCAGAGCTTGTTAAGAGTGTTGTGGACATCTGGGAGAAGACAGCATAGAACCCAGATAAGCAGTTGCTCCGGAGATCAAGCAAAGGCCCAGATTCTATTAGGAACATAGGAAGCTGCCTTATTCTGAGCCACATCATTGATGCATCTAGCTCATTAGTGTCTACACGGACTGGCAGCAGCTCTCCAGGCTTTTGGACAGGGGTGCTCGCAGTCCTATCTGGAGATGAGGCTGAGCCTGGGATTTCTACATGCAAAGCAGATTATCTACACTTAACTATATGGCCCCTTCCACATCCAGGAGATCTGCTCACACATTCATCAGTAAGAGGTGTTCAGCAGTGGAAAGGACTACCTCAGAAGAAGAAGAAGAAGGTGGACTCTCCTTCATAGGAGGTTTTTAAGTAGAGGTTAGATGGCCATCTGTCTGGGATTTCTTTAGCTGTGGTTCCTGCATTGTGGGGGGTTAGACCAGATGGCCCTTGGGGTCCCTTCCATCTCTAGAAGTCTATGGTTATAGGAGTGAGCCCACACTGATCAGCCCTGCCCTTGACATTGTGCATTCCCGTTAGCTCCACCTCTGGCATTCTCACTTACAGCACATTGTATCCTCAGGGCTCCAGATCACACGGAATGCACAAATGTTCTCCGCCTGCAAACATTTGCACTGCAAGTATGGATGCCAGCTGGAGCATGCAAACTAGCGGGTGCAATCCTGTCCACACGTTGATTGGACAAGTGAACACGTCCCTTTAATAAGGCTACCAAAGTAATAAGTTGTAGGAGGGAATTTAGAAGAAAAGAAAATAATTTGAAAGACAGAGTTTCTGGCTGTTCCAGAAACTGAGGATAACGTAGCAGAAAGTAGCAAGGTGGAAGTTTAAGTTACAAGGAAGATGATATATGAGATTGATCTTTTTCCCCCAATACAGTGGACTCTCGGGTTGCGAACATGATCCGTGTGGGATGCACATTCGCAACCCGCTTCTGCGCATGTGCAAAGCACAATTTACCACTTCTGCGCATGTGCAACCGCCGAAGCCCAGAAGTAACCCGTTCCGGTACTTCCGGGTTTCCGCGGTCCGAAGGTATGACTGTAGTCTCTGTGCCGTTAACAGGCATTCAACAGGCAGAAATGCAGCAATCCCCACACCTGAACAGCTTCACCCCTTCAGTCACATTGAGTGAAGGCAAGATCCAGGTTTCCTCAAACAGACTCCTCCACGTGGCTGGGAGCCCCATCCGTGAGGGGCTTCCAGTCGCATGAAGGAACCTATGGAAGTCAAGTTGTCTTCCCCCTTAAGACCTTTACCAAAAAGGCAGAGATCAGAGAGGCAGAGCTGGGCAGCATGTAACCTCACAGGTGGGACCAGCCGCCTGTCCCTACTCTCTCTTATCGAAGCGTTATCCTTCAGTGCAGCAGATATATGAACAGGGCTTTATAGCCACACAATCAGATAGACCGCATTATTCCCCAGAAGCACTGGGAACATTTTGACTACCTAAATACTCCCAGAATTATTACTGTCATGCACTTCCTAAAATATGCACTGGGAAGTTGGCTTGAAACATGAAATGATGACGGTCATCGTAAGAGGACCCCCCCCCCCTTTTAGCCTATAAACATTTCAGCTAAAGAAACAAGGAAGCTAACGAAATCCCACCAAAGCAGCCGACGTTCATCGCCATGAGCAGGTCTAATGATAGCTTAGAGACGGTATAAAGAAAATCAGCCGTACAGGCCACAATCTTCTGCTTTCGCTCCAGCTACTTCATTGTATAAACAAGCATTCATCTACCTTAATAACATGCTTTGCCCTGCTTCACTTTAATAGAACTACTCATGCTTAACAGAAATTATTTGAGTGACCTTTCGAGATACAGCTTCAGGTCCAGTTATGTGGAATGAAATCAGTGGGACTTACTTCCCAGTAAACGTTATGAGGACTGAAGTGTTTGGCAACCAGCATTTTAAAGCTTGGTTTCCCATTTTGTATGTACAGGAATAAATGGGAGGTGGGGGTGTTCTGCCCAGGTTGAGGTGTGTACATGTCATGTGCAGCAATGACTGCTGTACAGTAAGCAATAGAAACAGAAATAATGTGTGTATAGGGGCGGGGACCAGGATAGAAATATGTGGGGGACTGTTTTCCCCCAAGCATTTGTTTTATTTTTTCCAATGGAGAAAAAAATTGGGAGAAATTGAAAAACATCCTTATGATCTATTTTCCTTTTGTAGAATAACAAAGATGACGTTTTTAAGGCAGGTTTTACAAGTATTCCTTAAGCTGCACTGTGCTCCCTTAGAATGATTTCTAGTACCAGTATACCGTATTTTTCCATGTATAAGATGCCCCCTATTTTGGGGGACTCAAAATTAAGAAAATGGGGAGAGATTGCCCCCGTGTATAAGACTACCCCCTTTTTAACATTCTTTTTTAGTAAAAAAAAAACAAAACAAAAACAACCTAATCTTACACATGGAAAAGTACGATAATAACTATGTGATGCAATATAAAGTGTTGGGTAATTGCAAATCCCTCCATTCTTGCGGTGGCTAATTTGCAACCCCCCTGCAGATGACATTGTGGGACTCCAGCTCCTATCAGACCCAGCTGTAAGAACATATGAGAAACAGCCTGTTGGATCAAGCCAGCATCCTGCTCTCACACTGGCTAAGCAGGTGCCTGTGGGAAGCTCAGGCAGGACATGAGCAGAAAACACTCTTCGTTGGCTCTGTAACTGAAGGCAGTATGTAACCCCACCATGTCTAGTGGCCATTGACCAGCCTTACCCTTCTGCATGGCCGGTAGTCAGGGATGATGAGAGCTGGAGTTGTGGAACATCTGGAGGGCCAGATGTAAACTGAAGACAACTCAAATCCTATGCTGCTTGGCTACAGATAGATAATTAACTCTCTTAAAGAGAGGTGGAGACAGTTTGAAAGAGGAATCATTGTTTCTTGCATTTTAATCGTCCCATTTTGTGGAGATATAGATATTTGTGGTGGTATTTTTTTCTGTTTCTGGATCATTATTTCCTAAATCAAATGTGTGTTTTTAAAAACAATAACAAAAAAAAACCTACCCTACTATAGCACTGTTTTAACCTTCCCCTCATTTCCCCCCATGATACTTTTTGACGCTTCAGGGTGCCTCAGTTTTGATGCTCCATCTGGGTTTATTTGTAATGATTTGAATAAACTAACAGTGTAATTCAATACATGTTTACTTGGAAGAAAGTCCCACTGCATTCATTGTGGCTTGCTCTAAATGTGTGCTGGGTTGCAATTGATAGAGTGTATGCTTCTGAATTTAACAAATATCGCCAACATGTACAATTCCATGTACTCTGATATACATAATGCATTTTAGATTCCAAACATAGTAAAATAGGCTTAGAACTGACAAGAAAGTAAGTGCTGCATATATTTCTATTTCCACACCAATTTCCTTCTATTTTATGGAGAAGGGAAGAGAGAGGATTTCCCCGTCACCCTCAGCTTCGAAATATTTGGAAATTGTATATATTTTACCATCCTTCCACATAAACAATTTTTCTCAATTTGTCTCTTTTAAAAAATGGATAATTGTAGCACCTCTGGAACATTGTTACAGAGGAACAATATGAAGCACATCTTTACACAAATGCTGGTAAAACAATGACTTGGGTTCACGTGTCATGCAAGGCCAAAGCAATGGCTTTAGTGTAGGAATGGAGGACTGCTGTCCCAGGCCCATAGGCCAGCCTTGGCCCACAAGGCTATTTCTCTGAAACTTCATTCATCTGCCAGTCAGGTGGCATAACCCTGATCAGGGAGGGAAGTGAAACCCTCTAGAAAGAGGGCCAGAGCCCTGAGTCACCCACCAATCAGCTGATGGACAGGGGAGGTCACTCCTGCCCAGTTAAGAGTGTGCAATAGAGCTCCCTGCAATAGAACTCTCTTGTACACCTGAACCCGGCAGAAGCAGGACAGAACGTCAATCGTGGTCTGTTCAGGAGCAGTAGGTTCCCTAGTGCCTGCCAACCACCTGTCAAATCATCTGACACCCCAATGATGTGTGACTGACAAGTGGGTTGCTAATATGACTTTCATTTCTTGTTGAAGTAGAATGCCAGACTTTAAAAAGCGGCAGCAACAACAAAAGTGTGCTATTAAATATCAGCTCCACTAATTAAAAAAAAATTAACTAAGCAACTGAAGCAGTAGTCAATTCATCCCCTAATTAAAGTTGGCATACTTTAACAATACAAAAAAAGTTTGTTTTGGTAAGAGTTCTCTCAATGATAAGTATGTGATCGAAGGACGTTTTAAAAGTAACAAATAGCCCATGCAGTCTCCCAATACTTGTAATATGAAAGGAGCTGTGCAGTGCAGTCCCAGACACACTCACCTGGGAGTATATCCCATTGAATTCAATGGAGCTTACTTCTGAGTAAGCATGGGTAGGTTTGCACTATTAATTGTCTCAGGACCCAAAGGTGCATTCAGCAAAACATTGACCCTGAGATGTCTTTAACTTTGGATTCACCTGCTTCTACTTTTTTATGAAGCTAAAGAGAAACCTGTTTGACCTCTTCTCATCTGTTTGTTTTGTATGATGGCTGTCATTTCAGCTTCTTACTCTGCACGCTTCTTTCCCCGACCTGACTGACGTTATAATCACATGCCATTGGCCACCAGGCTTTTCTAAATAGAGAAGAACCTTCCAGGAGTGTGACGCTTAATAAAAGGAAAAGCGGAAGCACTTGATGAAGATAACCACACAAAATCTCAGCAGGAAGGCAAGGAAGGGCAATCTGTAAAATGTGACAAGATTTTCAATGAGGATCCAGTAGAGCCGTGTTGAAAGCTGGTGTTCCAAAGGTTGCAAGGAAGGGCATGGCTCTGGGGAAGCAAGTGTATCTCACATTTTGTGGGACATCATTATAGCTGTCATTCATGTCCCCATGAGAAGCAGCTGCTTTTCCTGTATAAACTTCTCAGATGGGGAAATCTGACCCATGGGTCAAACTCCATGCACTGATACCACAGTTATCGCCAGTCCATCGTGGGTATGAGTGTTTCCCTCCCATGGTTGGCCTTTTGTATGTTGGGCCCTCTTTTTTTGTACATGACATTTATTGGCATCTGTCTGCCTCGGGAGACAATGCAGTGCGCTTCCAGGGGTGAAGTCAAACCACTGCATTAACAACACCCAAGTGACCTTTCTAGGGTGCAAGCTTGGGCAGTGTATATGGAGAGCCTGGGCTACCCAGATGACAGGACCTCCCTCTTGCCCCCTGATGTGGTCCAAAGCAGAGAAATACGTTTGCTTGGCTGCATGAGTTGGTGGAAGGTGATGCACAAGGCGCCATCCAACCATCTTAGGGACCCCACTCCAGATCTGTGTAGGGTTTATTCCTTAGCTTTTTTTTTTCTTCCCCGAGGCAGTGGAGGTTCAGGATCAGAGTTTTCCTTCTAGAAGGGCTACCTTCCCAGGTTGATGAGCCCCACCTGCTCCTCAGTTCCCTCTACAGCATGTGCAGAAACCTCCTTCTTGACCATTAGACCCACTATTGGTCTTGTCCGCTCAATCCACTGGAGCCTGTCATTGCATGCAGAGGGAAGTCCCTAACTCACTGAGGGCTTGAGACCCATCAGCTACCCTCACCTGGTTTAGCCTGCCAGTCAAAGCCATTCCTGGGGTCTGGCTACATGCAGCTCTAAAAAACCCATTAGCTCTTTCCATGGAAAGGAGTTCATCCTACATCCACGTTGTTTGTAGTGAAATATCATTGTCAAGTGTGCATATGCTGAGCACGTTGCTCCAAAACATGATCTCACAATTTTGTTCTTGAGTACTGCACTTATAAACGCCAAACCTTTCAGGAGTGAAACATTTACTGGAAGTAAAAACAGACTGATTTATGAGAATGAAACAAGTGACAGCCCGAAGTTAGTCAGCCTATTGCCATGAATGTTTACTCAGAAATAAGTTGACTCCATAGGACTTACTGCCTAGCATTGTATAATTTGTTCCTTAAATTTAGTGGGACTTAGTCACAAATCATTTGCCCTGTTTATTTCAGCAGGATTAAAAGTGGCTTTATCTAGATTGGGACCCCATGCAGGAGAGTTCTCTGGACAGGGACCATAGCTCAGTGGTAGGCAGGGCTACCCAAGACATTTTGTGGCCTGAAGCAATGGACGAGGTGTCACCTTTCCCCTTCCACAAACAGTAGCCACATACTCAGCTGGCAGTTGAGTCTTACTTCAACACTGACGATGGCACAGCTTCTTCCGTTGCATCTAAGGACAGCTTAAGGGGGGCAGGGCAGTTCTGCATCTGCCATCTGAGGCAGTTGCCTAACTTTCCAATGTTAGGAACGGCCCTGATGGTAGAGCACATGATTTGCATGCAGAAGGTTCCGGGGCAAACCCTGTCATTTCCAGCATAAAAGCATGAAGTTACAGATGACTGGGGAGATCTCTGCTGAGTTCCCAGAGAACTGCTGCCAATCACAGTAGACAGTCCTAAGGTAAATGGATAAAATAGCCTGGCTCTGGTATAAGGCACCTTCCTGTATACTAAAACTCATGATTTCTATCCTACAGAAATGTACATTTAGAAGTTAGTATATTGTGAGTCAGGATGTGCCTTGGCAAATGGGAAGGCGAAGAGGGAAGGGATCCTTGACTCAAAACATTTTTCAAATCGGCTACTATGTTTTTGCTTTTGTCTTATTTGGTGCTGCCGTTTACCTGTTTCATTATTTGTTTTTATATATGTATTGTTTTTAGTAAATCATTTAGAGACTGTTTCGGTATTAAGCAATAGATAAAGATATGTAATAAATAAATAAATATAATAAGAAAAATATATTTACAATATCCATTATTGGCTTAATATTTGCAAATATCTGCAAAATATTTGGGGGTGGGGTGGGTAATTCCGCTTAGACCTTTTTAAAAGAAAAAAGAAGCAAGTTCCTAATTTATAACTGGGGGTGGGTGGAAGCAATGGATTGTATACAGAGTAGCGCTAAGTGACACATTCCATCAACTCAAGAATTTCTACTTCTACAACAGAACTTTGCCCTCCCTTTGTACACCTCCTAAATCTGTTAACAGGATCAGGCCAATGGCCCATCTAGTCTAGCATGCTGTACTCACAGTTGCTGGCTGGATTGTGCAAGTGGAAATCCTTTGCCCTGACAGAATACATTAGTTGGAAACCTACTGCCTAGTGACCTTGGCATAGATACATAAATCAATGTAAGTGGTAATTGACTGTATATTCCTTTGTGTGCCTAATTCATGGATCACCTGGTTGCTACTGGCAGCTCAGACACTTACCATCTTCCATTTAAGAGGGAAAGGGGAACAGAATTAAGTCACCAACTGAACAGTGCTACATTTGAATGGCATCACCTTCCTTACTGGATTGGTAGCATTTGTATTTGACTTTGACAATTTTAGAACCAACAACAAGATTTCTCTGTCCTAAGTAATTTTTTTGAGGTTGGGCATAACGCTGAGAAACCAGTCTGATACCCCCTTTTGAGTGAACACATCCTGATTAAAGAGTTACTAGTTATTTTACCTGTCTCATTGAAATAAAAGGAAGGACTGAGGGGGCATTCCTAACTTCCAGTGGATTTTTACAGTCTGTCTGGAGCTTGCAAGCTCTATTCATTGCTCAGAAACTATAATCCTCTCTCTTTCTTTAATTTCTGTTTCACCTGCACACCTGTTTATACAAAACTAAAAGTCACGTCTACCAAAACAAAGACGAGTGGAGAGGTAATTACTGTGTCATTACCTGAGTACAGTCCAGCTCCATTGAAATAATATTGACTAAATGGGAACAAGCTCTTTGACTCCCTTTCTACAAGAGTGAGGTAGAGGTGAAATATGTCTCTTCTACCCCTCAATATAGGGGCAACACTAGGGTTAACTTGTTTTCCACGACCATAGGAGCTAAAATTGTAAACTGGTGACATCAACTTAACATCAACTTGATGTACAAGAATTAGCAAATAAGGTTGCTCATGGCATGGGTATAAGCTTTAGCACTTGATAACATCTGCAGAGTTGGGGATGCGGATGGCGCTGTGGTCTAAACCACTGAGTCTCTTGGGCTTGCCGATCAGAAGGTTGACAGTTCAAATCCCTGGTGTGGAGTGAGCTCCTGTTGCTCTGTCCCAGCTTCTGCCAACCTAGCAGTTCGAAAGCATACCAGTGCAAGTAAATAAATAGGTACCACTGCGGTGGCAAGGTAAATGGTGTTTCCGTGTGCTCTGGTTTCCGTCACTGTGTTCCATTGTGCCAGAAGCTGTTTTGTCATGCTGGCCACATGACCCGGAAAGCTGTCTGTGGACAAACGCCGGCTCCCTCAGCCTGAAAAAGAGATGAGCACCACGCCCCATAGTCTCCTTTGACTGGACTTAACCGTCCAGGAGTCCTTTACCTTTTACCTTTGCCTAACATCTGCAGATCAAATGGTTCAGTGTCTGGCTTAGAGATGGGGAATATGTGGCCCTCCAGTATTGCAGCTTCCATCACCCTGAGCACTGGGTGTGGCTGATGGAAGTTGGAGTCCAACAACAGGCTCCCCACCTCTAATTCCTAATACTGCAAGGATGCTCTAATTCTGCAAGGATGCTCAAAAAAGGCGTGATTAAATGGGAGGGGATTCATTATGATTGCATGTTCTTTTGCAGGACAGATCAGGTTCTGGAAAAGGTGTCTTGAGCCTACCAAAGGTCTTTTAGTTGAAATCTTTCTTTCCACTAATTAACTGATTTGGTTTAATAAAATTACACGTGGTACGGGGAGAGACCAGATAGAGAGAAGAGTGTGTGCACTCTCTCTCACATAATACAGTGGTGCCTCGCAAGACGAAAATAATTCGTTCCGCGAGTCTTTTCGTCTTGCGATGTTTTTCGTCTTGCGAAGCACGGTCCGTCGCAACTGCGCCTCTTCAAGCGGCTTTTTAAAAAAAGCGCAAGACGTTTTCGTCTTGCAAAGCAAGCCCATAGGGAAATTCGTCTAGCGAAGCAATGCAAAACCGAAAAACCCTTTCGTCTAGTGAGTTTTTCGTCTTGCAAGGCATTCGTCTTGCGGGGCACCACTGTACTAGAATCTGGTTTAGCCAATGAAGCTGAACAGTGAAACATTCAAGACAGACAAAAGGATATACTTGTTCATACTGTGGATGGAGCAACAATGGGATTTGCTAGCCCAAGATCTGGTGTTGGTCACCAATTTAAATGGTTTTGAAAGCAGATTTGGACGGATCATAAATGATGACTATATACTACCTCCAGTACCAGTTGCTGCGAAGCAACAGTGGGGAAGATAATTGTCCTCATGACCTAAATCTCTTAAAGTTTGCAATCTTTAAAAAAAAAAGAAACCTTTTGTAAACTAAAAAATGCCAAAGATTCCCAAAAAAGGAATGCCATAGATTCACTTTCTGAGAAGTTGCTCAATAAACTGATTGAATCATTGTCATCAGACCAATGAGAAGATTTGCACTGTAGCACTATGGATGCTTATTTTAGATTGCCTCGCTACAGAACACTTTGATGAGTTTTTCTCAACAGATGCTGGATTTACCAACAGCTTCTGAGAAGAATTAACACTTCCACCAAGAAAAATAGTGAAAGAAAGAAGTGGTGTGGGGGGGAAAGGAACATATGACAGCAAATATGGGGCTTTTGATGTGTCTAGTTGTATATGTTGTAATACACCTTCTTGTTCTATTAATAACACAGCCATGATGAAAGATGTCCATGCTTTATTTTCTACAGGCAACTTCAAAAGATAGTACACGATATCAAGAAAAATGACAGCGGAATAATGAGCAAGTTCAAAAAGTAAGCTATGCACATCCGTAATTTACATGATTGAATGCTTTACTCATTTTAGTGCCTATTTTTGATACATGTTCAGCAGAAGCCTGTGCATGCCTACTCAGAAGTAGGTCCCAGCATGTTCAAGGGGGCTTACTTCCAAGTAAGTGTGCATTAAATGGAACGCTTCGTGGTATGTGACGGGGGGCCCGGATGCCCAACTGAGCATTTTGAAATTCTCAGTTTTGCTCATAACAAACAGTTCTAGTCTTCTTAATAACAGTATGTTTATGAGGCCGCATTCACTCCTTACATTTAGAGCACTATGATAACACTTTAAACATGAGAGCCAGCGTGGTGTAGTGGTTAAGAGTGGTGGACTCATAATCTGGTGAACCGGGTTTGCGTCCTCGCTCCTCCACATGCAGCTGCTGGGTAACCTTGGGCTAGTCACACTTTTCTGAAGTCTCTCAGCCCCACTCACCACACAGAGTGTTTGTTGTGGGGGAGGAAGGGAAAGGAGATTGTTAGCTACTTTGAGACTCCTTAGGGTAGTGATAAAGCGGGATATCAAAAAATCCAAACTCTTCTTCTTCTTTCTCCAAGGAGTTGTGGGCTCTTTAGTCTGTTAAGGGTACTGAGAGTTGTAAGGACACCCCTAATTCCCCTCAGAGAGCTACAATTCCCAGAGTTCCCCGTGATTGGTTGTTAAACTACTCTGGAAAATGCAGTCATCATATGACACATGCACCATTTGGAACCTCGAAGATGGTGTCCTGGATTTGGGCAGTGTTGTGTTGGAGGATATGCATAGATGGCCATAACAAAGCAGTTTACCCAACAAGCCATAAAACAATCCATCAGTCAAAATAATAAAGTGCTATAACAAAACCAAAGGTAGATAACCTAAGTTCCGTAAATGACTTCCTTAAAGTCTGCTGAAATGGAAAGGTCTCCGTCAAGCATCTGAAGTCCAGCAGAAAGGGGGCCTGTCTCATCTCAGGCAGGGGAGGGGAGCTTCACAGTATCATGTCCACAATGCTGAATGGTGTATACAAACCATTGACCTGAGCCATAGGAGATCCCTAACAGAGACTTCCCCAAGGTGATCCTTAAGGTAACCTTCACCCAAGTTGTTAAGGACCTTTTTAACTGACACAAGATCCTTTAATGTAACCCGGTAACATGGGCAACTGATGCAAGCTTTAAAGCATCAGACTTATGTGATGGTGGAATGCGTGGTGCCTCCTTGGTCTTCCCTGCAGTACACATACCATCTGCACAAATGTCAGCTGAAGAGTTCTCTTCAGATGTTTCTCAGTGACAACTCACCACTGTTCCTAGGTGTATGTGAGCTTCAGATGGTCCACCTCATTGACGTTTGCTTGCAAATGCAACTGATTAAGAATTAGGGCCTCTTCTTTGTCTGAATGAGCCTGCAAAAGAAGAGGCAGAAACTCAGGTGTATGTCAAAAGCTGGCTGAAAGTTACATCATGAATGGTCTCAGCCTCAGTAGGAGCACTGTTACTGCTCCTCTACCTCATGAAATGCTCGTGGTTAGGAAGCATATCTCCTCGTGACCTGCTGCTCCAGAGCTGCTCTACAGAGATTACTTCAGAAGGTGATGAACTCTCCTTCATTGGAGGTTTTTAAACAGAGGTTGGGTGGCCATCTCTCAGTAATTTTTTCGCTTGGATTCCTGCATTGTAGGGGGCTGGGTTGGATAACCCTTGGGGTCGCTTCCAACTCTACAATTCTATGAGGTGAAGGAGAAATAGAAGTAACATGCAGCCCACCTTGCAAATAATTCCACTGAATAGCCTACAGTGGATTCATTTCAAAGTGCTCAGACTTACAAACAATGCAATTCCAGCCACATCTACTGAGAAGTATGTCCAACTGACTTCAGTGCTGCTTGCTCCCAGGTAAATGGATTTAGGGCTGAAGTTTTAGAAGGGCATCTCTTTTTGACCCAGCTGTTATGTATTGTCCTCTTATTGGACAAGCACTTTCAACAACTGCATTTAAACTGGTATCTCTGTACAGTGGTACCTTGGGTTACATGGGCTTCAGGTTACATACACTTCAGGTTACAGACTCCGCTAACCCAGAAATAGTGCTTCAGGTTAAGAACTTTGCTTCAGGATGAGAACAGAAATCATGCTCTGGCGGCGTGGCAGCAGCGGGAGGCCCCATTAGCTAAAGTGGTGCTTCAGGTTAAGAACAGTTTCATGTTAAGAATGGACCTCCAGAACGAATTAAGTACTTAACCCGAGGTACCAATGTTTTACAATGGCATGATAGCAACATGTCTCAACAACTTCTGTTGCAACAGACCTGATAAACCAAATCAACAAGGTTGTTCTCCCTCCTTCAAAGAGCTTGCAGCAATTCTTTCCTTTAGAGAGAGAGAGAGAGAGAGAGAGAGAGAGAGAGAGAGAACCAATTTGCCCCTACCACAACTGCTATGTGTGTGCGCTTAACTCTGTATTTATCCTTAAAACACTTGACTAAATATAGATGCCTACAGAAAGGCACTCTGAAGCTAGACTCCTTTTATATTAGCTCATATATCACTCCTGCAATTATTACCTTCCTTCCACCCCAGAAAATGCTTGTGCTTCTCCTTGGCTCTAATGGCATCAATAGATAGCCCGGGGGGAGGGGGGATTAGTCCCACAATCTGTTACCAAGAACAAGCAGCCAGTTTTGCTGACATGCAGGGCAAGAAGGAGGTATACTAAGTCCCGCATTCACAGCTGCTGCAACATCCATATCTTACATTTAAAGCACTCTTATACCACTTTAACAGCCATCACTCACCCCAAAGAATCCTGGGAACTGTAGTTTGCTGAGAGTGCTAAAGTGATGCTAAAGTGATGAGAGAAAATGCACTTGGTGTAACTTTCTTTTCTGTGCAGAAGTGTAGACATCCTTGAAGTTGTACTAATGGGCTAGGCCATTTCTCTGTTAGCAGAAGCCTGGTTTTGAAAGCACCTGCCAAACACCACATGAATAACCTTGCACATGGGCAAACTGGCTTACAGGAGCATGCATGACCGAACACACCACATCTGACAAATACACAACTTCCTTTTTTATTTACTGTAAAAGCAAAGCTACTTTGGAGTACAAGAACCGGGTCACCATCTTTTGACCCTCCCACAATGAGAAAACGATACCACTGAAAATAGCTACATTTTGCATGCTGACTGTGCAGTCAAGGAAATGAATTGAAGCATAACATGAAAGGAGAAGCAATACTGAAAGGGGGCCATAAATTGTAGCATAACTGAACTAAAATGGGGAACTAGGGGGGTTTATGGCAGAATATCTAGGCCTCTAAACCTTGTGATGATGATGATGATGATAATGGAACATCAGTCATGTTCTCTCACCTACAGACAGAGGCTTCGTTGTGCTACTTGTTGCAAAGAAAAACGTAGGAGTTTTTCGTTCATCAGGTTTGTTATCAGCCTGATAACTATTGTGAAATTTTATTATAAGGGTTGCAAAATTTTTCTGCAAGGTCCCACTTTGTGGCTTGATCTGCGGATATCAGTATCGCTTGCTGTTTGGTGCTATTAACAGATACAAGAGCAGGCACGACCGGTTTCTTTTCCCCTAGTCCATCAACAATACTGTTCTTAATAGCAGGGGTTGAGAGCATGATCCTCCCAGATGTTGCAAGATTACAGCTCATCGCCAAGCATCGTTCATGCTGGCTGCGGCTGATCAGAGAGTCTGACAACGTCTCGAGGGCCACAGGTTCAACAGCCCTGCTTTATGGTCAAGCCTGTAAATGTTATAATGCCAGTGATTCCCAAACCAGTTGAGCAAGGTTACATGACCTGTAAATGGTTCCATTCCATTGACTGCTCACCAGATGCACACATATTCAAGCAATGCACACACACAGGAGCTTTCTGTTTACTTTCTCTAGCAGCAGGTTCACCAATCTGAACAGCCAAAACTCACAAGACATAAAAATGCAGCTGAGTGATTACTTTAGCAGCTATTGGGCCGAAGCAACTAGATACATATTCCAAATGCACATGTGGAACTCATACCGTCAAAAACTCACTAGGTGATGCTCCAGAAATACCAGTAGTGTGCATTTGTGGTTTCGTTCCATTTGCAAGTACGAGTGTTACAGCTTTCACAAACTGACAGACCTAACCTGCTTGAGAAACGTTTGTCTTTTCTTCTCTCTTTTGATATTTAGGTTCCAAAATGAACAAATGGCCATAATTTGCAAAACTGGAAAAAATACATGGGATCGGTATGGCGACTAAGAATTGCACAAGTTTTGGTTGTTCAGCATGAAGTCTTGTTGCCCGCTTTCAGTGTAATGCTTTTGTGTTTTTTGCCAGGGTTTACTTGTAGAAGCAGAGCCTTCTCTCTCCTGTCGAGTCCCTAGACCATCAGCCCCTTAATTTTCTTTTTTCCTAAAAGTACATAGACAGAGCAAACTTGAACATCCATTCCACCACGGGACCATCTCATGGATTGTTTTTCCAGCACTTACCTGTGTGGTGCATGTTAAAAATGTAACACATAGTGTTTAAAAGCATGTTTAAGCATGTGTTTGATGTGGATAGCTGCTGCAGGAAATTCCAACGCTTTGTAACTGTATCAAATGATTTATGGCATCTACAGGTATTTTGTGAAATCTGCTAACAGCTCAGGCCTGTAGAAGTTGGAATGCATTTTGTTTAGTTAAACCCACAAATAATTCAAACAGCCATGTCACGCTTCAGGCCAGTCCCATTCGAAAAAGACATCTACTGCCAACCTGAAACACAGAGAAATTTCACTGCACTCTCATATACTGTGATCAAAGTGAAGGAATGGGTTTCTGTGTAGCAAGTTTAAAACTGACTCAACCCCCCCCCCCCTTTGTTCTTTCAAAAGAGAGCACTTTTAAATGCTTAAAACTTGAACTGTTGAGCAAAACCATAATAAGGACACAACTGCATAAACAGTTCTGTCCTTTATTAGGACAGGCAAGGGATGGCCTGGGCTCCCCAGGGGAACAACGAGAACACATCAGAAGTTTATCTCATGTGCTGACCACAAAATACACACAAGACCAATGTCCAGGAAAAATGCCAGAAGCGTGTTCCCGGAGATTATGACGTCTTCCCAGATAAGAAGAGGAAGAGGAAGATCCTTTTATGGTCAGAAGTACAGGAAGGAAGATCCTTTTATGGTTGAGAGTACCAGGGCAGGAACATATGTGATGTCAACCTGCGTGTACAAGTTGACGTGGCTGGGGAAGGGGGAGAGGGTGCCTGGAGGGTATATAAACTGCATGAAACCTGTCATTTCTTTGGACTTGCTGTGGACTCACCACACAAGTGCCTTCTGCTATCCAGAGAGCAGAATAAACTTTTTCTTTGAACCAACCTCAGTGTCATTTGACTTCCTTCCTCCTGTCACAGAGCAACACAGACCCAATCGGTGAACTCCAATAAGGCTACAAAAGATAAACTCATCCTTTTTAAGCATGCCAGCTATGGTTAACTTCATTGGCTTGGATTCTAAGATAAATTACCTTAAGGAAGCTCACAGGAAGAAGTGTTTCCTAAATTCTACTCACTACTGCGGTCACAAGAACAAAAAAGAGCCTCATTGGGGGGTTAGGAAGCCCCTCTGAACAATCTGAGATAGGGCATGGGAGGCTGAGAATCAGCCACAATTGAGCAGACCTCCGTCTGATTTTGAATGATTAACAATGTTATCCTCTACATGCCCACTCAGAAGTAGGGATGAGGGAGACATTCATTTCAGTTTGTATTTAAATGTGCACTGATAACATTAAAATTCTAAACAGTATAGGAAGACACAGTAGACACAGCAATAAATTGCAGATTAAAAGGACATTTTACTACTTAGCATTCTAAATGTTGTATTGGATAGTTTTGTAACTAACAATCTGCATTTCTTACATCCTTAATTGCCTGTCCGTTGTGTTTTCCTGCAGAAGTATCCATGTTCATTACATGCATTCTTTCCCCAGAAGTATCACAAACCATAGATTTGTTTGCATCTTCATGTACCTCTTGCTAAGTGTCTTTGTTGTGGTCTTTTGTCACCAGCTTTTTGTTATAGTTCATTTTTGCCAAGTGCTTTGTTGCTGTGCAACTATTATTTAACGGTCTGGAAGTGTAATATAATACTTTCGTATTTTCACAGGCTAACAAATAAACCACCACCAAGTGTGCCACCAGTAGATTATAGAGGTATGAACATGAAACTGTTTATTAACTGTTAATTAAGTCCTGTGGTTGGTACCAACCACAGTTTAGGGAGTTTGGGGCTTATAAAGGAAGGTGAGGGGCAAGTCACATGTATCTTGCCCTTGGGGGTGCCCGTTCCTTGGTGGGGGCCCATGCAGTTGGCCCCTACCCAGATGGTTGGGTTAATTAAAAGTTATATCAGCTACATGGAAACCACTCACAGAAGTGGTTCCAACATAGCTTAGGGTAATGTTTAAATGGGCACCTAATGACTTCATTGCAGAGCTGATCATAAGTGTCATGCAGCTAACGTGAACACTGCATCCCTATTAAGAAATTTGAATCATTACCTTGGCTATTAGATGTGAAAAGGCAGGCCGCAGAAAAGCTGCCTCAGCTAAAAGATAAGAAGTACCTGATGAAACATAACCCTTTGCTAGCTTTCAGAATAGTATTTAGGAAGCCTCAGGAGAAAAGTAGTACTGTACCACATTTAGACATCGGAGGCTGTGATTTAAGAAAGAGCAGTTTTGGATGCCCATTATACACAGTGCCTTGGCCTCAGATTTCCTGAGTAACATTTTGCAAGATGTTTCCTCTCCGTGGTTCCTGTTTAAATGGAGATGCTGACTTTCTTCAAGAAGAGGGATGCCTGCATGTGCCTCGTTCCTGTCAGAAGATTGTATTAATGTCTCATGCAAATGGTGTGCAGGCAAGGGATAGGAAATCAGTGTTGCAGACTGCCTAGCATACAGCTATTGGGGATGGATGGTCAGGCATGCAGGCTTCCACTGGGAAAAACGATAGCTGCAAATATCACAGCATCTGACAGCCTATGAGAAGTGGCCAAGAAGATAAACAAAGGGGAGGGGGAGCAGCTTTCCCCCTTTGCCATAAAATGCAAATGCTGTATATTGTAGCACATGGTTATCGAATTGTGTCCTCAAGTGCCAGTTCATTTCACTACCGTAAATCTAAGTTACAGTATTAGCTAGCTGTATGAACACCTCACTTAGGAGCATTTTGTAGACAGAGTTTTGCAAGAAGGAAGTATTTGACATCTTGCTCACCTGCATGCTGTTCAGTGGCTAGCAAACTAATTTTATTTGTTTTTACGCAGAGGCAGAGGAAGAGGAACAGTGGTCAGATGAATTTGTAAGTATATTCATCACACTTCCACCATTGCACCTAAATAACTATAAATCTGAGTTGTGGAATTTTTGACTCCAAACCATCTATTTTTGCTTCCGTTTATATAAATGATATTATCAGTCTTCTAGTCACACTCTTGAAGAGCTGGAGATGTGTGTATGTGTGTGTGTGTCTGCATTACTACCAAAATGCTCACAGCAGTGGTCTTGTGTCTGGATAATAAGAAGTTGTCGCTTAGATCAGAACTGGAGTTGGGAGTCCAATAACATCCGGAGGGTCACAGGTTCCCTATTCCTGACCTATGTAGTTCTGATCCCACCACCCATTTCCTCCAGCACCACTGCATGACAAATGCTGATAAGGTCTGCTATTTAGTACTGTCACACCGCCTCACTGGCTGCCATTAGGATTCGCCACAGGGCATAAAAACCCACTGAGTGTGCTACCAGCAAAAAAGTCACCACTGGTCCTCTATTCAAATTATTTCTTGCCTTGTTTTCCCTGAAACCCACACCCACACTGATCCTCTGCACCCAGGGTGGGGAACATCAGGCCCATGGTCCAAATGTGTACCTCCAAGTCTTTGCATTTGGCCCTTGGGACTGTCCTCAAGCAAAACACCCACAAGCCACACACAGCCTTCTTTCTTGTCTGGAATGGGTCCTTGACCCCCTGTGGTAAGGTTTCTGGCCTGGAAGGAGAATGGAGGTGTTTGTATATAGAAGCATCTGACTTTTGCATAGCTGGAATGTAACCTGGGCATGTGATCAGAGTCCCATTCTTTGCTTAGCCCACTTTTGCAACTGCCCCTGCTCTGCAGCTCTCAGAAGGTGGCCTATGAAGGCATGTAGCCCTTTGCCTGTAGTGTCCCTGCCCCTGCTTTTCCCCATAATCGTGGGCTGCTTTGTAAACTCAGGACAGGTTTAGATTGACAGCTGAAGATGTGGATTGTCCTGGAAAATATTGCATCCAAGTTGTTTATTGAGCGCTGGGGAATGTTCTCATGTTGTGACTAGTCTCTGGCAGCCCATTCACATCTACAGGTAATCATTACACATCACAGGGGACTAATCATGTGTAAACACAGAATTAAAAGACTTTGGGGGAGCTGCTTACATTTTGGGGTGGTGTTAAAAATAAATGATACTGTGACATATCTCAACCCAATGCACATATTCTCTCTAAGAGTTGCATCTTACAGGGTTCTAAGAAAATGAATGATGCCCTATTTTTATTTTTTTTTTAGGATAGTGATTATGAGAATCCTGATGACCACTCTGATCCTGAGATGTACGTGGTTCCCACCGAAGAAAACCCTGATGACAGCTATGAGCCCCCACCAAGCGAGCAGGAAAAGAAGATTCCAGCAGCCTTCTCATGTGCTGGAGGAGAATATGCAGGTAATCTTTATGCCTCATTCTATGAACCTGTTTTCCTATTCCAGAACATAATGAATGGCATAGAATTTGAAGGAAGCAGGAGGGATTTAAATGTGGTCACACCCCGTTTCCCCGATCTCCTAATCAGGGCTGAGCCTCAGTAAGATGATATTCCTGCATTCCTAACTCCCACCTTACAATTGTTTCCTTCATGTATCTGCCAAAGTGGGCTTGAGTCCATGAAAGCTCATGTCACAGTAAGTAAGTTGGCCTTTAAAGGCCACAAGCCCTTTGTTGTCAGCTGAGGTTACAGTACCGCTCCCTCGCCCTTTTAATGGCACACACAAGTCTAGGGTCATTCATTGGGTGCTTTTCTGTGAGGTGGAAAATTAAATTATAACAGAACTCAGAGCTGAGCTGCACATGACACCATTCACAAAATTAGCCCAAGTGACTTTTTAAAAGTCAATTTCAAGGGCAATCTGGACCAAGGGGGCAGAGGGAGTCCAGATCAGGCTCCCCACATCTGCAATCGACTTTTAAAATGCCAGTCAAAGAAAAGTCCACAATATTATCCCCACCCCAAGATATGAAGTTCCTGTCAAAACAATGAAGGGGTTTTTAAAAAATATAGCTTGTTATTAAACAAAAAGGCTTTATTTTATTTTTAAAATTGCTGTGCAAGCTGATATGGAAAATATTCAGAACGCTCAGTTCTCTCAGTGGTATTGTTTTCTCAAAAGTGATCAATTCCAGGAGTCAGATGATTTTTATGACTTCCCATTCCGTTGCCGGGGAGTCGAGGGTAGGAGGTATTTACAGCGCCCAGTTTTAAAACCATGCATTTTATGTCAATCCCCAGAAGTGTTTTTTGGCTGGGATCTTAGGGAGGGTTTCAAGCACAAGTAACTTTGACTGTTGATCCAGTCGTGGTAAGTATGTCATATTCAAAGTAGTTTTGGATGTGTTACTGTGCGGGGGGGGGGTGGAAATAGACATAATCTTGTACAGTCTGTTGCTTCTTAAATCAGACAGGGATGCAGATAACCAGAGAGCACAATATACTGAACCTGCTTTGCAGTCACACTAAACCATAATAGAAATAAGCTACAGTTAATATGTATGAGCAGCATGCTGTTACGCACTGCCGAAACCAATCCTGCTATGTTGTTAGAAAACAAGCCATAGTCTGGCTTGGCATGTCAACTTAACCAAGGCTTATGGTTTGTTTGGTAGAAACAAACCACAAGCCCAAGTTCAGATGTCCCAACTAGCCAGACAGCACAGCTGGAGTGGGAGAGGAGTGATGGACTCATAGTTTCAGCAGCACGCTGTTCATTCACATTAAACCATTGTTTTTAACTATGGTTTAATGCACCTCAGGTCAGTTACATGTCCTGTTCCCTGTACATCAGTCGCACGTCTGAAACTGATCTCAGTCTATAAGTAGACTAGATCAAAATGGAAGGGGATGGAGGCACCCTTTTGAAAGTTAAGGATTCTTACTGGATTTTCTTTCTCGTTTACAGACAACAAGCGGCCTAGTCCACAGAAGCCTTGGCCCATCACCAAACCACTGCCTACTTTGCCAAGCAACTCTTTATCCAAACCAAAGAAACTGGCCACTTTGCCCTTGCCACCTGCTGCTCTCAGGCCAATACAACCACCTAAGCCTAAGGATGATGAGGTAACGCTGACAGATAAATCGGGATAGTTATTAGATACAAAAGTTAGGCACAGCCACCTTAAGAATGAATCCTCTTGACCATGGTGATAGAGGGGTCACAATTTAAAATAATAAAAATGATGACAGTAATGATTGAAAAATTATTGTTCTAGGACCATTTGCACGTTTTATGAATTTAGCACATTTCACATTCTCTACATACAAAGGATTCAGTAGTAGAAGGGAGAGTTGTAGGAAGCTGCATGCTTATTCCTGTAAATAATATTACCCTGGCACTAACAAGGCACTTCACATACAGTTTATTTATAAAAGCAGGAGGAACAGAATGCAGATCAAGATAATCAAGGCATAGGGAATAGGCACACAACTAGTGGCAGAAGTCAAATATTAGACTCTCTCACTTGCTGTTGTTCTTAAAATAATAAAATAAAAGGAAATAATAGTAGTTATTAATCTATTATTATTATTATTATTATTATTATTATTATTATTATTATCTTCTTCTTCATCATCATACTAATCTTAAATCCCTGGGACTGGGGTCACTGTTAAAGTGATTGTACCATCTGAGGTCTTACAAACCCTCATATGCTCAAAGTGGAGACGTGCGAATGGTCTCATTTAACAGAATGGCAGTGTGTTCATTTATTGTTTGAAGCATTCATTGCATTGCTCACCCAGTGCTCACATCACTTGTCATACTCCCACAGTTGTACTAAAACCTCTAGAAGAGAAAGGCTCAGAACAGGTTCTCAACCCAGACCTGTCACTCCAATCCTCGTGTAGGAGCTCGGATGTTCTCTGTGCAGTTCTGGAAGATCGAGGGATGTTCTGCTCCTTTCAGTATTCAGAGGATGTGCCCATATTAAATGGGAATGATGTATGTGTGGAGCATTCTCTGCCGTTGAAGAAAACTAGCTGCTCCTGCACATGTGGAGGTCTTTGTGTGTCCACAAGAGGCCCCATGGAGCTTTGACTAATGGGCAGTGAGTCACCCCCAAATTATTCACATGCAGTCGCAGTCAGACATCATCCATTCCCAGTATTACATTCTGTCCTTATAACAAACAGCCTTGGTCCCGCATACATTACGGAGCATCATTCTCCCGTCCTTTCTTCTTCTTTGGTTATTTCTTTGTCTTAAGGCTTGATACATTCATACACCAATCCAGGAAGAAATGCTACAGAACAAGAAGGAAGAAAACTATTCATATATCAAATACAATTCATACACAGTTGATGCACCGAGTTTATTTTTTTATGAATTTGTCTTGTTTTTATGATGCTCTTTGGTCATATTCCCAGGGCAGTTGGCAAAATAAAAACCCACCCCAAGCCCCAAAACAATTAAACTGTAAATACAACTGTGTTACTGCTGTAAATACATTTTGCAGAATGCAAAACAAAAAGGGGAACCTGGTTCGTACAAGTAATAAAGCAGGTGCAACAAGTTTTAA
Source organism: Podarcis vaucheri (assembly GCF_965113315.1). Taxonomy (NCBI): domain Eukaryota; kingdom Metazoa; phylum Chordata; class Lepidosauria; order Squamata; family Lacertidae; genus Podarcis; species Podarcis vaucheri. The sequence continues at coordinate 64,963,782 of NC_138763.1, forward strand.
TTTCAGTTTAGTACATTGTTTTCCAAAACACTGATACAAGGATTCTGTCCTGTTGAAAATTTAAGAATGGGTTCCCTAAATGAAAAGGTAGCAAATTGTTAGCTTTGAATGTCATTGTTATTATTATTGCATTTTTACTGCCAAGAGGGGAGGGATAGACACGTGAGATTTTCTGACTTAGGTCCCAAAAGAAGCTTCCATCTGAGCGATCTGACCACATCGCTCAGTGGTCTCAAATTGATTAATAATTGCAGAAAAAAATCCTTTTGGAAACCAACAAGGAGAAGTCACCTACTTGTACAGAGCAGACATGGCAAACCTTTGGCCCTCCAGTGCAGCTGAACTATTAACTCCCATCAGTCCCAGCAAGTATGGCCCAATGGCTAGAGATTACGGGAGTTGCAGTTCAGCAACATCTGGAGGGCCAGAGGTTCCCCAAATTTTCTGTAGAGGATAATTAAATCATAGCTGTTAGCTCAACTGCTATTTATTTGTTGTTGGGTCCATAGCCAGCCTGCTGTCTCAAAATCCCTCACAGCATCTTACAACGTATAGTTAAAAACATTAAGCCAAGCATTGTAAAAGCACAAGTAAAGTAGTACCAAAATCTTAACTAAACCAACAACCTAAAACAGTTGAAATCACCCATAGGTCTGTATGGAGCTGTATGGCAGCCATGATGCAATGGACCACACTGCATCTCAGTCCCTCCCCAACTTCAGAATGGCCCAGCCATTCAGTATTGCACCTGATGCCATGCTCAGAGTGGACTCATTGAAATCAATGGACTGAAGATTGTTGTTACTTACTTAATTCCATTCATGTCAATTCATTCATTCTTGAGTCAAATACAACTCAAAGGTCTCAAAAGGGCCAGTTTTTATCAACTACAGTCAAACCTCTTCTTACGTCCGCCTCCGCTTGCGTCCATTTCTCCCAACGTCTGCGGCAAACCCAGAACTAACCGTCGGGTTTGCTGCCGTTTGCACATGCACAGAAGCGGGAAATCACTGCCTGCGCACAACGGCGCCTCTCCCAGCGACCCATTTTGACCTCCGGACAGACCTCCGGAACGGATTATGGTCGCAGGTAGAGGTTCCACTGTACTTAAAATCCTGGTGATGGATGTCAAGCAAGCAGACCTCTTTCTTCCATTATTCAGGTGCTCCCACAGAAAAACCCATGCTTCTAGCGCAAGACAGCTTCAGCACATACATGACATAAAACCCAAAACAATCAATTAATCTTGGTTCACTGGGTATTTATGGGAGAGGTTTCCCAAGCTTAGACCTTTGTGCGTGTTTTTTCATCGTCTCATAAAGACAATTATCTAGGTGACATACTACATCTTCCATGTGTAAAACAAGGCTAAAACACAACACTGAATCCATTATAAAATAATGAAACAAACAACAGCCATAGCAATGCAACTTTATAACATGAAAAGAGAACAAAAACGTACCGACCACCATCAACCAGCAGAGATGAATGTTAAAATGATCGGAAGGGGGTTTTCCTCCCTAGGAGACTGGCTATTAATGGCTTTGCCAGGACAGAAAAGATAACAGTGGCACTTTCTACATCCCATTTATTTCACAGGAGAAATCTAATCGTGTGCTGAGAGCTCCGCATTGAAACCGCAGGGGAACGCACAATAGTCTCTGGCTGGGTCATGTGCTATTTTATACATACCCTATATTAACTCATCTCTGCATTTTCCTTCAGGCAGATTACGTTGTACCTCTAGAAAATGACGATGAAGAAGATAATTATATTCAACCCACAGAAGAGAGCACTCCACCGCCTAAAAAACGTAAGCATCTGGGTTGTTGTTTTTTTACACACAACTTCATGAAGCCAACCAAGTGGGCAAGGTATTGGATCTGAAACGTGTAGGACTCCATTTCTGTCCAACAGACGGGGCTGGTATATTGCTTGCAGCATAAAAGAGAAAAATTCAGTTTCGAACAATTTTAAGGAAACCAATTTAGCCAAAAACACTATCCCCCGATACATGTGACTTTGGTTTTCATTAGTGTGACATGCCTATGTTTCTTTCATCATTTTAAGCCCCAGTGGTGAACAGATTGATCAAGCCCATGCAAAAACTCGATCCTCCCAGTTCGCCAGCATTGCCTCCTGTTCCTGCATCGCCTTCAACATTAGGTATGAAAGAATGTGTATTAGTATAATTATAAACACCATTGTATATGTTTTGAAGTTGTGGTTACATTTTGCAGTCCTTTTAAAAAGCCATCATAAAAGCAAAATCTAGGTTTGTACATACATACATATATATATATATATATATGCAGGTTTTGGTGTCTTCGGGTGTCTTCCCGTGTAAGAGTCGGGGTGTCTGTGCGACGTTTCGACGAGGTCTCACTCGTCATCTTCAGGCTGGTGCTTTCGGCTTCTTGTTACTGGAACAGAGCAGAGTCTGGTGTTTGAGTTCCTATAAATACTGTTGAGGGGTGTGGTGTATAGCCTCCAACGTTCTGGGTAGAGAGGAAGTTCCTAGATTAGTGTGCCTTTTCTTCTTTTGTTCCTTAATTACTTGAGGGATATCTTGGGTGATTTCATGAGTGATATTCTGAATATCACTGGGTGGGTCATTAATTACTTGAGGGATATCTTGGGTGATTTCATGAGTGATATTCTGAATATCACTGGGTGGGTCATTAAGTGTAGATTAGATTGCTAAAGCTCTCGTGTCTTGACCTCTTGAGCTTGTGAAGAGTTTTTCTGAGAAGATGGCTGTGCTGCATTTAGTTGTGCTCTGGCTTGGCTTCGTGTATAGGGGCGAGCTATGGTTTTGTGCCTTGTGCCAGCCAGATCTGTGTAGGGATTGCAGGGGGGTGCAGCATCCGGAGGTGCCACTATAGTTTGGTTGCTGGATGGAGTCTGTAATATGTCTGTGGAGAGGGTCTGGATTTGGGTCTGGTGTGGTTGATTGGTGACGGCGTTCTGTGTGCCTCTGGTTCTGGTGTCGGTTTTTGTGGGGAGGGCTAATTTCCAGATGTCTGGCAGGCGGGACGTGTCGTCACGCTTGTTCATGTTGTGAGGGTGTTTCTCTATCTCGATGGCTTCCATGATTATTCTCTTGTGGTGATGTTCCATGTTAAAGAGCAATTTGGAATCTGCAAAATTAATTTCGTGTCCTGTTTCTTTCATGTGTTGGAAAAGAGAGGAAGTTTTTTCTTCTTTTTTGACGGCATTCTTGTGTTCTGCGATACGTGCATTTATTCGTCTGTTTGTTTGTCCAATGTACGTGGCTGGGCAGACTTTGCAGGGTATTTCATAGACCCCTTGGTTTTCCAGCTGGATTTTGTCTTTTGGGTTTCTGAGGATATTGGCTATTTTTTGGTTGGTGCAGAAGGCTGTTTTGATATTGTGTTTATGGAGGATTTTGCTGATTTTGTCTGTAGTGCCCTTGATATAAGGAAGGAGGGCCATGCCATTGTTTTCTTCTGTGTCTTGGTTTTTGGGGGGTGTTTCTTTTTGGATTAGCTTCGTAACCCTGTTTTTCTGGTATCCATTGGCGATTAACACATTTGAGAGATTCTGTAACTCAGTTGTCAAGTGGTCTTTGTCAGCCAGGCGTTTGGTTCTGGAGATGAGAGTCTTGGCTACGGAGTTTATTTGTGCAGGGTGGTGGTGTGATTGTGCATGTAAGTAACGGTTGGTGTGTGTTTTTTTCCGGTAGATAGTGTGTCCTAGGGAGCCATCAGGTTTTTTGTAGATTAGGACGTCAAGAAAGGGGAGTTGGTTGTTGTCTTCTATTTCCATAGTGAATTGTATTTTGGGGTGTAGGCTGTTGAGATGTGTGAGGAAGCTATCTAGTTTTTCTTTTCCGTGTGGCCAAATTACAAAGGTGTCGTCAACATATCTGAGCCAAAGTTTGGGTTTGTGTTCTGACTTGTCTAAAGCATTGGTTTCAAAGTGTTCCATGTACAGATTTGCGATGACCGGTGAGAGGGGTGATCCCATGGGTGCTCCTTCTATCTGTTTGTATCTTTGTCCATTGTGGATGAAGTACGTGTTGGTTAGGCAGTGGTTGGTCAGGTCCAGGATGTATTTGGGAGGGTTGTATTTGTTTTGAATGGCTGTCAAGGCTTCATTAATGGGCACTTGAGTGAAGAGAGATACAACATCGAAGCTCACAAGTAGGTCATCGGGATGTAGGTATTGTTTCTTTATTGTTTCTATGAACTGGAAGGAGTTAGTAACGTGTGAAGCGATGGATTCTGCATAGGGCTGAAGTTGCTTAGCGAGAAATTTAGCGAGATTTTGTAGAGGTGAGCCTATGGAGCTGACTATTGGTCTGAGTGGTGTTCCTTCTTTGTGTATCTTGGGGAGACCGTAGAGTTTGGGGCATATATATATGCTTTCGTAGATTTTCACGGGTACAGGAATGCAGGTTTTGGTGTCTTCGGGTGTCTTCCCGTGTAAGAGTCGGGGTGTCTGGGCGACGTTTCGACGAGGTCTCACTCGTCATCTTCAGGCTGGTGCTTTCGGCTTCTTGTTACTGGAACAGAGCAGAATCTGGTGTTTGAGTTCCTATAAATACTGTTGAGGGGTGTGGTGTATAGCCTCCAACGTTCTGGGCAGAGAGGAAGTTCCTAGATTAGTGTGCCTTTTCTTCTTTTGTTCCTTAATTACTTGAGGGATATCTTGAGTGATTTCATGAGTGATATTCTGAATACCACTGGGTGGGTCATTAAGTGTGCTGCATTTAGTTGTGCTCTGGCTTGGCTTCGAGATAGAGAAACACCCTCACAACATGAACAAGCGTGACGACACGTCCCGCCTGCCTGACATCTGGAAATTAGCCCTCCCCACAAAAACCGACACCAGAACCAGAGGCACACAGAACGCCGTCACCAATCAACCACACCAGACCCAAACCCAGACCCTCTCCACAGACATACTACAGACTCCATCCAGTAGCCAAACTATAGTGGCACCTCCGGATGCTGCACCCCCCTGCAATCCCTACACAGATCTGGCTGGCACAAGGCACAAAATTACAGCTCGCCCCTATACACGAAGCCAAGCCAGAGCACAACTAAATGCAGCACAGCCATCTTCTCAGAAAAACTCTTCACAAGCTCAAGAGGTCAAGACACGAAAGCTTTAGCAACTAATCTACACTTAATGACCCACCCAGTGGTATTCAGAATATCACTCATGAAATCACTCAAGATATCCCTCAAGTAATTAAGGAACAAAAGAAGAAAAGGCACACTAATCTAGGAACTTCCTCTCTGCCCAGAACGTTGGAGGCTATACACCACACCCCTCAACAGTATTTATAGGAACTCAAACACCAGATTCTGCTCTGTTCCAGTAACAAGAAGCCGAAAGCACCAGCCTGAAGATGACGAGTGAGACCTCGTCGAAACGTCGCCCAGACACCCCGACTCTTACACGGGAAGACACCCGAAGACACCAAAACCTACATTCCTGTACCCGTGAAAATCTACGAAAGCAAATATCTCACCTCTACGGGGAGGAAACCTTCCAGCTGACAAGAACCTACGAGAAACTAGAAATCCGAAGAGCCACCATCTTATGTGATCTCCTGTTCCTACGCAATTGCCGAGACAACAACTTAACTCCCACATGCTTCCAACTTAAATTCCACTCTAAAACCCCAGCTACCGAAAGGATCCTGAAACGAACTGAACTATCCCTAATCAGAAACGAAATACATAAGAAAAGATACCTACTAAACCAAACCAACAAAGATCTGCTCACTCTTCACCTCAAACTATGTAACAAAATCCACCCTGCACTCTGGGACAAATGCAAACAACTAGCCGTCTGGAGAGCTGAAACTGAGACCTCACATAAGACAGACAGACACACCAACAAACTCTACAAACTAGAGAAACGCCAGAAGCCCAGCCACCCTCCACAACAACCCATGAAACAAACAGTACATAACATATCAGACAGGATCCTCACCCCAACTGATACCAAAGTACTCTCCAAAGGTTTCAACTTTGCAGTCGCCCCGAGACGCATCCCCACGGAAAACATCATATGCGGAGTCGAAGCTAGCCTGACCAAAATCGACCCAGATGAAGCCAATAAAATCAGACTTGAAGTCACCAACATCCTCTGCTCCAGCAAACCACCCAGAAGCAATTTACACAAAGAAGAACAGAAAGCACTCACCAACCTGAGAAAAGACAACAACATAATCATTCTCCCAGCAGACAAAGGCAACGCCACTGTTGTGATGAACACATCGGACTACCAAGCAAAACTATCAAATCTACTCCAAGACCCTACCTACCAACCTATAAAAACAGATCCCACCACCTATCTGGAAAAAACCACCAAATCCAAAATAAAAGCCTCTCCTATCAGTGAAGAAATCCAGCTAAGAATCATCCCCAGAGAAAAATCATCCAGATGCCCCAAACTCTACGGTCTCCCCAAGATACACAAAGAAGGAACACCACTCAGACCAATAGTCAGCTCCATAGGCTCACCTCTACAAAATCTCGCTAAATTTCTCGCTAAGCAACTTCAGCCCTATGCAGAATCCATCGCTTCACACGTTACCAACTCCTTCCAGTTCATAGAAACAATAAAGAAGCAATACCTACATCCCGATGACCTACTTGTGAGCTTCGATGTTGTATCTCTCTTCACTCAAGTGCCCATTAATGAAGCCTTGACAGCCATTCAAAACAAATACAATCCCCCCAAATACATTCTGGACCTGACCAACCACTGCCTAACCAACACGTACTTCATCCACAATGGACAAAGATACAAACAGATAGAAGGAGCACCTATGGGATCACCCCTCTCACCGGTCATCGCAAATTTGTACATGGAACACTTTGAAACCAATGCTTTAGACAAGTCAGAACACAAACCCAAACTTTGGCTCAGATATGTTGACGACACCTTTGTAATTTGGCCACACGGGAAAGAAAAACTAGATAGCTTCCTCACACATCTCAACAGCCTACACCCCAAAATACAATTCACTATGGAAATAGAAGACAACAACCAACTCCCCTTTCTTGACGTCCTAATCTACAAAAAACCTGATGGCTCCCTAGGACACACTATCTACCGGAAAAAAACACACACCAACCGCTACTTACATGCACAATCACACCACCACCCTGCACAAATAAACTCCGTAGCCAAGACTCTCATCTCCAGAACCAAACGCCTGGCTGACAAAGACCACTTGACAACTGAGTTACAGAATCTCTCAAATGTGTTAATCGCCAATGGATACCAGAAAAACAAGGTTACGAAGCTAATCCAAAAAGAAACACCCCCCAAAAACCAAGACACAGAAGAAAACAATGGCATGGCCCTCCTTCCTTATATCAAGGGCACTACAGACAAAATTAGCAAAATCCTCCATAAACACAATATCAAAACAGCCTTCTGCACCAACCAAAAAATAGCCAATATCCTCAGAAACCCAAAAGACAAAATCCAGCTCGAAAACCAAGAGGTCTATGAAATACCCTGCAAAGTCTGCCCAGCCACGTACATTGGACAAACAAACAGACGAATAAATGCACGTATCGCAGAACACAAGAATGCCGTCAAAAAAGAAGAAAAAACTTCCTCTCTTTTCCAACACATGAAAGAAACAGGACACGAAATTAATTTTGCAGATTCCAAATTGCTCTTTAACATGGAACATCACCACAAGAGAATAATCATGGAAGCCATCGAGATAGAGAAACACCCTCACAACATGAACAAGCGTGACGACACGTCCCGCCTGCCTGACATCTGGAAATTAGCCCTCCCCACAAAAACCGACACCAGAACCAGAGACACACAGAACGCCGTCACCAATCAACCACACCAGACCCAAACCCAGACCCTCTCCACAGACATACTACAGACTCCATCCAGTAGCCAAACTATAGTGGCACCTCCGGATGCTGCACCCCCCTGCAATCCCTACACAGATCTGGCTGGCACAAGGCACAAAATTACAGCTCGCCCCTATACACGAAGCCAAGCCAGAGCACAACTAAATGCAGCACAGCCATCTTCTCAGAAAAACTCTTCACAAGCTCAAGAGGTCAAGACACGAAAGCTTTAGCAACTAATCTACACTTAATGACCCACCCAGTGGTATTCAGAATATCACTCATGAAATCACTCAAGATATCCCTCAAGTAATTAAGGAACAAAAGAAGAAAAGGCACACTAATCTAGGAACTTCCTCTCTGCCCAGAACGTTGGAGGCTATACACCACACCCCTCAACAGTATTTATAGGAACTCAAACACCAGATTCTGCTCTGTTCCAGTAACAAGAAGCCGAAAGCACCAGCCTGAAGATGACGAGTGAGACCTCGTCGAAACGTCGCCCAGACACCCCGACTCTTACACGGGAAGACACCCGAAGACACCAAAACCTACATTCCTGTACCCGTGAAAATCTACGAAAGCATATATATATATATATATATATATATATATATATATATATTTAAGGGTGTTGGGAAACTGTGTCCCTCCAGATATTATCCCTGACCTGCAATCATCCATAACCATTGGCAGTCCTCCTTGAATTTGCAGCAACCTCGGGGCTGATTTTGCATCATAAGTCCTCCTGGATCTACTATATTGCCAACTAGAGGAAATAGCTCACTGTTTTGTCTGATAAGACTAGCAGGCTTCATTAATGCTGTACAGTGAGAGCCAGTGTGGTGTAGTGGTTAAGAGCGGTAGTCACGTAATCTGGGAAACCGGGTTCGTGTCTCCGCTCCTCCACATGCAGCTGCTGGGTGACCTTGGGCCAGTCACACTTCTGTGAAGTCTCTCAGCCCCACTCACCTCACAGAGTGTTTGTTGTGGGGGAGGAAGGGAAAGGAGAATGTTAGCCGCTTTGAGACTCCTTAAAGGGAGTGAAAGGCGGGATATCAAATCCAAAACAGTGTAAACAAGCCACGCCAGAGAAGGGAGTTTTTTCTACGCACATTGTTTGGAACGTCAGAAAGTTCATTCATAGTACTCCTTTCAGTTTCTTTGGATGGTAACAATAACTTTGCTTTCAAATAAAACAGCACCCCCTAGTGGAATTTATTAATGCTACGACTATCCCTACTTTCATCCTTTGCATCAATGACATTATTATTTAACACATAGTTAGGAAAGCTGGATTTGAATAATTTTTCCAACCAATTCCTTCTAATAAGTGAACATACACTTAGCCATAACAGACAGTACAACATTGCAAGACAAAAGTTTGACTTTGTTCCTGCTGAAATCGATGGGATTTAACTCATTTGTCCTCTCGCATTGATTTCAGTGAGGCCTGAATTCACATAATTTAGTCTGTATTCAAGTCAGAAAAAAATAGAGCTTTGATAAAATGAAGTATGTTAGTAACATGCTTAAGAATTTTTTGCAAGGATCCTAAGATAAGTGAGCAGAAAACTTAACAGAAGGAAAATTTTCCATTCCCTCCCCTCAGCCTATATCCCCTTAAAACAGTGATGGCCAAACTTGGCCCTCCAGCTGTTTGGGGACTACAATTCCCATCATCCCTGACCATTGGTCCTGTTAGCTAGGGATGATGGGAGTTGTAGTCCCAAAACAGCTGGAGGGCCAGGTTTGGCCATCACTGCCTTAAAAGCTTTTCTGAGATGTCAGGGGACCTTCTTCAGTAATATGGGGTGGACACATGGGGGGCGGGACTGTTCAGGAAGAACAGTTCCTGTTATGAGCCCCATGGAAACACCTTGACAGGAGTTGGTCCAATGGGGAGGAGGGGTGGGAAGAGAGATGGGAACTGGAGGACTCTGACCCTGCAGGAGGGTCCCAGCAGATTGGGAGGTGCTGACATAGACCTGGGGAAAGGGCCGCGTTGGTTGCCAGGAATACAGCCTGCCTTAGGGTCATCTGATACTCCCAAGTGTAATGTCTTAGCCAGTTGATGTGACTCTGTTGCTACTCCCAGCCAGCAAAGAGCCACTCTCCCAAGGGGAGGCACAGAGGGATCAATCAGACAGTGAGCTGGCACTGTCACCACCAGGGAAATTGCACCAGAGCAAACAGACTCCCTCAACGTGCTCTCAGAAGTGCATGCATGTTTGACCAGGCCCAAACCTTGGGACATCACAGTGCCTTCAGGAAGCCCTCTGGCAGCACCTGAGGATAATAGCTCTCTCCTGCTGTTTGCATTCAGACACATGCTGCCTCCAAACCTGGAAGTAGCACATAGCCACAATGACAAGTACCCAGTGATAGCCTTATGCTCCACAGGGTTTGTCCAGTCCAGGGATCACCAAACTTTGGGGCAGTGGGCAACCTTGGAATTTTGAGAAACTGCCATGGGCACCAGTCCAAAATTGGCTGCTAATGGGGCATGGCATAGCAGAGACTATCAACTGCATAAATGAAGGTGTCCATCACACTTTTGAAAAGAAGAGCCCAGGGTGTGTTTCAGAAGATTAGGTTCTACCTAGCCATGAACTCTCGAGCTCTGCCATGCCTTCAGGATTTGTGACCTGTAACCCAACTTTTGTTTAGGCACTGTAGTGAATCTTGGAATAAAGACAACCCTTTGTCTTACCCAGCATTGTCAGTGAGGTCCCTGACTGTCCTTAGAGGTTTCTTTCTGTGAACGTCTTTCTTTTCACTTATCGTGGGACTGAAGCCAATGATGCTTAATATTGCTATTTTTTGTTTTAATCTGTTTCTAAATATCAGTGGCTTTTCACCTTTCAAAAACATTCTAGCATGATCTACAAGTATCAAATGTCCTGCCAAAACTGGTTATCATTAAAAAATAAAATAAAAATAGAACTCTCTCTATGTATAGTCATTCCTGTATCTATATTTGTGCATGCCTGTTTGGGGTTTTGTTTCTAACTGCGGAACATCCTTCTTTTTCCAGACGTCTATGAGATTCCCGAGGAAGAGGTAAGACCTTGTGTACATACCTTGAAAACCAAACGCTGCTTGAGTGCTAAAAACTCCATCTGCAAAAAATCTCACCTGTGCAGAAGGATCCTGTTTTTTATTGAAGAGAAGAAATGTTCCATGCCCAGAGTGGGAAATGGCATATGGTCCATTTTGTGCTCAGACGAAACCGTGTGCATGTTCAGAACGGTATTTCACACACTTGAAATATCAAATGGAATACATTCTGACCATACTAGACATGGAAGTTTCCTTGTATCTATAATATTGTGACGGGGGACTTCCAAGTCCCTTTCCATTTGCATCACTTCTTTCTCCTCATTGTCAGGAATGTTCTGTTCATAGTCCTCCTTCTAAGAGCAACTCCATCCAATACAGCTTATGTCTCTACTCTGTCCTCTTGTGGGGCAGGTTCTGTACAACCTGTCTTTTATTTGTATGGAGGGTTTTTTTAGGTTTTATTGGCTTGTTCAATTTTTTAATTGGTTTTAGTGTATATGCTGTGTTATAAATCACTGGGTAAAAGTGACTAAATAATAATATTATTAATAATAAACAATTCATTCTCTCCCTACAGGAAAAAGCACTCCCTCCATTGCCCAGGTAATGTGAAATCTGTGTGAAAATCTGTTTTAAAAAATTATTATGTGATTCCCTGCACAAGTGTATGTCCTCCTAGAGGTGTATTCATCTACTCCAGATACTTAAGGCACATTTAGATCAATGGTTTATGAACGGACTAGAATTCAACTCCACTTAAGTGGAAATAAGGTGGGGGGAGAGATCAAATGAGAGGGAGGTTTGGCTTTAGGCACCAGGCAAAAATGTTCCTCTTCAACCAGGCCTTGGACTGATTAACGTCCGATGCCCTTTTAAATGTGTTGTGGGAAGGGGCATCCTTGGTTTGTTTGTTTGTTGTTTTATGTTATTATGTTATGTTATTTTTGTGTTTTTTATATTGTATTTTTATGTTGTGAACCTCCCTGTGATCTACGGATGAAGGGCAGTATACAAATGTTAATAATAATAATAATAATAATAATAATAATAATAAACTAACACCTTTAGGATTATGGCCATAGTCATCTGACTGGTGTACCTTATTTGCAAACTGAAACCATATAGTCTCTAATGCTACAACTGAGACCTAGGAATTTACTAGAAGATTGATGCATATTTATGGTTATCTTAATAGGAAAAATATGCCCAGCACCATCTTTTTCAAGAAATATGTCCTGTAAACTTCTTCCAGCATCTGTCTTGCCTTCCAATTATGAGAGTATCTGGGCAAGAAAACTGTTCATTAATCCAAATTCACAGCAGCTGGGCAAAACTTGTGGGCTAGTTCACATTTTTTGTAAACGTAAACTTTTAATATGAAACCTAGACTTTTAATATTTTCATCCCTAAGGAATTCCAAGCAACTTCCTCCGAAACCTGGACAGAGACCTGAACCCAGAGGACACTCGCTTGAACACAATGCAGCTAAAGAGCCCTTTAAACCTGACGTGCCCAGGTTAGTTATGAATAATTAGACTATCTGTAACAATCTACGAGTATGTTACATGAAAAGGGGTTCACACTGAGCATTCAGTTTGGCATTGTGGGTACTGAATGTTCCATTTCAAATGACCAGGCTCCATATGCACTATGCATTTAAGGCAGTATCATACCATTTTAAACAGTCAAGGAATCCTGGGAAGTCTTGTTTGTTAAGGGTGCTGACAGGAATTGATAGGAGACCTTTATTCCCCTCTCAGATCTGTAATTCCCAGAGTTAGGAATTGGGGTTGGTTTTGCTCTCTGCATTTTTCTTGAAGCTGTCGAGCAATGAAAATCGTGTCCACTGTCCCCCTAGAAGGTCAAAAACCATTTTGAGATTCAGGAAGGGTAGCCTCAGATATAGGTAGGAGACGGTTTGCTAAGATCCTTGCAAGAATTTTGCCAGCTGCAAGTAATAAAGAGATGCCTCGATAGCTTCTGCAGTCTGCTCTATCATCCTTTTTAAAATGGTTGATAATTTTGGTATCCCTAAAGTCTACTGGGATCTCCTCTCTCCTATATTTTTTTGATGAGCTTGTGAAGTTGTTGTTCAAGTTCAGTTCTGCCCACTTTGAAGAATTCGGCAGGTATGCCATCAGGTCTGCTGGTTTTGTTGTTTTTCATTTAGTTAATAGCTATACACAACTCTCCCAGATTTGGAGATACTGCAAGCTCATCTCTAATTTGTTTTGTGGAATTCGTGAGAGGACCTCAGCAGCCATGGGGGGAGTTGCGGTTAAGGAGATGCTGGTAATGTTCTTTCCAGCACAGTGCAATAGCTTCTTTATTTTTTAGAAGTGTGGCATATGCATAGGGGGCATATGCAATGATTTATTGGTCCATAGATGGTCTTTGTAGCTTTAAAGAAACACTCTGCATCATGAGTGTCGGCTAAGTGCTGGACTTCTTGAGCTTTTTTTATCCACTAAGTGTTCTTTGGTTCTCTGGTTCTTCTTTGAACTTCAGCCTTAGCATTGGCATAGGTTTTTTTCTTAGTGGCGCAGTTCTATCTCTTTGGCAGATCTGAAAGGCCTTTCTTTTCTTGTCAATAATGTGTTCAATCTCACTATCATTCTCCTCAAACCAGTTCTGGTGTTTCTTGGTTTGGTGTCCAATGGTTTGTTCACAGGCTGCAATAATGGAGTTATCAGGGAACTCTGAAAGCAGATGGTCCTTCAGAGTTGTTTGGAAGCAATCTCACTTAATAGGATCTTGGAGGGCTTGAGTGTTCATTTTGTGCCTTGGTTTCCTTCCTTGAAGCCTGTGTTGAGGTATAATCTTGATAGCCATCATGGAATGCATTAATCAGTGATCTGTCCAGCAGTTGTCGGCACTCGTCATAGGAGAACATCACAGCGATCTTCAGCTCAGACAATTACATAGTCTAAGAGGTGCCTGTGGTTCGACTGAGGGTGGCTCCATGATGTTTTTTTTATTTAAAAAAAATGTTGAAAGAGTGTGTTGGTAAATAACAAGGTTGTGCACTGCACATATAGTCAAAAGTAAGATTCCATTCTGGCGTGCTCTGGTCCATGGGGTCACGAAGAGTCGGACACGACTAAATGACTAAACAACAACAAGATTCCATTCTGGTTGCTGTTGCCAGTTCCTTCTTTCCCAATAGGCCCAAGCCACAGATCAAAATCTCTCCCAACTCTTGCATTAAAATCACCCAGGAGGATAATTTTCTCCTTAGGCATCTCTGATAGGATGGCATCCAGCTGAGAATAAAAAAATTCTTTAATGTCTTCATCGACATCCAGTGTTGGTGTATAAGCACTTAAAAATAGTAGCCTGTTGGTTTTTGGTGAGTTTCATTAAAAGGGTTGAAAGTTGTTTAGTGCTGACATAACAGCACTAAATGTCAGACATCTCTGCTCTACAGGAAATCCACTAGTCTCTCTCTCTATGTACGCCTAATTCATCCTAATCAGGGTGCTAGCTACAACAAAAGTTTCAGGTGAAACTGAAATTATAGCAAAGCAGATAATTATTGTTACAATTAAGAGCAAAAAGTTTGATTAAAACATTTTATATGCTTTCCAGAAATGTTTTGCCACTTCCTAGGAACCGGCCACCACCAAAAATTGTAAGTTGTTAACCATCTACCTTTGTTTGAAAGGCAATTACTTGCTGTTGCTTGAGGGACAGAAAACCAATTACATTCTGATTTTTGTGGAGAAACAAGTCCTCATGTCCTGCTTGTAGGCTTCCCATTGGCATCTGATTGGCCACTATGGATAATAGACTGATGGATTAGATACATCTTTCTTCTGATCTAGAAAGCTTATTTTTATGTTGTGCTTTGAACTAACGAAGATCTTCACCAAAGGATTGGAAAATGGCATTTATTTTTCTTCCAGTTTTGTCTAAATAATTTAGGAGAGCACATCTCCTCTGATTAAGATATTTGTTGGCTCAGAATCCTTCTCTGATTGTTCCTTCAGTTTTCTGTGGCTTCATAACCTGGCTTTTCTTATTAAGTAAATGTTATTTATGTGGCAGCCCCAGCCAACACATTTTGAGCCTTCATCACTGATGCTAGGTTTGTTTCAGAGGCCCAGAGAAGAATTTTTAGTATGAAATACTCCATATCAAAAATTTAGTACCAAAATCTGACAACTGTTATTTTGATTTCAGGAACCTGATAGCCTCGGAATCCAAGATGATGACAGTAAGTATATTCTGCCCTGGACACAATTGAGGGGCCTTTTGTACTACGACTGGAGGGCATCAAAAGCCACTCCAGCACCAAATTTCATACTTCTTCATTCCACTTAGACTGAAACCCTAACAAACTGGGGCTACATTCATACATCTGCACTGTTAATATTCTCTGTGTATCTAATGCATATATTTCTGTGGCATATGTATTTCAACCTGAAGCCCTCCAGATGTTTTGCACTTCTTCACCTATCATTGCTGGGTATTGGCTATGCTGGCTAGAGATGTTGGAAGTGTAGTCCAAAAAAGGGGGCACTAAACATTGTGTCTGGATTTTTAGATCTCAGCAGCAACAGCGCTCCAGAATTCAAGGCTCCTTCTGCTACAGTCCCATCTCCATTTCCACGGATTCCGTAAGTTATAAAAAGATGTTACTTTAAAACTATTCCATGCACTCACAGCATGTACTGGAGGCAGTAGAGTCCTATGCATTAAACCCATTATATAAAAGACCCCACTGGATTCTTTTTAAATGCTCATTACCATTAAGCCAAGCAACATAAAAGGTTTCCATGAGCTGGATTCCCCAATTCTAAGAGGGCTTTCCTGCCTCCCTGTTCCCACTGCAGTCCTCTGTAAAGGCTCTTGGAAGGTCTAAGGATCTCTTGGGCATGGCACTTGATGTGGCAGGTGGGGCTGGAGGAGGAGGAGGAAGGGGGTTGATTCCCCTTGTGTGAGCCAAAATGCCTTTCACTCATGTAGTGACACTTTTGCCTCCGAGCTTATGAATCACGTGCAATAACTCTCTCTTTCTTTTCACTTGCAGGAAAAAATTACCAAATCCAGCGCTGCCATCAGTAAGTTGATTTTGATTTTCAAAATATTATAACACATTGAAAAATAAATGAGAATACAACAAAACTTTCAATCATTCCATAATACTAAACAGTGCTTAACACAACCATTATCCTAAATCAGCCACGTTGTTCCAATTTCTCTGTGCTAAATGGTAAAGAGGCTATTTGTACAGTGAATTTTGCTTCTGCTGACAACCAAATCCTCAGTGTACTACTGAACAGAGCAGAAATTTATTACAGCCAATTGCTGTGGCAGATATTTGGTGCTTCTCTTCTTACAAAGTACAGTACTTCTGTGCATAGCGAAGGATATCCTCTACCACAAGCCTAGAAGGGAGCAGGGATCTCAGTCAGTTGTGATGTCAGATCACTGTTCGAAGGGCATTTAACCACACAATCTTAACCCAGTTTACTTCCTATGTCCCCGTAGAAACCAAGCCTCCCTGACAGAGATCACCTAACTGTTATTGAAGGTAAACTACTTCTACTGTTCAAACATTTGTCTACCATTTTCTTATTAATAATACGTAAAACTCTGTAGTGCTGCACGGCCACATACACTATTGAATCCCACTCAAGGCAGGATTGGTTTTGTCTAACTCTTCTACGAAAATTCAGATGGGGACAGACCATAGCTCAATGGCATAGCACACGCCTCCATAGCATCTCCAGTGAAAAGACCAAATAACAGAAGATGAGGAAGACCTCTTCCCAAGTCAATTGAGAACTGCTTCCAGCTAGGGTAGAACATATTGGGCTAGATGGAACAACAGCCTGACTACTAGAAGGCATTTCCCTCTATTCCAAGAGAGCTTTTGCAAAGTAGAATTAGCAAGGTATTTACAACCACATCCAATTACTAGATGTACCAACTAGCAATGTCATCTTCTCCCAAAGTGTTTAGTATGTACAGTGGTGCCTCACAAGATGAAAATAATCCGTTCCGCGAGTCTCTTCGTCTAGCAGTTTTTTCGTCTTGCGAAGCAACCCTATTAGCGGCTTAGCGGATTAGCGCTATTAGTGGTTTAGCGGCTATTAAAGGCTTAGCGGCTAAAAGGCTATTAGCGGCTTAGAAAAAGGGGGGAGTGAAAAAAATCGCAAGACTCGCAAGACGTTTTTGTCTTGCGAAGCAAGCCCATAGGGAAATTCGTCTTGCGAAGCGCATCGAAAAACGGAAAACCCTTTCGTCTAGCGGGTTTTTCGTCTTGCGAGGCATTCATCTTGCGGGGCACCACTGTATTGACTGGATTTGTGCTGTAGGATGGGAGGGGGTGCAAGTAGATTGGTCAGTGGTCTACTGGGGGTTCACCAGTCAGTGATCTGCTGATAGACCATCTCCTGCTTGCTGGGCTTCTTGCAAAAAGTGCTGAACTAAGTAGTCCACATACTCCAGGTCATGAAATATAGACTAGTAAAACCTGTTAAAGAGAGCCTGTATATTCACTTTTGCTCTGCAAATTTATCAAGTGCATGTGAACCATGTGGATTCTCAAGAGAGAAGACTACCACACAAGTCTGAAGTTAGCTCAGGCACAGTGCACTGTGCACCCATCTCATTCTGCTCATTTCAACAAGGTGCAATGGGATTGGTAAAAAGTGTTGCTTCATTGCAAGGTGTTGAGCAAGTGGTATCCAGTTTCCCTTCCACCTGTACATATAATGCCACTCTGGTTGTAGAACTGAGGACTGAAAGCCTGAGAAGACCGTTTTGCTCTCCTCTTCAGGATTGTACTTTGTATTTCTTTATAACCAAAAAATGAATGATGTGTAATATAAGGCACAATTCAGATGAAGATAGCAAAACCAGATTCTCAGCAGAGAGCAGATGAAGGACTAAAAGCTGTTGTGCCTTGAGCTTCAGTAGTTGCAGCTGCAGCACAGCAGAAAGTGGAAGGCCAAATCACAAGGTAGTGTCCTTGCCACTCATGCAAGCTGAGCTACGCAGTATGTCACCAAGGGCAACCTTTCCCTAATCAGACTTCTCTTTTTCCATATGTAGATAAACCTATACCAGCTGAACGCCGGCGCGTTTCCAATCATGATATCCCTCTTCCACCCATCCCACCCAGCATCCAAAAGTAAGCACCTAATTCGCCTTAAATTTTTCGTTTTTGCTACTGAGTTATGATCTGCTGGTTTCAAAGTCTAAAAAGAAAGAGAATCCAAAATGGGTACAACTGATTATTAGGCAAGTGATGGAATTAGGTACAAATGTCTTCCTTAACAATTTGCACATTAAATCCTCATAAATGAGCACCCTGCCATGTATTTGAATTGGGGCCCTGATCCCCAGTGCAATCACTACCTTTGCCTTTCCCCCTCAGAAGAGGGGGAAATGAGCTTTGGAGCACCTAAAATTAAAGAGGTAAAAAAAAAAAATCTCAAGATGCAAGCGTAATAAAAGTCAAGAAAAGTAGTTTTAACCAGAGGAACAGCATGTAAGCTCCAAAATTTGTAATGTTGTTTCTTTAACCTCCTGGCATTGTTGCACAAATTGAAGTTTAAGTGCTATTCCTTGAGGAAATTATATTGACAATTTAGAAGATGCCCCTCTTTTCTTTGCGGCAAATATTTCTAGCAGTTGGGCTGGCATCATCAGCAAAACATAATGGATTGGATCTTAACAACTGTTCTTAACTCCTCCCAACTGCAGCTCTGCATCCTTTTCTTCTACAAGCAGAGCACAGAACAGGCTGTAGTTAGAAGAGAGAACTGAGCAAGTAGAGCTGCCTTCTGCTCACACTAAAGTTCTGTGGATACAACCCACTGTATTTATAAACAGCAGACATGGGATCCTGCAAGGGCTTGAGTACTTTCTTCTGAAAGAAAACCAGAAATAAACCAGAGAACAGCATGTCAGAAGAGCCTTGCTGGACTACCAGCATCCTATTCTCAAAGTGCCAACCAGGTTCCTGTGAGAAGCCCACAAGCAGTACCCAAGCGCAACAGTAATCTCACCACTTACGTTCCCCCGTGACCAGTGTTTAAAGTTATACTGCCTTTGGTACTGGAGTCAGTACACAGCCATCATGACTAGCAGCCATTGATAGCTTTCTCCTCCATGAATTTGTCAGCCATTGGTAGCCACCGTGAATTTGTCTAAGCCAGGCATGTCCAAAGTTTGCTTCAGGGGCCTAATCCAGCCCACTGGTTGGTTTAATCCGGCGCCCATGGCAGTTTATTTCCTGGGGTAAAATCCTAAAAAAAAAAACCTCCACAATTTCAATCCTTCAACAACTTTGGTAGGCCCTCACGGCCCTTCACTTCATCAAATCTGGCCCTCTTTGAAAAAAGTAAATAAACTGCCACGGTAAGCTCTTTACAGTAAATACCACCCTTTTTGCTGCTTTGTATTTTTCTTTATTCCCTGTACGGCTTTCTCCTTTTCTGGTTAAAAGAAATGGTGAGCAAAATGCAGTTCCCTCACTTACCTCAGTTGCAACATGTGATACCACCTTGCATTTCCTCAATTTCTGTTTTTTTCAGACCGCTGCCTCCGAAGCCAGCAACGCTGCCAAGTAAGTCCTCCTTCATTTGACTTAAGTTGGGGTGGGTTTCCAATTCATGCATCTTCAGCACGATTAAGGAAGATTCCTCTCATGCTCTCTTTATGACTGGCATGGCAGCAAAGGCAATAGGCAAAGGGAACTGCAATTTTACACGGAACATGGAATGTTACAGGTTGCCTTGTATCTTCCCCAGGACTCCCAGAACCTGTGAACCGCACCTCATGTGCTCCACGTAGTAGTAGCCTGCAAGGTGGTTCTACTGCAGCAGAACAGGTACAACACTATTTAAATTCATTTTTAAAAAGAGGGAGATTGGGGAGTGTGTTCCACAAACGTTTGGTCAAGATATAATACAGCCGTAGGGAATTTCCAGGCCCCGGGCCTAAGCAGCCTCCCCATTTAGCACACCAGGCTGTTTCAGCCAAGTCACACTCACCTACCTTACAGCTGATGCCATATATTATGTCAGGTGTGGGGAAGGTAAAAACTCAGCTGGACAGAAAGAGAGGTTTGCAAGTGCCAATGATAAACTGGTTGTCAGCACTTGCATAGTGCTTTGCCTGTGTCCACCTGGGCGAAAATGGGTCATCGTGACATCAGGTGATAAGACAGGTGGGCAGCCTCACCCACCTGTCAAACTAGGCATGCAGGGAGGGTGTACAACGGATTCCTCCTATTATAAAATGCCAGTCCTCAGTTAGGTCCTTCAGCCAGTTCGCCACAGACAAAAAGCATCTTTTAAAACATAACCTGTTTAACATTTATTTCCTTTATGAGGAGTTAAATCTGTTTCAATTACCATACTCGGTGTGTGGTCTGAAGGCATGTAAGGCCACCCTAGCAGAAACTAGGCAAGTGTGGGTCTAGATGAGAAACTTCCTAAGGACCACATAGGTAGGTCGCCTTGTGTTCCATGATAAAAGAAAGGTGGTTAATAAACTGTTAGTAAATATAGCAGAAAGGTGTGTGGGAACAACTATTAGCCACACAATTAAGTAAGGGATATAAGCTCTTTTGTCATGAATTCTGCAACCTACATTTAAAAACTCTTCATAACCTGCATTTTAAAAATAGAACAAAAGTTGTTTCATGAATATTTCTGAGAGTATGAAATATATGCACTTGTGAATGTCTGGTGGTTCCCTCACTGTGAGAAGTGAGGTTACAGGGAACCAGGCAGAGGGCCTTTTCGGTAGTGGCGCCTGCCCTGTGGAATGCCCTCCCATCAGAGGTCAAGGACGTAAACAACTATGTGACTTTTAGAAGACATCTGAAGGCAGCCCTGCATAAGGAAGTTTTTAATTTTGATGTTTTATTGTGTTTTCGTTTGTTGGAAGCCACCCAGAGTGGCTGGAGAAACCCAGCGTGAAAGCTACGCAAATGCTGGTTCATTTATAGATATGTATAAATTTATACATTGCCTCTTCATATATGGTTCTGATCTTAAATATGCATAGCAAATAAGTGCTTTTTTTGAGTGTGCAGATAGAAATGCCTCTCCTTTTCACAGGATGCCAGCGTTCATGGTAAAGCGTGGTTTATGGCTTCAAGTGATCGAAAAACAGCTGAAGATGCATTATACAAATCAAACATGGTAAAAAATAATTTCCCAAAAACTCATAGCTTGTCATAACTCCTTGGAAGCATAGAAGGGGAACAGAACTTGAAATTTACAAAATAAACATCAAGAGGCATATTGACGGGAACAAATGATACTAGTTACAGGCTTTTCATACAATATAATTTGGGAACACTGATCCCAGAGCCCTCTTTCACAATGCATAATTCAGCCAGTTTGTGCAAATATTAAACCGTTCCAAGTCTCTTAAGAAGGCTGAGGGGTTCGCTGCAGGCACTACTGCAAGCTGACACAGAGTAATGGGATAGAATTGCCACCTTACTGATCTTGCAATGTAAATTTACCATAAAGGCAAAAATGCACATTAGACCATGCAAGGGATGAAAGGAAGGAACCACCAAAATAGGGATCTAATCATTCTTATTTGGGTCTGTTTAAGTTGATGGACCCATTCTGTTCTACAGGAAAGAGTCTTGTAGAACCTTTAAGCATGAACACATGTATTATGGCATGTGCTGTCCTGGACTTCGCTTCATCAGTGAAGTATTAGCTGAAGTTGCAATTCCATATGTACATGGTTAGGTGCTATGAAAATTTATCCTGATGTAGAACCTGTCACGAAAACCTGATTTTCCAGTCTGGGAAAGGAACCCACTTCCTAACCACAGAATCCTGCATTCTAGAACAGAATGCAATATTCTTAACAAATTCTACACCCCTCTCTCTCTCTCACACACACACACACACGCACACACACACAATTATCTTGGCACATTCTGTAGAAAAAGGCCATTTCCTCACTAGCACATGTAACACTAGCATAAGCTATATATAATTATTCAGATACAATAATGCAGTTTGCATCGGAGACTTTTAATCACCTTTGATGTTAATTGTGAAGGTAAACAATAGACTTTTTCCAAGGGAAATGGGTAGACACCAAGAGGGATGAGAAAACTGGAAGACCCCCATGCTAATATTTGGGAAAGCTGCACATTAGCTAGAATTTTTCAGTCTGTTAAGATCTTAGGAAAGAAAGGGTTACGGGGGGAAATGAATTTCTCTGTTATGAACCCTCATTAGTATTTGCTTTTTCATATATGACTTCTAGGATGGATCTTTCCTAGTAAGGAAGAGTTCAGGACAAGACTCAAAGCAACCATATACACTTGTTGTGCTTTATAACAAGAGAGTATATAACATCCCAATCCGATTTATTGAATCAACAAGACAGTATGCTCTGGGCAGAGAAAAAAGTGGCGAAGAGGTAGGTGATTGCATTTCTGTTTTATTTGGATGGAAATTTTAGTTACATTGCTTCTGGGCATGATAATATATAAAAAGAAAATCTTTTAAAAACTGATTTAACTATTACTTTTCTTACACATTAAACTAAACAGAAAAGGAGGTGATTCAAATCCAAACGAGACCTAATTAAAATGTGAGTGCAGTTCTTTTTAAGAATCAAGCCCTTCATTAAAGAACTCCCACTGGGAGCTCCTAACCGTAGCTTTTCCCTTAAAGACAATAAAATGAAAAGCACACCAAAATACTATCATTTATCCAAACTGTAGGGATGTTGTGCAGGTGGGGGCTTGTGGGGATGATAACAACTTAATTGAATGGAAGACAGATACACTCAATTCCCACTTGTAGGCCACATCCCTTCAAGCTATGAAGAAAATAGCCAAACAGTTGGATCCAAAGGTGTCTTGTCTTATTCTCTCGGAACAGTTGCTTTACACTTTGCTTTGAGCTAGAATGTGAAACTAAGCCCACAGAGGGGGAAACAGCACTATTTGAACTCTTCTGCTACCCTTTACATAAGTGGGGCAGCACTCAACACTACATTAATTTTGATTGTGAGTTGGATTCAAAAAATCATTAATTAGCAACTTCATAAAATTGACTGTACAAAGGACATTACTGGATTTAACAACAACTGCCGTATTGTGTCATGTACCGTCGATCCAATTTTACTCTTATCTTTCAGAAGATTTTAATTAAACTCTGCTGATTCTAAAAGTTCTGACCAGTACATATTACTTCTCAGGCAACTAATTTTTGCTCCCCTCCCCACCTCCAAAAAAAGTGTGCATTTAATGTTTGGGGATTATATTGTAATAAAAGCAAGTGTGTATACTGTCTTCTCACAAAACTGGAAATTTAGTCAAAGTATCCACTGTTAAATCAGAGAGCTCAACAGTATTGTTTCATATTTTTAATTCTCTTTTGGGGATAGCCTTTATATTTGTGCTAGGCTGCAATCCTAACCGTATCTACTCAGAAATCCCACTGAATTCAATGGGGCATTCTCCCAAGTAAAGAATGCAGCCTTTAGTCTTTAAAAAAAACACTAAACTTAAAAATATTGAATGTCCTTGAAATGTTAAAAGCTTTACTGTACTATCCCAAATGAAAAACCCCATATGAAAGAATATCCTTTCACTCCAAGAGAGTGAAATGATATTGTTGAGTTCTTTTGATAGATATTTCATCTTTAAATTTTAAGAGGTATAAGTTTTTAGTTTTTGTTTTTTATGAAATGTGGAAGTGTGTTTTTCTTCAGTATGTCATTAAATTTAAGACAGAATGTTAATTCAAAGCATTTAGTTTCCAGTGTCATGAGTAAAATTTTGCTCTGCTTCATCCACTTTTTAATATGACTCTCAATGGAGCCTTGTAAAACCAACACAAGTGCTGGAATGAGCCGGCTAAGCTCTAAGTAGGTGAAACTCTAAAAATTAGAATATCGTGGAAAAGTTCATTTATTTCAGTAATTCAACTTAAAAGGTGAAACTAATATATGAGATACTCATGACATGCAAAGCGAGAGATGTCAAGCCTTTATTTTTTATAAATGTGATGTTTATGGCATACAGCTGATGAAAACCCCTGTATTATAATCAAAGTTTAGTTGTTTTTTACCCAAATCTTGATGATTCAGTTTTTGGCTGAATCAGCAAGATTTGTGTTTTCATCCATGTTGAGTAAGCCATCTTGAACTCTTGTTTTCCCAATCCAGCACTTCAACAGTGTGGCTGAAATAATAGAGAATCATCAACGGACTTCTCTCGTTCTCATTGACAGTCAAAACAACACAAAAGACTCAACCAAACTGAAATCTATTGCTAGAGTATCATAACTGCACTGAAGATCCACGGGGGGAAATCTTCCAGCCCTTATCTTCTGAGAATTTAAGATTGAGCATCTTAATAAGAAAGCTTTACACCAAGCACCAGAGCCTGAGAAGACCACACAATGTGTAAGAAGAGAAAGAGAGATTTTATTTGATATAGTTACCCAGTCTTTGAATAACCTACTGGTTGGCTGAATGATGAAGTGGCAATTTTACAGTCACACCAGCCTCTAAGTTATGTACTTGAATGTACTTAGGTACTTTTAAGATGTTCCAAGTCCAGGTAAAGTATTCCTTGACAAGCGATATATTCAGAAGTGTACCAGCTACATCTTAACTGTTCTTAAAGCAACTTCTTGGGAAAATTCACATTTGTTAAACCAGGATGTCTACGCCAAAATGAGCCATCATGGAACAAGCTAAAAACTGGACCTTTTTTCCCTGGGACAGGTCTAAAAATTCAGTTCTATTTAATGTAATGCAGTAGATTTGTATTGGCTTCAACTGTGCTAGTTGAGAGCATTGTTACATGTTTATTAAATGTACATATAAATAAGAATATAAAAAGCCTATGATAGAGCATAGTTCTATGCAATTGTGACTGAGTGTACTTGTTGTAATCTTTCACGTTTAAAGTACAACTTACCTACCTCTCAAATTCTATTAAAATGGGACATAATTGCACACCTCTGCTTTTTTAGAAATGGGTAACAGGCAAATTCCTTGTGCTAATGATTTTACTGATTGTGGGCATGCAGGATCAGCTATCAAGGTTAGGCTTAAGTTTGGAATTTTAGACTGTACACAATTTAGGACAGGTGGGTATAAAATGAAAGTCTAATCATTAACTGATTCTTGCGGGGAGGGGGTGTATTTTCCTCCATCACAGAATTTAAGACAAGATAGAAGGCACAACTTTGTAGTGAAAAACATTATGGCTTGGATCCAGCAAGGTAGCCACAGTGCTCATGGAGCGTTTCCTATAATTAGCAAAGAGAGCTCTCTGCGTTTCTTGCCTTCTGTCAGTGAAACTAGAGTTGAGATTTTGCTCCAATTTTCCAAAGGACAACCCCATTATTTCTAATCAATGGCCTTATTCCCCACCTTCCTTTTCCTTCCAGATATATTTTGCATCAGTTACTACATCCCAATTGTTATCTAAATAATTTTCCACTTGCTTCTGAGTTATGCTAGAATTTTTTGGACACAGAACACGTGGCTTGCCTTCCTGTTACTTCAAAACTGAGTATTTTTCTTAAAACTCCCAATTTCTATAATACAGTGTTTCTAAATGAGAATTGACAGCAAAGACCTGGGGTCACGTTTTTTCTCAAAGCTCTGATAACTACTCTCCTTCAGAAGGGAAATGTATTTCTGCTCAAAACTTCACGCTTGTATGATTGTATAGCCAAATGATTTTCAGCTCTCATCTCAAGGTGAATAAAGGTAATTGAACAATGCCTCCAGCACTATCCTAATTAAACCCAAACCCAATTTCAAAAGTCCTTTTCCTCCAAATCACAGCAAGTCGTGCTCGACCTACACAGGATATTATGGTTAAGACGTTAACTTTTTTCTTTCCAAATCAACCAATTCACTGTTAAGCACTCTTCAGGCATTCTACGCAGAAGTAAATTTCAAAAGGGAGATGGGTTGATGAGCAAGCTATCTCTGCCCACTTCTGCTGCTTCTTTTAGAAATTCTCTATGGATGCAAAAAGCTGCTCTGCAGAGAGTTGCCTTCCACAAATTGGAAGGCAAATGAAATGGAGACAGGTTTCCCCACTGCCTACCCTCACATTTTTACTTATACCCTCATTTGGAACACCTGAAGAGGCCTATTGTTTTACAGCAAACGAAGCATGTTTTTGGAACCAGTTTTATAGTTTACCATGACTAGGCCTGTCACATACCATGTGTGATTTGCAAAAATGAAAGTGGGGGAGGAAATGTTTCTTTTCTTACCAGTCAGTATTGCTACATTAAGGAATACTTCATTTGGGTTTCAAATTCAATTAATGTAGAGTCAGTTGATGAACAACAAGCTTCAGTAGCTTAGGGAAGAAATAGTAAACCAGCAACAAGACTGATGCTCCAAAGTTGGGGCAAGTATTTTTACACAGCAATCTTACACATTCACTCAGAAGCAAGTCCCATTGACAAGAAACTCAGCTTCTAAATGCAGCAGCAATTTAAGGCTGTTTTCCTGCCTTGAGTACATAATACTAGAAGTGAATGCCATTTAACACAGATATCAAAACTGTATAAAATCTACCGTTTCCTCAAAACCTTTAGCAAATATGTATACAAATAATATTATGCTCTCCAACCTTGTTAACTGTGACAAAGGATTAAAATTTAATAGCAATGTTACAAAAGAAATTAGTGGCAAAAAAATTAGTCACCTTACAAACACCCACTCATGCAGCATTAAAAGTAGTTGTGCTGTAGCAGAGAACAAAAGCCACATTACAAATATACTGCCTGGCTGCTCTACAGCTCAAGCCATGTGGCTGAACCTTTGTGGATGGCATATAAATATTTAAAAGTCTAGCAACAGCCTTACAAGATCTCCTTTCTGGCTTGCATGTTTGTTCAAACTCTTACATTCAAGGTGAGCTTTGTGTCATTATGAAATATTTTCTTTTATAAATACCCAAAATAATTATGAATATAAAAGTTGGAATGTCCACACATGGAAATAGATGCACCATACTACCTCCTTTAGTAAACTTACAGTATTTTTCGCTCTGTAAGATGCACCAGACCACAAGACGCACCTAGTTTTTGGAGGAAAACAAGAAAAAAAATATTCTGACTCTCAGAAGCCAGAACAGGAAGAGGGATCGCTGCGCAGTGAAAACAGGAATCCCTCTTGCTGTTCTGGCTTCTGTGATAGCTGCGCAGCCTGCATTCGCTCCATAAGACGCACACACATTTCCCCTTACTTTTTAGGAGGG
Source organism: Podarcis vaucheri (assembly GCF_965113315.1). Classification (NCBI taxonomy): domain Eukaryota; kingdom Metazoa; phylum Chordata; class Lepidosauria; order Squamata; family Lacertidae; genus Podarcis; species Podarcis vaucheri. The sequence goes on from NC_138763.1 coordinate 64,990,962, forward strand.
AAAAAGTGAGTCTTATAGAGCAAAAAATACGGTATATTGTAGCTACCTTTTTAAAAAGTGTGCATCCTGTAATGTATCTGAGGATGTCACCTCAAGTAACTAAGACCATTTTTTAAAACTATAAATTTCTATCGGCAAGTTAATTACTGAATGTTACCATAAAGACCGGTGCTTTACTCATTGTTTAAAATTATTCAACACAATTAAAGAACAATATATCTCTATAACAAATTTATTAACACCAAGCATGTGCAGGGGAATTTTTAAAAGGTAATTCTGAGTTGCATTTATTGTTTAAAAGCACATCATTTTCCTGAGATACTTTACTTTGTAGGAACTGTTTAAACACTGGAAAAAATTAAAAATACAAATGTGAACCTGTTACTTCTCATTACACTTGATTTTCCTCCCTGCTCAATTCCCTTCAGATATGTCTAAATTTTCTACAGAGGTCCAATACATAACTTAGGTACTGAAACACTGCCAATACTCAAAATTACTCCCTGGCCTTACAACACAAAAATTAAGTATTTGTTATTTCTGTCAATACGGATTATTCACAAAATGCCTGTTCAGACTTGACTTCCTAGGGACAAAGTTGTCTCAACACTAGTAGGTGTTGGGACAGGTGCATTTCTCTTTATCCCTTTCACTTTGGCAGGGGATAGGAGGAGAAAAAGTACTGTTTGATTCAGGCTATCATATACTTATTTAAATGCTGAAGATGTCCAACACATTTTTTTCCAAAATCAAAGATGCAATGTTCTGTGTTACAACATGGATTATTGCACAATCAGCAATAACTTCTGCCAAACTGAGATTTCACTCCTTTCTGTCCCATAAGTAATATCTGAACAGGCCAGACAATTTAAAGATGTAATCTCTAACCTACAAGGAGAAATAAAGACTGACTGCAGGCTATAAGAGGACAGTAGTTTGTATAGTGGATTGTGAATCAACACAACTAAAAGCCTGAGAATCTTGAGTAAAAACCTGATACCATTTCTAGAACATAGCAGCCAGTGCTATACTGTCAAAAAGACAAAAATCTATTCAACAATTAAGAGACCACAATCAAAATGCAAAGAGTTTTTTGTCCAAATCAGAAGATAACCAAATATAAGAGGGTTTTCTTTCCTATTGTGGAGTGACAAATACTCCAGAATTTTATGAGGCATCAATGTATGGGATAAGAAAATCTAGATTGGAGCACTCTTCTAGCCACACAAAAAGACTTACAGAAAAATAGCCATAATCCGATTTCTAGCAAAACCAAAGCCACCACAGCCACAGGCTGCCCTTTATATACATCTGGTGGCAAAATTATTCAGTATAACACAAATCATACTGATTTAATAGGGATGTCAAACATCCACTTGGAATGTTCTTCAATGTACTGTACAAATTGTGAATACATTATATTTACAACTGATCTCATTATCAGGCTTAAACACAATAACATGTTTATTGATTTATATGAAAAATACTTCACTAAGAAAGTAGACAAACTGCACAGAAATAGTACAAGTGTCATGTGCATAGCAATATAGCTTAAAGCATTCACATATGGCTTTGTTTAAAAGAAACTGTTAGAAAACCTGGCCCTATGAGGGCCTGTGGTTATACAGTTGACACAAAGTAAACTGCTTCACATCTTTTAGGCACTTGCTAACAACAGTGTTCATCCCTGGAAAAGAAAAGGGGGGTTGTCTTGAAAGAGCGAGGAAAAATACGGCAATAGCTGTGTGTAGCTGAAAAACATTTTTTTAGTAGTGCATGCACAGAGCTGAAAAAATACAATTCCTGTGCAAGATTTTATAGCAAATAACTGAAGTATAAAAATATGTACACACTTTGATTTTTAAATATATACATAACAAAAGCCCTGAAATTCATTCTCTAAATATATCACATGATAGTAGTAACAAAATGCAATTTGAACTGCAATTGAAGCTATTTAAATTAAATTCATACAGGATAATTTTAGGTGTTAACACATTTGTTTCTTTTAAAAACATCATTTTGATGCTGTCATCCAAAATAATCTGCAAGCAGATGAACTCTTTTGTCTTTTTCAGTCATCACAATAAATTACCCTAATGAATTCCAGTCTCGAGTGGCTTCCATTAGATGACGCTGTCCATGTCCTACCCAATTGTCCTGATTGTCAAATATCCTCCCACAAAACCAGCACCTAAATTTAGTTTTCAGCGTATTATCAGAGGTAGTTTTCACAATCTGATAATTGTTTTTGCTCGTCTTCTTCAGTGTTAATTTTAAAACGAACCTCTCTTTTACAGGACTTACAGGTTTGAGCATTTTGCGTTTTCTTCGAGATAGATCATTAGTAATTATGTACAAACTGTTATAATCTGCTGGCTCCAAAAGAGCATCAATAGTTCTCTTTGACAAGGAGACCTTTAGCACATGTCCTTTAAATTTAGCAATAGTCTTCATAACATTTACAACTTCTGGAACATCTGCATCAGGATGGTTTAGCACTACAACTGGCTGATTTCTTCGGGGGCATTTGATTAATTGTTTGGAATTAAATGGAAGTAGCTTTAGAATCCTCACAGTGTCTTTTGACAATCTTGGTCTACAAGGAGTGCGAATTAAGGATTCAAATTCATTCACATCCATTTGATTTTTCGCTTTACATTTTCGATGCAACATTTTCTTTCTAGGAGGTTCTTGAAGGCCATCTTTAACTTTCCGTTTCAAATTCCTGTTCTTCTGTGAAACCATAGCATCAGAAACTTTAGCACCAGTTTGCTTTGAATGACGTTTAGCTTTTGAAAATTTGTTTGTCGGTGGCCCGGTTGACATCTGGGTTCCAAAAGTGTTCCCTTTGTTAGCACTAACTGTTTGTGCTGAATCAGATGGAATCTTTTGTGACCGTGTCTTTAAATTCCTAAGGGAATGTACAGATTCTACAGAAGTAATAGGATCCTTTGATTTATCACTTGCCAAACAGGCATTTGCTGGCATCAATGTACCTGGAAGCAGTAAGGCATTGCTAGAAGAAAAAGCTGCCTTTTTCTGATCTAGTGCACGACTATTAAGGGAATGCATATTATTGAACTGTAAAGATGACTTAATGTTGCTAATTGGCTGACAATTGTCAGCAGCAGGAAAGGTCTTAATTTTCAAAAAAAGCTTTTGTTGCATTGCTCCAGTTTTCTTTGGTTCACAATTTTGACTATTAGCAGTACCTTGAAGAACATTATGCTTCTGTACTAGGGACTTGTTTGGCGACATACATTTAAGAAAAACTGCTTGTCTACCATCAGGCAAAAGTGCATAAACAGGTTGTTCTTGCCCAACCTCTGGTTGTTTTATCGACTCCAAGGTAGCAACATTACTGGCTTGATGTCCAGCCTGTATTTTCACGGAAGAAATTCTGCTCTCTGAATTTGTCATGTTAAGTTGCTCCTTGTATGACATGCCAGTGGATGAAGCAACCGCTGTCCCACTAACACCAGAATAATTTCTTATACTGCCAGAGCTGTCTATTTTAAATTTCATACCTGATGTAGCTATTTCTTCTTTACCACACTCTTTAGATGCAATTTTCTCTAAAACCTGAGAACTATTTTCAGTGGCATTTGCAATTGTTCCAATTGAGCCACTACCAAAAGTCAAGATCATTCCAGGTCCTTTGTTTAAAAGTAAAGGTGTAGCTCTTGTTGCCTGAACATCTGATGAACTGTTTTTTGGAGGCTTCCCTGAAATAACATGTAATCCTTGTTGATGGGCAAGGCGCAAAGGTACAAAAAACCTTGGGAGAGATGACTGAAGTAGCACTGATTTCTTCTGTTCTGGAAGCATTGGACGGATAGCATTAGGGACATTCAAACTGTAGTGCATCTTGTGTTTTTCCAACTGCTGTGCTAAAATTGAATCTGTTTGACTTTTAAGCAATGCACCAACGCCTGTTGTCCTTGAAGTAGAATGCATTTCATCTGTTCTATGAGCCATCACTGGGAGTCGTCCTTCATTCCTAAAATGAACACCATCATTCGTTGCACTGCCATTCGCATTCAACTCTCTCTTGAATTTAACAGGAGAATTGGTTAAACTGCATGCAGCAGTTGAATCTCTGAAGTGTGCAAATGTTTTACAATCCATTTTATTATTTGGAAATGAGTTGTCATAACCAGTTTTTATATAGTTGAGTGGCTGAGTAGCAGGTTGCCCTCTTAGAACATTTTGTAATGACTGGTTTACTTCAGGTGACAAATAGTTGGATGCCTGAGTACTCTGGAGTGAGAAAACAGATGTTATTTTAGGCATAAGTGATGTATTTACACAATTAGAGACATTTTCTTGTTTTGATTTTTCAGCTACATGTTCCAACACTTGATTTACCTTTGTATTCAAATGCTGCTGGTTATCATGATGATTTTCTATAGGATGCTGTCTGTCAGTAGCATAATTGGATTGGTTAGATGAAAATACTGGAACATTGTTTGTATTTACAAAGCCATGAAGAGACAGCAATGAAGATCTTCTTTCTAGATTTAACACTGTTTGTTGTTGCAGATAAGTGGTTTCATTTACAGGCCTACTCTGGAGAGAAAAGGCGCTGTTGGACATATGGTGTTTGGAGCTATCCAAAGTATCTATTTTGGAATAATTATGGAAAGGCAGTGGTATTTGATTAGAAAAATCAGTTGATGGGCAGTAGATATTATTGTATTTACTGTTGTTTACTTCACCATTCCGTAATTTTAATTCCGTAGGAAAGGTTTTTTTCATAGGGTCATAATGTAGCATGTGTGCACCAGCAGAGGATAAAACCTGAGAATGGTCCTGAGGTACACAATTCCTCCATGAAGAATCTCTATTTCCAGCCTTAGCCACAAAATCACAAGGAAGTGAAGAATCTGGCAAACGAGTTGTAGAGTTTCCTACCATTACAATTTGAGGTTCTACTGTTCGAGATGTATTCAAACTAAAATAATCTGGACTTTCTTGCTTTATTTTTCCTGAATATTGATTAGAAAATGACAATGGAGATGATGCCAATGAGTGAACAGAATAATTTCTAGACATTTGCTGATTAATTTCATGAGGTCCAGCAGTGGAAGGTAAATTGAAGTTGTCAGCTGTCTGCTGCAGACATTCAGTTGAGCCATCTTTTACCCCATCAACCTTATTTTCTGTTGGCAAATTCTGTTTATCTGTAGGGAGCAGTTTTATTACTATATGCTGTTTTCCATCAACCACCTTGAAGCCCATAAATTTAGCACTGTAATTTGCAGGAACAGATATTTTGTTGTTTTTAACCATCAAAACTGTAGGACCATGAACAGCTTTTTTCAGCACACCAGAACCCAAGCCATCTTCTGCTCTACTATATGGTATTGCTGGAGAGGATTTTGCCCCACTGTAGATATGCCTTTCATTTAGAAGATTGTTGTCTTCATTGAGGTGTAATTCTTTTGTAGGCTGGCCTGGCTCTTCAGATTTAGGCTGAATTTCCTTCGCGTTTTTGAGAACTTGTCTGTCCTCTTCTCCAGTTCTACAACTGCCAGTAGTCATTCTTTTACGTCTCCACAGGGCCTTCCTCGATGCACCTGTTTTGTACCTTTTCAAGATAAGTTTTAGTCCTGTTGAAGTTTTCTTCATCTTCTCATTGTTATCTGTATCCGTTTTATCTTTTGCATAGACGTGGTCTCTGTGTAATGTAATAATATGTTTTAAAAGATAGTTTTTCCGTGATGCCATGTAGTTACAATATTGACAACTGAAAGGAAATGTGCCGGTGTGTGAAGCAACATGTTTCTGAGACTCTTCTTTTGAAAAACTTGCATGGTGACATTTATCGCATTTATATTGTATTTCATTGTGCCGATGAATATGCTGAACAAATGTGCCAACATCATGGGTGGAAAATCTACATCTTTCACATTGAAAATGGCCATTTACACAGTGCCTAGATGTGAAATGTTTTGTTAGGTCCAACAAAGTATATCTATTATCATCATTACAGATTTCACATTTTACTAAAGTGCTACGATGTGTTCGACGGTGTTGATTAAATGATTGGAAGTCATTAGCTGAAAAATTACACATTTCACAGGGGTAAGATGGCAACTCTCCACGATGTAACAGCTGGAAATGCTTCTGCAGATCATTTGGACTGTACTTAACATTGTTTCTGCATTTGGTACAGCTAAAATTCAGTATCTTTGCAGATGTTTTCAATCCCTCCTCATAATTCAGTCTTGGTTTACTATGTGGAATATCAGTCTCAGAAAAGTTGCTTCCATTCACATCCATGTGCATGGAAAAGGCTCTTGCAGGCTGTTCTTTACATTGAAATACTTTCATGTATCTGTCAATTTCATGTGTACATAGCACTTCATTTGGAATATTTACCCTAGGCAGCTCTATTTTCACATTTCTCAGTCCATAGGTGAGAATATCTGAAATTGCAGGTTGAGTTATATACCCCTTAACAGAAGTATCCAATGTAGGAACACTTGTTCTATCTAACTCATTGTTATGTAACAAACTTGTATTTTGGATGCAAAAGGATGGTTCTTGTTCAGATGGCATTTTTCCTAAAGTACTCTGTAATTTACTATTTTTGTACTCTTCGTTATTTAAGAGACTTTTGTGCAGAAGTACTCAGAGTTCCAGGATTTCCTCAGTTTAGTAAATCTGGAATTAAAAGTACAAAGTTAATTTTAAAGGTTAAAAGGGGGGAAGATACCCATAGTTTCACATACTAAAAGCAGCATAATGACTGACACCTGTGTGCTAACATAGCCATTAAAACTAAAAAGGCACAAAGCTTTTGATCAAAGTTGTTTTTTTGTCACCACAGACATGTCACATTTTCCCCCATTAAACCCATAATCCCCTTGATGTGGATTAAGAATTGAAACCTTCACAGTGACACTCAAAACCTTTCAGCTATTGGGGTCTCCTTTTATATACTCAGATTACTTTGCTCCTCCCACATACGAGTTATTCTCATAGGTTAATTCCTACATGAGTTAATGCAGTGCCAGAAGCAATGTGCCGTTGTTTCAGCCACAGCTTTTCTCCCAAATCAGTAGAAGACAGTCAAACCCTACCTAGTTATGTTCCTGGCCTTCCACCTCCAAGGTGATCAGTAAGTGAATCTTCACCCAGTTTCCTATGATCGCCCCATATTCTACACATTTGGACATGATGGACTGCTTAACACAGAGGCTGCCAACCATTTTATAAAAAACAAAATACACAAACAGGAGACTCAATTACCAACAAGCACAGACTGTACCATGACAACATGAAATGAAAATAACCTTAAATGTCAACTAGGACTTCAAGCAGGCAACTTACCAGAAATCTCAATTAAGTAGATTTTAAAAGATGCTTCACTCTGCAATATAGCAAACAAAAAACCCCTTACTACGTGTTCTGAAAGATAAACTCTCACAGGAATAATATGTATACATCAGGAGCAAAAGACAGAAATTTGAAAATATGTGTCCCTCAGTGGTATCAGACCTAAACATTTCTAACACAGGTCTTTCCCCTGAGTAGATGTTTTGCTGTGGAAAATCCTCTTGTCGGGGGCGGGGGGTATCATTAAACAGAATTGATGTGCAGGCATTATGCCCGAACGAGGAACTGGGGGGGTAGTAGGAAAGACAGGGTCATGCAAGTCGCCCCTCTTAGCAACATTCTTGCATGCACCAGTCTTCTTCCCACATTGAGCCAGAATGTCTGATGGGGTTTTCTAAGTACTTTTGGTTGAACACACTTAGAACCCCCTTTTAAATCTTACTACTCAACACACGGTGGTCAGGGTAGACCCTGCACATACAGAGGCATTAGGCATACAGCAGTATGTGGTCCTATTCCCCTTCCAGGATTTGAAAATTCTAGCACCTAAACAGAGCTAGAGAGGTCTTTGTTTTCCTATATGCCGTTATGTTATCTATAATGTTGTTCACCAAATTAAAGCAATGAAGTCCAAGGGTTCCAACACTGGTTGATGTTCTCCTTTTCTAGCTCAAAGCATAGTAGCAATGTTTGAAGTTCTCAAATGGAAGCAGCATTAGGCAATTTTGTACTTGGTTCAAATGCCATGTCCTTGCCATTGTGCAACACCTAATGGATACTCCTATATCGAGTCCATCACCAGATGATGTAATCTATTACAATGTCAGAAAATATAGCCCTTCCTCTCTGCTTCCTCAGCAAAACTCTGGCCCCTGCCCTGGTAATTTCTTTCTTTAGCTACTGCCATCTCAGGTCTTCCACTGTCCCATCTTCATCCACTCATCTCCATCTAACATTATGCTGACAATGTCACCTCCCTTGGCAAACTGACCATGTGATGCCCCTTCTTAAATCCCTATACTGGCTTCCTATCCCCTTCCAGATCATGGCCGACTCAGTTCCCATGTATCTTAAAAATTGTATCCATCCATACTGACCTTCTCAGGCTTTTAAGATCTACAGAGGGGGCTCTCTTAGTACAGTGGTACCTCGGGTTACAGACACTTCAGGTTACATACTCTGCTAACCCAGAAATAGTACCTCGGTTAAGAACTTTGCTTCAGGATGAGAACAGAAATCGTGCGGCGACAGCGGGAGGTCCCATTAGCTAAAGTGGTACTTCAGGTTAAGAACAGTTTCAGGTTAAGAACGGACCTCCAGAACGAATTAAGTTCTTAACCCGAGGTACCACTGTAATTCCACCAACCACAGAAGTAAGAGAATAGAACCCAAGAGAAGACTTTCTCTGTGACAGCCTCTAAACTATGGAACTCCCTACAGAGCTGCATTTAGCATCTTCAATATACAGTGTACCTCTGGTTACGTACTTAATTCGTTCCGGAGGTCCGTTCTTAACCTGAAACTGTTCTTAACCTGAAGTACCACTTTAGCTAATGGGGCCTCATGCTGCCGCCGTGCCGCCATTTCTGTTCTCATCCTGAAGCAAAGTTCTTAACCCGAGATAATATTTCTGGGTTAGTGGAATCTGTAACCTGAAGCGTATGTAACCTGAAGCACATGTAACCTGAGGTACCACTGCACAGTTTTTGCTGTATGCTGTAGACAAACCTCTTCTACCCTGGCCTTCAACTGTTTCATGGGACCCACCACTTTTGCTGAATTTATATTGTTCTTCTCAATTTTGAACGGTTTTACTTGTTTTATAATTGTAACAGTTTAAGCTTTTTAAATAATTGTACATTATACTGTTGTAACTCACCCTGGGAACTTATGGTGAAGGGTGGGTGAGAAATCTGACAAATAAATAAATAAATACATTTCTTGTGCTCATCTTCTAATCCTTCCACGTTCCATGGCCTTCCTCCCCATTATCTCTCTGCTCTTATATCTTAACACATCTCTTCCTTTGGCTTTTACCTCTTCAGCTCCATTACCCACTGTTGTCTAAAAGTCTCATTCTTCACCCTTTGTCCCTTGCTGCCTCAAATACCTCCCAGAATGTGTCCAACCATCTCCTTTACCTCATTCAAATTTCTCCTAAAAACTCACCTTTGGAACAATCTTCTAGTGATAATACCCTATAGTAACTAAGCCAAAGAAACTTAATTGCATCTTATTCCCCTGTTTTCCACTGCTTTCATTGCCAATGTTGTTTTCCTTTGTTAGGTTTCAGATTGTAAGAACATGTAAAGTGCCATGTACACAGATGGTGCTATATAAATAATAATAACCAACATAGGCAACCAGGCATGTTGTGATTTACAAGTCTGAACACATAAACGTAACGGGTGATATCCAACTATTCTGTGAACTGACCTGAGACCTCTGGGTATAGGGTGGTATATAAATTCCAGGTATAGGGCAGTATAAAAATAAATAATTAAGAGCACACTCACTGCAATCGATGGATTTTAAGTTGATTTTGGTACTACTCTGAGTATAACTAACATTAGATATCACTCAACAGCATTTGAGAATACAGCATATTTTAAACAAAACTCTCCCACAGTGCATTTTAACTTTAACCACAGATAAGTAATAAACTTACTGTTTAAAAAGATTAAAAATCCATTCTTCAGTAGTCTGTTCAATACTTTTCTTTTCCAAGAGATGGAAGGCATAAAACAGAGGGTCAAAAGACACTGCATTCAATGTACCAAAAATTCTGAAATAAAGAATATGTTTTTAAAAACACAAACATAGGAACAACTGAGAAGTCACTACCACCTGAGATCTAACAGCAAAAAAATAGGTAATTTTACTCTAAATGTGGTCATTCATAATATGGCCAGAAAGGAGGGAGGGATTTATGTCAATATCTAGAAGTTTTGCAAGTTTTTGTAGTTCTGCATATAGCTGGCACTAAGTATTTACTAATACTCCCTTTTAAAAAATGATATTGTTGACTACAAATCTGTAGCATTTTTTGACTCCTGACTTTTAGCAGGATAATCTAAATCAAATAAATGCCCACTATGACAGAGATTCTAAACAAATACTGTAAACTAGGGAAATGCCAAGTTTAATTTATTCTCCTAAATCTCACCAACCTTACACATCTCTACAAGTCTTCTACACTTTGGAATAGAAACCTGGCTATGCTAGCTAACTTTAAAGCACATGTAACGAGCTTCCTTAATACCTAATATTTACATTGCTTATTTGTAAATTAACCTGCAAATATTTATCTGCAGAAACTGGAAATCTATTTCCCAAAATATTCCAAAAATAGTTAAAAGATGTCAGAAATGAATTTGTTCATGTTACAAAACAAGGGCTGCACTCCTACTTTTGAGTAAACACAAAGGGGATTGGACTAAACACATGCACTTTATTGATTTTGCAAGCTTTAAAATAGTGCAGACACCACTAGTTTACTAAGGGTGTAATCCTGTGGTACCTGGGAAGGAGTCCCAGAAACCATAAAGTATCTCTAGAAGTGGACCACTGTCAAGTGGTTCCCTGGATGGCAACAGTGCTTTCTGCTGCCATGGCTACCCTACCAGTGGTGGGCCCAAAACTAGAAGGATATTAGCATACATTGAGGGCAGCCAAGGATCTGCAGGATCCTACACTTCTTCATTCACCCATCATGACTCCAAATGGAGCCACAAACTACAGTAGCCTAAGAGCTGGCATACCTAATTCCCTGCAATGGAAAGCAACGATAACAGAAAAAATGGTCACCCCTTCCTCACCTTCTGCCAGCAAGGCTTTGAAAATGGAAGTCACTCTGCCACAGATCTTTCCCACCCAGTAGGACTGCTCTGCTCACTTCCCGCTTCCCCAGATTAGATTACTTACAAGTTTTTTAAAAAAAACCTGTTTAAATTTAGGATTTTCTAGACAGCAGCAACTTGAAAACCAGAGTACACAATCAAAAGCATGAAATCTTTCACAGAGAAAGAGGTCTGTTCTATGCAGAGATATGTGCGATGGGGACCAGAGAAGGATCTTAACAGGCTAAATCACTCTGCCCAAGGATTAAAAGCAGATATATCTTTAAAAAAAACAAAAAACCCAAACCTCAAATTTAGAACAATTTTAGTATCTCCTTATACAGGCTGAAGCCTAGAATCTAGTTACCAAAACATACATTATTTTAATGTCAAAAAACAAACCCAATAAATCAATCTTACAAACTATCATTCTTGGTTCAGCATTGTAACCTACATGCAATGTAGTCACCTTTTTTAAAAGAGATGTCTCAAGTCTACTGATCAATTTCCTATACAAAATATCCCATATTTTGCAAGAGTTGAAGGAACAGGAAAGACAAATTATCTCCATAGTTTGTATAAAATGTGTCTACTTGTAACACTGCAACTTCTGGTAGTATCTTTCTTATTACAGAATCAAGCCTTTGTGTTTTCACGTCTTTGTGTTTCATGTGAGCAAGACTGGACTGGCAGATTTAGAATTTTCTCAACTTAAGTTGTAATACAGGTCCATCTTACAAATTATCCACATAGGTACATCCCACTATATTATTATACAGCAATATATCACTCACTATAATTTAGTGAGACAGCCAGTGAGAACAAAAATGATTAGCACATTTCCATGGTTATATAAGAATCTTTGCACTATCTTAAGGAATTTTCATGAACAATTGGCTTTGTTGGTTTTCCTTTCCAAATAACTTCTTTCAAGCTGCAGCAACGCATGCTACTTAACTTCAGTCCTATGGTAACACAATCATAAATATCAGCAACCAAAATCAGCTCAGTACTTTGTTGTAAGCAAGAGAGGATGATCTCAGCAAGTCTTTTTTGGTGCAAGGCTGCACCCAAGCAAAACAAGATGGCAGTCAACAACAAAGCGAACTCCCTCTCTCTCTCTCATTCTGCAGGAAGTGCTTCCTAGCCAAGTTAATCCTTTCAACACAATCCAGATAGGGCAATGCTCAGCATCTGCACTTGGAAAGGGTGAAGGGCCTTTGCCCCAAGTCAAGCCCATGATAACCCTTGTTGAGTTTTGAAACCATGGAGTCTGGCCTGCCAACTTGCTGTCTTTAGGTCTCAATAGCTTTTAAGGTTCTGGAGGAGTCCATAAACTGGCGGGAAAACAAAAGACCACCCAACTCATCCGTCTGCCTGGACACAAAAAAAGCCCTTTCGGGTTGAGTTGGGCTTCCTGGGCGCCTCTAGACCTTTTGGGCGCCATAGGGAGAAGAACTGCCAGGCCCCTCAGGTGTCGCTCAGGGGCACCAACCTCGCTATTTTGGTCCCCATGGAGCTGTGTTTCGGGGGGGCAGGGGGAGGGGGGGTCAAGCTGCTCGCGCCCCCGTCCTTGAAAGGGGGTCCCTGTCTGAAGCCGCGAGGAGGAGACGGGGCGCTGCCGAACAGCAACTCTCATCCTGGAACGGCGGAGGGATACACGCGCGCTATGTTGGTCGAGCCTTCGCCCACAGAGGCGCGAGCAGCCGCGCGGCCAACGGCGCGTGGCCCCTCAATAGTCGCACCCCTTGAATGAGGTGCACTTCTCTCTCTCTCTCTCTCCCCAAAACCAAGCCGCGACCGCGGGACTATTTGATGCCTCGGCCCAACAAGAGGGCGGGTTCCTGCCCAACTACCGGGATTCGCCCGTCCCGCTGAAGAAGCTGCCCCCTCCCGCCGCCCGTATGGGGTGGGGGGATCCCGCCTCCCCGTTACCTCGCTGGGCATCCAGGGCCCCGCGACTCCCCCGCGACCTCCCTCCCCCCCTACGCTGGGCACGAGCGCCGGGCGCCTAGATTACCTCGCCCGTCTCCATAGTCCGACGAGTCACAATTGGCGGCCATTATAGTTTTCCATCCGGGGACTCCGGCAGTTTGACGAGCTCAGCAATGGAAGGCGGGGTGACTGTGGCGGAGGGATATGTCGGCGCACAGGAGAGGGGGCGGAAGGACGGAGGCCCAGCGAAGTTCGGGGGGCGCGAGGAGACGCCGGGGGGGGGGGCTGCCGACGACCCCCGTTTTGCCGCTGAGGAGGCGCCACGACCTGCGCGCCGTTGTTGTTTTTTTTCCCTCGTCGCTTTCACGTACCACGAAAGCTGCCTCGGTGGCGACGGCGGCAACCGCCGGCCGGGGAGTTTTTCTGTCAAAGTAATGAAGGCAGGAGCGGCAACACGGCCGAGTCCCTCCTCTTCCTCCTCCCCGCCTGTTATTTGTGTGTGTGTGAGAGAGAGAGAGAGAGAGAAAGGAAGGCTGTGGGGGTGGATTACTAACACCAATACACACTACCAGATCCAACAAAGAGGCACCCATAGTCCACCCCTCACGGGTGGCCAACGAAACGGCCTGGTGCCACACAAGCACATACATACACACAAGCAAAGCCCATCCCGGGAAGCAAAACAGGGCGCCATCATGTCCTCTCCCTCAGCCAAGGGATGTCGACGACATCACCCACTTCTTCCCCCGTTGCTCATCCATCAGCCGCACGCGGCCATTGTCTGGAAGCCGCCTCCTGATATCAGCAATGTATTTGCCCTCCTTCCAGTGCTCATCTTTCAGTTGCAGATAGCAGTCCTTTTGTGCTCAAAAGAAGAAGGAAAACGCGGCCTGTTTCCCCTTCTCTTGCATGAAGACAATGGCGTTGTTCTTTGCACACTCGCGAAATGCAAAGGGAAGGGGAAATGGCCTCCTCGAAGCAGCGTGTATATGAACCCAGCTTAGCTGCAAAACAAAGCAGACCGGGACGAGAATTGCTGAGTGGCACAATAGAAGCATGAATATGTAGCACGAATCGCATTTGTTGAAAACCTAGGTGAACGTTATCAGGAGGACCTAAAAATGGGGGGTGAAGCCAGTGCTGAAGCTCTCTTTGTGACAGACAACCCTTTGGTTGGTATATGGAAGGTAATTCTTTGCTTAGCTGTTACTGCAACACGGAGGGTAAGCTTTACAAGCCAAAGGATTGCGTCCAAATTCGACATTTTTGCATCCTTGCTGAAGCAAATCCAGCACAGCGTTATTCAACATATGAACAGCCATATTTGGATTTTAAGACCAGAGTCAAATGCAAAGAAGGAAGCTAGCAGGAAAAATATTTGGAGCATAAAGGGTGGTTTAAATGACAACATGCAGTATAAAGAAAATAGATTGGCTTCCTGTGTTCTATGGAAGATCTTAGATGCAGAGCTAAAACAAATGTAACATTCAAAAAAATGTCATCCTTACATTCCCAGGAAGGGAGTTCAATAAACAGATCTTCAAACTCTGTTATTCAGAGTTGAATTTCTCCATCAGACTCAACTCTGCCATTCTCTCCCCCCCACCCCGTTCTGTATTTGAACTTCCAAAAGCAAATACTGTTTCAACAGTCAGAGAAAAAGTGCAACTTTTCAAAGGACTATAAAACCTTTAGACATTTGCTAAAGATTCATTACTTTATGAAAAATACGACTATTTATTTTCAATGAACAAACTTTCAAAGCGAATGCTTATCCAAAAACCTACTTACATATTAAATCTATTTTTATTTGGCTTATTTTTTTGAAAATATGATATCCTACCTTTCTGTTTAGATTACTAAATGTTCAGTATGACTAACAAATATATAAAATGTTGATAGCATGTACAATGTATATAAATGCATCTAGGAAGTAAGATGCACTTTTCATAAATCATGAAATAAAGCATTTGTGACTGTGGAGAGATCATGTTTTACTGGGTTTGTTTTACATACTGTGTAGGAATTCGCTATGTGTCCATAGTTTTGTGAAGAGCTAAGTTTAAAATACAAAGTATCTATTGCTGACTAGCAGCTGGTTGTTACATGAGACTGGTCTGGAAAGAAGCAAGGTTCTTTTTTATACTGAGTAATAAATTGCACTTCTGATTGGCTGTAAGATGGAAAATTATTGGGCACTCATTCAACAGAATAGGTGATATTACAGGAAGGGGATGAGAATTCTTTGGCATTCAAATTTGTTTAAGTGAAGAATACGCTGGCTGGAATATAAATAGGCTGGAGGGGAAGCAATGTCGGCAAGAGGCGATTGCAGTAAAGTGGGGGTTTTTACCCAGGGGGTGCCAATACCACTCCTAGCAAGGATAGAAGGGATCCTAGGTATGTCTCTGGCTACCAAATATCTTTAGGGCTGGTTCAATCAGCTGCTCCCCCCCCCCTCATGGTAGCAGAACATCAATGCCCCAATGGTTTTCTATGTCTTTATTTTTACTGCCTCCATATAACACTTCCAACAGAAAGTTTCATTAAAGAGTACACCCAGGTATCTAAATGAGCAAGTTGATTCTATAGCCTGCTAATCCAAGCACAATCTATACCTAGGAATGTGTCTGTCAAAAATCATAATCTTGGTCTTAGAGTAATTTATAGATAGATTTTCCTGTCTACAGTATGTGCTGAGGCCCAGTCAGGAAAAGCAGAACAGCATTAAACCACCTGCATACACCAAGATTGAGATCTTTGTGTTCCTAACTACTGGAGCGGGGGAGTTTGCATTGGGTAAATATAAAAGTTAAAAAGAATGGGAGCCAGAATGCAACTTTTCTTCACTCCTCATGACATTTTAAAAGCATCAGTCACATCACCGTTTAAACCTACTTTGACCCTCATTTCTGTGGTGCTGTATAGTTCTTGGATCAATAGCGGAAGTCTGCAGTCAATGTTGGCAGTTTGAAATTTATCTTGCAGAGTTGAATGCAGAAAAAAGATAAATTAAGGTTACATAAAGATTATTCGTAATGCTCTTACTATATTTTCTTACAATATGGTTCAGAATAAAACATTGATCAACAGTACTGCCTCCTCTTCTGAAAGGATTGTTTACTCTTCCGTATGTAGCAATTGCCTTTGCTATACACCACAAACTGATTTTTCCACCCTCCTAATTTCAAAAGTCCTTTGCCATGCAAATATGTGGGAGACTACTCAGGAAAGACAACTCCAATACACTACTGAGCAACAGAACTAATTTGGCACCTCTTTGAGTCATCTTATGTCTGCCTCTCTCCATAAAAATCTTTTTTCTTTTTGAGCTGTGTGCTTTCTCCTCTTCTGAAAACTTTATTTATAAAGCTACACACAACAGATACATTTATTCCACATAAATTACCAGTAATCCAGAATAACTGTCCTCCCCAATTTTTGGTTCTACATTGCTGTTTAAAATGTATTCTTTATTCATAAGTGACATTCGAAAGTAGGAGTATACACTTGTGCCCCCCTCTGTATGTTTTATTCCATGTTTGGAGCAAACATGGTGAGCAAAAAGCTGGAAGGGTCAATTAAACCACTTTAATTGGATATCTTCTGGATGCTATAACTTAATCATTAGGAAAGCTACGGTATTTTTCCACTGCCATATAGAATTAATTATTTTACAGAACGTCTATCATGTTCTCATTGACATGCATTGTATTTTTCATCATTATTTCTTTTTTCTTTTCTGATAATCCAAATCCTGTTTAGAAAATATGCAAGTGAACAAAGCAGAACCTAAAACAAAACACTCACAAGAGACAGTGCAGATGGAATGGTGTTTTTAATTAAGTCAACTTTTTGTTGGGTGTAAAGAGAGCAATATTTCAGACAAAGTCCCTTGAAGCTGGAAATAATGTATTCATTTTCATTAAAGAATGTTGGCCTGATGCAATATATCAACCTACCAACTTGATTTCTCTCACTTCCTAGTACTCTAATGACAATAGTAATCTGTAGTATGCAATCCTTTGTATGTAACAATTGATGGAAGCTGAAAAATAGACTGATAACCCCATGCTATAGCTCAGTTATGGAATATGTGTGGTAAACCAGTGGGCAAGACAGGAAATCAGTTTACAAGTGGGCATGCATTGCATCAGAAAGTAAAAGGAAGCTTGAAGAGCTGGAATGGGTTTAAGAATCCATATAATGGCAAAGGAAACCAAGTGAATTAAGATATCTTCTGCAAGGCAGGGAGTTAGTAATAATGGTCATAAAATCATGAAGCTATCTAAATTCCAGTTTTTGAAGTCGCAAAATTGAGCTTCATACAAAACAGCACCAGTAGAGAGAGAGCCAGGAGAGAGAGCCAGTGTGGTGTAGTGGTTAAGAGCGGTAGTCTCGTAATCTGGGGAACTGGGTTCGCGTCTCCGCTCCTCCACATGCAGCTGCTGGGTGACCTTGGGCCAGTCACACTTATTTGAAGTCTCTCAGCCCCACTCACCTCACAGAGTGTTTGTTGTGCGGAAGGGAGGGAAAGGAGAATGTTAGCCGCTTTGAGACTCCTTAAAGGGAGTGAAAGGCGGGATATCAAATCCAAACTCTTCTTCAGTATGATGTTATCTCTCTTAATGAAAAAACTGGAATTAGAGGCCAGTTGGCCTAATTTCTGTACCACACAAATGGAAAGCAATTTTATAAAGACATCTGAATTCATGTATGTATGCAGCAGATTGTGGACCAATGGCATCATGCCTCAACAAAGCCAACAGAACATCTTAACGGTGTCAACAGTATGTGGTTAAAGGTGATCCACATTCCAATGTGCAATATCCATTCCGTATATCCGAAGCACATGTCTTTCCCCACTGAATTCTGGGAACAGTAGCTTATCCCTCACAGTTACAATCCCAGCACCCTTGAAAACTTCCCCAGGATTATTTGGGGAAAGCCGTGTCCTTGAAATGTATGGTGTGAATACAAGGTTGCTTCCTCCCACAGCATTTCAAGTTGCTTTCTTATTTTGCTGTGCAGCCTAGAGTAGGGTCTGGTTTGCCTTCATCCAGTGCCCATTGCCTGCTTTGTTTTCCCTGTGTTCACTGAAGGTGTCATCTGTACATGTGCTTTCATCTGCACATGTGCAACAGCTGCCTGAAATGTATACAACTTAGCTTTACCGCTGCTTCTGTTCTCAAATCAGATGGAAACTGGTTTGAGAGAAAGCGACTCAGACAGAGTATTTAATCAAGAAGTTACAAGATACCTATGGATTGTGGTTTGTGTCATGTGTGCTCAGCTTCAAACACCAGTTATGGAAATGTGCTGGAGCTACAGTAAGCATCAATGTGCAATAAGATAGCAATAGCAGAACAGGTGCATTCATATCTTTGCCAATATCCTGAGGGCGTAGGGTGTATTTTAAATGGATACAAAATAAAGCAGGTGATTAAATGAAAGGTTTCCTTAACAGAAGTAAATGACAGTGTGAAGACAGAAGTGTAAATAGCGAGGAAGTGAAACTGCAGATTGTACAAAAATGTTGAAACTTCTGTCTGCTAATTTCACATAAAGAAAGTCACAATACATGCAAACCTGTAAAATTTAGAGAAGATCTCTCTAACGTATAAAAACAGCAAATTGAATTCTGTGTTGATAAGAACAATATGGAATTTGAGAGAAGAACAGGTTTTAAAAATTGCTTTGACTCTAATAGATGGTGTCATATCCTAAATATCACTCAGGATTCAAAATCATTGAAAACATTTGTATTGCTTTTTCTTTGGGGATTTTTGTATTGCTTTAAAATATTGTTTTGAGAGTGCTGTGGCTACATCTTATATTTCTCCTTGTGCTGAGGAATGCTTCTAGTTGTTACTAGATAGCAACAGTAGGGTGGATGAGTAGGTGGGAGAGAAAGAGAGAGAGAGAGAGAGAGAGAGAGAGAGAGAGATCGAGATCTGCACAGCCATGAGGGTATAGCTGCCTAGGATGTCAAGAGTGTTTCTCTCTTTAATTCTAGTGTTATTCCACAATTTCCATTACAGCCATTTTATGTCATGCCCTCTCCACTGCAATCAATTTGTGATTGACAGCCTCAGCACGCTCTTAAACTGGAAATGTGCCTACTAGTTCAAAAAGGTTGGCAACCTCTGCCCTAAAATATTGTTAATCTTAACTAAATTTAGTCCAACAGCTTGCTGGTTTAGCTATCATTAAGATTATCCATAGTTCAGATGACATAGAAAACTGTGGTTAATCTAAAATGGAAGGAAAAACTTCTCAACTATTTTTCACTGCTGTGCTAGAAGGTGAAATGACCAAGGCTGAGGCTCACAGTGGCTCAATATAGTAATGCTAAATTATGTTTTAGTGTTATGTTCAAACTGGTTCATTAGCTTCGTTGTTGATTAAATAGATGGGATGTAAGCTCATATCGAAGTGTTTAAGATCTATTGATATCAGCTGAACATTCCTTACTTTTTCTGGATTGGCCCCTATGGGATATTTAAGACAGGAGTATTAACTTAAATTTAAATTACTTAATAGAATTTCCCTCCATTAGATCTTCCCTAAAAAGTTTTCCCCAAATATTTCTAATTTAATTTTCAATACTTGAATCATAAGTTCCTGTAGTTACACAAATATATTTATATCTAAATATAAATATATTCCTGTTTAATATAAGGTTTTTAATCTTCATTAAACAAGCAAGGTACTACACACAACTGGCTAATGCTAATTTTTGCTGTTTCAAAATATATCCCAAACACTGGTTTAATTATATACCGTATTTTTCCATCTATAAGACGCCCCCATGTATAAGACGCCCCCTATTTTTGGGCAACAATCAATCGCCAGTCCACTCTCAGCACTATCCATGTATAAGACGTCCCCAAATTTTTTACATTTTTTTGGGGGGGGGGCTAGTCTTATACACAGAAAAATACGGTGTTTCTCCCTCCAGATACAAAGCAGCATAAAAAAAAGAGTTTAAACTCACTGGGAGATCCCAAATCAGTTGTGATGAAACTAGAAAATAAAAATATTTAAATATGATGATATGATCTAGCTATATAATGATATCATCATAACAAGCATCTACTGTAGCAATGTAGGTATGTTTCCATTGACTTTTTTCATACTATTGGCACCCAGATGTAAATGTCAATATTAAAACCACCAGTTTAGTCAAATAATACAATTCCTCTGTACTTTTTATCCAGGGGGATCTTTTAAGCTTTCGGAGCTTTGAGTTTGAAGTGCTAATTAGTCCTTCATCATTGCTGTTTCACAGCTTATTGCTTTTGCTTATATCACAACTAATATGGTTATTATTCTGTTCATATTTAAAGACTAGAGTTTCAATTTTTTTAGTAGCTCATCCACACACACACAGGTGATCAAGAATTATGTAAAGTGGTTGGATAAATAGCTTGCACATTTCATATCTGTAGGTCTTCTTAGAAACAGCTCTACATACCGTACATTCTCCCTATATGCTGTACTGAGATTACTTATAATGTACTAATTAGTGTCTTTACTTTATATCTGGTATTTTTAAGAGTTATGTTTTCATCAGTTGTTCTCATATAGGTTCTATTTTCTGGGAAAGACATTTTGTCAAGACGTGTTGGGACCCATGCTGTGCTTAATTAAAATGTTTCCTCTTCCTACTGAAATATATTTTAGTACCCTCTGTAAAAGTAAGTACCATTCATCTCTCAGGGAAGAACAGAAAAAAATCCACCACAAACACTGTAAACATGCTAATGTGTACCACAACATTAAACTAGCTAACCTGCTCAGGGACTCTGGGAACTGAACTTTTGAGGTGCCTCAGATCTAGAAAGGCAGGAAGCTGCCTTATATTGAGTCAGACCATTGGTCCACCCACTCAAAATTTCTGCACTGACTAGCATTCCCAGGATTCAGATGGGAGACATTCCTCACCCCAGCTTGAGATGCCAGGGATTGAGCCAGGGACCTTTGCGTGTAAAGAAGATGCTCTACCAATGAGCTACAGCCCTCCCTGAAGTTTCCAGAGAAAGCCAAGATCATGAGCAGAGCAATTCTATGGAGGTGAGAGAGTTTATGGTAGATCTACCACCACTTCCCAAGTCCTACTGGACTAGTGCCAGTGGGGTAGAAGATGCTGGGTGGGTGGGTGGGTAGCCTATTACCTGTCTCCCCTTATCCATTTTTTCTTTTTGGAACCAATGGGAGGAGGAAAAGGAAAGGAAAGAGGGAAATGAGCTAGGATGAAAAGGCGGCAAAGCTAATAAACCACTTCAGTCAACATAAGCAAAGCACAACACAAGCTTGCACTTTCAATCCCTCCAGGAACCAACAAAACCCATGCCAAAGAATCTCATCAATATATAAAACAGCTGGACAGCCTATGTCTCAACAGGGCTACCTTGCTTCCTAGCTCTCACCTGGAGCATCCTACATCAGGGGCTCCTCCTTCTTTCACCAGGGAGCCAAAGACATATTTCACTGATTCTTTTTGCAGTGTACACCAACTGGAGAGGCACTGCCTCCCTTGTAATGCTTTTACAAGGTGGTGAGAGAGATAGCATTAACTGAAATGTTCATATGTCCAGATTAGAAACAAAGGACTTTCCAGAGCCCTTATAAGTGTTGTTGTTGTTTTATTTGCAACATTTGGAGTAACCATTCCCCCTTCCAGATAAGTGGATATGATAAGAGTTATGGAGTGGTAGAGTGTACTTCAAGAGCACTTGCGTGCGCACACAAATACAAAACCAGATCTTTGCCTTTGTTTTGAATAATCACAAGTGATCCTCACAATAAGAAGCGTGGCTCGAAAAGATAAAGCCCTGTTGAGTATTTGCTCTCTCCCAAGTTATAATACTGGGACGCGGGTGGCACTGTGGGTTAAACCACAGAGCCTAGGACTTGCCGATCAGAAGGTCAGCGGTTCGAATCCCCGCAACGGGGTCTCAGCTCCTGTCAACCTAGCAGTTCGAAAGCACGTCAAAGTGCAATTAGATAAATAGGTACCACTCCAGCGGGAAGCTAAACGGCATTTCCGTGCGCTGCTCTGGTTCGCCAGAAGCGGCTTAGTCATGCTGGCCACATGACGCGGAAGCTGTACGCCTGCTCCCTCGGCCAATAAAGCGAGATGAGCGCCACAACCCCAGAGTCGGCCACGACTGGACCTAGTGGTCAGGGGTCCCTTTACCTTTACTAAGTTATAATATGGGCTGTGTATACACCATGCATTTAAAACACATGACTTCCTGTCGATGAATTGTTGGAACTATAGTTTGTTAAGGGTGCCAGCAACTGTAGCTCTGTGAGGGGTAACAACAGTTCCCTCAATTTTAGGTTGGGGGAGTCTTATGTTTTAAAAGTATGGTGTGTACGCAGCCCCACACAACATACAGAGACTCCAGCCCCTCACCCACTTGACTAAATTTGAACTAGGACCCTATAGGAGAGAAACCTTAGAATCTCAATTTTATTTTTATTTTTTTTGTTCCCTTGATAAAACTCTGCAGTCCCTTTACTCTTGATTTCAAAAGACAGATTTGAGGCAGCAGGTGTGCATGTGATTGTTAATTGTGCCCCCAGGCTTTAAGATTTTCAGCTTAATGACAGTGGATCAGTTACTTCTTTGCGGCTGTGATTTCAAAACAGGCTAAATAAAAGTTATTTTTGCAGTTTTTCTTCCAAGCACATTAATCAGCCTGTTATTTTAGATCTTACTCCCTTGAGGCTTTTAAAATGCTGCTTGAGACTTTTGCAGATAGCTGTACTGTTTGGAACCTTCTCTCTATACATATGTTTACTCAGGGCAATTAGTTTTGTTGTGGTATTTTTAATGTAATACTTTTGTGAGGGGGGGCGGAATTATGCATTTTGAAATTAAAAACCAGAAGGTAGCATGCAGTTGCTATGAACTGTGCATCAGCTTTAGCTACTATATGAAAATAGCTGGAAGGTAGGAAAATTCCTTCGTATTAACCAGAAACTTTTTTTTATTGTTGTTCTTTTCCCCTTGGAGATGAAAGAGCACACACAGAAGGGATATGTGCAAAGATGATCAAATACAATATAGTAAAACACCAAGAGTGTTGCCTTAGTATGGATATCAATGAAATGTCTTATATAAAGAGAGAGAGCTGTCAGCCATTTTGTGGAGAGACCAGTACCAATTCTAATAAATGAATACTAATAAATCAGCCAATTTCCTACTTAAATTCATGAAATTGCAGGGCAATCCCATGCAAGCCTATTCAGAAGTAACAACATTGAATCGTATTAGACTTACTCCCAAGAAAGTATTATAGGATTGTGTACACACCATACATTTAGAGCACCCACCCAATGAATACTGGAAGTGCAGTTTACCCCTCATAGAGTCACAATTTCCCTTACAAAACTAGTTACCAGAATTGGGAAGGGGGCACTTTAAATGGGTGGTGTGTACACTGAGACTGTTGGTCCCACTGAAATAAAACTATAGCAGTGTTATAAGAAAAAAAAACTGCTCCTTTATCCCTTATGGGGGATTCAAGAGCCCGTATGGAGTCCTTATGTAGGTTCTCTATTGGTAGGAGAAAATAACAGAGGACAACCAGAGAATATTGAGAGGCAAAGCAGCTAGTAAGCATGGTCTTTATTAAACGGTAGCAACAGGGTCCCCCACTCCCCCATGCAGGGAGGGAGGAGAGGAACCCAGAACACTGGTGTGCAAGCTGTTATACAGTGGTACCTCAGGTTAAATACTTAATTCGTTCCGGAGGTCCATTCTTAACCTGAAACTGTTCTTAACCTGAAGCACCACTTTAGCTAATGGGGCCTCCTGCTGCCGCCGTGCTGCTGGAGCACGATTTCTGTTCTCATCCTGAAGCAAAGTACTTAACCCAAGGTAATATTTCTGGGTTAGCGGAGTCTGTAACCTGAAGCGTATGTAACCTGAAGCGTATGTAACCCGAGGTACCACTATATAGCCTTTAAAATTGCCTGCCCTGAAGCTTTGAGTGTGTTGCTTCTCTCCTGTCTGCCAGGATACCTGATAATGCCTTATCTTATTGCCTTTTCTGCATAGCCTGGCCATTCCTTTGAGATGGTAAATACTTAGTTCCTGAATCTCTTACGCTTATTGATAGTGTGCTCAGCTTAACAGGTACTTGCCAGACTGTATTTACATGGAGGTGTAAGCCCCTGAAGTACAAAGACAACTGGAAAGCTTCTCCCATTTCCTTCCTCCTTGCAGAGAAATATTTTTGGTCAATTTGGCAGAGTCAAAATGGCTTCAGGGTTTTTTCCTGTACTATTTCAGACACATGGTTTATATACTTATGTATGTGTTTGCCTTGTGCATTTATGAGCATTTATTTTATATATTAGACCTTATAATTCTCATAACAGCAGAGATGAGAATGAATCTGTGGTAATGCCCAGACAACCTGATTTGTTGTCCATCCTAACAGCTGAACATGATTCCTAAGCTGTAATCAGTTCAGTTATTGCCCTACTGTCCCATGCACCAAACAAACAGGATGTATTCCTACTTTCTGCTTCCTGTTATCCAGACTTTTTCCTGATCTTGCCTGTTATTCCATGACTGCTAACCTTACTCAGGAGTCTTTGGCGTGATACTTTGTCAAAAGCTTTTTGGAAGTCCAAGCACACAATGTCAACTGGATCACCACTAAAAGGTAAAAGGTAAAGGATTCCTGGACACTTAAGTCCAGTCAAAGGTGACTATGGGGTTGGGCATTCATCTCACTTTCAGGCCGAGGGAGCCACCATTTGCCCACAAACAGCTTTCTGGGTCATGTGGCCGGCATGACTAAATCGCTTCTGGCGCAACCGAATACCATGACAGAAACCAGAGCGCACAGAAATGCAGTTTACCTTCCCACCACAGTGGTACCTCTTTATCTACTTGCACTGGCATGCTTTCAAACTGCTAGGTTGGCAGGAGCTGGGACAGAGCAAAAGGAGCTCACCCTGTTGTGGGGATTCAAACCGCCGACCTTCCAATTGGCAAGCCCAAGAGGCTCAGTTGTTTAGACCACAGCGCCACCCACGTCCCTTTTGGATCACCACTATCTGTATGCTTGTGTGTATTTTTAAAGAACTCTAAAAGGTGAGAGAGGTCCTAACCTTGCAGGAGCCATGCATTGGCACAACCTTTTCATCGATGTGTTTAGTAATTATATCTTTAACACTGCTGTTCATTAGTTTTTCCAGAACAGCCTCTAATTCCCCAGAATCCCACTAGAATCCTTGTATATATTTAAAAAATATTGATCACTTTCTACTCCTCAGGAATGAAAGCTGATCTTCTGGACAAACTTCACTTCTTATTTTTTTAGATCCTAGAATTGCAAACATTTTCCCTCACAGTTAGGTGAGAAACAATGATTCAGCAGGTAAGTGCTTGGTAGGGAAAGGTCTCTATTTCCCCGGGAAAGCTTTGCTTTCTGGACTTCTCATACAGCTGTGAAAGTAACAGGTCCTAAAAATGGAGTAAATAAAACCAAGCCATAGGGAATGAACTTTGGGGATTTTCCCAAGGATCACTGAAATACGTGAACTTCGCTGCTGACCTCTGAGACATATAAAGGATCAAAAAAAAAAAGGATGAGTGTAATATACAGCTTTTCAGAAAGTTCATGCTCATTGTGTGCTAACTGAGGATCAGTTTGCTGAGCAAAGATGGTGCAGATGTGAAATGATACCCAAGGCCATTAATGGCTGAGCAGAGAAAGTGTCCTTTTGGTGCTGTTCAGGAAAACATTGATGGTACATGTATAATGCATAAGAGAGGACACAACCCAGGTTGGCCTTCCGGGCAATAAGATGAGTCACTGCATTGGAATGAAGATGACGAACGCCACAAGCAAATTGTTTGGCTGCCATTTTGTGTGTGTATCTCCAATATAACATTCTACTTTGCAGCCTCAAAAATGGAATAGCATTTCTTCCCCCTCCCCCACCAAAAAAAATATGAATTGTGTATGAGTAGAAGGAAACTAACATTGGACAGTATAACGGATTGGATGTATAGAGAACTTGAGCTGTAATCCCAGGAGAACCACTTACCAAGTAACCTTGGGAAGCCTGGCTGATCTTGTTATGCAATGACCTCAGCTGGAAATTGGATAGAATCTGGACCTCTGAGAGTAGCAGAGACATAATCTGAACTAACACTACGATACAGACATACTGTATGAACTATGTTACTGAGCTGGTCCCAGTATTTAGTCACTTTTAATAGATGCAAATGGGACGCGGGTGGCGCTGTGGGCTAAAGCCTCAACGCCTAGGGCTTGCCGATCGAAAGGTCGGCGGTTCAAATCCCCGCGGCGGGGTGCGCTCCCGCTGCTCGGTCCCAGCGCCTGCCCACCTAGCAGTTCGAAAGCACCCCCGGGGGCAAGTAGATAAATAGGTACCGCTTACCAGTGGGAAGGTAAACGGCGTTCCGTGTGCGGCTCTGGCTCGCCAGAGCAGCGATGTCACGATGGCCACGTGACCCGGAAGTGTCCCCGGACAGCGCTGGCCCCCGGCCAATAGATGTGAGATGGGCGCACAAACCCCACAGTCTGTCAAGACTGGCCCGTTCGGGCAGGGGTACCTTTACCTTTACCTTTAATAGATGCAAATACACACCCAGACTAAGGGGGAGGGGGTGAGAGACAGGGAAAATGAAACTAACTACTGTACATGGCATCATAAGCACTGCAATAAGGTCAGAAGGCAGCCATTTGCTTTCATGTCCCTCTTTTCCTTTTGTTTGTAATAACATGACAGTATCTTTTGAGGGACTGTGGTGACTTTTGAAAAAGAAATTACCACTGCCTTTTATGTTTTCCCAATCATAAACCTGGGAGCAGCCAATCTGAATTCATCTCCCCCCCCCCACAAAAAAAGTATTCAAAACACTCTTAAGTTTCCAGGCAGGGATAAAAATGAAGCACATCAGGGCTTGAAAAATTTGATGGAATATTTAAAATGCTGCCTGATCACAGGGCAGCTCCAGTGCTATTAACTGTATTTTTCAAGTGGAGATTATGGTGAGCTGCTCAAAAATTGAGGTTGGTGAATGGGTGGTTGCTAGCATTATGACTGCCCATAACACTTTATTCTGCAGTCCTTGAATTACAAGGGGGCATGGGCGTAGCCAGGGGGTCAGGGGAGGGGCAGCTGCCCCCCTTAAATCAATAAAAATCAATAAAAGTACATAGCAAACTGAAGTTGTGCCCCCTTTAACAAAAATCCTGGCTACGCCCATGCAAGGGCATGGACCCCTTAACACATTGTGCTTTACTTTTACTTTACTCTTTTACTTTACTCTTACTTTTACTTTACTCTTAGCTTTACTTTTGGGTGGCTAAAATTGTGGAGAGGAGAGATGGAAGTTTTGGGTTTCTTTAAGGAGTCCCTCCCATTTATTCCATAATTCAAACACGTGAGTTTTCTAATGTAAATCAGCAAAGTTCCTCCTTGCCTTTTTCTCTCTCCTGCCACCATGGAAGGCAAGAGAGATGAGCCAAATTTTCAGGGGTTTGAAAAGGATCACAGCAAGATTGGTTGCTGGCTAGCAAATCCTTCAGCAAGAAAATGAAACAAAAATATCTTCATTTAAATTACAACTGCAGCTTCTCGCTTTGAGGTCTTACACCTTCCAGCTGGTGCCACAGTAGTGATTATATAGATTTGGCAGAACATAAATCTTATACATACATATACATATATATATACGGTCTCTTGGTACTTGAAACTTTTAAGAAAATATTACCATACATCATCACATGTGGTTGAAACATAATAAAATATCAAAAGTGATGAACGATTCTTGCATTACTGCTATAAACCTACACACACACACAGCCCTGAAGACTCTTCTGTGAACCATCCTTCATTGAAGGAAGACTTTCAGAAACAACATCGTGCCCGGGCTGCTCAGCACTGCAAGGAGTTTAATTGTAAAACCATTTTTAATATTTGAGGGAGAGCAGGGCATTCTTAATTGTAAAAGCATACGTGCTCTATATTACAATATATTCAAAGAACATAGATCACACATTTCCCAATGTAAAAAAACAACAACAGTGTTGGTACTTGAAGAGGCAAAACAGAGTATCTTCTACTGCAGAAGTTATTACTGGCAAGGAAATTTAACCTGGAAATTTACAACCAGAGAGTAGCCTAAATGAAATTAAAAGAAGATGGTGAAACTAACCAAACTCTAGAAATTGTTAGACAATTTAAAGGCTTCTACACAAATTTATATAAATATTCCAAACTGGACCAATCAAATGTATCAGAGTAGGAGTTGAATTACAGTAGGAACTTGGACTGTTCCTTTTCTCTCCCATCCCTTGTTCGTCTCTATAAAAATAAATGCCCTGTATAGTGGCTAGACACTAGAGAGAAAAGGGTTTCTAGCATATGTGGGGTTAAAAAAAGAAGGAATTCACTTCCAATATTAGGTCCAGAAATAAAAGGAAATGAATAGACCGAGATATAACTGGCTTCAAATCCACGAAATTTACATTTTATTCAAACCCCTCTTGTCTATAAACAAACTTCTAGGCAACTTGCCCAGAAGATGGAGGAGAACACGGAATGGTGTGTGTTTTTTCCATCCTGGCTCCCACCCTCAGGGACAGTACTTGGACTCTCAGCTCCAGGAAACTCCAAGAGATTCTTTCAAGAAATCGGCAAGAGGTCTCAGCATTAGCTTAAGGTACAGATTACAGGGGGGCATGGATGGTGCTGTGGTCTAAACCACTGAGCCTCTTGGGTTTGCCAATCGGAAAGTCAGCGGTTCAAATCCCCATGACGGAGTGAGCTTCTGTTGCTCTGTCCCAGCTCCTGCCACCCTAGCAGTTCAAAAGCATGCCATGGGTTGCATACGCTTCAGGTTACAGACTCTGCTAACCCAGAAATATTACCTCAGGTTAAGAACTTTGCTTCAGGATGAGAACACAAATCGTGCAGCGGCAGCACAGCGGCAGCAGGAGGCCCCATTAGCTAAAGTGGTGCTTCAGGTTAAGAATAGTTTCAGGTTAAGAACAGACCTCCAGAATGAATTAAGTTCTTAACCCGAGTTACCACTGTAGATAAATAGGTACCGCTGCGATGGGAAGCTAAACAGAGTTTCAGTGCGCTCTGGTTTCTGTCACGGTATTTGGTTGAGCCAGAAGCGTCATGCTGGCCACATGACCCAGAAAGCTGTCTGTGGACAAACAGTGGCTCCCTTGGCCTGAAAGCGAGAGGAGCACCACACCCCATAGTTGCCTTTGACTGGACTTAACTGTCCAGGGGTCCTGTACCTTTACCTTTACAGGTTACACAATTCATAGGTCTATAAGCAAGTCTGTAAGATTCATGACCAGGCGTTAGCTAATATGCTGTTCCAGCACTTGACATGCCTCACCCGCTTTCCTTTCTAGGTGGCGGGGATTGTGCAATTCTCATCCCCAATGAGAAGACTGGCCTTTCAAGTGTGCACTCCAGTAAATGGGCAGCGTCTGTTTGTGCCAATACAGATGGCAGTCTGTCCTTGGTGATGGAACTCACATCAGTTCCTCTGGCTTTTCCTCCACTTCTGTGAGTGAGCCGGCTGCCTCCTCAGCTAGAGTGGACATCCCATTCTCCAGAGATAAGGTAAGGACTGTCTCAATTGCTTCCCCATCCTGCTTGGTGACATCTAGCAATAACAGGGTAGGGACCTCTCCCAGCTCAATACATGGACTCTCTCCTTTTCCATTCACAGGGTCCTCTATTCCCTTCCCTTCTGACTGATCCTGCCAGCCCCATCCTTCTTTGGTAGGAATAATATCTCCAGTGGTTAAGAGACAGAGCTTCAGTGGCCTGCACAGCTTCCTGCCATTCGCCAGAGGGCTTGCAAAAATGGAATAAGGTCCATCAGGTTGGAGGGCACTAGGAAAGCAGTCAATCACGTTTATGGTATGACATGCAGCTTTATCCCATAACGTACATGGAAGTAAGGATTGTTGACCCAAATGGTAATTACTCCCTAGAGAGTGAGCAAAGGATCAGATCTTTGAATATATTATAGTGTAGTGCTTAAGGTCTAGCAATTTCAAGCAAGACATAAGCAAGGTACCATTTCCTGGCTTAAGCCTGTTAGGTGGAAGTTCCACAGATTCCTGCAGGCCTTAGGTTAACATGTTTTGAGGAAGAATAGCAGTGTACGGGGGGGGGAGGACTTCCACATTTAACTAAGGAAATACTATTTAATTGTTGTTTTAAGTACAATGGATGTGGTAAAATATAAGGAACAACTTCATGCCAGCCTTCAGATAAGAAGGCGAAAGATTATGGAGGCCTGTACTTACCGTAACTTCAAATTGCACAGGGAAGCAAGATGTTACTGGAAAGAAAGCAGAATAATCCTCCATCTCAGAACTACAGCAACCGAAAGACGCTGGATGTAACATTGCAGATGTTATAGCTCAGTAAAGAGACCCAATTAAAAAGGTCCCTGTAAGCCAGGCATGGCCAAACTTGGCCCCCCAGCAGTTTGGGGACTACAATTCCCTTCATCCCCAACCACTGGTCCTGTTAGCTAGGGATGATGGGAGCTGTAGTCCCAAAACATCTGGAGGGCTGAGTTTGCCTATGCCTGCTGTAAGCCAAAGTACAACACTACAGTGGACCACCTGGACTCCACATACTTGCTTTTCAAAAGATAGCAAAATTCCCACAAGGGGAAAGAATATTTACATAGCTGCCAACCTTTGAAAGAGGGAAAGTTTGAATTCCCTACTCCTTCCCACTTCCCAAGCAAAAGAGCTACTTTGCAGTCATGAAAGAAACTGGTCGACCTGGCCAACTAGTTAACTCAAATCCAAGGTCTTGCCAGGATGGCAAGCTAATTTACGAACGAACTCCATCACTTGCAGAGAAAGCTGGCAGTGTTTGAAGGTGCTGCAGTGTCATATAGCAAGCCTGTTTAGCTCGTGGGCAGTTTATCTTAATTAACAACATTGCCATTCCTATGGTATAAGGAAATGAATCTGGCCAAAGTGGGCAAGTTGGCAGGTCCGCTATAAAGTTGAAAGGGGCAGGAAGTGGGCCATGAGTAGAATCGGCAGCTAAAATAACAGCAGTTTATGAAATAACACTGTGTGTTTCTTTTTAGAATGAGACAAAAATAATTCAAAACTACCACACCTTGTTTCTCTCTCTACAGTAATGAATGTTGAGTAGAGTTATAAGGAGGATGAATGCAAGGAGAAAAAGAAATGAGCCTATTTTGAAATGTTGTTACCAGTTTCATATGACAAAAAAATGAAATAAACTCGAAGACTATAGCAAATGACCCTTTAGCTCATATTCAGATATAACATTAAACCAGGGCTTAATGCTATGTGCTTTCCCCGCTTCTCCATCCTGAGGTGACGAGAAGCGTTCACTTGAAAAGCACACCCCCATGACCATTTTAAAACAGAAGAAACCAGATGTAGGTGGCCCAAGCATTGGACATGGTGGTGATGTGTCCACACCTCCCCAGTGACATTGTGGGTGGGTATATACCAAGATCACACTTAGCACTTCCTTCATCATTTACCCAGGGGTATGTGCAGGGAGAAAATGGTATGGATAACCTAATCAAGGGGAGGATTTTCAAACACATATCAAATAGCCACACACACCCTTGTGGAAGGCAAAATCTAGATACAATCGAGATACAATCAAAGTGTTGATACTGACGTTTAAAGCACTAAATGGCATCAGCCCAGTATACCTGAAGGAGCGTCTCCACCCTATCGTTCAGCCCACACACAGAGGTTCAGCTTTGAGGGCCTTCTGGTGGTTCCCTCAGTGAGAGAAGAGACGTTACAGGGAACCTGAAGGCAGAGGGCCTTCTAGGTAGTTGCGCTTGCCCTGTGGAAGGCCCTCCCATCGGATTCAAATTCAAAATCCTTTATTAGGCATAACACACCACACATTAACAAACAAACATCATATACAGACTGTATAAAATACGGGCTCAACGAACACAATTTATCCTAGTCCTATTCTTAACTCCAAGAAATGAATTGATGTACAAAGATAATATAATACAACACAGCAACATCACCTACCATTAAAAACCACTAAGTCTCTTTATCATAGCCCATTCTTTCTTCATGGACAGCACTTAAAAATTCAGCCACTATTAATGTAATTTGATCATCGCTGTCCGCCAGCAGGTCCTGAACAGTTGGTTGTGTAAAAATCTGTCTATTAAATTTTAGGGCCTCAAATAATTGTTTTCTGGCATAACTGCCGAAATCACAGGAAAAGAATATATGCTCTAGAGTATCGGGTTCCTGTTTTCTGCATTTGCAGAGATGCTCTAATTCTGGGATAGCTAAGTATCTTCCTCTCACTACCATCGAGGGAAACATGTTGAATCTGGCCAACATAAACAGCCTATACGATTCATGTTTCTTCAGATTTGTCATGTATCCCTTTTGGAAATCTCTACACAAAGGGAGATTTAAGTGGATAGGAGAGCAAGTGCTGTGCTTTGCAACCTCAAGCATGGTGAGAACACTTTTTTCTGTGAGAGTCTTTCTGATAATTTCCCATGTATCTTTGGGATCAGAGATTTCAAAGTCAGTTAGAGTGAGCCCTATCGAATCCAGTTTTCTCTTACAAATCAATGATCCCATCAGATGTCAAGGAAATAAACAACTATCTGACTTTTAGAAAACATCTGAAGGCAACCCGGTTTAGGGAAGTTTTTAATGTTTGATGTTTTATTGTGTTTTTAATATTCTGTTGGGAGCCACCCAGAGTGGCTGGGGAAACCCAGGCAGATGGGCGGGGTATAAATAATATGCGGCTGCTGCTGCTGTTGTTGTTGTTAGCAGCAGCAGCAGCAGCAGCAGCATATTGAGGATGAGTGTGAATAATTCCAGATTACGTGAAACAAAATGAGTGTGTATTCTAAACGGAACTCTTAACAGTATTTTTCTCCAATGCCTTCAATATAACTTTCTGCACTGAGATAATGTAATGCTGGTACCAATCAGTTAATGGCCTTGCTAAAACCCAAGGCGGCTCAGTGAGGAAACCTTGACTCTGACGACAACCTGATTTTAACCCCTTATAGTTTTCCCCACCTGGTGATCTCTGAATATGCCACACCAAGAGAATACGGTAAATAGAAAGGTTGTTGCATAACAGTGAGGATTTCCTCAAGTGAGCTGGCATGCCTAATCTTTGATCCTGGTGGTCCCTCTAGAGGTGGAAAACTATTCAGCTTTTTTATAAATATAGTCATTGTACTTCCCTGTCAAACTTAGTGTTGCTGGCAATGATGATTCTCTGCTATAAATAGCGGCTCAGAGTGGGACATCTTACACTAGACTACTGTAAAGACTACCTTGTGTGGTTGGTGATAGGGCAGCTATCAAGTTATGCACTTAAAGTATTCTCATCAATGGGACTTATATATTCTAGGGATTTTGATCTAGGTAAACAGGCTCCCTTTATTATGACACAGAAGGCTGTGTGGACAATTGCTGGAGTGTAGCAGATGTTTAAGGGACGCGGGTGGCGCTGTGGGTAAAAGCCTCAGCGCCTAGGGCTTGCCGATTGAAAGGTCAGCGGTTCAAATCCCTGCAGCGGGGTGCGCTCCCGCTGCTCGGTCCCAGCGCCTGCCAACCTAGCAGTTCGAAAGCACCCTCGGGTACAAGTAGATAAATAGGGACCGCTTACTGGCGGGAAGGTAAACGGCGTTTCTGTGTGCTGCGCTGGCTCGCCAGATGCAGCTTTGTCACGCTGGCCACGTGACCCGGAAGTGTCTGCGGACAGCGCTGGCCCCCGGCCTCTTGAGTGAGATGGGCGCACAACCCTAGAGTCTGTCAAGACTGGCCCGTACGGGCAGGGGTACCTTTACCTTTACCTAGCAGATGTTTAACCTAACCAAAATGTCACTTGATAATGACTGAATGTGTGAATTGATCCCAGGTATCCTTGCTGAGCTATCAGCTTTGCAACTAAGCCACAATATGCTCAGAACGTATATCACTTTATTCCCTTTCCTGGATCCTTCTACTTCTTTTATGTCTTGTGGGCATTTTCATTTTGCATTGGGTAGTTTATTGCCTGGTTCCTGTGAAATACAGTAGTTGGAGATGGAGTTAAACAAGAACCACCACAGGAAAATTGGCTTCCAGGTGGAGAAATCAAAATTAGAAACAGAATTATTAGAACCCAATGCTAAGAATTTGTTAAGAATGTATAACTTGTTGCTGAAATGGAATACACAAGATGAAACAGTTAAATCAGCTATGATTAAGTGGGCACAGGACATTGGTCATAACATCATGTTTGCTGACTGGGAACAGTTGTGGACCACCGGTATAAAATTTACGGCATGTAATGCCTTAAAGGAAAATATTATGAAAATGATCTATAGGTGGTACATGACCCCAGTCAAGCTAGCAAAAATTTACCACTTGCCTGATAACAAATGTTGGAAATGTAAAGAAACTGAAGGTACTTTTTATCACCTTTGGTGGACGTGCCCGAAGATCAAGGCTTTCTGGGAAATGATATATAATGAAATGAAAAAGGTACTTAAATGTACTTTCCCTAAGAAACCAGAGGCCTTTCTCTTGGGCATTGTCGGCCAATTGGTGCCAAAGAAAGATAGAATTTTCTTTATGTATGCCATAACAGCAGCAAGAATACTCATCGCAAAGTATTGGAAGACACAAGATCTACCCACTCTGGAAGAATGGCAGATGAAGGTGATAGACTACATGGGACTGGCTGAAATGACCAGCAGAATCCGTGACCAGGGGAAAGAGACAGCAGATGAAGATTGGAAGAAATTTAAAATTTATCTTAAGAAACATTGTAAAATTAATGAATGCTAAAATGTTGAGGTTTTAGAAAAAGGGGATTACAGCTGTAAAAGATTAAGTAAAAGAAAAGAATAAGGGAAAATCTGATAAAACCAAGGGGTAGGATTTGCTGAAACAAGTTTGAAAATTGGGATGCAGAAAGGGGAGGTATGGGGAAGTCGGTGAAGTAAGGTTTAAGAAAAAAGGATCTGAAATTATACATGTTTGTTTGTGTGTTTGTTTGTCTGTATTGTGTAATGTTTGTGTTTATAAAAATCAAAAAACTAATAAAAAAATTTATAAAAAAATAAAATAAACAAGAACCACCATTGCTTGCATTCAAAGGTGTCCTTTGTACTTAATCCTATTGAGGCTTCCATCAGTATAATAGGGAGGGAGGGATTTTTTTTGCCAATTTCCCCAATGTGCCAGAGGGTTAGGGAGCCCTTTGGGACAAGAAGGATGATGCAGAGTGCTGCAGCAAGAGAGGTAACAAACAACAACAAAAATCTCCTTTCTACTGTTTGGGTCCATGAGCCCTCCATGACTTTAAGGGACACCATTAGACACAAAATTTTTAGGTGCGGTCTAGTAATCATTTAGCCTACTGCACAAAATTGTTGTTAGGAGAAAGGGGGAACCATGTACATTGTCCAAAGCTCTTTGGATGAAGAATAGGGTAATAGATAGATAGATAGGCCGTCAAAAAAGTTAAGCTGCACAGTCTTACAGAAAAACTTGATTCAACATCACTTGACATAACTAAAAACATCCAGTGTTACCTTGGGAGAATTCCACACACCACAGGAGTCTCACAACACCTTGAAGATTGATAATTATAAATTGATAAATTATATTTTAAAAAATCAAAAATATATTTTAAAAATCCTTTCCCCCTACCCCTATAAAATACAAACACATGATAAGAAGAAGCTTTAGCTTTTAGTGCAACATTGCTTCCATTGCCAGGTGTGTGCCGAGAACTAAGAACTTCATGGCTGACATTTCTGCTGTTTCAGGTGCTGCCAGAGCATTTCCTGTGGAGCCTCCTGGAGGATTGTGGCACTACCTTACACATTCCAGGACAAGGGTGGGGAAGCCATTTCAGCCGGAGGGCCCTCTTACCTTTGCAGGCCACCTTCCAAGGGCTCCATGCCAGGTGGGGCTGGAGGCAAAAGTGAGCACTGAGCATAATTTTTTCCTTCGTATGGTAGACTGCTTTCCACAAACCTCCCTATCTTCAAGACAGGCAAGTAAGAGGAGTTCCAGGACATATTCTAGCAGGGCAAAAACACTCAAGGAGAGCACAACAAAGGCCACTGGCATATCTAACTGCCCTTCTAACTGAAAACCAAAAGCCTGAGTAAATGTTTTTGCCTGGCTCCTAAAAACAGACAATGATGGTACCAGGCGTGTTTCACACAGGGCACAAAAAGAAGCACGTCAGATGATGAATGCCGTGTACTGGTTGGTTCATGGGGGGGGTGGTACTTGAAATACTGGGATCCTGAGCCACATTCCTCTTCTTCTCATACTAGCAGTGTACTTCAACAAAGTCTGAAAAGGTGACTCAGCGCATCAAGCATTAAGGCAGGGGTCAGCAAACTTTTTCAGCAGGGGTCCGGTTTACTGTCCCTCAGACCTTGTGGGGGGCCGGACTATATTTGGGGGGGGGATGAACGAATTCCTATGCCCCACAAATAATCCAGAGATGCATTTTAAATAAAAGGACACATTCTACGCATGTAAAAACACGCTGATTCCCGGCCCATCCACAGGCCAGATTTGGCACCTGGGCCTGTTTGCTACCCATGCATTAAGGCATCTCAGGCTATACCACCCCCCTTCTTGCTTTCTAATTCCTTCATAGTCAAAGTTGACACTGACCTGCTTTTAGGGTAGCCCTAGCTATATTATGGCTTGGAAAACAAGTCATTTGTTCCAGTTACACAGTGTTCTTTACCCACTTGAAATTTTGCCTTCTTCCTGTGTGAGCGACCATTTTTCAGAGATGCTCCACTGTAAAGCTTAAACACTCTGTTCCCATAGATTTGCTAAAATGGATCAGGTATTTAATGATCCACACAGTTCTTCTAAGTCCCTAATAAATTTTGTCACTTTCTCTGCAATGCAAGGAGAGGGCTGTTATGCTAACTGAAAGGCATGAGCCAAAATCACACTGTGATCTCTCTTATCAATAATCTTTGGCATCCTAAATTTTGCTCTAGTTTGTTGGCCATTTCACCATAAAGCACACACTAGTAATTTAGAAAATCATAAAGTGAACATTGTTCAACAAGACACACACCTAAGAGTTTATTGTGGGCAGCACACACACACTATATATCCAGGTAGGTAGCTGTGTTGGTCTGACGCAGTCAAAATAAATTAAAAAATTGTCCAGTAGCACCTTAGAGACCATTTATAGTAGATATTGTATCCTGCTCTATGAAGGCATTGTATGCTGCTTGGAAGACATCTTGCTTGAAAAAACAGGGTACAAATACCTGAATAAATTCAGGGAACATATGTACAAATAGGCACATCTTGTAGTAGCACATCTAGTTTGGCCCTGCCAATTCTGTACAACCAGGATTGTTATTTACACAGCACCATCAGTAGACATGGCTTGTTACAAAGGATGCTGGGATTCACACTTCCATAGCATGATCAAACAGTCACAGGAGAAGCAAACTGTCTTGGTGTGGTCCAGCCCCGGTCCCAGGCAATTTTGCACCCTAGTCCAGGCTAACTACTTGCACTCCCCACCCCCACTACTCCAAAATTGCTAACATCAGTTTTCAAAAACAGATGTCTTGTTGAAAAAATGAAAAGCACAAAACTTGAAACTGCTAAATTTATTTTAGCACACAAACCATTTTGAACAACTGTGTGAATTGTGATGTTAAAACAATTACTGTATTTTTTGCACCATAACACTCACTTTTTTCCTCCTAAAAAGTAAGGGGAAATGTCTGTGCGTGTTATGGAGGGAATGCCTACGAGTGGCATGCCTACGGATTTTCCTCCTCTAAAAACTACGTGCGTGTTATGGTCGGGTGAGTGTTATAGAGCGAAAAATACGGTAGTCTTCTAAAAGTTTCAATTTCAGGCACATCAAAATCTCACTTTGTGTGCCTTTTCCTTTGATAATTTTGTCACCAATTCCTTCAAGTGAAGTGCTGATACTTGGGCATGTTCAATTCATATAGCTACCAAGCCAACTACTTGCAAAATGTAAGTTTATATAAGTTTGAGCTTTGAGAAATTGTGTTCACCACTTGCCATTGACACTGGAAGTGTGGGAAGTATTCTTAGAGCAACAGAAACATTAGGCACATTATCCTGGAGTTTTTGTTGTAGTATAAAGAGATGTACTCCTTGGCTTAACCGATGCCTAAGTGTGATACATGGCCAGTTAGAATTTTCCCATGCTGAGTCAATGCAAAGAAATAATTACAGATCTGTTGAACCAAACTGAAGAAACTGGTTGCTTCCAAATAACATTTAGCAGCAGCATTGACTACCAAGTTTAAAGAGTGTACATTGAAGGGCACAAAAAGGGAACATGGGTTTATATCCCAGACTCTCTTTTGTATGCCATTTTCTTTGCTTTTCATGTTACTTCCATCATCGTAACTTTGACCACACAAGGTTCTCAATTGTTAATCCCATTTGCTCAAGCTGTCCAAGAAGAGTTTCTGTCATAAAGGCACCTGTAGTTTCCTTTATAGTGGAACAAATCCCAAGAAATGTTCTCTTATGATAACCTCAGGCTCAGACTTCTCATTATCTGTGGCTTGATAGCATCAACATAATATACAATCATCGTAAGTTGTTCAATGTGACTAACATCAGGTGTGCAGTCCAGAATAATTGAGCAGTATTTGGCCGAGTTTGCATATACTAAGTTGTTCTGCTAAGCAACATCTACTAGAAGCTATATACGGTAAGCTCATTTTGGATATCTTTTCCCAGGTAGCAACCATTGTTTCTTGATCTTTCCCTGTGCAAATGTTCATTTGTGATAGGATCAAAAAGGGCTAGATAATTCTACAAGTTTTTTTTTTAAAGAATCCTATGCCAGCACTGTACAACTTTTCAGATGAACCACAGAATGCCAAGAAAAATACCAAGTAAACTTTTTGTTTAGAACATATAACAAAAACTAATCTGTATAAAACAGTGCCCCTCAAAGGTCAGTACTGCGCCCCTCAGAGATTTGCACCCTAGATAGCTGCCTACTTGGCCTAATGATGGCCCTGACCCTGGTGTGATCCTTTGCATGCATCTCTCACTGAATTAAATACAATTTAGCATGGATGATAGCATGTGCACAAAACCTCCTCGGCTGCAAAAGTGACTAGACAGGTCCAGCTACTGCATTCTTCTCACACAAGCTCTATTCGCTTGAGCAGACTTCATGCTTTATGAAAGAGAGGCTGCAACTATTAAACAGCTACACAAATCCCAAGCCCTTCTCCTTCCTCTCCATGAATGTGGAACAGTGCCTGCATCATGTCAAAAAAGTCATAAGATGTGATACCAAATTGTATCCATACTCACTCAGAAGTCCCACTTCATGGAATTTTAGACCTAGAAGGGACCAGGAGGGTCATCTAGTCCAACTCTCTGCAGTGCAGAAAACTTGTTGCCCAACATGGGGCTTGAACCCACAACCCTGTCTCTACAAACTCAGCTATCTCAGTACAGTGGTACCTCGGGATGCGAACGGGATCTGTTCCAGAGCCCCGTTCGCATCCTGAACGCAACATAAGCCGCAACAGCGTGTCTGCGTGGGTCGTGTTTTGCCGCTTCCGCACATGCGCATTACGTCATTTTGAGCATCTGCGCATGCGCGAGCGGTGAAACACGGAAGTAACACGCTCCATTACTTCCAGGTTGCTGCAGAGCGCAACTCGAACACGCTCAACCCGAAGGACATTCAACCCAAGGTATGACTGTAGTACCAACAACAGAGTCTGGATGGCTTTGCTCAAAAGCTATGGCTTTACCACATGTCCATCCTGACCCTGTGCTTGCTCACTCTGAGGTCCCACTCCTTTCTGTCAAACTTACCCAGGGCATAGCCACCACGCAGTGCAAGTAAGGAAGCATTAAGACTTAAGGAGCCTTACATGAATCTTAAACAGCACAGCCATGCAACATAATCCTGTGCATGTTTACTTGGATGTAGGTAGCACTGTATTTAATGGGGTAATACTCTCTGTTAAGTGTGCAAAGGATGCAGCCCAACTCTCCTTACTCTGCATAGCCACCTGAAATAATATCTACAGACTATTAGGCAAGGCATCCCAGTTTGGGGTTGCTAATTAAATATCATGCATTAAACATGGTTCGCATTGAGTCACACAACTTTCATGTTTCCGAGCTCTACAAATTATCAATTAACCGAGCGGTTTAGTAAAATGCCAAACGTTGCACCAGTGCAGCTGAATTTAGGAAGTGTGTTCTGAGAAGGAGAGCCATCAAGTGATTCCCAGCAGCTGGAGGGGGAAGAGGAGCAAAGGCCATCAGACAAGCTCTCTGACCCTTGATCAATGCAGCCTCCACTCCTCTTATCACGATCCCCTTATTCGATCCTGGCTGTTCTCCGCACCCAACCTTTTCTAAACTGATAAGCATATACGCTTATTCAAACTTGTTCAAAACACACACTTTCACAACGCGCGAGACGTCCCCCGCCAGTCGTTTACAGATCCCCGCCTTGAACATTAAAAAAAACACCAAAATCAATCCACGCAAGGCGACCTTTACCCGAGCGCACCTAAAACCACTTGCCCCAAACCAGACCACGTGACTCCCCGCCCGCCCGCTCGCCGCCTCGCTTTTGCTTTTTTAAGTCTGAGCGGCCTACGGCAATCCAATTGGCCCAAAAACTTCCAGCGCATATGGCAGCGGCGGGGGTAAGGGAGTGGATGGCGCGCGCTGATTGGAGCGCGCGGCCGGAGCGGAGTTGTAAGGCGAGCGCCGATTGGCGGAGGCGCGGCCGCATGTGTCCGGCTCGCTGTCTTTGTATACAGAGTCGCTCTCGGAGCCCCTTTAACAATGGACGGAGGGAGCCGCTCCGCCGGATGGCGACGGGCGACGAGCGCAGCTCCCGCGGGATGCCGAGCCTGAGGCTGCTGCTGCTGCTGCTGCAGATCGGCGTTCGAGGTGGGGCGATGCCCGGGGAGATCCCCGAGGTGGATCTCTTGCTGGCCCGGGGGCTGTAAAGAGAGAAGTGGAGCTGGGCAAACTCCGGGTAAGTGGAGAGGAGGCGGCGGCGGCGGGGCTGCGCGGAGCTCCGAAGGAGGAGGAGAAGGGGACTCTCCAGAGGCAAGCTCGGGCAGCAGGCGGAGGAAGCGTGTCAAGCCCTTTGTTGCAGCTTCATCTGGCGCTGCGCTCTCGCTTTCCACAAGGAGGAGGAAAGTTGGCAGTTGCTGCGGGACGGTCTTGGGCGGGGAGGAGGTGGTCGGCGCTCGCTCTTCCCCGCAGCCCTTGTCTAGAGGCCAAGGCGTCCTCCGCCTCCTCCGAAGCTCAGCTGGGCGCCCACCGCGCCGCCGCCCTTTAATGCAACCCCAGGCTCCCCGCTTCCCACCAGGGGGATCCGACGGGCGCGGCACCAAAAACTCTGAGCTCGATCTCTCTTGCTCTTCCTAGGATCCCCTGCGCGCCTCTCTCTCGGCGTGCATTGAGTGGGATCAGCTGCGTGGCTTCAAGCGCAGCTCCCTCGGCCAGCCTCCCTCCCTGGAAAGAGAGTGGGGAGGGGATCGCGGAGTTCTCGTAGCTCGGGCGGGGTGGGGTGGGGTGGGTTGCCCGGTTGCTTCTAACTGGGCGCAAGCGGCGGCCCTGGAAAAGGGGGTCTGAGCCCGGGCTGCTTCCGCTCCCTCTCCTGTGCAGGCTTCGGTGCTGCTGCTGCTGCCGCCGCCCGCTGCTGATTCCCGGCCGCCTCACCCTGTCCCATGGAGCTAGAGGGGCAGTGGTGGAAAGGACAGCTCGCTGCCGACATCCACCAAGCGCTTCGCTACAAGGTAACTCAGATCATCAGAGCAGCATCGTGTTGTACCACTTTTCCCCACTTTTTTATTTTAATTGCTCCGGGTGAAGGTAGTTCTCGGGCTGCTCAGTGCTAGAATTAAGTTTGCTTCTTTTGAGTGACAGGGCGAAACAGCTGCCTGCTGCTCTTTCTCTCTGTCCTCCTCCCACCCCACATTGGGCGCATCAAACGGCTTCCTGCCTTCACTCTTTTGTCCCCAGCGTTTACATTTTGCAGGAAGGCCGTGCCTTATGGGCCGCCTGTTTACCTCCAGATGGATTTCATAGTCTTGTGTTCCTTCACAGGGCTGTTTCAGGAGCAAAGCTGCTAATATGTTCACGTGCAGGTGGGGAAACTTAACTGCATGCTTGTTGGGAATTCAGGGGGACTTGCTTCTGAGGCCCCTATGCCCTGAAAGTTAGTTGTGTTTTAAATCCATCTTGATAACCGGCCTTGTATTTCCCACTGAAGGGGGCTTGCTTCTGAGTAGACACTCATAAGGTTGCACCATAAAGCTTAGGTACATTCAATCCCATTGGTTCCGGTGGCTTTAATTCCTAAGCTGCTTTGTTCTCTCATGGGACAGGGCAACTCTTGTCAACTTTCATGTGCACCCAGCACGGTGTACCAGGGCCTCCCAGCCACTAGGAACAGTTTTTGGAGGAGACTGGGTAGAGAGGGGAAAGTTGCCAAAGCAATGTTCCTTGTACTGTATTCTGTTCATGGAAGCAAATTTAGACTCTAAGCTGGTGTCCTAAAACTGCCTAGGATCAGACTTCACCTTTCTCTGAACTGGGGCCTAAGGTAAACATCCCAGACTGCCCACACAACTTGCTTCAGGCTGCATTATATGTCTGTGGCAGAGATGAAACTTAGATCTCGCAGATCTGTGTCTGCCTGTCTGTCTTCTGAGTCATGGTGTCTGCCAGATGTATGTATATTTGTGAGCATTTGAAACTGGACCTGTTGCTTTTTCAAAAGGAGTCTGAAATGTTCCTTCTGAGGATCAAGAAGGGTGGCTGAGTCAAAGGTTTCACGTAAAGTGCTATAGAAACAAAGGGCAATATATTTTGCATTGTCTTCAAAGAGTTCATTGAAACTTTTCTTCTGCTTGATCAGCTTTCCTTTCTTAATTGAACAGCATGTGGAGATGAAACTCCTATTCA
The DNA here is from genome assembly GCF_965113315.1 of Podarcis vaucheri. Taxonomy (NCBI): domain Eukaryota; kingdom Metazoa; phylum Chordata; class Lepidosauria; order Squamata; family Lacertidae; genus Podarcis; species Podarcis vaucheri. The sequence goes on from NC_138763.1 coordinate 65,034,142, forward strand.
GATAGTAACTTCATTGAGGGACCTGTTTATTTTCTCTCTACTCATTCAGGAATTGTGAGAACCTGTTTAGTCTTGGCTTTTCCCAAAGTGACTCATCCCTGATCAAAAAAGGCTTTATTCTACCTTCTATACAAAAGGGTTTTCCTTTTTTTGAAATAAATCATCATCAAGGCAACTTCAGATGCCTTGTCCCAAAGCCCGTTGCGCTGTGTGGAAGTTCAAGGCTGCTTAACTGGGCTATTGAGCCAGAGTTTCATGGGAACTACCTAAAGAATGAATAAAATGTGATAGTGGGTGCTGGGCGGCAGAAACAACTGTGGGAGAGGCTGGGTCATAGTCGTTAAAGGGACATTAGACAGCTGGCTAGTGCTATAGATCCTAGTCGGAAATTGCCAGCCTATTAGCTCTATTTGTCTCTTTCCCCTAGACTAGAGGCAGACTGCAATAAAAATGCAGCGGTCTTCCTCAAAGGACCAGTGTGAGAACATTTCTTACTTACAAATCTTACAGGCTGCCAAACTTAAAACGTTGGGTTTCTATCTGGAATGTCTTCTTCATTTTAGTTTTTAATAATAAACAAATGCACGTTATCTGCTCTGGAGTTAAGAGTTGCCACCTGTTTCTGGCAGGACTCCTGTGGTTTTAAACAGGGTAGAAATTCAACAGGTGCAGTGGTTGAATTTCTGCCTTTCGTGCTACTGTTAAAGGCACATAACCCCTGCTGGAATAATGATGGCAACTCTTCTGGAATTACCAGTTAATATACTGTACTGATTCGCTTATGTTAATTTCATAAATAGTTGCCACCTATTTCTGAACCCTTTGGTGTGTGTGTAGTTGCCTCTGGTTGTACAAATGCACTCTCAGCAGTTACCACTGCTATAAATGTCAGTTGATGTTTAATTATAGCAGCGTTCTGAAAGAGTAAAGGTCTGGATGTGGCTGACAACTTGGGTCAATTCTCTCTTGAGGAAGGAGAGCATGCATCTTATTCTAAGCATATTTACTCAGATGTAAATACAACTGAAAGCACCAGAACTTACATATTTGTAAGTATGCTTAGGATTGCAGCCTTTTAAGCATTAATCTGTCTGAACAGCACCTTAGTCATACTCACATATAGGTCACAAACAGGAGCAGGGCTGCCCCGTTCTGTTCTACTGACAACTGAAGCATCAACATCTCTTTGAAACTAAACCAGTGTACTTGGCCTGGCAGCTGTTTTGAAGCATGAGTGGTTTGTGTGACTATCATCCCATTTTTCTGCTCTCTCGCCAGCTTCTTAAAGCCTTTGTTGATCCCAGTGTGAGCTAAGAAAGATAGCTGAAGTCAGATGTGCCTTCGAAAAAAGATCCTGAAATTCTGGATTTATTCCGCAGTAAATCATTCTTTGCTGCAAACTAAATCCAAACTATTATTTGGGGATATTCCGTCTTGATTACTTTAATTATAGACTTGTCTTGTCTTCAGTGGAAGTGATTCTCCGTCCTATTGGGCTGTGATGTCTTACCTTGCTGACTGCTCTGAGTCAGGTAACTAAAGCAGTGACTCTTGCAATTAACCCTTAACTACAAAGGATAATCGCTATCTAAGGCAGCTGAGCAGTAAAGTAAATTCAGGCCTTTGTGTGTCAAAGCATTTTATCTGTGGTTTTCCCTGTGAAAACCAAGAACACTTAGAATCATAGAATTGTAGAGTTGGAAGGGACCAACAAGGGTCCTCTATTCCAACCCCCTGCAATGCAGGGATCTTTTGCACCTACAACCCTGAGATTAAGAGTCTCGTGCTCTACAGAGCCCAATTTTTTTGAGCCCTTGGATATAGTGCTGGATAAAGTTTCCCTGTTCTAGCAACACCCAATGCTCGTTGTAATGATCTTTCATAACTTCCTAGACTACAGACTTGCTGGCAGTTTGTATTCTTAGCTCCAGTGAATTCTTGGGTACTTACATGCGAATAGATGGATCATAGCATCTGTTTTGTACAAACAAGTCTGGAGAGGTGATAAGTGCTGGCATGCCTGCTAGTCAGATGTGCTAATTGGCTGCCTCCCCTTGGTCCAGCTGTGAGCTGGAGATCCAGTAACCCTTTCCACCACAGAGGTGTTGTGAAAGCAATGATTATAGGCAGATCTTGCTAATGTAATAGAAGCCAGTGTAGTGGGCTGTCCCAGCTGCTCATATGCATAGGGGTGTTACTGTTCTAGATCAGCTGAAGAAGCCTTTTGCCTTGTCTGTTACGTGAGCACTGTTACAAGTAATAGGATTGAAGGCTAAAGTAGTTTGGGTGGTGGTGGTAGGGATGGAAAGGCCTATGAACAACCCTTACATATATGGTGAGAACTGGAGAGAACAGGCAACAAAATAAGGCTTTTGTCCAAAAACTGACTCTTTATAATGTACTGCAGTAATCAGATGCAGGACAATGTAAACCCATTTGTGTTACTTGGAACCTTGTGGTATTTTGTTATGTTTGATTTTGGTATGGAAATTTGTTCCCATGTTTGATTCTAGATATATCTCTTCTTCTATTTGACACCTGCTGTTACACTCCATTACGTTATAAATAAATAAAAATACAAAAAAAGGCCCACTCCTGGGCACTGATGGAATCCAGTGGATTCCTGAATGGTCAGTGGAATTTTCTTGCATATGGAGCTAGTAATTCTGTCAAGGCCTTAGTCTCTAGGGAGATGTGGCAGGCCGTCAACACTATTGTTCCTGAGTGTCCTTTCTAGTGCTGTGGAGTCAGTGCTGTTCCCTGGTACTCAAAAGAGCTGCAGCTGATGAAATGGGCTGGATGATAAGTGCATTTCGAACTCACCACTCATTGTAGCTAATTTGGATGCATGCAGGATGTTGTGTATGTGTAGCTATGTGAGATGGCGGTGCACCCAGAGCTATTTGACAACTTCCACCTGGCTTTCCCTTTGGAGGGAAGGTAGGTACCCGAGAGGGTTGTAGCAGCCCAGCTTCTTGCACTCTTGGAAGAAACTGATTACCTGGACCCTGTTCTTCTTCCTTGATTTTTCAGTGACTTTTGATACTATTGACCATGGGATCCTGCTAGACTTGTGAGTAGGGACTGGGAGGCATTGTGTAAAACAGTGTTTCCCAAACGTTTTTGGGCAACGGCACACCTGTTTACCGGAAAAAAATCTCGCGGCACACCACCATTAAAGCCCCGCCCCGTGACGTCAGCGCGCAGCGTCACGCCGGGAGGGACGCACAAAAGTGAACGTTTTTTCCCTTCCCCTTGCCGGGGTGGGAGGAGGCAGCAGAGCGAGGGACTGAGGGACGGCGGCAGCTGAGGCGGCGGCGGCTGTTGTGGTGGTGGCGGCGATAGCGGGCGGAGGAGGAGCCGTCGCCGGGAGTTGCTGCTGCTGCTGTTGCTGCTGCTGCCCGGACATGCCGGCCTCCTCCTCCTCCGCTGTCTCGCGCTCCTCCCTTTTGCGCGCGCTGCCCCGCCGCTCGGCACCACCACCGCGGAGCCGCCCCCGGCTCGACGCGGATCCTCGCCGCCGCCGCCTCTCGCCACCCGACTCGCCCGCCTCCCTCCCACGGCACACCAGCCGGTGTCTCACGGCACACTAGTGTGCCGCGGAACACCGGTTGGGAAACACTGGTGTAAAAGTGCTTCTGCTCCTACTTACAGGACACATTTAAGAGACTGGCATTGGGTGGCTATATACAGACCTTGGCAACTATCTTCTAGGAATGATGCAGGAATGTGGTTGTGTTTTAAAGGGTTGTTTTTGATCTGTTGATAATTGTAATTCCTGCTTTATTTGTAATTGAGTTTTAAGACAGTAGTTAGTTGCTCTGGCAGGAGGTAAGGAGTGATATAAGAACAACAAATACAGTTGTATCTTGGAAGTCAAACGGAATCCGTTCAACTTCCAAAATGTTCGAAAACCAAATTGCGGCTTCTGATTGGCTGCAGGAAGCTCCTGCAGCCAATCAGAAGCCACGGAAGCCTTGTTGGATGTTCGGATTCCAAAAGATCATTCGCAAACTGCAACAATCACTTCTGGGTTTGTGGCGTTTGGGAGCCAAAACGTCTGAATTCTAGGGCATTTGGGATCCAAGGTACGACTGTAAATGTAACATTCAAGTAGAGTCATCACAAGATCTGGAGTGTGGTGTCATCAGTAGAAAGAAAAAAAAAAGAGAAACTGTAAACCCTAGGTTCCTAAACCTTAAAAATGACTTCAGTTTCTTTAATTTTGGTTAGTTTCAATGCCCGTGTAGTAGTGGCTGTCTTTTTTAAAGTGCCTGTTATTCTCCACTTAGGAGCTGAAGCTTCCATCCTATAAAGGCCAGTCTCCCCAGTTAAATCTGAGAAGATACTTTGCAGACTTGATTGCCATTGTGAGCAATCGCTTCAGGCTCTGCCCTGCTGCCCGCCATCTTGCTGTTTATCTCCTGGACCTCTTTATGGACCGTTACGACATATCCATTCAGCAGCTGCATGTGGTGGCTCTTTCCTGTTTGCTTTTAGCGAGTAAGTATGAAGCAACAGGATTAACAGATTTGAAAATCATATTTCCCATTGTTCGGTTAAAAGCTCCTCCGTTTTCCAGTCTGTTACATGTCCTATAACTATGCAAAAAGAAAAAAGAGAAGCACCACCCTGCATGATATCGAAGGATTGTGAGGGAGACACAGGGCCTTGGCAGTTTCTCAATGAGCATTGTTCTATGTAGATTCAATCTCATTCTTATATCCACATGTCCTGTGTTAATATCACATTACTCTCTGGCCTGCCTCAGGTACAGTCGCACTGTGGTTTTTGAATTTAATCCATTCTGGGAGTCTGTTTGACTCCCGGAACAGTTCGAAAACCAAGGCGTGGCTTCCGATTGGCTGCAGGAGCGCCCTGCAGCCAATTGCAAGCCATGCCAGATGTTCGGCTTCCGAAAACCAAAATAATCCCTTCCAGTTTTGAATCGTTCAGGAGCCAAAACATTCGAGTTCAAAGGCGTTCAGCTTCCGAGGTTCCACTGTATGAATCACATCAAAAGCAAGGTGACTGGGGCTGTGTTTAAACCTGCCCCCGAAATTGTGTGACTCCTCCCACCTCTGCCATGTTGATCATAACTTATAAATTGGGAGTCTACATGTGGAGTCTCACTACACAGTGTGGAACCCCAGGCAGGAAGCATTTCAGATTGTGCCGGGATCCTCAGCAAATAGAAAGAAAACCATAACTTCTGCAGCAGAGAGCTAATGTAATGAAGGGTAGAGCTAAAAGCAGCCCCTGTCCCAATGAGTAAATTGTGAAGAGGGCTTTGGGTGAGCAGCAGAATTCCTGCTAGAAGTTGTTGTGTCTACCTCAGGAGCTTCTGGACAATTGATTTCGCAATTTAACAAAGGATGAAATACCTCAGAATTTCAAATATTTCGATACTATACCTAGTTGTCCACATCAGAATCCTCTCTCTATCACATTTACAAAAATACGGAAACCAAAACTGGTTATTTCAGATACTGCGGCATTGAGTATGGCATACATCCCAAATAAAAAGCAATCGCTTTCTACTCGGTGAATATATCTGAAGTGGCAAACCAAATCTGCCTTGAGTCTACTCAAAACGCTTTTGTCAAAACCTTAAAAAAAGAAACATATAAATAAATCCATTTATATTGTCAACCTAAATGAGCAACCTATATTTAATTTTAAAACTGAGGACCAGATCTACCATAGATTTTGTAAATGTATATCCTTTATGCTTAATAGAAAGTGTATATATGCTCTGGTTAGGCCGTTATCTACCTCTGCAGCTTCTCGCTATGAGGTGATATAAGGTACTACAAGTGCAACAGAATCCCTGTTGTAATGTTTTGCAGGTGGTGGCAATTAGCTAATCCTCTGTAGCCGGACTGACTAGCATGCTCTTCTCCAGATGTTGTTCAACTCCCATCAGCCCCAGCCAGCCTGAACAATGGTTGAGGATGATGACAGTTATGCTTCAACTCCTGGAAGGCATCCTGATGGCTAACCCTGCTGTATAGCAGCTGCTATTATTTTTATTTTGCAACGTTGATCCGTTTCTTTTTGAGGCACTGCCGTTCCTCCACGAGGAGCTAAAACATAAATACATTTGTTTTTATCGTGTACCTATGCTGTAATGGAATTTTACCTTCTCACTTCCCTCAAGGTAAATTTGAAGAGAAGGAAGACAGTGTGCCCAAACTTGAACAGCTAAACAGCTTGGGTTGTATGACTAACATGAACCTGGTACTAACCAAACAGAACTTGCTGCACATGGAGCTGCTGTTACTAGAAACCTTTCAGTGGAACCTCTGCCTCCCGACAGCTGCTCACTTCATTGACTATTACCTCTCCATTGCCGTTCACGAGTCCGATCTTCACGATGGATGGCCAATGGTTTGCTTGGACAAGACAAAGTTGTACATGGCAAAATATGCCGACTACTTTTTGGAAGTATCCCTGCAAGGTGCGTTTTCATGGCTTTGTTCTAAAGACCCCCCTAGTTACTTAGGTTACACAGCTAATACTGTGCTTGACTAAACCGTGATCCTCCGATGTCTCTCCAGATCATGCATTTTTAAATTATGCCCCTTCGTTAGTGGCTGCTGCATGTGTGGCTTCTTCAAGGATTATCTTGCGTCTTTCTCCAACGTGGCCAGCAAGACTCCATCGCCTTACTGCCTACTCCTGGGACTTCCTGGTTCCATGCATTGAACGATTGTTGGTGTAAGTTTTTCAAGCAGTCTCTGACGTGATGGTGTGGGTTTAAATCGCCCAAGTGGTGGAATGCAGTGGGGTGTATGTGTTTTGTTTTGCCTTGTGATCCCTTTGAAGAAACTGGTAGTCATGCTGGTGTCATTCTTGATTCTGGCAACTGGTTCATTTTTAGCTTAAATGCTTTCACAATAATTGCCACATTTTATTATCCCCCCCCCGATGACTTCCCCCTTTTCTGCCTGAAATTCATCCTAGTTATCACAGACTTCAACCTTGTGTGTTTTGGCTAAGGTACAAAGTGCCTTTATTAAGGGGACTTTCATTCTAATCTTGCCTTCCTTGGGACCCACTTGACAAAATCGGCTTTTGACTTGAATGTGGTTTCCCCCTCCTTGTGCTGCCTTGCTCTGCATCCATTGTCTTCAGCCTGCAATCCACCACTTTAGAAGGTGTGAAATTGTATGATGGCTTTATTCATACAACTATTTTTATTTAGGCTTTTTATTGTGGAGTTTTTATTTGCATTACTACTGCAAGGAAAATCTGGCTTGTGGTGGCTTTGGTGCCTTAGAAATAGTTGCATAAACAGTACCTTGTCTGACTTCTATCAGTGCACTTATTGGTTATCTTTCTACTGAAGTACCCAAGGTGATGTACCTACAATAAAATGAAAGAGCAGAAGCATACACGTTTAACAGCATAAAAACTAATCTAACAATATCCATAAGATAGCCAGAATAAGTCAAATACAGGAAGTTGTAAAGACGACTCAGGAGTTCTGTGCTTCATTCATACCCACCAGATGGTGATAAACATGAAACTTATTATTTTTGATTAAACTGTCACCTGTTTCAAACATTCATGAATTCATTTGCTTAAAGTATACCCTTTTAATGCCCTGCTGCTAAACTCATGGTCTTGCATGCATGCCCTATCAATTTCAACAAGCTATGTTCACAAATGACAGTGTTTTGGATTGCAGATTTAAGGTGCCAGAATGCGGAGCTTATTAAGCATACTGAAACTATTAAAAAAATAATAGCCATTCAGAGTATAACCTTCTGAGGTGTATTTTATTGTAAGGATAGGAAACCTGTGGGCTTTTAGATGTTGTTGGAGTGAAACTACTGCCCATTGGTGATATTGACTGGGGCTGATGTAAACTGGAGCCCAACAACTCAAGAGCCACAGATTCCCCTTCTCTGGTTTACTGTTTCCCCCCCCCCAAAAAAAAAAAAAAATACCAAGTTTTGCATATGTAAAAAAAGAAACACCCTGTTTTAAAATCAACCTTAGATGCTGTTTTTAAAATGCATCAGCAATGTAAATTCAGATCTGCATCTGTTTTGGAAGGCTGCTTATTTTCTGACAAGTCTCTTCCCGCCCTCTGCCCCCCAGTCCAATTGTTTTACAAGGATGTAAGTGCTTGTTACATTTGCTTTACATGAGGTAATGTCTGTGAAACAGAATACTGAGATTATTATTGTGTTCTATTGTTGTTGAAACGGGGGGCAGGATCTAAAGCATTGTAAATAATGTTCACACCTGTATATGTGTGTTTCTCTCCCCACACGGACATCCTCAGTTTCTTCCCACAGAAATTTCCATGCATATCAAGTAGGCTTTGATATATGAAGAAATACTCTCACCCCAATATGCCTGCTTGCCTGCCTGCATGCATACATACATACATACATGGAATGGGTGGGTTCTGGTTTCCAGCCTCTCTAAAATGGATAGTGAAACAAAGTTTTAATATTATATTCTAGAGCCCATGATAATGATGTAAAAGAAGCCAACAAGCAAAAAGGACAGCACGGTTCTCAAGCAGCCCAGCACAGTTTATTTCAAACAACCCCACAGCCTCCACAGCAGCACATACCCCAGTATGTTCAAGCACATCAGACTCCTCAGCAGTTTCATCCAACAGCGCAGCAGCAAAACTGCCAGCAGATTTTGCCATCTGGCCACACGTCGTCTTATCCACTGCAGACTTGCCCAGCTGGTTTACAAGGTGGTGTCCAGGCTAGAGGTCATATACAGACGGCTGCTGGAATGTCACTAACTGTCCCCATAGAAGTGAAGCCATGTATAAGTGTTTCTTACAACCGAAGCTATCAGATCGCTGGACGTTATCCTTGCATTACTCCCTGCTTTGAGAGGTGATAACTACAGCAAAACGCTGCAAGAAGGACAGTCCTCTATTTTTCCTCTTAACAGCAGAGAAGTAGTTGAATCCTTTTTTTTAAAGGTAACTCGATTGCAGGAACTGCTAATATGAGATTATACCTACTGATAAGGTGTTAATAACCTGAGAAGGATGGACTACTCCCCGTTCACAGTTGTATTTGTTCAGTTGAAGCCTGCACTTAAAACTAATGCTGAGAAACTGCTGCACTGGCTTAGTTTGTCTTCCCATGAAGAGGAATGATCCTGTGTGGTTCTAAAGGGACCACTGCATCTACCCTTCGCTATACAGTATTGAATAAGACTTTAAACTCCACCAAGTGCCATGCTTTCCTTCAGGATGGAGAGCCACATGGGAGAGAGGAGAGAACCTATTGATTGAAATTGGCAGTTCCGCTCTCGTTCAAGATCTTTGGATGAGATTTTGTGTTAGAATGCCCTTTGGGTTAACTTTTTTGTATATCTCATACTTCAAAGTACTTTAGTGTTTGCTGAAACCAGTTTAGAGCTAAACTGTCATACTAACTCAGGGAATAATCAAACTACTTTGATACTGGTGTATATCATTTAAGTAGTGTTCTTGGGTTTCCTCACTCAGGGTAATGGCCATAGCAAATACCAAAGGGAGTTCAGATACTCATCCAGACTACTCCCTTAATCCAAAATTGTGCTTTCTATTGGGAAGAATGGTGTGCTATCTTCAAACAAAACCAATGTTGTACCATAGCCAACTGAATATTGTTTGTGGTTTCCCCTAGATTATGTAACCAACTATTTATGACCCAAATCCTTTTTTTCCCCCTCTCCATTGTATTGAATTCCTACTTAAATTGGGAGAAAGTACAATTTAAATCTTTTCAAGAAGCATAGCATTGTACATGATAGTTGCAGAGCAAATACGGGATTGAAGTTCTCAGGCTCTACCAGAACAGCTACCACTTCTTGTTTCTACAATCGTATTAATAGTGATTCAGATATTTTTCTGATGTGAACTAGATAGTCCTACAAAGACTGCTAAGTGCATAACTATCAGAAAGGTGATAGTTTTTAGCTATTTAATTTCCTATATTTGGGTTCATACCAGCAACAGAGTGGCAAATGGGTGAACACCTTACATCTTCTCTAGCTTCCTATCTGATGTAGATGTGAGAAGGAATCCATGATGGTTGAAGGCAGAGGGTAGCACTTGCTTCCTGATGTCTAGGGATGGATTAAGTTTTTCAAAAGAATAGTATGAGTTGATAGGGGAAAGTATATATAAAAATTGTCAACAGATTTTCCTCACAAAAGGGACCATCCCCAAACACTTGGTGCTCTGAGAGAAATGGCACTGCTTGATGAAAAGGCTCTCCTAGAGCTGAGTATGCTGCAAGAAAATATTCTTTAATTTAGAGGAGAAACAATCCTCTGAGGCAATTATTTTATACCGTAATATATTTTCAGGGTGTCTTTGACAAATGTGAGTTTTTGAGAGAAGGGAACATTCTGAGAACACCACCAATTTGATAAAGTGTCCTTGCTACTTCTTTCCTAAGGTATTGCCTTGTTTTCCTCTCACATGCTGTCCTTTAAAGGGGCAGAGAGAAGGTTACAAATAGAAGAGGTAGAGGTCTGATGGTATCACTTGTGGTGGTTTCACTTTAATATGTGAGGATGAAGGACTACAGAATGCATCTGAAAAGGAAAGATACTCAAATTAGTTTGTAATACTATACGTAAGACTCTTCATTGTTTGACTACCTCAATAATACGTTGAATGTACAGTCTTGTGGTAATCCATGACTTGAAATAACAGCAGGTTACTTATTTTGTGTTCTTTTTTTACATTGGGTTCATTTTCATTCTCCATGTGTGAGACAGCAAACGAGTTACTAATACAAAAGACGTCTATTTTGTAGGCCTGTACACTCAAACATTAGCTGATAATTAACACTGGAATTATGGGGGAGGGTAATTAGTTAACAGCAAAGCCTATGTGTAATAGGGTATTGTTTGTATTTAAGTCATTAGACTTAAAAGGATCCACTATGTGCTATTGGGTTTGTGGTTTTCTGCTCTGAATTTTTTATTTATTTATTATTTACCGTAGCCTTTTGAGTTTGACATACTAGCAGGATATTGACAATAGAATATGCACTGTGAACCATTTCCAGTTATTGCTTTTTTATATATAAAAAAATGGTTTTGGTCAATCTCCACTGAATCCACACACTACTTGAAATTCCAACTGAAGGAATTATGTGTCGTGGTCATGCAAGAGAAATGTCTACAATAAAAAAATTCCAGCTGAGTGCCATGCACTCATTTTAAAAATAAAACTAGTTTTGAGCAATCATCTCTCTAGTGGTCTGTATATTTGAGTGCAGCAATTGAATGGAGCTCATTCTATACCATATGTCCCAGCATGTTTGTTTTTTTTTTAAAAAATATGCTAACTCTATAAACAAAATAGGCAGGAAATACTTTTTTAAAAATCTATAGCAAAAAAGGTCTACTTTATGCTCCACCACTGACACATCCTCCTCTTCTGAGAAGGAGAGGAAGCAAGACAGGAAATGTTTCTGTATTAGGTTATAAACAACTAGCAGTGGAACTATAGGCTATTTATGCTGAAATCACATTGAAATCAGCATGGTTAGAGGGCAATTGCTAACAGAATGACATAGAATTCTACAGCTAGCTATTCAACAATGTATTTCTACTCTTGTACTAAAGGAAATACAAAACATACATAACTGCAAACTTGGAAGACACTGACTATTGAGCATAGTATGGTATGCAGGAGTGTCTACAGAATGAACCAAATCGCTGGCTAATATGCCATTTCAGACATTATCCAAAGGTAAAGGAGATTTGGTCCCTTGGCTTTATGGTGAGTATTGATTCAAGGGTGCTTTCACTGGGTAGTCATTAGAAACACATGTCCTTGAACCAGCAATATAACATTTTGGCTAATTTAAATCTTGCAATATAGAGATGTGTGCAAGGAAAGCTTTTATTTTCTGATTATTAAAATCTTTTTCATGCTGTTTACCACTGCAGAAAGTAAATGAAAACACAAGTTAATACAATTACAAATGAACAGCATTTTTACATATATCTAGTAAGCAATATGTGAGGAACATTTAAGAGATAATCTCTGCAAAAGCAATGTGAATCTCAAGACATAACTACTACTTGTTGATATAAGAGTGAAAATTCAGACATCACAATCAGCAAGCTCCTCAAGGCTGCATCAAAATTCTTGATTCCTGAAGAGTTTTGTGTACTGCTTACTGATGGCGTACCAAAGATACTAAATATATCCAGACAGATAACATGTTATTTGGGTAAGGATGAATATACACAGCAAGAGCAAATTCTGTGTTGGGAACCTCTGAAGAATGAATTCCTGTCTGATAAACAGCTTCAGTTATTGACTGTAGATCCAGATACGGCATTTGAATAGGAAATCCTGTAACCTACAAAAAATTAGAAATTAAATTATAAAGTAATCACTCTGTCAAACATCAAACATTGCATATTTGCTCAGCAATGATATTAAACTTTAGAAAGTATAAATTCTGTAACATTTTTCAGTATCTTAACACTGTGTTTCATGTCTGAAGTTTGTTTAAATAAAAACAAGGCCACCTAGTGAAATAATTAAGTTCTGGTTCTGAGTTCTGGCTTTACCTCTGAGCACTAGCCTCCTCAACTCTAAATCTTAGGCTTGATCCCTTATCTCCGAACCCTTGTGCCTAGCTCCTAAGTGATGTCTGCCTGTGGCTCAGTCCTGACTGCAAAGATCCAAACCCCCACCCCCTTTATAAGAGCAGAAATAATGGGAGTGAGTGTCCCTGAGAACAGGACATTTCAATAATCTAGCAGCATAAACACTAACCCAGTAATGTTCCTGGAAAGCCTCCAAATTATTTTCTTCTTTTTCTCTAGCTGTCTGTCCATTTCTAAATTCTAGATTTGAGAGAATTTGTCGTAAGACACTGGTACACTGTCGATGCCACCGAGTTGGCTGCTGAGATCGCCATTCCATAAATTTCTTTTTCAAAGTCTTTTCAATCCTGTTTTTTTAAAAAATGTAGCAGCATGAACAGTAACCATTACAGCATTGTATTAACAAAACATAGTGTTGTATTAACATTGTAGTGACAAAACGTCTAAATTAGTGGATGTCATGGAATGTAGGACACAAACAATATTTGCAAAGGGGAAAATTACATACAAACCATACATGCAGGAGAAGCTATGATAAGAAGGAAGAGAGGCTGAATGGAAAGTGGTCATGATGTCAAGTTTGCTAATGGGCCTTGCCTTTTGAGTGGCATAACTGACACTGCAACAGAAGAAGGCAGATGACTTATTACAAGGCTTCCTTCTGGTCAGCAGGCTGGATGAAAAAACTTCTTTTTTTGGCATCTTTTAAATTGATGCCAGTTAATCATATATTAGGGACGCGGGCTTGCCGATCAGGTTGGCAATTCGAATCCCCGCGACGGGGTGAGCTCTCGTTGCTCAGTCCCTGCTCCTGCCAACCTGGCAGTTCGAAAGCACGTCAAAGTGCAAGTAGATAAATAGGTACCACTCCGGCAGGAAGATAAACGGCATTTCCGTGCGCTGCTCTGGTTCGCCAGAAGCGGCTCAGTCATGCTGGCCACATGACCCGGAAGCTGTATGCCAGCTCCCTCAGCCAATAAAGCAAGATGAGCACCGCAACCCCAGAGTCGGTCATGACTGGACCTAATGGTCAGGGGTCCCTTTACCTTTACCTTTAATCATATATTATAATAAAAAACAATAAGTATATAAAACCAAAAAAAGAGAGAAAAGAGAAAGGGGGGAACAAAACCCCCTTCTAAGGTAGATCTTAACCCTAGTCTCACACTGAAGGGGATTGACTCTTCCAGCTCTCAACTGGGAGCTTTCCTTTCTTCTCTTAGCCTCTCACCCTGGGAGATCTTCCCAGTGGCGTAGCGTGGGGGGTGCAGGAGGGGCCGGCCGCACCGGGCGCAACATCTGGGGGTTAGGGTTAGGGGGCGCAAATCCACAGGTTAGGGGGCGCAAATTCACGGGTTAGGGGGCGCAAATTACTTGCCTTGCCCCGGGTGCTGACAACCCACGCTACGCCACTGGATCTTCCCTTGCCTGCCTCTCACATGGGGTCTTTCACCAACCATTCATCACCTTCATTAGCCCAAAGTAGAGGACATCAAAAATGAAACAAATCTTGGACCTAGAATAGTATTTCACTGTTTTCTTTTTTATGGAAGATGCTTGACAGGTTGGTGATGGTGTATTACATAGACTCTTTTCAGTCTGAGTTCAGGCCTCTCTCATAATACTAGAACACAGAATTATACAGTGGAAGATTAGAACAGACAAGAAGAATCACTTCTTCACACAATGCATATTTAAACTATGGTATTTCCTTCCACAATATGATATGATATAACTACAGCCTGCGGCTTTTCTATGAAAATAAGAGTGGTAACATTAAATGCTTTAAAGTGAGACATCATACGTTCGGAAAAGTCGGAAACTGAAGCAGGCAAGTTACTTTTATTTCCTTGCTATTTTCTGTACCTTATTTGGGGACTTTCTCCTCTACTGGACTTTTCTAAATTCTAAAGACTTTAAAACCCCCAGCCCCGGACTTGCAGTGGGACAAAAGGCTACTTTGCGGATACATTTATAAATTTGAAATGGACACTTAGAGGCATTACTGTTGGATACAATTAAACAACTGTACTTTGCACCTTTTAAGAAACTTATGGCAATATTGTGAGAGCTCTGCTAGAGGGAAAAGGTCTTTTCCAAGGATCATCGTTAATTTACTTAACTTAAGGAACTTTAATGGCGTCTGAAATTTTGTTTCTTCTTCCCTGAATTGCAACATTACTCCCTCTAGTGGAACTTGGGACTTACAATTTCTTGAGAACCAACTTTGCTTTGTCTTTCTGTGGTTAGATTGTTTACGCTTGCGCCTGCCTTTCTCATGAAACTTTTGACAGTCTGACCTTGAATCCAAAGACAGGTGTGGAATGAGCGACAGGGTAAAAACAAGAGCTGCGTCGAAGGCAGGGAAAGGCAAACTGACACAAACAACCCTGTTTTCTCAGGGACGTAGATCTTCAGTCCCTGCTGTTTTACAGACTGCACCCTCGCCAACAACACCAGCTGAAGAAGCTGAACAACCAATAGGTGAGGATATGGCATCTGGAGGATCTAACACTCTTTTAGAGGAAATGTTACAACAATTCGCAATTTTGAACAAAAAAGTGGATGATCAAACTGCAAAAATTGACTTAGCCACATCTTCAATTACCAAACTTTCGGAACAGGTGGCCAAGCATTCACAAGATATTGGAAACTTAAACGACGCAACATCTGAAAATCGAAAATTGGCGGAGGCTGCGATTGGAAAAGCAGAGGCTGCAGCCAAAGGAGTGGAGGAACTGAAAGGAGAGGTAAGACCGCTCCACAAACATATTACAGACCAGCAGGCCTACCTGTCTTTGGTGGAACTGCGAAACAGGGAAAATAACCTGAGATTACGCTCTATCCCAGAGATTGAGAAAGAGGATTTGACCGGCTTTTTAACGGCAGAATTTTCCAAATTCTGGGGTATAAACCAAGACACAGATTTCAAAATAACGACTGCATTTAGATTGGGAAGAGTCGTTGGGAAGGACAGGCCTAGAGACTGTTTGATTATTTTAAGGACTAAACAGGAGAGAGACAAGCTACTTGATCTACACTTCAATAAAGCACTTGTGATCCAGGATAGAAGAGCACAAATTTACAAAGATATCCCTAAACAATTACTGGATCTAAGAGCCAACTACACTGACCTAACTGGACTTTTGAGAGGTAACGGAATACCTTACAGGTGGGAGTTCCCACAAGGTGTCTTATTTAAATACAAAGGAAAGAAGATAAAAATCAAAACGAAAGAGGATTGCCAGAAGTTCCTACACGATCACGGAGAAGACCTACAGAAAGGAGCAGCTATTTGGCCACCACCAGAGTTAGGGAAAGAGTTACCACCTTCGGACTCGGACAAAAAAGAGGACACCCCACAAGAGTAACAACAGATTGATACAAGATGTCTCTGCAGCTGTATAGTTGGAACATTAATGGCGCGAATTCCCCAGAAAAACGCAAACGGATCTTCCATATCCTAAAGAAAGAGAATTTGGATATAATTTGTTTGCAAGAAACCCATGTGACAAGGGTACACAGGAAGGTGTTAACAAATAAAAGATTAGGCCAAGAATTCATCTCATCAGACAGAGTCAAGAAGAGAGGCGTGGTGATTTACGCCAAAGAGACTCTTTCACCGAAACTTTTGTTTAAAGATGAACAAGGAAGAATCCTGGCTATTGAGATTTCGACCCGAGGAGAGAAAATTTTGATATTAGGAATTTATGCACCAAACGAGGGGAAATCAGAATTTTATAAGAAGCTGCATGAGACATTATTGGACTATCTGGACTATTCTAACATCATTATGATGGGAGACATGAATGGGGTTGTCTCTACTTTTATGGATAAGTCACAGAACCAGAATTTGACTAAAGATGGAAGACTACCAAAAACTTTCTTTGAACTAACTGACAATATGGATTTAATTGACTCATGGAGGACGAGAAACCCCCTAGGTAAAGAAGGAACTTTCTTTTCTGAGGCCCACCTGTCATGGACAAGGATCGACCAAATTTGGACAACTAGAGGGCTGGCACCTAAGACCACAAAAATAGAAATCTGCCCAAAGACTTGCTCCGACCATAACGCTCTGAAAATGGAAATGAGATTTACTACTGCCGACTCCTTCAGATGGAAAATGAATGACAACCTGCTAAGAGATCAAGAGATTGTAAAGAAGGCCCAAAAAGCTTTAAAGGACTATTTTGAAATCAACTTGAACACCTCGGTGGAAAAAAGAACAATCTGGGACGCGAGCAAAGCTGTTATGAGAGGGTTTCTGATACAACAGAATACGATTAAGAAAAAACTCTGGAATGGTAAAAAGGACAAGATATTGGAGAAGATAAGAGACGGCGAGAAAAAATTAAGATTAAACCCAAAATCCAAAGAGACCTTAAGAGAAATTAAATTCCACCAGTCACAATATGCGCAACTGATTAACCAAGAAGTGGAATGGAGAATTAAACAAATGAAACAAAGATCATTTGAATCGGCGAATAAATGTGGGAAACTGCTAGCTTGGCAGTTGAAAAAGAGACAAAAATTAAACTACGTTACCAATCTAGAAGTTGAAGGAAAGAACATTCAGAAACCGGGAGAAATTAGAAAGTGTTTCCAGAAATACTTTAAAAAGCTGTATACACAAGGACCCGAGGATGTAACCGAGATAGAACAATTTTTGAAAGAAAATGGTCTTCCAGAAATATCTCAAGAGAAGAGATCAACCTTGAATTGTAAAATAACACAACAAGAAATCGAGGATGCCATTCAGAATATGCAGCTGGGCAAATCTCCAGGACCTGATGGACTTACCTCCAAGTATTATAGGACGTTAAAAGACTATTTGATACAACCACTAGAGGAGGTTTGTAACCAGATTATGGGGGGAGGGAAGGCACCAGATACGTGGAAAGAAGCATTCATCACATTGATACCTAAAGTGGAAACTGAAAAGACTCAACTCAAGAACTACCGTCCCATCTCACTCCTAAATGTGGATTATAAAATATTTGCGGATATTCTGGCCAACAGATTTAAAAAAGTATTAAATGAGATAATCCATAAAGACCAGGCCGGCTTTCTCCCAGGCAGACATTTGTTTGACAATACCAGGAACATTATTGATATCTTGGAACTTTTACAAACAAATATTAACACCAAAGCAGTATTGATCTTTATTGATGCGGAGAAGGCCTTTGATAATATTTCCTGGAAATTTATGAAGAAAAATTTGGAAGGGATGGGAGTGGGAAGGGGGTTTGAGAATGGAATAGAAGCAATCTATTCAGAACAAAAAGCTAAGTTGATAGTGAACAATGTGGTGACAGAAGAACTTCATATTGAAAAAGGAACACGACAGGGGTGCCCCCTATCCCCCTTATTGTTTATTTCAGTCCTGGAGGTTTTGCTGAACATGATAAGGGAGGATCGGCAGGTACAAGGAATACGGGTCGGAGCGAAACAATATAAACTGAAAGCATTTGCAGATGACCTGGTTTTAACACTACAGGAGCCAGAACCCAGTACAAAAAGAGTTTTAGAACTGATCCAGAAATTTGGTCGGGTGGCGGGTTTTAAGTTGAACAAGCAAAAAACTAAAGTCTTAGGGAAAAACTTGACGGCCATGGAAACAGAAGGGTTTCAGAAAGAGACAGAACTAAATATTGTTAAGAAAGTGAAATACCTGGGGGTCAATCTGTCTTCCAAGAATTTGAATCTATTTAAAGATAATTATGAGAAATGTTGGTTAGAAGTTAAAAAAGATTTAGAAACTTGGTCAAGACTGAAATTATCCTTGTTAGGCCGAATTGCAGCTATAAAGATGAACGTTTTGCCAAAGATGTTGTTTTTGTTTCAAGCCTTGCAGATTGTGGACAGAGTGGAATGCTTTGGAAAGTGGCAGAAGGACATTTCTAGGTTTGTCTGGCAGGGCAAAAAGCCCCGAATAAAGTTTAAGATATTAACTGATGCAAAAGAGAGAGGGGGGTTTGCCCTGCCGGACCTAAGGCTATACTATGAAGCGGCAGCCTTCTGCTGGATGAAAGATTGGATTCTATTAGAAAACACTGATGTCCTAGATCTGGAAGGCTTCAACAATTCGTTAGGTTGGCATGCGTATTTGTGGTATGACAAGGGTAAATCATATGGAATGTTTAAAAACCATATTGTCAGAAAAGCAATATATATGGTCTGGAAAAAATACAAAGACTTATTGGAAAGCAAAACTCCGAGGTGGATCTCACCAATAGAGGCCAAAGCTCGGAAAACAACCAATATGGAGGCTTATTGGCCGAAATATTGGGAAATAATAGAAAATATTGAAGGTAACTGGAGATTGCAGAGCTTTGAAAAACTAAAGGATAAGGTGCAAAATTGGCTGCATTATGCCCAAATTAATGAGGTTTTTAAGCTAGACAAAAAAACAGGTTTCCAGGTGGAAAAATCGAAACTTGAGACAGAGTTGCTTGAACCAAAGACCAAGTTATTATCGAGAATGTATAACTTGCTGCTTAAATGGAACACTCAAGATGAGACAGTTAAATCAGCAATGATAAAATGGGCTCAGGACATTGGTTATAATATTATGTCTGATGACTGGGAAAGGTTATGGACCACCGGTATGAAGTTTACTGCATGTAATGCTTTGAAAGAAAACATTATGAAAATGGTATACAGGTGGTACATGACCCCGGTTAAGCTAGCTAAGATTTACCATTTGTCCGATAACAAATGTTGGAAATGCAAGGAAGCTGAGGGAACATTCTTTCACCTCTGGTGGACCTGCCCAAGACTGAAGGCCTTCTGGGAAATGATCTATAATGAGTTAAAAAAGGTGTTTAAGTACACTTTTCCCAAGAAACCAGAGGCCTTCCTTCTGGGCATTGTCGGCCAGAAGGTGTCTAAAAAGGATAGAACTTTTTTTATGTACGCTACAACAGCAGCAAGAATTCTTATCGCTAAGCATTGGAAGACCCAAGATTTGCCCACACTGGAGGACTGGCACACGCAACTGATGAACTACATGGAATTAGCCGAGATGACTGCAAGGATTCGAGACTTGGGAGAAGAAGCAATGGAGGAGGACTGGAAAAAATTTAAAGACTATCTGCAAAAGTATTATAAGTTATATGAAACATAAGATGTCGTGTGATTGGGAATCTAGCCCCAGTAACAAAACTTAATTATTTATGAAATTTGACAAGATTTATGAAAGAATTAAGGTTTAAATGGGTAAAAACGATATTATGGTATATTGCTCAGAGTATATATTGATCAAGAGATTTAAATTTAAACTGTAATTGAAAATAGAAAGAAACATATGAAATAAGGATATAATTTGCTGATAAATTTATTGTTAAGAAATGCATTCTGCGAGGGATGGGGGAAGTCCAATGGAAATTTGAAATGAGTTATCGAAATGGTCGTGTTTTTCTTTTTCCTTTTTTTCTGGTCTTTTTTTTTCTTCTTACTTTTTGATCTCTTTGTTATTTCTGTAAAAAATGTAATAAAAATTATTATAAAAAAAAAAAAAAAAATAAAAAAACCACTACCATTATTAACATAGCGTGTAGTTTGATCCAAAGCTCCTAAACTTTAAAAGTTATTTGAAAGAATGTTGTTTAAAGTACATACCTATTTTGTAGCTCCACGACTAAACTTACATCAGTTGGGGTGTAAAATAGTTCTTCTTGCTAAAACAGATAGTGTACAATATATACAGATACACATTAAGCAGGATCTGGAACGATTTTCTGAAGGTATCACAGTTTTTTGATACAAAGCACACATACGTTAGAAGGAAAATGCAGCTGTAACGTATAAGATGGTCAGGGAGTGAGATTCCTGAAGTATAACTGGCACCAATTAAATATTGCTTGTGGTATGGAGATTAATAATGAGAGAAGCTGTGTAGAAAAATGCTAACACTGATGGGAGAAGAGTGAGAGCACAGATAAAATTGACAATAGACTCCTCCCTCTAACTTCAGCTCTCATCTGTTTTCCTACTATGAGGAAATGTTGGATTAGCCTGTGGTTCCGGTTCCAGATTCCATGAGACTGCATGTTTCTTTCCTCCTAAAAGAATTATAGAACCATACAATCGTAGAGTTGGAAGGAATCACGAGCATTATCTAGTCCAACCCCCTTTAATGCAGGAATCCTTTGCCCAACTCAAACCCATGACCCTGAGAATAAGAGTCTCAGGCTCTACTGACTGAGCTATGCCGACAGTAAAGAATTGAACTGTCTGTTTCCATGTGGACACAATCTGTCTACTTATTTTTAAAGTCTGCTGGTTTTATGGTTATTTCCTTATGAATATTGTATACTATTTTATGTAAACTGTTTTGAGGTTAAGCCATGTATAAATGTTGTTAAGGAAAGGAAGAAAAATTACCGAGATATATATTAGTAAATTCAAGTTGTATTCTTGAAATATAGATTCATGTTCCAGGATGCAAGGCTCAAAGCTAATTTTGAGATGTGGAAACAGAATTTCTACAATCCAGCATTCCATCCTATGATGGTCTCTATTAAATAGTAAACACCTGTGTCTTCTACACTGACCTAAAGTTGATTGAATGATGTTGAAGACCACCCTTTTTGAGTGCCCCTGCTAAACTGCTTTGTACAACAAAGGCTCGCATTATTTTTGTGTTTGATGCCTTTTGACTGACAAGTAGGTGTGGTTTGCCCAAAATAGCTCCACAGACCAAACTGAGAATCTTGGTGGGTCTAATTAGGCCTGTGACATGGAGGTTCCTCACCCCTGATTTAAATGCACACACAGCTTTCCGGTATTAGAGCAACTTGCAATTTTTAAAAGCAGAATTCTAGCTCAAATTCTTCTTTCCTTCTTACCACAATATGTAATATGTAGGCTCATCCAGTGAGGCTCTGCCCCACTGGGCAAGTCACTTGCAAGGTAAGTACTTTTTGAAATATTTGTCACCTGTACGGTCTGCATTTTTAAATCCTGAACATGGTATGGAAGAAACTGTTTCCATAAGCTTTCCTTTGAAATATCAAAACTGACACACATTGGTGAACTGTTCTGCTGTATGTTGAACCAGACCTATCAAGACATAAAATGTAAACAATAAATAATTGAAATAAACACATATTTGAACTAGTTCTGCTACAACATATCCTTTTAGCTGGAAATGCTATGGACTGAACTTAGGACCTTCTGCTTATAAAACATCTGCTGTCACTGAATGATACTCCCATTTCCACATACACTGAAATTAATACATAATACCATCACTCTATACTGGATTTGATTCAAAATATGGAAGGTCCAGTGTTTATATGGAGTTTTGCAAAACAAGTGGGCTGTCCCAGAAATGTAGCAGCACTACAGAACTTAACAAAGGCAGAGACCAACTGAAACTGGTGAGGTTTATACAAGAGTGGGGACTAAGGAATGTCTGTGGGGAGATGAATCCGAGAGATATGACTCACATATGTGTACCCAGTGCTTAGCTTGTGATCCAGAATAGACTTCTTATTGACATCCACCCCACTGTTAAATGTGGTGAAAGAACATAAATAGTAGAGATCAAAATAACAGAGCATGCCCCAGTCTGCACAAAATTTGAATTCACTCCAGTTGAACATACAACCTCACTAGGGTATTTCATAACAAATTAATAACAGTGGTACCTCTGGATGCGAACGGGATCCGTTCCAGATCCCCGTTCGCATCCTGAGCAGAACGCAACCTGCGCCTGCAGGTCACGATTTGCCGCTTCTGCGCATGTGCATGATGTCATTTTGAGCGTCTGCACATGCGCGAACAGCGAAACCTGGAAGTAACCCGTTCCGTTACTTCTGGGTCGCCACAGAATGCAACCTGAAAACGCTCAACCTGAGGCGACTTTAACCTGAGGTATGACTGTAATAAGAGAAAGACTGACTAAAATATTAGGGGGGGAAATAAGGAAAATAATACGGAAGGAATAAGCTCTGGTCTATTGTGGGAAACAATGAAGGCAGTGTTGAAACGGGCATGTATACAGGAAAAATCATTTTAAACATATCACGTAGGACACAAAAATGACAACTGGAACAGGAAATTTCCCTTCTGGAACAAACACACAGTTACAGGATCAAAAGTGCTTTTAAAAAATTGCAAATAAAGTGGAAAGAATTGGAGACCATAGAAATAAAGAAACTATGATACAGCTGTACTTAAAACAAAACAAAACAAAATACGAATCTGGGGGGAAGGGGGTCTAAACTCTTAGCCACAAGATTATGAAATAAAAGCAATAAAGAAACTATAACTGCCATTAAAACTAAACCAGGAGAAAAGTATTTTCTACATAACAAATCTGAGAAGTATAAAGAATTTTTCTCCTCCTTGTACTCCTCAAAGTCCCCCCTTCAGAAATGATACAATTTTTTAAGCACAACACAAATACCAACAGTAAAGGAAGCTGAGGCAAAACTTATGGAATGGGTAATTAAAGAAGAATGAATAAAAGAGGCGATTAAAAACTAGAAGTGTGAAAATCTCTTGGTCCAGATGGCTTTTCTACAGTATTTTATAAAACTTTTACAGATTTAATAGTCCCAAATATGACTATATTGTAGAATGATATCTTAGCTGGAGACTCATTGCCACCAACCTGGAAACAAACAATAATTGTATTAATTCCCAAACTTTACAAAGATCCCTCATTAGTGGCATAATATTGCCAATTTCTCTACCCAGATTACATTTTCACAACAGGGATGGTTAATGGGAACTTTTATCGGCAAATATAGTTATCAGGCTCAAGCTGGGTGTGTCCTGGGCCTTCTTCAGCTGAGGAAAAGCATCTAAAATTGGTTGGTGATTTAAATGTGAGTGAAAGGGTGAGCTGCCTGAGAGCTTCACAGCTGAAATTAGGTGGAAAGAGGGCTGCAGGAGGAGGGCCAGACCATAAATGTTGCTCTCTGGAAATCTGGTGCAAGCTGTTAAATCTACTTAGAAGGGTGTATTTGTCATCACTATGTTCTGTTACTGTAAAGAAATACAGTATTACAAACCCACCACTGCCAATGAATCTTCCCACAGTGATGCAGGAAGCTTGTAACAGTATATTGTTTTTCTACTTTATTTCTATTTAATCATACTTACATTTTCCCAGCTGATTAAACAATCAACACTCTGTAGAGGGCAAAATGCATCAAATTGCTTATAGCACTGGCCACTCAGTGGATTCCACAGAAAATACTCTCCATTTTCTTGTGTTGCTACATAAGCTACTTTCCCCTGTAATAAGCAAAGGATACAGCCAGCTTTGTTGTTAAAAAAATTACCAAAAAAAATGCTAAAAAACTCTATTTTCCTGCCTCTATAACATGGAAAAAATAAGAAAATAAATAAAGCTACACTTAACCTATAATGTCTGTGTTTATACAAGAGGGAAGGAAGAAATAAATAAAACACATTATCTTGCACTTTGTTATTACACTAATACATTATGAACAATGACTATTTTTCAATAAGACCCTTGCTCTCTTGTTAACCTTTAGAATAGCTATCAATTTCAACATGTATACCATATCCAAGATCATATTTCATCATTCTCCTAGTAATGGAAATTCTCTGTTTCTACTCTTGGATTATTGCCATATCTATACTGCTTGTTTATTCCAGTTTTTACATTGCCAAAAGATTACTATTGGGTCCTATGTATAGTTTTTGTTCCTTTACAAATACAGGAGAAACTATATATTATATTTACTCCTTATACTTTCTAATATACTGAGAAATAAAATAGCAATTTGGTATCTTTTAGAAATCCTACAATCCTTATTCACATAAATACTTGGCTTGATAAAAGCTAGGACCATTTTATTTCAAGAGAATGGGATAGAGGTGGGTAACTATTATTAAGTAATGAAGAATATATAAATCTAAAACAAATAATATTAAGAAATTATTGCCATGGGTGCCGTTGAATCAATAATACAACATCTTAAGGATCACACATGATTGATCATTTAATATCAAAGATAAGACTACACTCCATTTAAACGGGGTTTTGAAATAACTTATCCTGAAACAATTTATTATTTGATAACTTTAATGGATTTTCTTTAATCTGGCAGCTTCTTTTAACACTGTCCTCCTGTTCCTGCTACGCCTAAGCATATGGGTTGGATTCAGAGTTAAGTGCCTAATAAAGCTATGAATTTATACTGTTCCACTTGTTATGTGGCTTATATTTCTGAGAAGAACTATACCACAGGCAGGAAACCTGAAGCCTGCATTTCATTTGGCTCAATGGCTGAATTTGCTGATGACACTTCCAGAGTCAGCTGGTTCATTTCCTTGCCCATTCAAGGTTTTTGCACTTGTTTGTGTTGCTCTCTTTCAGTGCTGGGCTCACTACTGACCCTGTTGTTCATGCCTACTCTTATTTTCATGCCATTCCTCTTCGGAACACAGACATACCAAGTAGAACATCTACTTAGCGTTCAACCATGCACCCTCTATCGTTTCCTGCTGACACTGATTCTCTCCATACTGATCTGCACTGAACTGAGAACGAAAAAGTTCACCAACCCTTGAATTATAGTAACAAAGATTGAAATATTTTGCCAGACTTACTTCTAACACTGAAGTTCCCAACAGTACCCATGCTTTTTTCCCAATATACAGAAAGTAGTTACATAGAAGCACTGCATGTTCTTCTTTACTACCAATACCAAGTTCAAGGAAATTCTGTTAGAAATATAAGATCATTCATTTTAAAAAGCAATGCATATATTCTTCATCTTCCCACCAAAATAATACTACAGTGGCATTGCCACGAGGAAGTTCAGAAATGGCAGCTTGCATGTTATTTAAAGATTAACTTCAAGTAGCAAAATAAAAAAATCACAATGCTCTCACAAGTTACATTACTTCCACTGATATATATAAACATATAATTATGAAAATAATAAAAATAAGCAGACTAAGTTCAAGGTGCTCATACTGCTGTACTGCTTTATTTAGCTTGGGATGAAAGTACCCCTTTGAAAGCCACTATGAAGTTCGGAAACCCTCTGTAATCCTGTGGAAGATGCCCCCATCCAAGTTTTGCCAACTACCCACATCATTCTGGTGGGGCCCTAATTCTACCATATTTTTAGCAAGTCTTGCTTTAGTAACACTTTCTACCATTTTAACTGGAACAGATATAACACCTGTAATTTCCTCTTAAAATCTTTCTTTCCAATGGTGTAATATATTGATCGAATTCTGTGGCATACACATGGTTAAGGAATTTCTTTTTTGACTATAGTACTTGCATGAAAGCTATGCAGGGCTGGTGACTTGTTACTTTTATCAGTTTAGCTTCTGCCCCTCCCCTCATCTTAATTAACTTAGAAGACCCTCAAACTTCAACCTGTTTGAACTGCAGAAACATTTCAAACATCATTACTCATATTTTCAGGTATATTATTATGACTTAAAAGGAACATCAAAACATGTTTTTTATTTAACAAATTTATACCCTGCTCTTCAATAAAATCCTTTTTAAAGTGGTTAAGGAACACAATTTATATTTTAAAAAATCAAACCAGTAAAAAAAAGCATAGAAGAAATAAAATGTCATATACCTCTGATGTCATCCAAAGATCAACATCATCGTTTTCATCCCCAGTGTCTGATATACAAGGAATTAAAGATACAAATCGTGATATAAGATCCTACAAAACAAATAGGAGTATGTTTGTCTCAGAAATACATATTAAAATAATCCATCTGACATTTGGCATTTAATTAAAGGCATCAAGCAATAATTAACTCATTGTGTTACCTTTTTTTTACATTCTTACACAGGTTAGCTGCGATCTTATGCCACCCTGATGATGGATGTGAGCTTTTGCTGTGATATTGACCGTCCTCAGCATCACGTCTCAGTTTCATAGCTGGAACCAAATGCTGCAATGCCAGCCTTACAGCTCATAGTTTCCACCAGTTTGCCTTTAATTGTGGGACCCCTGCTGTGAGCGCCCCAGCCCACCAAGTATGTGCTGATTCTGTGATAAACATTACATACTTACAGAAGTTGAGTTAGGCTCATCAGCACACATATCTAATAACTGCTGAGGTGGATTCAGAGAGGTAATGTACTTTGTTACTAAAATATTTCTTCCTTGATTGTTAAAAGCTGAGGTTATTATTCTCCTCTTTGGAAACAATGCTTTGCATGTTTGCTTAAAAACGTATGCTTTTTGCAACAGTGTTTGATCTTCATGATCTAAGAACTGAAAAACAATCTAGAGTTAGAAGTGAACAGTGATGTGGCTGACTTTGCTGATGATATTAAATTGTTCAGGGTCATTCATTGTTCAGGATTGTTAAAATAAAAAGGGATTGTGTAGAGCAGGCATAGGCATATTCAGCCCTCCAGCTATTTTGGGACTACAATTCCCATCATCCCTGACCTCTGGTCCTGTTAGCTAGGGATGATGGGAGTTGTAGTCCCAAAACATCTGAAGGGCCGAGTTTGCCTATGTCTGGTGTAGAGAATGAATGGACAGTAAATGGAAAGTAAGAGGTGACATGATGGAACAGTATAAAATTATACTGATCTGAAGAAAGTGCATAGCAAAAAGTTTTTCTCCCTGTCTCTTAATATTAGAACTCATGGACATTCAGTGAAGCTGAATGTTGAAACATTCAAAACAAACAAACTAAAGTGCTTCTTCACACAGCATGCATGTAAACTATGGAATATGTTTCTGCAGGAGGCAATGATGACCACCAACTTGGGTGGTTTGAAAAAAGGACTGGAAAAATTCATGGGGGATACAGCCATGAATAACTAATAGCCATGTGTTTATGCTCTGCTTCTATGCTTGGAGGTAGTGGGCTTCTGAATACCAGTTGTTGGAAACCACTGTAGTGGGGAATGCTCTTGTGATAAGGTCCTCCTTTTGGGCTTTCCATAGGCCTCTGGTTGCCCACTGTGAAAGCAGAATGATGGACTAGAAGGCTGATTGGCCTGATCCAGCAGGTGCTTCCAAAGTCCTTAAAAACTTATTTTAACCTAGAATCTCAGTTATAAATTTCAAAGCAATAATTTCATGCAAAATATCCTATTTATTAAACAGAGTAAAAAATAAAGGCCAACCTTGTCTGATTCTAAATTATTTTCAGTAGAAGATATTTGAGGTTCAATAGTGGCAAAGATGGTTAAAAAAGTATATTCCTTCAAGTTCTGGCCATGACATTCTTCTTTGGGAGGAACATATGTCTTACTCCAAGTATATCCAAGCAAAACCGGTGGCATATTTACTTGAAATGTACCACAAATCTGTGAAAACACACATTATTTGGCTTACTGAAACAAATGCAAGTATTAAGTTAAGAGTTTAAAAATCTAATGATATGGCTGTATTACAATCTTGCTGTTTTAAAAGCTACTCATTATCTGCAGTTATATTAATGATACAAAATCTTTAAAAACATGATTCTTCTTCATTACCTTTGATTGCTCCAGGAGTGTAGAGAAAGGAAACATAACTGATCCAAGCCAATTCTTTCTTACATAGGAGTGACCACTGCAGTTTTTTGGACATGTGTCCTAACCAAGTTAATAATTTGCGTTAATCTTTTGTATTTTAGTATGCATTATTCAACTATGTTTCCTCAACAGCTGAATCTTAGAACTATCTCACATCTTTATTCACTTACTGCCTAAACAAGGTGTAAGGTGTTTAAGCAGACCAAAAGTATTTTCCTAGCTGCAACTTATCAAAAACTTTGGGGGCACAAAACAGATTTGCAATAATATTCTCTCCTCATTAAATAACACCAATTTTATTTCTAGTGTTAATAAACAATTTGAAAAGAAATGCAGGGTAAATATTTAAACTAGAAACAAGAGGTAACACCTAATACTTGTAAAAATATCAAATGATTTAGCTGGGTTATAAATACATTCTTAGAAAAAATGCTGTCTAGTTTCAAATATGATGCTGAAATAGGGTTTGGTGTACAAAATACCAGACTTTTCTTTAAAATCTGTAATACAATACTGTACTCCACCATACTATGCTATAACCTTCTGTGATTCCTTGTACACATTACCCGAACAAATTTAGTCTACAATTTACCTCATGCTTTTCAATCACAAATTCATCAAAAATGTTAATATTTATATTGTCTTTGATTTTAGATAGCCCTGAAAAAGTATAATCATGTCCTGGAGAGCTGAAACAAAAACAAAAGCAAAAAATTTAAATCAAACATTTTGACAACAAAGTTACTGAAACTATGTATAGTTGTATCTCGGCTCTCGAACGTCTTGGGAGTAGAACGTTCCAGTACCCAAACGATCGAAAACCAGAAGTGAGTGTTCCGGTTTTCAAACATTCTTTTGGAAGCCGAACAGACTTCCGGAATGGACTGACTTCCGAGTTATGACTGTACTATCATACTGTACTGAGTTTTTGGTTTAATGTTCTGCTTGTGCACTGCATCTTTATGCGTAACTTCTCAAGCCATTCTGAATGGGTCCTGCCATGAACAGTTGAGGAGGTGGGGTAGCAGAAGAGCCCCGTTGGGTCAGACTGAAGACACATATAGTCCAGCATCCTGTTTCTACACTGGCCAAACAGATGCCCATGGGAAGACTACAAGGAAGACCTGAGTGCAACAGCACCCTCCCTACTTGTGATTCCAAGAAGCTGGTTCTTAGAGACATACTGCCTCCAAAAGTGAAGATAGAACATAGCCATCACAGCTAGTCATCACTGGTATCTTTTATCCTCCAGGAGATTCTGCAGCTGGGAGGAAATCTGTGACTCCCTCCACTCACCAAATACATGATCAGAACTGCTTCTACTCAAGAATGTGAAACCTGGGATCCAACCCTATATTTCTAAACAAAACAAAAAAGGCTGAAGCCTTCAACATTTCATATTCTTCAGGCTCCTTGCAAGGCAACCCCTATGATAATATTCAGATAATTTCCACAACCATGCAAAATCAGGGATTACTGATTTAACATATGTAACCGATATATACAGTTGAAATCAGAGACTTAAAATAATGGAACAGGATGCAATGTAAAAAAAAACATTTGGCCACAGAAAACTTGAAGTACTGTATACATTATTAAAAGTGAGATACGCGTAACTTACATAAAATCAACTTGCAGTTCTTCGTTCCAGCATGGATGAGAGCCATCAGCAGTGCTAGTTTGATAGATTGTGTCCTGGAAGGTAACTTCTACAAAAGGGTGGACACCCACCTAAAATAAAAATGTGCAGTACATACTGGAATTTATTTTGGTTTTGTCTCATTTTCAGGCCTATTGATCACATACATTTTCCTTATTACAGTTATTTAGATAAACTGCAGACATTTTAAAAATGACTGCAACTACTGTATGGCATCAAGCCTTAGTTTGTTCCTTGCTGATCCAACCCTGGAGCTCTGTGTTGCTAGAGCACAACCTAAGTCCTGGATTCAGTCTGAACCCTTCTCTACCTAGTCTTATTGCAGAGGACATTATGTCTTCAACATTAAAAATAAAATTTTAGAATCACCTCATTCTCCAAAAATAAATGTATTTTACTGCAATGTATAGGATAACTTTCAATCCCTATGCCACAAAGCTCGTTGAAGTCCTGCCAGCACAGCATGGGTGTTTATTCAAGCACAGATTGCTCCCTTCTCCCTCAATGTAATAATCAAATTCCACCCCCTGAATACTAGCATTCAAATTAGCTGAAATATCTGATATTCAGAAGCAAAAAAAGAGGCCTTGTTGTTTAATGAAAGCAAACTTTTAACCACAAGATGAAACTATGTATAAATATACTGCAGTCTTTAGACTAATTTCTGCACACACAAAATAGACATGATTTGGAAATTAATTTAGAGGGGAGCATATAAATGTTGTTTTTCTAATAATTACCTCATACAAAGGGTCTGCTGAATAGGCTGAATTTCCTGATAAAATATGTCTGCCTCTGGACATACGATTTGGTAAATAGGATGGTGAATTAGCAACTCCAACCCTTGAGATAGTAAACAAGAATTACATGCATATTTCAGCCAGTTTACCTTATTAACATGCATCAAGATTCCCTGCTTATGTATAGGTACATAATTGGCTGGTTGTTACTAGAAATAAAAGGCAGTGGAAATGCACGCCTGCTGGAGTGGAGGCAGGAAAATACCACTTTGAAAGTTGACATTGCAGCATACACACTTGCAAACTGAGACAGGAAAAAAATGAACGTTATCAGAGGCGCAATCTCAGCAGGTAGGCAGCCAGCTTGCTTTCCGTTAATTGCTAACCAGGTGAAAGGGGTTAGCAGTGAGCAGCAATCTTCTGAACTGGGGCTCTGAGCCAAGATGGAGTTGGCCAAGCAAGACAGAGACAGCAGGAGGCAGTACCCCGTTGCTGTACCTCCACAACCTGGTAGGCACCCACATTTGTAGAGTGTGTGTGCTAAATTAAGATTAGTCTGCCTGATGCAGGTAGCTCAATATTCAGTGGCTTAATAAAGTTGTGCCTCTTTATTTAAACCACATCCATCCATCCATGCCTTCATTCTGAGTTTGGAAGCAATAATAGTTAATAGTTTTCTTTGTGCTTTGCTACTTAAGCAAAATCATGAATAATGCATCTCTTAAGGCAGAATTTCAGCATAACGCTTGTAATTCTATGCAAGTCAATGAGACTAAACCAGTGCAAGTATTTTGTGATTTGCCCCCTATGTCAATCATTATTGTTAAAATATTATTTAGATTCTCTGAAAGAAAGCTCTGTTTGCTTGCAGCTACAGCATACTATTTTGTAATCCAAATTACTTGCATAGTAATGTATAAAAGAACAAACATACTTTCAAACACAGTAACATGTAAAATTATTATTAGTTTGTTTCAGAATACTGTACACTAAAGCCTTGATTTTTCAACATAATTTGATTAGATTTAGTGGCTATTATGCTAACCATTTACACTTTCACAAAATCCTTCTACATATCTGTACACTAAAATAGTATTTCACTGCACAGCTGAACTTCGGATAAAAATAGCACAAAATGCTAACAATGTGTTGATGATTAGAAGCTGCAGTAAAATATGCACTATGTTTTAATATGCTTTCCCTATAATTCTTGTTATACTTGGATTTTCCCATAAATATTTTTTCTAACTTAACCACTGTATCTGTCTCACTACATTCAGTTACTTTTAAGATACTGAAGATATTTAACAAAATATTTGTAGCAGTATTCTTAGCAGTTGAAATTGTTCCTTCATTCTAGATGTTTCCAAGTGGAAACTTTATACTGATAGGCATATAGAACAGATTATGAAATATGTATGCAACTCCCGAGACAGACGGAAGCCAACCATTATGCAATTCTCTATGACACAATGTGTTGATATAAACAGTCTTTCTCAAGAGTCAAGGTCTTTATAATATAGGAATTCTGTACCTACTTAGTTGGTGGTGCCTTTCTTGCAGGAATATTATAGGCTCTCAATATTCTGATGAGAAGTTTTACATCTCCATCAGAGACAGCCTGTGCTGGGATCTTTCGCCTCTCTTTCCTTTGTGGTTTCAAATGTCTTTTGCGTTCACCTAGCTTGAAAATTGCATTACTCAATTCACTATTTAAAAAAAGGAAATAATTTAGATCAGACTTGCATATGCTCATATGAGAAAAATCTAAATCTTAATTATGCATTTTGTAACTTAATTCTAGAAAAATAAGTTTTAACCTTCAATGTTTTTCTATAGGCTTTTTGTAATAAAATGAACTGTAAAATTCAGAAACTTTAATCAGGTGGTCTATGAAGATTATAGAACAGCCAAAAATATATGTACATAGCCCTACACTAAGCAGCAAAGTGAATGGGGTATAGTCCATTAACCTTTTACATAATAAATGAATATAGTACCTCATAGATATAATTTCTTCATAATCATTCACAATATCTGATAAGTTAAACTTGTGCCTAATGGTCACAATTCGTTTTGTAGCTTGTTTTCTCATCTGTATATAAAAAAGAGACTCGATGAATGCAATCTGAAACTAAATCATCATGGGTTTAGCTACATAGACACCAATATTGTAAGGTCCAATATACCTCAAATGTTTTTGCATTATAGACTACGTTTTTAGAACGTGATATGGATAAAATCTATTTTTTTTATTATTATTATTTTGAAATCAGATATTACTTTTAGTTCTAAGTGGGAATTGAAAGGGTTCCTCCAGATCCCAACAGCAAATGGTGGGGACAGTTAAGCACAGGTGTGCTACATATGATCATTGTTGCAGGTGCAGCGATGACAATTTTGATGCTTCATAGGCATACCAAGTTTGAAACCAAGTTTGACACAAGATGACTCAAACAGTCTTTGAACCCAACCCAGACTGAAATACCTAGCTGTATTTCCAGTTCTTCTGTAGCCATTTATGCTTCATATTAAATTTATGAAAAGTATCATACCATCCTAACAAAAGTGGCTGAACTATTCCTTCGTGCAGAAATAGGATCTGCATCTGTCATCATGTCCTTTTCTAACTGGTTCCCATATGCCTGAAATAAGAATTAGTTCATTAATTATAAAGCATTAATTTTCACTGGATTGTGCAGCTGGCCATATACAAGTTAATTTGCTACAATTATGTTCCATCTTTCATTGTATCTGGGGAACTCGCATAACTCTCAAGCATTTTGTCCCTCAGCTTTAGAATAATACTTTCTGAGTACTTTTTTGTATGAATTAATGTATATCTTTGATTTCCTATATAAACATTAAATATTTGATATTTCCTTGTTTTCTGTTTTCTCCATATGTTATTCAAGAGCCTGGGATTATGTATGCAGTCTTGAGCTTCTTGAAAGAAAGACAGGATGGAAATAAATTTTTTAAATGAATTTACTAAAACTATGTAGAAAGGCATCATAAAGCTCCATTCCTAAAAATACATAATCAATATTGCCCAACATGAATGTGGATATTAGAATGAAACACATAGCCAATACTGTTTGTATTCAAGCAAACAGTATCCAAAATTGTAGGCCAACATTTGTTTTTAAAGTGGAATACCTGAAAGACTGCATCTGGTATTTCTCTGTCATACAGAGGAATTTGCTGGAAACCATAGAAATCTAACTGTCCCAAGCTTCTCAGCTGCAACAGCTGGAAACGTTTACAATTTGTAATCTCTTCTGCAGTAACAAAGTTAAATTCTTCTTGCAGCTGTTCAAGACGAAAGTATTTTGATTCATTTTGCTCCAAGGATTTTGTATACTAGGAAATATAAAATAATTTATTTAGCAAGTTAGTTGCCTACAACAAATAAGTATGGCTGTTGTTTTTAAATTTAAACTAAAAAATTTACTTCTCTTAATACCGCTTGCAATGTTATGTTCCACATGCATGCTGAAATGATAAAGAATAACAATTGAAAACACAACTTTTGCACATCAGAAAGTGCAGGTGCATGGATCTTGCAAACCTGGTTCAGGAACTCAGCAAAATGTGTGTCAGATGCACACCTCACATTTCCAAAAAGTCTCTGATATGACAAAGACCTAAGTATCAACTGATACACTAGCTACTGAGACTTAAATATTTACCATGATTATCTCAATCAAATCCAAATAATCAGGGTTATTTGGATCAATATTGGCTTCTTTTGCCCACTCAATTAGTTTCTGTATGTCATAATGTTGCCAAATTCCAGTTCCTTTTCCTGAATCAATACACCTTGGCACACTAAAGATAAAGAAAAAAGAATTAAAGGGATAAACAAGTCTCATCATGATGGAACTCTATTCAGCAAATATAAACCTTACTACCTAATGCAGGCAACATGAAGGGGCGGAAATGTGGGTGCTAAAGGAGCTCCTGTGTCATCAACTGTCCAAGATAAAGAATACATTAATTTTCCAGATGTCAGAATACATAGTTCTTCTCTTTCCTTTTCATCAAGGAAAAAAGATACATCTGTCAAAAACATAACTGAAATAAGCCTTTTGATAACAAGACCTTATAATTATGTTTAACATATTATTACTAACAATAATGCCGCAATGTGGATAAGCCTACACAGACGAGAGAGAGAAAACAAATATGAGATATAAACTACCATTAACACCCCCAAGCATTCCTACTTTTGAGTAAATTAAAGATAACTGCCATACATCCAATTTATACCCCAATTCCTGAGCTGGGGTTTTTTTTCTGATAAAAAACAAGTGATCAGAGTGAAGTATCCTGGCCACCATGATGATAATGGAAATGGTTAGGACTGCAGTGTTAAGGCCAAACTAATCATGACAACAGCAGCTTCGTGTGTTTAAACGTGGATCTGCCCACTCACATGAAGAGGGAGGATATGATGGTCTGTTTTTGAATAATAAAAGACTGTACAGTTGATTGAAACCTTAATACCCTCAATTTACCTCTTCACAGTCTGTTACCCCATAAATGCTTGGTGTTTGAATCATGATGATGTGCTCTAAGAAGGTAAGCTGTCAGTGAAGGGTGGGGTTTACACCCCTTACCTGTGCTCCTTTTACTCCGTGACTGGGACAGTTCTACATATGGGTGTAGCCGAGTTTTTTGTTAGGGAGGGCAGAACCTCAGATTTGTATTTATTGTTTGTTTTGTTTCAGGGGGGCAGCTGCCCCCCCCCCTTGGCTATGCCCATCGAGCTACATCTAAATGCATGGATCTGCCATCGTTGCATATTGACTAGCCCTCACAGTGACTTATCAGAGGTCTAAAGGTAGAAAGCTAAATATCCTCAGAGTTTGGGGGCTCTATGTAAAAACCTTTTAATTCTATCAGATATATCACTGGATATAATGGGAGAAATAAGCATTTTAAAAAAAGAAAGCCATTATCACACTGACAGGCAGCAGACTTAATAGAGGCACCCTTCCCATATCTAGTTTCCTGTACTGATCATCCACAGAGACATATTGTAGCATATAGTAGTTAAAAATATATATTATGAACTTACTGCTTCCCACTGCCCCATTGGAAGGTTTAACTTGTTGTTCACAACTAAACTCTGCCTCCTCCAAAACATCTTTGCTTTTCAATGTAACATTATTGGGAAGAGGTAAGTACACTTTGGCCAACAAAGTCGGTTTTTTACTTGATTCAAATATCTAAAATTAAACAAATCACCCAATGTTTTTAAAAAAGAAGATTAAGCTGTGTCAGCTTAACCAAAGAAAGGCAAGAAAAGAAATATATGCAAAGAAACCCTATTATACATGTATTAAAAGGCTGATATAAATCAGTACTGTACCTAGTGCAAAGTGGATTCTTTTTAAGTAAACAAGTAGTCATCAGTACAGCACAATATTGTGTAAAACTACCACTGATCTAAGATTATAAATATATTCTAAAATCCACACATTACAAAATCAGTGGCTGTATCACACGGACTAATGATGTACTCCCAAAATGTAACTACATATTTTCTTCTTTACCATATGCACGTCCTACAAGGAAGCCACAATTGGCCCCACTTTCCACTGGCATGTACAGATAATACAACACAGCATCAAAGGTGGGTTTGGGGAGTGTGACTGGTACAATCACTCCGGGCAAGGAGCGTCTGGGGTGCTGAAGCAGGTGCCA
The DNA here is from genome assembly GCF_965113315.1 of Podarcis vaucheri. Taxonomy (NCBI): domain Eukaryota; kingdom Metazoa; phylum Chordata; class Lepidosauria; order Squamata; family Lacertidae; genus Podarcis; species Podarcis vaucheri. Next base: position 65,070,374 of record NC_138763.1, read on the forward strand.
CAACTATGATATCCAATGGAAGGCAAGAGGCAGGGAGTGCCAGATTTTGGCATTGCACAGGGCGCCACGGAAATTTGAGATGCCAAAATCCTGACAAGCGTGAAAAAGACATGTGATATTTTCACACATTATGAAACACCATAGATTCACACAATTTTTATGCAGCCTACCCATTAAAATAAAAATACAGGAAGCTATGCTGAGTACGAACAATAGTTCTTAAATATTACATCAAAATACAAACCAATTTTCTTCAAAGTGCATGGTTTGTAAAGAACAGCTTCAGCTATGGTACACTGTTGAACTATTTTTATCATATAACTAGGCATACCTCTAATCGAAGAGATTCAGGCCAGTTTAATACTTGAATTCTAAAAATTTGCTGAAATATTACTTTAAAATCCTGCTGAAGAGGCGCTTCGGAAGTAGAGGAGACCAATTTATTGTTGTAATATATTTTAATAAAGTATTTTTCCATTTTGACTTTTTCCCTTCTCTGTCGTTCATCTCTAAACATACCGGAATACAGACCAGATCAAATAATATATTAATATTTATATACACAACCAGCCAACAAATCAGAGGAAACTTTTCAAAGTACAATAAAATATGTGCTCACACTTTTCCTACATTGGTTCTCACTATGGCAAACATTTTAAATGTTTAATGTGTACAGAATTAAATTGAATATTAATTATATATTCCATGTCAAACCAAAAAGTGGGGGATTACAGCATAATCACATATTTTCTTTAACTTGTGCAAAATTATTAAAGATTTTGAAATCAATAATAAAGATACATTTTCTTTCTATCACTGGGTTTGAAGTCACAATTCTCATATATGTGTTTCTTTTTACCACAAGAATTATTAAGAGCTCCAAAAATTAGGGAGCCATTGCTCACACAGTGAAACTGCTTCTTCCTCTCCTCTAACCTGCAGCTCCCACATACCCCAAATCTGGGCTGGGGAAGAGGTGGAGGCTACTCCAGGGCAGATTTGGGGACATGGGGGGGGGGGGAGATGGTAAACCAGAAGATTTATGTTGCATAAGCACAGGGCCGTCTTAAGCAAATTCGGTGCCATGGTGCAAAGATCCTTCCCGCGCCCCCCTTTCCCAGAGTTGACCTTTTTTTAAGGCTAGAGGAGGCAGGCAGTGGCTGGAGGGCGGCTCTCCAGTGGGGAAGAGGTGGAGGCTGGCCACAGTGCCTCCTGGCTCAGGTGGCCGCTTTGTGACGCAGTGGCCATGGCAGGCAGCACACCGTGTGCCGCTCCAGCCAAGTGTCAGCTCGGTTTTTTCCCTTTTAGCATTCTGGCACGCCGCACAATTCAGCGCCTGCAGGCTAAAAGGGAAAAAACCGAGCCAACGCTCGGTGGGAGCAGCGCACGAACCCTTGCTCACTCAGCACGCTTGTTTGGTGTTCCCCAGACTCTTGCCTGGCGCCCTCCAGAACTTGGCACCCTGGCGCCCCGTGTCACTAGCTTCAATGGGTAAGACGGGCCTGCATAAGCCGATGGATGTAACTGGTTTATACCCATAGTGCACTGTGTCCTACAATTAGCAGAAATTCAGAGTAACTGGCAGCCAAACAGCCAGGAAATTTCCAGGTTTTCCCTTCAGTGATGGTCTTCACATAGGATTTGGCTCCCCCTACTGCTTCAAGATGGGAAATGCTGAACTTCAGAAATAGTCTTGGAGGACAGCATTAATATACAGTAATGGGCATAATGGTGGGGTGGAAAGAACCAGTGGAACATAGTTCTTTCTGGATATCAGACATGCATAGGCTATTGTCATTGTCATCTCCACTTTCAGAAGCAAACTGAGGTGTGGGATGGGCTGGCTGGGGGCCGGCTCACTTAAGGGGCATTTTCCCCCTTCCCCCACCATAAAGCATTATAAAACTCAATAAATAAGCAGAAAACTACAGGTGCACAGTCTTCTCTTTGTGCCATATATAATCTAATCTATCTATCTAGATATCTAGATAGATATATATAGATCTACACATGTATAAATTTCCCCCAGTAGTATTTATACTACTGGGGAAATACGTTTTTATATAGGTGCTTTGTAAAACTAAAAAAAAAGGAAACCTGCAACTCACAGAGGGCACATGTTGTCTGCTGTTATTTCTGTTACAAAGGTAAGATGTGGTACCAAAAGAGGTTCATTTATCCCTCTGATGTCCATTGCGGTTTGGAAGGTATGAGCTGAATCCAAGCATCCCTAGAAATCAATATTTGTATTTTCATTGCACCCAATATATTATTTCAAACAAACCACAATATCTGCATTCCAATTAAAAAACCTGGTGTAATAAGCTTATACTGGCATGCATGAGATAGAGTACTCTTCAATTCTGAATTTACACTGTATATAAAATATTCATAAGGTCAACCAGATTTCTACAATAAGCGCCAGAAATTAACTGAGCACAAACCAACAGGGAACAGTGCCAATCACAGCCATTTTCCTATGGCACAATGATTTACTATTCTGCAACTCCTTCAACTTAAGAACCTTCTGTCTTCTTCCAGCTGCTGAAAATTTGTTTGATAAATCAGTATATCTTTCATCTCTTGGAGCATTTTCATTCTCTTCTGATATGTTGCCTTCGAATTCATCAAGTTCTGAGATATATGTCAGCCTTATTGAAAGATGGGGAGAAAACAATGAAACCTCTACATTTAGGCTCAAATGTTATCTGACATTTGGTTGTATGATTCCTCTCCCTTTTTAATGTGAAGAGGATATAACTGGAGAAAGGAAGTGCTTAACCTCTTTGCTACCTCTTTCACCCATCACTCTTCTCACACCCAATTATAGCCCTCCAGTGCTCTGCCTCTGCAGCTATTATCTGAGTTTTGTTCCTTTGAAAGGAAATCTTTGGAGGTCCACTGCATCTTGTAATATTTGAATTTATTTACAAATATACAGGTTAAGCTTAGATGGAGGCACACATCCTAAGCCAGGCTTCTTCAACCTCGGTCCTCCAGCTGTTTTTGGCCTACAACTCCCATGATCCCTAGCTAGCAGGACCAGTGGTCAGGGATGCTGGGAATTGTAGTCTCAAAACATCTGGAGGGCCGAGGTTGAGGAAGCCTGGCCTAAGCTTTCCAACAAAATATACTGCCCTACATCACACCCTCAGAGAAACATACTCCTTGATCTCCAAATATTGTTAGTTTACTGAGCACACAAAATCCTGCTTCTTGTCTTTTTAGATTTTAGATTAATTTTTAGAGATTTTAAAGATATCAAGCTGTTTATCAGTACATATAAACAAACAAACTGTGATAAATTCCATTTCTTCTCTTTGAGAAACACAAACACACAAGGACTAGATTAAATCTTTCTGAAGAATTAAAAATCATATATGAAAGATAATCATTACCACTTACTTTTGAAATTGCAGCCTGACAGTAGAACTAACAAATCCTTGCTGTCTCCGTAGAGATTTTATTTGTTTCCATACTTTCATAATACTTTGTATTAAGCATTTATCTCTTTGGTGTTCTATATCATGTAATATTCTGGTATTTCTTGTATTTTATAATGCAAAACAGAAAAAAAACCTGAGCACAAACTTAAAATTCCATTTAATGATTTGCAGTTGTTAAACTAAATCTAAAATCATGACATAAATTGTACATTCATTTCCCCTGCAATTAACGTATTTTATAAATATAGTTACACACTGCCCCAGTTTCCAAGCAGTGAGAGATTCTAGGGGTTCCAGCACTTTGCCCAGAATTTGGTTTGCTTGGAATGAAGGTCAGCAGAGACTGTGGCATCTTTAGAATAGATGGTTTTATTTCCACATATATACAACTTAAGCTCACTTCATATCTGTGTCTCCTGCTTCCAGCTCATAGGCAAGAGGATGCCAATGCTCTCCTATGCAAGAGAGTGGGTGGGTAGGGGAAATCCCACCCATTTGTTGTATGGCACAGAGCAACTTCTTTGGTTATGCTAATCATGGTGCTTAACAAACCAGACAAAGTCATTACCTTAATAAAGGAATTGGTTTGGCAAGCCTGTACATTCTATCTGCACAGATGCAGGAGCCCAAGAATTGGAAGGGATTCATTGTACTATTCAGATTGACACCCACCAAACTACCCACTAATGCTACCCACTTCCAAGAAAAAGAGGTCTGGGCCTAGACCTACAACTAAATAACAGAATAACAATTTACATGTATCTGCATCTGGTACTTTCACAGTACATAGTTTCCACTGTATGCTGAAGATGCACTCCTTTACCTGGGCTTTGACACCCAAGATATATATTTACAGCACCCACCCTATTCCTGGAACTGCAACTTGCTTTAACTTTTTTGAATTTTACATTGTTATAAATTACCCTGGGATCTGATGCTGAAGGGTAGGTAACAATTTGAAATGATGATGGTGATGTTTGTTTTTCATTTTATTTCATAGAATTTATTTTCTACTTGATAGGGGTGGGACAATGTGGTTAAAACCTCAAAGCAGCTTAATCAGTTGCCTCAGGGAATTGATTTTGAGTCAATGCAGATTACTCACTATTTTCAATTTTGCACTCTTGGAAATCAGAACTGACCAAAGCAGTATATACCTATAGCACGGTCAATTCCTCCTCCTGCCCCATTTTAAACAGGTACCTTATTTGTGATCTGTAATCCTTCAAAGTTTTCGTACTTAGCTCACTTGTTTTTAAGTTACTTTCCAGTAATTTTGTGGAACTTATTAATGCTTTGAGCTGTAATTAAAAATAATTTATTAAAATGCATTAATTCTTTTATTAGCAAATAACTTCATGTGATATTTTGTTAAAATTATTAATATTTTAAAATGAAAGTGTCACACTCTACAGGACAATATCCTTTCTGGATATTTAGGGTTGTTGGTTTTTTCCTGCCCTCATATGCATCACTTTGCATTCATTTACATGGATTTACATTTGCCATTTTACTGCCCATTCTGTCAGAATGAAGACACCAAGTCTTCAAGCTGTGACATCCTGAAGTCTTAAAGCCTTTTACATCATACCTTATAACTAAAACTGTAAGATAAAGCATTTTCTTACTTTTTCAGATAGCAAGAGAGTAACGTTTTGCTGCTGCCGTTGTTGAAAGCAGTCATAAAGGTCAAGCAACCTGGCAGCCAGTACTTGTTCACAGTTGAAAAAAAAATGATGGCTAAACACAATACTTGATATGTTAAGATCCAGTTGATAAATTTTGCTCTGTTCCTCTGACTTAGTTATGATGCAGTTTTCCAGTTGAGGTTGCATTGCCTGTGTTTAAAAAAAAGGAAATTTGAGGTGAAGCAACAAGTTTTTCAGAGTTGAATATGGTTTAAATGAGGAATTACTTCATCTGGCATACATGTTTTTGGCTCTGATAGGTAGTTTTTGCTTTGTTTTCTAGGTTTTCACAACATTAAAAAAAAACCTGAATAACCTCCTTGACCAGAGATAACAGTGGAGAAAAATGTGTGTAAGTCTACACTGTGGAAAGTGATGCTACTCTCGTATCAATTGACTCTCCTAAAAACTATTTCTGTCTTAATTCTTGGTTACTAAACTAACTCTTACTCTTATTTAGTCCTTTTGAGTTACTATATGATTCAGCCTTAAATATATGTACAGTGGTACCTCGGGTTAAGAACTTAATTCATTCTGGAGGTCTGTTCTTAACCTGAAGCATCACTTTAGCTAATGGGGCCTCCTGCTGCCGCTGCGCCGGTGGCGTGCAATTTCTGTTTTCATCCTGAAACAAAGGTTCTTAACCCGAGGTAATATTTCTGGGTTAGCGGAGTCTGTAACCTGAAGCGTATTTAACCTGAAGCATATGTAACCCGAGGTACCACTGTTCAAGAATTTATCACATCTACAAAAATTAAAGGTGTATTTTACATGAGAGCATAAATATTACATATGTAAAAAGGCATGATAAACATACCTCCACCCCAAATCAAAGGTGTTTATTCTAAGTCACTCTGGTGACTATTAGTCTCACTTCAGATAAACTAAACATTTTTAATATTAATTTTATCGCATTAATATCCTAAATTTATTTCATCATAGCACCCAAGACATAGCACCCAAGTACGTGTGATTTCCAGACAATTGTGTACTAATGAGACCCTACCTATGAACAAGGTGGTGTGCTTTCAGACCATTATTTAACTTCATGTGTGTTTGATTCCTTAGCAAACTAATTTATAGAAATCACTAGATTTATAGTATTTTATTTGATCACTAGATTTTAAGTGTACTGTATGTATATAAAATGAATGAAGTACATTAAAATATTTTAGCTAAAACATAAGATATTATATATTACTGTTAATATTAGCTCAAATATATTCACTCCATTTTAGTAGTACACTGCACAACTCCAAGTGCAGTAGAGAGCTTCCTCAACTTTCATTAATTGTAAAGATGTGAATTAACAATTCCATCTAAAATATACTCCCAGCCCTACATAGTATTTCTAGCCCGCGAATATAAAGCTTTTCCTAGCAAAATAATAGTCTTAAAAAGCAGTGGCGTAGCGTGGGTTGTCAGCACCCGGGGCAAGGCAAGTAATTTGCGCCCCCTAACCCGTGGATTTGCACCCCCTAACCCTAACCCCAGATGTTGCGCCCGGTGCGGCCGGCCCCCCCTGCACCCCCCACGCTACGCCACTGTTAAAAAGGAAGCGTTTTTGTTTTTTAAAGTGGAAAAAAACAAACCTTCCTGTATGTTGTCTTTAATCGTGGGTCAATCTCAGAAGGAAAAAACACTCTGTAGTAACTTGATGGTTTGACTGGAGAAGGCAATGACATTATTTCCCCGCTTTCTTCAAACCAGTTTTTCCCCTTAATAAATATGATTCAGAAGCACAAACAACATTAAACAAGTCATCTGCTTTTTAAACATATTATTTAGGTAACAGAAGTTTTTTAGAAACTAAGCAGCACATTTACCCCATCTTGCTGAAGAAGACGGTTTTCCATTTTGTAGTATGTATTCCTAGATACACGAGGCTTTCTTGGAATATAAAATCCTTCATCTTCTAGGAATCGTGGTGCCATATTGTCTGGCAATTTACAGCTCTGTATAACTGAGAACAATTATTATGAAGTTAGGGTGACATGTAGGTAGAATGTAAATTCTTGAAATAATTTAGCCTCTTCTTTTTGTTGGTCAGATATTTAAATCTGATCCAGAAAAGTACAACAGTAACAAAACAAACTGCTTAACCACCTACGCCAAATATAGCAAATTTTAAAATGAGCCCTCTCTTTCACTAACTTTAGCTCTTCTCTCTAATCCTTCCTTCTCTCTCAGAACGATTGATACTGAAACGTGTCCTGTTCTGGTCCTGCAGATAAGCTCATGTAGCAAGGCAGGTCTATTATCACAGCACCAAGCAGAGCTCCTAGCAAACAACTTGCTTTGACAAGGACTGAAAGTGTTCTAGGGCCTTTAGAGTTTCTGCCTCTAGCCCACCTCTCTTAAACTCTGCCCACTTTTGAAGAACTAGTCTCTTAATGGGCTAACCTGAAACACGCAGTTTCCATGTATTCCATGGCCTCTTACCTGGTGAGGTAATTTCTGCATTTGTACCAGAAAATGAACAGGATCAGACTATCTGCAGCCTACTGTGCATTTGTGTGTTCACATGCACATTTGTAAGATCTAAGTCACTGTCATATTTTGCAACATACATTACCCGGGGAAGTGCTTGGCAGAAAAAGTTGTTGGTCCCATTGCTTTTGCTTATCGAGATTACTGCATTCATACTCAGGAGGTTTTACTTCAAGCAGTTCTGGTAGTAGTATTTCTCTCACATGATCAAGCAAAGGAGCTTGTTCATTTAAGCCACAGACATTTTGAAGGCTGTCATTTATAGATTTCTGTTAATCATAATAAAAAATAAGTGTGATAGAAATATAGAGAGCGATGGGACAGATACCAACAGAAAGCAATCTACATAAACATGTTGGAATAGATATAGGTAATTTCCAGAGAAATTGCTTTATATTTTTATGAGTCCAGTATGTTTTATGTAGTGCTGTAACACCATTATTAGGACTAGTTTTCTCACTTCTTTCTAATCTTTCAATAGGTCCTAATAAAGGAAGCACCTTATTGTTACCCTTTGATTATTTATAATGGATAAACATTGATAGCTACAATTTTTGTTATATTTAACTGTTTTCATTGGAATTAGAAAACTCTTACTTCAACTTTCAGGTTTAATGAACAGTATCCAAGTATGAAGAATTAAGTGATTTCCTTAATACAGTACCTGGATCACTATTTTCTATCTCTATGACAATAGGCATTTTCCACAAATACTTCAAAAATGAAGTATCACCAATACTGCTTACATTCAGAATGTGCAGGCATTTCAGTGCATGGTCTAGTCCAGGGGTAGTCAACCTTTTTATACCTACCGCCCACTAATGCACGTTTCTTGATAGTAAAATTTCCTTACCGCCCAGTGGTGCTCGATGGAAGGATTCAGCTTGTGCCATAGAATTCCCTACCGCCCACCTAGAATCCTGAAACCCCCACTAGTGGGCAGTAGGGACCAGGTTGACAACCCCTGGTCTAGTCCATAGGTGTGGGGAGACTGGCAGTACCTCTCTGATCTTGTTGAAAAACAAATATACAGGGTCTGGTGCTTTGTGTAGCCTAAATACCTAATCTCTCCCAGTGTCTCTGCTTAAACAAATATCAGTGTATTTCCCTCCAGCAACAAAGCAAGTGAAAGAAATGCATAGTGATTTCATCCAAAATGCTGTCTTCCTCACTCTCATTCACTTGAAAACAAAATAAACTTCTGTATTCATTTTCTATAGCTTCTCACATATTTGTTCTAAGGACTCTGATATAGTCATAAAGACACAGGGCCATGCCAAATATGGTTCCATGCCACCCCAGTCTCCAAGCAGTGAGAGTCTCCAGGGATTGTGTGCTTGCTCGGGCTCAATTTCCTTGGAAAGAAGGTCAGTAGAGACTGTGGTGTCTTTAAGCTATATGGTTTTATTTGCATACATATAACTTGAGCACAGGACAGAGAGGCTCACAGCAGTAATGTCTTGCTTCTCCATTAGCCACAGCTTTGGATTCAGAACACAGCAAGACATGTTTTTGTCCCTAGCTCTCAAAGCATCTCTCTCCTTCCAGCTCACTCACAAGCAATCTCCAGTCCAGCCCATATTGTTGCTCATTTTGGCACTTTCTCACCTATATACAACTAATTGCAACCCAGCTCATCCCTTTGAAGTAATCAACAGAGTATTAAAGTGGCCAACTGTTCTTTGCAACACTAGAAAGTGTAAGAAAAGTCTGTGAAAAAGTTAAATATTTTAAAGAAAGCTCCAGGTCCATGACAATTGTTTATAAATGTAAGTCAAATACTTATTTGGATCATGGTCAAATATATCTAGGAAATCTATGGTACAAGGCTAAGGGAGCTGGGCATGTTTAGCCTAGAGAAGAGGAGGTTAAGGGGTGATATGATAGCCATGTTCAAATATATAAAAGGATGTCACATAGAGGAGGGAGAAAGGTTGTTTTCTGCTGCTCCAGAGAAGCGGACACGGAGCAATGGATCCAAACTACAAGAAAGAAGATTCCACCTAAACATTAGGAAGAACTTCCTGACAGTAAGAGCTGTTTGACAGTGGAAATTGCTGCCAAGGAGTGTGGTGGAGTCTCCTACTTTGGAGGTCTTTAAGCAGAGGCTTGACAACCATATGTCAGGAGTGCTCTGATGGTGTTTCCTGCTTGGCAGGGGGTTGGACTCGATGGCCCTTGTGGTCTCTTCCAACTCTATGATTCTATGATTCTAAGGTACTTTGAAAAAAAGAAAATGAATGAAATAAAATTCTTTTTCTTTTGTTTAAGGCTAGATACCGGTAGTTATTTTGTATATAAGTTTAGGGCCACTGAAGAAAACTTTTGAATAGCTTATTTCATAATTTTTCTTTGTTAACAGAGAAAGTGAATTAACTGTAGCTATAAACAACTTCAAATACTAGACATCTATTTGACAGAAGACTTTCAAGACACTCCAACATCATAATGCAACAGAAAAGAAAGCACTTTGTATGAAGAGAAGAATAGCAGTACCTGGTCAATGACCTGATCAGTTTCTTTCAGCTTTGAGTAATCTTCAAAAGTTGATGTAAAAAATATAAAACCCTCATCAAAGGAGACTTCATTCTAAGATTTAAAATTTAGTGAATAATTATCAGTCAGTAGTGCTAAATACTGGGTAGCCTTCTCTTTCTCCAGAAACTTCATTTTCCTTTATTATCCTTTATTATATCCATTGACAACATCACCATCTAACCTAGAACTGAGGCTGTTTTACTCCTTTCCTCCTTCTCATATTCAGTCTTCTCACCAAGTCAAGTCACATGTTCTTATATAAAAACCCACCAATTCATCTCTATCTTTCTCAACTTAAATTTTGGTTCATCATCTTCTCATTCCCACCCTGTCTAATGAAACATTTTCCTCTTAGGCCTTCCCTTATCATGCCTTAGTTCACACACCTTTGCCCATAGCTTTGCTGCCAAAATCATTTACCTTCTTCATCATTCAGAACTTAGCACTCTGAATGTAGAGCGGAGACAGCATATGCCAATCTTTCTGTAAACAAAGGTAATTCCTATCTCTCAGTCTTCTCCAGCTGACCTTCAACTTCAACTTAAAACACCTCTAGATCATGTTGCTTAAGAGGGAACGGGGTGCTTCTTTGGCTTTTCTCGAATTTGTGCCACAGCAAGAAGAAGCTCCAGATTACAGAGCTATCAGATATATATATATATATATATATATATATATGCTTTCGTAGATTTTCACGGGTACAGGAATGCAGGTTTTGGTGTCTTCGGGTGTCTTCCCGTGTAAGAGTCGGGGTGTCTGGGCGACGTTTCGACGAGGTCTCACTCGTCGTCGTGAAGATGACGAGTGAGACCTCGTCGAAACGTCGCCCAGACACCCCGACTCTTACACGGGAAGACACCCGAAGACACCAAAACCTGCATATATATATATATATATATATATATATATATATATATATATATATGAACAAGTAGCAAGCATCTCCCTCTTGCTTCTCCCCTCCCCACCTCTCTGATACCGAGATTCTTGAATATGCACTGTACATTTAATGCACACACGCCTCCACCCCCCAAGAATCCTGGGAAATGTAGTTTATACCTCACAGAGCTACAACTGTCAGCACTCCTAAAAATGTCAGTTCCCAGGATCCTTTTTTGAGGGGATGGGGATGTGCTTTTAAAAAAAGCATTGAGAAGAGATTCAGGACTGAATGATACCCATCTTCTTGATGGCACAGGTGTTTTCTATATGTAATGGCAGTAGTAACCAGAATCACACATTCTACAAAAATATGCTCATATTAGAATTTGTTGCACCAAATTGAATATAAAAAGCTTATCAGTGTTGGTAGCAATTTTACAAATATTTTATTACCTCAGTGCTCACATCAGAGTTGTGTTGGTATTCTTTAGTATCGGAGTAGGGTTTGTCGAAAGGTTTTTCTTCTTGTTCAGCCTAAAATAAAGGATATTTTAGTGTGCTTCTTGCTATTTTTAAAAACAAAGAGAAAACAAGAACTGAGATAAAATGGAGGCTTTCCATATTCAGCACTTAACTTCTTTTTTCTGATGCGCTCCAATTGGTGTGGGAGAAATGTTGAGTCTTTTAAATTGGTTGAATTTACCGCCTTTTATAGAATCATACATACAATAAGTTACATGTTTCATTTGAATGCTAAATCAAAATTCAATTAAAACTATTTACCTTAACAGTTCTCAACTTCCCTCTCACTCTATCCCGTAATACTTCAGTTAATCTACTTTGTTTTTCTTCTACAGCCACAGCTATTATAAAAAGCACAGACATTTAAAACACACTTTGCAATGAAATACTTGAATATTATCGGAATGTATTTTGCAGTACTTTTCATATAGACAATTTTGGATTCTCAAGGAAATGACAATCCAGTAGGTTTTTCAAAGTTTGTGAAGGATTTAGATTAAGTATTCTTTATTTGAGTCATACATTCACATTTCAAGCTCGCTCCTTAAAGTGCAAATTATAAATGAAAATGCATTTAGTTCACTGCACAAGAAAAATGCAGAAAACACATGATTTCAAGTTGCAACATCTGCACAAAAAGTTGACAAGAATCTAAAATTAGAATATTCTAATTCTAGCACATCAGAATATTCTGTATTATTTTTTATCAAGTGCTAATATTATTACAGTACTTTAGAATAGAATGAAAACAGGAAAAGGTCATATGCAGGTTTGACGTTTGAATAACATCTAAATTTAATCTGAGCCACATTTGTGGAAATGCCCTTGAACTTCATTGTGATATATTACAACTTGGTAAGGAGTAAAAACATTGAGCTACCTTCCTGTGGATTTTGGTCCGGGGTTTCTTTTTGTTTTCTATCAACATGCATGTCATCTTCAGTTTGCTACATTAAACAATTTACCAAAAGAGAAAAGTTGCAATGAAATGATCTAAACTACTCCCTCACATTTTTATTCATTTTTTCAGCTGTATACATCATATACCATCACCCCATCCAAAATGTTTACTAGTGAGCAACCTACAAAAACTAGTGACATCCAAAATGTTTACTAGTGAGCAACCTACAAAAACTTCAAGTTGTGATGCAGCCAAGGTTTATGCCATCATTCAGATAGTAAATGGGATAAACAAAGAAGAATATGATATTCATATTAGAAACAAAATAACATTTAGAGTTGGTCAACATGCTATAAACATTTAATTGTCAATGACACAAGATGCCCCATTTGTTCAACAAATGTATCTATATGTATAATGGAGTTTTCAAAAACTCATTTCCATTTTAGTTCCTCTTGTTCAGTGGCGTAGCTAGCCACTCGGGTGCCAGGTGCGGCACACGCATCCTGCAGCTGGGGGTGGAGCGAGCCACCCATAGGGGTGGGGCGCGCTGCGTGCAGCCTCTCCGCCGCCTCCCCCCAGCTGTAGGGCGGCTGAGGGAGAGGTGGAGGGCAGACGCAAGTCCTACACTGCCATTTCAGGCAGCGCAGAGCCTGCAGGCCCCAAGCCACTACGTCACTCCCAGGAGAGACATGTGGCTCAGGCATGCTGCAGGCCCCGCGGTAAGTGCCGGCCCCCGCGGTGTGGCGCCCACTGGCAGCCGTGTTTCGTTATGTTCATTCACTGAACTAAAAAGTTTCATGAGCCCATTTTAAAAAAAATCAACTCTCCTATTTTTGTCATTTTGTCACACACACCCCTCAGTGATGACACCTGGGATGGATCCGCACCCCCCTTCCTCCGCCATGGCTCTTGTTGTATTTAGAACTTCTAAAGTGGCCTTTTGAGAGATTCTGTAGGACTAAAGGAAAATAGAGAAAGGCCCCCAAAGCCCTTGAGTGCTCCGCCAATGAGTCTTTGAAGTGAATGCAAAACCAAATATTACAATATGAAATGATTACAAAAACAGCAACCTTAGTTGAAGTGCCTCACTTCATAATGTCTAATACTAGCTTTCCAACCTAGTGTTTCCCTCCAGGTGCTCTGGACAACAGCGCCCATGATCCCTGACCACTGATCATACTGGCTAGTAGGAATGATGGAAATTGTAGTCCAAAACATCTGGAGGTATCAGGTTGAAGAAAGCTGGTCTAGAGGAACTTACCCTGATGTCATTATATCTTCACCCACACGTGCAATAAAATGGCACTGCTCAGTTAAGATTTCACTTTCAAGATAAAACTGATTTGGGGGAAAATACATTTTCCATGTAAGCTCTGTAGAGAAGAGATTATTTTTTTAAAAATTTAAAAAGCAAAGGCTTTCCAAACTCTTGCTTCAGTAAATGTTTTGCATGCTATGTCATGGTGTAAAATGTATGAACGTACCTTTCTTCTGACACTTCTTTTCTGTAAAGATTTACTTTTCCTTGCAATTCTTTCCTGAACCTTTTCTTTCTGGATGGTAAAAAAGAAAACTATCTATAATCATAATCTATATGATACACAACTTTATAAACAAATGTAAATAAAAGGGTTATGTTGCATAGAAGGATGAAGTAAATTTTAGGGAACTCCTTCCTAACTGAACCTTTGGCGCCTACTGATTTTTTTTTTTTTTTACTCCACCAAGCATTTCAATCCAAGTCAGATGTTATAGATTTAACTATTTTTTTTACTTTTTATATTGTATTATTGTAAACCATTTAGAGACTATCATAGTGAAGTGATAAAAAAATAATAGGGACTACATGTAGTTGGGTGATTTGGGAACTAAATCTCACTTGCCAAGTTATCTTCTTACACTAAATAACCTCAAGCTTTTCAATACATTTCAGTACCATGACATGCTGCCTTTAAAAATATTTGATTATATTGTTAAGGTTAGGCTTCTTGCAACGTAGGGATGTTCACTATTACAATTTTGTTTGTCATAAATAACAATAACAAATAATTTCAGGATTTTTATACATAATTTTTATTAAAGATTTTCTTGGGTTACAAAAGTACATGCATTGCCTCTATTTGCAGGTTGTAGAGTCTTTTCTACAAATCTGTTACATTTGATGTGAGACATTAATGTAGTATATGAGGTTGGGGGAGAAGAGAGGTGGGGACAGAGAGTGCAGGGAAGGGGAAGTGGTAAACTTACACTATTTTACATAGTGTATGTGTGAGGTTGTTGTGTTAATAAATTTCAGTTTTAATCAGCAAGCAACCACACCGTCACCTCCAAAGAGGCATCTACTTGCCTGAAATTTTAACCATTAGGGAAACACCCGGAAAACAGAATAAAGTGTTGTGTGAATGCAGCCATAATCTATATGTATTTGTTTTTAAAATACACTTGTCTATTATCTATAGGAGTATTATAAGAAATTCATAATAACCATATTAATTGTTAATTGTAGTACATTCTTGGGGTATAATAATAAACATATGCCTGTTATTATGATCACTATCTTATCTAGAATAAAAAAACCTGATCAACAAATCTAATTATTAGGGCATTGTAGTTGGGTAATAATGTAAATATTTAAAAATAGTCTTCATAGCTTGCCTTTGTTTTTCTATCCAGTAGTATTCCTAATTCTTTGTCAGGATCCATTTTATATCAAAACTGGATTCAGTTGGTCATCAAGGAAACTGGGAAAGAATATGCAGAATATTAAAATGTAAAAACCAGTCCATCTTTACTCCATTCCACATATTTGTGTCTTATCAAGGCTCATCTTATTCTTTTGCCTAGTACAGAATGTTTCTGTGCCAGTACTGCTCATTCATTGAGTGCAGGTGTAGAACGCAGAAGAAGTGTGTGCTGATGTGCTTACAGAAGCTCTGTGTGACTTGGAACATTCCAAGTCAACCACAGCTCATATACCAACCAACCACACTTGAGCGGCAGCTGTCAATCCCCTGGCAGGCCACCTTTAATGGCTTGAGAGTTCTCTGAAATAGCTGTGCAGGTCTGTCTGTTACAGCGACTAAGCAGTGAAAGCAATATTGTTTCAAGTGGCTGCCACAAGATAACAAGGGAATGCAAACAGGACTAAGAAATAAGCACCCAACTTGAGAAGTGGGAGCATTACTACCAGCAAGTTCTGACTGAGAATAGGGGTTTTGCTTCTGGATCGCCAATAAACATGGTCCAGAAGTTTACAACCAGAAAGTCCTAAGTTCTTAGAATCGCAGAACTGTAGCGTTGGAAGGGACCAGCGAGGATCATCGAGTCCTGCAACGAAGGAAGCTCTCACTCAACAGGAGGCTCAACACCCCCCCCCCCCAAAAAAAGCTGAAGAGTCTCATGCTCTACTGACTGAGTTATCCTAGAAAATAAACATGCAGTAAGACAAAATCTTATTCTTCCTCTTTTTTGACCCCAGCACAGAAATGCACCGATAGGCACGCTCCCTTCTCGTCAAAAACTGAAACTCCTTCTCCCCCCCCCACCCGCATTCCTGACTAGCGGGACCGTTTCCTCCTGAGGGGAGCTAGAAGGGAGAGAACCGTCTCCTCAGCCGGCCAAGTCCCAGCTCCATTTAGGGTGAGGCAAAGTGAAAGGGCAAACCTCTCTGAAGCAGAGAGAGACGTCCTCTCCCGCCCTGGCTATAACCGTAACCTTTCCACCGTTAGCGAAACAAGCACGCGCACCGCCTCCCTCCATCCCGCCCCGCTCGCCATCCAGCCAGAAACTGAAGCGTCCTCCCCTAAAACGGCCAAAAGAGGGCCCCTCTCTGAGCATGCGCTCCGATGCGCGCCGCCGCCGGCCGCTGGGCATGCGCTTGCCGCTCTGACCGGCTGCGGGGCATGCGCAGTGACGGAGCGTGACGGAGGAAGCTTTCTTCGTCGCTGGGTCCGCTCGCTTCTCTCTGGAGACAGAAAAACGCGTTTCTGAGGGTACGAGCAGCCGCCCACCCGCTTTTGCCGCCGCCGAAGCCGCCACCGGTCCTCTTGCGAGGCCTGGTGAAGGCCGCGCCGCAGCTCGGTTGATTTCTGGGCCCGAAGGGTTCGCTGCCCAGATAGTTTACACGCCCATCTTGTTTGGGGCCCTCGGTGTCCGCCGCCGGGGAGCCGGGGCTTCCTATGGAGTCTGTGCCGCCCCCTTTTCTCCCCACCTCGCTTGGGGGGGGCGGGGAGCAGAAACCTGCCCCCCCCCCTCGCCCCGCGGCAGGTTGGTCGGGCAGCTCTTCTTCCTCCAAGCTTCCAGCGAGACAGCTTCGTTCTCTTCCGCCAGATTTGCTTCCTGGAAAATGGAGGTGCTTTGCCGGGCGGCTGTTTAGGGGGGCTGAGAGGTTCAGCTCTATCTCCGCGCCTTGCCCCCCCCAAAAAAGCTCACAAGCCGACCAGCTGCTAATGCCTCTAAAACCCCCACCCACTCATTTCCACCTCCTCGAGTGCGTGCATTTAAGACCAAGCAAACGGTGAGGGGTGTTTGTTTGTCGATCAGGCTCTTCTTTCCCAGTGCCCCAGTAGAGAGGGGGCAAGGGTCTGGTTTTGGAAGCAAACCGGGTTTATTGGGGGACCCCCGCCCGTTTACCTCCCTGCAGTCTGATCCCCCGTCCTCCTGTGCTCTCCTGTGTTCAAAGTAAGGTTGGTGTGGTGGTATGGGGCTGGACTGTGGGGAGATAAGCGCTGGGTGAGGGTTCAGCTCTCCTCTTTGGCAACAAAAGCTAGACCTTCTGCTCCCTTGCTTTATTTATGCATGGCTACCACCATTGCATCACACCTGGGCCTTTGAGGGCTCTCAGCTCTGTGAGAGTTGGAGGAAGAGACTGGCACCGGGTTAACGGCGCGGTTCTCTCTCATTTGCTGCAGTGCTGCCCATTTTCTCTGCTGCCTCGCACTCTTGTCCACTCCTGCTTTCACCATGGTTAAGAAGAATAGTATTCCCGCTGGGTAAGTATCCTATAAATATTACATGGAGAGAAGGGAGGAAGGGGGCTCTGACAGCCCCACCTGTTCTCTCTTGCTGCAGCACCGTCTTTGCCATCTACCATAAGCTAAGGTAAGTATTTGCAGCAATATGAAGTCACAGCTTACCACCCCCCAGGTAAGTATTTTATCCCACCGTGTTTGTGAATGCTCCTCCATCAGCCATAGATGGCTCCTGTTTCTTCTCTCTTGATCCTCAAATGTGTGCAAAGAGGAATTAATTGAAACTGCGTTCTTAACATTTCAGTTCTGTGACATGGCAGAATAATACCACATCATCATGTCATAAATGTGGTTTTTATTAATTACATGACATGCAGAAACATATGCTACTTGACTAAGCACGGGCTATTTACATAAGCCCAACTTTACCAAAGTATTATTCAAGTGTGGTTATTTTTAACTGTAGGATTGTCAGCATTGACTTGCATAATTGTCTAACAGTTATTAAACAGTAATTGCTTTCCTTCATCACATTTTGCCCCTAAGGTCCCAATTTTTCTCCACTTTTGTGACATGCCAAAATACCCCAGAACTCTCTTAAAACATAATACAACTTTTCTATGGAAAAGTGCTTTTAAAATGTAGAGATTAGTTTGATAAAGCTATCCAAATATCAAGATAAAATTGAAGTAATTCAGGAAGTGACATTAGAAAATTAAACATAGAAACAATATTGCTAAGCAGTGTTATTTCTAAAGGAGTACTGTTGCAGCAATTCGAAAGCAAAGTTTGTGGTTATGACATATTTTTTAGTTTGAATTGTTCTGCGTCTTCCTCTGTTGCCTCCTGCTGTTGTACACTCTTGTAACCTGGCATTAAATTACCAACATAAATTGAGTATGCATTTAACAGACAGTTGAAATATGCATTGATTTTAATAAACAGATCAACTTGGTAGTCCAACCCTCAATAGAAGGATAACTTGGCTGGAATTCTGCATTGAGAACAAAAGCTTAACATTGTAAGGAATTATTGGGAAGTTAGGTACCAATTAAAATAGTGCAAATAAAAGTGAACTGTAGTTGCAAGATTGGTACATTATCTTTTAGGCTAGAACTGGTAGCATAGTAGAGCTTGATTTTTTTGTCTAGAGGCCAATCGTCACAACTTCTTTAGGGTGTAGCTGATAACCAACAGGACTTCACCTCTTCCAGCTTAGTAACATACTAAGAGAAGCAATGCATGACTATCACAATTGTGCACTGAACTAGGCACAGATAAGTTTTCAGTACTGAAGTTACTATACAATTGCAGCTGCACATTACAGCCTCTGTGCACTGAGCTGCCTGTGTTGTTGACAGTTATATTAGCCATCTTAGTATGTGCTGCTAGATGGAATTCATTACTGGCTGAGTTTACTGGCAGCAGCTGTTCATTTAAGGAGCTGTTACACAACCTGCCATCTCTCATTTGTTCTTCTATGTCGTTGCCGTTCTCTATGCCTTCACAGTACACCCATACAAATAGCAGCCCAGATACCTCTTGGCTAGTAGATCCTTGGTGAGGGGTATATGAAAAAAATATGTGATAAATTGGTTGAAAGGATTTTATAAAGAATGGACATTGGCTGCTTTTGCTAAGAAGACAGTGCTGGGGGTTTTCAGTTTTTAAAAGGTTTCCATCTCGCCTCTCAGTGGACGTTTCCGATGAAGGTAACACATTGAAAACCTTGATTTAAAATTGAACATTAACATAAAAGCAAAAACAACACCAATAAAGAGCATCAGTAAGAATAGAAGCAACATTTTAAAATAGGGAGAAGTATGGCTGTTCCCAGTGCCAAAAACGTAGTGAAGTTACACATCTGGAGCACACCAATGAAAAGATCCTATCTCTGGTCCAAAGCCAGGTGTAAATGCATAAAGCAGATCAAAAATATAAAATGCATATCAATGGGTTTCCTCCCATGTCAGAGGGTCTTTCACTGATACTCTCTTTCAAATACCAAATATCAGAGATTGTATTTGTTACAATATGGGCAAGGGTAGTATACCTGATGCCACCATTGCTATCTTTTAGGCACCAGACAAAAACATTTTGTATTTACTCAGTCATTTAAAAGAATTTTTCTATTCTAAATATGTATGTCTATTGAGAATGAAGTTCAGTGCAACTTCCTCTTCAGTAAGAGAGTACTGTATAGGATTGCTGTATTATATGACTTAATTGTGTTTTTATCTGCTGCTGCTTTCTGTGTATGTTGTATGACTTGTTTTTATTTTTTGTACCCTGATTTGAAAGTATTGATGAAAAGAGGTGTATAAATATTTAATTAAAGGGAAATAATTCAGAAATAGATTTACCTTCCCAATATGAGGCATATTTTACTGTAGGGAAAAAAACCTGATAACTTTCACAGTAAGTTGAAGGTTCCAGTTTTTACGTCCTCCTTTAATTGTACACTATAGCTGGACTATTTCAAATTGCACATTGTTATTCTATTTTATTTTGTGTTACCGGTAATTGTTATACCTATAATGAATTTGCTAACAATATAGGTGAATATACATTATCCAAAGTGCTAATACACATTACTTGGAATGCATTGTCATTATATACTTAAGGGAAATTAACAATCTAATAAAAATTAATTAAGCAATTCAGATTGGTAAATATTTTCTCTTTTCATATTAGGAAATATGAAATTCAACATTCAACTTAAACAGCTAAGTTATTTTAGGCAGCTAAATAATAAGGAATAGAAAGTGAGTACAGTTAAATGTCTTTGTTTCCTATTGTAAGAAGGAACTATACTTCTGTATTAAAAATGTTATGTTACTTTGCAATTATTCATAAGACACGTAGGCTAGCAAACATTTAAAAATCACTTTTTTGTTAATGAAGCACTTATTTACATAATTTCAGGTGCTTGCATGATCATTCTTTTAACAGGTGATAAATATTATCGATTTCAGTTTGCCTAAATAGAATAAAGACGGATTTCCCTTCCTTCTATTAATTTTTTTAATTGTAGAGTCTTGAGGAGGGCATTATAAGATAGCTCTTTACTCTGAGCTATTTGCTTAAGTATTTCTCCTTTCATTCCTTATGATTTGAGGGACAGTTGAAATATTCTTCGCTTTGTGTATTTCTGTAACACAGTTTGAAGTATTAAATCAGATGTTAATTGGGGTCACTGCAAGCAGTCCTTTTTTCCTATTATGAAAAAATAGCTTTTAACTCAGATGAGGAATTGTGTACAACCATTACAGCTGCTCTGTTTTCCTCCACAAAACTCAATTCCACCTTCACCCCTGTTGATTTTCTCCATCTGACAGTCAACTTTCCATAGGTACTGAGTATTCTCAGGCCTCATTGAGGGCTTTGCCACTTGGGATTCTTTTTTAAAAACATTTTTTATACTTTTGCGAACCATGGGGTTTCTCTGAACATGCTGGTACCCCTCTCTTTTTTCTCATTAGTTCCATTTCTGCCATCACTTACTACCTGATCTCTTTGTTAGAGGAAGTGATGAGTGCAACTTAAGTCTGCGTGAGATGGATTTCATTCCAAAGTTTTCACTGCATGAGCGCAATGAGGCAAGTCTCCCACTGAGATGGCATAGTGTTATTGCTGTAGGGTGCCTCACCAGCTCTCCAAAAATTGGGCTCCTTTGTCTCAGCTTAGCTTGCAAATGCACCTCTTCTTCTTTGGTGCGATACAATTGCAAGAAGGCCTTATAGCTCAGGAAACAGGAAGAAAGGTTTCTTCCTGTTTCCTGTGTTGCCTTGCAGTGGCATTGCACAAAAGAGAGAAAAGGCTGCTTTGGAATGTAAAACATTTGGAACTGTTGGCTTTTCATCTCCATTATAGCATTGAGGTAGGAGGAAAGCCTTCTACCCTAGTACTACAGTGCAAAGGAAGAATGCTGGAACCTTCACTCCTCCTCTGCTGGTCTGTCCTCTGCACCCCACTCTACTGCATGTGTGCTTGCCTTTATGGTGAACTGTATACCAGCATAGCAGAGTAGGAGAGCGTACACATGTTCTTTGGGCACACCCACTACTGGCATGCAGAACTTGGAGGGGTGGCAGCCCCTAGTGTGTCCCTCAGGGTGAAAAAGATTAGTCACTCTGTTCTAATTGATCCTGTTGTTGTTTAGTCGTGTCCGACCCTTCGTGACCCCATGGACCAGAGTACGCCAGGCACTTCTGTCTTCAATTGATCCTAGACTAATATAATATTAAGTAGGTTTTCACCTATTTAATGTTCAGCATAATTCTAACATTCAGTTTGATGCATGGCTCTCAGTGGCGTGAAAGGCAGAAATCTTCAAGAAGACGAGACAAATCATGTTTAAAACTATCAATTATGTTCTCCCCTTAAGGCAGGGTTGTCCAAACTTCTTTCAAAGAGGGCCAGATTTGATGAAGTGAGGGCCGACCATAATTGTTGAGCTTTTTTTAGAAAGTTGTTGAGGGTGTTTTTTGTTGCTGTTGTTTTTTAGGATTTTACCCCAGGAAATAAACTGCCACACGGGCCAGATTAAATAGAATGGCGGGCCGAATTAGGCCCCTTAGCCAGACTTTGGACATGTCTGCCTTAAGGGGTCATCCTCAATTCAGAGTAAATCTTGGCAGTTTGCCCAATCTAGTATTTAATCAGGAAATGATACTTGAGGAGATATATCTTTTCCTCTTGCCAGATGCTTCCTTGTATAGCAAGGTAGCAACAACTAAAACAAAAAACTTCAGCTCTGCATGTCAGTTTTAAGATAATGGATGACAAGGACCTTCCTCACTTTCTTGGAGAATGTAAAGAGTCCATGACAGATGAAGGATTTTCAACGGGGGAGAGGACTTTGGTTTTGGTTTATCTGAAACTGCCTCCATGTGGTGAGATGTTTTGTATGCATCACTTCACTATGAGGATCAGGCTCAACTATTTCATTTATCTCCATGTTCACAGAAGCTGGAATGTTTGGCATTGGTGTGGAGACAAAATGTGGTGGGAGTTGACCATCAAGGTGAGGCAGTACATATGAAATGGCTCACTGCATGAGGCTGTTGCTACCAAGGAAGCAATTTCAAGCAGTAATATTATGTGTGGCAGCTATAGTATGCCAAAAGGTGGCAGATACGTACTCATTTTTGCCCAGGACATATTGAGTCAAATGTTTTTAAAAATTGGTTTCATTTTCAGCTTGGGTTCATGAGTATTGCCTCTTTCTCCTAGTATCTTAAAAAATGTTTGGCAGCCTCTTCAACCATTTGAGATGGTTCAGATATATTTACTGCAGGTTAGTATCAAAAAGCCTTCTGCTTGGAATGCAACTACCATAAAATGAATACAGTAATAAAAGTTAACATTCATAAATTTGAAACATGTTTAGTAATAATAAAGACTTTGTAGGATACTTGCATGCATACTTCTGAGGCAAGGTTCACTGATAAAATAATCTTAAGATGAACCAATAAGTCTTTGAGTCTTGCTTTTATCAAATATCATACTGCTTGGTTAAAGCACAACTTAAATATTAACTCATTTCCTTGTTGGAAACTCAAGCTGCAAATTTGGATCATAATCAGTGGTTTGGCATGCTGTTTGAATTCAGTAGTGCTTGCTGGAGCCCAGTCCAGTTTGGGTAGATGGATAGCTTTACAAACAGAGAATGAAAGCCTATCCCTACGATAAGAGTTTTAGTGTTCAAAGATGGTAAGTATACTTTGGTCAGTGAACAACTGTGTTGCATCGCTATGTGGCAGCAGATAACGCTTGCTTATTTTATCTTCATTAAGTGGTTACATATGTAAACCTTGAAATTACTCCATACAATCTTTGAATTAATCTGAAGAAAGCCCCACAATCTTACTTTATTTGTATTTCAGACAAGCCAATATTTCTGACAATAAAATATAACAATTCTACCACCTCTGTGTCTCTTTATTTCACCTGTCAGCTATACTTTTTTATAAACTACTCTGAGGCAATTCATTTCGAGAATGGAAGCTGAAGCTCACATAGTGGAAAACATTTACTGTAATAAAGGAAATGTTTACCATTTTCCTTAAAAAAAAAGCTTAAGCAGTATATAAATTTTCTTTTTTGAAAAATAAAATTTTACTGTGTTGCTTTTTTGTTACGGATACCAAGCACTGTGTCTGAAAGAGTCCAAATGAGTACCTACTACAAAAGTATTATAGTGTAGCTTTGGAGGGTCACTGTCCATCAGTGCAGACAGTAGTGAGTTATGTGAGCCAATGGTCCAACCTTGAATAAGACAGCTTCCAGTATTCCTAACCTCTAGCCACATACATACACATTGAGTGGATTGCTGCTTCTGCTATCATCAGCATCATTTTCAATATAGCTATGGTATGGATTGGCATACCACTAGCAACCAATGAAAACCTTTAAGCTATGGAAACAATCTGCCAAACTGTTGGAAGGTAATGTGGCACTTTCTTTGTCAGCTGTAGTAAAAGCTGGCTAGTGACATACAAAGCTCTCTTCTATTCAGCCTATTAATAATTTCATTATTGCATTTTTATCCTACCTTTCCTTCGAGGAGCTCAAGGTGGCTAGATGGTTCTCTCCCCATGTTATCCTCAAAGTGATCCCGTGAGTTAGACTGGGATACAGTGGCTGACCCAATCAGATCCACTTGGTGAGCTGCATGCCTGAGGTGGGGATTTGAACCCTAGTCTCCCAGGTCCTAGTCCAACACACTAACCCATATCATGCTTAAAGCAAAATAAGTTTATTTTTGAAGCAAGTGCCACTAAGTACAACTTAGGAAATATGCACTATTGACTGTTAGACATAGCGATAAGTGTTCATACTTTGGGAGCATGTATATAAAGCAAGAAATACAGGCTGTGCTATCCATTGCTACTGTTGAGCAATAAATACTATTGAGTATTGAGTTTTGAATAGGGGGGGTATATTTTATCCCCCCCCCATTATAATTGCTTCTTTCGAAGCATCTTAAAGTGATTTTGGAATACAATGAAAACTTGCATAAAGCAACTGGATATCTGAAAACAATTTCAAATGTATTCAGAAAACATTAGGGTAGGAATATCCACTCAGAAAAATTGTTACAAAGGAAAGTCTTCAAGAGCTGTTGAAAAGAGAGTACAGATGGCACCTGTTTGATATGTAATGGGAGGAAGTTCTAAAGGGTAGGCGTCACCACATTGAAGCCCCAATCCTGACATGCAGAGCAGTTATAATAAGATGGTCATTGGTATATAAGGGATGAGAAGATCCTTATGTCAAAGCCTTAAGTGTTGTAGCACAGGTTATAGTTGCATTGCTTTATGCAGTAATGAGGAACCTTTTTCAGCCTGGTCCCCATTCCCTTTGAGGAGCATGCTTGTAGCAGATGGGGCCAGAGGCAAACAATGAGCATAGTCAGAGGCAGAAGTGGACTGGGAATTGTGAAACTTAATTGTGTATAGTAAACTCCTCTCTATGCATTTCCACACCTCCTTCCATCCAGGCAACCAAGAACTATCAAGAGTTTAAAAACATTTCAGCCAGGCAAAAATAATTAAGGACCAGTAAGAGGTGTGGTCACGGGAGAGATCTGTGGGCCAGGTAAATAGGTCTTAAGGGCTGCATTTAGCCCCTTGGGCTGAGGTTCCCCATCCATGAATTTATCTTAAGCCTGCTCTTTCTTGCTCCGCATTCCTAAAACACTGCTTGCAGTTTTAAATTGGTGTTGGAGGCTAATATGCCTTACACATTCAACAAGAATGAGTTGGAGATTAAATAATGGTCTTGTATGCCTGCACATGCCCTTGTAGTCATACATGGGCTTATGAAAAAATGGGCAGCTGACTCTTATGATACTGCAAAATATGCAAATGTGCTTTTTTATTTTGAGTAATTTTTCTACTTTTACTCATGAGAGGATAGCCAATGAATTATTTAGGGTACTGAAATGCATACACATCCCTGGAAATGCATACACATTTTCAAAATTACCTTCACATAGATCCATTATCAATACACATCATATGTACCGTACTTTTCGCTCCATTGGACACAGTTTTCCCCCTCCAAAAACTGAGGGGAAATGTGTGTGCGTCCTATGGAGCGAATGCAGGCTTGTGCCATAGCCGTGCACAACCCCTCCGGCAGGGAGAGGCTGCACGGGGCTATGGCGTCTTTAGCCCTGCGCAGCCTCTCCCGGCAGGAGAGATTTTTTTTATTGATTTCCCCGTCTAAAAACTAGGTGCGCCCTATGGTGCAAAAAATACGGTATGTTTAATAAGCAGAATATACATATAGGGACAGGTTATGAAGAATGGTAGAGCATAGTTGTGAATCCCGATTTTTTAAAAGCAAACTAGAGGGCCTCTTGGCTGAGTTTTATGTTCAGTTGCATGATGAATCCCCAATAATAGTGCAAGAGACAATGAATGTGACATGGCTAAGTGTCCAGGCAATAATGCTTTCTGCAGGATAGCTTCACTATCCATGCTTCTGTTTTCAAATCCCCACCCTATATCCTGCATTAGCACCCGCAAATGTGAAAAACGTTCCTCACAATATCCACAGTAAAAAGATGCCTACTTTGCACAAAGAAGTATGTGTGCTTCCCTTGTCCTTTTGATGCATATGGCATGCTGAGCCAAGATTTGGCTTAGCGTGTCCGAATCTGGCCTTGTGGTTAAGCTCTCTCCTTGCTAACCACAAACTGTAGCCAAGGTTTGCTCTTAGCCATGGTTTATTCTTAGCCATGGTTTATGCTTAGCTACAGCTCATTGTTTGCAGGGAAAGAGCTTGATCATGAGCTGGGGTTCAGATGACACGTTAAGCCAAACCTTGGTTTAGCTCAGCATGTTGTTGGTGTGAAAAAGACTTAAGAGGAGCAAAGCAGCTGTGAGCTCTGCTGCAGGAGCCTGCACATCCAGCAGTCCCAGTAAGCCATAGTTTGAGGCTACCTATGCAGCAACCCGGTTAGCACAACATGGGAAGCCAAAGACTTCCATAGTAGCAAGAGATACTCTTCACCTACCTCTCACTTTGCCAGAGGCTTCCCATTACTTTTGCAAGTAAAATTTCTATTTTCTAGTTCCATAATAGGGTATCTCATATAAAATACAAAATTAAAGCCAAAATTAAATCTATGAGTCCCGTGAGTTTTTATGCTTACTATATGTGCTCAATACACAACAGCCCCCTAATGTAACTGGCAACAACATAGAAGCTGCTGCAGTATGGATGCGCCTCGTAAAAATTTTTAGGAAGTGATTGCAGACAATGCTGGAGCAATGGTTATTTCTCATATATCAGAGATGATGGCTTGGGATATAAACATGTTAAACCAGCTCACAATTGCTTCCTTCAAACCCTGCCAGAAATAGCATAGGAACAGCCACATCACAGTGACTTCCATTTTTAAAAATTGCTAAAGATGCATTCTAAGCTTGGAGCATGCCAACCTCATTTCTAGTTCTATATGTTGCTGCATTAAGTAATGTATATTTTAGCTTTGCTTTCAAAGAGAAACTTTTGAAATGATACAGGTTTTTGTCTTGCTTCCAGCCTAGATTTGGACCTATGGCAGGAGATGCATAGGGACAGTGTAGCCTTGTTGACCTTCCTGAATCTCACAATGGCATTCAATGCCATTAATCATATCAGTGTATTCTAGACTACCTCTGTTTGGTTTGTGTGCTTTTTACATAGAAATGTCCTAAATAATTTAGTAGTAGTAGCCCCATGGAATTAGTAGTAGTAATAGTAGTAGCAAGTACTACTGTATAGCAAAATGTGCTGTTTGGCAACAAAAAACTTGATTATCATCTCACAATAATAGCAAGAGAAAATGGTTTCCTGTCTCACTACATACGTTAATTAACTCAGCATCACTGTTGATTATGTTAACATTTGTCATGGTTTGGGGGAATGTTCAATCTGGTTTTTTTGCAGACATTCTGACCCTAATTTAATTGTCCTTTGTAAATTTTGAAATTTCATTTCTCTCTGATTTCACTGCTGATAATCCTCTTCCCACCTGCAACTGAAGAGAGCATACATCTGATAAAGCAGACTCTCGCTCACAAAGGCTTATGCCTTCATAAATTTCTTAGTCTTTAAGGTGCCTCAAGATTCTTTTGTTATTTGTGCTTTGACAGACAAATTCAGCTGCCCTTCTAGAAACCTAATGAAAGATGAGCACATTTCTATAGGAGAATTTTGAGCTCTCTCCCATTAAAATCAATAGGGCAGGCTTATGCTCTGAGATTTCAGTAAGCATTACATGCTTACCTGTTTGGAATGGCATGACCAACACTACAGAAAAGGAGAAATCAACCTTCTTAACAATGTTGGATTGGAAATGAAGTGTACACAAATGCTTGCCTACATAGCTTCTGGGGCACAGTAACACTGGCCTGAAGATTACAGGTACAGCACCAAGTACTGTGTGGTTGAACCCTGAGTTTGGTCAGAGACAACAATATGTTGGGTAGGGGGAGGAAATCCAGAACCTCCTTCCCTTTCTTCCAGCATTAAAGAGTATCTGGATTCAGAACCAATATCAACTGCACCAAAACATATAATTGGTGTGGTATTCTGAAAGCAAGTTTCTGCTTTTTGTACATATCTCTGGATTGAAGTCCATATGTTTTCTGTAAAACGCTGTTGTCATAACCTGTATTTTTCCAATGCATACAGAATTAAATACAACCATATTTCCCCTTTCTTAACAGATGGCGGAATGTATCGCCAATTGGACAACCTATAGCAGGAACCCGGTTCATTCCTTTCAAAGCACCCATGAAAGGGGTACGTATAAAATTTTGCTTTCATACATTTATATTAATCACAAAGCATAACACATAAACTCAGGTATATTTTACCTAAGTGTTTGACTTATCCCCCTTTGGATAATCCCATTCAGCACAATATCAGATAAGAGCAACAGAATAGTCTTTAAACTACAAGACTATTTTCTTTTAGTATCCTCCTATCCCTGCTGTGTTTTGTATGTGGCTCAAGACTGTCATGGTTGTAGGGCAGGGTATTCTATTGTGTTCTGTGTATTGGCCCTTTGTCTCAAAAACCCTGTTTGCCGCTCAGTTGCGCTTGTGAGTTTTATTAACTGAGATTACAAGAAAGAAAGCACTTTCTTTCCAGAACATACAAAGGTCAAACCTGTATCCTATGTGCACCTACATCACACATTTCCATATTTTTCAATGGGTCACCTGACACTTTTCCAGGAATCTCAATTTACACAGATTGAATTTGGTCTTGCTTACTCACTCCTTAAGGCTGAGGAAAAGGAAGGGGGTGATATGTAAATTGAACTTAAGAAAAGAAAGGTGAATAGGGGAGAGAATTTTCTTCCAATTGAGAAGTACTGTTTCTTAGCCTGTCTGTACTGGGTGGAGTTGCTTACAAGCTCAAGAATGGGAGGTTTGGTTTGCTATTTACTATCTGATAAACAGCATTGTTACTCAATATGATGCAAAGAGGTGTTTTGAGAAGGATGCTTCAAATGGTGAAACTGTATAGATGTTTACTCCACAATGATCTGCTCCACCTAGACGTTGCTTATCAGTTTCTCTCCAAAGAAGCAGGCAGAAGTTCCAGTAACTTCACTTGTTCAGGTTGTTGCAAAATACCACATGTTCAATTCAGGGCATTTGGGCTCTAAATTAGCATTATCCTTACAGCAGCCAATACAGAAACCCCTTCAACAACCTTCTGTCTGAATTTTCATATTACCTCTGCCTCCTGTTTAATTTTAGTTAAGAATTTTTGTGCTTCAAAACTACCTGTTACTTTTGAATGCTTCTGTTTCATTTCCTAATTCTCAGTTTTATGAGTCAGATTTTTCCATTTCAATGGGTACATTTTCTCATATATAATTACTTTTTTCTCCACCCTAGGAAATCAACCAGCGACTGACACCAACTCAAAAGTTCACGCCAAAAGATCTGATAGCTGCAATAAAAGCTCTAAATATAGAGCTTGGCTTAATTATTGATTTAACATATACAACAAGATACTATCATGTGAAGGTAATAATAGTAAATTTGTATTTCCGAGCTGCGTACTTTCTAATGCTGATCTTAAAACATACCAATTCTCTATGTGTTATGCAGCATTCAACAGTGGAGGAACTTGATGAGCTCCAAATGCCAATTATTTATTTATACTTGCCATCTATGTGCACAGGGCTTTGCTTAGTGTAACAGGATTAGATCCATGCCCCTGAGGGCATTCAAAACAGCAGAACAAGGGAAGAGAAGGAGAGGTAAGGAGAAAGAGCAAGAATGCATTTAGGCTTCATTACAATAGTATATTAGAATCAATGGGCTGATTCGCTTTAGTGGATTATAGTGTGACTGAGTTACATCAGACACTTAGACTGGTAGTGAGACATAGTGACAGGATTATGAGAGTAAGATTTGCCAATTTGAAACCAGGATCTTTCTGTTCATTGATTTTAATCAAATTATGAAATGCATATCACAATGAAATTCCAAAAATGTTGGAAACGGAGAGAAGCACTCTGATTATATTTTCAGCTGACATCTGTTTATGTGTTGGCGGATGATTATAATGATGCCATGACGTTCAAACCTTTGAAACTGGATACTTAGCCACGTCACTATGTCATATGTTTAAAACTCTATAGGCCTTTCTCCAAATATGATCTCATGGGGCAGGTTTCCTGTCAGATCTTGTGCAATAAATAAATAAATTGCAGTGCAAGGAAGACAGATGACACAAAAGTGCTTGGAGTTGTTGCAATCACATTCCCTTTCTGAGTTTGGGGATTTGTACCAACAGTAATTATGACTGATGCAAGAGTGTTTTGAAAAATGATTCACCAGACATAATTGTGCACTTTCAGTTCCTACAAAATGAACTTTATTCAGAGCCAATTTTTAAAAGTTGGATCAATCTTAGAGATATGCAGTGATTAAATTACAATTTTTTGCTACGTTTGTTCACCTTCTTGTTGATAGGATTTGCCTAAAAATGCGGTCTATAAGAAGCTTTATACTATTGGATTTGAAGTTCCAGATGATCCTACTATTCTACAATTCAAAAAATTGGTCAGAAAGTTCCTATGGGAAAATGCAGAAAATGGTAATTAACAGTAATTTTCATTTTGTAAAACACTGACAGTATTTGTCCGTATATGTATAATTTACTAATTGCTGTTGGAATCTGTGAATACGGATTCACAGTTTTCCAATGTAACAAATCTGGAATTTTACAATGTTTCCATTTCCTCCCTTACTAACAGTGTATTTTTCAATAAGAAAAGTCAGAGACACTAAATACATGCATTTTACATATTGTGTAGTTTGGCCCAGTTTCAAATGAGGTTTGCTACGCAGCATGAGACTGCTATTCAAGAAATACAAATACAAAGCCCTTTTGTGCATGCAAAGCTGTTTGTGTGTTTATTTGGATCTCGGCTACTGTGTAGAAACAATTCCCATTAAAAATGTGTATCCACATCATTGTCTCAGTCCAGAAAAGTCAATCCACATGCATTAACAGATTTCTGCATAGTGTGGATCAAGCTGCAGGGAAAGCCTTGCATTCAGTTTTGGACCTGCAAAAGCAATTCTTCGGGTGGAATTCAATGTCACGCGCTTCCAAATGTTCCATCTGCACAAGCATTGCAGCTTGCCTTGCTGGATGGAATGATCACCCCTCTCCTCCCCTGCATGCCGTTCTGTGAGTTCTCCTGATCCCCCCCCCCCGAACGTTTCCATGTGCTCTGGCACTCGTCACGGTGTCCCGTTGTGCCAGTAGTAGTTTAGTCATGCTGGCCACATGACCTGGAAAGCTGTCTGCAGACAAACGCCAGCTCCCTTGCCCTGAAAAAGTGAGATGAGCGGCACACCCCATAGTCGCCTTTGACTGGACTTAACCATCCGGGGATCCTTTACCTTTTTTTACCTGATCTCCCCACCATGCCAATTTCATGTGATGGGGTAGGCAGAAAGGTCCATTGCAGAAGGAGAAGTCCTTAGGTGAATTCTGCTCCATGTATAGTGCATGCAGACTACATAAGATGCCATCTCAGTCCTAACAATACTAATTACTAGTTAAGCAGAAAAGGAGGGAGAAGTTGGCTCAAGACTGTCAGCTTTCAGAGTCTTCATCACATCTTAGAAGAGGTTTTGCAAGTGAAGCAGAGTGCAAATAGCCATTTGCTAAATTTGTGGTTCTCTAAGTAGGAGCCATTACATTCAGCATTAAGGGATTAAAGATGCACTACTGGACCAGTTCTGCAAACAGCAAGAGTCTTTGTTTTATTGTGCACTTACTGTATTTTTATATTCACATTCTTTTGCTTTTTAAATAGCAAAGCTCATAGGAGTACACTGTACTAATGGAATTAATAGAACAGGTTATCTTATCTGTAGGTAAGTATCATATAAAATATTAAACAGTTATTTTCAGTAGAGTGATATGTTCTGCTTGGTGATCTGCATCTGTGCATATATTCCTTTAGATATCTTATTGACGTTGAAGGCTGGGATCCAGAAACAGCAATCCAAGGTATTTGTGTGCCCCTTGATCAAAAGTCAAGGTTCTGCATGCACTTTGTTGTTATATCAGTTGCCATAGCTGGGATCCAAAAGGCTGCCCCCCAAAATCAGCCACAATCATACTGAGACTTTTGCAACCTCCTTTCTTTTTGTTTAGTTTTATGCAACTCAAAAAAAACTTCTCCTGGAGGTCATAGGAGCAGCAGGATGCTATACCAAAAGTGCAAAATTACAATCTCTCCATATGTGCACAGAAAACTTTACACTTGTGTAAGGGAAAATAGAGCCTTCTTCATGTGATTTGGCTTATGTAATGTAGCTCATGATAATTCAGTCCTGGCACTGTCTGTAAAAAATGTCTGTAAATCGTTTTAATGTGTTATTTTGTGGAGTTCTCATTTGCATGATCACCGTGATGTGAACCATGCAGATACTGGATACAGCAACTTCCACTGTCTCTGACTTCAGTATATATTTCTAGACATGTTAGAGACCACAGTGGTGTATCTAAGAACTCAAAGTTTCAGGTTTTTATTAAGTTACTCATCAAATGGATAACTCTCATGCCTAGTGGGGTGGGGTGGGGTGGATGTAATAAGCTGTTTTTGTGAGAGTCCATGACATTGGTTAAATGAAATGACAAACCATAATTCATTGTTATGAGAATGAGCCTTTCTGATCCTTGGGCTCATATATTCAGTTTACCTTCTACTTTGTACATGAGGACTAGGTCAAAAACCTCTGCTTCAGTAATCATCAGATGCCCCTGTTACATCAAAAGTAGGGAACTGCAGTTTGGTCCAGCTGTGGTTTTCTCAAGATCCCAAACAACTGCAGTTAGTTAAAAAGGATGATCCTTCTTGATAAGAGTTTAAGCCTAATTAGTTTTAAGTAACCCCAGTTAAAACAAACCACAATTCCTTGAGTGTGAATGAAACAGGGAACTATGGTTAATGCTAAAGCAGAAGTTTTCAATTTTCTTAACCAATTGATGGAGAAGAGGTAAGGATGAGGGTGGAGTATGTGAATCGGAGGCTCCTGCTTGTCCATCTTCATAATGACAAACCATATATTGCAGCTGGGCACAGTTTATTTTTTCAGAGATTGAAAATATTCTGCTTATAGCAGCAGTGGGAAATAGCACCCACTAGACCAGTGCAGTGTAGTAACACTAGCTCTCTGAGAACCGTGATTGGCAAATCAAGAGTCAGCCTTGGAAATACACATCCCGACCTCATACCTTCTCTCCTTCTTTGGTCAAATTCTCCCTTCTAACTACAGTTCCAGATCACAGTTAAATTAGAACCCTGGTTAACCTTAACAGCAGTTAATTTTGGGGTCAATTAACTGCTTTATTGTGGTTAAAGAAGGAAGGAAGGAAGAATTTGTCTTAGTAAGAGGCACTGTGATGAGGTTATCTCTTGATTTGTTAATCACAGTTTATTTTGTTTTTTGTTTATTATTTGCATTTGTCTGTCACCTCATAATACAAGTTCTCTAGGCCAGAGGTAGGCAGATGGTAGTTCGTGATCTACTAGTATATTTTTAAGTTATTCAGATCCACAAGCGTTTCTGGGTTTTATCCAACACGGCTGTGGCACCAGCAGAACAGGCTTCTGGCAGCACAGCATGACTTTCCCTTCCTCTTCTCCCACCTTCAGCTGCCATGCAGCCTCAGACTCTGGACCAGATGTTTAGGGAACCCTCTGCAGCTTATTTTGGAGGCATGCATAGGGGATGACAGGAGGGGAAATGCCTGTTGCACAAGGGGAAATGTGTTTACACCCTCTGTCTCCCAGTTATTTAACAATGGCATCAGCAAAACAAATTTTGCCACCTAAATTAGGCAGCAGACGTTAGAAAGCTAACCAGGAGGTAATTTTTGTGTGAAAGTGCTGTGATCTAATTTCACTTCTGATACTGGCAACAACTTCCTCGGTTCAGAATATGCTCAGAGGCACCCTGTTCTTTAATTCTAACTTTGTGTCTTTGCACATGAGTCTGGTTGTTAGAACCTGGGGCTCTAGTAAAAAATGAATTAGATCTAAGATGTCTTCCCCCTCACACACCACAATTCTAGGCAACAGTTTATAGAACAAATAATATGTCAACACCAGCCTGATGCAGTTATTATCGTGTTGTGTTGTGGTGTGTTGTGGTGTGGTGTTGTTGTGCTGTGTTGTTTTAAAACAACATTATTCATGTTGATGAAACCAAATAAGTTGGGGGAGGGATCCACACTTCAGAGTGATGTTGCAGTCTCCTTCTGGACTACCTTCTCGGATGCCCAGTCAACTCCTACATAGAGGCTGTGAGACAATCTAGCAGGGTTCCTACAATTTAGCACAAGAGGAAGGGAGGGAGGAAGGAAGGACTAGATGACTCAGAAAGCAGCAGGGAGAACAATAGTCCCAGCAAACTTCAATCATATCTTTAAATAGCAATGGGCCAAGCCAGCCAAGCCCAAGGTCAGGTGAAGGCAGAGGACAAAGAAAATCAGGACCTTGGATAGCTCCAAGCAACCCTGCTCTGCTAAAGCTCTCTACTACATAAGGTAGCTATGAGAAAATATACTAGCAGGGAGAAAGCCACCTGTAATGTGGCTGTGCCTCCCTGGAGGAGCAGTCTGGGTTGTTAAAGGGCCTTGTTTGATTTTGTAGTGTTTGACTTCTTCTAACCTGGGGAGGAGATCCAGCAGGGGACTCATCAGCTGAGTCCAAGGACGGTGACAGGGCTGTGTCCACTGACCAGGAAAACTAATGGTTCTTCCTCTCACTTCTTCCCCACCCCTGGAGGAAGGGACCTCAACCTCATCCTCTACCATGCACTGCAAGGTTCCAAGCTTGGGGGGGGGGTCATAACAATGCGATGCATTCTCTCAACCAACATTCTAGGAAGGTGGTAGCTACATTCCTATCTAGGGAAGAACTGTTTTAAATTGATGAACAGAATGCTGTGTCCTCAATGTGAAACATGATGGCTCTATAAATATCTAAGGAAGGTCACTCCCACTCAGAGGGTGCCTGCTGTGACTTGACTTTGTCTGCCTTGGCCAGACTTTGCTGCTTGATCTGACCTTTCCCATTGTGAGCTTGCCTTTATCAAATAGTACCTGCTTTACACCCAAGCCTCAAGCTCCTATGGAAGCCAGAGGAAA
Organism: Podarcis vaucheri; assembly: GCF_965113315.1. Taxonomy (NCBI): domain Eukaryota; kingdom Metazoa; phylum Chordata; class Lepidosauria; order Squamata; family Lacertidae; genus Podarcis; species Podarcis vaucheri. Next base: position 65,105,514 of record NC_138763.1, read on the forward strand.
TAGCTCCTCACTCAGTCACTGAGGAATCAACTTCAGTGGCTTTTTGTGACAGAGCACTTCAGAACAGAATTGCATGCAGCCAACTCTGCTATCACTGGACATGACAAAATTAACATCTTTGCATCCTCTGATGGGAAACTTTGGCAAATGGGCTTTCCAGAGAGTTGTTATCCATAGATGCACTGCTTTTCAAAATCCCCAACCTAGACAGCCTCCTGCACTCAAGGAAAGAAATTCTGTGCTCACCTGTGACTCTTTGTTATTTTAAAGTAAAGGAGATTAGCTAGGCCCCATTGTTCAAGCTGCTTCCCTGGGAGAGAATAGCTCCTTCATTTTCCCCCAGCTTAGCTGTTTGTGCTCCTATCCCTTCCCCTCTCCTCAAAGCAAGTATCATATCCACAGGGGATCTCATCAAAGATCTAAAATGATCCTTGAACCATCTACCTTTGCCTTGGGATCGGGAGGGAGGGTAGGGGTGGACCTGCAACCTCAAGGCGTGGAAATTTCCCCAACTTAGCTGGCCTTCTTCACTTGAGAAGAACAGAAATGCCCATGGTAAGTATAACAGAATTTGTTCCTAGAACAGAAATGCACTGCAGTTTTTGAACCCCTATCAACAGTTCCCTCCACTGTTCACAAAATGGCATTCCACACAACTAATGTTTGCAAAATCTGTTTAGCTTTTGGGGAGGCTCGTGGTCACCATATTGATGGGAAAATATACCTGGCAGATCTCAAAACACAGCCAATGAGAAGGTAAGTAAATACATAGCTTTTCATTGCTAAATACATTCCATTTCTGTTATTCTATACAAGTTCAGTGTTTCCTTCTTCAGACTTTGATTGTGATAACAAATATGGTACTTTTGTCATGGATTCTGCTCCATATTGATTCAGAGCAGACCTCAGTGTATGGTTAGTAAAAACTTAAACACAATGCAGGGTTCCCAAAAAAGAGACCAGAGGCAATCAACTTCATTCATCAGAGCTTTTTACTACTGAAGACAAATGAACTTTATGGTCACAAATCCATAAATTTCAGGATTATCACAGACCATAAGAAATCCAGTTGCAGCAGACTTAATTTAAACTTACAATATGACTAAAACCTCAACACTTAAGCACAGTGCTTTTTTTCTGCGGGGACACAGGGGTACACCTACCCCTAAACATTTTGTGAATCTTAAGTTTGGCCTCATTGAGGGGGCAGTATTTCAATATGAGTAGGAAAATGAGAGTACCCCTAAACATTTTTTAGAAAAAAGGCACTGCTTAAGCATACTGTGTACAGAGCAGAAGAAAAGAGACAGGAAGTGAAAAAGAACAGAGGAAAGAAATAGGCTCCTTCTGGCCTATTATTATAATCAGCATGACCTTGACAGAAAGAGATAACAGAACCCATTTAAACCAGCTGTTCAAACTTCTGCTTGTTTCTAGGCAGAATAGAAGCTTGCTTGTTAGCTAGAAACTTCCAGCTTGTATCACACAGAGAAGCTTCCAGAATCAATAGAAGCTTCCTTCTTGAATCAATAGAATAGGAAATATCTCTACACTTAGTTTAAACTGATAATTTCTGTACCAAAAAAAAAAAAGATATTAAAAAATGCAAACCTGACAACTTTTTTGTTCACTTCCTGAATATACACTAAATATACATTCTGATAAACTGATAAGTAAAGAGTAACATGTCCTAATATGAAATCTGGGTGTCCTACATGCTGATTAAGCACATCTGTCCCTTGCTCATAAAAATACAACTGTACAGCAAGAGCCAGCTTTGTGAAAGTATAAACATAGATTTACATACAGGTGTGAAACCGATAAATGTGGTTGAAAACTTCCTCCTTTCTTCATTATAATGTTGCTTTGTATTTTTCCATCAGTAACTTCAGCAAACAATTAATACATTCCGTTTGACATTTTCTAGCAATCTTGGAATGAATTTATGGGATACTGATGGAGATATTGCACCTCCACCAAATGATATTGATGAACATATTGATACATTCCCAAATGAAGAATATCCTAGGTAACCTGCAGAAATTCATTTTTCTTAAGTAGAAAGTAGAAGTATGAAAAATATTGTCAGAACAATGAAATCTGTATAGTTCTATTGTAATGCTTACAATTAAGCCATAATTTAATGATAATTAGGTTTTAAATTGTGGAAAGTGCAATAAAGGTCAAAATAATTCCACTCAAGGATTTCTTCTATAATGAAAACTGACATGTGAACATTAAAACTATGACCAAAAATATAAATTGTAAATGTAATACTCTTAAGAGATGAGATATTTCTTTACACTTTGGTTTTATCTGCTGATTTCAATACTTGCCTTTCTTAAAATGAGAACCCTTTCCTTAACAGGCCTGGGAAAAGAGTAAGAGTTTTTGACTATGGCCACAATGAATTACCAGAACAGGTTCAATTGAGAGAGTTCGATTTCATTAACAAAGGTCCAGGACAACGACGAAAACCGTATCATGATCACCAATTTCAAGATGATTTGCAGCCACTAGTACAAATAAGTCAAACGCATTTCCCTGACCGCCAGTATTATGATGATGACTATCAAGAAGAAATGCGCATGATGGATTTAAGGGGCTCAGAACATAGGCTGAGTCCTTTCCATGATCAGTTTTCTGACGACTTTCCAGGAAGGGTATCACCAGAAGATCTTAGTAATGTGGGTCGTGATCAGAGGCAAATACATTTTCCTGACATCCCTGTTCTCAGAAGTATGCTACTAGATACGGAGGTTGAGGAGGGCCATGTGGAAAGGCGGAGACCATTTTATGAACCGCAACCTAATGATGGCTTTCAACCACACGTGCAGTTAAAAGACCTAACATTCCACAAGAGATCTCTGCAAAGAATTAGACGTTTTCATGACTGTCCCCCTCATGATGATATGCAGCCACCAGTAGGAGACTTTGAGTTTGTTAGTAGGGGTCATGGACAAAGAATGGCACCTTTCCCCGACCACCAGCCTCACATCGATGACTTACAAAGAGAGGTGCCACTAGAAGATTTTGATGATAGAGATTCTGGATCAAGATGTAGACGTTTTCATGGTGATCGGTCTTACAGTGATATCGCTGAGGAAACACAACTGAAAGGTTTTCGAAATAGGGGACCTTTTAATGACGACATACCCCATGATGATGTGCCATGTGAAGAATATTTAGAAAGGTAAGAATTACCCTACTAGCTCAGAGTATACATCTCTCTAGATCAGTTTCCTGTGTTTGACAGTAGCTGCTATTAACTAATACAACGGAAGAACAGTACAAAGCGGTTAGGAAGACTCCTTTTCCGTTTATGTACTGCTAGATTTCAGATTTCTGAGGTCAAGGAGCCTGATATCCTGGCTATTTTTGATATTCCCATCTACAGTGGAATTCTGTAACCTAGCCAGATTAGCAAATTATAGTTTTGATAATTTATTGTATTTATGGAATTGAGAACACGAATACTGGTGAAAATTATCAAGTTTCAAATACTGTTTTTCTTTAAACTCCATATACAATTAACTTTCTGACTGTATAAACTTCATATTCCATATATATTTTTAATGTTATGCTAATTATTATATATATTATTTATACTCAGAATGCTTCTTACTTTCCACTATTTTAATATGTCAATTTTGCTCCTTATAGAGGTCATCCTTTTCTTTCTCATGAGCACTTCACAGAATCTCCTTTACTTCACAGAGAAAATGATTATAATAGAGATTGCAGGTAAAGGCGTTATCATGGCACTTATGCAGAGCATGTCACTGATTCACATTCAAAAATATAAACTAAAAGATTGACATTTTCTAATAATATACATACTCCTGCTTTGTTTTTGCAACAAGACAGTTTCCTGTGGACATAATACATCCTTTCATAGAATTACTTCATTCTTGAGGAACTCAGCTTTGAAAATAAAGATTTTTCTTTAGAGGCTGGAGCAGGTACAACTTTTGGTTCCCTCTTAGCTATAATTAGGAGCAGCCTCTGAAATCACACCCTACATCTCCTCCACCCTCTTCTCAGTTCCTTTCTCCCACCGTGGCTGCTGTTAAGCGATACAACAGCACAAACTAATTCATCGGTTCCAGTTTAAAAAGGATTTTGATCAAGATCAAACTCTGGCTTCAAATTATGCTTAACTGGAAATCCTGGTTAGAATTAGATGTGGTTGGGCGTCAGTTCTAATGTGTCCCTTTTGTAGTTAAGGTATTGGAGTAGTATGTGCAACCAACAGAGGAGGGTTTGGAGAGAATCCTGCAGCTGGTTTCCTAGTATGTTAACTGTGGGTAGGAGAGAGGTGGCATTGTGGCTCCAGATAACATTAATTTTACTGGGTATAATTGGACTCAGAATTGTAGCCCTAAATAAGTTTTCATTTATTTCTTTTTAATGATGCCCTCTTAGAATTTGGATGGCTTATCAGGATCAAGTGGCAGTGAAGGCAATATAGTTCCAAAAGTCATATAGCTTTAAAGGAAATCACATCATCACATCAAATGAGGCCTTAGTAGAGAAGGCCTGAAGTAACTGATCCTTAGGGTATATATATGGTCAGTGTGGTGTGGATTCATGCTGCTGACCACAAACCTATTTCTCTGCCTGTGTGATATATAACATGTAAAGTAAAGGTAAAGGAACCCCTGACCATTAGGTCCAGTCGTGGCCGACTCTGGGTTTGCAGCGCTCATCTCGCTTTATTGGCCGAGGGAGCCGGCGTACAGCTTCCAGGTCATGTGGCCAGCATGACTAAGCCGCTTCTGGCGAACCAGAGCAGCGCATGGAAACACCGTTTACCTTCCTGCCAGAGCGGTACCTATTTATCTACTTGCACTTTGATGTGCTTTCAAACTGCTAGGTTGGCAGGAGCAGGGACTGAGCAACGGGAGCTCACCCCGTCGCGGGGATTCGAACCGCCAACCTTCTGATCGGCAAGTCCTAGGCTCTAGTTTAACCCACAGCGCCACCCGTGTCCCTGTATATTATAACATGTAACCTACCGTATATTATTATTTGTACAGCAGGAAGTCAGGAAGTAACCATTTTCGATTGCAACAATTCATTATAAACTAAAGTAATTTACACTGAGATGAAGCAGCAAAATAGTTAAGTATTTGTGTTTGGGGATATTCCTGTTGAGACAATGTGTTTGATCATATTCTTAGGAAGATATTTGACAGTCTCAGCGGAAGACAGAAGGGGAAGCAATAAAAGGGGGGAAATCCTAACCCAGTCTGGTGGGGCTAAGCAGACGTGGCAGGGCCACCACTACATCTGCAGCCCTGCCATTCATGGTGGCCGGGACAGAAAGTAGGGGCAGGCAGATCTCTGCATCGACCTGCCCTCAGAGCTCTCTCCTTTGGGGCTATTTGCCAGTGGGGCGGGGATCCCACCGGTGGTCCTTACATTTGCCTGTTTGGTAGGCAAAAAGAGAAGGTCTGCACTGACATTGTGATGCTGGCATCACTCCACAGGCAGCAGGAGCCTGTTGGAGCAATACCTCCACTCGGTCCAACCAACCACACCTCCAGACCAGGACAAAGAGGCTTTGGATTGCTCTGTATCACACTTCAAAACACTACTGCTGTATTATGTCACCACAGTCCAAAATTCTGAGTGGGGTGGATAGACACAAGGGTCTCAGCATGCACGAGACTTCTTGTTCTCACATAGCATGATCATCTCACTGTGTACACGGATCATATTTCAGAAGAGACCCCTGAAATCACTTCTTGAGTAGAGGCTGAGCCTTGTGTGCAGGTATGAATCTTCCTATGCATTGGGACCTATACTGGTAACATTTTTCCTGTGAAATGTATTGAAACTAAAAAGCTTTTAGGAGGGAATTTCGTTATCATCACTTGGAGGAGTACACCTTTTACATTTTAAATTTGACAGGTTCCTTTCCAAAGAAAGGAAGTATTCAGGAAAATAATGCATATTATTTATGTTTCAATGAGCAATTCATAGCTCTTTTTGTAAAGTGCAACCTTTTATGCTTGTCTCTCCTGTCTTTGATGACTGCCTGATCAGGTGAAGAAGTTTACAATTAATAATTGTTTTCACATTATAGGCCTGATTGCCCTGAAGATTACAGGAGAAGCCGTCCTTCTAATGATGAAATTAACAAAGGAAGAAAAACCAGCTTTGCACCATTTCCCTCACAGCCAGTACATCACTCTTCATCCGTGCAACAGAAAGTTAGTTCAGTTTCAGTGGACCCTGGAAGGGAACTTCAACATAAAATTACAAGGGAGACAGAGCAAAGGCAAAGATTGCCTGTAGTAACAATTGATTACAATTATGGTTTGCCTTTAGACTATGCATCTGAAGATGAAGATAGATCACACTATGATTTACCTCCAAAACAGCACCAGATTTGGAAATGAGCCAAGTATGTGTGGCTATGCATGTTTACCCATTATCCCTTGTGTGGGGACCAAACCTTTTCTCAAACTGAATAAGCATATCTTTAAAAATTACAGCACTCGTATCAGTAGTAAGACTAGTTTCCACAAATGTTTGGGGGGTTTTACATGTAGATAGTGGGACATTTGTTATGTGTATGTGGAGACAAATGTCCAACTTCTGTAAATAAAATAGTGGTTACCTATAGTGAAATTGGAAGACCGCAGCTTACAGCACCACAAAAGCTGTGTTCGTCTCACTTCCCCTATTTTGAAATGTACATATATTGCTTCAACTTATGAAATGTGTAATAAAATAATTTAAAGACAAAGACTGCTCTCAATAAACTTTTACTATGAATTTGAAAGGAAATACATTGCAAAATATGAAAATAAAAGAGTTATGGTAATGTGGTCAATTCATTTGATGGTAGCAATTTGAATTTCTCAGTACAGTGGTACCTTGGTTTATGAACTTAATCAGTTCCGGAAGTCTGTTCTTAAACCAAAGCGTTCTTAAACCAAGGCACGCTTTCCCATAGAAAGTAATGCAAAATGGATTAATCCATTCCAGACTTTT